>NC_140524.1:91032305-93432305 GCF_964339955.1 Pipistrellus hanaki
CATAACTGTAATTTTGCTACTGTTAGGAATCGAAATGTAAATATCTGTGTTTTCCGATGGTCTTAGGCGACCCACAGGTTGAGAACCGCTGCTGTAGAGCCTAACACCATCGGGATTTCTTTGGGGGTGATGAAAACGTTTTGGAACTAGAGGTGAATGTACTAAATGCCACTACATTATTCACTTCAAAATGGTTCCTTTTACATTATCTGGATTTCACTTCAAATAAAAAGGGATGCAAAAATTAAAAAGGCTAGCATCTGCTTTGTGGTAAGAGAAGCTGTAGGTAGAGCTTAGCAATTCCTGCATCAAAGAACAAGTGCATTGAAATCACAATAGAGATCCAACAGACCCTTCATGGTAAACACCAAGTTTACTGAAGAGTAACTAATTACTAGATACAAATGTCCAAGACTTTCCACCATGGTTCTAAGGTTCTCTTGCTGCACAACTCATGATTACTACCTTAAGAGATCACAATTATTTTTCTATTTTCATTTTATGCTGAAACAAGACACTCTCCCAGTAGCTTGACAACATTCTCGGTGTCCCTAATAATAATAATTATTATTATCAAATCAATAATTCATTCAACCATAGCCATTTTGAAACTGTAACACATAATGATTATAAGTTCATCATTTAAGTTCTCCCTTGAAGGCAAAGGTCCAGTATGGTACACATGTTCCATTATAAAAATTCTCAACAGCTTTAGAACTGAGGATAATGTGAAAAACACTAGAGTTATCCCAAAGTAGGACTCCAAGTCATTTTATTGCTTTCCTCATAAGTGGCCTTCAGAAAACTTAGTTGAATGAAAACCTAAATTGTCGAAACTGGATTGGCTCAGTGGATAGAGCATCTGCCTGCGGACTGAGGGTCCCAGGTTCGATTCCGGTCAAGGGCATGTACATTGGTTTCGGGCACATTCCCGGTGGGGGGTGTGCAGGAGGCAGCTGGTCGATGTTTCTCTTTCATTGATGTTTCTAGCTCTCTATCCCTCTCCCTTCTTCTCTGTAAAAAAATCAATAAAATACATATATAATTTAAAAAACTGAATAAAAGGTTCTACCACAGTTCTCCTGGCTCCAGAGGTTGTACAATTTCCCAAATTATTTCTAGCATGGCCCAGGGAGTCTCGCTCATGTAGATGTTTTCTCATCTCATAGAAATACTAGTGAGAAAAACTTGAACTTGGTTTAAAATCGGAATTCTCTAATGAAAACAAAATCAAACTTATGCTTTATTTTTGGTGAATTATATAACACAGAATACACTGTGGGTTCAGCTCATAGCCACACAGATTTTGTCACCTTAAGTCAAAACTATGTCTCTGAAATAAGGAGATATTAAGATATTTATTCTCTGACTTGGGTAAGTCCCATCTCTGTCACCAGTGTGGAAAAGGGTTCTATTCACCTAGGAACTTATGCAGTCCTCGAAGTTTTTATTCCTGTATTTGTTTGGACTTCCTATGTAGCAGCGAATACCCAGATAATGTATTTTTTAATGATCAGCAATTTGCATACTGTTAAATTCCTATGAACCTAAGAAAACTTTACTGATTAAAACAAAAAACACCGCCAAAACCGGTTTGGCTCAGTGGTAGAGCGTCGGTCTGCGGACTGAAAGGTCCCAGGTTCGATTCCTGTCAAGGGCATGTACATTGGTTGCGGGCACATCCCAGGTTGGGGGTGTGCAAGAGGCAGCTGTTCGGTGTTTCTCTCTCATCGATGTTTCTAGCTCTCTATCCCTCTCTCCTCTCCGTAAAAAATCAATAAAATATATTTTAAAAAAATCACCAAGGTATCTGAGAAGAGAGACACATCTGAAACCCTGGGAACAAAATTGCCTCTGCTTTCTTCTCATAACATGAGCCGGAAGTAGAGCCAGTTTTCATGTTACAAGTCAATTCTGGAAAGTACTCAAGCCAACTACAACCCACTAAATGAGAGGAGATTTATTATGTGAGGATGAGACTGGCACAGTAAGGGGCAAGTGCTTTACCATTAACCCAATCTTGAATGTGTTTAAAGTCCCCACTAGTCAAGCATAAGGAAAGCAATGCTTTTGTCCAAGCAGATATTTAAAATGCCTATTTTTGCTCGCAGATAATGAATTTTATATAATTTAAACTAGCTTATATAATGTTAAACTGGCTTCATAAATAAAGACATGCCCTGTTTATTTGATATATCCCTAGCCCCTAGCAAAGTGCTAGGATATAGATGTTCAATAAATAATTTTTAAATGAAACTAAATATGACTGAGACACAGCAACCCAGAACTTATAAACCCAGAACTTAAAAAACAGATAAGCACAATCTTGCAAAATTAACACGTTGGAAAGCCCTATGATAATTATAGTGACCCTATCCATCGTACCACTGATTTTGCAACTTCTCTAAAACTATTAACAGGTCCTCGAAGAATGTTATTTTGTTATAACATTGATGAGATGCCATAGGAAATTAACTCTGATTTGTATCAACCAACCTATGGTAAAACTAGATTCATTATACATCATTTTGCTTAAAGTCACAAAAATATTGGCTATGTTAAGTGAGGAAAGTTGTAGCTTCTTCCTCCTGCTAGGAAAGCCTAGGAACCTCAGAAACAGAATTAAGGAATTCCTGACTCATCACTAGAAACTCAAAACGAACCCCAGAAGAACAAGCTGTCCTCCTCTCAAGGTCCCTATGAAGAACAGCTAAGGGCGGCATCACCAACCAGGATGCTATGAACCTCCAGCTATTCCCAAGGGTTATGTACTTTTAAAAAAAAAATATATATTCTATTGATTTTTTACAGAGAGGAAGAGAGAAGGATGGAGAGTTAGGAACATCGATGAGAGAGAATCATCGATCAGCTGCCTCCTGCACACCCCCTACTGGGGATGTGCCCGCAACCAAGGTACATGCCCTTGACCGGAATCGAACCCGGGTCCTTTCAGTCTGCAGGCCGACGCTCTATCCATTGAGCTAAACCTGTTTTGGCAAGGGGTTATGTTCTGAGCTGCAATATGACCCAAGGAGCTAAGCTATAAGAGCTTCTCTCTGGGCAGAGTAGCTGATAACTTTGACAAATGCCTGCCCCAAATGCCACCGTTTTTTAGGACAAGGATGAAACAAAAGAAATTATTTCAAAATGCCCACTGGTTTGCTCATTTAAAAAGGATAATAAACTATCAAAGATAACCAGATGTATGAAACCACTACCAATAACATCATCAGCCTACCAGGAGCATCATCAATGCTTATTGAATGGCTAGCTGTACACTTTCATTTTACTTTCTTTCGCCAAGAATGCAAGCACAAAACTGGTTGACTTTCTAAGAAGTAATTCAATTCTCGCTGAACTTCACTTGATGATCTAGAATCTAGATGTTAAAGGCTCAAAGGCAGCATGGGTTCTTGAAGCAAGGTGATTCCCCTGGAGTCTGCAATTGGATTGATGACTCACACTAAATTGATATAGTCTTGTTTTCTTTCTGCACCTGCTGATGCAAGTCTTGCGATGCGACTGACGTAAAAAGAATTTGCCACAACAGCTAATTCTCACTTTGTGTTCTGTATTTTTAGAAAACCTACATTCCACTTTGTTAATTATTGAAGATCTACAAAATGAGGGAAGGCACATTTATACATATCAAATTAGTTAAGTATATGTGAATAATAATGTTCAAATGCTGCAAAGGTAGTGCTAAAAACTGGTTACAGTATAAGTTGGGATAACCCATTAAGAAAACAATCTGACAATACAAATCATAACCATATTGTATTTATGTATTTTGATATATACTATTGATAAGAATGTATCCTAAAGAAATATTTCAAATAACAACAAAAAATAACTTAAGCAGGAAAATATTTGCCACAGTTTTCTAATAAAGAGATAGTGAAAATAGCCTAACATGCCCAATGAGAGGGATGGTCAACATTGCATTTAAAATTTTTGGTACTGAAAATTACGTAGCAATAGAGACAGATGTTTGACAAAAGATAATACAAAAGCTTACTTTCATTATAACTGAAAATATGGATAAGCAAAACAAGGGAATATACAACAATGTTGTATATAAATATAAAACAAAGGGAATATACAAAATAGTTAAAAAATACATTTGTAGTCATTTGCAGTTTCTGACTTCTTGTTAAATTTTGTGATAAGACAATATACATCTTAACTATTTTGCTAAAACTAGCCTGTGGATCAACCATTTTAAGTGAAAAGATTTGAAGTTAAGTTGCTTAAAGAACCCTGCCTCTGTGTTAAAAAATAAGTAAATACATCACAGGTTTCTGATTTTCACTCTCTTCTCACCAAAATCCTTACAAATCCTCGGGCCAGACCAATGTAGAAAGTGAGGCACATGGCAGCCCTGTTTGGTGAGGCAGACTACACGTGACCATTTTATCTTTTTATTTTATTTTATTTTATTAAATTATTATCTGTGTACATATCGTACCATCCCCCCCCCACGTGACCATTTCATAGGCTCTGAGAATCTGCAATAAGCCTCTTTAACTTTGGCTAGTCCGGAGTTTGCTAGATGTACTTGATTACAAAACCCTTTTTGCACGCAAGACCCCCCAAACATTTTCCTCCCCACAGTTTGGGAAACAGTGCTTGGGTGATGCCCAAAGGAAATTCCCAGGAAGATTCCAGACCATGTGCTCTCCAGTTGAAAGCCACTAATGACAGTCTCCTTATCCCTCAGGTATATGTATTAAGCTGGAGAAAAGGCTTGAGAACCACTGATCTATGCTGCTTCTTAGAAACAATGGAAGCCCATACAAATAAATCCTCTAGGGTACCGGTCTGGGAGGGTTTTTTGTCCTTTATAAAAAGGGTTCTGATCTAGTCCAAAGGTAACAGCGGTTTCTGCAAAGAAATGGTACCTCTTCTTTGTAATTATAAAGTGGTGACCAAAGAAATCTGAGTAACCCATATGAGAATTAGTTTCTCTTTTAGCTATAAATACAATATTATTCATGATGTGAAAAAAGCATAGCTTTTTGAAGTTTAAATATTTAAAAAAAATATGTGTATGTTAGTAAGGTGTCTCTACCCAATAAACTCCAAATAGCTACTTCGCAGAGCTAAGGAGTGGACAAGCACAGCCCCCCACCCCCTCCACACAGACACACACACACACACACACTCACACACACACACACACCGTTCTTTAGCATTATTTACGCCACCTTTACCTCTGGTCGAAGTGTAGCTTTCATGCAGACTTGGCAAAGAGGTCCGTTTCGGGAGAACTGAAGGGGAAGGTGCCGAATTCTATTCCGACAGGTTGGCTCCTCACAAATCAGCCAGCCCTGCAGAGAAAAAAAGAGAACTCTTCAGTCCTCTCGCCACCATCAACAAATTCAAATAAAGACCCATGTCATTATCAAGGTAGACTCTTCTCATTCAAATTTTCCTTAGAGATTCTGAAATACGTCCTTAACTTCCTTTCCTGATGTGTTATTTTGATCTATGCCCCAAACTTAAAAGTTAGGCAATTCATCAAGTTTAAAAAAAAAAAAATAACATGAGATGGTATTCTCTTTTCTTAAAATACAATCTCTGTCCCACATACGACAATATCCTCCATTAAAATCTTTTATGATTATTCACAGATGTAAACCAATGGGTTTTAGTTCATTAGTACAGACCATTACCAAAGTAATGGATATGCCACATAGAAATAGATGACTTTTCCAACAGCCGAGTAACTAATTATTACTTAACTAGAGGCCTGATGCATGAAATTCGTGCAAGGGGCTCGGCCCTTGCAGCCCCAGCTTTGTCCAGAAAGATGTCTGGAAGGTCGTTTGGCAGTCTAGTCTAATTAGCATATTATACTTTTATTATTATAGATTGTTGAGATCAGTTTCCTTCTTGGTGAAATGAGCACAACAGTACCTGCTTTACAGGATTATTGTGGTTGTGATGTACTACATTCAGAGTGCTTAGACCTATGCTTGGCATAAGAGAAAAACTGGCTAAATGTGAAAATAAAATATTGTAAAAATAAAACATTGCCTGACTGGTGTGGCTCAATGGCTGAGCATCGAATTATGAACCATGAGGTCATGGTTCAATTCCTCGTCAGGGCACAAGCTTGGGTTTCGGGCTCTATCCCCAGTAGGGAGTGTGCAGGAAGCAGCTGATCAATGATTCTCTCTCACCATTGATGTTTCTCTCTCTCTCTCTCTCTCTCTCTCTCTCTCTCTCTCTCTCTCTCTCTCCCTTCTGAAAGCAATGAAAATATATTTAATAAATAAATAAATGAATAAATAAATAAAATCAAAACATGTTCATTTTTGCACATGTTCTCTGGAGGCTGCCATGTTTTCAAGGACAACGTCAACTGACCACCCTTTCCCAGTGGTTTCAAATAGCCACTGCCCCCTTCTCTGTACTTTCCCTCCTGTAGTTACTCCCCCTTGCTGCTCTTGTGTGAATGTTCCAATACACATGTGATAACAATATGCCTGTTATCTGAAATGGGCACTGTTTGCTATGAAACATATCCGTTAAACAAGTAAGATAAGACTTCACAAATAGGAATGAGCAAAACTCAGGTTCTCTGGGGGCTTTAGTGCTGTATGTATTAGGCATAATATACCTAAGGGAAACTAGAGGGTATAAAGGTGAACAAGGTATATTCCCCTGTTGCATGGGTTCCCAGTCGGGGAACTACAAGCAAGGACCTGACTGTCTTTGAGTCTTAGAGCCTTTGGAGAAGCAGAACTTCTGAACTGGTCTTGAAGAGCAAGTATACGTTGGAGAAGGCAGGAAAGACAACTTAGGTAGAGAAAACAACATGCGCAAAAGAATGAAGGCCAGAGAGAACAATGTGAATTATGATCAAGAAAGGCATCAGTGACATTATTAACCATGTTCCCTTTTTCTAGACTGAGCAACCTATTGGGTTTTGTTCTGCCTAAAGGAGAGCAGTATATCTACAATTGCTCCTTAATTAGGTTAGGGACTTTCGTCTGCCACTTATTAATGTGTTCACCAATAGCATTAATCCAAAGCTACAGGATGTCGCCACTCATTACTGTGCTAAGTGAACTCATTCGTCAGAATAGGCTCTTCTTGGAAATAGTTACAACCAAGTAAAGGCAAAGCACTCCAAATCCGTTCTTTTACATTTTTACTAGTATGCCCAAAGAAAGCGGACTGTAACATTTTTATTTTCCCATTTTTTAAGTAAGTTATTATATGTGTACATATCTTACCATTTCCCCACCCTCCCACTCCCATACATGCCCTCTGCCTGTGGATTCCTCTAGAATTTTTATGGTTTCCCGTATTATGTTTAAGTTCTGTATCCATTTTGAGTTTATTTTTGTGTATGATGTAAGCTGGTGGTCTAGTTTCATTTTTTTGCATGTATCTGTCCAATTTTCCCAAAACTATTTATTGAAGAGACTGTCTTGGCCCTATTGTATGTTCATGCTTCCTTTGTCAAATATTAACTGAGCATAGTGATTTGGGTTGATATCTGGATTCTCTATTCTATTCCATTGGTCTATATGTCTGTTCTTATGCCAGTAACAGGCTGTTTAGAGAATAGTGGCTTTGTAATACAGCTTGAAATCTGGTATTGAGATCCCTCATACTTTATTCTTTCTCAGGATTCCTGTGGCTATTCGGGGTCTTTTTTTAAATTTAATTTTAATTGTTTTTTAATTCCAGATGAATTTTTGAAGAGTTCTTTCTAGGTCTGTGAAAAATGCCATTGGTATTTTAATGGGGAGTGCACTGAATCTATAGATTGCTTTGGGTAGCATGGACATTTTAATGATGTTGATTCTACCAATCAATGAACATGGTATGTTCTTCCATCTGTTTACGTATTCCTCTCTTTTTTCAGTGTCCTGTAGTTTTCAGCATATAGGTCTTTTACCTCTTTGGTTAAGTTTATTCCTAGGTATCTTAATTTTTTTGGTGCGATGGTAAATGGGGTTGCTTTTTTAGTCTCTCTTTCTGTAAGTTCACTATTATTGTATAGAAACGCCATAGATTTATTGGCGTTAATTTTGTATCCTGCCACATTGCCAAAATTACTTAAGTTCGTTAGTTTTTTATGGAGTCTTTAGGGTTTTTTATGTAGAATATCATGTCATCTGCAAAGAAGGACAGTTTTACTTCTTCTTTTCCAATTTGGATGCTTTTTATTTCTTCTTCTCTGATAGCAATGGCTAATATTTTCAGTAATATCTCAAACAGGAGCAGTGAGAGTGTACATCCCTGTCTTGTTCCTGTTCTTAGGGGAAATGGTTTTAGTTTTTGCCCACTGAGTATGATGTTAGCTATGGGTTTGTTATATATAGCTTTTATTATGTTAAGGTATGATCCTTCTATTCCCACCCTGTTGAGAGTTTTTATCAAGAAAGTGTGTGGGACTTTGTCAAATGTTTTTTCTGCATCAATTGATATGACTATGCGATTTTTATCTCTCAATCTGTGACGTATCACGTTTATTGATTTGTGAATATTGTACCATCCTTGCATTCCTGGGATAAATCCTACTTAGTCATAGTGTACCGTATTTTCCAGCGTATAAGATGACTTTTGAAACGAAAAAAAGTCAACCGAAAATCGGGGGCAAAAGACCAAAATTGCACAAAAATTACCCGCAGATCTTGACGGCAAAGTAAGTCTTTTCTTTGAAGTAGGGGGTAGTCTTGTACAGTGAATACAGGCCGAAACCTATGTTTTAACTGTAAAACTAGGGGGTCGTCTTACAGGCCGGAAAATACGGTATGATCTTTCTGATGTATTGCTGAATCCGATTTGCTAGAATTTTGTCGAGGATTTTGGCATCTATGTTCATGAGGGATATTGGCCTATAATCCTCTTTCATTGTGTTGTCTTTATCTGCTTTTGGTATAAGGTGATGCTGGCTTCATAGAAGGAGCTTGGAAGTATTCTTCCTCTTTAATTTTTTGGAATAGTCTGAGGAGGGTAGGTTTTAGTTCTTCCTTGAATGTTTGGTAAAACTCCCCTGTGAAGCCGTCTGATCCCGGGCTTTTGTTTGCTGGAAGCTTTTTGATGACTGCTTCAAGTTCTTCCATAGTTACTGGCCTATTGAGCTGTTTAGATTCTTCCTGATTGAATTTTGGAAGGTTATATTTTTTCTAGGAATATGTCCATTTCCTTCGGGTTGTCCATTTTGTTGGAATGAAGTTGTTCAAAGTATTTTTAAATAATCCTTTGTATTTCTGTGCGGTCTGTTGTTATTTTACCTCTTTCATTTCTGATTTTGTTTATTTGGGTCTTCTCTCTTTGCTTCTTGGTGAGCTTGGATAGAGGTTCATCAATCTTGTTTATCCTTTCAAAGAACCAGCTCTTGGTTTTGTTGATCTTTTGTATTGTTTGTTTGGTCTCTATTGCATTTATCTCCACTCTGATCTTTATTATTTCCTTCCTTCTGCTTACACTGAGCCTTTCTTGTTGCTCTCTTTCTAACTCTTTTAGTTGTAGGGTTAAGTAATTTATTACCATTGTTTCTTGTTTTTTGCAGTAGGCTCAAAACTGCTTTTGCTGTGTCCCATAGATTTTGGATTATTGTGTTTTCATTGTCATTTGTTGCCATGATGTTTTTTCTTTCTTCCTTGATCTCTCTGGAAACCCAGTCATTGTTTAATAGAATGCTGTTTAGTCTCCATGTGTTAGATTTGTTTTGGATTATTTTTATTGTAATTAATTTCCAGTTTTATGACACTGTGATCTGAGAAGATACTTGGTATGACTTTGAAGAGACTTTGCCTATGTTCCTATGGTCTATCTTTGAAAATGGCCCATGTGCACTTGAGAAGAATGTATATTCTGTGGCTTTGGGGTGAAATGTTCTGAAGATGTCAATTTCATTTGGTCTAATGAATCATTTAGGATTGATATTTCTTTGCTGACTTTTTGTTTAGAGGATTTGTCCAATGGTGAGAGTGGGGTATTAAAGTCTCCTACTATGATTGTATTGCTGTCAATCTCTCCCTTGATATCCTCCAGATTTTTTTTTTAATGCATTTGGTACGTATGTTTACCAGAGTGATTTCTTCTTGTTGAATTGCTCCCTTTAGTATTATGAAGTGGCTTTCCTTATCTCTTATTATGTCCCCCATTTTGAGATCTAATTTTTCAGATATAAGTATTGCTACCCCAGTTCTTTTTTTATTTCTATTTGCCTAGAAAACCTTTTTCCATCCCTTCACCCTCAGTCTGTGTGCATTTTTTTTTCTGAGGTGGGTTTTTTGCAGACAGTAGATATATGGGTCTTGTTTTCTTATCCAATCCGTTACCCTGTGTCTTTTGCTTGGGGCATTTAATCCATTTACATTTAAAGTTATTATTGACAGGTACTTATTTGTTACCATTCTTATTTGTTACCCCTGTGTTCCTTCTTCACTTCCTATATTCTATTTTATAGCAGACCCTTTAGCATTTCTTGCATTGCTGGTTTAGTGGTGATAAATTCCCTTAGTCCTTTTTTGTCTGTGAAGCTCCTGATTTTACCTTCAGTTTTGATTGATAGCCTTGCTGGGTACAGAATTCTTGGATTCAGACCCTTCCTTTGCATGACTTTGTATATTTCATTCCATCATTCCCTTCTGGCCTGATGAGTTTCTGTTGAGAAATCAGTTGCCTTCTTGGTTCTTCTTCATTTCCTATTGGTTTTTACTCATATTGTCGAATTTGTCTTCCATTCTTTTCAGCCACCTTATGACTATTTCTCTGAATTCTTTCTCTAACATGTTGCTAGCCTAAGGTGACCAGACATCCTGCTTTTGGTGGGACAGTCCTGATTTTAACAATGTGTCCCGCGCCCCGCGGCATTTTAAAAAAGATTCTTTCCAAAAATCGGGACGTCTGGTCACCTTATGCTAGCCTCTATTTCGTTTACTTCCTTTTCTGGTGATGCCTGCTTTTCTTTCATATGTGGACTGTTTCTTTGTCTCCCCAGAGTCTGTCTTCTCTGGATGTCTGGTTATGTAGTTCTCTCTCTCCTTATCCCAGGCAAAATCTGACCTTTCCGTGGTGGAGTGTAGACCTCTTCTGAAACCGCGTGTTTGCGCCAATTGGGGACCGATGTTTTGGGGCTCAGAGCTGTTCGATGGTTGCCTTAGTTGTAACTTTTCAAGCTTCCGATAAGATCCACTTTCCCCTTCAAGATGTCGTGGTCTTTGCGTCCAAGCCAGTCGCTCTGAGAGGGAACTCAGCCGCAGTGGGGGCTGCCCGGTCAGGGGAACCAAGCCAGTCGCTCTGAGAGGGAACTCAGCCGCAGTGGGGGCTGCCCGGTCAGGGGAACCCCGTCCAGCAGTCCTCCACCTTCTCCTGGAGTTTAGCTGTTCCCTAACTTGTCAACAATTACTCCCTGTGTGACCCTCAGGTGTTCTTTCTTTCTGCTCCAGGACAAGGCTCGGGACCCGTCTGTCTAATCCACTGCCATTTTTTCTGAAGTCCACTGTAACATTTTTTACTAAAAGAAAATATGCCTCCTTTAAAGAATATAATATCCATCTAGACCAGTGGTCTGCAAACTCATTAGTCAACAGAACCAAATCTCAATAGTACAACTATTGAAATTTCTTTTGAGATCCTAAGTTTTTAAAGTTAAACTACATAGGTAGGTACATTGTTATTAACTTAATTAGGGTGCTTCTAAGCTGGGTTTTGCTAAAAACTCAAGGGGCCAAAGATCTGCATGTGGCTCACGAGCTACAGTTTGCCGACCAGGGATCTACACATTCACAGTAAGCTTCATTCCTACCTTCAGTCAATAGGCTGAAATATTTTAATATTTAATTTGAACTTTTAACGGAGGGGGCCTCAAGGAGACCTTATGAAATCTTTAATAGATGCCCAGAATTATATTTAATATTGTAGAGTTTCAGGAAATTACAAACCAAACATGACAACAAGGTACACACACACACACACACACACACACACACACACACATACACGTAATTCAGTGTAGTTTGGCTTTAAGAAGCAACATGTATGGTACCAACTATAAATGCTAAACAACACAGAGAAGGGATGGAGTCATGTGGATCCTACCACGAACTAGAATAAAGAATCAGTGGTTCTGAATCATAGTAATAGTCATAGTCATAGTCTTAGGGTCACATTTTCTTGATTTAAGGACACATTTTTATTCACAGTTTACTACCGTGTTTCCCCGAAAATAAGACATCCTCCGAAAATAAGACCTAGCGCATGGAAAGATAAGACATCCCCTGAAAATAAGACCTAGCACAACTTTGGGAGAAAAAAAATTAATATAAGACACTGTCTTATTTTCGGGGAAACAGGGTATTTCTAAAACTCAAATGCATTTACAATTGACATGTACATATACTGATGTATTTGTATTTCCTTTGAAAAAGCTATTAAGATATAGCTCACAATTGATGGCCTCTCAGAATTAAAGAAACAAGATACTTTGGTTTAGTCTATTCTAGGTATGGAGAATACCAAGGGGGATAGTAGAGCTGACCGCAGCATCAGATATTAAGTTTTAAATGCAGCCTATTGACACTAAAGGTCAGACTAGTTGTTTCTGGTTACCATGTAGACATATTAATAAAGGAAACAGTAGACTTCAAGCAAACCATGCATGAAAAATGTAGGACTGGATGTCTCTTTTTATCATTCATTTGGAGTTGCTACATTTAAAAAATATACTTTTTTTTTTTTTATTGATTTCAGAAAGGAAGGGAGAGGTGGAGAGAGAGCTAGACATTAATGATGAGAGAGAAACACTGATTGGCTGCCTCCTGAACGCTCTCCCCCCCAACTGGGGATGGAGCCCACAACCTGGGTATGTGCCCTGACCTGGAATCGAACCATGACCTTACACCAGCCGGGCTGGAGTTGTTACGTTTTTGAGACAATAAATTATTAAGCACCAGAATATAGCCTGGAAGTTAAAACTTTCTTTTCAGGTTTTGAAACCTGATTCCATCCATTTATTGCAACTCCACGACTCACTAGGTGAGCTGCCAACCAGGGAGATCTAAATTGTTACCTCACCTGTTTCTACAGCAAACACCCAACTATCTCTGACAGAGTTACTAACTAAATGGCCTTTCCAGTAATATAGAAAACAGATAATATAATTTGCCTAGACTTCCTACCAGTTATAATTAACATTAAAGAGGTCTTTTCTTCTTTGTCACCTCTCTCTATTCAGTACTTATTTGGGTTTGTTTGTACTTACTATCTGTTAATCTCCCTTTACAAATGACAACAATAACTAGCGCTATTATGCTTGGAAATTAAACATGCTGATAACTGTGTGAAGGGAACTGGAGCTGAAAAAATATTAAAGCCTGTAGCTCTTTATACCTCTTGTTTTATTTTGATAATTAAGCTTTTGGTCATGGTCTATTTTAAACAAAACTCTTCTATGGGGGAAATGGGCCCTAATCTTATTCAATATATGCTTTGCTTCCATTCAATTTTTTCAAGTATATTTTGGTTAACCATTTGTTCCCCGCAACAAATAATAACGGGCTGTATTAAATCTGCCTTTCAAAGAACATTTGTGTCCTTAAAAATAAATATGCCAGGTCTTTGAAAAAAAAATCCCACAATGGGGCAAACCATCCATTGCAAGATGTCACAGTGAAATTCACCTCACATGAGTGTAAAAAATGAAGCAAATGAAAATACTAACATTTTGTAAATTTACTTTGAATCACTACTCAGAGACAAAACTAAACTAATGTTCATTTCCCATGTTGGGAAATAATGTACTGTCCAAAACTATGTGGCCAAGTCAATAGGAGGAAAACAACAAAGTGTAGTTCTTTGGAAGTCAAACCTATAAAAAGATTTGGGCTTTAATAAAAACTTCCAAAACCTCTCTAAGGACATTGTCTATCATCCAAATATGTCATTTTATTATGCATGCCACACCAAAGTGCCAAATTGTCATAACCAACAGAAATAAGGTCATTAACATACTTTGTATAATTTATATCTTCATGTACATATTCCCGCAGCCCCCTTTTATGGCTACACAAATTTGGGGAATTTTGCAAAAATAAAAGTATTTTGAATTTTATATACATACATATAAATTTTGTGTGTGTGAGAAGAAATAAGGCCATTAAGTTTTCAGAGGGCTACTAAAACCATGCTTATAAGTAAAGGTTTCAAAGCCACCTGTCCAATAGCAAAACAATGATTCCTTGAAATCATTGTGAACAAAATTGTGTGAAATGTTGATCGGTTCTGATTGCTAATGTTTCTGAGGCCTTAACTAAAATATGTCCCCACATGCTAAAAAGGTGTTCCTGATAGTTGCCCCTTAAACACAAACTGTTATTGAGTATACTTGGCATTTTTAGAAGGATGCACACACAAAAATCATCCAGACCTGGAAATGTGGTCCATAGGAGGCACTCAAAAATATCTTTTGAATATAGTAGTTCCCCTTTACCCATAGTTTCACTTTCTTTTTTATTTTTATAATCCTCACCTGAGGATATTTTTCCATTGATTTTAGAGCATAGGAGGCAGAGAGGAGGGAGCAAGGGAGAAAGACAAAGAGGTAAGAGAGACACATCAACTAGATGCCTGCCACATGTGCCCCTATCAGGGTTGGGGAACATGCAACCAAAGTACGAGGTATGTGCCCTTAATTAAAAATCAAACCCCCGCCTCCTTAGTCCAGTGGTCGGCAAACTCATTAGTCAACAGAGCCAAATAGCAACAGTACAACAGTTGAAATTTCTTTTGAGAACCAAATTTTTAAAACTTAAATGTCTTCTAACGCCACTTCTTCAAAATAGACTTGCTCATGCCATGGTATTTTGTGAAAGAGCCACACTCAAGGGGCCAAAGAGCCGCATATGGCTCGCGAGCTGCAGTTCGCTGACCATGGCCTTAGTCCATGGGGAGAAAATCTAACCATTGAGCAACCAACCAGGGCCACAGTTTCACTTTTTGTGGTTTCAGTTAACCCTGGGTCAACCCAGTCTGAAAATATCAAATGAAAAATTCCAGAAATAGCCGAAACCGGTTTGGCTCAGTGGATAGAGCATCAGCCTGTGGACTGAAGCATCCCAGGTTTGATTCCAGACAAGGGCATGTACCTTGGTTGCGGGCATATCCCCAGTAGGGGGCGTGCAAGAGGCAGCTGATTGATGATTCTCCTTTATCGATGTTTCTAACTCTATCCCTCTCTCTTCCTCTCTGTAAAAAAATCAGTAAAATGTATTTTTTTAAAAAGAAAAATTCCAGAAATAAATAATGTGTAAGCTCTAAATTATGCACCATTCTGAATAGGATCAAATCTTTTTTTTTTTTTTAACTGATAGCTATTTTATCATTTCTGATTTTTAAAAAATATATATTTTATTGATTTTGTACAGAGAGGAAGGGAGAGAGATAGAGAGCTAGAAACATCGATGAGAGAGAGTCATCGATCAGCTGCCTCTTGCACACCCCCTACTGGGGATGTGCCCGAAACCAAGGTACATGCCCTTGACCAGAGAACTGAACCCGGGTCCCTTCAGTCCCCAAGCCGACACTCTATCCATTGAGCCAAACCGGTTTCGGCTAGGATCAAATCTTGTGCAGTCCCGCTCCATGCCCCCCGGATGGGAATCGTCCCGTTTGCCAGTGACTCCATACTTTAAACGCTCCCTGCCATTAGTCACTTACTAGCCATCCTGGTTATCAGACCACCGTGGAGTACCATAGTGCTTTTGAGCAATTAACTCTTATTTTACTTAACTTTCACTCACATAACTTTTATTACAGTATTTTATAACTCTTCTATTTTATTATTAGTTATTGTTAACCTCTTACTGTGCCTAATTTATAAATTAAACTTTATCATAGGTATGTATGCATAAGAAGAAGTATAGTACATGTAATTAATATACCACAGGCTTGGTACTATCTGTGGTTTCAGATATCCAGTGAGGAATGTATCCTCCATGGATAAGGGGAGACTTCTATAAATAAATGCATAGAAGTGATAAAAAAAAATGCATATTCATGGAAAATAAGGGCCTAAAATTCACAGTCCTTATTCTTTGTTGTTTTTTTTTCTTTAATCCTCACCAGAGGAAGACAGAGGGATAGAGAGTTAGAGAGTTAGAGAGTTAGAAACATCGATGAGAGAGACACATTGATCAGCTGCCTCTTGCACACCCCCTACTGGGGATGTGCCCGCAACCAAGGTACATGCCCGTGACCGGAATCGAACCTGGGACCTTTCAGTCCGCAGACCGACGCTCTATCCACTGAGCCCAACCGGTTTCGGCACCTGACGATATATATATATATATTTTTAAATATATTTTATTGATTTTTTACAGAGAGTAGGAGAGAGTGATAGAGAGCTAGAAACGTCGATGAGAGAGAAACATCGACCAGCTGCCTCTTGCACACCCCCTACCGGGGATGTGCCCACAACCAAGGTACATGCCCTTGACCGGAATCGAACCTGGGACCTTTCAGTCCGCAGACCAACGCTCTACCACTGAGCCAAACCGGTTTCGGCACCTGAGGATATATTTTTATTGATTTCTATAGACAGAGGGAGCGAAGGAGGGAGGAGTGGAAGGAAGGAGGGAGAGGAGATACAGAGAAACACTGATTGGTTGCCTCCAGTATGAGCCCTGACTGGGGAGCAAACTTGCAATCTAGGTATGTGACCTAACCAGGAATCAAACCCAAGACGTTTTGGTATATAGGACAATGCTCCAATCAACTCAGCCACCTGTCCAGGTCCACAGTATTTCTCATTCTCTTAAAAATACTTTTATTGATTTCAGAGAAGGGTGAGGAAGAGAGAAAGATAGAAAGATCAATGGGGAGAGTATCATTGATTGGCTGACTCCTGTACGCCCCACACTGGGGATTGGGACTGCAACCCGGGCATGTGCCCTGATCTGGAATCATAGGTCGACACTCAACCACTGAGCCATGCTGGCTGGGCATATTTCTTATTCTCGAATCAAATAGGTCAAGGGCCCTTCTCCCATTTCCAATCATTCACCAAGTCTGCCCCCTGGCCTTACAGACCTATTATTACCAACCTCACCCAAGCCCAGACCTCAGAGTTGATCTATTGCAATAGCCCGCTACAGGGTTTCCCTGACTCCATTCTCTCCCACACCCAATGCCAAGTGTGGCTTCCCACTCCCATCCCCCGACTGTACCTTCCAGAGCACATGTGTCAAACACAAGGCCCGCGGGCCAAATCCAGCCCGCCAGGCCTTGCAATGTGGCCCGCACCGCGCTGTCATCACTGCACTCCGCTGTCAGTTTATGACATTGTCAGTTTATGACTGTTCAGTAAACCATTTGGCCCGCGATTTAGGCTGGATTTTAGATTTTGGCCCCTTCTCTGATTGAGTTCGACACCCCTATTCCAGAGAGTATTAAGAAGCCAGGCTTTGGTCTGGCTTTCCGATTTTTACAGCCTCATCCTATTCCTCTTTTCTCATTATTCTCTTACATACACTCTTTGCCACATCAGATTTTTTTTCACCGTCTTCATCACATTTTGCCCATTGCCAGCTCCTCGTCTGTACTCATGCTGTAGAAGCTTTGCCTAAAACGTCTACTCCTTGACCACCACTTTCCTTCCTCTCCTTTGAAATTTCCCCACCCACCAGGGACTGCTCCCTGTACCCCAGTTACAAGTGAGCACACACGCTTTGCACTATCCCTGAGCCATCTTATGTTACCTCCTTGAATGATGGTCAGGCCCCCAGAAGTAACCTGCTTTGGATTGGTAGTGTCCGCCACCATCTCCGGCACAAAGGTTCACAGTCAATGAAGAATACAGAGTTGAGATTATGAAAAACCAGGCTTGAGTGTTTCTCTCGTTCATTAATGTGTAATTTTGTATAAGTCACCAAATCTCTCTCTAAGCTTCAGTCTCCTTGTCTATAAAACAGGAAGGAATGACACCTATCCTACTGGAGTTGTTAAGAGGATCAGATAAGAAAACCCACCCAGAGTTCAATAAATTAAAATATTATTATCCTACATATGCCACCAATACTGGGAAAACCAGTGCTGGGCTGGCTATAGCTGACAAAGTACTATTAAAGGTGTAATATACAAATGTGGTAAGAGCCAGGTCAACTTTCACATGGTATTATCCCAAAATAGAGAATCCCAATGATGAATAATGGGTAAGATTAGGCAGAGCTGCATCTCAAATTGACTGCAAAATAATACAACTACGTAGTCCATATAAGTGAAATGATCAGGTTTTTTCTGATAAAACTATACTGGAGTCCTAGCTGGTTTGACTTAGTGTATAGAGCACATGTGTCAAACACAAGGCCCGCGGGCCAAATCCAGCCCGCCAGGCCTTGCAATGTGGCCCGCACCGCGCTGTCATCACTGCACTCCGCTGTCAGTTTATGACATTGTCAGTTTATGACTGTTCAGTAAACCATTCGGCCCGCGATTTAGGCTGGATTTTAGATTTTGGCCCCTTCTCTGATTGAGTTCGACACCCCTAGTATAGAGCAATGACAGCCTGCGGATTAAAGGTTCCTAGGTTCGATTCTGGTCAAGGGCACATGCCTAGGTTGGGGGCTCAATCCCCAATAGGGGGCGTGCAGGAGGCAGTGGATTAATAATTCTCTCTCATCATTGATGTTTCTATCTCTCCTCCATTCCTCTCTGAAGTCAAAAAAAACAAAAACAAAACAAAAAACTATACTGGATTTGACGTTACAGATGGCAGAATGGATGGTGAGAGAAGAGGAGGTGGTCTTTGCTTTACTTGGAATTCACAGAGATTTTCAAGAGAAACAACGCAGTAAAGCAGTGACATATGATTTCATTTAACTGTAATGGCTCTCCAGGAGTACGATGACAGGGTCACAGGGCTAGGTCTGCCAGCTCACACGCTCTCAGAGTTCATCATATCATTATCCTATATAATAAAAGGGTAATATGCAAATAGACCAAATGGCAAAACTGAACAACCAATCAAAGTGTAATATGCTAATGATATGTTAAGGCTACTCAACAGCTCGCTATGACATGCACTGACCACCAGGGGGCAAATGCTCCGACCTGTAGATTAGCTTGCTGCTGGGGTCTGGCTGATTGGGACTGAGCAAAATGAACCAGACATGCCCCGAAGCCCCCCGCAGTCCCTCCCTGGCCCGATCGTGCACTGGTGGGGACCCTCAGCCTGGCCTGTGCCCTCTTGCAATCCTGAACCTCTTGGGGGGATGTTGGAGAGCCAGTTTCAGCCCGATCCCACAGGCCACTGCCCTTGGGAGGGCGCCAGATGCAGGGCTCACGGCTGGCGAGCAATGCTGCAACAGTGCAAGCCTCTCCTGATTGTAACTGATTGGGCGTGAGCCCGAGACAGGCACAGTGGGGCGGGATGAGCGGGAGCAGCAGATAGGAGGAGTAGCAGGCGTGCTGGACTGGGGGTTTCGGTCGAATCCCTGCAGGCCACCCAGAGGGACCCTACCTGTGCACAAATTCGTGCACTGGGCCTCTAGTTTTTCTATAGTGGCCTAACCACCTCCTATCCCCAAACTAGTGCACTTTAAGAACACGAGACCCTTTTCCACCAAAAACCATTTATACATGTTCTGGGGTTCCCTTGCAGTGAAATTTTTCTGTCACAGAATTATCCCCAGCATAAAATGGGTCTTCTTATAGACAGAGCACAGTATGGGCCCGCAGCTGCCTTTGAAGAATGACATGTTGTGATTCGGGACTTCCAGAAATAAAAAAAACAAATTGCTTTCTGACCCACATTTGCACCCAAAACTGGGAGAAATTTTCCCTAAGATCTCCAGGGGAAATTTTAACAGGAACATAATTTTGCATTTAAAGTTAAGTTTTCAACACTACAGCATTCTGGCACGTCAAAGGGTGATTATTAAGTCTCAGAGAGGTGCCAGGGTAGGAGATGAAAAGAGAAACTCAGGGGGAAAAAATACAAACTGACTATTCACCAAAGTTAATACAAAAATTTATTTTTTAAAAATTATCAAAACAGATGTGGAAAGTGCTTTGTCGGTCAATGTGAGAGTTTTGAATATTATTAAAATTGATTTTTAAAGTAAGATATGTCTTTAAATGAACAGTCACATGCCATTTCATCCAAGTTATTTGAGACTTATTGATCTGATCATTTGTGCAAGGGCCAGACTGTGCCATCAGTTTGCTGAAAAGATAATGGAGCACACCCCAACTGTTATGATAGGTTAGATGCAAACAGCGCTCCTCATTTAAACACACAGAATAGCACTACAAGTGGACACATTCTAACCTCTGCGATTGTATATTACATGATAAATTAGCAAGTTGTTCTGCTTTGCCTCACATCAAATCCAATACCACAGCTATGTTATTTTAATTTGCAATCAGAGGTTGAGCACCAGAAGATGTACCTGAGGGACATTAAACCATCTTCTCCTGCTATGCTGTGAGCGGAGAAAGCCAACAATTACCAGCAATTTTATTTTACCACTGTAGGACAATACAAGAACAGTTAAAATGGTCTCCACGCAAGCAACTGGGCAAAATATACTTTAAATTACTTTATATGGAAGATTACATTTGGGGAGGGGGTTCAATGGTGAACATGTATCTTTCTGTATGGGCAGCTGAAAAATCTCTCCTGGTATATTCAAGCCTATTGTATAAAATACTCTCCCTATTCATCCAACTCAAAAGCAAGCTACATTCGTAGGCTATAATAGGTCACAACTAAGTACACAGTACCTTGCTTCAGGAATAATTTCGCTTTGTCTGTCAACTGTCAACAAAGCACAAAGAGCTCATGCAACCCAGCCATGTACTGTGGATGTTAGAGAGCTAAGAAAATACAAATAATAAGAATACAAGGTTTGTGAGCGGCCCTGCTTTCATTTTATATGTGAAACGGAAAGCATTTTCCTCTCCACATTCCATTAATCTCTATTGTACTACAAATCTTTTCACAAAAGACTTTTGTTTTCACTATGTGACTTGGGGATGTAATATTCCAACTGTGATGAATGTCCGACTTTCCAACATGAATGCTTATAAGTGGATGCGCCAGTTAAGGCATATAGTCATTTCAACAAGAAAAAGGGGGGAAAATAAAATGGAATGGTAAAATGGCTACTCTGGTGTTTATATTATTTTAGTGATGAAGCCGCTAAGAATAAATTGTTAATTACTTCCACCACTGACCTTGCTCTCAAGTCTCACCCTTGGAAAAAAAAAGTCATCTCCACTATATTACACAATGAAGAAATAAACTTCAACAGTAAACTCAAGGTTTAGTTTCATCAATATGTACCCAGAAAAAAGACTGGAATACTCTGAAATGCCATCACTGGTTCCCTTTTGGTGGTTTCTTCTGTCTCTGTATTTTCTAAAATGTCTACAAGTGTGTATTGTTTTTATAATCAGAAAACCGTTATTAATGAGGGAAGACAGTTTTGACAAGAGCTTTCAATATAATCAAATCACCAATCCATCTGAAAAATACCTTGAGCTATACCATGTTTCACTGTAACCAAGATGAATTTTCTGGGAATGTGCTTAGGGAAAAAAGAGCACATTAAAACCGTTTTTTCTTTAAAACATTTTAGACTAGTCCAGAAATTTCAAAAAATAGGTCAATTTAAGCATATAAGCAGTTCTCGAGTAGAAAGTGGCAGGGCATGTATTAGTGGTATTAGAATAATTTATCAAATTAAGCCACTCACTGAGATCCACAGAGTCTTCGATGGAAGATGATTTGAACACTTTTCTTTATGATGCTGGATCTCTGAAGGTGGGTAGCAAACCAGTTTTAAAGAGAGATGCTTTGTTCCCTAGAGTATTTCCTTCCAGACTTTTTTTCTGGGGACATATTGATGAAACCCCTCCCCTGGCTTTATTCAGTGCACACACGGATCAGCATGTCCAGGGTGGGAATCAATTTTTAAAAAAATTCAATCAGGAAGGCATGCTCGAACCTTATTACGAGCAGAGTTTCTTTTCTCTGCTCAAGCCTAGCTAAAAGTAATTGTTATTATTTGTTTGTTTGCAGGCTAGAATTGATTGGCATGGTTTAATGTGATATGCCTTTGGGTACAGAGCAGCAAATGTTAAAACTGCACTATATATGCAACGGCCTCAAAGGGCATCTTAAAATCAGCATGGAGTTCAAACCATCACCAGGCAATGTTTGTTCATTTAACTTTAATTATTTTCTCCTTGAGAGTGGTACTAATGAAACTGAATATCTTTCATGGTTTCGAAGGGCTGTTTGAATGGTCTGTAAACAGAACTAAGGGTAGACAAGAGATCTGGCTGAGCCAGGGGGTTGCTAGGCGATGCCGAATGTAAACTCACAAACTTGTTAAGGTTTCCCTTGCTCTCATGCCACTTTCACACACTCTCAAAAGTTTTGAGAATTGATTTTTCAGGTGGCCATTAAAAAAAGAGACCCCCTCCCTTTCGAAATTCACCCCCCCCCCCCCCCCCCGAGCTGATCTGCCAGCTTCAGAAAAGAAGAGATGCATCTTTGGATGTAACCAGGGAAACTTCGGCTTTGCCATAAACACAGAATCATGTATTTGACGAAGGCCCGCGATTGCAGAAACAAATCCACAAAGGTGGATTTTTGAATTTCAAAAAGACATTTCTAAACTTATCTGATTCAACGTAGAATAAAATTAAGATTTCCTTCCAGAAAAAAAAAAAAACCACACACAAAAAAAAAAAACAGCTTAGAGGATTTGGGGCACAAAACCCCAAAACCCATGGCAAATACCTCAGCACAGATTATATTCACGACAAGCCTTTCGGTTCAGCCACACATCTCCCGCCCGGCCTACACCAAGTGCGCCTGCCTGCGAGGCTTCTCCCTCCTGCCCCCTCCCTCAAAGCTCCTTTTTAAGTAGCTGATCAGAGATTGTCCGGTAAGAGCACTTTATTAGATCATCAGCCAGAGGGGTTCACAAGTACGGGAGCAATGGGCTCAAATGCGGCACATCAGTTTTAATAGACCGGGGGCTACTGGTAAACTGCAGACACTGCTGAGAACTTTCCATGCACTGAACTCTTGAAAAAGCACCGTCTCTCCAGCTTAAATGCAGCTGCCTCTTTCAATGCCGCAAATGGGTAAATTTGACAAAAAAGCCACCATTAAGACTACATGAAAGGCTCAAGACAACATCCTTTCAATGCTTTGTACTTCAGTAATCAGATGTACTTACTCGCCACCTCCCCCAAACCCGATCAAGAACTATTTCTGAATGGTAGGAAATAATTCCACTTTGTACATCTTTTAGTTAATCAAGACTTTCTATTCAGCAATTTGACCTTTTGTTCAAAACAGGATTATCAGTTTTTTCGCCAGTTACCAAGGGCGACTCGCATGGTGAACATAATTGCAATAATTTGCAAAACACCATGGCAACCCACATTACAACTAGGTAAATACTGGGCTTTTGTGCTACATTGTTATTTTCAGAGATGCTGAAGTCAAAGAACGAATGACAAATGAACACAAAATTTATATTTGCTTTGTCTCAAAAGAGAAGAAAATTGATAACAAGAATTGGGGGGAAACCGACTACAGCTGTAATTTCTAACTTGATTAATTAGGATGGTAACAGTCCTTAACAGTATATTCAACAAACAGCCCTGACTTCGTCTCTCCACCCACCTCTCACTATACCACTACCACTATCCCCCCCCCACCCCCCCAACCCCCCGACAAATTTTTTCAGCCTGGAGAACAAACATCTCCCATTTGCTCTTTTCTTCAACTTAATGGAACCCTTAATTGCAGAATATTGTTCCCCCGCTCCTCAGGGCAGTGAAAATGAAAAGAAAGGAGGGGAGTGCCAGGGCAGACAGGAGCTCCAGTCATTTTTCCCTGCCTCTTCTGGACACCCCAGGCTCAATGATGAGACGGCATTTTTCTGGTCTCAGCAGCTGTTTCGTAGCAGACAATGAAGTCCAAACTATTTAGCTTTGCAGAAAAGCCACTTCTTTCCTCTTGGCAATACAACGAGGTAAGTCTGTGCACTGAGACGAAGTTTCATCATGTCAATGCCAGAATATAAGACGAGAAAATAACGTTAATTAAAAAGCCATAAAATTTCCCCCGTAAATAATGATTAAATGTGGTCTATCCAAAAAGCTGGGGAAATGCATGCGGTTTTGCCATTTGAGGAAGATGTTCAATAATACCACCAGTGTGCTGAAAACCACTTTATACCCAGAGAGAGCCCAATTCCCACAACAACCTAAAAATATAAAGCCGGTATTCAGAAATTAATACCAAAATGAAAGCCACATTTTGATAAACGTGGTCTCAAAAATACCTTTCTTGTAATAAATGTGATGATTTATTTACCTTTCTTGTAATAAATGTGATAATTACAGAAGTTACATCAGAATTGTTTTGGTCAGATATGAAAGGCAGGTTCTATTTTATAGTAAAGGCACAGTTTTGTTTTGTTTTTTCTAAGAGGCATACATTCTGTTATATGGGCTAGCTTTTTGGAAATGATCAAAATTGACTTTCCCACGAAAATGTAGTTTTACGATGAGACAAGGAAAACACACACAGAAAGGGCTTGCAGAACTTCTACTGCTGAGATCTGAAAAATAAGAAGCTCCCGATGCACTCAACACAGCCCAGCCTGCTTTCCTCCATCTGCCTTATAAACCAGGCAGAGCAAAAGGAGTTTCTCCAGGGATCTGCATATTTCCACTAACTTTTGAAAAATCAAATGAACCTGATACTATAATGAATCCGTTCTTATTTTGTCAGGCCTGAAAACTCCCAGACAGATCTCAAAGATTCAGCTTAGAGAAATCACAATATAACATTCTTCAGAATATGCCTTCGAAATTACAGATACTGTGATTTCTCTGGAGGAGTAGAAATCAAAAGAACATGACACATTAACTCCTTCTCAGTCAGTGCCAATCTCTTTATACTTGGAAAATGTATTTTATTTTCTGGCCTACCTCATTTCGAATTTACGATACCTGTATTAAAGTACATTCTTATCAAAAGTCCAAATGTCAAGAGGAAATGCATCCTTTAATGCCAAACAATAAAAGGTTGAACAAGCCTACATTACTTTTCAAATAGACTTGATGTTAGACCATAAAGTGGGCATAAACTCCCCATGACACTTGAACTTCTTTAAGAAGCCCAAATGAAAGATTTTATTTTTTAAAATATATTTTTATTGATTTCAGAAAGGAAGGGAGAGGGAGAGAAATATAGAAGCATCAATGATGAGAGAGAATCATTGACTGGCTGCCTCCTGCACGCTCCCCACTGGAGATGGAGCCTGCAACCTGGGCATGTGCCCTTGACCGGAATCAAACCCGATCCTTCAGTCCACAGGCATCACTCTATCCATTGAGCAAAACCTGCCAGGGCCAAGATGCATTATTTGATAATCTATCTGGAATGTCTTCACTTATAACACTTTACCTATACACTTTATCCCTCCTGCCGCAACCTTTTGTTGCTTCTGTTCCAGTATTTTGTTTGTTTTTCCTTCTCTCCTGTTCCCTCTTCCCCACTTTGGCCAACTGGATAGGATGCTTCTTGATTTCTATTTGTGAATTGCAACATCCAACCCTCTATAATATCAATAAATAACCCAAATTCCAAAATCAGGAATGGCAAATACCTAGCAAGTGACTACATTCCAACTCCCTCCCCAATGGCCCATATATATTATAAGATGAGAGCAGGCACTCACTATGAAACCCACCTGCTATCCCTGCTCCAAATCCTCCTTGATCTGGAATTCTCAACTCTGGCTGCACATTGGAATCACAGGGAGCATTATAACACTGACTGCTGGGCACCACTCCAGATTTCTGATTCAAATAGGTTTTGGAGCAGGGCCTGAGAATTAGCATCTCTAACAAGTTCTCAGGTGATACTGCTGCTGCTGGCCTGGGCACCATGGGTCTGTTCCTCAAAAAACTAAGAATGGAACTCCCATTTGACCCGGTAATCCCACTCCTAGGAATATATCCTAAGAAACTGGAAACACCAATCAGAAAGGATATATGCACCTCTATGTTCATAGCAGCACAAATCTACAATAGCTAAGATTTGGAAACAGCCTAGGTGCCCAACAGCGGATGACTGGATCAGAAACTATGGTACATCTACCAGGGGTCCTCAAACTTTTTAAAGTGGGGGCCAGATCACGGTCCCTCAGAGAGCTGGAGGGCCGGACTATATGAACTACTAATTCCTACTGTAACACCTCGGCTGCGCTCACTGCCCAAAAAACCTGGCGGGCCGGATCAGACTCCTCTGCGGGCCGCATGTGGCCCGCGGGCCGTAGTTTGAAGACCCCTGATCTACACAATGGAATACTACCCTGCTATAAAAAAGAAGTACTTTTTACTATTTGCAGCAGCATGGATGGAACTGGAGAGCATTATGCTAAGTTAAATAAGCCAGTCAAGGAAAGAAAAATACCACATGATCTCACTCATTTATGGATAACAAAGAACATTATAACCTGATGAACAAAAAGATAGATACAGAGACAGTAAAGCATCAAACAGACTGTCAAATGACAGTGGGAAGGTTAGGGAGAAGTGGGGGAGATAAGAGATCAACGAAAGGACTTGAATGCAATGCATATAAGCATAACCAATGGACACAAAACACTGGGGGGTGAGGGCATGTATGAGAGTGGGGTGGGGGAGCAATAGTAAGATATGTACACATATAATACCTTAATAAAAAAAATGGAGAAAAAAGAACCACGGGTCTGGGGTACAGAATAGAAAATCAGGATTTTAAAAAGAAATCCAAATGATTGCAGTGTGTCCACAGCTGAGATCCACTGTCCATATGATTCTCATTGTTCAAAGAAAACTACTGGTTACTTCCTTCTGAAGAATGAATTTTGTAAATAAAATTGTACTAAAAAAAAAAAAATCTCAACTCTCATACAATATTTACTCTTTCTTTAGATACTGTTATGTGGTCCTCTCTTTTACAGCAAACCCTCAAACTGGACTTAATTCTGTTCAAAGAACTGACCAGCCTTAGCTGGTTGCTCAGTGGTTAGAGTGTTGGCCCGAGGACTGAAGGGTCACAGGTTCAATTCTGGTCAGGGCACATACCTTGGTTGCAGGCACATCTCCTGCCTGGTAAGAGGTGCATACAGGAGGCAACCAATCAATGTGCCTCTCTCACATCGATATTTATCTCTCTGTCTCTGCCCCTCCCTTCCACTGTCTCTGAAAAAATATCCTTGGGGGAGGATTAACAACAACAACAAAAAACTTACCAATTTCTACATAGTTTACATCATGTATGCAGCTTAGTAACATACTTCCTTTAAACAAACCAATAAATAAAGAAGCTTATTCTAATGATAACAATCTAGTCCCTACAATATGAAGTGTGCTTTACTTAGGAACACAGAATTTTGGGAGTGCTGGTGGAAATAGTGTCTATGAAAGCAAGCACAATTACATTTTTTACTTGACAAGTAATCTGAAATAATAAACATGAACTCTAAATTTTAAAGTTGAAAGGGACTTTAGAGCTCTAGTCTAATGTTTCATATTCTGAGAAAAATGAAGCCCAGGAAAAAGCATATTCCTTGTGCACTCTCGGAGTCTTTAGCGGCTGGGCCACCCAGGTTGTGACCTTCTAGTCCAGTACTCTACATACTACCCCTACTCTGCTTAACGCACGAGCCAGTAGCTGTATGTGGTTCGTGAGCACTTGGAATGTGGCTAGTCCAAATTGAGATGTTACAAGTATAAAATAAACAGACTTGGTCCAAAAAAGATAATATAACTTACTGACGTTTTTAATATTCATTATATATTGAAAATGAAAATCTCCCAACTGAGTTGTATTCTTCACATATTTACATGAATTAAATGGAATGATCCTATATAATAAAGATGTAATATGCAAATTGACCTTCACACCCTCACAAAGATGGCTGCCTACAACCAGGCTGGCAGGGGGTTATTGAGGGACAACCAAATAACTGAACAGTAGGCTGTGTGGGGCGACCAGGCTGGTGGGGGGAAAGTTGGGGGCAATCAGCCAGCAGGGGGTGTCAGTTGGGGGTGACCAGGTCAGCAGGCAGGTGAGCGATTAGGAGCCAGCGGTCCAGGATTGCGAGAAGGATGTCCGACTGCTGGTTTAGGCCCGATCCCCGGCATTGGGCCTAAACCGGCAGTCAGACATCCCCCGAGGGGTCCTGGAATGGAGAGGGTGCAGGCTGAGCTGAGGGAATCCCCCCCCCCCCATGCACGAATTTCACGTACTAGGCCTCTAGTCAAATAATCAAATCAAACATTTACGAAAGGCAAACAACATGCTGGGTCAGTATTTAAAAATATATTTTCCATTGTATCTCTTGGGGAATGGACATTTTTATGTGGGAGACCTGGATTGCAAGAGATTGAGCAAGACTTTAAGTGTCGGAGGGCCAAAGGTATTATTATAAAAGACTAAAAGATATTTTGAGGATGGAGGAAAGAAGGGAAGAGGTAGAAGGATGACAGAAAAAGCCAGTCCCTCAAGTCCCCAGGGACTGGGATCCTACCATTCAGCTTTGAGCTTTACGGCCTAGCACAGTGTCTGATACAATGATGGTGCTGAAGAGATGTTCTTTTAAATTTAAACTGATGGGATCAAACTTGAAAATATCAAGATTAATTTGAATGGCTGAACACTCCAGCTCCCCTCAGGCTATGTTGCCTGTGAGACTCCAATAGCCTTTCCCTTGCAGAAGGAAGATAAAGCCCTGTGACCAGGTAGAACCAACTCAGAGCTCTCCCCTCACCGCACTGCTTTGGAGCCACATGCTTTGGGCAGACTTCTTCACCTCCTTGGACTATTGCAAATAGCACCTACCCTCCCTCTTTCATGGGATGATACAATAAGCATCATGTGGTTCCAATGTCAAGACTTGTGAACAAGTGATATTCTTAGGTCCTCCGTTCCTGACAAGATACAGCCCAAAATTTGTAGGCCTTCTTCTTCTTCTTTAATATATATTTTATTGATTTTTCACAGAGAGAAAGGGAGAGAGATAAGAGTTAGAAACATTGATGAGAGAGAATCATCGATCAGCTGCCTCTTGCACACCCCCTACTGGGGATGTTGCCCGCAACCAAGGTACATGCCCTTGACCGGAATCGAACCTGGGACCTTTCAGTTCGCAGGCTGACACTCTATCCACTGAGTCAAACCGGTTTCGGCCGTAGGCCTTCTTCTTGAAGGGATATTTAAATGATTTCATCAAGGTACTATGGAGCCATTGTTCAGTAATAGGTTACTCAGGGATTATGATGTGATTCGTTTTACTTGGAACAACACAACTTCTCTATGTCCCTTCAGAGCAGACAACTCAATGATGCTTTGCTTTAATTAAATATTGAGTAGAAAGGCAAAAATGTATTTTGTTGGCTAATGAAAGATAAATCTCAAGTGAAATTACACTTTCAGAAAGATTACGCTTGAAGTTTAAATAGTATCCACCATCCATTTTCTTGTGGGTAACCAGGCTTTTCTGCTGGAAACCAGAGTTTTCAGAAAATTCAAAGATATTGTTATTGCTCTCTTGCCACTTCTCAACATATATGTCTTTGGGCAGTAATGCCACATCTCAAGTTTTTTGTGTTTTGTTTTGTTTTTAAACCCCAGGATGAACTGAGTTCCATTGCACAATGAGCAATTTATAAACTATTTGCAAGGTATGTAAGACTTGTCTGAAAACTCCAAAAACAATCCAGACCATCTATGCTGACCAAAGAAGGAAAATATGAGAACACACCAACTTCCACTAAAAACCCCATGCGGCTCTCTTTGCTCATGAAGAGAAGTCCAGCATTATTTAACCTTTTCCCTAACATGGACAACACCGAAAACACTTTGCTTATGAATTTAGCAGACCAAAAGTTAAGCTGGAACTGGAAATGCCACAGAGGCCCACCATTATGTTCATAATTCAACATTGTGTTATTCAATGCAACCTAAGGGGTAGCTTTTGTAGGCACAAAATATGAACTACACATTTCTGAAAGGTCATGAAAACGCTAAGGAGACAAGAATAAAGTGAATTAGTGAGAAATGAATTCAATGCAGATTTTTACATTTAGTTTCTTACTAACAAGAAACCATCTCTCAGAAATGGCAAGCTCTAACATTAAAATAACATGCTAAATATTTCATCTAACAGTTCAGATTATTCCCTCCACAGAGTATATGAAAAGTTCTCCTTTCCCTCTGTGTGTACACTTTGCTGTTCGCTTTTAAAAAATAATTTCATGAAAACGCATTTTCCTTCTGATTAAAAACTCCAGTGACTCAACAGCTACAGAAAAGTAGAATCTATGAGAGTTGAAAAAAATTTAGCTTGATATTATATCAAGTATATTTTCATTGCCATTAAAATATATATTTTCAAGGTCAGAATAAAAACGTAAATTACTACTTAAAAAGGGGCATGCATGTATTTTTTGGATAAAATAAAATCTCATAATTTGTAAAGGTTTCGTATATTTAAAGAATACAGAAAGTCATTTCAAGTAGAAAATTAGCTTACATTCTTTCGGAAGAACAAAAACATTAAATTAAAACTTCAAGGCCAAGGAGATGCAAAGGAAAGAGCAAGTCCTTAAAATGGTGACAGGGAGCCAGAAAACATGGTACAAATGAGCCTAGACTTTTCCAAATAACTGTAGGTAAAAAATAATACTTCCAAGCTAAAAACTTCATGGAATATATAAAAACTAGAAGATGGTCTATGCATATTTTTAAAAACTCACTAAATTGAAAAGAAGAAAAATGAGTCATTTTATTGCCCAACCTACTATAATTTTTGAGAAAACACTGAATACATGATAATATTTTGAAATGCTAAAATATTAAGTCACCTATACAAATTTTAAGAAACAAAATAAGCCCGGCCCGCGTGGCTCAGTGGATGAGCGTCAACCCATGAACCAGGAGGTCACGGTTCGATGCACAGCGTGCGGGCTCAATCCCCAGTGTGGGGCATGCAAGAGGCAGCCAATCAATGATTCTCTCTCATCATTGATGTTTCTCTCTCTCTCTCCCTCTCCCTCTCCCTTCCTCTCTGAAATAAAATAAAAAAAAAATATCTTAATAGCTGAAACCGGTTTGGCTCAGTGGATAGAGCGTCAGCCTGCGGACTGAAAGGTCCCAGATTCGACTCCAGACAAGGGCATGTACCTTGGTTGTGGGCACATCCCCAGTAGGGGGTGTGCAGGAGGCAGCTGATCTATGTCTCTCATGGATTTTTCTAGCTTTCCATCCCTCTCTCTTCCTCTCTGTAAAAACTCAATAAAATATATATTTTTTTAAATCTTAATAAAAGAAACAAAGAGTTTTATTGATATATTGATACTATATAAACAAGGATGAAAAATGTAAAATTAGTTAATTTAAAGTATTTTGTTTACTTTAGCTTCATTGTCAAACAATTAGCTCAAAATCTATGTTAATATTTTAAATCAAATGGAAAAATTACTTTGCCTTTAAAAAGTACATTTGGGCAAGTCTAGTCTATTTTATTAATCTTTTAAAAATAATTTAAAAGTGAGACGTATGAAGATAAAAATCTTAATATGCAGTTTGGTAAAGTACAAGTCAATCTTTGAACAACACATTTATCTATCCAGTAAAGCTTGTGTTAATGCAATGTAAGAGTTTGGCAAATTCAACTTTAATGGAGCATAAAAGTGCTTTTGCTTGAAAGTGAGATCATTTTTAAAAATTCAAAGCATGATCACTTTTTCTTTTTTTCATAGGAACAATCTGATACAAGCAGCAAAGCTTAAATAAACTAGAAACATTTCAAATGATCCATAAAGGATTAATAAGCACTGCAGGAAGTCCTATAGGCTCAGCGTATATATTTTCCATCTCTCCTACCTATGATGGGCATGATATGAAATTCTAAACAGAAGTGAAGTTTCAAAGTCCCTGAATGTTAAAGGACTGCCGTGCTCAGGTGAGAGCTAGCAACGCAGGGCTCTCTAATTTGAAATGGATCAAAATGGCGATGGTATTGGGACAAGAATCCTTCAAGTTGGGATATCTAATTCTCAATTAAAAGGGTCTTTTTGCTGAGGGTAATCACCAGTGGTCAGAAGCAAAACTAAGGCAAAGGGAGCAGTAGTAAAATACAAGCCACTAATACAACAAGAACAAAATGACAGCTATTATTTTAGCAGAGATAATCTATGCTGAAACACAAAACACACACGCACACCATTTCTTTCAATACAATTTTCTTGTCTTCCCACTGGTTTCTGTGATTACCACAGAAAGCAGGGTTCTAAGCACATTTCTCAACCGAATCCTCAATCAATAATGGTACGAAATTCAGATGGAAGATATGGGGAAATGCATTATGGCATTAGGAACAGTTTGTAAAGTAGTCTGAACTTATCAACATGCACAGAAGTTGAGAAGAAACCTCACATACTTAAAAAACCACGTTTTTGTTACTCCAAAGATCAGTCACATTGCCTGTATTCATCAAACTGAAATTCTGTTCATTTTAGGTTGTACAATCTTCTTACCAATCCTCGTAACTACTAATTCTTCAAGAATATACTTCATAAAAATTCCTTCTTTATATTAAAATGTAAACAGTCCCCCAAAGGTATAAAGGTCTATTTTCTATGAAACATAAAATGCCAAATTTTCCTTATTCATATGCAAAATTAATTATAACTTGGCACAGGATTCTAAATTGAAGTAAGGCTACAGTTTTTTTTTAGTAAGAGCTCAGGTTTACTACTTGAGTAAACACTCAGAGAGAGGCAAAAATATTTCCTAGTTATTTGGTTTTTTAAAAATATATATTTTATTGATTTTTTACAGAGAGGAAGAGAGAGGGATAGAGTTAGAAACATCGATGAGAGAGAAGCATCGATCAGCTGCCTCCTGCACACCCCCCCTCAGGGCATATGCCTGCAACTAAGGTACATGCCCTTGACCGAAATCGAACCTGAGACCCTTTAGTCTGCAGGCCGATGCTCCATCCACTGAGCCAAACCAGTTTCGGCAATTCCCTAGTTTTTATACAAACTTTACAATGTGCACATTTTTCAACCCCAGTGGTTTAAAAGTTCCTTGACAGAAGAATGAATTATTCATGCTACTACAATCAGATTTACTTTCTTAAAATGAAATTGAAATACTAAATGACAAGAGTGACACTTAACAATATCAATGAATGTAGGGATGAACAACTGCTTAAAAACAGATACACAAAGATAGAATTTGTCTCAAGTAAACAGTGTATCAACCATGTCTGAGAATACAAAGAGCCCTTACTAAGGCTTTGGCTAATTTACTGCTAATTCACATTACCATTAGCAGATGGGTAAAAGAAATGAACCTGAAGCTATTAGTCTTCTACAATGATAAATTTAATCATTTATTGAGCACCTAATAGTTCTTTGGATTTTCTAAAACTTAAGGGAAGGATGCAAATTGTCATTCTTTTTTAAAAAAAAATATATTTTATTGATTTTTTACAGAGAGGAAGGGAGAGAAATAGAGAGCTAGAAATGTTGATGAGAGAGTAACATCGACCAGCTGCCTCTTGCATACCCCCTACCGGGGATGTGCCCGCAACCAAGGTACATGCCCTTGACCGGAATCGAACCCAGGACCTTTCAGTCCGCAGACCGACGCTCTATCCACTGAGCCAAACTGGTTTCGGCCAAATTGTCATTCTTATGTGGAGGAAGCTTCTTTAAAAAAAAATATATACACACACATACACACTGATTGGCCAGATCATTATGATCTCTGAAGGCATAATAATCTGGCCACTCAGTGTATATCCTATATAATAAAAGGCTAATATGTAAATTGTCCCCTCAACCAAGAGTTTGACCAACAGGCAGGCCTGACAACTGCCCATGTCTCCTCTCCCTGGCCAGGCTGGGCGGACCCTACCCATGCACTAATTCATGCACTGGGCCTCTAATACACATACACACACACACACACACACACACACACACACACACACACACTTGATTTTTACAGAGAGAAAGGGAGAAGGATAGAGAGTTAGGAACACTGATGAGAGAGAAACACTGATCAGCTGCCTCCTGCACACACTCTACCAGGGATCGGCAATCTAGCCTGCAACCAAGGTACATGCCCTTGACCAGAATTGAAACCAGGACCATTCAGTCTGCAGGCTGATGCTCTATCCATGGAGCCAAACAGGTTAGGGGTGGAGGAGGCTTCTTGAAAAGGGATATGAGTTTTGAACTGGGGGTCCAAATTTAAATCTCAGCTCTCCAAATGGTTTGTCTGTTTAACATTGGCTGAGTTGCTTACTGTCAGATTCAGCTTCTTGATTTATAAAAAAAAGAAAATATAACTCTCACAGCACAGGTTTGCTACAAAAATTAAACGATACCATGTAGGTAAAATAAGTGTTAGACAGATAGCTCAGAAAAGATTAGTCTTTCTTCTCCTGTTCTCCAGAAACCTTATAGGGAACAAATTCACTGTGTTCCAAATAAAAGAATATACCTAACGAGATTGTATTAAATAAATTATGGGAGAAAGGTTATACATTCAAAGTTCTCTAGGATTCTAGAGGCAGATAAAAACCTTCCACGTTGTAATGTCAATGAAAGACTTGCTGGAATCGAGACAGGCTTGGGTACTGAAGGCTGAGAACTGCAACAGATTGAGATGGCAACCGGGTGAGGACAATCCTGGCAGTTGTAAGAAAACAAGCAGGTCTGTCTGGAAGGTTAATAATTTGGACAGTATCCCTGAGTGGCAGAGTCTACAGGGAGGGAAGGTTGGATTATACAATGTCTCAAATGCCAGAAATAAAGAGTTGGGCTATAATTATGATTAAATTAAATTAAGCCACAGCAGCACCCATGAGTGTGTACAAATTGTGTCCATTACATTTCCTGTTAACCATGAAAGAGGACAGAATGCTACCTATGGAGCTAAGGTAACAGAACTGTCCAAATCCATTTGGCTTAACTCTAGTATAATCTAATCCACAAAGGGCAACCATGATTTAAAAATAGGGGTTCAGAAAAACAAAAATTAAAGCTGAACATTTTGAAGACACGAGACTGAGTCATCAATTATAGAGCTCGAAGAAATGAAAGGGAAATATGAGTGATATTTACAAATATTAAAGCAAAGCATTAAAAAAGAGGTTGTAGCCGAAACCGGTTTGGCTCAGTGAATAGAGTGCTGGCTGCAGACTGAAGGGTCCGGGTTCGATTCTGGTCAGGGGCATGTGCCTTGGTTGCGGGCACATCCCCAGTGGGGGGTGTGCAGGAGGTAGCTGATCGATGTTTCTGGCTCTATCCCTCTCTCTCTTCCTCTTTGTGAAAAATCAATAAAATATATTTTTAAAAAAGCAGTTGTATTCATTTCATGTTCAACACAGGTGTGTGGCAGGCAGGAAGGCCTAGAATGGAGGACGTTCAGATTAGCCATGGGAAAAACTTCTGAACGTGGAGCTTGTAAGAACTAGAGGACAGCCTAGCAAGAGACTGCTGCGGTAGCATTAATGCAAAATATTCAAAGGATTTTCAAAAGCACAGTGGCAGAAAGATAGATTTTTCGAGATTTGCTGTTTTCACCTGAGTGACCCGCAGATGTTCGTTCTACCATTTATGACTTTTGGTTTAAAGCGGGGGGTGGGGGGTGTCCTTCCAGACATGGAGAGTCCTTAATGACAGTGCAGCTTCAAAACTGCACAGTGATCAAGAGTTACTGAACTAAGAAAAACCTCAGCAAGTGCTCCCTCAATTATTTCGGCCCTTGGGCACTTGGATGGGAAAGGATTCATTGATATTATTCTTTTTCCAGCATTCCTTTTGATAGAATATCGAGACAGAGTCAAATGTTGGCTTACTATGGTAAATAGAGGGGAAAAAAGGCTGCTTTGATTTCCTTTCCTTTATTACCACCTTGGTTTTGAGTTTTAGAATGTCGATTATGTTTGAAAAGAGGCTGGAGGACGGGAGGCAGGCTCATCCCTTCAATGAAGACAAAAGACAGCAGCTATTTCATTCTGCTGTGTCCCCCGCCCCGCCCCCACCCTTAATTCTCTCACCATCATATTAAACTGTGATTTTTCAACAGCCGCCTGAAAAAGTTATTATATTTGATTTGTTATGCTAAAAGAATTAATAGGCAAATATAGGGACAGGATCAAAACAGGGCAAAAGATGCTTTTGTGCTCTTAGACCAGCTAAAATGTTCAGAGCATAAAATAACTAGAAAGGCAAACTGTTAGGTATTCATAAGGGAAATGTGAATGTTTTCCCAAAGGCATTATTAACAATTAATAATCATTACACTGGTGCCTTGTTTACCTGACCTTGTGTAAATTCAGCAGCCTGGTAATTAGACCCATATTTTGCACATTTGTATATTTCCATGCATAGATTTGACTCATTCATTCATCCATTAAAATTTGCTTGACAGACGTAGATGAATAATCAAGCTACAATTTGTATTTACTGGATTATAGAAAATTGCCCAAACTGTTAAGTTCAAGGAAAGCACATTCTTGTCTCTCTCTTGTGACTGATGTAAAAGCAATTACACATCACAGGATTGCCCCAAAGCTCTCGAAGAAGTGGCGCTGCTTTTGCAATCTGGGGTCTTTAACAGCATCTTTTTTTCTGAACATGGAGACTGTTTAAAGATTAGTTCTAGCCCTAACCGGTTTGGCTCAGTGGATACGGCATGGGCCTGCAGACTGAAAGGTCCCGGGTTCAATTCTGGTCAAGGGCACATACTGGGGGTTGCGGTTCGATCCCCAGTGGGGGGCGTGCAAGAGGGAGCTGATCAATGATTCTCTTTCATCATTGATGTTTCTCTCTCTCTCTCCCTCTTCCCTATTCTCTAAATATATATATATTAAAAAGATTAACTCTAACAAAGGAAAGGAAATATCCCTGGGCAAGTAAGTTTATCATTTAATTCATTACACTGTAATTTCACATAAAAATGAAGTTCCAATCAACCTTCTACACCCCAAATAAACAATGCAGCCTTATTCCACTAAGGCAGCATAGGCAGTGGAAGTTTTGAAAAGGAGAAATAAGGAAACTTTTTTGGAATAGATTTATGATACACACTCCTCCCCTTTTCCCCCTAGAAAACAAACATCAAACAAAACCTGAGCAAACCTCTTCCTACCAGCAATCAACAAGAAACGAAAGCGCTGTACGTAAGATTTTATTATTAATGCAGTTTCTTACAAAGAAGCAGAACACATTTTAGTGCCAACTGCTTCCTAAAATGAGATACTCAGTACTCCCCAAACATGCTGTCATATGGAACCGTATTTTTCACTCTGGCATTTATTTTGCTTTTGCAGTCACTAACCAAAGCATCGCTATTACACATTTTCGGGTCCAAAGTACAGTACTTCTTTTACACAGCTAAAGATTCAACAATTTTGCTGTCTTAAATCCATTTCTTCAAACTGCTTATTTTGATTGTCTACTTTAGAAGAAAAGGAGGGATTCCTGACTTTTAAAAAAGAATGTGTGTGTGCATACAACCAGCATTAGCAGAATTTTAGAAACCTCTTATATAATAAATCAAATTTTATAAAGATATGCATAGCTCTGGCCAGTGTTCTCAGTGGTTAGATCATCAGCCTGCACCCTGAAGGGTCTGGAGTTCGATTCCCAATCAAGAAATGTGCAGCAGGCAGCCAATTGATATGTCTCTCTCACATAGATGTTTATATCTCTCTCTCTTTCCCACCTCCCACCTCCTCCTTCCCTTCCGCTCTCTAAAAATCAATGGAAAAAATATCCTTGGGGTGAGGACTAACAAAAATAAATAAAACAAAAATATACATAAAGATGCAATTATACATTTTATATAAATCTTTACTATGGACATTTCTATGGACATCCATGATTTTTTTTTTAACATTACCAAAACCTAACTGGTTTCTTCCTAACATTTAATCTTTTCTTCTCATAAAACAAACATTAACCAGGATGTCAGATATTAATTTCTGTGGTAATGGCCTGTAGTCACCTAAAAGATCATAGAAATAGGAATTCAGATGCTTCCAAGTATGTGAGACTTTACATGAAACTGAGTGTCTGCTGAATCCATGGCATTGAAATAGGCATTTTTGGGGTCTGGTATCAAGAAAACACAGTCCTGGCAGTTAAATATGATGAAACAACTTTGATTTTTAAATTAAGTCTATTGGGGTTACACTGGTTAATAAAGCCATACAGGTTTCACGTGCACACCTCTATAACACATCATCAAAGTCAAGTCTCTTTCCAACCCCATTTACCCCCACTTTGCCCTCTTCTATCTTTCCCCAATCCCCTTCCCCTCTGGTAATCAGTATGCTGTTGTCTGTGCCTATTAGTTGTTTGTTGTGTTTTTTTGTTTGTTTGTTTTTGCTTAATCCTTTCACCTTTTTCACCCAGCCTCCAACCCTACACTCCTCTATCGGTTGTCTGTGTGTCTATGAGTCTGTTCCTATTTTGTTTGTTAATTTATTTTGTTCATTAGGTCCCACATATAAGTGAAGTCAGATGGTACTTGTCTTCCTCTGACTGGCTTATTCCACTTAGCAGAACACTTTCTAGGTCTGTGCACGCTGTTGCAAAAGGTAAGATTTCCTTCTTTTTTATGGCCGAGTAGTGTGCCATGGTGGAAATGTACCACAGCTTTTTTATCTACTCACCTACTAATGGACACGTAGGCTGCTTCCAAATCTAGGCTATTATAAATAATGCTGCAATGTACTAGAGGTGCATTTATTTTTTTTTAATTAATGTGTTTCAGGTTTTTTTGGATGCATTCCTAGAAGTGAAATCTCTGGGTCATAAGGCATATTATGACCAATAAATAGAACAACTCTCCAAGAGGAAGGAAAAGCCAACTAGGCTGGCCCATATCTCTTCTGCAAGGATGCATTTGTGAATATTGGGGCTAGGAAAAGAGCACACAAAATCAGACAAGTCTGGGTTATGGTATTTAGGATAAAGATATGACCACCCATTGTTAAGAGAACCTATGGCAACAGCAGTTTGAAAACCAGCTTTTCAGCTAAGATATCAGCTTCTTGGTCACTGTCTGGGGCAGGAAGAATGCTCTTAGACAAAAGGGAAAAATCAACACCACACCTTTGGTTCAAGAAGCAGAGACTTGCCGAAACCGGTTTGGCTCAGTGGCAGAGCATCGGTCTGCGGGCTGAAAGGCCCCAGGTTCGATTCCGGTCAGGGGCATGTACGTTGGTTGCGGGCACATCCCCGTAGGGGGTGTGCAAGAGTCAGCTGGTCGATTTTTCTCTCTCATCGATGTTTCTAGCTCTCTATCTCTCTCCCTTCCTCTCTGTAAAAAATCAATAAAATATATTTAAAAAAAAAAAAGCAGAGACTTTTTTTAAGGAGAAAATATGTACTGAGCGTATCTTATATAATAAAAGGCTAATATGCAAATAGACCAAATGGCAGAATGACTGGTCACTATGATGCTCACTAACCACCAGGGGGCAGGCACTCAATGCTGTAGCTGCCCCGTGGTGGTCAGTGTGCTCCCTCAAGGGGAGTGTCACTCGCTCAGCCAGATGCCGGGCTTACAGCCGGCGAGCGTAGTGGTGGTGGCAGGAGCCTCTCCCGCCTCCGTGGCAGTGCTAAGGATGTATGACTGATGGTTTAGGCTTGCTCTCCAAGGGCTCCCGTCTATGAGGGCGCAGGCCAGGCTGAGGGATTCCTCCCTCCCCCCAAGTGCAAGAATTTTGTGCATCAGGCCTCTAGTATGTACATAATGCAAGAGTAAGCTTATCTTCTTGAGATGCATGAGGTGACTGAAATTTAAATAGAGAGATTAAAGATGATATCCCACAAAATACTATCCATTGGTATGGAGTCATTAATGACAAAAATAGGAACTGGTCATTCCATTAAACATAAATGCTGCACAACAGAGCCTTTTGGAAGGTTCCAAAAGCCATTCCCTTGCTCAAATAATCAAGTCCAATGCCAGCGATGCCCCTGGTACTATGCTCTGCTGAGGGGACATGAAACTAAACACATCACTACACAGCACAGCTTGTGGTCACAAGGAGCTCGCCGTCTGGGGAAGAGAGCCACTTAACTTGGTGATGGGTACCATCGCAGGTATTTACAGGGTGTTACGGAGCCCACAGGAGAGAGGAAGACCTTCTGCCTGTGGAGAACCGAGTGAAGAAAGCTTTCCAGAGCCTGTGTGTGTGATGAGAAAACCTGAAATCTCTCAGGAAATTTCCATCTTCAATACAGTATTATTAACCACAGTGATGATGCCATACATTACATCACATTTCTAGACACAACTACAACTTTGTGCCCTTTGACCACTTCTTCCCTACCCCAGTTTGATTTTTGGGTCTTGCTCATGTAATGCCAGGCATAGAAAAAAACTAGGCAATTCCTACACGTAGAAGGCTGAAATTACTCAGAAGGAGATTATGATGAATCATAGTTTGAGAGGATGGTGACAGGACTACAGATCTCAGAATCACTTCAAAGTGCTATAATGAAACTTAATTTCTCATCATACGCAGGATCTGATGATGTCATAAAATCATTATATGGGAGATTTCCTAGAAGGGAATCAAAAAAGATGACATTTCTATGCACAAATACTCCTCAGCCTAGGTTTATATAATCATATCCACAACCGAGAAGAGACAAGGTTTGTGCAATGCTAATTATGTGCCATTTGTCAAGTGTCAGCAGTATGCCTGAACACTTCACAATGATGGTAAATTCCCATGAAAAATCTAGAAATATTAAAACCTTTTCTTTTCATACCTTCATATATAACCTATATGAATATATGCAAATTATACACTGAGTGGCCAGATTATTATGATCTCTGAATGCAAAATAATTGTCCACTCAGTGTATATCCTGTATAATAAAAGGCTAATATGCAAATTGTCCCCTCGACCAGGAGTTCGGCCAGCAGATAGGCCGGCCAATCACCCATGTCCCCTCTGCTGGCCAGGCTGGCTGGACCCCACTCATGCACCGGGCCTCTAATATACATACATACATACATACATACATACATACATATACATATACATACATATATGTGTGTGTGTGTGTGTGTGTATATTGAGTGGCCAGATTATTATGCATTCATAGATCATAATAATCATCATCACTCGGTGTATATATTAATATATAAAATAATCATATATTTCATATATAGAAATCACATTTTAAGAGCTTAATAATCCCATGGGGAACTTTTAAAAACACCAATGCCCTGGACGCACCCTCAGATCCTAATCTAACTTTTCAGAGTGGACTGATCCATCAGATACTCTTTAAAAATCCCACTCAGGTGATTCTAATGTGCAGCCAAATTTGAGACCCATTGTCTTAGCCTGATAGAGACAAGCATGTGACAAAAAATAAATGCTTTGGTGAAGAAAAATTCTAAACCCAGCATTCTCAGAACGTTCCAAGTGTTTTGAAATGTTCCTTTGGTTTGCAATATAAATTTTTAGAATCATAAAATGGCTGGGGCAACATCAAAGTTTCTAGGATGCAAATAATTCTCAGATAGGACTTGAGTCTGTACCACCCTCATTTACTGGCAAGAACCATATTACAAGTCACTATTTTATTTTTCTTTTCTCTTTTAAGCAGCTTCATTGTTCTGATAAAAATACATGCCTTTTGTGAAATATTCAAATAAGGAAAAGAAATATGAAAAGATACCTAAACTTTTCACTACTCAAATATGATTTTTGACATATGGTAAAGATCCTCCTAGAAATCTAAGCATACACAGGAAGAGACGCGAGTTTTACATAAGTGACACTATAATAAGCTAGTGGATGTATTTTAAACAACTTGGCACTATTATGTGGCCAAATATTTGGTCCAATAAATGTAGACTAATAAAATATATTTGAAGGGTTGCATATTAACTATGAATTTATGTAGGTTATTTTTAATGTCTAATGGGTCCTCAATACTCTACTGATTCACTTGTAACTCTAAAGCAGTATCAAAACAAAATATTGTATAATTGTATTTTTATACTAGACGCCTGATGCACGAAATTCATGCAAGGGGCTTGGACCTCGCAGCCCCTCGCAGCCTTGGCCAGCCCTCACAGCCCCAGCTTCATCCGGAAGGTCATCCAAAGATTGTCCAAGCAGTCTTCCTGCTGTTCAGTCTAATTAGCATACTATCTCTTTATTATATAGGATATTAGGGATATAATTAGAGACAAAATTGTTTTTAAGTATAAATTTTCCCCAAATGAAACTTCTTAGATATAAATCTAAAAGGTACAGGATTTGTATGCTGAAAACTAAGACTAATAAAAGAAAAAATATAAACAAATGGAGAGATATACCATGTTCATAGATTGGAAGACAACACAAGATATCAATTCTCCCCTAAGTGATTATATATTTAACACAACTCCAATAAAAACCCCAGTGGGATTTTTTTGTTGATAAAGAAAAAGTGACTAAATTTATATTGGAAGACAAAAGAATTGAAACATCTTGAAAAAAATAGTTTGGCAATGTCTTTAAAATGTAAACTTACACTCACCACATGAGTTAGCAATTCTACCACTGGGTAGAATGAAAACTTATATATCTAAGAGAATGAAAAGTTATGCTCACACAAAAATCTATACTCAAATGTTTATAGCATCTGAATCATAATTGCCCAAATTGGAAATAACCCAAACACCAATGCGTGAATGAATCAAACTGCTACACCCATACAATGAAATACTCATCAATAAAAGGAATGAACTAGGTGAAATAAAAACAGTTCTAAAGTCTGCATACTGTATAATTCCATTTCTATGACATCCTTGAAAAGACAGACTATAGTAATAAGAACATATCTATAGTTGCCAAAGTTAGGGGTAGGAAGGAAAGTGAATACAAAGGGATAGCAAGAAGGAGTGTTTGGGGACAATGGAGCTATTTTGTATCCTAACTGGAACTATTTTGTATCCTGATTGTGGTGGTGGTTATATGAATCTATAGAGGTGCTAGAAGTTGTAAAATCACAAACTGCTATAGATGGGGGTAGGATAAAATGGATACACATATGAATATAGGAAAGTTAAGTTATACCTCTAAATGGTTCAACATCTAGGTCTTGTTTCTAGAAAGCTGGAGGAGCAACTACTACCCTGTTTCCCCGAAAATAAGACAGTGTCTTATATTAATTTTTTCTCCCAAAGTCTTATTTTCAGGGGATGTCTTATCTTTCTATGCGCTAGGTCTTATTTTTGGAGGATGTCTTATTTTCGGGGAAACACGGTAGTATAATTACTTGAGAGGTAGAATCACTACTCATGCTATTGGGATTTTGACTTCATGACCCATTGAAAGAAAGTAATGAGTTGAGAATATGAATTAGTTTTCTTTCTCACATCCCCAGAGCTAAAATTTATCCTGTGATAAAGTTCCAATGGAAATGTTAAAATTTTTCTCCATTTCTTATTACGTTGGGGGAACTGTCCTTAGAATTTCTTTTTTTTTTTAATCCTCACCCGAGGATATTTTTCCATTGATTTTTTTTTTTTTTTTTTTTTTTGAGAGAGAGTGAAAGAGAGAGGGAAAGACAGAATTATCGATGTGAGAGAAAAACAATGCTTGTTTGCCTTCTGCACACCCTGACCAGGGCCCGGGCCAGAGAGGAGTCTGCAACCAAGTTACGTGCTCTTGACTGGAATTGAACCTGGGACCCTTCGATCTGCAGGCTGATGCTCTATCCATTGAGCCATACCAGCTAGGCTAGATTTCATTTTATATTCACAGATCAAGTACATACATTCCTAGCTAAGCAAATAAGCACATACATCACAAGTTTTCTTCTGTGCATCTCTGGAAATGGCAGCACATTCAGTATGGTGAGTCCCAGGTGGAAGATAATGTCAGAAAACATGACACTTTGTAAGCAAAAGTGATGAGAATCAATGCGGAACAGAAGAAGAGGTTAGCCATCTGAATGAACCTCTTTTAAAACTGTAACTCACATTAGTAGCACAAGGGAATTGTGGGAAGGGGGTGGGTGATGGCAATGTTCTGTATCTTGATTGTGGCAGCAGTCACACAACTCCATGTATTGGTCAACACTCATGGAACTGTACACCAAAGAGTACATTCTATTCTATGTAAAAGTTACACACTGCTTTCTAAAACCAAAGCTAAGACCAACACATTACAAGTGCTGGGGTAAGCATATGATAAAGCCACTATTGATTTATGCCAAGCACAAAACAAATGAACACCTATCAGGCAGAAAATACTGCTGCTCTGATTTTTATTAGCATTATTATTATTATTTTTTTTTTGAGTCAGGCTTTTGAGAATCTGTATATGGTGCCTTGGAAAGGCAGGCGAATTAACTTCATCCTGAACAGGAGTATGGCTGTTCCATTTAATAAAGAGTAAGCGACATAGGGAGATCTCGAAATTCATACCTAACTATCTGCAAAGGGCTGATTGCCGCATGTGAACGATAATGCATACACTTTCTAGGCAAACAAAATATAAGACACAGCCATGTCTGTGGTGCTCTCTCGTTTACATGTGCAGCAGAGAACAGATAGTTCCATTTTGTTCCCTGAAGTCAAGGTCAACTGTGGGAAAATCTCACTTCTGAAAGGTTAAATGAAATATGTTCTGGTTCAATTCTTACACTACTACCCGTGTTTCCCCGAAAATAAGACACCCTGCGAAAATAAGACCTAGCGCATGGAAAGATAAGACATCCCCTGAAAATACGACCTAGCGCAACTTTGGGAGAAAAAATTAATATAAGACACTGTCTTATTTTCGGGGAAACAGGGTAGTAGTTGCTCCTCCAGCTTTGAAAGTGTGGCTTGAAGAAGGTCAACAAGTAACCCAAGTTACTGACCTGGTAAGTGACTAAACAAGAACTCTGATCTTGGTGTTTGGGTACAAAAGCTACCAGTGGATGGTCTCAAAATTGACATAACTGAGTGCTAAACTTGCAGAGTGTAAGGAAAGGACAGGCAAGGGCAGTGGCTAGAACTGCCTCCACCTCCGATCAAAAACTCAGAAAGCTGAATATGTATATGCGGAAAACAACAAGGCCCAAACACAGCTCTTAAAGGATAATAGTGTTTTCTATGGCCAGGGAACTTCAGAATTTGGTATGGGTCCCCTGTTAGTTCCTCACAATCATGCTTTTGTTCTGAGTCTCCACAACAGGGTTCATGCCATAAGGTTTAAGATGAAATGAAGTCAAAGGTAAAAAGGTGTTAAGATAAATATAGAGAGCACAAGTAAATGTTGGTTATGTCATAAAGGATAAAAGTCAGGAGGCATATAAGGCCATATCTGATCCCATTTGCTTATTAGAACTCCTCTATAACAAATAAATACGATTCATACCATGAGCTGCTTGTGTAGGGGCACTGGATTCTGTTACTCACCTATATTTGATCAATAATAAATTTATTTACAATGAGATTCTCTTCCAATCATCATCAAATCCCTTGTTAGTTTTCCTGTGAGAACACACCTCAGCATAACACCAAATCTTATCACTGACTCAAAGTCAGCTTCCTTGATATCCATTCCGAACAAAAATCAGCCATTCATCACTACAGGCACACCAACTCCCTGTCATTGGGCTCCGGTTTTAGAACACTGCATTTCTTTTTTTAAAATATATTTTTCAGAGAGGAAGGGAGAGGCAGAGATAGAAATATCAATGATGGGAGAGAATCATTGATCTGCTGCCTCCGGCAAGATCAGGGGATCGAGTCAGCAACCTGGGTATGTGCCATGCCTGGGAACTGAACCATGAAGTCGACGCTCAACCACTGGGCCAGCATGGCTGGGCTAGAATACTACATGTAAAAAATGCATTTGGTGTCCATAGTGTTCATTTATGCTGAGCTTAACTGGTGTGAAGCAAAAAATAAATACCAATTCTCAATATATTATTTTGTTTGAATCGGGTTCAGGATGAGTTCTATGGATTCCTAAAGAAATGATCCTTCTTTAAGCACTGCTGGGCACCATGGGTTGCACTGCCTGTGACGCTGAAGGGGTGGGATGGATATCTATTGCTTCTTTGCATGCCTTCTGTACCACTTATAATTATGCTGTTAAGAGTCTTTACAAAAAAGAAACCCAATTTATTCTTTTTAAATGTTCTAAATATAAACGCAGAGGCAAGGAAATAAACAATAATTCCAATGGTGCTTAGAGTTTCAACTATTTTGAACTAATGTACCCGGGAGACTACTGCATATTGCAACCTATCACCTAAAAACTATCAGCCCACATCACCACAGGTAAGAAATGAGAAATTTTGTGGGTTATTGAACACCAAATATTTGCAGAACAGGAGACGGTTGCAGAACATCACTGCGCGGCTCTAAACCCCACAGATCCATCTGCACAATATCGCTCTGTCATGTGCTCTGCTGTACTGGAGAGTGAAGGACAATGGCAATGAGAGTGGCCCCGTTAGTGCTTACATGGATGAGGGTGGATGGGGAGTGATGGGGTAAGAGGCTACTTCGCCTCTAATTTGCCAGATTTAATTACTAATCGAGCTCTGTGGATTCCTAAAGAAATAATCCTTCGTTAGGCACTCTTGGGCACCCTGAATTGGGTCGCCTGTGATGCTGAATGGGTTTGCATTTTGGTGGAGGACATGTTTTCTGCAATGCTTCACCCTGCCCTCTTTGCACTGTTAATTAAAGGTATCTCCTGCCTGGCTAGTGTGGCTCTGTGGTTGAGCATTGACCTATGAACCATGAGGTCACGGTTTGATTCCCAGTCAGGGCACATGTCAGGATTGCGGGCTCGATCCCCATTAGGGGGCATGCATGAGGCAGCCAATGAATGATTCTCTCTCATCACGGATGTTTCTGTCTCTCTTTCCCTCTCCCTTCCTCTCTGAAATCAATACAAAAAAAAAAATCAAATAAATAAATAAATAAATAAATAAATAAATAAATGGCAGCTCCAATTTAGTTTCTGGCTTAACATTATGGTTGGAGGTTATTAATTTTGTCTTTGAGGAAGGCAGATCCATTCCAAAAATAAGCATTTTGGGGGACAAAGAGGAAAGCATAAGCTGAACATGGATTCTTCTACAAAGCATCCGCTCCACCTCCTAGATGTGTGCAGTCTTCCAGAGGAAGCCACAGCCAGCAGCACACTGAGGGGTGGCATCATTGGTCAAATGCTCCCTTATTCACATGTGAGCATAAGAAAGTCTCTGCATCATGAGACAACAGACACGGCTCATTATTTTCGGAATTTCTCATAGAAGTGGATCCAAAAGATATTTCTTTTTAAAATGTGGCTTATGCCATAATTAATATACCAATAAGTAGCAGAGAAAAATACAGGAAGCAGACAGGAGTGAGTGGAGTGGCATCCACTGTCTATGGCACCTTATGGAGTCAGAGACGGATTTTTGTATCAGGACAATGAGAGGATGTCCAGGCAGGATGGGATTTTGTATTATAATAAAAATATTTCTGGTCAATGCCTCTTTCTTTGTCTGATGCTTGGTTGGGGTAGAAAACAACGTAAAGTCATGAAGTTAGAGAAAGGCATATATTGAAATCAATAGTTATCAGTGCTGTAAAATAAAGAAGACAGAGTGACAAAGGACCTTATTTGTCAGTGCAGTCATGGCCTTAAAACTGTGGAATTTTGTGTTAACCTGAAAATTCTCTATACCATTAATGAACTTCCTTCCAGCACTACCCAAGTAGCTCAGTTGGTTAGGGTGTCATTCCTATATGCTAAGGTTGTGGGTTTGATCCCTGGTCAGGGCACACACTAATTGGTTCAACCAATTAGTCCATAAAAAGTGGAACAACAAATAGAGTCTCTCACCCCCCCCTAAAATAAAGAAATTAAAATAAAAAAGTAAACCTTCCCATGTGACAGCAGTGTGAAAAGGGGAAAAAGTTTAACATTTATTAGTTGGTTCCTTTGGCTAAACATTAAAATGGACACACCATTGAGAGCAAAGGCTGAGGCACAGATCACAGATGAGACACAGAAGAAAGAACCGTCTGGGTCCTCAGAAAGCTTACTTCAGAAAAATTCTGAGACTGTAAAACCAATAGTAAATTTATAAGCAATTCCACCACCAATTTCTGGTCCTAGCTATTAATCAGTGATTATCGTAGGCATGGCACAGTCCAGTTGTTCACTGTCAATTTTTCTTTGTTTTCTTATATATATTTTTATTGATTTCATAGAGGAAGGGAGAGGGAAGAGACAGAAACATCAATGATGAGAGAGAATCATTGATTGGCTGCCTCCTGCACGTCCCCTATTGGAGATTGAGCATGCAACCCAAGCACGTGCCCTTGACCAGAATTGAACTGAGGACCTTCAGTCCATAGGCCGAATGCTCTATTCACTGAACCAAACCATCTAGGGCCACTGTCAATTTTTCTAGATGGAAGGCCAGAATATCTCTATGTTTAAAAATCACAGTGAAGTGATCTAAGTAATACTCCTTTATAAGTGGCTACAAACTGTAAGGCTGGTGAGGAATCCATTTTGCCCCATTGGTTGGAACACTCTAAAACCTGTATCAGCCATCAATAGGAGCATATTTTAGTTGACTACCCACCTTTAAAAACAGATGGCTCTTTAAGTATTAACATGAGGGTTTACTGTACATTATAAATAACAGTACTTGAGATGAAAGTTGATGACCCACTACCCCCCTCGCAGGTACCAATAGGGGTCAGATTTCCCATTTATGAACAAGTGTTCAGAGGAGGCAGCACCCCAATCTCAGACTCTCTTCTGTGGCTGCTCCATGGATGGCTGAGGGGAACACTTCAAAAATGAACCAGCTAAACAAACTTCCTAGCAGCACTTGACAGAGCTATACCTATTCTTCCCATTTCCAAAGCAGTGGAGAATTAATTACCAGTTCTATGGATCTATTGTAAGTATAATAGACTAAAGAGCTATCACAGACACATTTATTGTAAAAGCACAATCCCAAGAGTGTCTAGTGGAGGGCCAAAACGATTAACACAAATGCTTTGTCAGATCAAAGATAAAACCTGCACCGCCCAATTGAGGAATGAATTAGAACAGTGGGTTATCTTTCAAATTAACCAGGGCAGTTAGTGAGGAAAATTTCATGAAAGTGTAATTCTTAGCCTTTGTGAATCCACACAGCAGGCATTCTGCCAGCTGACAAGATGATGAAATTTTCATGCTTAAAAAAAGCCCTCTTCATTTCCCAATTTAGATTAGCTAGTGTTTCTCTCCCTTTTTGTGTATTTGCTCTGCTGAAGCAGGATTTAAGGGGAGGGGGAACACACATCAATTTTTTACTCTAAAATAGAAGCTTTCAAAAACATCCCTAAAAGCTTAGAGATATAGTCTTTAAACTGGTTTTCTGTGATTTAAAAAAAAAATACAAGTTCAATTTTAACTTGGTACAGAGGGACCAACAAGGACCAGGGCAGAAAATCAACTTTGAATTAGAGGTTTCTGTGCTACCTCCAAGTCTTTCAGTGCTTCATCAAATCTTGGGATAAAGCAGTAGAGTTTTTTTTCCTTAAAGAAATTAATATTTACTTAAAATATCCTGCTTGGTATTTTCAGTATTTCTATGTATATTGAAATTTAAATGTTCTAGGAAATGAGAATTCGAGAGAGACAATCGTTGCTATATGGGGAGAGAGAAATAAGCATTTCCTCTACTGTTAAAAGAGTCAGTATTAAAACATTACGATATGAGCCCAGCAGGTGTGGCTCAGTGGTTGAGAGTCAACCTATGAACCAGGAGGTCATGGTTCAATTCCAGTCAGGGCACATGCCTGGGTTGCAGACTCGATCCCCAGTGTGGGGCGTGCAGGAGGCAGCTGATCAATGATTCTCTCTCATCATTGTTGTTCCTATCTCTCTCTCCCTTCCTCTCTGAAATCAATAAGAATATATTTTAAAAAACATGTTACAATATCATATAGACTGAGTCTCAGATACTTACATTTTTAATATTTATTATATCATATTCATTTACTCAGTACTGTTTATTCATGACAGAAAATACTAGAATATGTGATGCATTTTTTGAAAATAAAAGATTTAGAAAGATATTTTGTTACTCTAAACTTCTGTCCCTTTGTTCCTGACAATTCAATTTATTGGTAACCTAGAAAGGTTTCTTTGCAGGGTACAGAGTTTGGTCAATTACCTACTCCTCCACTGTCTTCCTAAAGTTCCTTTTTTAAAAAATATATATTTTTATTAATTTCAGAGAGAGAGAGAGAGAGAGAGAGAGAGAGAGAGAAACATCAATGATGAGAGAATCAATGATCGGATGCCTCCTGCATGCCCCCCACTGGGGACTGAGCCCACATCCCGAGGAGGTGGCCTGTAACCTCCTGGTTGATAGGCCAATACACAACCTTCCTTTCTCAGTGTGGGTTGTACTTTCCCTACAGTGATTCTAAGACTAAAATGAAAAAAAAAAAAATTGAGACTTGCTCTTAATTTACTAGTAACTTTTATGTCCAGTGGGTAGTATTTTTGAACTTGCAAAACAGGAGGAAACCCCTTTGGTCATTGGCTTCAGAGACGAGTCACTAAATGTCAGTATAGGCATACCTCAGAGATATTGTGGGTTCGAGACAGTATTGGGCTTTCGGTTCGGAGGCGGCTCAGGTGCAACTTCCTTAGGTCGTCCAGAATCTGGGTTCATCCAACACCAGCCCCTCCACCATGCCACTGAAGTTCAACTCCAATGAAATCAAAGTCGTATACCTGAGGGGAACTGGTGGGGAAGTAGGTGCCACATCTTCCCTGACCCCAAGATCGCCCCCCCACCGGGCCTGTCTCCAAAAACTGTTGGTGATGACATTGCCAAAGCAACCAGTGATTGGAAGGGTCTGAGGACTTGTGAAACTGACAACTCAAAACAGACAGGCCCAGATTGAAGTAGTCCCTTCTGCCTCTGCCCTGATCATCAAAGCTCTCAAAGAACCACCAAGAGACAGAAAGAAGCAAAAAACAAAACAAACAAACAAACAAAAACACATTAAGCACAGTGGAAATATCACTTTTAATGAGATTATCAGCATTGCCTGACAGATGTGGCACTAATCTTTAGCTAGAGAACTCTCTGGAACCATTCAAGAGAACCTGGGGACTGCCCAGTCTGTGGGCTACAATGTTGATGGCAGACACACTTATAACATCATAGATGATATCAACAGTGGTGCAACGGAATGTCCGGCTAGTTAAGAACTACAAAGAAAAATGTTTCAATTAAATATTATTTGACAACCCCCACCCCAAAAGAGAGTATTGGAATAAAATGAGTGTGATCTTTCGGCTGACCGAGAGTCTTGGCTTCAATTTGTAAAAAACAGACAACATTGGTGGATTACAATAAAGCAAGTGAAAAAAAACAAGGTATGCCTATACTTACTATCAATATCCCTGTCTCTGGTACACTTGATGTATTAATCTCCAGTTGGACTACCACCACTCTGGTACATCACCCTGAACTAACTGGAATCACTATCACTTGAGGCACAATACAAAAGAAGCTCAATGCCTTTTACCTGCAGAAGTTCTTTTAAGTCTGGGTGAGGAGGAAAAAGAACAGTGTTTTTTTTTTTGTTGTTGTTATTTTTAAAATATATTTTATTGATCTTTTACAGAGAGGAAGAGAGAGGGATAGAGAGTTAGAAACATCAATGAGAGAGAAACATCCATCAGCTGTATCTTGCACACCCCCTACTGGGGATGTCCCCACAACCAAGGTACATGCCCTTAATGGGTATCGAACCTGGGACCTTTCAGTCCGCAGGCCGACACTCTATCCACAGAGCCAAACCGGTTTCGGCGGAAAGAGAATAGTTTACCAATGAAGTAGAACCTAGAGATGCATGAGCTCTCTTATAAAAGTTCTTATCTTGACAATGTTTGAAACATTAATTTACCTTGAGGCCATGAAAAGAATAATGGATTTCTTCCTCTCACATCTAATCATATATGACTAAGATCAGACAGTAGGGGTACAGGTCCCTAATTTTGAGGATAGTCATGTTAATCTTCAACTTTAAGAGCGACATTTGGTTATTTTCCTAAGAAATCCTTTAGGAAAGTTAACCACGTGGGCAGTAACAACAGGAAAACTGTTACTTGCTGGTAGTGAGATGGCTGGCAGAGATGACAATGGAAGCAAAAGCTATAGAAACCCTGGGTTGAATGTCTAGATTCATAAAACTAGGTAATTTAGCTTAAAAAATATAACTACTACCACCAACACCACCACGACACACAAATAATTGGGTTAGAAATCCATCTTTCAGTTAGGGCATATTTCTAACTACAAAGAAGATCATTTTTCTGCCCATTCCCAACTTAGTCAAAACAGATCATCCCTTCTTATAGAAGGAAATAGACGAGTTTCTTCTAGTATTAACATTTCCATGGTGAAGATTTTGATAGACTAAACACAGAGAGAAAACTTGGAATTCTTCACAAGAGTCAAGAATCATGCTCTACTCCGTGAGGTCTGCAAATGAGGAGCTGAATAGTTTTGATTTGGGCTTTTCATGCTAAATAAAGGCCTAACATTTCGCGTGCGGAACATTTCATCTACTGGGGAATGTGAACCTAGAAATACGCTTTATTCCCATCCAACTGTTCATTAAGCACAGCACAACATATTCACTAAAATGTTTCAGATTTCCCAAAATGTAGTCATAATTATTATTTTAAAAATATCTTCAGACAAACCTTTTTTTTTTTTTTTAAACAAATACAAGTTATTCAACTCCAAAGTCAAAATACCGGAACTCTCTATTTTCATTCTTCATCCTAATGATCTAATACTCAGTTTTCATTTAATGAGATCCATTTTAAATAAGAAAATGCTATGTTAATTAGCATACAAGTAGAAATTATAGAAAGATATTGAACAAAGTCATGGGCCTTCCCTAATAGAATCTTGGCATTTTTGGAATGCCTTGCCAATGTAGCTTCTTTAAATAAGTTACAGTGAACTTTCAAGTAATAGCAATTTTGCTTAGATGGCAAATGATATAATGAAACACTAAGAAAAATCAAATGGTCAATGTGGAGTTTTCAATTTTAATTTTTGAAGAGAAAAGAACCCATTCATATGTAATTGTTAAAAAGAAAAAAACTTTGATGAAAGCCTTTCTAACACAGATCACTTACTGTTCTGGTATTTTAACTATACTATGTATTTTAAAACTCAGATAAGCCAGACAAATTGCATTTAAATTTAAAGGATATTTAGTTTTATTTCCTGGGACAACTAGGCTATAAAATGGTTTCGATTGCCACATAAACACAAAGTTTTAACTTACTAAACACATCACACATAATGTTTATGGCTCTACCTCACAAAGATAACCAATATTGATTTTGCCTCCTTTGCCCAAAGATGTGAGTGGCCACTTAATGTGGTCTTATTTAGGTAACAATAAATTTTAAAAAGTCCTGGTTATAGTCTCATTTCTCCTTAAAAGCAAAAATTTCACTATTTAGAATAATCCTCATTAATGAAAGAGATGTAATACCCAAAAGAAAGTCAAACCATTTTCTTTTCAAGTCTTTAAAAACGTTTTAGTTTCATAAAAAACAGCAATACAAAGCTACATTGTTTCATTTTCTAACAAGTTCCAAACTTAGATAAGCTGTGTATATAAGAAAGTTATTATGGATACTAACCTCATAGTATTTCCTAATGCAGCGTCTAATATCCAAGATCAATTTGTTGCTCAGCTGTACAATAAAGTTCAGAGGTGAAGCTTTACAATTGATGTTACTGCAACGATACAAGCTGGGCTCCGTATCGGTTCCCTATAGAATTCAAGTCAAACAAGCACACAAAAGATTATAAAAAGATTTCTTGTGCTTAAAAGCTTATATGCTGTCCTGGTGCACAATATTCTTCATTTAACTCTATTTCCTCAACTGCTTTCCTCCCAAAGATCTCCTGAGTCACATATAACTTCCACTCTTTTGCCACCATCATAATGGAGCATGAAGTCAAAGGGAAAACCCTAATATCACTTTTTATTAAAATACTCAATAAATGACAGACTCTCTGGATAAATGAGTTTTCCCTGTGAAAATACCAGTGAAGTGACATTATCGGAAAGAAACATTCTTTTCAGACATATCAAAATTTTAAATTTGCCCTTATTCATTACAAACTTGAGGATACAGCAAGTGCGCTAATGACATTAGTTTGCTTTCATATTGTCATCTTAAGTTTAAGAACAAAGCCTAAAATTTAAGTGTTACACCACAAAGCAATCAGTTTTTGTCAGCTTAGAAAAAAGAAAATTCCTAACCCCCTTAAAACGCATTTGGAGGAGGGAAAGCAGGAGAAGTAGACATTTGCAAGAATTAACTATCAGTATCTGGAGAAAACGTCTTGTTTTGTTTTGTTTTGAGCAGAAACAAAGAAAACATACAGGGAAACTGTTGGGGTTTCTGGACCATGTGTTTTTCTTCTTGATACTTAAACATCTTGGTTTCTGCTCCAATCTGGTACATAACCCTACCCACCACGCTAAGCAATTCCAGGTGGAAGAGATTTGAGAGCTTGACATCGGCTCTTCCACAGTTAGCCCATCTGCAAGTTGTCAAGCCTCCATGCAATTAACTATCTTATTTACAGCTGTAATGAAGCAAAACTCAAGGATTTAGCATGTATTGCTGATCTGCGTCTGCCTCTTCCTTGCACTTGCTTCCAAAGACCGCTTTGTTTTGATTCAAAAAAATTCAAAACATCTGCTGTTTGTCCAAATTAACTTAAAATAATTACTTTTAATTTAGATAAAGGAAGCATTTTCTTTCAGTTTCAAGGTTTTCCATGGTTCTGCTGCCTACTCAGGGTTATATGTACTGCCAATGGCTAGTACATATAACCCTGCAGTGGAATCAAGTAAATTGGCCACATTTCAAGTTCTGATCCAAGGTCAATGATACATTTTTTGGCAGTACTTCTTGAAAGGAATGTCTCCCTGTGACTTTTTAAATGTCTGACATGCAAAGACAGCAGAAACGATAATCGGAGTACCTTTGTCAAAAAGGAGGCAAGTGGGATGTGTAAAGATAAACAAAAACTTTCCAAAAACACTTAGTTCCCATTAACTTGATTTAAGATACAGAAAAATATTGCTCTAAGTCTTAATAAATTGGGTTGGGAGTGGGGAAATACAGGTTACTAATTAAGGAATTACAATAAAAATACTTTAAGATAATTAGATCTTTTTAAGAGATTCCATTTAGAAACCAAGGCCAAACACTCTAGGAAGCCAAAAACAATACTGAATACATAAAAGCAACGTGTTTCTTCTTTTTTAGGCAAATAGGGAGGAGAAAAGGCCTTTATGTCAATTTGCTCACAAAATGAAAAAAATAAACAACTAACCGAACCCTCGAAGACACTATCGTAAATATTCTCAGTCCCACATGCAGGGCATGGGCATTTGAATCGCTCACAGTCCCTGTATTTCTCTTCATCGGTGAGCTGTGCTGGGCCACCAAGTAGAACATCATTCTCTTCATCTTTATGATAATGATGAACTCTAAACTGGGTGGGATCGAGTCCTATTAATGCAAAAGAAAAAAAAAAGCAAATTTAGAAAGGTACAATTCCTTTACCCAAAAAATAAGCCCAAGGGGAAAAAAAAAAACTCACAAAAGAATAATTTTAAATTCACAAACACAATCATTTGAACTCAAGATAGTCTCCTATCACATGGACAAAGGGCTCTTTTTATAAGAGATTATAAATAAAAGAAGTAAGCAGCATTAAAACAATGCAGGTGTATGCTAGTGGACATTTGGGTTTGGAAGCAACTAATGACTTCTCCAGGATGGTTTTAGTATTTTCTTAAAGTTATAAAGAAAATCTCAAATAAATGTGCACTGTGGTAAAGAAAATCTCTTAAAATCAAAGAATCATCATTAAAACTGAAAATAGAGAATAAAAACCCCATTAAAGAAAACAAGTTCACTGCTATTACAACTCCTTCAAGTGCAGACACAATTGCTAATCCTGATTTCAATGCAGTGGTCGATTCCATCTTGGCTCAGTAGTTAACAGCATGTAGGTTGCAATCTAATTCAGTGGTTAAAATTCAGTAGCAGCATATAAGACAAAACGTGACATGGTTTTTTTTTTGGTATTCTGAATTCAAAAGTATAGAATATGTGCAAGAAAATGATTTTATAGATTCTATAGGCCAAAATGTCCCTAACAATCCTGGAACCAAATATACCTTCCATATTTCAATCAAAATGACACAATAAATCAATTGATATATAGTTTATGCTATCTTATTTGCCCAGACTATTTGAGAAAATAAATATTTTAAGGCCAACCAATTTAATTTACCCTTGGTCAAAGCATATCTCTCAAAACTCACTATTTGAATTGAAACTTCAAGATAATTATTCTATACTATATCTTATAATATTTTCTTTAAAGTACCCCTTAGTAATACCTAAGAATTCTAGGCTGTTTAGAAGTCTAAGGAAAACAAGCATACCTATTTTTGTATAATGGTAAATAAGAAACATAAAACTTCACTAAGCAAAAATTTCAAATATCAAAAATATCTAAAAATTGTTTTGACTATCAACAGCTGCATTGGTAGATAATCTAACAGATGTTTTCAGAATTCGGTGACAAGACGCTAAATCTTATTTGGTCAATTGTCAAGTGACATCTAGTAATTACATGAGGTTAACTCTGATACAGTGGAAGGTGCTGAACAAAGAATAAGTTTGGAGTCTCAGCTTACTCACCTGCAAAATGGATGTAGAACCACCAATCATGCACTTTTGCAGTTTAAATAAGACAATAGAGGACAAACTGTTTTAAATAAATACTTAATGTCATACAGATAAAAAACTAAAGAGTGGATGAACATCATTTAGTCTGGACTAGGTTCACTCAAAATGAAACACATCTTCATGCTGCACAGCCAATTAATAGCTGCTCTTTGTAGGAATTCATCAAAGTGAGTATTTTCTAAGAAGATAGTGCATAATAAGAACAAAAAATACACATTCAATAACAACTTTGAAAAAATTGTCCTTGGTGCGTGACATAAATTACTGCAACGTAAGTCACTTGGCCCCAAGACTCACTGTACATTTTTATTTTACAAGTTAGCGATCCCCTAAGAGAAATAGCAAATGAGTGAAGGTGTGAGGGAGGGGTAGAGGAGTGGAGTGAGAGAAACCATGCCTGTTGGATGATGCCATTTTGTCTCTGTAGTAAAGGGCAACTTGCAAATGTCTTAACTCTAGTTATGAATCCAACTGAATTCACATAATGTCTTCCTTTATGAAGATGCAGCTTCATCTTTTCTCTGATGACACCATTATTCATCAATTTCCCAGACCATTTCTCAGAAAGTAAGGGAAAATAATAAGCAAGGATTTTCGAAAAGGCAAGAAACTCTTACAACCTGAAAATCAAGGAACGGAATGACCCTAGCTTTGCACATGTACAGCACTGGCCAGGCTGTGACAGGGGAGCAATGAAAGCTTTCTCTGGGCCCAGCCAGGTTCGCTTAGCACCTGCGAGGCACGGGCCAGGCTGCCTGCTGAAAAGCCAAAGCTGGCCACAGGCTACCTCACTTGTTACAGTGAAAAGCCCAACAAGGAGACAAAGTTATTTTATTTTAATTATTTTTATTTTTTTATATATTTTATTGATTTTTCAGAGAGGAAGGGAGAGGGATAGAGACTTAGAAACATCGATGAGAGAGAATCATCAATCACCCGCCTCCTGAACACCCCCTACCGGGGATGTGCCCGCAACCAAGGTACATGCCCCTGACCGGAATCGAACCCGGGACCTTTCAGTCCGCAGGCCGACGCTCTATCCACTGAGCCAAACCGTTTTTGGCGACAAAGTTATTTTAAAAGTCAGGTCTTATGAAAAGTCTACTTAAAACATCCATTTCCACAAATAACACTTATCTGCCCCTGGAAACAACAAAGCCAACTGGCCTAATTACTTTAAATTTATTCCCGAGCTGATTTTTTTCAAGAGAAGGAACTTTTTCATCTCAGCACTCATGGTCATAAGTCAATGTTAACCTTTTAATATATAAAGGGAAAAGACACTAATTACCTTAAAATATTAGGTATATAATGATCCTTGGACAAGTTGCTTGAATACAAAAAATGTCATAAAGATTATTTTATTGGGAGGACAATTATAAGTTCACCAGGCAAATCACAGAGGGCTAAATGAAATATTTTTAAGAAAACATATAATGTCATGTTAGAAAGTAAAGATCACTGCCTTCAGAATGTTTTTTAAGGTCAAAATCCAGGCTTAAACAAGCCCCCAACTTACTCAACATAATTTTTGTCCTCACAAAATTGGCAATAAGCAGCTTATTTTGAAGTTTTGGGAGACTTGAAAGTTTCCCCGCTTATACATAACTCATTGAGGCTGTAGTGAGACAACAGGAAAAAGTATCTGGTGCTGCCACCTAAAGGTAGAATCTGAATTTTTAAATGTGCAAACTAGAGCTGTTGCAAAGAACTCTATTTGTAATTACTGTCTCTCCAAAATTAGACACTTTTGTCAGAAATTAAAGCAAAAATCTTTATGATTGCAGTTGGCATATACTTACATGTGCATTGTATAATCAATATTAAAATGCTCATCATACAGCAAGTAATCCTGTTAGCCTTTGAGCAAGAGATGCCAAACTGAATTCCAAATTCCTTCTCTCTCCTGAGAGCTTTTTTGAAATAACTGGCTTTTTAAAAAAATCAACTTTATGCCCCATTTGAGGAAAAGAACTTCCACTTTTGACTAGCCTCGCTCTTGACAGGTGAGTCCGACCATTTGGTCTGGCACAGAATAGAAGGAGGCAGACTGGTAGAAGTTGGCACCAGTTCTCCAGGGGAAGGGCACCAGCAGTTTGCCCCACAATAAGGAGAAATGGTATGTGCTGAAATTCAACACTGTGACTTCTAGTGATCTAGCCACACCATTTTTCTCTTGGGGGTGGGACAGAAGGCGCAGCAGAATAAAATGAAACTACTGTCATTTATAATTAGAAAATTTATAGGGTCTCACATTATTTTGGCAACAGGATCAAAGCTGTTATGTTTCAAAAAGTATTTATAGAAAGTAACATCACAGGCATTCGGGTGGAGGAATTCGGCAATGCTGTTTTGTTTTGTTTTGTTTTTACTTAACATCACCATATTCTTATCACACACACCTCCAATGTGGGATTTTGCACAAAATTATTTTTCTTATCACTGTACTTTCTAACCCTTGTAAATGTCTTTTTAGAATGTTCACATGCCCCCAATAAAGGAGTATTTGCACTGTTCAAAACTCAAGTCCCTAAACATGGCTGAGAGAGGCTAATACATTTGACCAAGTAATTTTCTTCCTCCAAAAGACTGTAAATAACTACAGTCAAGACAATATATATGTTCACACAAGTGAAGAAGAGGGAATAATCCATATGACTGAAACTCCAAATGGAGTAAGTAACTGATATTCCCAAGTAGGTTGTTTGTAGTATGACTCAAACCACCAGGGAAGCTAATTAATGAAATCGTACAGTAAATTTCTTCTAAAATTTTATTTTAGGAAATAAATCATTTATCTCTTGCACAAATTCAGGCTTTCATATATTTGGACTTCCTAGAGAACAATACACAAACTAAAAATTTAGTGTGATGAAACAAAAAGTAGTTAATGAATTTTTAAAAGGTAAATGCTACATTCATAAAAACCTTGTACAAGAATGTTCAGCAGCTATATTAATAATAACCAGAAATTGGTAACAATTCTGTTCAGCTGCCCATCAACGTGAGAGTCTATAATAATAAAAGTGTAATATGCTAATTAGACCGGATGTCCTTCTGGACGATGTCGGGGCTGTGAGGGAAGCTCGGTCCCGGGTGCCAGAGGGAAGCTGGTGCCAGCAGCCAGGGGAAGGAAGGCCTACTCTTGCACGAATTTCGTGCACCAGGCTTCCAGTGAATAAATTATATACTACTCAGCAATGAAAAAGAATGAGTACTGATAGATGCAAAAAGATGGATGAATCTGAAAAATAAAGCTGAACACAAAAAAGATATGCCATAGGAAATAACATACAGAATTCTAGAGTAGGCAAAACTAACCCATGGTCATAGAAATCAGATGAGTGACTGCTTTTGGGAGGGGGTGTACTGACTGGGAAGAGGTACAAGGGAACTCTCTAGGTCAGTGGTCGGCAAACTCATTACTCAACAGTGTGAGCCACATGCGGCTCTTTGGCCCCTTAAGGTTTTAGCAAAGGCCAGCTTAGGAGTACCCTAATGAAGTTAATAACAATGTACCTACCCATATAGTTTATGTTTAAAAAATGTGGCTCTCAAAAGAAATGTCAATCGTCGTACTGTTGATATTTGGCTCTGTTGACTAATGAGTTTGCCGACCACTGCTCTAAGTGATGGGAATGTTCTGTGTCTTGATAAACTGTATGATACTCTGAAGATTGTAGCATTTCTTGGCATGTAAATTGCACTTGAAAAAAAACATGCCAAATAGAAGGTATCTGTGATATGTTATTTCCAAAAGACTCACTTAAAATAGATAAGAAATGACTGCAAGTCAGTAAAAAAAAGACAACCCAACAGAAGAGTAGTAAAAGATGAACAGGCACCTCACAAAAGGAGATATCCAAATGGCAATTAAGCATGTGAGCAGGTACCGAACATTATTAATCATCAAAGAAATGAAAAATTAGAACCACAACATTATGCCAACACATAAGAAGAAAAAGAGAAAACACCAAGTGCTGGCTAAGAATGTGGAGCACTCCCATACTGCTGGCAGGGTGCACATCAGAACCACTTCGGAAAACTGGTTGTATCTACTAAAGCTGAACACAGACGTCCCCTATGACCTAGGAAATCTTCTCCTAAGTATATACCCAACAGAAAATACACGCAATTGTTCCACAGAAGTCATGTGCACGAATGCTCACAGCAGAACTATTCATAATTGTCCCAATGTGGGAAGAACCCACAGGTTTTACATTCAGTCACACAGTGTGGCATATTCAAACAATAAAATACTGCACAGAAATGAAGTATAACCACATGGACCCATCTCACAAACATATTGAATGCAAGCAGCCAGACACACAAAAAATACAGACACAACTTGTGTAACATCCCAAAATAAGAAAACCTCATCTATGATGTCATAAGGAATGATGTCATTTTCTGGCCGGGGGTGGATAATATCTAGGAGAAAGGGGACTCCTGAGGGTGCTTCTTGAGCTGACTACAAAGGTATGTGTTTGTGAAAACTCATTAAACTGTTCAGTTAGGTTTTGCATACTTTTCTGTATGCACATTATATAAGAACATTAACACTGGAAAAGGTGAGAAAAGTGAATACTGAGTATTTCTTATGATATACCTATGAGGTTGTGATAAAATGTGTTAGATTCCAACTAGATATTATGTACCTCTTCACAGATGTACACACTATTTCCTAGAAGTAGCATTCACAAAAATGAAAATTGAACTGAAGTATGGGCAAGACTTCAGAGCTAACTACCACTTTACAGGAAATACAGGGGAAAGGATACTATTGGCAAACTCCAGAATATGGAAAATTCTATAGGGCAGAGTACCCAGTTTATTTAACAAATAAATCAGAAGGATGAACAAAAAAAGAGAAGATTAACTATCCTATGGACCCTGACTAGATTCCAATTCAAACAAAGAGCTTTTTATAAAAAGTGTTTTCATAGTATGGTCAGGAAAATATAAACACTTATTGGATATTTGATGAAATGAATATTCCACACCCACCCACCCCTCCACCCACCCCCTCAGTAACAGCATTGTAGCTATGTTGCAAAGGGGAATCCTTGACTTTTAGAAATGCAAAATAAAATATCTCTCTATATAAAAACCTAAGCAACCGTCTGACCGGTAGCTATGATGTGCACTGACCACCAGGGGGCAGATGCTCAATGCAGGAGCTGCCGAGCTGCAGTGACTTGGCAGTTGTGGTTCTTGGGGAACCTCCCTCTTGCAATCCGGACCCCCTCACCAGGCTGAGGGACCTCACCTGTGCACGAATCTGTGCACTGGGCCTCTAGTTTACAGATAAAATGACATTTTCTCTAGGATTCACTTCAAAATAATCAGAAGAGGTGGAGAAGCAGAATAAGATCAACCACAGTTGCAGACTGCTGCTGAAGCTGGGTGTTGAGCACATGGGGGCGTCTGACAAAATTCTCTCTACTATTGTATATGTTTAGAATTTTCCATAATAAAACTTTTTAAAATACTGGACCTCTGACCTAAACAACTGACTATACAAGTGACAGAAAACTAAAACTTCCTCCATAAGACAAATGGAAAATTTTTATTATCCTGTACAAAATAACTCCCAAAATCTTGGCAGAAAAAAAAAACAACTAAATGATGGTGGAAGGAGACTTGACTTAGGGTTAACATACAATATACAGATGATATATTATAGAGCTGTACCCCTAAAACCTATAATTTTAGTAACCAATGTCACCCCAATATTAAAAACAAAAACAAAAAGGAAAGAAACTCTAATGAACAGCACTTTTATGACCTCACTTGATTATTTTTAATGCCCTTGATGACAGCTCTGAATGTGAATTTTAACTTGGTAAGACGTGTACCTCTGGGCAGGAAAAAACTTTAGAAGTGTCTTTTCTATTTTTAAATATGAGAAAAGATAGTAACTATTTTTAAGTCTGAGAAAAAAATATTTGGAAAATAAAATAATAAACAAAAAGTCACTTCTCTTACAACTAAGCCCTCTGTTCTCCAGCGATGCAGGCAGATATGGCGAGGAAATAGTCAGGCAGGAGATCCGTAACACCAATCTTTTAGGAGTCAGTAAGTGTTAAAACTGTTTTTCTTCTTCAGCTATTGTAAAAAAACTATCTTATTTTTATTAATAAAATAATAGTGACTTTTTTTTCAACAAGGAACCTATACTTCACCACCTTCACCCTTTCATGTCTTATTTATACGTATATATTTAATATCACTTAGGTATCTGTGTACAATCCTATATTAAACCATTTACATTTATTCTATCTTACCCATTTTTCATGGACTACATAATCCTGGTGTCATTTTGATGTACTTAATGAAATAATGAATCTTTAAAAAAATGGTCTATAATTAATAATATGGCAGTGTATACTTAATGCTGAGATTAGATGTTAAGCATTCTCACCACAAAAAAAAGAAGTTAAATATGTGAGCTGATGGATGTGTAATTGATCTGAATAATCGTTATACAATGTATATCAAATCATCATGTACATTTTAAGTTTATACAATTATACTTGTCAATTATTCCTCAATAAAGTTAAAATTTTTTAAAAATTGATCTAACTTAAATAATTCAAAAACTTCTCATTTTCCTTTGAAAACTCCAAGTACTACAAAGCCAGAGTTAGGAATTACTAGTCCAACTGATTATTCCAAACATGCTCTAGTTTGGTTCCAAGTTCTCAGAGGTCTCTGCTTGAGTTAGCAGAGACATGTCACTGCAGGCCCTCAGAATTACAGGCTAGTGAGACAGAAACAACATCATGGGTTTGCTTTGTAGGGACTGAGGTGCAAAGTTTTGCGGCTGATTCTCTTTAAGAGGTTCTAAATGAATTCCCTAATGTGTCACGGGGAGTGGCTGAGATAGCATGGGCTACCCTGTGAATGAGGTTGGGTGCCCTGACACTGCATCAATGGGCTGGGAAAATTGGGCGAGGTGGGGTAGACAACCATTCCCAACCCCACACTGGCCCCTCCACGGCACATTCCCACAATGCCTCAAATGCTTCCATTTCTATACACTCTTCCCAGTGAGGCTTTGCTTCCCTTGCACATCAAAAATCCTTTCTTTTACATCTTTTGAGGCATGTACTGTGTTCCCAACTGGAATTCCCCAAAATAGTGAATCCACAGGGCTGTAATTTGAGTAAAGGAGCCGTGGCTGACTCAACTTTGTATCACCTACAAGACCCAGTAATTGAGCACAGCAAGTATTCAACATCAATCCATTCACTGAATGAAAAAGTAGGCCTAGAACATGAGCCATTTAATAATACACTTGGAATGGGGCTAAATCTTGAAAGAGGCAGTTCTTATCAGCTGACAAGACTTACTATCCTACTTTGCTTTTGGTATGATCTTACTTTTAAATTTTTACCATTATTTTATAGAACATATTTAATGTTTGGAAATGATGGTCAAGTATGGGTATTCTTCTAAGAGTTTAATCATGAAAAAAGACAAAAGTCTTGATAGATACAGTAATACCTGAGACACCTACTGGTGTCATCATCCTATGCCCAACCATCTGTACTTCATCTCACTTCCTATCTTTTGTAGATATATCACTCCGAGCCTGACAAAGGTCCCCAAACACCACCTGGCCCACTGTTGCACTTATTTCTTAGAAGATGTTACTGGATCCCATCTTCTGAGATAATAAACTACCGTCCACACTGTGCGTGATATAGCCATTTTTTTAACAAGGGAATTTTTACTTTCTAATTTAAGCCAGGAACACATTGGGTTAAGTGTGCACCGTCTTGTTTTAAACACTACTTTCAGAGACTAAATTAAATTTTAATTTCTCACATTCTTCAGACATCTATAATTTCTCAGGACCAATGAGAAAACTGCCCAGATAGATAAATGCCTTAAACTTTATCACTGACCATGAAGAAATATACTTGACAGCTATTGTACAAGTCATCGCTCATTGGAGGAAAGACATTATCCAATATAATAAAAGCCTAATATGCTAAGTGTCTGACCATTTGGTTCATAGCTATGATGCACACTGACCACCAGGGGGCAGACGCTCTGACCGATAAGTTAGTTTGCTCTTGTGGTTCGGCTGACCGGGAATGGACGAGACTGGCCAGACATGCCCTGGAGCACTCCTGAGGTCCCTCCTTGACCCCAATCATGCACCAGTGGGGTCCCTTGGCCAGCCTGCGCCCTCTGGCAATCCAGGACCCCTTGGGGGATGTCAGAGAGCTGGTTTCAACCCAATCCCCTTAGGCCAAGCTGAAGGACCCCACTGGTGCACGAATGTGTGCGCCAGGTCTCTAGTATAATTCAAAGTGCCAATATAGATGAAATACAGTGGAACCTTGGTTCTGAAACTTAATTCATTCCAAAAGGCTGTTTGTGAAGCGATTTGTTTGAAAACCAAATCATTTTTCCCCTTAGAAATAATATAAACTGAATTAATTCCTTCCAGACCCACAAATGATTTCGTTTTAATTTTTCTTACATATAATACATGCCTAATGTACTATTTACTCTATAAACACTTCTTTTCTTAAATTTATCAAACTAGCATCTTTCAGTCAACATGCAGCACCTTTGCTTGTTCATATATCACTACTTCTGAAATGCTGCCACTGGCTAACTAATAAACATAGTTTTTCTACCTCTTCAATTGCCTGTGATCCCTGTTTCCTTCAGACCCTCAGCAACATTAGCACTCTTGATGACTTCTTTATAGTTTTAAAATTGTGCTAATTCTTGATTTTGCCAGCAACAAAATCATTCGCTCCATAGTTTGTTGCTTGAGAGGAGCTAAGGTATCAGCATGAAAGGGTTGTCAGGTCGAAAACCACAATTTTGGTTTAACAACTGAGACATTTTTTTCTGTGAACAACTTGGTTGAGAAACAAATTGTTCAAGATGGGAGACATTTGAGAAATGAGGTTTGACTGTAAAAATTTATTAAAAGGTGAAATTCAAGAATGAACTTTTAAAATCTATCTATCTATATATATAAAAGGCTAAGTGACCAATTGTACGTATGTCCAATCAGCCAGTATGCAAATTAACCCATCTTTGTTGGGTTAATTTGCATACTCCTGATTGGCTTGTGGGCATCGCGAAGGTACAATCAATTGCATCTTACTCTTTTATTAGTGAAGATAGATTTCAGAAAAGAAGGGAGAGGCAGAGAAACAGAAACATCAGAGGCCTGGCTGGTTTGGCTCAGTGGTTGAGCATCGACCTATGAACCAGGAGGTAATGGTTTGACTCCTGGTCAAGGTGCATGCCTGGGTTGTGGGCTCTATCCCCAGTGTGGGGCATGCAGGAGGCAGCCAATCAATGATTCTCTCTCATCGCTGATGTTTCTATCTCTCTTTCCCTCTCTGAAATAAAAATATATTTAAAAAAAGAAACATCAATAATAAGAGAGAATCATTGATTGGCTGCCTCCTGCACATCCGTTACTGGGGATTGAACCCGCAACCTGGGCGTGTGGCCTGATCGGTAATGAAACTGTGATCTCCTGGCTCACAGGTTTACGCTCAACCACTGAGTGACACCAGCTGGGCAAGAATGAACTTTAAGACTATTCTCATCACTGGCTTATTTTGCCAGGTACAGAAGACTATATGGATGTTGGCGCACACTGTGAATATTTCATCCACAGACTATAAAGAGCTTTCATTAGAACAAGAGAGAGAAAAACCTATAGTCTGGAGAACAAAAGCTAAGAGTTCCAAGTTTTAGTGGCCATGTTTCCCAAAGGGCTATTGTATAAAAGCGTAATACTATATATTTTTTTCTATTCACAGATGGAAAAGAGTAAAATTTTGCTTTATTTAAGCCCAAGAGCAATAATCTTGCATGGATTTCAGCAAAATGATACACATTTTACGGTGGGATAATAAGGACCATTAGTTATTAGAGAGAATAAATCATTCTCTTTCAATTCAACAGACTTATTCATTCCCTCATTTAATAGACTACCCTCTCTCCTTTTCATTAAAATGTCCTTCCCATACAGAACACCTGGCCACACAACATGCCACCAGACAGACTTCAGGAGGTATCTTGATGGGGAGAAATAGAGAATTTCCAAAGGGAATCCACGGGATAAAACCAACACTTGATGCTTGCCTTTCATTTCAAGGAAAGCAATATAAAAGCAATAGAAAAAGGAAAAGGTGGCTGAAAAATATAGTTGCTCTCCACAAAAGAATCTTAAAAATAAAAAATCATGAACTTAATAATTTTCCTAAATGAAATTATGCCATTATTCTTGACTTCTTTGTGCCCACTAAAAGGACAAAGTATCAAACTTCAGTAAAGTTTCAACACTATAATACGTTTCATTAATCAAAGATAAAAACTGCATTAAAAGCAAGAGAATTATTTGATGTCTGTGATTAGGCAGTCGGAGGGCTTGCATTCTATGTATACATTTTTACACTTCAACTTATTTAACAGTGTCAGTTCACTAACTGCAGTTTTTTTTACATAAAGAAAACAGATTTAGAATTTTAAAAACAAATTATAGTAATTTGGTGCCTACGGCTTGCACCTCTTAGAAACTACGCACCCCCTAACACTCCCCTTACTTTGCCACCACTTCCCCATCTCCACCCTCCTCCTCTCTAACACCGCAGGCTAAGTGAGAACTGATGACAGGGGCCTCACATTCCCTAATGAAGGACAGCCACCCTAATTTTTCACTTGGAGTGGAGGAATAAAGGATGCAGATCAAAGTACAGCTCCTGAATAGGGCGGAGCGCAAATGCAGGCAATGTGTGCCTGGGGAGCTGCAGTGTTTCCTACAGATCTTCATGGTGCCTGGCACATACTGTCCCGAGCTCCATGAATGTGGAACCTCCTATGAGGAGACAGGGAGATAAGGGACCATGAGATTTCTCACTACAGTAGATAGAGATGCGGATACCGCTGGCGATGGCGGTGGGAGAAGAGGGTGGGCAGGGGAGGAAGGGGACTGCAAGATAATGACAACCTCATTCGCCCTCAGTATAAAAACTGCTATCAAGCCAAAACCAGTTTGGCTCAGTAGACAGAGCATCGGCCTACGGACTGAAAACTCCCGGGTTCGATTCCGGTCAAGGGCATGTACCTTGGTTGCGGGCACATCCCCAATGGGGAGTGTGCGGGAGGCAGCTGATGGATGTTTCTCTCTCATCGATGTTTCTAACTCTCTCCCCCTCTCCCTTCCTCTCTGCAAAAAATCAATAAAATATATTTTAAAAAAAAAACACACACACACACACACAAAAAAAAAAACTGCTAGCCAGTGGCAGAAGATAAAAATGAGAAAAATATGATGGAGGGGCGGGCAGCATCAATTCCTTAGGGCCGAAGGCACAGGCCCTTCTGGCACCTCTAACTGACAACCTGGCACCAAGAAGGAGCTGACCAGAATAGTGTCCGGCCGAAACCGGTTTGGCTCAATGGATAGAGCGTCGGCTTGGGGACTGAAGGGTCCCGGGTTCGATTCCGGTCAAGGGCATGTACCTTGGTTGTGGGCACATCCCCAGTAGGGGGGTGTGCAAGAGGCAGCTGATTGATGACTCTCTCTCATCAATGTTTCTAACTCTGTATCTCTCTCCCTTCCTCTCTGTACAAAATCAATAAAATATATTAAAAAAAAAAAAAAAAAGAATAGTGTCCGTACAGTCAGGGCTGCACTGAGAACTGGCAGGTGATGAGATAGGAGAGAGCCAGACATGGCAGGTCCATGGACCATGCACGAGCACAGAGGGTTCCCTCTGTAGACTGCGATCTGTCAGTAATAACATGAAAGCTCTGAAGATGGAACCTACCAGGACCATTGGAATCATGTGTGAAAACTGGATTCATAAGGCAGCCTATGACCAGTAATTAGGATCAAGTCTGGCTTTAAGCAAGTCAAACTCTGCCCAATGCTTAATTTATATAAAATCCATCTTTAGTCCTGGCAGGCATGGCTCAATAGTTAGAGCTTCGGACCGTGCACTGAAGAGTCTTGGGTTGATTCTCAGTCAAGGGCATGTACCTGGGTTGCAGGTTTGATACCTGGCCCCAGCTGGGGCACATGCAGGAGGCAACCAAAGGATGTGTTGCTCTCACACAGATGCTTCTCTCTCTCTCTTTCTCCTCTCCCCCCTCCCTTCTACTCTCTCCCTAAAAATCAATGGAAAAATATACACGGGTGAGAATTAACAAAACAAACAAACAAACAAAAGATCTTAACTATGGCCCCAGAACCAACAAAATCAGTCTGGTCCCCACTTGCTCTTAAGCTGAGCTGGCATCATGCTATCCTCCGGGCAGGCCCCACCACTCTTTATTCTACAGCTCTTTTGCTTAAATATATGGCTCCACATTTATCTAGTAAATATCACTCATGGGGCGGGGCTTATTCCTTTTATCCCTCCTCAGCACTGGAAAATCCAAAACCAAAAAAGGAAAGGGTAATGGTCAGCATTTAGATCAGGTTCTTGATCATACAAATGGAAAAACTGGGAGATCTACTCTAAACAAAAGAATGGTTTTGCTCAGGGGTTTTCAGTGGGGAGGGGTGGGGCTTACAGTGAGGAGAGGAGGGAGAAGATAAAAGCTGCTGAGCCTTCACATCCACGCCATCCCACTCCTGGTTGGAACATCTATCATCACCTCTCAGAGCTAAGAGGGGGCAATACAGTTCAGCCCAGTGGTTAGGAGCACAAGTTTTGGAGTCATGCAGAGCTGGGCCCCAATTCAGTCACTGCCAGCTATGTGACAAGACCAAGTTAATTACCTCTCTAAGCTTCGGCTTCCTTCTCTGTAAAATGGGACAAATACAATGTAGGCGCAGGAGGCTGTTGCAAAATTAAATGATAAATATATGCAAAATACTTACTGCAGCATCCGGTAGAGTAAGCACTGAACACAGAGGCGAGAGAGAAAAAAAAAGAAGGAAGCTAAAAAATATTGTGCACTCATGCTCCCACCTCCCAGCTGAAGATTTATAAATATCATCAAATACAACTCAACTTTGAGAATACATTATATGATGATTCGGGTAGCAGAATTTTTATCTCCCTAATTATGTTTTGCTTAGGCAAATGTCAAAAATGAGCTTCCACTTCCAGAGCAGATACTGATGGGATAGTGGAAACGGGACTTGTGGGAAGAGCTCAGACACATACTCAGCAGGAGCAGGATGGAGAATATGTGACTTGATAATTCATCTGTCTAATCTCAGTCTACAATGCACACTGAGCACTAACTATGTGCAAATCTCAAGGACTGGAGGAGTTTGATGTATTTATGCAGAACCCTGGCAGGAGGGTGGGATGTGGCTGCTAACAGCACTCACTAAGCACTCCTTCTGCTCCTGGGCTATGTGCAGCATCTCCCATGCATCATCTTTTTAAAGTGTGTGTGTGTGTGTGTGTGTGTGTGTGTGTGTGTGAAATTGGTTTCAGAGAGGAAGGGAGAAGGAGAGAGAGAAACATCAATGGTGAGAGAGAACAATTGATTGGCTGCTTCCTGCACGCCCCACAACCCGGGCATGTGCTCTGACCGGGAATCGAACCATGACCTTCTGGTTCATAGGTCGATGCTCAACCACTGAGCCATGTTGGCTGGGCTCACATGCCACATCTTACTGCTCCCTCAGAGCAACTTTTAATTTAGGACTTCAGGAACCAGGGTTTAGACAAAGATTTGGAGGCTTGCAAAAGCCACAGAAGCACAATCAGCATTGGAACCCAAGTGCCTTTGACGCAAAAACTATGTCTTAAGCTAGACATTTCGATGAGAAGGGAGATTTTCCATGAAGCAGGGACAGAATGAGCAATGCCATATTTAAGAGACCCTGAGTATACTGTTTAAGAAATAAGGCTACAAATACAGATTGGAGCTAGCGGGCTAAGAGTCTATAACTGCCCAAAATGTCAGTGGCTGGTTCTAAACTTTACCTGTAGATAGTGAGGAACGATCTAAGGACTTTATTATGCTGACTGTAATCTGTGCATAAAATGGAAGGAATAGAGCCGGGACCTTGAAGCAATGTAACTCTTACATCTCTACGCAAGAGATGACCATCTGGTGACAACTACGAAATCAAAACATTGAGGTTTCAGGGTTGGCTGGCACCTCGTGGGATGATGAAAAATAAGGACTCAGCCAAGTCCTAGAAGTTAAAAATGAGCCCGATTTTTTAATGTTAAGAAAGCTGTTTTCTCACTTTCTGTGAAAATACCTTTAGAGACAATCAATCAAGATACCATCAATCTCCTCAGTAATGTAAGTTCACTAATAGAAGCTACAACAATATGAACTCATAGACTTACAATGGTGCCCCAAATCTTCTCCATCCTTTCTATTGCCTTCTCTCTCCCATCAGCATTTACTGACTGAGTGCCAACTATGGAGCAGGCATGTGGCTACAGAGGTGGCAAGTATGTGGAATTTGTAGTCTATGAGCAGAGACAGACATTAACCAAAGCACTACAAGAATGAATGCCCAGTTTTAAACAAAGAAGTGCTTGGCTCAGCACTGTGCCTATAAAAAGGCCCATAATAGTTGAAGGAGAATGTTGCTATTGCTGGGGGAGGGGTTATGTGAACTCGGGGCACTTACCTAGCCATGTTGCTATGAGGACAGCATCAATTCCGTCTATCGGCTCACAGATCCGGGCCACCACTGGGTGGATCTGCTGGGCCAGGTAGTATTGGGTGTCAATGGTTAAGTTGTCTTGTTTCTGCAGCTGCTCAGGGGCATAGGCCCTCTGACTCGCACTGAGATTGGACCCATCCTGTAAGAGGACACAGTACAAGGAACGTTGTAAGAAATTCATCCCTCGCCGAAACCAGTTTGGCTCAGTGGCTAGAGCGTCAGTCTGCAGACTGAAAGGTCCCAGGTTCGATTCCAGTCAAGGGCATGTGCATTAGTTGCGGGCACATTCCCAGTAGGGGGTGTGCATGAGGCAGCTGGTTGATGTTTCTCTCTCATCGATGTTTCTAGCTCTCTATCCCTCTCCCTTCCTCTCTGTAAAAAATCAATAAAATATATTTTAAAAAAAGAAAGAAATTCAACCCTCCACACACTAGCTTGGTCAAAAGAGGAACAAGAATTCAAATTTTGTGTATTTAATTCCAAACACCAAGAAGTCCTTTTAAAAAAATAAAATAAAAAATCTCATTATTGATGTTCAGAAAGAGAAGAGTGAGGGAGAGAGAGAAAAAAAAAAATCAATGAGAGAAACATTGATTGGTTGCCTACTGAACGCCCCCCCACCAGGGATGAAGCCTGAAACTCAGGCATGCGCCCTGACAGGTAACGGAATTGGCAACCCCGTGGTGCATGGGACAACGCGCAACCCACTGAATCACACCACCCAGGGCATCGAGAAGTTCTTCTAACCTACTGGTGAACATTTCATAAGCATCTAAGAGTAGGAAGATGAAGGAGAACATCTCGCCCACTGCTGAAGAATGTAAATCCAGCATGTGCTGTGTTCTATTTTTTGTGGAAACATGAAACCAACAAAATGGCATGCCTAGATTAAATAATTCCACCTGCCACATCACACAAACACATTGAGAAGACTTGCTAACAATTAGCCTAGTCAGAGGGCCTTTTAGGAGTGATGACAAAAAGCATGTGTGGTCCTTTTATTATGTTAATGCAACCCCTTCATGCAGGCATGCTAGTCATGGTATCATCTTAAAGTCCAGGGGGTAATACTGTCCACAAGAACTGCATATATCATTGAGAAGCAAACGAGCAAGGGGAAAGGCTGGGAATGAAACCCACAGGGTAGTCACTTATGTGCAAGATATATCAGGTAAGAGTAAAATTAATGACGTATCTGGTGGAGTTGGCCTAAAGCAAAATATTTGGCCCCAGGAACGAAAGGCATGCCATTTTGCACAGTTTTTATGGTTCTTCCTCAAGGCAAGGAGGATGGCCAGAGAGCCTTTTAAGGAGATTCTCTGTACTCTATAAAAAGAAAAGCTGTGAAATTCTATAGAATTGGCCCATACACAGTCCTGTGGGTGATGTCACCATCATCTGTGAATCAAAAAGTTCATCACTTTACTGGACCAACATCCAACAGCTCACTCCACTCTTCCTCTCGTCCACAACAACAGAATTTAATATTCAGACTAGTAAATTATAACTATTCACTGTGCTCAGCTGCTCTGCAAAACTGATTATAATGTGAATCCTATTCTTTCATTCCTGCTACAATCAGTCCCTTCTCAGCTCAGAGCCCAGCCCAAAGAAAAAGCAGCATTCCATGCCGCTGTCTTTACCAGAGACTGGAAGTGGGGGTCTCTTTCTCTGGCTGGGCTCCTGGCGGAAACAAGCTGGGATATTTATCAACTAGGTCCTACCTATTCTAAGATATAATGAAATATCTGGAAAGGGAGCAAACCTCAGATCAAAAGACTTGCTCATATTTTTCAGGAGTTTATAACACAGTAAAAAAAAAAATTAGGCAAAATTAATCAACTTTAATTGTTGCCCTTTCAGAAGTTTGCATTTTTAGATGAGTAAAATTACACTGACAAAATGAGTATGCATATGAACCAGGAGATGAGGGGTTGCGGGTTCGATCCCTAATGGGGGTGTGCAGGAGACAGCCGATCAATGATTCTCTCTCATTATTGATGTTTCTGTCTCTCTTCCTTTCCCTTCCTTTCAGAAATAAATACAAATATGTATTTTTTAAATGGCACTTGAGCCCTAGATGGGTGCTCAATGATTAGAGCATTGGACCATCGACTAAAGAGTCCCAAATTCAATTCCGGTCAAGGGTACGTACATCAGTTGCAGTCTCCATCACTGGCCCTGGTCGGGGCACATGTAGGAGGCAACCAATCGATGTTTTTCTCTCTGCCACTCCCCCTCCCTCCCAATATCTCTAAAAAAAAAAAAATCAATGAAAAATATCCTTGGGTGAGTATTAAAAAAAAAATGGCGCTTGAGTTACTTTCTAATATACCATTAGAAGATGTTCTCATCAGCAGTTGAAAATGTCCAAGCATATTCTCAGTTGAAAAAGTTTTTATTTTAAATATTCACATAAAAATTAGTTTTAACAGTGACCCAAACACATTTCTTAATGTATTTTAAAAATCTGAGCTTAAACCTAACTAAATGCAAAAAGAATGGATAAATAACAGGTTTTGCCGTGTTGTATTAGAAAAATACTCAGGCTGTGACATAAGACCTAATTCATAAACCTAGCAAAACCCCCATGGTATATGCCAGGGGTCCTCAAACTTTTTAAAGTGGGGGCCAGATCACGGTCCCTCAGAGAGCTGGAGGGCCAGACTATATGAACTACTAATTCCTACTGTAACACCTCAGCTACGCTCACTGCCCAAAAAACCCGGCGGGCCGGATCAGACTCCTCTGCGGGCCGCATGTGGCCCGCGGGCCGTAGTTTGAAGACCCCTGGTATATGCAATAACATGAAGCATATACCTTTAAAATCAGTTTAAGGAACAATGTTGGTCTTGGTTGAAGTACCCATGAACTTCACAAAGTACATGCTTCACAGAAACAACTGGGTACAGTCAATTCACTCAAAACTATGTAGTCATCTTTAGTAAAAAAGTAATGGGGAAAAATTTTAAACAGATGACAAGTGGTCCCCTGAAAGTATTAAAGTCATGCCTTATGGAAATGATGTGCACCGAAAGTTAAATAAGTAAGCATTTAAAACTTAAGCAATAAGTGAACGCTGATTTAAGATATCAGGAAATAATTCGTGTAGGTTTTACAAGACCACATACTACAATACAAATTAGATACCAGAAACATTATCCTGAACTCGTCTAAAATTATAGTTTGAGTAAGTTATCAGTAGAACTCTGTATTCTAAATGTAAATTTTAAACAAAAGAGAACCTGTTAAAGAGATAGGCTCTACTTGGAGGGCACTTCTGCTTAGAGCAATAAACAATTCTCTTAAAATGTATGATCATACATTTTCAAAAACATAGTCTAAAAATATGCTTGTGTAGTAAAGCACAGAAAGAATAATATGAGCGCTGAAAAGCAAAGGAGGTAGGCAGCTTTGGTGAAAATGGGCATGTCCCAGTGCTAGGGGACACAGGCAAAATAAAGCCCTCGAGCATTTCTTAGGATACAGTGAGAAGAATAAGTTAATAAAAAGAAAAATAAACTGTAGTTTTAACAAGCAAGTTAAGGTCCAGTACCAGTGGATAAGGGAAATGTTGAAAAGACAGCAAATTGTATTTATTGTAGTATATTAGCATCAGCACTTGAGCTTTTCTGTATCAATAAGTCCTGAGAAGAAGAAATCGTAAGACCTAAGAGTTAAGTATTTTTTCATTGACTTTTAGAGAGAGGAAGGAAGAGGGATAGAGAGATAGAAACATCGATGAGAGAGAAATATTATCTACTGGCTGCCTCCTACATGCCCCCCTATTGGGGATTGAACCTGGGCATGTGCCCTGACTGGGAATGGAACCAGTGACTTCTTGGTTCATAGGTCGGTGCTCAACCACTGAGCCATACTGGCCGAGCAAGACCTACTATTTAGATATCAAAAAAACATAACTTTGAATTTTAAATACATCGGTCATACTACCAGACATCTCCATTCTGCTTTTAGCCAAAACATAACTGTGGCTGGGTTTCATTATTAGCTACTATTTAAAGTTATATGCTGCCATATTGTTCCTCTCATTAATAATCCAAGAGTTTTTCGATGTATGTGAGGACAATAATTTTAAAAAACTGGCCTATTTATCAAAATCTTTACTTGCATAATATGAAAATTGTTGTGGTTTTTTATTCTCTGAGATGAGATTTGTCAGAGGCAATATGCAAAGCACATTAAGGGCTTGAGCGAGTCAGACATTTATGGAAATATTTTCCTGCAGGAATTGGTTTTCTGTAACAGTTCTTAATCAAGGGTAACCCTAGGAGGGAGACAGAATCAAGTCCATGTAGTTAAATCATGTGTTATGTACATCATCTACAGTACTGAGCAGATATTAGCAGATGACTTTTAAATTTTGAAAAGCCTCTATGATTTAAAAACACATTGAGTATAGTTCGACAAAGATCAATGCTACTGCAATGAAGTTTAAGGCTTATTTATCTAAAACTTCTTACTGTCACAACACAATGCAATGATTAATTTAAAATTAAATTATGCCTTTTGGTAGATAGGCCAGATCATAATCATTTTAAAGAATCTGGATAGAGGCTATGACTGACTGACTTTTTTTTTTTTTTTTTTTTTTACAGAGAGAAGGAATGAGATTTCTCCTTTGTTCCAACTGAAGTGTTTTCGAAGGAAAGAAGAGCTCTTCTGTCCTATCCTCTCTCCCCATCCCTAATTGTCAGAGACATGCTACTCTCAAAAAAACCAAAACAGTTAGTGGTGTCAGGCTGTGCTCTAAAAGGCCTAGAGGTTCTTCAGAGCTGCCTTGTGGAACTGGGAGAAGGAAAGAAAGTGCGTTCTAGGCCCCCTCCACTCAAAAAAAAAAGGGGGGGGAGGAAACTTTGATTTGTGTTTTCTCGATAAGGTATATTTTTAGGATATCTCATCTTTCTCCATATAATCATGCATTTCATATTTCTTTCAAGTAATTATTTGAACAAAGACTATGGAAAATGCATTCACTCTCTTACTCTACCAATATTCATAATGGAAACTGGTGGCAAAGGGGATGATAAATGACTGCTGCTGGACATATGACCATACCTACATACATTTTCACCGAAAGTTAACCGTAGTTACTGTCATACACCTGTCTCACCAAATTAATTTCAGTGACCCAAAATACAAGTCTTTTACAAAAACTTTAATAAAATATGCCATATCCTGACTGATGTTTTTAAATGCTATAAAACCAATCAGACCAAACCATCTCTTGACAGCATCAATTATCTTAAAGTCTATTAAAGAAAAGACACTGTGACCATCTGGATTTTACTTTGTGTCATAAGTGGTATGAGTCTTAATTATGGTATTTTTACCTGACAGATGACATACGACACAGTATCTCCAGCTTTCACCTTTCTGCCTCCTTGAGAATTTATCCAGAGGGCGACATGTACGTGAGGTAAGCTTTTTTTATCAGGGTAATCCTGAGGATCCTTTGTCAACGCCTAAAGGAGAAAAAGAAGGAACAAAATGCCCCAAACTTTAAAATAAAACCCTTATCACACAGCCATACACTAATGCACCTTTGCTAGAATCATACTAGCCACATAAACATAAAAATGACATTAAGATATATGTATTATAGAAAACACTGTCACAGAATCTCTAAACATTCCATCCTCCTGCATTAAGTAAATAATGTAACCAGATGCAACCTTGACAAAAAAGAGAAATACAAGTTTTTGGGCTATCACACATAATACTTACACATAAAAATTAAGACTATAAAGTCAATCTTGGAGAGTTTCTCCTAGTGTTTGCAATTCTCTCACTGAATTAACTGATCAGTTAGGACTGATGAATGATGGATAACAGCTACTCTGACTTACGGATGTGTTTCTCAAAAGCTTTTCTAGCCGAAATAAATCCCAAAGGTACCATAAATCACTGGATTTACTCCCACTGTCAACTTAAGCTCTACAAAGGCAGAATGATGAGTCTCTAACAGAAAGTAAGCGCCAGGAGAGCAGGAACACGTCAGCCTTACTCACAGCTGCATTCCCAATGCTCAGAAGGATACCTGAAGTACGGTAGCAACCAAATGTTTGCAGGATAAATGATGTCACTCACTCTAAATTAATTCACTAAATTCAAGCATGTCATGCACAGGTCAAACAGCCAACCAAAGTATAACACTGACCAATAGAGTTTAATGTAAGAGAGCGTGCAGAATTCATTGACATGTTGTCAGATTCCACATTATAAATAAACTTTAAAAAAATACTACTTAGAGAGTCTTGGTGTGGAAAAAGAATATGCACAATTATCTGAAAAAGTTACTAAAATAACTGAGTGGCCAGATTATTATGATCTCTGAACACATAGTAATATGGCCACTGTGTGTGTGTGTGTGTGTGTGTGTGTGTGTGTGTGTGTATTAGTAGGCCTGGTGCATGAATTCATGCATGGGTGGGGTCTGGCCAGCCTGACCAAGGGGAGGGGACATGGGCAGTTGGCTGCCCTGCCTGCTGGTCAAACTCCTGGTCGAGGGGACAATTTGCATATTAGCCTTTTATTATATAGGATATACACTGAGTAGCCAGATTATTATGCATTCAGAGACCATAATAATCTGGCCACTCGGTGTACATCTCCCTTTTCCAACCTACATATTTGTGGAAACTGGATTTTCTTCCTATACTCAACCTAAGCCACACAAATTAGATGCACAAGCACATGAGAATCCAGTTGTAGTCTCCTAAACTGGACATTAAAAAGATCTGCAAAACTGTAAAAGGATGCCACTCCTCTGGCTAATTTGTTTTTGTTTTAAAATAGTTATTTACAATGTTATTTTTGTAATCCCATGATGGGCTTATTGCTGTTAAATTAATAAATGCTCTTAAAATTTCTCAGTTTTAATTTCTAGCACAGTAAATATCAACACAAGCCACATAAACCAAAGCTCTTAGCCATCTCGATTATTTTCAGAGTGTGAAGATGTCCTGAGGCTAGGAAATCTGGGAACTGTTACAGGAGAATAAAGCACGTCCTCAAACACGGCTGCACATACCCACATTATATACACTTTCTAAATCAAATGCTCAGGGTAGGAGAGTGCCTAGGAAACTCTCCAAGTATTTGAATCTCTTCAAACTTGAATTATGCGAAGTCTTGATTGACTCAGTTGGGTAATAGTGCATAGAAATCTTAATCAATATAACTCTACTTGAGAAAACCATTATCTTCTCCAATTGACTATACTTCAGTACAATGTTAAGAAATTCTGAATTTCATCTGACATACTTTCCAATTATTAAATTGGGACTATTGGGGGGTTTTACAAGCTAGTTTTAGGTGCCGTGATTTTTTTTTTTTGGGGGGGGGGGGATCCTTTCTGGTGGTTTAGGCTCAAATTAGCCAGGACTATAAAAATCAGCTGTCAGATTTTGTGCTACTTTATGAAATATATTTAACCCTTTGCACTCCGAACCATTCTGGACATTGGCTACCAGCTACTCGACGCTACTTTGCGGCGGAAACTCAATTCCCCGTAATCACTAATAAACTGCAATCTCCCCTGAGAGGGGACATCCGAGTGATATGCTAGAATTCCGATGTCCCCTGAGAGGAGACAGCGGAGTGCAAAGGGTTAAGCTAAGATTGCAGTAGTTCAGAAAATCAGTTGTTTATGGCAACAAGGGCTAAAATTTCTATAGTGGTAAATATCATCACTTCATCCCTGCACCCTAGGCTAACCTCCCATTTTCAACGCCTACCAGCATCCTCTATAACTACTGAAATTTTATTATCTATATCTACATCTACATCTGTATCTATATCTTATCTATCCATCCTGTAGTAAGACCATCCACAATCAGTCACATACATACCCTTCCATTCCACTGCCTTTTCAAAGAGATAAAATGTAAAAGCTGAAATGCTTGCAAGTTTTAAATAGTATAAATATTCAGACAAATGTTATTCAGGACAAATCATGCCTGACATATAAACAGCTTACTGTAAACAGACATAGGAATAATTATGAAATAGAGAGACCTTTCATTAGAATTTATTGTACTTACATTTGCAGAAATTATTTTTTATTGAATTTATTGGGGTGACATTGGTTAATAAAAGTATATAGGTTTCAGATATACAATTCTACAATATATCATCTGTATATTGCACCATGTTATGAAAAATAAGTATAAAAACAGAGGACAATAAATATCTTCAAGAGACCATTAACATCTTGAAAATATAAACCATGCTTTTGCTCATTTGCTTTTATAACCCAGAATCTAGTACTGTGCACATAAGAAGTACTCCATATTTGATGAATAATTAAATAAGCAAATGAGTTCTTTTATAGCTCATTTTAAGTGAAATGGAGATATATAGATAGTAAGTCACAGTTTCAGTTCTGCCACAGGGAAAAAAAAAAGTATGCACAGCCCCATCACACTAAGTAGTGACTGTTATCCTATATAATAAAAGCCCAATATGCTAAGTGTCTGGTTATCCGTTCAACCAATCAAAGTGTAATATGCTAATGATATGCTAAGGTTGCTCAACAGCTTGCTATGACGTGCACTGATCATCAGGGGGCAGATAGTTGATCATTCAATCAGTCACTATAATGTGCACTGACCACCAGGGGGCAGATAGATGGCTGATGGACCAGTCGCTATGACGTGCACTGACCACCAGGGGGCAGACACTTCAACCTATAGGTTAGGTTGCTGCTGGGGTCTGGCTGATCAGGACTGGGTGAGACGGGTGGGACACACACCTGGAACCCTCCCTCGGTCCCTGCCCAGCTGGCACCAATTGGGACTGGGCGAGATGAGCCAGACACACCTCAGGACCCTACCATGGTCCCTCCCTAGCTGGCCAACCTCCTGCATTCCTCCCTGGCCCCAATCATGCACCAGTGGGGACCCTCGGCCTGGCCTGCGCCCTCTCGCAATCTGGGACCCCTCAGGGGATGTCAGAAAGCCGGTTTTGGCCCGATCCTGCAGGCCAGGCCGAGGGACCCCACTGGTGCACGAATTTGCACACCAGGCATCTAGTTAATAATAATAATGGGTCACTTTTACGTTGATAATTATCAAAGCTGAATGATGGGTACATGGGGATTCATGATACTACTCTGCTTCTGTATAAGTTTAAAATTTTCCGTAATAAAAACTTTAAAATAACAAAACCGTAGATTGTTCATGAGAACACAGAGATTGCAAGTATGTTTATGACTCTAGGTTTCTTTGCACACTACTAATACTGTCTCGTCATTCATATGAGATGACGGTGTGGGCCCACTACCCTAGAGGACATGTGCTCAGTGTTGTTTTGCCAATGATGTATTCATGTTTAGACTGTGCCTTTCAAACTCATGGAATCACACACTTCTAAGAAGACAGACAGTGTCAAGGATACAGTCTGTACAATAGATGCTAAAATTGATCAGAGGCAGACTGAAGTAGTAACTCTTACTCAATTCAAATTTTTGAGAGAGAGAAAACAAAATCTAAAAAGTAATAATTTCTAGATGGCACAAGTGATTCCATGCCATTGCATCACTTAAAGAGCTAGTGCTAAGGCACAATAATTCAATATTTTTATGTATAAATAAATGTCTTCTTTTGTGACTAAAGATATCACAGGTCAAAGTATAATGAACAAGTGACTTACCTAAGACTAAATACAAATCATAAGGACATACATAGAAAATATGCATTCTCTCTGGAAATCAAAAAAATGTAAATGAAATCCAACAGTGAAATTTTGTTTCATATCCAATGTGTTATTTAAATATCACCAATGATTGCATCGCCAATGAAATATCATCAATACAAGCAAATCTGGTGAAATTGGCACATATTTTCTTATTATCAGTTGGTATCACCTTTTTGCAAAGCAATTTGACAAGAGCCATACAGATCTTCATATCTTTTGACTCAAATATTCCACTTCAAGGACTCTAAACTAAGAAAGTAATTGATCCAAAAGCAAAAAGGTAAATAGACAAAGATGTTTAATATAGTTATTTACAATAGCAAAAAAGTAAATTAAATAATCAAAGGAAAATTTTAAATAAATATGTATCAGTGAAATATAAGATTAACACACTGCTACACAAGATGGCTTTTAAAGTAATATAAAAATGTGAAAAAAATTGCTTATGTTAAGTGAAAATAGATTTCAGTATATTAATATTGTAATTGCTTCAATGTAAAAATGTTTAAGAGTAAAATGCAAAAATGCCAAGCATTACTGTTTTTCTTTTGATAGCATTTCTTTTTTTAAATACATTTTTTATTTTTAAATTAGTTTATACCCTATATTATTTTGTATTAGTTACATGTGTACAGCATAGTGGTTAGACAATCATATACTTTACAAAGCCAGGTGGGTACTGAAAATATTGGGGCATTACTTTTAACATAAGGGAATTATAATTGAGCTTTAATTCTAAAATTTTCATTTAATATAATAATTATATTCCTTTTTATTAAAATTACATTTTATGAGTTTTGACAGCAAAATCTATTTATCACAAAACTGGTAAAATAGTATTTGCAAAATTAGCTTCTAAGTATGTAAGGGTACTTATTCTTTCTGAATGGAAAAAAAATCTGTAACCTAACATCTTGTAAATGAGGATTTTATTTTTTCAAACTAGGTAAGAAAAAAAGTATTCCCTATTTTCAACAACTAAGACTGCCCATAAAATGTAACTTATATCCGAGGAAAAAGCTTACATACAGTATCTCAAGGATCACCTTCTGTGATGTTACATGCAAGCATGCACACACCTCCCCCTCCTCTCTCTCTCTCTCTCTCTCTCTCTCTCTCTCTCTCTCTCTCTCTCTCAGCTGACAGGCCTGACCCCAAACAACTATAACTTAGAAGGACTATGAAGAAGGCAGAACTCTCTAGTCCCTGAAACATCAACTATATCATTCCACAGAACCTCTAGGAAGAAGGCTTCCATGAATTAAAGTAAGAATGAAGAGAGAAGGCCCTACAGCAGACATGGAGGTACCAGTGGCTGGAACAGGAAGTGTTATGCTAATGTTCAGTCTGTGAGACAATTATTAAGCAGCTTTCATCACCAGCTAGAATTTATTTCAATTGCAAGGATGAGGTGGTTCTTCAACTATCTGAAGGAGGAGAAAAACACGTGGCAACAGCTGGGCTCAGCAATAAATGCTACATTTACCTTGTTAATTTCAAACTGGCTCACTGGGACACTGCCATTTAGCACATCTTCTCCAATTTCTATTAACCTCTTCTGAATATTTTCTACTATAGTGTCCCGGCTTTGATCAGAAAGAATCTGGCCAATGACAAAGCTGCAAAAAAAAAAAAAAGAGGACTGATTTTTTAAATATCATACTTCATTAATAAAGGAGAAAAAAAAGGAAGATAGATGCCAATAGATTAACATGTGGACAAGAACTGTAATAAAAGCTAACATGAGGGTTAAAGTCTAAAAGGCCATTACTATTTGTTTTTTAACATCAACTCTGCCAAAGGTTTACCAACCTTGGAATGTCAGCTTTGCCCTTAGACATGCAGATAATTTTTTATGCAGCATCTGATGCATCATACAAAATACAGACAGAAAAGGTATGTATTCCATTGAGTTTTTAAGCAATTACAAATTTCATAAGCAGTTATACTTTACTCATAAGTTAAAATGTCAGACGATAGTATTTCACTTTCCTCATAAAGCACCAAGATGTTATCTCTGATATCAGGATATCATCTCTGCCTAAGATCATTAGCTAAGTAAGAATATACAGCTCTCTATGTAAATTTAAAAAACACAAATTTTCAAACTTTTCTTTCTTCAGCTTCATTACATTGCTCAGTGTTCCTCTCTAACTTTACACTATCCCTTAAAAACATCGTGTTATTCCACCAGACTCCCACAAAAAAAGGAAAAAAACAAAACAAAAACGAAAAGGAGTAAGGAAGCCAATATTTTATCCATTTCTGAGAAAAATGCAGAGCGAGGGTTTGACAGCTGCATTATAATTTGTCAGAAAAAGAACCCTGACAAAAACATTTGTATAGCTTTAATTACTAATACATTTCTAACTCAGAGAAATTTACTTCTATTATGATGCATCTTTTCTTGGAAAACACAAAGCCGAAGAGAACACTCTAATCGACAGTCTATACAAAGTACTTTCATCTTTGGTACATTTGGGGGCAATGAAGCATTTCAAACTACATTTCATAAAAGGCGAACAGTGACCTATACTTGGATGATCAACTTTGCCTAATCAAGAGTAGTTTGCAGAAGCAACAATTGCTCACAATCTCCTGACTTGAAAACAAGAGGAAGAATGGAAAACAAGTAAAATATGCTGATAGTCAGCAATGTTAAAATTAATTTAACATTTCGTTTTCAAGAAATTTCTTCTATTTTCAGAATTGCTCAGGATCAAAACATAAAGTACCTAACACTTCATTTTCCAAGTGGGTGTTTTGCAAATTAATATGATCCTAAAAAAATAAAACAGGTCTTAATTCAATCTTTAGTCTCAGGTGCAAAGCTAGGAGGTCACACAATTATTTCTGAGGTACATAAGGTGAGAACTAGCTCTTAAATTAACTTGAGGTTAGTAAGAATATTTGCACACAACTTATACTGATGGGAACAAAGTCTCCCTCCATGGTCCACTGTGAATTCCAGAACATTTTAAGCCATAAAATGGAGATTCCTTAACAATCATGTTCCTAAAAGGTTCTAGGATAATACAGGAACCAGTACATGACACTCTAATAGGAATATTAAAGCAAAACAATACAAATTAAACAAAACCAACCCTGTAAGGATCAAAATATGGAAGTTTACCCTCACCATGAGTAAAAACTCATGAGATGAATTCTACAGCAAGCATCTCTTACTGAGCGAGTGTGGCTTTTTAAAAATGTATCAAACTCCACTCCAAATAAGTAAGAGTTATTAATATGTAATAATAACAATAAGAAAAAAGAAGCTGTGTGCTCGTGCTTGGCAGAATCACAAGCATTGTCCATGTCATTCATATCTGAATTTTAAAAGACAAACAACAAAATAAAAAAAAAAAAAAGCAGAACTCACTTTCCAGTTTCTTTAGCAAGATCACACCAATCTCTTCTAACTATATCTAATCCTTTCAGCTCCTGTTTGGTGACATAATTCCCATCCGACGTTGGTTCTACAACCAGAGCAGCATATTTCTTTTTCTTTAACAGTAGCAGAGACTTGAAAATTCCATCAATGTCGATTTCAAGCAGCTTGTACAATTTATTCACTTCACTTTTCACCTGTGAAAATTTCAATCATTAATGTTATATTCTCAAACATCTAGTAGGAAGAACATGAACATGCTATAAATTCCCAGGAGTTAATCTAAACAGAACTTGAAGTTACCTGATACTAGGTTGCATTTACTCAGCATATATGGAACATGATATTTTGTTGGATTCGATGCAGAACACTTAAAAAAAAAAAAAAAGCACAGGGACAGAACTGGCAGGGTCATCCTAAAAATTATAAAAATTATGACATATTCCTTTTAAAATCTAAAAATCTAAATGCATATGTACTTACCTTCAAACTACTGAATTAGTTAAGAGATTACACAGTCCAGAAATAAGTAAAACTTGAACTATTAAAATAATGTCTATAATCTTGTACCTTAAATATAAGCAAATAAATGTATGCTGAACAAATAAATGAATAGTCACCTGCTCTTTATTGATAGGGACACGGTACAGACCGTCAACTCTAGGGAAAATACATAGTTTTTCAAGGTCCAATATGAGTTCAATATGCTGGCTTACTCTCAAGTGAAGACTATAGCTCAAATTTCATACATTTCAGAGAAGACAGATAGGAAGGTGTAAGTTTATAAGATAAAACCTTATTATGTATGTATAGGTATGTAGGTAGGTACTTATTCCTATCAAATAGTGTATGAAAGGCATCTGAACACTACTACAGACATTTCTCCTTATGAATGACACTGTGATAAGTAGTAACTTGATGACATCTTGAAGTTATCACACTTAGACTGTTCTCAGAGCCAAACCATATCTACCATTTAAGAAAAAAACAATTTTCTTTTAATTTTATCCTCAAAATAAACAATTGGATAAGAGGCTAAGAAAAATAAAAGGATGAAGAACTGAAGGCACTAAGTTTATTGTTTCCAGAAGCACACAATGTACATACACATGAATTTATGAAGTTCCAAGTTAAAAACAATTCATAAAAGTAGATAAAATAGGTAATCTTTTCAAATTATCTCACCTTGTTTCCCAATTTAAATACTTCTTCCAGATTGGTGCTATTGGTGTTTATCATTATTGAATCTGTATCTCCATAAATAACTTCAAGATTCATCTAATGAAAAGCAAGAATTATAAAAATTAACAACTAAAACATGGTGACCATTATGCATAATGAAACTAGAGATTTTCCATATTACAGAAATCACACATTCCAAGGATTTTTCCAAAGGTTATATTTACTCTTACCCATATTGTGAGGGTTGTACAAATGAAGATTAAGCCCCAATATATCAGAAAAGTGAACACTGCCACATTAAAACACCTCCTTAATTTTCTTAAAACTGATATTACAATGGCAGGGGAGTGTCCAGTTTCAATGGAAACAAAATGCGTAACTGAATAATACAAAGGAGGATAAGAGACTAGGAAAGGGGGACTATATTTACTCACTGTACCACAAGCTTAGTGGTCATGGAGATTTATGGAACAGAAACATAATAGGATTTTAAAATTCAGAGGCACAAATCCATATTAAATTCTTAACAGTTTCAAACAGTATTTAGTGGAACACGAAGAGTGCCAAAAAAAATCAATCATAGCAAACAACACTAGAGCACATACGGTACAAAGGCCAGGAAGTAAACTCTAATTAGCACTGTTACTAATTTGCTTGAAACACTCACATATAGGCTTCAAGCAGCGGCTAGATCATATCAGTGTTAGTAAAAGAAAAAAGCTATAATCCATTAGGAGGGATTATAAATGTAAACCAGACATCCTAAGAAGCCATTTCCAGTCTGTTTGGGTTGCAATTTTCCTTGAATACAAAAATGTCACTAAGTATGATGTTTAAGAGATGAAAATGCTCAGCATTACCTTCTGGACCATCTCTTTCGTATGCATCAAAATCTAAATGAAACAGAAAGTCAACATTAATGCATTACATAATTGCAAAAACATCAAATATAAACACATACATAAGTAGCCCGATGATGTTATTTCCATACATTTTTAAAGCTCTTGGTCATTTTCTAACTATAATTCTCAAAATAACAATTTCAACATAATCTAAAAATAAATTTGCTTCTATGTTGATTCTTAGAGATATGTAAAAAGATCTGTTGTAAAAATCAATGTAAACTCTATGAAAGCAGATCTATGTAACGATCTCTCTTTAATAAACATGCATAATAAAAATACAGTAAGTCTGCCGAAACCGGTTTGGCTCAATGGATAGAGCGTCGGCTTAGGGACTGAAGGGTCCCGGGTTCGATTCCGGTCAAGGGCATGTACCTTGGTTGCAGGCATATCCCCAGTGGGGAGTGTGCCAGAGGCAGCTGATCGATGACTCTCTCTCATCGATGTTTCTAACTATCTCTCTCCCTTCCTTTCTGTACAAAATCAATAAAATATATTTTAAAAAAAATACAGTAAGTCCTCACTTAACATCATAGGCTCCTGGGAACTACAACTTTGGGTGAAATGACATACAGTAGGTCCTCGGGTTATGTTGGAGATCTGTTCCTACAGCGTGATTTTCACCGTAAGTCAGAATCCATCTACATAAGCACCTACGTCACTTACATGGATCATACACAGCGGTAATGAAGTGAAACAGTAAAAACAATTTAAAAGAAAGATAATTCCTGACCTTTAGTTGTGGTAAATAAATAATAAAAAAACAAAAAGCACATATGTACATATGTTGAAATGACAGAACTTTTTTTTATATAAATAAATAGGAGATGGTGATGTAACCCGAGGACTGCCTGTATAAGGAAACCAATTTTCCCATAGGCTAATTAACGTAAACAAGAGTTAAGTTCCTATGGTCACCAAACTTTTAAATAAACAACCAAACACTTCTAACAGTAAACATTGAAATAAAGATGAGCTACACAAACATTTAAGGAAGATGAATAAAAACAAAAAAATTCTTTTCTGCCGAAACCGGTTTGGCTCAGTGGATAGAGCGTCGGCCTGCGGGACTGAAAGGTCCCAGGTTCGATTCCGGTCAAGGGCACGAACATTGGTTGCGGGCACATCCCCAGTGGGGGATGTGCAAGAGGCAGCTGGTCGATGTTTCTAGCTCTCTATCCCTCTCCCTTCCTCTCTGCAAAAAAAAAAAAAATCAATAAAATATATATATATTTTTAAAAATTCTTTTCATAGGCCTATTCCAGCTTATGGTCACCAGTGGCCAGAGCCTATCCTGGCAGCTCAGGGCACAAGGTGGGCACCCACCCTGGACAGGACATGCGTTCACACCCACACTCACATTCACTCAGACTGGGACAATGTATAGATGCCAATTCACCAAACATGCACATCTTTTGGATGTGGGAGGAAACTGGACCAAAACCCACACAGACATGGGAAAAACATGCAAACGCCACACAGACAGTGGCCCCAACTGGGAAGATGTTTTTCACATCAATGTTATAATGAAACGACAAAATGACATTATTCAAGAACTGGCTGTATCCCTTTATAATATAATAGTTTGCAAAAAGGCAAACTATTCTCGTTGCTAATATTTAAATAGAACTGCGTGGCTGAAAAAAATCGTGACAGAGGATTTCAAATCTGCCAATTCTTACTCATAGTATTCAGGATCTTAAAAAAGTAAAAGCAAAGTATATATAAAACACATAATAGATTTGAATTTCTTCTCTACACTAAATTTCTTGAAGGCAGAAAGCAGATCTTTATAGGCCCGGAAGCTAGCATAGTGCCTCGTACACAAGTGGAGTGCAATACACAGTCACTGAATGAAGACAATCATATAGGTAATATCTGTAGAAAGGTCTGTCCCAAGACCTGTATAGCTATAAGATTAGACACATCTAATTTATAATGTGGATATATACCAAAACAGATATAAATTATCAGGGGCCAGATCAGAAGTAATACAAATTTAATAAGTTTTGCTTGGGGTGCTGGGTTCAGGATGCAGTGTCCAGATGATGTTTTATTGAGTTGTACACTTGAAATTTGTCTAGTTTTTGTGAATCAATGTCACCCCAATAAATTAAAAAATAAAGAAAACATATCATACCATGTGGAAAAAAAGTAATATAACATAATGAGCACTCAGAATGTGTATATGGCGGGGGCAGATACCCTACTACAAGCATCTCATGCATTTTCTCAAGTTATTCTTCAAAGTCCCCAAGAAGTAACCACCATTAATATCCCCATTTGTTAGATGCAAATAATAATAATAATAATAATAATAATAATAATAATAATAATTTGTTCCAGTAAGTAGCAAAGCAAGGATAAGAACCCAGATACCCTGACTCCAGAATATGGGGCCTTAGTCATTCCAGGCTATTTTCTCTTCACTACCACCCATTTTTTCAAAGCATCAGTTTAAACCAGAAGTCACTTTTCCAATGAGCCAGATAGACTTACTTCACTTCTATTTTTCTATCAACAATAGTTCTGTCAACTAAGCTCAAACCTCATATAATTTCTCTTTCTTGTCCTTCATATTACAGAGCCCTATAAATCCTGATCTTAGAATATCTTTTATTTATCTACCCATTACTTTCTATTTCCATTGCACCCCCCTCCCCCATTATTGTCTCCCAATTATGTTCATTCATTGTCCTACTAGTGGCCCGGTTCACTAAAAATCATGCACGGAGTGTGGAGGGGTGACCCTCAACCCAGCCTGTACCCTCTCCAGTCTGGGACCCTTCAGGGGATGTCCGACTGCCAGTTTAGGTCCAATCCCACAGGGACTCCTGGTTCCTAACTGCTCACTTGCCTGCCTACCTAATTACCCATAATACTCTGCCTGTCGGCCTGCTCACCCTCAACTGCCCCCCTCTGCTGGCCTTCTCACCCCAACTGACCCCCCCCCCCCAGCCAGCCTGATCACTCCCAACTGACCCCCCCCCCCGCTCTGGCCTGCTCTCTCCCAAATGCCCCCCCCCCCACCAGCCTGCTTGCCCTCTACTGCCCCCCACCACTGGCCTGATCACCCCTCCTGACCTGATTGCCCCTAACATTCTCTGCCTCGGCCCTGCCACCATGGCTTTGTCCAAAGGACATCCTGAAGGTCTCCCTATCTAATTACCATATTACCTTTTTATTATTATAGTATAGATGTCTTAGGGAAGGAAGCCCTTCCCCTCTCCTGGGGGTAGTGATAATACTGATTAGGCTAACCAGTGGTTTTAATAATGGCTGTACAGTGGAATCATCTGGGAATCTTTTTTTCAAAAACAAACAAACACCATAACTGGTGCCAATAAGGTTTCTAAATAGCTCTCAAGATGATTCTTATGTTGCAAGTGGGGTTAAGGACCACTGGCCCAAGATAATCATGGTAATGCCATTCTGGAAACAGTTTTTAGTCCACTCCCAACTAGACCGCAAGCTCCGAGTGGTCAGAGGACATGTTTGTGCCTAACACCAGACTTCACATGTAATAGGCATGTAAGAATGTTTGCTAGCTGGGCCAGTGTGACTCAGTGGTTGAGTATCAACCTATGAACCAGAAGGTCACAGTTCAATAGAGCCCAGGTTGCAGGCTTGATCCCCACTAGGGGGCGTGCAGGAGGCGGCCAACCAATGATTCTCATCATTGTTTCTATTCCTCTCTCCCTATCCCTTCCTCTCTCTGAAATCAATAAACACATTTTTTTTAAAAAAAGATTGCTAGTTGATTGGTAGGTCTCACAGTAATCCCAATTACTTTTCTACTAGACATTAAAATTCACTTAACTCAGAAAAAAACATTCACTTTCCTCCACTTCATCTTCATTTTTTATTTACTCATTTTTTTAAAATATATTTTATTGATTTTTTACAGAGAGGAAGGGAGAGAGATAGAGAGCTAGAAACATCAATGAGAAACATCGACCAGCTGCCTCTTGCACACCCCCTACCGGGGATGTGCCCGCAACCAATGTACATGCCCCTGACCGGAATCGAACCTGGGACCTTTCAGTCCGCAGACCGACGCTCTATCCACTGAGCCAAACCGGTTTCGGCTCATCTTCATTTTTTAACATTTAAATTACAGGGAAAGCATTGGGGGCAAGGGGTGATAATGAGATCCACCTGAGTCAAGTTACTCACAGTGAGGACAGAACTACTTATCATGAGAGTTCTCTTCATCCTCTGCTCCTTCCACCCTGCGAGGCTTACCTATGCCTGTCCACCAGGGACAATTCCACAAAGTTACTGTTATGTACCAAGTAAAATACCTCAGGAATAATCCGCCAACCTTTCTCTGCAACTCTGCATATGCAGTAACCAACTGCTTCTACTCTTCCTTGATGCCATGAACCAAAGCATCACCCACCCCACTCTGTCCCGCCAACAACTCACAACCATTTTCACGCACAATCTGAGGGCTGCTACCAAAATGGCTTTCTCTGTACTGGCAGAAACCTCCTGGTGGGTAGTTTTTCACAGAAATGGTAGAAAACTGACCACTGCTTTTCTCTTTTCACCTAACACTTTACCTTAGAGCTTATTCCACGCCCACACATAAAAAGCTGCCTTATTCCTTTTTAATGACTACATAATATTCCATTGTATGAATCAATTATGATTTAATTTGTGCTCTATTGCTGAACATGTATGTTATTTCTAATCTTTACCTTTATAACCACAGTTCAACAAGTAATCCTCACACGTGTAGAACCAGCCAATATGCCAGTAACAAGATAAACTCCTACAAGAAGATTTACATATTTAAAAATTTTTTGATAAATATAGTCAAATAGCTCTCCACAGAGGTTGTACTAATTTCTGTGGATAGTTTTAATCACCATCTTTCCAGTGAACCTCAACAGCAGCTAAAGACAATGCTGTCTCACGTTCAAGGTCCTCTCTACAGCTTGTCAATTCTTCAGACCATCCTAGGCCACACAACCCACAACCAGGCTGACTGCTGCTTCTCGTGTTTCTTTTCTTTTTTTTTCTTTTTTTTTTAAATAATTTTTTTACAGAGAGGAAGGGAGAGAGATAGAGAGCTAGAAACGTCGATGAAAGAGAAACATCGATCAGCTGCCTCTTGCACACCCCCTACCGGTGATGTGCCTGCAACCAATGTACATGCCCTTGACCGGAATCGAACCCGGGACCTTTCAGTCCGCAGGCCGACGCTCTACCCACTGAGCCAAACCGGTTTCGGCGTGTTTCTTCACTAAGCAGCTCTACCCCAGTGTCCTATCCAGTCCAAGTGCTAATGAGCAGGATCACCACAAAGCTGCCCTCAATTCAAACTGCTCACTGGGGAAGGCCCAGCTATTGGGAAGCCAGTGGACTACCAACATCTCGAGATCTAGCAGAGGGCCTACTACACGGTAGCTATTACTGGATATTTGTTGAGTGCCAAATCTATAATTCTAAGGGGTAGGCGGTATTATAAGCCCCATTTTACAGAGGAGGAAAATTAGGCTCTGCAATTTTGCCCGAAGTAATAGAGCAAGTCAAGAACTTGATCTCCTAGCTGGATCTCACGTTCCATTTTCTTTTCACTGTGTCTCGCTGCCTTGTTAAAAGGCCTACACCACATAAATTTTCTGGAAGGCAACAATAAAAAACATGCATTACAGATATTTTCCCCGTTAAGGAAATGCATTTTACACAAAAAAGCCACAGGTATTCAGAAAGGTCTACCAGACGCAAGGTAGTGTGACTGCAAGATGACCGCTCATAAGTTCACTTTAAAGTGACAAGCCTAATATTAAAGCTGCCCCTTCTGACAGAAAATCATTTTGTGCATGGCATCAAGGAAGAGTAGAAGCAGTTGGTTACTGCATATGCAGAGTTGCAGAGAAAGGTTGGCGGATTATTCCTGAGGTATTTTACTTGGTACATAACAGTAACTTTGTGGAATTGTCCCTGGTGGACAGGCATAGGTAACAGCTAGAAAACAGGGCTACAAAGGCTTGCTAAATTCATTAATAAGGCAGTCTGCAGTTATCTGATTTCACAGCAACACCTGCATATTTATCTACTCATTACCAATTGGATGATGGAATTTTTCAAGCACATTTCAAAAATCTGCCAACTTCAAGTGTAAAAAAATAAACTTTGTGGTTAATTTTTCCCTTAACAAAGTACAGCTGTTGAGAATAATTGTTCAAGATCTTACCCTGTAATGTCAACTGCAGCAGAACAAAGAGTATTTAATTAGCAAATCTATCCAGTAATTCAACACCTATTATATAAAATGCCTTCGTGATTTTATTCAGGATAATTTGCTAAGAGGGTTATTACTGACATTCAGATGGAATTTAAAATTCCTACACAAGTCGAGTCATAATAGCAGTAATGATCTCCCCAATCAGGAGATTCGGTGTCACACAAGGCTCTCTTGCAGCAGCAGCCGGTTTCCTGACTTCTTAATTCTTGGGCTCAGCTCAGTGAGAGCCCTTCATGCCGATATTTCAGTCAGCAATACATCTTTAATGGGACTCTATTAAAATAACTAGAACAAAAATGACTTTTTTTTGGTTAAAAAGAATGACAGCACTGCCATCATATCAATCATCGCAGGCTTTGCAGAACAGCGCCGTTAGGGGAAAAGAGGAGGGGGAAACAGGAAAGGAGCGGGGCCGGGAAAGCAATAATTAAAATAATACGGAAAGGTGTTTTAACCCCAACTTGAGGCTCTGAAGGCTGGGGAAGGGTGATGGGGACTAAAAAGGAAATGGAAATATATTTCACAAAAAGGTATCCTCGAGAAAATAATTTTTTTTCCACGAATACACCCACAATGCGGTTTACTAAGCAGGAGGAGCATGTTTTGTTTTCTGGATTAACTGCAGTGACCTAAGAACAACTCCCACAGAGGTGTATATTTACAGGGTCCCCTAACAAGACCAGGAGAAAGCTGAGGTTTCATTTTTTGTTAGGACAGAAAGTGGTGTCTTGTAATGCATTCAAAGGTTATAAAATGTTTCTAGGTGCTATTACGGACGAAAACAGTATTTATTAATACTGAGAGAGAGAAAACACTAACTTGCCACAGTTAAAAAAAAGTTTCAAGCTCCTATTCCAAAAGCACATGCCTATTATAGTGATGGCTACCATTAAGAAACCCACTTCGGTATACGATGCAGCTAAACACAACAGAAATCCTACTGGCTAAGCATGATGGGTAAGGTCAAACCTGCACAAATAATGTCTGAATAGAATGACAACTGAAATCTCTATGGCTTTAGAGTTCTTCTGTTACTGATGGCAAAATTAGAAACAAACTGGAAAGTTTTTTTTATAATACATTAGCATAATAGGGGTAGCAAATGAATGGTTTTGAAGGATAGGGAAGAGAGACGTATTAGAAATATAAATATTATGATTTTTGGTAATCCAACCATTATCTAAGCTTTCCCTTCTCCCAATTTCAGCAGTTTCCAAGCAGGACTCAGTGCTACTCACTTCTCCCACCTGGCTAACATTTATTTCATCCTCATTATATTAGACTACTGGCCAGGTGCATGAAATTTATATATGGGGAGAGGGGTGTCCCTCAGCCCGGCCTGCACCCTCTCCAATCTGGGACCCCTAGGGGGATGTCTGACTGCTGGTTGTGGGATCAGGCCTAAACCAGCAGTTGGATATTCCTCTTGCAATCCGGGACTGCTGGCTCCTAACTGTTCACCTGCCTGCCTGATTGTCCCTAACCACTCTGCCTATTTGCCTGCTCGCCCCCAACTGCCCCCCCTGCCGGCCTGCTTGCCCAAACTGCCCACCCCACTGGCCTGATCACCCCCAACTGCCCTCCCCTCCTGGCCTGATCACCCTTAACTGCCTCTGACTCGGCCCACCACCTTGGTTTTGTCTGGAAGGATGTGCGGAAGGTCTCCTGGAAGGTTGTCCGGTCTAATTAGCATATTACCCTTTTATTAGTATAGATTACCTTTTCCCTATATTCCTGAAGTGTGTGTCTTCTGTATGAGATGCTCAAGGAGCAGGGCTATGCATTTAATGAGCACCCTACTTTCTCTCTCCACCCCTTTAAGATTCCCATGACACAGAGTACCTTACTGCCCTTAAACCTTACTTTTCCCTCCTTTCAATTTGGGGTTTTATACTACCCACCACCTAGTACCCCAAACTAGGTGGGAATACAAAAAACTTTACACTGAAAACATGCTTTGCAAAGATAAAACACTATACAAATGTAAGTTTAAAAATAAGTCAGGGGTCTGAAAGCTGAGTACTGCCAGTTACTAGCTAAGACTCAGGGGTCCTCAAACTTTTTAAAGTGGGGGCCAGATCACGGTCCCTCAGAGAGCTGGAGGGCCGGACTATATGAACTACTAATTCCTACTGTAACACCTCGGCTGCGCTCACTGCCCAAAAAACCTGGCGGGCCGGATCAGGCTCCTCTGCGGGCCGCATGTGGCCCGCGGGCCGTAGTTTGAAGACCCCTGAATTTGCGAACAAGCTGGCTTCCCTCTCTAGGTCTTAGCATCCTCATTTATAAAATGAAGAGAATGAGATTCCTCCCAGATCCAAAAATCTGAGAACCCAAGTTGAACGTCTAGAAATATCTCTTCTTCATATCTGGTTGTTTTGCATTTCAACCACATTCATCTCTTTAATATTAGGCAAAGGGGGCACTAATATGTCCAACGCAGATAATTAGCACTACAAGAACATATTTCCATATTCAGATTGCTTTTGAGGACTATGTGGCTGCAAAGTAACGAGAATGATGTAAGTGCTCACAAGTTTTCTGCATACATCTTTATGCATTTAGTATAAAGTGGCTAAGTGTATTTTCGGTACATAAAAACATCTAATACCTTCTGTTGAGTTTTTCCCCCGGCCCCCACCCAGGAAAATATATACACATCTGCATATACAGGGTGTCCCCAAAAATATATACACACTTTAACAGCTAACGCTCAATTTTGAAAATGAAATTTTTTTTATGTATGTATTTATGTATTTTTGTTAATCCTCACCCGAGGATATCCCCTCCCCTTTTTTAGAGAGAGTGGAAGGGAAGGGGGAGAGACAGAGAAAGAGCATCTATGTGACACACATCGACTGGCTGCCTCCTGCATGCGCCCCGAACAGGTCTGGGGCTAGAGCCTGCAACTGAGGTATGTGCCCTTGATCAGAATCAAACTCAATACCCATCAGTCTGCAGGCCAATGCTCTAGCCACTGAGCCAAACCAGCTAGGGCTGAAAATGAAATGTATTTTTAAAAGCACTGCCTTTATAATTCTTCAAAGTGTGTGTATACATTTTGGTGGGGGGGGGGTAGGGGGGGAGAAACACTCTATATATATCAGGGTTTCTCAACATCAACATAATTAACGTTTTAGGTCAGATAATTCTTTGTCATGAGAGGCTGTTCCTGGCCTCTACCTGCTAGATGCCAGTAGCATGCATGTGGGTACAGATGTGCACAGATGTACACACTCTTCAGTTGTGACAACCAAAACTGTCCTCAAATATTGTCACAAATGTTTCGTGGAGGGGAAACTGCCCCTGGTTGAGAATCAGTGATATTACACTGATGACTCAACATTTTCTCTCTCCGGGCCCATACTCAATGGTCTGTCCCATAAGCATTCATTCTAACCCCCCCCAATCACCTCCAAAATTTCAACCAGCTCCAAACATGACAAATGGCCTCTCCAAAAGCCTTCAACTAAAACAAAGGGCTAGCCGAAACCGGTTTGGCTCAGTGGCAGAGCGTCGGTCTGCAGACTGAAGGGTCCCAGGTTCGATTCCAGTCAAGCGCATATACATTGGTTGTGGGCACATCCCCGGTAGGGGGTGTGCAAGAGGCAGCTGGTTGATGTTTCTCTCTCATCGACGTTTCTAGCTCTCTATCCCTCTCTCCTCCTATCTGTAAAAAATCAATAAATTATATTTAAAAAAAATAAAAAATAAATAAAATAAAACAAAGGGCTGGCTTTCAGTCTGATCCAATGAGCTAACAAGTCTCACTGTAGCTTTCCAGTGTGGCACCCCACCATCACCACCACCAATATGCTATCCCACTTCCAGGCCCTCACCGCTCTTAGCCTATCGCCTGTCTCCGGCATTACTGCCTCCCAAGCCATTCTTCACACTTTGCCAGCGTTCTAAAACATACTCTTTGAAATGCAATTCAACCCCCTTAGTTTGACCCAAGATCTGGTTGAGGTCCACCTCATCTTCTAATGCTTTCCACATTCATTCTCCAATCCAGCCTTCCTGAAAGGTTTTGACTTCATTGAACAAGCCATGCTCTTTTCTTGCTTCTGTACTTCTGTACTTTCCACACGCTGCTTCCCTCCAGGGGCTAAATGTGTGGGTTCGCAAGTTAGGCTATGTGATTGTTAATTTTACCTACCAGCTTGGCTAGGCCATGATATGCAGATAGGTGGTCAAACACCAGTCTACATCTATGTATTTATGTATGTATGTATTTTTAGAGAGAGTGGAAGGGAAGGTATTTTTTTTAAAAAATATAAGATTGGCATTTACATCAGTAGACTTTGAGCAAAAAAGATTATCCGCCACACTGTGGGTAGGCCTCCTCCAATCAGTTGAAGGCCTTGAGAGAAAAAGACTGAGATTGCAGACTGACTTTGGGCTCAAGCTGAGATGTCAACTCATAACCCATATGTTTGGATCACCAGGCCCAGCAGATTTCAACTTTCCAGTTCCCACAATCACATGAGCCAATTCCTTAAGATTTCTCTCCCTCCCTTCACACACACACACACACACACACACACACACTCTCTCTCTCTCTCTCTCTCTCTCTCTCTCTCTCTCTCTCTCTCTCTCTATTGGTTCTGTTTCTATGGAGAACCCCAACTATGACAGGCTGCCTGAGTTCAAAGCCTAAAAGTATTGCTCAGCCACTAGGTGACATGGGGCATGCAATACAATCACCATAATAGCTGCGGCTTCCTTACAATAGGGCTATTGTGAGCACTAAATGCAAGCACATATGTAAATACTTCTACTGCATAAGAGTTCAGTAAATGTTAGGTATTATTATTAGCTAACATCTACTTATTTCACAAGGAACTTTATACCATCAAAAAAGCCTCTCCAGCCTCCTTGACCCGATATTACTAAAAGTATGTTAGTCCAATGCCCCACAGGACTCTGTATACTGCAGCATACCAGTCTATTATAAAAGGTAAGATTGAGCCGAAACCGGTGTGGCTCAATGGATGGAGCGTTGGCCTGCGGACTGAAGGGTCCCAGGTTCGATTCCAGTCAAGGGCATGTACCTTGGTTGCGGGCACATCCCCAGTAGAGGGTGTGCAAGAGGCAGCTGATCAGTGTTTCTCTCTCATCGATGATTCTGACTCTTTATCCCTCTCTCTTCCTCTCTGTAAAAAATCAATTAAAAAAAATATATATATATATATATAAAAGTAAGATAGAGAGACTATAAGCGAATGATAAGCAAAGATCGCATCTTAGCCATTAAGCCTAATAGAATGTCTGACACATATAGTAGTAATTAAAAAAGTATTTCTTTATTAGGCTCTAGTAAAAGTAGGCAAATCCCAAGTGGTCCGGTTTGAGAAGAGCAAAGCCGAGCATTGATAAGCGCATCTCCAGAACAGCAAGACCCTAAAGCTGGTTACAGAATGTGGCAATTAAACCCACACACTGTACGCATTTAAATGCTATCTCTTTCCATGCGAGAAATGGAGTGAATCAGTTTTAATCCCACTTTCGAACACAACGCGTGCTAAATAAACAAATGTTCACTCAAGAGAAATGAATTTCTACCCAGATGATAAAGACCCGTTAATTATAAACTTGACTAAAAGTGTACCTCTCCCATACAACTCTTGATTCCAGATAAACTGATTTTGTTTTAAATCCTTTATTTACAACCCAGACCTTCTGGTAGCTCATGTGTAAAGAATATAAAACACGTTGAACAAACAAAGCTTTCTGAAAGGTTTCTCCTCCCCAACAGACACATTTAATGAAATTTATGAGTCTCTTTCAATTACTGCCCCACAATTTGACAGGGCTCTAATTTTCATCTACAAACTTCAAATACCATAAAACTATGGCTCTGAACATGTGAAAGGAAACGTGGACTTCTTTGTCTTCTAATTTCTTGCCCTGAAATATTTATTCATCTGGTGGGTTTTTTAAAATCCACTTTACATTTTTTACTTTGAAAAAAAACAACAACAAACAAAACTGGTTTCATCTTTAAAGAAATCTTCCTTGCACAACGTTCTTACTCCTCTTCTCCCACCTCCAATTTAGAAACTCACACGTTTCACTTGAACTTACATGCGTTATTGCCGCACTTGGGATTATGTCTGACATAGTACCTGGAGAGCTTGTAGATTGGCTTTAAAACGCACTTGAGCCAAATATACTTACTGACACAAAAGTTCAAGTAGGAGCCTATGCTCTTAAATATTAAATTCCCAGAAAGAAAGAAAAAATCCCTGACACCAAGATGAAAACTAGAGCAGAAGATATTAACCCAAGGTCAAGAAATATGAAAATCCCTCCAACTCTGAGGAAAACCATGCATTTTTCTAGGAAGAAGATCCACATATTTTTACCAAATTTAAAGTTTTTATGAGTTGAAATATTAGTAGCAGTGCAGATGCTCCACTTAGCCATCAAAATAGTGCTTTAGGAATTCTTTGAATTCTCGTGACATCCATGAGACTGGAAACACCCCTGCCCAAAGGTCTTTGCCTTTTGCTTTGGCTTCCGGTGTCTGGCCCGTAAGGTGTATTTTCCCTCATGGAAAAGCAAGTACGTGTCAAAAGGCACGAAGATTTGGTTCCGACTCCTAGGATAACTCTGCTGGGGGGCTAATGAAGACATGGCGAAAGTATGTCCGTGCTTTCGTGAACATCAGCGCTCGGGCAAGTTTCACACAACCTGATTAAAATTGACTCAAAGTGTCTTACTTCAGTAATCACTTAGACAGAATGAATTTTACATTAGTGGGATCAAGCATGCACCGGGCCTCAGTGGAAATGAAAAGGGCTTATAGTAATAGGATTTATAAATCCACCCATTAGGTTAATGGCTAAATGATTTACATGTAACATTCTCTCCCACTCCACCTTCCTTCACCCTTTAACTCAGTAAAAACTATGCTTGGCATTTTCCACTGCAGAGCCTTACGCGAAGGAAATAGCCGTGCTATTTTGGGACATTCTAATTTCTAATAATGGCTTGGGTAGCTACCATTAACTCTTTCAGAGCACAAATAATTGACTAATAAATTGAAGTAGTCTATGCGGCTAAAAGTGCTCAGTTGATCATAACTGTCTATTGGAGAAGAAGGCGTCAGGCTGGCTAGGCTCAGATAATGAAGTTGAGCAATTCCAAAGCACTGCAATCAAGATAATACAACTAAAAAGAGCATTAGCATTTTCTAGAATTCTGCAACATTTTCTTTGCAACTGAGGTCATCTAACTAGAAAAGTTGGAGTTTTTGTCATTACTAAGCTCCTGGCCTGAAGCTCAACCCTAGAAGACAACTCATTGGTGGTCTGAAGGACGGCCTGGAGTTGGATGCTGATGGAAGCATTTTTGATTTCTGGAAAGTTCCGATTTAGGACTGGTGATAAGGTAGTCAGGGTGATATTCATCATTACCCTCAGCTCCGAGGGAGGTCCAAAGAGGGAGAACTTTTTAAGCCCTACACCTCAGGGACAACTTCTTGGCTAAGTAACAGAGCTAAATACTAAAGTCTGTTCTAGAATGACCATACTGTCTTCATGAACTCCTACGGCAACTTTATTTCTTATAACAGTGTTCTGGCCCCGCCGGCATGGCTCAGTGGTTGAGCGTCGACCTATGAGCCAGGAGGTCACAGTTCGATTCCCAGTTGGGGCACATCAGCCCAGATGGTCCCCAGTGTGGGGCGTGCAGGAGATAGCTAATCAATGATTCTCTCTCATCGCTGATATTTATATCTCTTCCTCTCCTTTCCTCTCTGAAATCAATAAAAATATATTAAAAAATATATAATGGTACCCCTTGACACCCTTTTTATTAGAAGTTCAGAAAACACATTCTGTAAACTAGCTAGGTATGATTAAAACATAGAGGGTTCCCGATTTAAAAAAAAATCTTCAGAAAGATGGTCTTGTTTTAGAGGAGCGTAATTGTGTTCACCTGTCCAGATGCATGTGTGGTAGACACGTGTTCAGGCATGCCTCCAGAATTCCTCTCCATGTTTAAGGATCAATCAAATAATGTATTCCCATTTATCAATCACCTCTCCTGTCTCATCATCTTCTGGGAAGAATCCAGAGAAATTTCAAAAGAAACAGATAAATGCCAAATCAAGGAAAGTCATTTATGATGTAGGTACAGAACATGGGGAAGACAAACAAAATAGAGGCCCCTGAGGTAGGAGTTACAGTTCATTGAAGCAAACTGTACATGGGGGAAGTGAGCTACAGGAAATAACAGAAAAAGGTGGGTAGCGGAAGTGTGTGAAGATCCAAAGGACAGAGGGAAACTCTCAATGGCAATTAAAGAAAATTAAGATTTCAAAAAAAAAATAAGTTTTGCAATGAGAAGGAAATAAAAAGCATGGCTGAGATGAGAGGCCCTATAAACCACAGGAAGGACTTTAAACTGGGGAGTGCCAATCAGACTGACAGTTTAAAGAGGTCTCCCTGGTTATAAAACAGCAGAGAATACATGTGGCAGGAGCAGCATCCAGGGGGAAGTGATGAGGCTTGAATGGTGTAGTAGTCATTGCACCGGAGACAGGGAATCACCAAACTTACGACTGGCTGGATTGGGGGCACGAGGAAGAGATAGGTGTCAAAGATGAGATCAATGGCCCTGGCCCGTGTACTCAGCGGTTAGAGTACAGGCCGGTGCCCCAAAGGATCATGGGTTTGATTCTCAGTCAAGGGCTCATACCTGGGTTGCAGGTTTGACCCCTGGACCAACCCTCATCAGGGCGCATGCAGGAGACAACCAATCAATGTGTCTCTCTCACATCAATGTTTCTCTCAAACCCCCCCCCCCCCCCCCGTTCCCTCTCTCTCTAAAAAGCAATGGAAAAAATATCCTTGGTGTGGATTTAAAAAAAAAAAATCCTGGCTTAACAACTGGATAGGTAGACAGTGCTGTCACTCATTGAGACAGGGAATCCAGGAAGGGGAACAGGTTGGGGAGCAGAACCAGCTGGGCAGTTGTGCAGTTGATGAATATGTTATGTCTATGGACACCTAAATGAAGACCACAGTGAGGCAGGCGGAAGCTGAGGTGCTCAATGGATGGGATGTGGGGCTTTCAGGGATATAGGAATTCCAAGGGTCAACAGAGATGCAATATATGACTATATCAAAGCAATGCCAGCATGCAGACAATAACAGAGCCCACTGAAACAGATGGCAAAGCTCATGAAGGGGCAGCAGGAGAAAGGAAGACGAGGCAAACTGGCACCCACACCACAGTGCTCTCTGGGTCTCCTGATAGCTCATTCCTCCTCCAGCCCCTCCCTTTCCCTTTCAGCTATCAGATCTCCATTCTCTCTGTCACAATTTGCAGGTGTCATACAAACCAGTGACCACGGGCAAATCTGATTGCAGGCTGCCACAGTCAGACAGCCGGGCACCACACACTGACCTTTAAGGAGAAAGATCCCAACAGGTGGCGAGTGCCTAATACAAATAATTGTATTACGCCTCCCAACAAGGTCAAAAAGGGGAGCACCTTGCCTTTTCGTGAGCAACAAAAACAGCTATAGGCCGTGGCTCAACAAACAGCAAGCAGAACCTCTGCAGTGGCTCCCCTCCTTGAGGCGGTGATGGGCTCAACAGGAAGACTAAACATCAATCAAGTCACTTCACAAGTAAAGAGCCTCCTATAGCTCCAACCTAGCCATCATTTTCCCGCCTCTCTTCTGCATTTGGGAGGGGGCAGGACGTTCTTTTTCATGTCGAGCTTGGTGTCATTTATTAGCAGTTCCAATCTATACGTATCCGATAAACCAAAAGTTAACAATGGGGGAAGAGTTCCTCTCGGTTTCCAAAGGAATATTCTTCACATCCTTCAAAAGAAGCTACCTAAATTATAGGTGATTAAATCAATTGCTGCCCTGACCTGTGTGGCTCAGTGGGCAGAGTGTCCGCCTGCGGACTGAATGGTCCCAGGTTCAATTCCGGTCAAGGGCATGTACCTTGGTTGTGGGCACATCCCCGGTGGGGGTGTGCAAGAGGCAGCTGGTCGATGTTTCTAACTTTCTATCACTCTCCCTTCCTCTCTGTAAAAAATCAATAAAATAGCCGAAGCCACTTTGGCTCAGGGGATAGAGCGTCGGCCTGCAAACTGAAAGGTCCCAGGTTCGATTCCGGTCAAGGGCATGTACCTTGGTTGCGGGCACATCCCCAGTAGGGGGTGTGGAGGAGGCAGCTGGTTGATGTTTCTCTCTCATCGATGTTTCTAGTTCCCTATCCCTCTTCCTTCCTCTCTGTAAAAAAATCAGTAAAAAAAATAAATAAATAAAATAAATAAATAAATCAATCGCCTTTGCCACTAATGCACTTTGATATCATCAATGTCACAGTTCTCATGGACCTTTGACCTCAGAGCAGGCCACTGTTTTGACAGAACAGGCAGCTGTAGCTCAGGGGGTGGGAGGAGCCTGTGCCACCTTCTGAAAGACAAAGGCCTCATCCTGACCCAGAAATTCCACTGGGTGGTAAGAAGCCAGAGTCCTGCAACCTGTGGTAGGACCCCATGTGCTGATCTACACCTTTCTCCCCGCTCTTCATATGCAAAACATGATCTTCCTTCCCCCTGCACACAACCTCCTCTGCTCCCACCATCTTCAACTTCTGTGACTGCAAATGGCGTGGCTGGGAGGAGCCACACGCCACTGGCATGTCGGTACCCAGAGAAAGCATCCAGGCAGTAGATCGGATTCCTGTCAGCTGCAAAAGAGCCAGCACTTCAGCTGCTTCTCATTCTTCATTTTTAAATGGCAGGATGGGCTCAAGGGCACAGTGACCTGTCCCACGAGACGAAAGATTAAAAAAGATAAAACCGCAACCCTCCAGGATAACCAGACTCACACAAGAACTTGAACCAAACAAACGCTTTAGAAAAGATGTATAGTATTTTACAAATCAGTTGGGAGCGTTTCTTTTAGTGATGTATTTTGGGGAAACTGATTGAGACAATAACACATCAAACTAACTCCAGATCAGTTCTTAGTCAATGGGACTAACACTTAATTCTCCTACTATTAATCCGGAAAAAAACAAAAAACAAAAACCAAAACCAATAAACTTATTTTCAGAACTCTGAACCCAGAGCATGAAAATATTGGGATGTGCTACCAATGATAAAGTTACTACTCGATCAGTCCCAAAAAAGCATATACAATTAAATATAACTCACTAAAAATGTAGAGTGTGGTTAGAAAGAACTTACCTACGCAGAATACGAAATGTGTTTTCTTTTTCCCCCTCTACCACCACCAGATCATTCTCGACTAATTCTTAGAAGATGAAGACCAACTTGGATTTTGATGTATAAACTGCTTTTGACGATATTTCATTTTAAACAGATAAACACTTTTTAAAAAAATGCAAGCTGAAGACACCCTTTTGAGAAACTAAGAAAACAGATGTGGAAGCCATTTGTTTAGATGAAGAGGAATTTTCGCTTTTATAGGAATACAATGATTCATGAAGAGGAAAAAAGTCTGTCATCAAGTTTACTTCAATAGATACTCTTGGGTCTGAGGCAGCTTTCTAAATATGGCCACTGCTTTTCTTCACATCTCATCTCTCCTGAAATATCTCAAACTACCACTAAACAAACATTACTTTTATTGTATTTGTTCTTTTACATTTTCTGCTTAGTTAATATATTGTGCCGGAAAAAAACTCCCAACTCCGGTGCTACAGCATTACATACTTGGCTTTTATTTTTTAAGAGGCTGCACGAAATACCTTCTTCTTTAGTGATTGGTCAAAAACAAGCCATCTTGAGAGTATTAAAACATTAACAATACAAGAAACTCTGACAATAAGTTCGGGAATGAGAGCTCTCCTTAACCCCAAAGGAGGTGAAATAAAAGAATAGTGAAATTCTCCCAAGAACTTCTGGCAAAGAGGAAAATCACCGCTTTTTTTTGTTTGTCTTTTTAATAGAGAGACCAAGAAGAACTAAAATGGGAAAAGAAAAGGGGTGGGCACTGGATTCAGCCTAGGGAAATGGCTTAAGAAATTCTCTGCTTCCCTCCTGTGCCCCAGGATCCTCTTCTGCCATCCTCTTCCTCGCCCATAGCCTGCTCCCCTCAGTGGCTCAGTCTACAGGCCATTCTCTGGGTTAAGAGGCGCAAGGCCTGCAGGGAAATACCTCTCATGCTCCTCCACCTCCTCAACAAAAGCACAAGGCAAAGTGGCCAATGTTCCTCAAACGTTTTTGTTTGATAAACAAACAAAGCCCCCTCACAATCCTCTATCGCTTAAGAGTCTGCTCTGATCCCTATTAAGCATCAGAAAAAAAGAAATTATCTCTTTTCTGCAACATCCCCATCTACCATATTTTGCAACTTTACTTGCTATGGTTTGTATTTCAAAAATAGATGCTTTAATCTGTCCCAAATATAACAACATAATTTTGAAGATGCATTTTTTCTGCTATGAGCTATGGCTCAGTCTCTGAATCCCCTTATTGGTCTACAAAGTTCTGTGTTCATGTATGTAGTCATTTTTCTCGGTAAAGAATCCAGCTTTCACCCAATTCTCAAAAGGGTCATGACCCCCCAAAAAAGATTAGCCTTCCCCCAAAATGTATAGTGATTTCTCACTGGGGTCGAGCCAGTCCTGAAAAGTATAGGGAGCTGCCTGGTGCATTTCACAGCTACGGCTACTCTTGATTTTTCCAAGATATTGCCAAAGAAAAGCGACTGGTCTTGCTGGCTCCAATGCCACATATAAACCTTTTGCTAACCATCCTAAAAACGGGTGCCAGCCATCAGTCACAGATGAGAAGAGAAAAAAAGATGAGCCTTAATAAATCTGACTACTATTATTATCATTACAGAGACAATGTGTTATTTGAATCAGGAACCTCTAAGGGTCAGTTGGTGTGCTGTCTGTAAAGACATCATAATAACTTTACAGTGGTTTATTCAATACAAATTGAGCTTCTACTACATGAGAAATATTTCACAGCTGCTGGGGTGAGTCAAGGGAATGACATGATCTGATTTTTTTTTTTTTTAAATTTGCAGGCAGGAGCATAAAGAGTGGATTGTGAGAAGTGAGGAGCAGAAGCAGTGGTCCAGAGGAGAGATGCCATGGGCATGGGATAAGATGGCAGCAACAGAGATGAATAAGAAGTAGATTCAGGACATGCTAAAGTTGGAGATGTGGGAAATGAGATTAAAAACCAAAGCTAGCCTGGCCGGCATGGCTCAGTGGTTGAGCATCAACCTATGAACCAGGCGGTCGTGGTTCGATTCCCAGTCAGAGCACATGCCCAGGGTTGTCGGCTCAATCCCAAGTGTGGGGCGTGCAGGAAGCAGCCAATCAATGACTCTCTATCACTGATGTTTCCATCTCTCTCCCTCCTCCTCCCTTTCTCTCTGAACTAAATAAAATATATTTTTTTAAATCATAGCTAAATACTTGACTTTTGGCTTGAGTAATGTACAGATAGATGGTGATGGCTCTTTACTAGTAAATTCAAGATGAGATAGTAAAAACATGTTTATGAAATAGCAACAAAGCTGATTTTTAAAAGTCTACAAAACTAACTATAAAGTTGGACTGCAGGCATTCTTGTACCAATGAGGATGAGTCTTAATGGAAGATATTTCAGATTTACCTGATCCTTCCTAATATTGGACCCCATACTTTATCAACTACATGACCCTTACTCCAGCAGAGAAAGAGTTCTCCTGTCTCCCATTACCTTCAGCTCCCATACCAATATTTTAAAGCCCTCTTCGCTCCTTTATTTCCTAGTTCTACACCCAATCCTCTCGTATACAAGCAGCAATTTAATGTCATGTGTCACTCAGAAGACAGAACACTTCATGGTCAAGGTTTCCTAAATGTATCCTTTCCTATCTCACCCTACCACTTGTCTTTGCAATCAGAGTAATCCTCCATGAATCCCCTACAAGCATTTACAATAGGCTAGGCACTGAAAGAAGTACAAAAGGAGTGTTACTGTCCTTAAGGAACTTAAAAGACAAATGTGATCACTTCCACCTAAGCAGTTTTCAGAGTCTGACAATGAAAGGAACAGGGATCAAGAGTTGCCCTACAGGAATATAAGAACAGAGTGACTGAGTCAACCACATTGCACCCCATACCAACGGCCTGATCTACGGAAGCCTGCTGTTTGAAGGCATGCCCAAGTCTTCAGATGAGTCCAAAAAGAGAAGGAGCATGGCTCTGGCTCCATGCAGGGAACTGTCCCATTAATATTAAAGGGGGGGGGGGGCAATGCTAATAAAAGAGGACCGGAACAAATGTCCCTGTCCTTACCTATTGCATTAAGAAGAAAAAGAAGTCATGAGGTATAGGAGTCCAGGTCAGGGACAAACATAAAGTCTGGAAACCTGGGATCCAATGAGCCAGTATGTCCTTGAAGGCCTTTCTCATTTTTTTGTAGTGCAAATTGTCTTTCCTTTGATATAAGAATCTCACCTCTTCCCTTCTCAGCATCTTTCATCTTTCCCTTCCCACTGGTGCCTTCTTTCTGGTTCTACAGTAGCCATTTCTCCTAAATTAAGGGTTACTCATTCACTTGACAAATACACTGAGTGGCCAGATTATTATGATCTCTGAACGCATAATAATCTGGCCAATAGTGTGTGTGTGTGTGTGTGTGTGTGTGTGTGTGTGTGTGTAAATATTAGAGGCCCGGTGCATGAATTCGTGCATGGGTGGGGTTCAGCCAGACTGGCCAGAGGGAGGGGACATGGGTGGTTGGCCAGACTGCTTGCTGGTCAAACTCCTGGTCAAGGGGACAATTTGCATATTAGCCATTTATTATATAGGATATACATTGAGTGGCCAGATTATTATGCGTTCAGAGATCATAATAATCTGGCCACTCAGTGTATGTACTGACAATCTGCACTGCTCCAGATGTGGTCCCTAACTCTTAGGAGATGAACAAAATGTAGTCCATGCCCTTGAGAAGACTATAATCTATACCCAAACTATTCACAATGGTCTCCTTTTCTTCATTATCTTTTAGAGCTTGATTCCCCCACCTCATACGCAATGAACAAAACCTATGCTGCCTTTTAGCTTTACCCTCAGATCTTAACTCAAATTGTCCTTTAAAAGGTCAGTAGCTTCTTTTTGCCAAAAGTAATGGTTGTTGTTTAGATTAGATTCTTCAACATCATGTGAGCAGTACCCTGATGAAGTGAAAATGAACTGTCTTCCTTTCATTATCATTACCCTCCACAAGATCCTAATGATAAAGCCCACACGTGAACATGACTCCAGACATTGTCATATTTCCCATGGGGGCAAAACTGCCCCCAGTTGAGAATTACTAACCAATACCAATGACACCCTGTATACATGCTTGAGAAGTGACTGACTTGTCCTAAAGCATACTGATTCCAGCCCAGCCTGTGTGGGTGGCTCGGTGGATTGAGCATTGCCCTATGCACCAAAAGATCTCTGGTTTGATTCCTGGTCAGGGCACATGCCAGGTTGCAGGCCCGACCCCCAGTAGGGGGCACGCAGGAGGCAGCTGATAGATGTTTCTCTCTCATTGATATTTCTATATATCTCTCTGCCTTTCTCTCTCTCAAAAATCAATAAAAACATTTTTTTAAAAATTAAAAAATAAAGCATACTGATTCCAGATATATGTCTATTATCATCAAGCTTAGTGAGAGCAGAGGCTGTTATCCAAAATGTATTTTTCATGCCCAGGCAAATTTACAAAGTCTCCAAATGTGCCAGGTATCTTTCCTTTGCCCATCAATTCCAGTCTCCACCCTGCTCTGTGGGATGAAAGGTTGATTTAATAAATTACATCAAAAAGCTGCCCTGTCCCCTAATTTACGGATGAGCTTAGATAATCAGGAACACTGGATAGATCAGGATGAAAGTGAGATCAGGTTATTTATGGCCCCAGCTTTCTCCCTGCCTGGTCACATAGAGGCGGGGATCACCCTCCTGTGAGCAGAAGACCTTTTTCATCTAACTCCCTCTTTTTAAATGAGGTGTCTGCTCCTCCTCTCACTCCTTTTCTCCTGAGAGTGTAACATTCCTGCTATTACTAGCCTCAGAGTTCACACGATTGCCCTGTAATTTTAATATACCGTGCCCACATTTTGGTAAATAATCCCTCTATCAAATCCTCCTATTGATCTCAGTGTCATCTCTTTCCTGCCGGGGCCCTGACTGATACAGCAACTACACTTTAAAATTTATCATACATTTTAAAAACAAGCAGTTTTAAAGTGCTCCACTTGAAACTCCATCCTCCTGAAAACAGACACACAAGAAGCATCGCATCCTGAAAATCTAGGCTTTTAAGATTTGTGAAGAAGACATGCCATGAACTTTCTTCAAAGAGCAAACCTGTGATATCTCTCTTTTATTGTGGCACAGTAACTAAAAATGCTCAAGTTTATATTTTCGTTAGCCTTGCATTATCCCAAAGAGAAAGAAAAAAAAAAATAGAAAACTATATCTCACGTAGTATCAACAATTCTGGTAATCATTTTATAATTATTACATATTAACTTATATCATTAGTTTTCCATATACATATCTTAGGTCTCTAATTACACTATGCACAAACGCTGAGGACCAGGACTATATCTTACATTTGTTTTCCTCACACTTATTCATGCCTTGCAAGACTCGTCTCTCTTAACAGCTGTTTAAGAGAGAATGTACTCAATAAATATTTGTTGGCAATTAAAAATAAAGTCAACAGAAACAAACGTAAGGAAGCAGGAAAGCTGGCCCCAAGAGAGATGTTCACTGACTTTAGTGTTTTCTTATTTGCCTTGCTTCATCAAGAGATTCTGCCGCCAGAAGAAAAAGAAAAAAGCTTCCCTGTAAGGTGAATGTAAAATTTGAGGAAAACAGCTGTATACCCATCAAGATGATTTCCCACAAGTGGCCAACACGAAACAGAATTTACAACAGAGACAGGAAGAAGAGTAGGTGGAGTTAGAATAGAAGGAAATGAGGAGGCGCAACAAGAATTAATTACTGGTAATTACACATGCTACAGCCTCTCTTCTTTCTCTACCCTCTATCTAATCAACAGTGGGAACAGATGTGGTCTGTGGTGTCGGGGAGGGGGAATGCTTAACAGCTGTTTGGAGAACATGCCATTAAAAAGCAGCCTTGTCCACAGAAACCCAAGAATCTTGCTGTTTTGAAAGAAAAGAGGTAATGAATAATGACCACAGTCTTACTTTGAACTTCAGATCATTCAGGCCAACGCTAACTCTTTCTCTCTTGATTTCTGATGAACTGAGGCAGTAGCTTTGATATTTTCTGTTACAAGAGAGTCTCAATCTTTAAATTTTCATGTCTCTCATCCAACTGCTACTTCGGAAACCAGTACAAATATCCAACTACTCTTTATTAGTCAACAAATCTGAACTATGACACTGATGATCAAAAGAAAAACTCTTCAAATTCCCACTATAGAGAATACCAAGTTAGGGTGAAATGATCCCAAATTAGCTCAACTGTCTTTCTGTAGGCCCTTCCATGGGATAAGAACTCTAAACAGCACGGAAATCAGAACATCCCAGTTTACGTCTTAAAACATTTAAAGAATGTAGCATACTGTCTATGTATATAATCTTTTCTAAAAGACAAAAACACAAACTAAAGCCCATGAGCAAATGTAATATACAACATGACCACCAAGGCTTTAACCGGAAATACAGTTACTTACAAAACGGAAGTCCCAGCACCTTTCTGGTAAGAAGATGTTTTTGCTTCCTCCCAAGTCTGATGACTGCCAACTGGGAGGGAGGGTCAGTGGCATTCTCACCTCATTTGGACACCCCGAAGTCCAAAGAATGGCGATAGGTGGCACAGATGGGCGGTTTCAGGGACTCTCAGGTGACTGCTGTCTATGATCTGAAACTCTTGTGCTGGAATAACAGGGGAGCTTTTTGACTTCAAAACCAATTAGGTTCCAAAAAGCTGTAAATAAGCCCATTTGCTCACAAATCCAAAGTGATATTCAATAAATGATAGATCATGCCACTGATTGATAGCAAACACATTGATTGCTTTTGCTCAAACATCAACTATGTTAGAAATGTTGGAATTTCTTGAGTAGCTTTAACAATTGCAAGTTCTTAGGTTATGGTGTATAGGTGTATAGGCATGTAGAATGTTTGAGAGCACACATATACATATGCACTTGTGGGATACTACACTAATTTCCCATATATAATATTAAATTGAGCATGCACATTCTCAAATTTACTTCTGTGTAGTTTGGGGGCAACTTCAAAAATTTCATTCCATTTCAGTACATGCAAATTGCATGAACTATGATTCAATCCTGTTGGGGATAATTAGAAGAAGATGGAAATGGGTTGGGAAGAGGAGAGGAAAGTAAAAGCTAATGGCAGAACAGGAATAAAAATTTTAGAATGAAGCCATAGGAAAAATAGAAGTGCAAGCACACTTGGGACTCAAAACTGTACACTGATGGCATCTCAAAGTCAGCCGTGAGTAGGAGTGGGGGTTGGGGAGCCTAGGGAGATGGGTACCATCAACTTCTGAGGTTGAAAATTAGAAAGGCAATGAACAGCCAGATAGAAAACCAGCCGTGGTGGAGATGGAACATGCCTCAAAGCATGCTTATGTGCAACAAAGCAAAATGTATATTGAACAAGGGATAGTAAATGAAAATGCATAGTTAGTATTCTTCATTACTAAATAAAACATTATAAATGAAAGGGGCAGTTGTATTATATACAAAAGATGTATTTAACTATAAATACTGTTTATTTCTAAGAGCTTCCATAGATCCACGTTCAAGTTCAGACCCCCTGGGACTAGTTTCCATGAAGTCCGAAGTCCTCAGAGTTAAACCCTTCCTCCTCCTCCAGGTGAGAAAGAACTAGACCCTGCCTTTGCAGTTCACCAGGATGAAGCTGTTCTTTTTGGGGTGCCCTGCAAACCCGCCTTTTGATTCCTAGAAATCATTTCAGTTATCTGCAAAAGACCACATACGTTTCAATTAACCCTTCATCCTGAGTTATGTTCCCTTTTCTGCATCAGCAAAGGCGCATTACTATTCAAAAATAATACTTTTTTTGTCTAACAGAAAATATATTTTGGAGAGAAATGGGAGTTTCTGGCAAAAAAAAAAAAAAAAGGCTTCATTACTCCAGCTTTAAATGTAAATTAGGCACTCAGCAGCATGCAAGTTAGGACAATTTTCCTTACGCAAGATAAGATGAATTATATTTTATTCCTTAGTTCTTAACAAGAGTCACTTCCTTAGACATACCTAACCCTTAAACAAAGGCTGTTCTTTGTCACAGCTAGGGAAATGTTTTTATTAATGATGTTCTTTAAATATGTATGAATAAAAACCTCTCTTCTATACTCATGTTCATAACAAACTGCTTCTTAGGCAAAGAATATGTATCTAAAGTGAATACAAAAATAAAGGGGGAATATTTGCTTTCTCTGTGAACATTACACATGTGCCAACTAGTGGAAAGGCCTTTAATAAAAACACCAGCTGTCTTTCGAGGTTCTAATAATGGCTGACTTTGCAAGAAAGTGATGGTTTTTCAAAGTGAAAAAAGGTATTAAACACACATTTGATTGCATAGAACCAAACTAACAGAACAACTACCAGTGTTTCATGGGGTTTTGCTCTTGTTTTTTTAAAGTAATCACTTCTTTCATATTCATAATGTTCTCCATCTATCTGGAACTCAGTGTGTCCAAATGTCTCTTGCTCTGTAAATCCTTGAACAAGACCTATCCAATGGCGTCCTTCACCATGGCATAGCGCTGGTCACCTCCAGCAAACAGGCCTCTCAATTATATTCAGCCACTCAGGAGACCATTCTTACACAGGCAAGGATCAAAGATATTTCTCAGAGTGTTCTGTCCTAGTTCATCTGAATATAGGATACTGCAGCTTTAAACCTGAAGTTCCCTGAATCACCCTTGGCAAAATATACAGTCCTGGGACGTTGTTCTGGATTTTTCCTTTAGTCCTGCACCACTTGAATATGCAAGTAAAAAGAAGAAAGGGCAACTGGGATATGCTGGACATCTTACTGAACATGTAACACTTAATTTAAGATCCTAACGTGTGATATCAAAGTTTTAGTATCAGCTTTACACTTGACAGATTCTCCAATTGACAAATGCCTTTTTAAGCTAAATTCTCAAGCTGATATTTCATATGATGAGTACAACTGACCTATATTTTTGCATCATGGAATCTCAACTATGCGAATCATTTCAAGATTATTGTTAGTTATTTTCCTTATATGACAGCTATGCGTTTCTAAGTAGTACAGAATCACATTCCAATCTTTCTGTTGTACTTCCACACATAGCCACAAAAGGGAAGAGAAATTGAACATTTTTATTATTACATGTGTTTTTAATGCAATTCCCAATGCTGCTTACCTATAAGATCTGTTACATAGGAAGTGCTAAGACCATTAAAAGTTTATGCAATTTTTCAAAAGCATACTTTAAACACATAGTATATATCATATAGACTGGCTCAGTATTTAGAAACATAAATCTTGCAGATAAAATTATAAACAGTGGCAGAATGATATGATAGTCTTCCCCCAAAAAACTAAGTAGAAGTTAGATTCTCTAGAACAGTATTGTTCAATATTGATTGGGCTAGTGGTTACCATGTCTATTGAGCACTTAAAATGTGGAAATTATGGCTAACTGAATTTTTAACTTTATTTCATTTCAATTAATTAAAACAGATTTAAATACCTACCTGTGGCTAATGGCTACCATACAGTACAGTTCAGATCTAGAACACTGATATGTACAGAAGTGATGTGCATAAACAAAGCTTGTATTGTGCTCACTTTGCCGCACATTTACTAAAACTGGAAAGATAGGGAGAAGATTATCATGGCCCCTGTGACAATGATGACACATAAGCTCTTGAAGTATTCATATGTTTGATGCAAAATAGTCACAGGGACATAAAGTTCAACAGGGAATATAGTCAATGATATTATAGTAAGTATGTAAGGTGCCAGATGGATATTTGAATTACCAGGGGTGTAATTGTCTGTTATGCTGTACACCTGAAACTAATATCCTGTCTAATAAAAGGGCAATATGCAAATTAACCATCACTCCATCACAAAGATGGTGACGCCCATTGCCACAAGATGGCAGCACCCAGTTCTCTCAGCCCTGCCAGAGTCCCCCAGTCCCGGGGGGGTGGGGGTGGCTGCTGAGAGCGGGCAGCATGAGCGGCCAGGAGGAATTCTTGTTTCATCACTACAGCAATGGGGCAAGTGTCCTGCACCGGATGGGCCTCTGGGCCTCTGGGCCGCGGAGAGCTCTGGGCAGCAGGCGTGGAGCAGCCAGGCCCCACAGAGAGCTACTGGTGCATGGATTCGTGTGCAGAGCTACTCGTGGAATAATAATGAACATCGATTATGATTGAAAAAAATTTTTTTAAATAAAAGCATAAACAATCCAAAAAATAAAATAGCCCCCAAAAGCTGGTATTAATTAGAATGTAATATTTTAATCATGAATGGTATGAAGACTGGAAAAAAGGTCGAGTAGCCTTGTATTTTTATTGACTAAAAAAATCAATAAGAGGCTTTTAAAGGACAGTCCTGACCAAAAGAGTCAGACACTGTATGTTTTTTGTTTCCATCTCAATTGATCAGCTTGGTGGTAAGAAGCCTTATTGGTATAATCTAAATTTGCACAAAACAACTACATTTGTCTGTAAAAGAAGGCATTATGATACTTCAAATTTTTCAGGCCAAAAATTTACAACCGGAAAAAGTGGTTGGCTAGAAAGCTGAAATGGTTAGTAACAGACATATACATTATACAGGGTGTCCCCAAAAATGTATACACACTTTAGCAGATAGCTCAATTTTGAAAATGCAATGTGTATTTTAATAAATACTGCCTTTTATAATTATTCAAAATATGTGTACAAATTTGGGGGGGCACCTTATATATTTTACCTATGAAATTCAAATTATTATTCTACCCGCGAAAGGGCTCTGTGAAAATTATAAGCACAGTACACATATCATGATTGCTGCTACCACTATTGTTGTTACAGTTCTTGCCTCCAAGGAACTTGCAAACTGGTACTGGCCAAGGCTTTGCTGGTTTCCCACAGGTTTGGGTGGATGTACAGACAGTGATACCACTTCATTTAGATTAGTGAAAACATGAGAACTGATGTTTACAAATTCGGTGGTCACTGGATCTTAGCATCATTTGTTTGTTTTTAATAGTAAACTGGGTGGTCCTTTAGCCCTGACTGTGGACAGCTAATATGCAGGCAATATTTGAGGAAATAATAAGAATCTAGTAAGTGAAATTGGCTCACAATTCCAAAATTTGAATCTCCTCCATTATACCTCAAGTAGTGCCATTACTCCTTTTTTTTTTTTTTTTACTACTTTTTTAAAAAAGTATATTTTATTGATTTTTCTTACAGAGAGGAGAGAGAGAGAGAGAGAGAGCTAGAAACGTCGATGACAGAGAAACATCGACCAGCTGCCTCTTGCACACCCCCTACCGGGGATGTGCCCACAACCAAGGTACATGCCCTTGACCGGAATCAAACCTGGGACCTTTCAGTCCGCAGACTGACGCTCTACCGCTGAGCCAAACTGGTTTCGGCATAGTGCCATTACTCCTTGAAGGCAACTACCTTTCATGTTCCCTGGCTCTTTTATATGGAATTATAGTATATTCCTTAATTTAAAGAAATCAAACATATATGTTTGGATCCCAGGACTTTCTAGGTTTAAATTTAGGTATTTCCTACATTTTCAAATAAAGTTATTTTATGTCTATTAGCACAGATTAGCTTTTCCTATTAAAACAATACTATAAATAGTAATTGATTTTAAGAACAAGAGTTTGGCATCCATACTTTAAACAATAAAGTTTAGAGAAGAAAAAAAAACAGAGGTGTAACTCTCTATAAATTGAAATAGAGTAAAACTAAATTATTGGCAGTACAAGAGGATAATTAGAAGGGATTCACACACCCCTTCCAGACCACAACTATAAGGGGGTAAAAAAAAGTAGAAGTAGAAGAAGAATAGAAGAAGAAAAGTCACCGTCCTAGGGTAAACATACCTGCACAATGGATATGGCAACACTGTTAAAATTAACCAAGAGACTCTATGTGATGCCTGGCCTCATAATGTAAAAACCTCTAAAATTCCTGCCAAAACCGGTTTGGCTCAGTGGATAGAGTGTTGGCCTAAATGACTGAAAGGTCCCAGGTTCGATTCCAGTCAAAGGCATGTACCTTGGTTTCAGGCACATCCTCAGTAGGGGGTGTGCAGGAGGCAGCTGGTCGATGTTTCTCTCTCATCGATGTTTCCACCTCTCTATCCCTCTCTCTACCTCTCTGTAAAAAAATAAAAATAAAATATATTTAATAAGTAAATAAATAAATAAATAAATAAATGTTTCTGAAGGTGACCTAAGTGTAATCTTAGGAAGCAGGCCTAGAATGTGGCTTGTAATTTAGTAAATTGGATGATGGTTTAGTTAAAAAAAAAATGTGTGAACAAAGAAAAATGGTCACCATAGAAATAAGCTCAAAGACACAGACATTGTCAAGCTTTACTGCTCAGCATTATTCAGGGGAAACCCAAATAGTTCGTGTGGCAGGTGTATCCTAATCATGGATTATCTAACCAAGTCCCTTTGTTTTGATTCCATTCTCACCAAGCAACCTTGTGATTGTAATTTGGCTTCCCATGTGGCTTGTCTATAAAGAGAAAATGCACTAATCTCTCAGTTCAACCTTGCTAGTCTAATTAACAGCTGTAGTTCTCACTTCAAATGAACAAACTGACATTAGGGCATGTACATGTGAGCCTGACCATGCATAGTGAGCCAGGAGTCAGGTTTCTGAGCCTTTAAGAATATAAGCTCCTTGTTCACCGCTGAAGCTCCTGTGCCTAGAACAGTGCATGGCTCGTGTGCTGCTCAGTAAATATCAGGCTGAGATCCAGAGACCTCAGATGCCTTCTCCTAGTGTCTTTCTATTCAAATTGCAATATATACTAAGAGGGTATAAATGTTCAATATCAAACGGCCAGAAAATAAAGTCATTGCAAGTAAAATATTTAAATATCATAGCATTAATATGACCTAAAACTGATGCATTTGATATAGTTAAGAAATTAGAAGTGCTTTGGTTTTAGACCTAAAATATAAATGTTTTCTTCAATTTTTTTACTCTTGAAAAACTTCCATGACAAGCAAACACACTCAAAATCATTCAGAAGCTTGACATATTTGGTATTCAAGAACACTCACTATTTAAAGTAGGGGTGTCGAACTCAATCAGAGAAGGGGCCAAAATCTAAAATCCAGCCTAAATCGCGGGCCAAATGGTTTACTGAACAGTCATAAACTGACAATGTCATAAACTGACAGCGGAGTGCAGTGATGACAGCGCGGTGCGGGCCACATTGCAAGGCCTGGCGGGCTGGATTTGGCCCGCGGGCCTTGTGTTTGACACATGTGCTTTAAAGTGATAATGGTTTTTCCCACTGAAACTATTTTGAAACGAGCTAAGTCAACACTTCTCCTTTCATCTTTCTCTAACTTCACATTTTATTCTAAATATCCAGTTGAGCTACTTCATATCAAATCCAATAAAGGTAACAATGACTAGAGAGCGCTGCTAAGTTACCCAGTTCCATGGTGTGAATACAGCTATTAAAACATCTCTCAGCTGGCTAGAATGTCACAAAACCAAGAGCCCCGACATTCTGCTTCCAGCACTCGACAAACCCTCTCCCAGAAAACAACTACAGCCTCTGGATGACGGGGAAGGGAAGGAAACTACCCGAAGGTACTAAAGAGTAACATAAGGCAGGCCACAAATGAAGGGAAGCCAACGGTACCCAGAGAAAGGCAAAGACTGGGTCAAGCGGCCCGTTTTTTCTAACATTTTGCCTGAGGGCAGTCACCACAGGTCTGTGTAGAGCATTAGTCTGAAGAGCCAGAAGACAGACACAATAGATGATGAAAAGAAAAGACACAAATCATCAATATCAAAAATGAGCGAGGCCATGGCCAGGTAGCTCAACTGGCTAGAGCATCATCCTGAAATGCCAAGGTTGGGGGTTCAATCAATCAATGAATGCATAATAATGCGAACAACATATCAATGTATCTCTCTCCCTCGCTCTAAAATCAATTTTAAAATGTTTTAAAAAGAATGAGAGAGATGGCACCACAACCAATTCTACAGCTTTTAAAAATATAACAAGGTAATATTATAAACAACTCCATGCCAATAAACTACCCAAAGTCCTTAAAAGACACAACAGCCAAAGCTTACTCACGAAGAAACATAACCTGAACAGCACTATATCTTTTAAAGAGACTGAATTTGTAGTTGAAAACTTTTACACAAATAAAAGTCCAGGCCCAGAGAGCTTCAGTGGTGAATTACTTCAAACACTTAAAGCAGAAAAAATATTAATTCTACACAAACTTTCCCAAAGAACTGAAGAGGAGGTTACTTTCCAAGGCATTCTATGAGGTTAGTATTCCTCTGGTCTGTCCAAGACTGGAAAAGATATCACAAGAAAAGACAACAATATCTCTTGTGAACATAAATGTAAAAAATTCTAAAAGAGCAAATCCAATTCTTTTTTTAATTTATTTATTTGAGAGAGAGAGGAAGGGGGCACAGAGAGAGAAGCACTGATTTGTTGTTCCACTTATTTATGCATTCACTGGTTGCTTCTTGTATCCTCCCTGACCAGGGATTGAACCCGTAATCTTAGCATATCAAAACGATGCTCTAACCAACTGAGATACCCAGCCAGGACCCTAATTCTTTTTAAAATATATTGAAAGTATAGCATATCATGACCAAGTGGGGTTTTCTCCAGGAACGCAAGGTTAGTTTAACATTTGAAAAGCAATCACTATAAGTAATAGTAACAAATTAAAAACAGAATTAAACAACATGATTATCTCAATAAACAAAAAAACACACCTATGATCATCTCAGTAAAAAAAATAAGGCATTTAAAAAAAATCCAATATCCATTCCTTACTTAAAAAAACTCCCAAGAAAGAAATTTCTTCAACGTGAAAGATATCTAAGAAAAACCTATAGTTAATGCTACAAGACTGAATGCTTTCCCCCTAATGTCAAGAACAAGGGTTTCCACTCTCAGTAAATTCTCTTCAGCATGGCATGGAAATAGGAACTCCAGTTTCATCCTGCCTGATTGTAAAATATAAGTAAAAAAAAAACAGCAATTAGGGTCCTAGCTGGTGTGTCTCAGATGACTGAAGTGCCATCCTGTACACCAAAAGGTAGTGGGTTCAATTCCCGGTCACGGTATATACCCAGGGTGTGGGTTGGATCCCTGGTTGGGGCATGTGCGGGAGGCAACTGATTGATATTTCTTGCTCATTTTCAATGTTTCTCTCTCTCTCTCTTTCCCCCCTCCCTTCCTTCTCTCCCATATATATATATATATATATATATATATATATATATGTAAAAATGAATATGCTAGAAAAGAGATGCATGCACAATGGAGATACATGCAAACGTGGGGAAAAAAGAATAATAGTATCTCTTTCCAGCTGGCTGAGGCCAAGGAAAAAAATCTCTGTATAAGCAAATATTGCTAATAACCACAAGTACTCATTGTGGCAAAGTGGTGACATGCTGTGGAAGGATCTCAATTTGTCAGAATAAACCACATGAAATGGCTGATATTCAACTATTTTGCCCTTAAGAAAAGATGGCAATTACAACCATTAGTAAAGTGGTTAAGAGCACAGAATCTGGAGCCAAACTGCCCAGATTCAAACCCCAGCTCCACTACTTACTGGCTGCATGACTTTGGATAGGCTACATAACCTTGATTTCCTCATCTGTGAAATGGGTATACAGAAATGTTTACTTCATAGGTTTGTTCTGAAGGGTTAATGAGTTTACATATATAAAGCACCTAGAACAGTGCCTAGCACACGGAAATGCCAGTGTGAGCTACTGTATCATCAATCAATCCCAGCTCTGGCACTCGTCCTCTATGAGAAGATTCTTTCACCTGCTTTCTCAACTTGTAAAATGGGGAAGTTTAATCAGACCAATTCTTAAGTTACATTTTTCTACCGTTATGAAAGCAAAGGACAAAAGCTTTCTTATCACCACACTAAACTAACATAACAAGATCATCTGCCTAAGGACTATTTGAGGTCATTCTTCAGTTTCTTTTAGAACTGACAAATTGAACTCAAGGTTAGAAATCAGTATCTTGGGTTGAAATCGTTTAGGTAAAGCAGTCATCTTCAGAACAATGGCTTCCCATCAGGCTTTTATAGCATCTCCAGTCATACTAAGAAGTTCAACAGATATATTCAACATTTGCTCAAACCCTAGAATGTGCTGAGTGTCAAAAACCTCCACATAGCATAATCATTAAGATGATAAATGCGGGCCTAGAATCAATTGCCTGGTATCAAATCTTAGCTCCATCACTAAATGTGTGCCTCTTTGTAGCTCATTCCTTTTTGTGCAAAAACAAGAATAATAATCTCATTATGGCTGCGAGAATTAAACAAACTAATGTATGTAAAGTGCTTAGGATAGTGACCAGCACACAGGAAAGACACAGGAAAGTATCAGCTCTGTTCAAGAGGTAATTAATTGATTAATTTTAGTGCATTTGAATTTAGAAAATAAGCACCGGCCATCCAACGTGTTTAAGGAGACTCTTAAAATCAAGTAGCAACATATTATTTAAAATGTAGATGCCAAATATAAATAAATAATAAAACTTAGATGCCGAGTAGCTCTTACCTTGTTTTGTAAAAAGAAACTATTAAGAATATCTGACCACTCTAAGAAAAAATCCTGTTAACAAAATCACGTCAAATAAATTCACTTACCAGCCCGGGAACCTCTTTAGTTTTGTGTTTCTTAAATCAGGATTATCTCCCATTTCCAAAACGTATACAAACATGAAAATAATGTTTTCCTTATCACCTGGCATTGCTAATTCTCATTCGCATCAGGTATATGGACACCATTTCCAAGACCAGATAAAATTACTGTTAACTGTTTGTACTTTCAACCTTGAACTATTAAGCCGGTCCCACATTTTACTTCCTCTTTACAACAGTAGCCAATTGACTGCCTGCCCACACTTTCATTTCCTTTGGCCCACAGAAGCAATTAATGGTAACAAAAAGCTTAAGGAAGAGTTCGACATTTTCTCCACATTTAATGATTCCATGGGGATTAGTTAAAAGGAGTAGTCTTCTCCCCAAGATTCCAAAAGGCAAATACCCACTTCTTACTCTACTGCAAAAGATGGTAGATAATTGCCATACTGCGCCTGTATCAACAGGTGGCTTTTACACAATGCTGCACAAAACTTCAAATATATGTTTATATAACTGAAAGTAAAACTCATGCAGTAAAACTGTAAATGAGCATTTTAGGAGAACTTAGAGGCTATTTACCTTCAAGAAAATCTAAGGCTGTGTTTGCCTGGGATAAACTCTTACTAATAGTGCATAACCTTGCCCTAACCAGCTTGGCTCAAGGGATAGAGCGTCGGCCTGCAGACTGAAGGATCTCAGGTTCGATTCCAGTCAAGGGCACATACCTGGTTTGGGGGCTCAATCCCCAGTAGGGGGCATGCAGGAGGCAGCCAGTTAATGATTCTCTCTCATCAATGATGTTTCTATCTCTCTCTCCCTCTCCCTTTCTCTCTGAAATGAATAAAAAATACATAAAACATATATATGTATTTAAAAACAAACGAACAATAGTGTATAACCTCAAAGACTCTACCTGCAGTTTCTAGGGTCAATTTGTTGGTAATCAATTTCAAAAATATTTTAAGCCTATGTCCATAACCAAAATAGAATACTCATAAAATACTTATTTATATTTAAATCAACATAAATACTACATAATTTTAAGAGATACACACATTTCAATCTTCAAATCCACAGATATTTTACATACTTCTGTCTACTATACTCAGTTGCACATGCATATCTACTAGAAGTTGTGTGGTTAGGCCCTGGCCAGGTAGCTCAGTGGGTTAGAGTATCATCCCAAGAAGCAACCAATGAATAAGTAGAACAACAAATCAATGTTTCTCAATTTCTATCATCAACAAAAATTTAAAAAGAAATCGTGTGTTCAATTTTAACCCAACAAAAAATGAACTACCCAAGACACAAATAAAATCTTCTATATATATATAAAAGCCTAAGCGATCAGAATGACTGGTCACTATGACCACCAGGGGGCAGAGGCTCAATGCAGGACCTGCCCCCTGATGATCAGTGTGCTCCCAGAGCCAACCTCCCCAGCCCGCCAACCTCCTTTGGTCTCTCCCTGCGGCCTCTGGGTTGGGACAGGGAACCGGGCGTGGGTAGCAGTAGATGTGGCCCCTTTCCCAGGGGGGCTGAGGGCCAGCTTCCTCCTTGGGGCCGGTGGCCAACCTCCCATGCTCCATCCCTCCCCGCCCCCACCAGCAGGCCCAAATTGGCCCGCTGCCCGCACACCATGATAGTGGCGGGTGGCAGTGAACTAGCCCTGGCTGACATGGCTTAGTGGTTAGTGTTGCCAGAGCACCTAAGGGTCAGGGGTTCGATTCCTGGTCAAGGGCAAGGCACATGCAGGAGGCAACTTATCTCTCTCACATTGATGTTTCTTTCTCTCTTTCTTTTCCTCTTACCCGCTCCTTTCCATTCTCTGTAAAAATCAATGGAAAAAATATCCTCCGGTGAGGATGAACTAAAAAAATAAACAAATTAATTAATTAAAATTAAAGATTTTAAAAGTTTACTCTTTAAAAAATATATTTACCTAATTTTTTCCTCATCACCTTAACAAGAACCTATGACACAAATAGAATGATGGGTATTAAAAGTTGTTTCCAAAACAATACAATCTCAGCATTCAAGTAATTTTAGCCTCACATGTCAAAGTGAATTGTTGAGAATGCTTTTGGTGTAACCAAAACTTACTAAGACATTTTCCCTATTAGCAGAATATTTCCTAAATATACACACAGTAAGGAGGCTTAGAAAGTTATTTTGGTCAAACCTTTTTTTGTATTTCATGTTCCAGCGTAGAGGCCCAACTTAGCTAAAGCCAAACGTAAAATCAAAAGACAAAGCATACTGTACATAAGACTGTCTATTAGTAGTTCAGGTTTTAAAATATGTTTTGAGAAAGCTCGGGTTTCAGTAAAACACAGATGAAAAAAAGACACCGTGAGCACAGAATCCTAGGAATACTGCCCATCAATGACAAAGAATTCCCATGAATTATCATTTTCCAAGGATTAAACAAAAGATGCTTGTGTTTGAAGAAAAAGTAATTTTGATTAAGAAAGGAATGAATGAGAAAATGGGGGGGGGGGGGGAGAAAAAAAAAAGAAAGGAATGAATGAGAAATCTAGTTTCAGCTTGTCTTAAGCTTCCATCACTTTCATTCAAAATTTTCAAATCATATTATTCCTGGTTAAGTTCTGTTGTCATTTGTTTATATTTAAATAGTTTCCAGGTGCCCAATTTCCCTATTTCACATTGCTGGCTGCCACAATTCTCAACTGCAAATTTATTAAATGTCATAAGCACTTGAAAAAAGAAGAAATAATCATGGAAAAACAGTGTGAGGATAAACCAAAGCAGTTTCTCCATCAGAAAATGAGACCTGACACTGTGACAATCACTCTAGGGAAGTTGTTTTGACAGTCATCAACAACACACAGAAATCTGTCCCCAACCTGTATTACAGAAAATATTTAAGTATAGTTTTGTAAGCTCCAGACTATCCACAGATTTACAGCAAGGTTCAAAAAGGCACAAACCACTGTCTTTACACATGCTTTGCTATCGTCTACAGCTTCTCCTGAATAGTTTTGAAGCTCTTACCCAATTTAAGAAAAGGAAAAAAAAAAAAGCTATACAAATCAGGTCCACCCAATGAGGCTGGGGGAAAGATAGAGGAAGGAAAAGAGCCTTTAAAGAGACTTTGCATGCAATAATTGTTTTCCTACTTTACCCCCTTCCTTCACTGTGCATTACTTTGTCAGCATGAGTCTTCCAGATGACTTTTAAGTGGCAATAAGAGAGTAAGCATTCTGTTAACTGGGTAAAAGGTGGACAAAATAAATCCAGTCAGCTCATACTTTCTGAGAAGACTGTGGAACAGCTGAGGGTTACTTAATACAAATAATGAAACCTGCTTGGACTATGACCTCAGAAATTGCACAGTTTTAGGGGCAGAGTCATTTTCTTATGATTCAATATTTTCTAAATGCTGCGGTAGTGTTCTGCAGCAGACCGCACAATAGTAACACTCATTTGAGCTTTGACTTGGAAAGGAAGACCCCCTGGGTTTTACATCAATCCTGATTCTGGTTCAGTGGCATCCTATGGACTTCCTTTTTTTTTTTTTTTCATTCATAAAATGAGGTGGTTAGACTATGGTTCCTTTTCATCTAAATGAGATGAGTCTAGAAATCTAATGTTTAGTATTACTTTAAAAAAAAAAACATCCAGCTATCCAATCTCTATTGTTCTCGTTATTATTTCGCAGAGTTCTCCATTGTGCACATAACAACGCAAGGACGAGAGTAAACAGATCTATTCCTCTCTGTGGTTTGTGCATCTCAAGGGCCTTTGGGCTCTATGAACAATCCTCCTACTGAAGGCTCCAAAGCTGTTGGTTTTAGAAATTCTAAAGATTAAAAGGAGAAGCAAAGCCTTCTTAAGGCACTGGGCTTAACACTCTAGCTCAAAATACATGCAACAAGAACCTAGGCCTTGAAAGCATCAGAACTATCTCCATAAAGTTCACTCCCTGTGTGTACCTCTCTTTCAATCACTCTGATAACGTATTTGCATGCTCTAGATTCTGGCTGGCAAGCCAACACTACTCAAAAGGGGCAAAATGAATATGGCTACAAAAGAATATCCACGGCCCAATTCCACAGATGCTGTCTCAAGAACACATTAACCCACGTGGCACACAGAGCAGCCACACACTGCACAGCAAGGACCTCGTACCTCTGTGATGAAAGCAGCCAACACACATTGGTATCAACAGCAAAAGACAGTGATGTCCCGAGTCCTTCACTTCAGCTGTCGATGACCAGATAGCAAAACTAAGCACAAACCAGAACATTAAAACACATGGACTGGAGAATTTTATCGGAACCTTGACTCCCAATTTTCACCAAGGAAGTCCCTAAAAATGGGCTTTATAAACAGAAGGAAAAAAATGCCACTTTGTGTAAAATTTGAGCACTAGAAGTTTGCACAGATCACATAATACATTAAATAACAGACATGGTGTGATTACATCTATTTAAAATCTCACTAGTTATCTAACAAATGAACAGTTAAACCTCTTGCTTTCAAGATAATACCAAGTTGGATGAAAGAATCTCAAAGCACTTTATATACTACATGTCATTAACTCACATAAATCTTTGACAAGTGTGGCAAAAAGCCAATGCTCCAAATATTATAAGTGGGGAGAGCAGCACAAAACAATGACAAGACATGTCAGAAATCATTCTGCAAAGAACCCTACAAAAGAAAGCAACTGCTTGGGCTCCCAAGTCAGCTTTCTGCCTTTATTTGCAAGCTACCTTTAAATAGCTTAAGGACAAGGAATCAGAGTCCAGAAATATCATCTCAGCCTAAGGTAGGCAAGTCCAAAGGGTACATACAACGGTGTGGGCTCAGCGACCCTCTCCAGGGGGTTAGAACACTGACCCTCCACTTCTTTATGCAAATAAAGAAACCCAGAGCTCCTGAAAGATGAAGTCTGCCCTCTCCCCGACTTACAAAGCTACGAGGACAGCACATGGACAAAAACTTCTGCTTGTTTTTTAAACGATTCTGAGATGTGCTTTGTAAGCAACGATTTTCTTGTGCGTTTATGAAAGATGTGCCCTCATTTCAAATATCCATTCATCCCCTAGGAACTGCTGCTGAAGAGGGGGCAGCCAGGGACGCCAAGCTGGGCTGTGAGACCACATCAGGCTGAGGAATGGGCCGCTGCCAGGCTGCCATGCAACAGGTGAGAGAAACCGAAGCAGAGAAGGGCGGGCGCGGGCACGGATTAGCAGCCTCGGTCCTTCCAAAGTTGCACTCAGGGGGCCTTACTACATGTTTTGTGGTAATCCTGTGCAGTCCACTCAGAATCACAGGGACAGCCTAGAGCTGAAAGGGACTATAGAGGTCATCTAATCTAACTTCTGTTCCAAGAAGGGCTTCTCTTTCCTTTTATACGATGGTCTGGAAGCTTTTGTTTGAATTCTTCCACTACCTGAGAAGGCAATTCCCGCTGCCTAGTAGAGCTAATTGGTAGGAAGTCCCTTATTGCTAATTTCCGTCAATTAACCACATCTATCCTTCCTGGAACCACACGGTATAAATCTCAACCTTTCTTTACATGGCAGTGCAATATAATATCAATTCAAGACTTACCAATTATATTTCGTTTGCAGTATGGGCCCATCCTACCTCCCTACAAAGCCTTTGTGGTGTTGATTCAGTCATTCTTTGATTTAAGAAGTATATGTTATCTACCATTTGAGAGAAAGATAAACGACAATAAGAGCAGCTAAACTTTATTGGTCATTTACTAGGGGCCAAGAACTAGTCTTGGTGCTTTACATTTAATAACTCATTTAATTTTCCAAATATGAGGTAAATATTCTGTTGATTTATTTCAGAGATATGAAAACTGAGGCACAGAGAGGTCAGATCATTTTCCAAGGCCACACAGCTGATTCCAGGAGGAATGCTCCCAGGACTGGCGCTCCTATGCTTAAAGAGCCCACTGTATGGTAGGAGGTAACTAATATCCGACCCTCTCAGCTTTGTGACAGAGGTGCAAATCTGCTGAGGGCATGTTCCATTTTCATGAAAATCTCTATAAATGATGTTGGTCAGAATAGGGCCACTGAGTCTCACCACATGATAGTACAGTTATCCCTACCAGTTGACAATAACCCACAATTAAGACATATCTAGCACCAAAACCGGTTTGCCTCAGTGGATAGAGCATCAGCCTGTGGACTGAAAGGTCCCAGGTTCGATTCCAGTCAGGAGCATGTACCTTGGTTGCTGGCACATCCCCAGTGGGGGGTGTGCAAGAGGCAGCTGGTCGATGACTCTCTCTCATCGATGTTTCTAACTTTCTAACCCTCTCTCTTCCTCTCTGTAAAAAAATCAATAAAATATATATTTTTAAAAAGATATATCTAGGGTACAGTTGTTTGGCAAACTAGAGATTCCCTCAATTCTATCTTCATTCAGTTCACATTGGTTTGGACAATAATGACATTACAAGAAACTCTAAGAGGCCCTTTAATAAAATCAGCTTATATGATCTTGTTTAATAAAACAAATTAAAAAAAAAAAACTAGTCAACTGGTCTATTCTGTTTCTTCTACTAGTCTTAGAAGTACCGTAATAGTTGTGGCAATATTGTATTAAACATTCTCTGTACACTGCTGGCAGGAGCATAATACTACATCGTTAGTGATAAGCAATTTGGAAATATGTTTTAAGAATTCATATCCTTTTACCTAGGAAGTCTACTTTTGATAATTTATCCTAAGAAAATAATCAGAGATGTGGAGCCAGATTCATGCGGAGGTTTATTACAGCACTATTTATCATGATAAAACACTGGATGCCGTGGTTGGTGTTACTCAGTGGTTAGAGTGTCAGTCTGTGCACCAAAGGGTCACAGGTTCAATTCCTGGTCAAGGGCATATACCTGGGTTGCAGGTTCGATCCCTGGTGCCTGGTCAGGCACATGTGGGAGGCAACCAATCAATGTTTCTTTCTCTTCTCTCTCTTCTCTCTCTCCCTCCTCCCCTTCTCTTCTTCCTGCCTCCCTTCCACTCTCTCTAAAAATTATTGGGGAAAATATCCTTGGGTGAGGATTAACCAAAAACATATTAACACTGGAAATAACATGAATGTACTGAAATAGGGGTGTGAATAAATAAATTATGCAGCATCTACCTGCTGAAATCGTAATTGTAAAAATTCAATTACTATAAATAATCTGATTACAGGGAAATGGTATGATACATTCAATAAAAATAGTCAGATACTCGTCCAGCTGGTATGGCTCAGTGGTTGAGCAGCAACCCAGGAACCAAGGTCACTGGTTTGATTCCCAGGCAGGGCACATGCCCGGGTTGCAGGCTCGATTCCCAATGGGGGTGGGGGGCATGAAGGAGGCAGCCAATTGATGCTATTTCTTTCTCATTGATATTTCTCTTATCCCTCTCCATTCCTTTCTCTCTAAAAAAAAAAAAAAAAAAAAATCAATAAAAACGTATTTAAATAGCCAGATACTCTATAAAAAATAAAGTATAATCTAAAGTATTTTCTTTTAAATATTATTCTTGTGATCATCACACAGAGGAAGATGGAAAGAAATTTATAAAAAACGAACTGTTAGATTATGAGTACGTTTTATTTCTATTTTTCTATATTTTCTAAGTATGTAACAATGAACATGCATTAATTTTATCAACAAAAGACACAATAAAAAGTATTAGAATGAAGCATGTGAAGTTGATATTCAATTGCTTTTGGCTTTCAAAACTAGCACTTTCACGTGGCTCAACCTGATATTAAGCCTGAAAGAAAAAACAAAATTAACAACACTGCCTGTTCTTGGTGAACCAATACTGATCCTTGATGATTGTCATAAAACGCTAAAAAAACTAACGCTAGGCAATTTTTTCCAGAATTGTACTGTATGGCTCACTAGTCTATAATTTTCTAGAGTTCACCATTTAGAACACAGAATCAACACACAGTCTTTGGTCTTCAAGACTGCAAACCTCAAGAAAAATCCTGACATAGGTACATGCAATTTGCATCCCAAATTACAAAAGTTATGACTCAATGACCCTGTTATCTGTGCCCTGGAAAAAAACACTAATAAGTCTGTTACCATTGATTGTCTGAGGTGCTAAAGAATCCAACCATAAGGCCAAAGAGCAATGTCCTGGTACAGCTCATATTGCATTTACTAGAGAATTGGGAGCATGCAAAACACTCTGATCTCTGATTCTCACCACCCTCCTACAATCTCATCTCATTGTGAGCAAAAGGACCTGAAGAGCAATCTGTTCCAGGAAGAGATGGTGGCCTCTAAGCACGGCCGACTCCAAAACACCTATTTTCCCGGATTCCTTGGAGATGACCAATAGTGAATTCATAACTGCCTTATTCTTCATCAGGCGTATATCAAGGGCGAGGCACAGTGTTGGGAATTAGAAATATCTTCAGCATTCTGGGCTGAGATGTAATGCATCTGGCTGGGAGGTGGAATTTATAAAAATATTTAACCTTTGGATCATTTTTCCTTCTTATCTTGGGCTTTTCTTTATACTTATTGATTTATCTATATTTTTGTTCATTGACGTTGAGGGCGAGGAGGCATTGTTTTATCTAACAAAAACGAATCCCTTTCTAACTCCTTCCCAAAAGGTCATTAGGAGCTAATCGCAGGAAGATGTCGAGTCCTACTGCCCCATGGCAAAAGAATGAGTGCCATCATTCTCTAACCCCCCAAGTGATGTTCTTTTCCTCTTTCTTTAAATATATCTTATTCATATGAGCTGGAATTAGAAACCCCAATGCCCTCCCTGGTCTGACAGGGGGTGAGGAAAGGTGCCACTGAAGAGAGTGTCAAGCTAGAAAAGAAAGTTTCATCGCTGTAGAAATGGAAGATTCTTCATTCACCATCAACAAAAAACTTTGTCACCCTCATGAATTTAAAACTCTAGCTAGACAAGGAAAGGTCCAAGCTTAGTACAACATCATATGGTTCCTCTTGGACTTCACCTCTGCAAAAAGAGCATGCTGAGTGAAACAAGCCAGTCAATGAAAGAGAAACACCACATGACCTCACTCATTTATGGATAATAAAGAACATAAACTGATGAACCAAAGGATAGATATAGAGACAGTAAAGCAACAAGCAGACTGTCAAATTACAGCGGGGAGGGTAGGGAGATCTGGGGGAGATAAGAGATCAACCGAAGGACTTGTATACATGCATATAAGTACAACCAATGGACACAAAACTCGGGGGAGGGAGGGTATGTATGGGAGGGGGGGCCAATGGTAAGATGTACACAGATAATAATTTAATAAAAAATAATAAATAATAAAAATTAAAATTAAAAAAAAGAACATACCATGCCTCTCTTGGAAAATCCTGGCAATGACCAAAAAAGCAATGCAATCAAGAGTAGGAATGATTCTATGAACACTGACATCATTCTTTAACCCCCAAGTGATGTTCTTTTCCTCCTTCTTTAAATATATTTTATTCATATGGCACAGAGTTCATTTACAGTTCAATGTCTTTCCTTTCCCTCCATCCCATTTTCAATGCACAACTAAGACAGTGACCATGATTTTACTCTTCCCAGGACCCCCAGAATTCATAATGTGCCTGGCACATAGTAGGCCAGATAACCGAACTGAATGTGGCCCATCTACAACTTAAGAAAGAACCCACTAAAAGCTATTACAGCCTTTCTAGCATTTGGACCACCCAGTATTTTTACTTATCAGGCAGAAGAAAATAAATACTGTTGGTATCTGTGTTTCCTGTAGTATTTCAGAGGAGAGGCACAGATATAAAGTCATATTCATTTTAGCCATTTACAAGAGACCTTGGTGACTTACTTAAGCCCTTTTTCTTCATTTGTAAACAGAGCTAATATCCCCTATCAGCAAGGTTGCAGGACACTGAAGGAAACAGAGTAGAAGTGCTGTATGTGATAGCAGACATCCAGTCAGAGACGTTACCTAACTGCCAATTCATCCAAATGGACTGCCTTTATCAATTACCTGATTGCTGATTTAGGTTTTCAGCTATTCTGCAGGTCATGCCAATACACTTCAGCCTGAATCTCATGACGATCTCTTTTTACCTCCTTCACAACCCATTCCCTCCCCTCTTCAGCAAACCCTTCCATAAACCACCAATACCAGAAGCTTTCAACTTTGGCTTCCTGGGTTCGATAGGTTTTTCCTTCTGCCTTCCGCATTTAGTTCTTGCAGCAACCACTCTGAAACAGAAAACCTGGAGGCTAAATGGAAGATGGTAGAGCTCCTGACTCCAGGAACTAGATGCCTTAGGACCCAAGTTATAGCTGGAAAGCCCAATGCAGAGTAAGAAAACGCGCTGCCCTGGAAGGAAGCTTTATCCTTTCCATCACATTAACATGGAGCAGCCCAGCTTCATTTTCAGAAAAACAACTACAGGTGGCAGAAAACCCAGAAGCCCATTGCCATACCTGCAAATGGAAAGGCAACGTGAGACCTGAGAGCATCAATAGCCAACATCCATTAACCTATGGAGCCCTATGCCAACACACACTTCACTTAAATCCCCCAAACTAATTCGTTCCAAGGAAAGATGTCACTTGACATGATTATGATTAAGAAAGAAACAGAGCAGAGAAGCGAAAGGTAATTCTTGCACAGAATGAAGAAAGAGTGGTAGGATTATAAAAAAAAAAAAAAAGCCTCCAAATCCTGCCAAATCTACAACATGAAATTATTGCAAAAACTGGAAACCCTCATTTTGTACATGGAGAAAAATTAGAGTGACTAACAACAGGTAATATGCAGTGTTAGAAATAGCCTATCTTAGAGGCTTCAGCAAATAAAAGGGACGCACAAGCCCAGACGGTGTGGTTCAGTGTTTGAGCGCCAACCTATGAACCAGGAGGCCATGGGTTGATTCCTAGTCAGGGCACATGCCTGGGCTGCAGGTTCGATCCCTAGTGGAGAGCGTCAGGAGGCAGCCGGTTGATGATTCTCTCTCATCACTGATGTTCCCATCTCTCTTTCCCTCTCCCTTCCTCTCTGAAATCAATAAAAACATATATTTTTTAAAAAGGGACACACAAGAAGCCAAAGATAGGTTGCAGGGATAGATGATATGTGCGAATTCTCCCTTTTCCTTACAATAAACAAATCACACAGGTTCACTTCATTACACTGCATGTAAAAAAATAAAGCACTGTTTCCGGGCAACAAACACTTTAGGAGCTTAATATTCACTGTGCAGAATCCTAAAAAGTCAGTGAATGTCTTGGAATTTCACCACACACACTTGCGTCACCACACTCTTTTGTGTCAGCCTGTTTCATTATCTTCAAGGCTTAGCATAATTGGAGCCTCAGTCTAAAAATAGGCTATTTTTTTTTCCCTTTGCAATCCTATTGGTAAATAAAAGTTAGGGGAGTTTTTATCCCCTTCATTTGTTTTAAACAACCACTACCTCTGCTCATCGAGCAACGATTACTGAATATGTTTTCTGGACCTATTTGTTAATTGTGCTTATGGCAAACACTACGACCTTCTCCATTATAACGGGCGGTGAGATGAGAGTGCCCTAGACAAGCTACACAAAGACATGCTCCAGAACCACCCCGGTTTTCGCTGTGATGAATGGCATCACCATCCCTTATTCCAGCGTTTTTCAACCGCTGTTCCGCGGCACACTGTTGCCTGGTGTGCCGTAGGTGCAGACAAGACAAGAATTTTATAATTTTTCACTATTTTGTTTACTTAATATTTCATAATAAAGTAATTATAAAATACTTTCTTTGTGTTTATTTGATTCCTATTCAAGAGAATTACTTTATATATAGTCAATATAGGCACAGAGTTAAATTTTTTAACATTTTCTAATGGTGGTGTGCCTCGTGATTTTTTTCATGAAACAAGTGTGCCTTTGCCCAAAAAAGGTTGAAAAACACTGCCTTATTCCACACGCACACAGGACAGAAGGAAGTATCCTTCCTCATCTGAGTCTCTCCGTCCTTGCTGCATCACCCAATTCTCTTCCTTAAGCATTCCATTCTTAGTGTCACATTAATTATGACCATTCAAATTCCCTTATGGCTGGTGTCAAAGGACTGAGGAAGTCAGAGACTCAATGGAAATCTATAAACTGACAGCAAATACTACCCAGTCCTGAATGATACATGGGAACTGGCACACATCCTTTCAAACAAAAATGGCTCCAAGCACTGTGAAGATATAACACTATTTTCTCGCAGTTCATGATGCCTGGTGCACAGACAAACACTCAAAAAACACCGGTTTCGGCTGAAGTGGGGTTTTACTGTTAGCATAAAGTGTTTATCGATAGAACAGTGTCTGGAAAACATTACCTGCTTAATATACCTTAGCCATCTTTATTATCCCTACTTGAACTGTGCGTCTATTTACTACTGACACATACAGGGAAACGTGAGGCCAGATCCTAATTCTCTTTGGAAGTTCATAATAACTGTTACCCAACCTAAGTTGAGAGCTAGTCACATGTGCCACAATAAATTGAGTGGGGGAGGACAAAACCAATATACGATAAACCGAAAAAGAGTTCATTAGGAGGCATTAGCATAGGGCTTAAGTAATAGCTGTATTTTCCCTTTCTAATAAATATCTCCAAATATCGTTCACAGTGGTTCAATTTATCAGCAAATGGTTTGCACAGGCTCCTATAGGACAAAATGAGATATCTTGTACTAGAAACAAGGACAAAACAATAGTTAAAGTAGCAATCTTTTTTTGTTTGTGTTTTTTTTTGTTTTTTTGGTTTTTTGTGTGTTGTTTTTTTTTTTTTTGTTATTAACCTTCACCCAAGGATATTTTTCCATTGATTTTTTTTTTTTAGAGAGTGGAAGTGGGTGGAAGAGAGAGGGGGAGGGAGGGAGGGAGGGAAGGGGGAGATCAAAGTGAGAGAGAAATAAACTACAGAATATTCATATGATGGAATACTATAGAGCAGTTGAAATGGAATGATCAGATCTATACATATCAACCTGGCTATAGTGAAAAAATATAATGTTGGGATAAAAAACAAGTGGTAAACTCAAATATGAAGAACAATTTACATAAGTTAAATGGGTATATTCAGTTAAGAAGAGCCTACAAAAAGGAAAGATACATATCAACTTCACAACAGGAGCAGCCGCTGCAGAGGGAAGGAGGAAATTGGGGAAGGGACAGAGAGGACATTACTGTAAGGCTTTCTTTGATTTAAAGAAAATATGGCCGAAACCGGTTTGGCTCAGTGGTAGAGCGTTGGTCTGCGAACTGAAGGGTCCCAGGTTCGATTCCAGTCAAGGGCATGTACCTTGGTTGCAGGCATATCCCCTGTAGGGGGTGTGCAGGAGGCAGCTGGTCGATGTTTCTCTCTCATCGATGTTTCTAGCTCTCTATTCCTTTCCCTTCTTCTCTGTAAAAAAATCAATAAAATATATATATATTTTTAATTCTGAAACAGTTACGGCAAAATCTTAACATGTGATCATTCTGGGAAGTAGCTACATGGATATGTTAGTTTATTCTATAAAAATTCTGAAATAAATTTTAATTTGTAAATGAGAGGTTGAGGTGGAGTAGAGTCAGAAAAGGCCTCGCCAAAGTGTCATAGAAGCTGAGACTTGAAGAGAGAGAAAAATGCAGCCCTGCACCACCAAACCGGGGGAGGAGCGTTCCATGCAGCGGGGCCCAGATGCAGAAGGGCCTTATGGAAGGACAGAAAGAAACCAATATGTTGTGTTTGTGGAACCAAAAGAAAACAGTGGCCCATGAGGCTGGACCAAAGCAGGGCTGGGAAGGGCAGCGGATCGGTTAGTATGCAGGACCTTGGAGGCCCAAGTGAACTGAGATGGGAAATCACAGAAAATGACATGATGCAATCACATGTTAAAAATATAGGCTGCCCAGCAGGCGTGGTTCAGTGGTTGAACGTCAACCTATGAACCAGGAAGGTCACAGTTCAATTCCCGGTTAGGGCACATGCATGGAATGCAGGTTCGATCCCATGTAGGGCTGCAAGAGGCAAGCCCTACTCTCTCATCATTGATGTTTCTATCTCTATCTCCCTCTCCCTTCCTCTCTGAAATCATTAAAAATATATATTTTTAAAATATAGACTACCTGCTTTGTAGAGAATGGATTAGAACAGTGGTTGGCAAACTCATTAGTCAACAGAGCGGCAAACCGCGGCTCGAGAGCCACAGTTTGCCGACCACTGGATTAGAAGATGCAAGAGTAGAAGGGAGACACCAAAGGAAGGCTGCTGTGATCCTGGCCAGACACAATGGTAGGAGTACTGTACTAAGTAGGAGGTAGCAGTGGCAATGGAGAAAAATGGATGAATCTATTCTGAAGGTAAGATTCACAAGACTTACTAATAACTAGATCTTAGGACTGGGGTAAGAAATGACAAGACAACTATTTTTTTAATATTATAAAAATACTTGGTGTGCCGAAACCGGTTTGGCTCAGTGGTAGAGCGTCGGTCTGCGGAATGAAGGATCCCGGGTTCGATTCTGGTCAGGGGCATTTACGTTGGTTGCAGGCACATCCCCGGTAGGGGGTGTGCAAGAGGCAGCTGGTCCATGTTCTTCTCTCATCGACGTTTCTAGCTCTCTATCTCTCTCCCTTCCACTCTGTAAAAAATCAATAAAATATATTTTTAAAAAATAAAATAAAATAAAAATACTTGGTGTTTGCCATTGTGCGCACTACTAGATGCTGCTGAAGGACAAGTAAAAAACTCTAGGGCTCCAAATCCATTTAATAAAAATGAATGAATAAACTAAGCAAACTCAAGAATGAATTAATGTAAATATAAGCTGAGGTCAATATACTAAAGAGGTTAAATCAGTCAGGGAAAGTGAACTTCGGGGAAGGAAGATTAAAAGAGAAAATTAGTGTAGATGAACAAAGGCAGGAAACGAAGAAGGAACGGCAAAATGAAAACATAAAATAGAAAATTATTTGGCAAAGAGCATACAAATTTGCTTTATTAGACTATTAAGCATTCAAGAGAAGAATGTAGATGGGTTGAGAGACAGACATGACAGCATGAGGTGTTTTCTTGTTGTTGTTTTTTTAGCCAACATTTACTGAGTGCTAATTATGACTATATTAACACACATCTCATTTAATTTTCCCAATAACTTGTTGGATAGCTACCATTATTAAAAACGAGGAGGCGGAGGCTGAGAGGGGTTAAGTAACCAGTCAGCGGGCTGCCAGCTCAGGGAGAAGCAGAGCCAGGCGGCGCCTCCCTGGCACTTGCCGGGAAGCCAGTGGGCTGGAGGTGGTGGGGAGACCGGCGAGAGCAGGAGCGCAAGGGCGCCAGGCCTAGCCTGGATCCAGGCCTGCCGCGCAGTTGAGGTGTTTTACAAGCTATTCTCCATGTCTCAAACCCCTCCCCTGTAAACTGGGGAGAATTACAGTGTCTCCTTACTGCACTGCTGCCTTGCCACCATCACTGCACTTGAAGAGCAACCAGCTAAAGTCAACCATCACCTTCATGTCCCAAAATTCAAGGGAGCCGAAACCGGTTTGGCTCAGTGGATAGAGCGTCGCCTGCGGACTGAAAGGTCCCAGGTTCGATTCCAGTCAAGGGCATGTACCTTGGTTGCGGGCACATCCCCAATGGGGGGTGTGCAAGAGGCAGCTGGTCGATGACTCTCTCATCAGTGTTTCTAACTCTCTATCCCTCTCTCTTCCTCTCTGTAAAAAAAAAAAAAATCAATAAAATATATATTTTTTTAAATTCAAGGGAAAATTTTCAAACTTTTATCAGTGTCACTTTCTGATAATCACCCCCCACCTCACCCCCCCACCACCGAAACGCCCTTCCACCACACTACGTGTTCCTACTTTTTTCCAGACAACTTTTTACATCCAGCCTCCACCACCTAGCCTTCATGCTGGAGATCCTTCAGACTGGGCCCTACAGACCCTCTCTTTCTACTCTCCTCTCTCCCAATGTAGTCTCAGCCAAGTGGATGGCTTAATTTATCTCAATACACCAACAACTCCCAAATTTATATCCTTCCCCCTCAAAATTAACATGGCCAAGGTCAAACATTTTCCCTTCCCCGAGCCCCAAACTCGGTCATCTTCCGGTGCTCTTCACCTCAATGAAAGGCACCCCATCCACCTACCTGCTCAGTCAGATAGGAGTTGTTCTTGATACTTTTGCTATTCTAAGCCCTAGCCAATCTAGCACCAGTTTTGCTCCCCCTTCCACCCCCTCACATCTCTCTCATGTCTGTATCCTCCCTCCTCTGACTGCCATCACACCAGCCAAGCTACCACCAATCACTTGCCTGGAATACTTTAATAAGAGCCTACTCAATCATTACACTCATCGATTCTGACCCCTCAAGCTCACTCAGCCAGAATGATCTCAAAACGTGAATGAAGCCAATACCCCCACCACTCCCTCTAGAACCCACTCATGTTCTCTGCTGCTCAATACGACCAACATGGCCACTCTCCAGCCTCACCTCCCATCACTCTCTCCTTCCTCTCTGCACCCAGCTACAGCAGCCTCCCCTGTTCCGTGGTCATACAATGCTTCCATCTACCCCAGGATCTCCACACGTGTCCTCCCCCTTCCCCTGTAGTGCTCAGCGCTGTAGCCCTTTAGCTAACTAACTCCAGTGCACACTTTACGGATCTCACCTCTCGTGTCACTGGCTCAGGAAACCTCCGATTCTTCAGTCTAGGTGCTTTGATTCTTCACGGGGTCTTTGTCAGCAGCACTCAGAAAGTCCCGTGCCTTTTCTTAGTACCTGTTTTCTTTTGGAGTGGCCTGATCATTCATTGGACTATTTGCTTAATGGCGCTCACCTACCAGACTGAAAATTCCGTGAGGACAAGACCCTTGAATGCATACATTTATCACGGTTTCCCCCAACACACCAACCCCATGCCCGACACCTGGGGGCTTGGCACCTCACGAGAATGCTTCCTCCCGGTTATCAGGAGAAATAGTAACGTACGGGCTTTCTTACGTTAAGGTGCTTGGTAACTGGGGCTCCACAGCAATCACTGTCACCTAGCACCCTTTGACAAGAGAAAACATAGCCGAAACCGGTTTGGCTCAGTGGATAGAGCGTCGGCCTGCAGACTGAAAAGTCCCGGTTCGATTCCAGTCAAGGGCATATACCTTGGTTTCGGGCACATCCCCAGTAGGGGGTGTGCAAGAGGCAGCGGATCGATGATTCTCTCTCATCGATGTTTCTGACTCTCTATCCCTCTCTCTTCCTCTCTGTAAAAATCAATAAAATATATTTTTAAAAAGAGAGAGAGAGAGAGAGAGAGAGAGAAAACAGAGGCTCCCAATGACCGACTTGCTCAAAGCCACGCAAAGCAAACAAGAAAAGGAGTGAGTGAGCATGGCGTCCTTGGTTTCCAGGCCAAGCTTTCTCCAGCACACTCACAGCTTTCTGTGTTTTGCGTGCCTACTAAAGATGTTTTCTCTTGCTGACCAGTAAGTAATCACGAGTTTGGCCTCCCAAGATCTAGCTCTACTTTTATTGGAATCGTTACCTAAGGCTTTTGTCTCAAGCCTGCAGGTCACAAGCAATGTCATCTGTCTCCATTTCCCACCATGGTACATACTCAGCAAAATATTACTCAAAAACTTACTGGCTATGAGGTAAGAACCAGTAAGCAAACTAAATATATTCACCTGCTCTCAGCCAATCTTCTGAAAACAAGTGTGTGTGTTTTTTCTGCCCTGCCAAGACACCATTAAAGAAGAAATACCCGGATGTTTCTTGTGATTCAATTATCAGCTGTCCAGCACATCATGCCATGTGGTCCAATTTAAATAGAACATACACCCCTATCCTGTTGACCAGAGCACAGAAATGTCGCATGTGGCCTAAGAACAATGCACATTATTAATAGTCTGCGAGCTTATTCCTTTTCCCAAGCGCCCCTCCTCAATCCCCATTCCTCCCCGCCTGCAGAAGGCATACCACCATCCAGCACAGGGCTGAAAATATAATCTGTGGTTAAGTCAGCAGGGGTGAAAAGCCCCTGAAATAAATACAGCCAAATGTCTGACACTCCAAATTATGACAGAAACCTAATATCTTTGCTTCACTCCCATCCCCACTCGACTCGCAGCTCTGAGGCAAAAAAAAAAAATAAAAAATAAAAAAAAATCCATAACTAGCCTCAAAACAACAAATCTTTTGTTAAACATAAAACAACAAAGCCAATAAAAAAAATAGGCAACAGAAAACTAAACCCAACCCTGCAAAGAACAATTAGTAATTCCAAATACAGCACATAAAGCATATCTGGAAATCACTCATGCTGTTGTTCTTTTAAAAATGCAAGTAGAGATTCACTTTTGCTCTATTTTATTTCACTTGGCTTTTTCAAAGAGGGAGGGAATCTGTTTTCAAAGACAAGTTTTAAATTTTGAGAGTCTTAATACATTCAAGTTTGAAAGGGACGCAAGCCAATTCAACCACAAAAATTAATAATAAAAGGAAACAAGGACAGCTGTACAACCCGACGCTGGCACTCCATTTCAAAGTAGGTATAAGATGTCTAAAGCGATGACTACAGGGCTCAGGAATCCCTGGCTTAAAATCAAACAGCTTCTTAACACATACACACATGCATAAAGCCATTCTCCCCACCTTCCAAAACTCCCACGACTTACCAAACCCGGCTCACTGTAACTTAACACAGTATTTATGATATGGCAAATTGACACGGGCTCACACTGCCTACTGAAAGGATGATATACAAACAGAAGGCACTAATTCTATTGGTCTTCCCTCAGTGAACCGGTCCCAAGCCATAATAAACCCCGCCAACTTGTTTTGTTTTTAAATCTGAGATGCCTGTGTCTTTAAGGGACGTGACTGGACTGTTGTGAAAAGAATGCTCAAGCCACCAGACGGCACAGGCTGCCGAAAGCAGGTCCTTCCAATTAGCGATAAAAGTGCCCAGGACGGCTAAGTGAAGAGACAGTGCGGTGACACATTGTGCACCATCAAATTCAAACACCGAGGCAGCTGATCCATTTGCGGGGTGGGCAATCTGCAAGGTTGCCAGGTGCGACCGTGTCTCCCACAAATCTATCACCTTGGCAGAGGAAAGGAAAAAAACAAAAACAAAGAAGAGGTCAATATTTGGGTTCTCTACTGATCCCTTCTCTTCAATCCATCTATGTCTGCAATTTGTGAAGAGAGGGGGAAAGGACGTGGGAGGGAAAAGAAAAGTTATATGGTATTTTCCCCTTTCCTTAAGAACAGCGTCATCCGGGAAATTACGCAGATGCACTACAGAACCATAGAACCAGACAATTAAAACTTACGCCGATTTCTATGCCACTGATGAGTAGTGGTTAATAAATTCACACTTTCCTTTTTTGTCTCTTAACAAGGAGGGAATGGCACTTTCAAAACCATTACTGCTCTGTCATCTTGGTCCATTGCCAGAGCGAGGAGCTTTAGAACACCTGTCAAATAGCACGCGGCTTGCGAAAAAGAAACATACACCCAAACAGGTTTATACAGGATGCTCGCATATGCAGAAAGAAAAATGAGTTTGGGTTAACAGCAAGTCCCTCGTGCTGGTGAGGGTTGGGAAGAAAGGAAGAGATTTCCAGGACCCGGTTTATGTTATTGGAGTGAGAGCAATTAAACTTAACCGGTCTCGGCAGAGACACACAGCGCTGACACCAGGTCGGTCTGATAGGATTTATCTCCTCATCCTCAGCCACATTCCCAGAGGCTGCAGTAATTAAATGGGCAAAAGATGGAGGCAAAAATGCTACCTGTCTTCCCAGTAGGACTGGACAAACTATCCTTTCCTTGTTCTGAGTGTCCAGGCCATTTCTCATAAACTCAAAGTGGGCTTAAATATCAAGACCCTTCTTTTTAAAATGCATCTCCTCCACCCCCACCCATCTGTACCTGTGGAAACTACTAGTCCAGCGTGACCCTGGAGTTCCAGCAAACAAGCACCCACCTGCGCGGCACAGGCCTAGGCTGGAAGTGGAACACCAAAACACGCAACGGAATGGAAGTGGAGACTGAAGAATACAGAAGCAACGTGAAGCTGTAGGCTTGTCTTTTGTTTTTGCTAATAAAGAAAATGTGCGGTGTTCATGTTAGTGCATGTGGACTCGTTCCAAAATCGAGTAATAAAACAGCCAATGTGTGGCTTTTAGAAGGGCTCGCATTTAGATCGAGGATAAGAAAATTCCACTTTCCTTAACAAAATAAACCCTGGCAGTTTCAAGGTTGGCAATAAGAAGATTCTGGAAGATGGGGGAGGACAGCCCACAGCCCCGGGACCACCTCTTCCTGCCACTGTGTGTGAAGTGGAACAAGGTGTGTGAAGGAGGAGTGCAGGGTGCTCCTTCTTGACAAAAACTTGTATTATTAGGGCAAACGGGCTTTTCCTTGAAGCCCCCAAAGTTCAGGTAGGACAAAGATAAGGCAACCATTCCAAAACTTCTGTAAATATAGTGAATTAACAAGAAAGTACATAAATATCTCCTTGTTGAAGCGCGCTCATATGCTCACAAATCCCAGCTCTTCACCAGCAGAACTTGACCCAGCCCGCATCTAACAGTAACCGCCCCGTGTCCTCCTAAATCTATAGCTTTCAATGTCCAAAGAGCACACAGAGGCAGATGTCCAGACTTCTTCGAGGTGCTAGTTTCCAACTAATAAGAAAGAAGGATAAGGTCATTCTGAATTTATTTTAAATGTCTAAACTTCCGACTATTTTGAAATAAATATACCAATGTTTTCAAGTATGTAGAGTAATTCAAAGAAAGCCTAAGTATAACGCATTTATTTATCTCTCTAGATGCAACATTGTATTACTAAAGCATAAATTATTCTACATCCTTGAAATTTTTGTCATCACATTTTTCTGGAATTATTGAATGTCTACATTATCATAATTTGGACTGACCTCCATGGAGTATTTCCAAATTAGTGAATCCTCTTCTTATCTTTATATTTACCAACATTACTTTCATCAATTTTCAGAAAGGATATAGACAAATGGACAAGAAAATGTAGATGCTAATAGTAAAAGTTCATCATTATACATGATCTGCAGTTAAGCTATCACTTACTTGACTGGAAAGAAGAGTTTCTACAGAATTTAAAGATATATGGAAATAATCTAAGCTCAAAAATAACTATTTATTTGTGCTATGAAATATGGTTATGAATGGTAACTAGTATTGTGATTATTATCTCATAGTGCATACAAATATCAAATCAGTATGAATACACCTGAAAGTAATAAAATGTTATATGTCAACCATAACTCATTAAGAAAAAAAGAAAAAGTCAGAAAAAATTTTGTGCTATGAAGAATTTCAGCTCATTTCATCTGAATTACCACAAATTATGGATGTGAGTTTAAAAAGCTGAATAGTACTTGTTAGCAGTTTTCAAAAACTGCAAAGAATTTAGAACTCAAATATCCCTGAAATACAACAATAAAGAGGGGATAAAGGGTTTCTCTGGATTAGAATTTTATAATATAAACAACTTCAAAAGTGACAAGTAATCTGTGATCACTGAAAAAGGATATTGCTTCTTTTTTAACAAGTATATTCTGCAAAAATATATTAAACCTACATTTCATTCTTAAAAGAAATTCTCTTCTCATACTAAAAAAAAAAATGTTAGTAGGTCAGCTGGAGTTAGAAGTAGTTTTAATAGTGGCTATTAAAATTCTGGAGACAGAATTAGAACTCTTCCCTCCCACCGCCCACACAGTTTCCATGGGCCTGGGCTGGCCAGACATTCTTCATGCTGCCATGTTTTACGTGACAAAAACATATATTAAGGCTAAAGTTTTCCCTCAAACTACAAAAGAAGGAATATAAGAAGCACCAGTTCTTTACCATTTTTGCATCATGGTCCCCTTTAAGAATCTCTTAAATGTTATATGCCCTCTCCCCCACCCTCCCTAAGTAACATATGCACAGATACATGAAATGTGGGATAAATAAATTACAAAAGAAAATGCTGCATACAACTTCAGAGAATTCAGACCTTCTTTTGGCTCTACTTGGCTTGTGAGAAGTTCTCATATGATAATCTGAGAACAAGCAAAACATCAAAATCTATGTATTTTTTAAATGTCCAAAAGATGTTTTCCTTCCCTTAGTGTAATTTCCTCTATTTTTCACCAACTTTGACTAAAGCTGTTAGAAACAAAAGTGACTTTTCTATTATACATGACTCTCTTTTAGACCAGAGGTCCACAAACTTTTTCTGTGAGGGACCAGAAAGTACATATTTTAGGCTTTGTAGGACATTCAGTGTCTGTGGCACTAATCAACTCTGCCATTGTAACACAGCACAAATGCAAATGGGTGTGGCTGTGCCCCAATAAAATTTTATTAAAAAAGAAAAGAGGCAGATGAGCCCTGGCCAGGTGGCTCGATTGGAGCACTGTCCCGTACACCAAAAGGTTGCAGGTTCGATTCCCAGTCAGGTTGTGGGTTCAATCTCGTCGGGACACGTATGGGAGGCAACTGATCAATGTTTCTCTTCCTTCCTCTCTCTCTAAAATTAAGGAAAAAAATCCATATCCTCATGTGATGATTAAAATAAAATAAAACAAAACAGACGTTGGATAGGAGTAAGCACATGGGTTATAATTTTATCAACCCCTGGAATAGAAGAAAAGATTCAACAATTCCACATGGAAGCAAACAGACAAATACAATAATATTCCTAACTTATACCCTCTCTAAAAATAATTTCCAGTAGGATTAAAGAATGAGAAAAGCCAAACTGCAACTTTTAGAAGAAAATAAGAGAGAATTTCTATGTCATTGGAGGAGGGAAAGATCTCTTAAGGAAAAACGCCATATAGTGCATAGGAACGAAAAAAATCAAATATTTGGCATTAAAATTAAAAACTTCTACACAGTAAAAGACCCCAAATAAAATTAAAGGATAAGCCACAGACTAAAAGATAGTTACAACGCAAATGACAAAGAAAGGATGAGCCCTTGAGTAAAAATACTGAGACATACAACCCAATGAAACAGAGCCTATAGGCATACAAGAAATTCACATAAAAAAACTGAAGAGTTAAAACACATGGAAAGGTGCTCAACTTAACTGATAGAGAAATGTGAATTAAAATCACAATGAGATACCGTTTCACACGCATGAGAATGGCAAAAATTAAAAACTCTGATAATAACAAAGTGCTAACAAGAATGTTGCCGAAGCCGGTTTGGCTCAGTGGTGGAGCGTCGGTCTGCGGACTGAAAGGTCCCAGGTTCGATTCCGGTCAGGGGCATGTACCTTGGTTGCGGGCACATCCCCGGTAGGAGGTGTGCAAGAGGCAGCTGGTCGATGTTTCTCTCTCATCGATGTTTCTAGCTCTCTATCTCTCTCCCTTCCTCTCTGTAAAAAATCAATAAAATATATTTTTTTTTAAAAAAAAAAAAAAAAAAAAGAATGTGAAGCACTGGTGTGCAATAAATATGCTTACAAGCAGAGAATAAGTTTAAAACCCCTCCATAGAAAAGTAAATTCAAAGCAATAAAATTATGCATCGAAATCATTGCTGACCTATTTTTCTATAATTTAGTTGGAATTGTGATGTGGCCATGGGAAGAGGTGAATATAGCTTTCACATACTCCACCTTGGATATCCTCTCCTCCGATTTATTTTTAAATTAACCCCTAATATGGTAACTGAGGGAGTCAAGTATTGTAGCCCCATGGTCATGGATATGAATTTAGCAATTTGAAAGATTTAGCTTCCTATGATAAATTAAATGACTGCTCGAATCAACATCATATGCTTTTTGTTGATGTGCTAACCCTAAGCCTAGTAACACACTGCAGAAACTCTTGCATGTGTGGCAATGTCTACTGCAACACTATTAGTAATAGCAAAGGCACTAAAACAAGTGAAAACTTGGAAATCTAAAAATGTGGACAATGGCAGAATAAAAATATGCTGTGCTGAATGTATTCACTGATACATTACAGAATAGGTAACATGAATAAATGAAATCTAAAAATGTAGCAACACGGATATACCTAAAATGTGGTTCTCCCCCTACTCTTTGTTTTTGGCAAACTGCAAAATAATATAGAGCACAGCACAGAAATGGTAAAAACTTTTAATGCACCGCGTGTGTAGGCACACGTTTATTATAAAAGTGAAAAGTGATGAGCAGGAGGGCAAAACCAACCCCGAGAGAGGAAGACAAGAAGGAAGAAAATAAAGATAAAAATTATGAACAACAAATATGTAACTATCAATAAGTGAATCTAAAAACCAAGGGAATTAAAAAAAATCTGATGAATAATATTAACTGGTGAATATAATAGAATCAGAGGTATGGAAGGGGAGTGGACTGACAATTATCGGGGAAAAGGAGAATGGGGGTGTGGGAAGAGACTGAACATAAACTGTGCACCTATGGATGAGGACAGTGGGGGGTGGGGAAAGGGCAGAGGGTGGGGTGGGAACCTGGTGGAGGAGAGCAATGGAGGGAAAAAAATGAGGAACATTTGTAATAACATGAACAATAAAGATTTATTTAAAAAAAAAAAAAGAAATCGGTGAGGGTGGTGAAGAAATGGTTTTTAAAGAAAAAAGATTGCAAAAGTGAAAAATTTGGGTTATTTCCAGATAAAGATGAAAGACATCCTTAACACTTATGTGTAAGATTCTCCATCTTCACTCAGTCTCCTTTGCCACTGACACCAACAAAGGCTAACTCCCCACCCCCCAACTTCACCCCAGGATCATTCCCAAAGGCTCCTGACAGGTGCCAGCACGTCACCAAGAGACTCCCAGGAAGGCTTGCCCAGACTACAATGTGTGCATGTGGTGATCTGGATACATTTTCTAAATGTACAGATTCCAGCTCTGAACACAACGGAAAGCGAGGCAGTCTACAACTGGTTGGCAGGCAGGCTAGCAAAAGTCTCATTTCGGCCTACTGGGTGAGAAAATGAAAATCCATGAGCTCTACACCCAAACATTAGAGCCTACGTTTATTTTAAGATGCAATAAAAAAATTTCAGACTAAAAGTCATTTTGCTCAAGGGCACAGAAATAACAGAGTGCAGAAATAAAACAATACCAACATCAATAAGTGCTCGTTATTCCATAAAGACAAATATTACCATTACACTAAGGACTGTACAGTAAGTATGCTTGTTAAGTATAGAGTAAGTTTAAAACTCCTCAGAAAACCCCAACAAATTCACAGAGGCAAAATTATATATCAAAATCATTTTGCTCTGGCTGGTCTGGTGGCTTAGTTGGTTGGAAGATCGTAGAGTACCACTAAAAAAGGTTGTGGGTTCGATCCCCAGTTGGGGCACTTACAGGAGGCAATCGATCAACGCTTTTCACTCAAATCAATGTTTCTCTTTCTCTCTCTCTCCCTCTTCCTCTCTCTTTCAAATCAATAAAAATATATCCTTGGGTGAGGATTTAAAAAATAAATCTTTTTCATTCTCTTTACACTGATACTGTGACCAAAGTAGTCATGTATTGTAGCCCCATGGCCAGAAGTGTAAATTTAGCTATATGACAGAAAAATTAGCTTGCTATGATACATTAAATAATTGTTCTTACCAATAAAGCTTAGGATTCAAAAACCATTTTTTAAAACACTAAATAGATTAGACGATCACAATCCTCTGGTCCAGTGACAACCTTTATTAATAGTTTCAAAATTAATAAAAGTCGAAAATTTGGACAGATTTGTGACACTAAATGGTCTCCACTATATTGTTCACAGAATAAAGCCCTTAATTGATTAATGATCTCAGGGTGTCTATCGCCATCTAGTGAACAATCACTTCAATTACCACACCAGTCACTTGACAACTGAGTCTGTTGTTTTCTAGGTTTAAAATATATGTCCACTTCATTGATTAAGTGTTACATATGTGTCCTTATCCCCCCATTGTCCCCCCTGTTGTCTGTGTCCATTGGTTATGATCAATAAAGAAAAAAAAAAATATATATATATATATCTCCACTTAGTGCTATCAACTTGTCCAATATTTTTCTTTGTCTCTCTATATATACATTGAGAATACACATAAATACAGATGGTATTTACATAGATTAACTTTTGAGTGTCTGTAAACTAAGTTTCTACATTACTTCTATGGAAACCTCCATTTCTTTCTTTCTTTCTTTGTTAAATAACTTGCATGCTGTGAGGTCCCTCATACAATTCCTTAACCATTAACTAAATCCTTTACCACCACCAAGCAATTAAAAATTATAGTAGAGTTCAATTGTGAAATATCATACTTGGGAAAAGACAATATTGATGTCCATTTGACACAACTGTTAGCATTTTTATTATAAACCTGTTTTTAAGAGTACAATCAGTAATTACTCCTAATACTCTAGCAGCCATAATACATTTGATTACAGAAATTATTAGGTCACCAGAGCCAAAGCTGCATGATTCTGACAAAACTGAGCACACACAAAATAGATTAAAAATAAAAAGGGAGTGACATTTCAAGGCCTCCGCAAACTGTGTGTTAATCCATATTCAAATGCAAAAATTTTATAATCTTTTCAGAGGACATGCTACCAGGAGTCACTCTCATTAATTTCTACTTGAACCTTAATCTAATTTATCCTACCAAGACTTCAAAAGGAAACAATTTATAGGCCCTTCAAGTTACTATATTAATTTTGCCCCTCCATCTTATAATAAAAAAGACCAGTTTGAAAAAGTTACAAGGTATTCCAAAATCTCAGCAAGCTGACTCTCATTTTACACATCACTCTCCCTACTTCTCTAACAATGGAGAGATGCTTGAACTCACAAAGGCCTAATAGCATATACAGAAAATGCTAGTAAACCCAAAGACAGATTATCACCTATAATATTTCATTCTGCCAGTGCTAATAATTATCACCAACATTGTAACAATCCTTTTTATTTTAGGAAATAATCTCTGTAAATTGCTTTGAATCTTCTTCTAGAATAAAATGTCCAGAGAGCAACTATATCACTATTATTCCTCATGAACAGTTTTTATTATTTGTGGGAAGGAGCAAAGGGAAAAAGGGAAAGGAGAAACCAAGAAATTAAATCGCATATACTTATTTCAAGATGTGTCTGAAATTCTTTGTGTGTGTTTTTTTAGTGGGGAAAGCAGGGTTGTTGTTTTTTTAATAGTTTATTAAGATTTGTTATTGTTATATTTTATACAACAGAAAAATAAAAACTGAGTTTAAACTTTGCCTTTAAAGTACAGTGGATTAAGGGAGCGGGGTAGATCACTGGACAAATTTGGGGCTTATCATTATCAACAGTGCCCTTTTAAGCTTGTGGATTTCTGATCCAATGCAGAAAATGTAACAACAGGGATTTCCCATCAGCACGAGGCACTCTCCAAGGGAGTAAATTGTCAACTATTGCCTCTTGTGAGAAACTTAAGAGTAACCTTGATCCAATCTCAATACTCAACCCACGTATTATCACCCAGTTGGGCATAGTGAGTGCATTTCCTAATACAAAAATAAGGTTGTATTCTATCAGAAGCCACTGGATACTTACACAGAAATAAAATTTAAATAATTTTAAAACTTAGCCTAAAAAATGGAAACATCCTTCCTTCACTTCAACTAGACCCTAAGACACACATCTTCTCGTGTAAAAAAGACCTGTGTCTTGAGATGAGTACAAAAAAAAGATGATCTTCCAGGAATAAGAGGTAGAATATAAAGCAGAAGCATAGTTATGAGAGACATCCTGAGATGGGGCAGACAACCCTAATGATGTAAAAGCCTTACAGTCAGGAAGATATAGATTCCGATTCAAAATAGTTACTTATTAGACTGCACCTTTTTGAGTTGATCTTTCTCATCTGCAAAATGGAAACATTACTATTTTTATTCAGTGGATTCTTGTGGGTTTTAATGAAATAATGCAACGGAAAACTCACATGTTGCTGGTGTCCAATACATGTTTTGCCCTTCCTTCCTGGGCCCTAAGCCAAGTCTCCGAGATAGGGCTGTCAACAGGAGAGCAGCCCTGAACATCCTGTTTGTTTCATTCCATCTAGATCTGTGCTACCCATCATAACAGCCCCTGGCACATGTGGCTATTTAAAGTTAAATTTATTATAATTATAATTAAATAAAGCTTAAAATCCAATTCTTCAGCTGGTGGCACTAGCCAAAAGTAAGTGCTCACTAGCCACTGTGGCTGGCAGCTATTGCACTGCATAGTGCAGATGGAGAATATTTTCGTCATCTCAAAGTTCTATTGAACAGTGCTGGTCTGGACTCTGAAGCAGGGTAGGCAAGCTTTTTTTTTTTTTTTTTTTTTTTTTTTTCCTGAAAAGGGCTCAGTGGATATGATAGAATATCAGCCTGCAATGGTCACAGGTTCAATTCCCAGTCAAGGGTACAGTCAAGGACAGGTACCTACCCTGTTTCCCCGAAAATAAGACAGTGTCTTATATTAATTTTTTCTCCCAAAGTTGCGCTAGGTCTTATTTTCAGGGGATGTCTTATCTTTCCATGCGCTAGGTCTTATTTTTGGAGGATGTCTTATTTTCGGGGAAACACGGTAGTTGGAGGTTTGATAGGGGTGAGTGCGGGAGGCAACCAACCGATGCAGCTCTCTCACATCAATGTTTCTCTCTGTGTGTCTCTCTCTTTCTCTCCTCCCTTCCTTCCTTCCACTCTCTCTAAAAATTAATGGAAAATAATATCCTTAGGTGAGGTAACCAAAAAATAAAAATAAAAAATGAGCCAGAAAGTAAATATTTTAGGCTTTGTGGGCCTTGCAAGTCTCTATCTTGCCTACTCAGCTCTGCTGATGTAACACAAAAGCAGCCACAGACAATACATAAACGAATGAGCACGGCTGTGATCCAATAAAATTTTACAAAATTAGATGGCAAGCTGGATTTGGGCGATGGGCCACAGTTTGCCAACCCCTACTCTAGAGAATTCCGAGTCCAGACTCCCAACACAAGCCTTCTGTCCCATAGCCACCAACTACCTTCTGAAGACTGATATTCTTAAATCCACTGACTGGAATCAATGGTTTACTATAGTTAAAAGGAATTAATAGTTAATGTAACTATTCTTTTACAAATAAAGAAAAACCCCTTCTCTCAGTGCTAAACCAGATGGAGCTTATAGTCTCTACAAAGTGAAAGTACCTCAAATCTCTTTGTTCTGTGGCCCATCTTTCTAAAGCCAATAACTCTCTGCCAGAGGGGATGGGGGTTAGAAGACTGGATGAAAAGTGAAAGGATTAAGCCAACAAAAAACATATATATATAAAACACAGAGACGTATATAACCATAGGGAAAGGGGGGATGAGGGCTAGGTGGCGATGGGCAAGGAGGGGAGAAATGAGGACAGAAAAAGACTCTGCATAAGGCTATGGCGCACCATACAGTGTACAGATGTTTTATAAAGTTGTACACTTGAAGCCTGTATGGTTTTGCAAACCAATGTCATCCCAAAAAATTCAAAAAATAAAATAAAGCCAATAACTCTGAATCTATAACATGAGTCTTGACATGTTCCTGGAATGGTAGAATTCCACATTCAACTGGCTTCTTACTTAATATTCCTAGAGATCTTTGTAAGTCTCAAAGGTAACACAGCCAAGACAGAACTTTCAATCCCTCTCCCCTAGATTTCTCCATCTTAGGAAACAGGTCCATTAGCTAACCAGCTAGAAGACAAAAACGAAGGCATCCTCCTTGATTTCTTCCGTTCCCCCACACTCTGAGCTAACACACCAGAAAAAAACCAGCTCCCTTATGTCACTCGGGCCTCATTCTTGTTACCTCCTGAAGAAGCCTTCCCTGATCAATCTAAACTAGCCATCTTCACAGCCACCTTGTTTTATTATCTGCACAGCATTTACTTCTATCACAGTCTCTCAGTCATTTTTTAATTTATTTATTCACTTATTTACAGTCTGTTTTCCCAAACTATCCTCTCCCCGTCAAAGGCCACACCACATGTCCCTTTACTGGTATACCCCCTGCCCTGGTAGAAGGTGAGCCTCAGGATGCAGGGGCAGGGATCTTTTATATCTTGCTCGACACCCTACCCCAGTGCCTAGAACAATGTCTGCCACGTAGTAGACACTCAATAAACACACACACACAAACACACACACACACACACAATTAATGAATGTATCCTTATCTAAAAAGCCCTTCTCTCTCAAATTTGTCCTAAAAAGGGGGTACTTGTATAATTAGATAACAAGCTGGTTCTCCCACATTATTGCATAGGTAAAAATACTCTCAAAGTCAAAAGAAGATTTTTAAAAATACTCTAATTTTTAGAGATGTGATATTACACTATTTACCTCCCTTCCTTTGTATGTCACCAAAGCAGCCAGTGGCTTGGCGTAAAATCTGCTGTAGGAAAATCCCAGGCAGCCGTACATACTGTTCGCCGTGAGCTTCAAAGCCTTCTGTCGAATGTCATACTGCAGGCCACACAAGAAAAAAATACAATATTGGCAAATGCATAAGCATTACACTAAGTTTTTCTAGATGACCAGTGACGAGAAACCCTCAATATTCCTGAAGAAATAAAAAAACTCTCAACACATTCAACCTATCCTCCCAGAGACCCCAAAACTCCTGAAGTCGGAAGGATCTTCCTCAGATACAGCTTTGCAGATAGAAGTACCTTCCCGTTTGAGGCGATCTAGTGTGTTTTTGAATGGTTTCCTCCCCACAAATGTAAAAAAGGCGCATGCATTTGCCCACAGCATCATGTTAAATCACTCCCAGATAAGCAATTTCTGAAAGCTGATACTGTCACTCAGATGTCTCTCAGTGGAAAAGTTATACCTGAAGAACAAGGTCCGGATTTAAATCCTGCTGCTTCATTAGCTGTTTGACTTGTTTTCTCCGCTCTACCAGCTTCCGGATCTCTCTGGGCAAAATGCCCATGTCTAAGCCTGGATCTGGCAGCTCGGGGATCTGTTCTTGTTCTTCATCCTGGTGAACACACAACAGAAATTTCAGACAAATCAACTTTTATTAAATAAATTTCTAAATCATTTTGGGGGAGATTTACCCCCCTGATCACGTTGAAAAAGTACTTCCTTGTACAGTGTACAGTAAGGGTCAATAATGCGTGGGTGGTAAAGAAAGAGCTGAGAGGTTTGCAGCAGAACAAGTCAATACTGCCCAGTACCTTCCATCCCTCTAGGCATTGACACAGTAGATATCATTTAAAAGGGTGAGTTTTTACACATGCTCCTCTTCCTCTGTTCAACAAGATTGGGGAGAAATAGGTTTGCGGAAACTGTTTTTACAATAAAAACAGTAAGAGAGAGTCTTAGGATTAAAAAAAAAAAATCAATGAAACTGTTTTAAGTCATGTATACTATCAAACAAAATGCTATAACATTTTTAAAACTATGGAAAATCATAGCAAATACTACAAATGTTTTAGACACAAAAATAAAAGTCTAAATACTAAATTAGCAAATTTCTTTCAAGAATTTGGAACGGATATTTAAATAGGTCATGACATTTCTAAAAATTAATACATACATGGGTGCTCAAAAGTAGTTTTACAGTTTTGAGTACGAGAAACACAGTTTATTCTTGTATTATTTATTATTGTATAATTTTCCATACGAATTATTGTAAACCTACTTTTTCCCAGCCAGTATATATTCCTTAGCATATATGTAGTACCTTTTATCTATAAATTGCTTTCCAATCAGTAAAAGAATAGCAACATTCTAGAAAAGCAACCAGTAGTCTTCTTATAATTTATAGAAGAAAAAAAAAAGCAGGGAAAGCATTAAACCATTTCTCTCAAACTTCCATTAATTCCATTAATAGACTGCAAAGAAAAGTCAGGCAAATTTGCCCTTTCAAAGAGTCAGAATTAAAAATAAACCTCTTGGCTTAAAGTATGTCAAGTCGATGCCACTTGATAACCCAGCTTTTACAAAGTATCTAATTTTATAAAGATCAGTATCTTCCAATGAGCAATCTTACGAGAGTAACAGGGACGAGAGTAACAGGGACGTATTGCTTTCCAATACAGCAAAGATGGTAACAAACCTATTAAAGAGATCTTGGTATATAATCCAATCTATTTACAGCATCTATGGCGGTCAGATAAAAACTAAATTGAAAGGATTTAGAGTGAGGAAATTTATAATCCATGCTGGGCTCTACTGCCACTACCATTGTGGCACGAGCTGTTCTGAAGACCAGATGACTGACCGTACAGGAAAATGAGAACCTCTAAATTTCCACATGTATAGTATTCTGTAGAGTACCTCTAAGTTCCCTTTGAACTCTTAAATGATTCCATTATAGATCCAGAATCCAAAATGGAAAATTAAAGAAAAAACAGGGTGGGGCCGAAACCGGTTTGGCTCAATGGATAGGGCGTCGGCTTGGGGACTGAAGGGTCCCGGGTTCGATTCCCGTCAAGGGCATGTACCTTGGTTGCGGGCATATCCCCAGTAGGGGGAGTGCAAGAGGCAGCTGATCGATGACTCTCTCTCATCGATGTTTCTAACTCTCTATCTCTCTCCCTCCCTCTCTGTACAAAATCAATAAAATATATTTTTAAAAAACAGGGTGGGGGAGAGTGGTAGATAATGAAAATTGTCACAATGCTGACACAGTTGCAGGAAATGCAGCTACTACCTTTTGAGAATGTCCACCTAATCCTTCTCTGTAAAATTATCCTCTAGTCCCATAGGAAGGCCCATTTCTAGTACCCATGTTTGTACTAAAGAACCCACTCCTGTGATCACAACTGATGAGACCAGGAGGGCGAGGCAAGCCTGTAAGATTCTCTCTTCTGGGAAGATGGAACAGGGACTGAGAAACAGCTCCCAAGCATGTGGATGGAACTAAAAAGAAATGTAAGTTCAGGAGCTGGAGGGCAAATAGACATCTGCCACATGTACAAAGAAGCAGAGAAAAACAATATACAAGGTAGTGTGTTCATTTATATCTTTTACTGCTGGAGAATCAAATCTAACCAATTCCCCTACTGAAAGTTAACTGTATAAGCTTTATATATAAATTAAGCCCTATATAAAACTGTTGAGTGAAGGATCATTGGTTAGATTAAAATCCAAGTGAGAGAATTTAAAAAGATTATTTAAAAAGGGCTATTGCCCTAACCAGTCTGGCTCAGTGGATAGAGCACTGGCCTGTGGTCTGAAAGGTCTCAGGTTCCATTCTGGTCCAGGGCTTGTACCTTGGTTGCGGGCACATACCCTGTAGGGGGTGTGCAGGAGGCAGCTGATCAATGTTTCTCTCTCATTGATGTTTCTAACTCTCTATCCTTCTCCTTTCCTCTCTATAAAAAAAACAAACAAACAAAAAAAACATTTTTTTAAAAAAAGGGGGGGCTATTTAGTGAATAGAATCATTAATGCAATGCTTGCATAGACAAAATTTGTAAGATTGAGAATAACAAGTGTTGAAGAAGATGGGGAACAACTCGCACACATAGCTGGTAGGAGTGTCAAATGGTACAACTACTTAGGAAAACAGTATGACGGGTTCTTATCAAATTAAACATATACTTGCCCTACAAACAACGAATTCATTCCGTAAGTATTGACCCCATCAAAAATGAAAGCATAAATCCACAAAAAGATCCATACAAGAATATTCACAGCAGCTTTATTACTAATAGCCAAAAACTGAAGTCAATCCAACACTCATCTCAGGAGAATAAAGTGTGGAATATTCTTCAGCAATGAAAAGGAAAGAACCACCGGATGAAGCTCAAAAACATTATGTTGAACAAAAAAGCCAGACACAAAAGAGTACATACTGTATCACTCTATTTAAATGAATTCTACAACAGGCAAGATTAAACTATGGTGATAGAAGTCAGATCAATGGTTGACATAGGGGAAATGGGACTGACTATGAAAAGGCAAATGTGATATACCAAAACTCATGGATGAAGCTAAAGCAGTGCTCGTCGGAAAATTTATAATTGTGTATATTTATATTACAAGAGACAATGTGATATCTATAACCTAGACTTCCACCGTAAGACACTAGAAAATGGGCAAACTAAACCAAAGAAAGCAGAGAAAAGAAGATTACAGCAGAAATGAATGAAATAGAGAATTTTTAAAAAGCAACAGAAAAATCAAGAAAACCAAAGGTACTTCTTTGAAAAGACCAATAAAATTAACAAACTTTGGCTATATTGACAAAGAAAAAAAGAACACTCAAATTACTAAAATCAGGAATAAAAGAGGGTACATCCCTACTGAACTTAAATAGCAATGATTTTAAAAGAATACTATACACAATTTTATGCCAATAAATTAGATAACCTACATGAAATGGACAAATCTCTAGAAAGACACAAACAACTGAAACTGACTGAAGGGAAAATAGAAAATCTAAAAAGACCTATAACAATAGATTGACTTAGTAATCAAAAAAAGAAGTGTTAAGACCAGATAATTTTCACTAGTGAATTCTATCAAATATTTAAGTAATTAACACAAATTCCTCACAAACAAGCCCAAAATACAGAAAAGGAGGGATTACTTCCCAACCCATTCTATCAGACCAGTATTAACCTAATACCAAAACCAAAGAAAGGGGAAAAGACTACACACTAACAGCCTGTATGAATCCAGACAAAAACTCAACAAAATACTAATAAATCGAATCCAGCAACATATAAAAAAAGATTATATGCCAAGAAGTGGGACTTAACCAAGAAATGCAGGTTGGTACAATACCCTTTTATGATAAAACACTCAATAAACTAGAATGAACTAGGAGCAGAAGGGAATTTCCTCGACCTTATAAAGGACATCGATGGGAAACCTACAGCTAGCATCATACCTAATGATGAAAGATTAGATGCTGTCACCAAAGATCAGAAACAAGACATGGGTGCCTGCTCTTGCACTTCTATTTAACATTATACTGGAGGTTCTAGTAAGGGGAATTCTAGGCAAGGAAAAAAAATATAAGGAATCCAAATAGGAAAGAATTAAATGATCTTTATTCACAGAGGACATGATCATATAAACAAAAAAAATCCTAAAAAATCCATAAAACTATTAGAACTAATACTTGAGTGCAGCTGTTATTTTTCTATATATTAGCAATGAACAAATCTTAAAATTAAGAAAACAATTTCATTTACAATAGCATCAAAAAAGATAAAATACAAATAAATTTTAATAAGTGCAAGACTTACACACTGAAAACTAGAAAACATCATTGTAAGAAATTGCATATCTAAATAATGGAAGATTTAACATTCTTAAGACAATACTCCCCAAACTGATTTACACAACCAATACAATTCCTATCAAAATCCCAGCAGCCATTTTGCATAAATTGAGAAGATGACTCTAAAACAAACAAAATGTGATATACCACTTCCATAAAATCAAATATTCAGCAATAAGAAGGAATGAAGTACTAACAGATGCTACAATACGAATGAATCTTGAAAACAGTATAGTAAGTGAAATAAGCTGGACGCAGGTCACATGTGATTCTATTTATATGAAATGTCAAAACTACACAAATCTATAGAGGCAGAAAGAGTAGTGGTTGCTTAGACCTGGGAGAAGGAGAGGGATTAAGGGAAGATACAAGTAAAAGTTAGGGGGTTTCTTTGAAGAGTAATGAAAATGTCCTAATATCAACTATGGTGAAGGTTATAAACTCTGTGAATACACTAACAACCATTAAATTTAGACTTTAAATGACTAAATTATAAATAGTATGTGAATTATATCTCAATAAAGTTGTTAAATAAAAAAGACACAAAACCAGTGTGAATTTCCTTCGATATAACCCTCCCCTTTTTCTGACCACTAAAAAGGATATAATGTACCTTTTAAGAGGGAAAACGAAATACTTTGGTTCTCTTCATTAAGTACTACTTTTAATCTCAATTTCAAGAGCCCCCCCCCACCCCAGTTGAACACAAACCTCTGTAACCTTGTGTGTGTCTGAAGCAACTCTTTGCACTGTTGTAAAGCAAATGTTGAATTCCTGAATGATGGAAGGATATAAGCTGTTGAAGTCCAGAAGCAAAATGAACTTATCATAAAAACCTGCAATATAAAAACCACAATACAAAGTCTTTTCAAAACGTAGATTTGTCAAAAGATCACGTTAGAAGTACTATACTCTGAAGTATGTTAGAAACAATATACTATCCAGAGCTATGGGGTAGACAGAAGGGGAAAAAAGGAGTCTACTACCATGCTATAAAAATGACTTGGACTAGAGTGCAAAGTCAGTTCACAAAAGAGGTCCTCTCTCACCTTGAAGCCAATTACAACCAGCCCTTTCCCCAGAAGTTCCCAAAGTACACCATTATGACAGGCAAACACCTCCCCATATCAATTACTATAGACAGGTGTCATATTTATTTTTTTTAAATATTGTTAAATTCTCCTTCAAGCAAGCATACCCTTCCACCTCCCCCCAAAAAATATTTAGTGATCTCTAAAATGAGTGGATATATATATATATTTTTTTTATTTCTTTTTTACAATCATACCTTCAAAGAATAAACTGAGCAACCCACTTAACCTGTACACAAACTGTGCTAAAACCACACAAGAGATGTATACATGTCAGTAGTGGAACGATCCACCCTTTTTACTTGCAAAGGGTGAACAGAAAGCTACTATATTTCTCTAGGACACTTACAAACAGTTTTCTTCACCTGAAGAAGAAACTGAATAAAAGTAAATGTCCATTAATAAGACAATATTAACAACAGAAAACTTATTGAAAGCTTACTGTGTCGGCTTAAGAAGAAACTGAATAAAAGTAAATGTCTATTAATAAGACAGTAACAACAGCAAACATATTAAAAGCTTACTCTGTGTCAGGCACTATACTAAACAGTCACTTTTATTCCTTAAATCTCTGCGTGACAGAGATTATTCTTATCTCCATTTTACAGAAGAGAAAACGGAGGCTTCCAAAGGGTAAACAGGAAGTCCAAGGTCACAGCCAGAATTCAAGCCCAGATCGATCTAACACTGAAGGACAACTGGACTACTGATCTGTTTTACTACAGCTAACAATTTTAAATGTCTCCTACTCAAGAGTTTAAGTTACTTGATAAAATTCACATTAATTCCTGTGCAACAATGTGAATATACCTAACACCACTCATCTGTATACTTAAAAATGATTAAGATGCTAAAAAAAAAAAAAGATACTTTCTATTCTGTGTATCACAAAACATCTTTACTATTCAGAACAGGGAAAAGTGATTCTCCTGCTGAAGTTCAATTTGGTGGTTACTGTCTAAACTTCCTTTAATTTTGCTGTCCAATATGAAATACTGTTATTATGAGACCTATTTGAAAACCTACAAAATGCAATTCATGTCTTTTAGTTTCTCAAGCTTCACTCTGCATTAAGAAATTCCTTGGCGAAACCGGTTTGGCTCAGTGGTAGAGCGTCGGTCTGCGGACTGAAAGATCCTGGGTTCGATTCTGGTCAAGGGCATGAACCTTGGTTGCGGGCACATCCCCGGTGGGGGGTGTGCAAGAGGCAACTGGTCGATGTTTCTCTCTCATCGACGTTTCTAGCTCTCTATCTCTCTCCCTTCCTCTCTGTAAAAAATCAATAAGATATATTTAAAAAAAAAAAAAAAAAAGAAAAGAAAAGAAAAGAAAGAAAGAAAAGAAATTCCTTAACACCAGGGCAAGCCAGCCTTACCGACTTTAGGGTCCAATACCAAGCCTCCAGCATAAGCTGCTTTCTTCCGTCCTTTCTTGTATTTATTGACATCTCCATCCATGTCTTCATCTTCATCTCCCTAATATCAAATGGAAAGATAACTTCAGCCAGCAACGAATCAACTAATTAAAAAGTTTTAGGACTCCCTCCTTTTCCAAATGCAATATACAGTTTTAACAAACATTCTTTAGTTTTAGTGGTAGGACCACCGTTATTGAAACATATTCATGAATCCAAATGAACGCCAAGCACGGTAGTTACTGAAACAAATGTTCTCTCTCTGAGCTAATAAGTGTGCAAATTTTACTTTAAAATAGTTCTGAATTCACAGAACTTCACTTTTTTAAATCAAGATACTATAAATATAACTCTTGATATTATGTACAAATTGGGATTGTAAAAGAGTCCCCTTAGTAAATTCATTACTCTAATATTCATGATATGAAAAACAGAAAATTACTTCATATAGTAGATATTACCATTATGCGAAATGTTAATATGGACACCTTAAAATAAATATATCCATATACTAAAAATTTATTCCCGCCGAAACCGGTTTGGCTCAATAGATAGAGCGTCAGCCTGCAGACTGAAAGGTCCCAGGTTCGATTCTGGTCAAGGGCATGTACCTTGGTTGCGGGCACATCCCCGGTAGGGAGTGTGCAAGAGGCAGCTGATCGATGTTTCTCTCTCATCGATGTTTCTAACTCTATCCCTCTCTCTTCCTCTGTAAAAAAAAAAAAAATCAATAAAATATATTTAAAAAAAATAAAAATAAAAATAAAAATAAAAATTTATTCCCAAGTAGTTTGTTAATGGCCGACATTCAATGCTGCTCAGCAGAAGTCAAATTTGTCTAAGTCAATTTCCCCTATACTAATTTTGATGAAGTACACAAAATAAGAAAATACCTGAATCATTTTAATATTAAATTCCCTTTCTGAATCAATTACTATCAGTGCCAATAAAATAGCAGCTAACTTTGAGTTCCAACGTAATGAAAGCCACTTCAGAAACCCGATTGTGGTGATCTTGATGTCATTAGTACATAAAATGCAACACAAAAATAAAGGCTCATGCGTTTAAGAAAATAAAAGATTTAACTGGCATGTAGCTTTGTGTAGGGCTAAGTAAGGTGCCAAAACACTTTCTATGTATGGTCACGCGTCAGAGAGGCCTAATGCCTCCCTCAAAGAATTTCCTATTTCATAATTTTTATCTGTACAGAGAAGAGTGCAGAAGGAAATGCCCACACACACACACAACAGAACAAACTTGACTCAGTTTCTACAGTATACAGGCATTATTTTGGAAGATGTTATCATAGCAAAAAAAAAAAAGGCTATATAGGTAATAAAAGGGGGTGATAAGAAAAGGCAAAACGCTATACAATTTTAGACCCACCAGTTTTTGCTGAGGCTTCCTGAAAATCTGCTTGTCGGGCACAATATAGTTGTTTTCATAAAACGCATGAAGCAACAAGAACTCATTACGCTCGGCTCGTCCACCCATCAGCGTCCTAGACTATTAAACAGAATTTCTTTTTTAAATTTGAGCTCAAATCACAACAAATAAGAGCAACTTGGACCTGGTAAAAACTTAATCATAGCACCTCCTTCAAAATCATTCCTCTTAACAAGGGCTAGTTTTTAAAGGTACTGAATTATCCCTAGCATTTTCTTTACGCGTTATAGTTAAAAGGAGACAAAAAGCTTAAAATACTGACAACTTAGGCTATCTCTTTACTCCCAAGTGGGCCATTCCACAAATGAGACACAGCCAGATGTTAGAGATGATCTTATGTTCACCCAAATTTCAACATACTGCACCTGGTTTTCCTCCCCTCCTCCCAACCAAAGTTCTTCCTTTTACAAAAGAAGCCCAGATTTCAGAATACAAGTCACTCATTTTATAAGTATGCATTTAGACTCATTATCATATAACAACTACCCCAAGCAAACACTGAATCCGACAGGAAATGCTTTTTCCCCCTCCAAGTTAAATTTACCATAATGTTCCCAGCGATGTTAGTGATCTGCAATGCTAATGGAAGAACATTTAGCTCACACAAGATCTGCAAAATGAACCTGGCATCTTTCCAGGTGTGTTCCAACAGGTACAACAGATGAGAGGGTTCACTGTACAGAAAAGTAAGAATGAAACAGAATCAAGTAATTAAAAGAAACAATGACTATAATCAGAACTTCGTAAAAAATTATAAAAAACTTGGGTATAAGTAACCAGAGCAACGGCACTTTGGCTTCGAAAGTAATTTAAAATAAGGTTGGTATAAAACTAGGAATTCATTCATACCATCAATTCCAATGCCCTTCTCAAAACACAAAAAAAAAAATCTCACAAAAATAAAGTGAAGTACTACAACCTGAAACCTTTCATTCATTCCATCTAATAAGTATGTCTCGCATGCCTACTATGTGCCAGATATCCTATCTCAATGGGCTTGTATCCTCATGGAAGAGATAAAGTATAAATAACAAATTAAATATATGGTACGTTATGTAATGCTGTTAAAGGGAGAGAAAAAAATCAAAGGGAATATCTCAGGATCAGAGATTGAATTTTCGGCTAGGGAACTGGGGAAGAGTTCACTGAGAATAACTGGGTATCTGAGGGAAGAGCATTTCAGGCAGACAGAACAGCACATTCAAAGGCCCTGAGTTAAGTGTAAATATGGTAATTCTAGGACCAGGAGGGAGACCAATGGCTGGAACAGAGAGAAAGATGGAGAGAACAGAAGGCAAGGGCAGAGAGACACAGTACACAGGACCTTGAAAGTCAACATAAGGACTTTGGTTTTTACTTTAAATGAAACAGAAAGCCACTGGAAGATTCTGAGCAGAGTGCAATAATTGACTTAACTTCGGCAGGATAATCTGGTTCTGGAGTTGGGGGGTGGGGGGGGGGGGAGAAAGGAGTCAAGAGCAAAACCAAAAAGGCCAGTGAGAAGGCTAATGTAAGACCTAGTCATCCAGGGGAAAGAGGTTGGTAGCTTGGACCAGGGTGAGTCCAATGGAAGGTCAGATCTAGACATATTTTGAAGATAGAGCTGTCAGGATTTCCTCAAAGAATGAACGTGCGTGTCAGAGATAAGAATCATGAATAGCCGAAACCGGTTTGGCTCAATGGATAGAGCGTCGGCTTGGGGACTGAAAGGTCCCAGGTTCGATTCCGGTCAAGGGCATGTACCTGGGTTGCGGGCATATCCCCAGTAGGGGGTGTGCAAGAGGCAGCTGATCGATGACTCTCTCATCGATGTTTCTAACTCTGTATCTCTCTCCCTTCCTCTCTATACAAAATCAATAAAATATATTTAAAAAAAAAAAAAAGAATCATGAATACATGAAAGGTTTGGGGCCGAGGACAACTTAGGTTTCCAGCAGCACCAGAAAAATAAGAGTTACCATTACTAAAGGAAAGACTACAAGAGGAACCTAGGGGAGAAGATCAGAAGCTCAAGGTAAGTTGGAGGTTCATAGTAGACACCAAGTAGAACAGGCAGGTGACTACTTGAGTCTGGACCTCAGGGGAAAGGCTAAGCTGAAGATATGCCGGTGGGAACATAAGATATTCCATCAGCACCCACACGGTATGGAACTCTCTGAGACTTGATGAGATCACCTAGAAAAGCAGCACCGTCAGGAAGGGAAGCAGTCCAAGGACTCGGGAGGAATAGGCAGAAAACAAGTGGCCAGAGGGGTAGAAGAAACCTTATTTAAGAAATCATCAAGCACAAAGTTCCAGTTACACAAAATGAGTAAGCTCTGGAAATCTAATGTATAGCAATGTGACTACAGTTAACAATATTGTATCGTATGCTTAAAATTTGCTAAGAGGTTAAATCTTAAATGGTCTCACCACACACAAAAAAAGTAATGATAAGACTTGGTCTCGGGTACATGCCATGAAAATACACTTCTGTGTTGCTTGAAAATCATAAAATAGCACTGAGTGCAGGTGCCTCAAATGTTTAATAAATGTCCCATAAATATGTGTTGGATGAGAAAAAGAATAAATATCATTAAAACAATTTGCTCACACCTCAGATATTCTCTGTCTTTAGTACCTCAAATTAAATAAACTTCACTTTTGGGGGGGGAAAAGTAACTGTAAGGCGATAAGCTAATTAGCTTGAATGTGATGATTATTTCCCACTGTATATATCAAACATCAAGTTGCACGCCTTAAACATACACATTTTATGTCAATTTTACCTCAATAAAGCTGGAAGAAATAACTGAGCAATCTCTCTAAGTAACTTAATGATTTCTCAGTTTTTATATTTCTAAAATATTTACACTAATTCCCGAGTTAATGAAGTAAGGATGAAAACATAAATATCACATTCATTTCCAAACTGCTCTTAGGAAACATCAAGATGGTGTCAAGTGAGGGAGGTAAAAGTAGAATAATTCAAAAGGCAAAATAGTTCAAATTACTATTGAAACAACGGAGATGGTGGTGTTGACATGAAGACAATGTTCCTCTCTATAGCACCACGCGCTCGTAAGAATGATACTGGTGTCTTTCTTTTGCTAATTTCCAGACAAATCCAATTCTGAAGCATCCAAGATCATACCTGTACATATTTTGTATATTTTCCACGGGGATTACAACCCTTTCCGTTTTCAGAATCTGTTGAACAAGTTCAGACAAATGGTAGCTTTTACAACGAATTAATTCTTTTGCCGAAATTTCCACATCGCAGATCATTCGGCCACAGGTAGCATTTCTTTCACCAAATCCACTCCTGCCCTACAGGGAAAGACAAAAAAGTCAATACCATGGAAAAGCAGGCAATGAGAGAGAATATTTTGTGCTCACTTATTTGAGGGTAGCCCCAAAATTCCAATAATGAAACTCTCATTCTTCCACTCATCCAGTCATTAATTAAGTATTTTTGAACAATACTTTTCCAGGTACTTGGATACAGCAGTGAGCAAAAGAGAAGAGTCCTGATCTCATTTGAAATATACAATAATAAATAGGTATCATAAAACAAGAAATTATAGTTTTAGGGGTAACAAGTATATGGAACAGAGAAAAAGTAGAACGGGGTGAGAAAACAACGAATTTGAGGAAACTGAATCATAAATGGGGTTGTCAGGGTAAACCTCGCCAAAAAGTTGCTATATAAAGGGTAAAGAGTTAATTTAGGCAAGTGTTCTGATGAATTGTTACTAACCTCTCTATTACCTCAAAGATACGAATAAGGAAAAAAGCAACAGCAGTGGCTCCAATTCCAATCCTCGGAAGAGCATTATCAAAGGTACAGATTTCTAAGTTCTCTGATGAGACAATATGCCCATTTTATTTAGAGACTTTAGGTAAAATAAGATTTCAAGCCTTGAGCAGTATCAGGTTTAGGAAACAAAGGCACTTCATATGAAACACCAACATCCCTCTAAGTCAGGGGTCTTCAAACTACGGCCCGCGGGCCACATGCGGCCCGCAGAGGAGTCTGATCCGGCCCGCCAGGTTTTTTGGGCAGTGAGCGCAGCCGAGGTGTTACAGTAGGAATTAGTAGTTCATATAGTCCGGCCTCCAGCTCTCTGAGGGACCGTGATCTGGCCCCCACTTTAAAAAGTTTGAGGACCCCTGCTCTAAGTGAAGAAAGCAGGTAGAATGAAGGTGCATGAGGCTTACGGGTCAGAAAGGCCTGGGTTCAAAATGCTCAGTTCTTCCTTTTCTAGCTCTATGATTCTGAACAAGTTCTTTACAGAAGGCACTTAGCCCACTGCCTTCTTATACATTCAGTATCAGCTCCCTCCCATCCTTCCTTCCCATCGCCTTCCTGAATAATCATACTCAATGAATTCGGAGCCCTGTACCTCTGCTCTACGGGCTAGTGCTTTGGTACAGCTGAAGTGGAGGTAGCATATATGTGCTGTCTCTAGATCCTAACAGCTAATTTCAAGAACTACCAGTGGCTTTTACCAATAAAATGCTCGATTCAAAGGAAAATATGCTTAGTGCCACAGTTAAAATGTCCTGCCACAAGACAGCCAATTCCTAGTCAAAGCATATAAAAAGTCAAATTAAAAAAGCAAGATCTTGAAAATGATTATTACCCCAAGCTTTGGCATGTTGGCTCGCTTCAGACGACCTATCTTGGACCAGTGAGGAACTTTGCACGCATTAATTCTCTGCAATAACACTTCCAGTTCGAAGCCATAAATATTATGACCCTAGGCAGGAAAAGACGACAGCCAATAACATTTCAAATGCAAATTAGAGGATTCATCTTCGTATGCATAGAATTTCTTTGCCCTTTCTTTTTCTGGTCTCTAATTGAAGGCATCATGAGTTTACCTCCGGTTGGGATCCTTTCTTCTTCAGGAACTTATTCATAAGCAGCATTCATTAGCCTTGACATTCACAAGACTGCTAAGCAGATTGCTGAAATAAACTTTATCTCATCCTAATTGATGCAAGGTTCAGAAAATGTCTTTTAATTTGCAGCTCATGCCTCATCGTCTCAAAGGCAAGGGCAAATTTTAATGTCCACACTTTTTACATGGTCAGTAAAAGCTATATTCAAACAATTCTGTTTTACTTCTTTAAGAAACAAGAAGCTGTTTGTATTATATAACATTTACACACTTTTAGAAAGCTCGGGAACTGCATCTAGTTTTTTCCTAAAGAACTGAGTTCAAACAGTGCTGATTTAGACTCCTAAGCAACATGCAACACAGTAAATAATGCCACTCAATAGTTCAAATAATAAACTTGTAAAAAAAAAAAATTAAAAAAAACAAGAACACAATACTATACCAAGTAAAGAATATCTCAAAAAAGTAACCAAGTTTTCCATGTCTACAATAATTTCCATCATGTGAATAATATGGTTCACTGCCAATACTTATTAAAAAACTAGATAAAGTTTAAAGTAAATCAGATCAATAAATAGTTATTAATTTCAATCAAAAATAGATACTGCTATATATTTATAGCAGTTTTGTCTCTTAAGACACCCAAAGGGCGTTAGGATGTCTCATTCCCAAATTATCGTTCCTGGGATTAGGGACTCGAACCCACATCGGGATTCTCTCTTACGTCAGTTTGGATTTCTCAATCACAGACTTGTCTCTAATACCTTATGGCAGCACACCTACCCGAGGCACCATGGCATCTCTTGGGGCCCAAGAGAGAGTCTGCTAGTGGAGACTGAGTGCGGGTCTGGTGCTAAGCCAGAGAAGCACAGTAGGGCACTGTGAACAGAATCTTCCTGACACTTTCAAGATGGGTCCTAATACGCCATAAGGGAAGTGGGTGCAGAGACCCTGGTAACAACCTATAGACTCTTGGTACCTGGGCTACACATTGTCAGGAAAGGTGTCCAAGAGCAAACATGAATGCAGAGAAATACATGGAGAACATGTTCGCAAGGCTTCCTTCCATGTAATCAAATTACCAAGAGAACATTTAAAATGTAAGCATTTATATCCTACTTCCCTCCCAAATTCAGGGGGAAAAGACAAAAGGAAGGACTATCAAGGAGCCTACAAACTAAGGAAGGCCAGAGGAAACATAAAATAAAATGTTGCTTTATGATTCTTAAGAATCGGGGCAAATGTAACAGTGTGGATGGACCAAAAGGGTATTACGCTCAGTGAAATAAGCCAGTCGGAAAAAGACAAATAACGTATGATTTCACTTACATGTGGAATCTAAGGAACAAAATTAACGAACAAGCAAACTTGAAAGAGACACATAAACACAGAGAGCAAATTAGTGGTTGCCAGAGGGAAGGGGGTTGGGCAACTGAGTGAAAGAGGCTGAAGGGATTGAGAAGCACATATTGATAGTAGTTACAAAAAAAAAAAAGTCACAGGGATGTAAGTAAAGCGTAGGAAATATAGTCAATAATATTGTAATAACTTTGTATGGTGCCAGGTGGGAACGGAAAATATCAAGGGGACACTATGCAAAGTATTTGATTGTTTAACTACTTAGCTGTATACCTGAAACCAATACAAAATAAACATTAAAGTTAAAAAAAAACATTTAAAGAAAAGAATCGGGGCAATGATAACTCAATGACTTATTATCTCTTGCTACCTCATGGAAACATACCCAGTCATCAAGAGAAAAAATGGTCGCTGGCCATGAGCTTTCAAAGAAATATATCAAAGAGATCCACTGAGCTCATAAAGTTCGAATACTTATACTTTGGGGATTGGCATCAAACCAAGTGAATTAACTCCTGTGGATGCTATCCATACAGCTGGACCACTAAGCCAAAATTCTGGAGATACCAACAGTTGACCCAGGTTTATTAACTTACAGGCTGGTGGTCTCTAAGTGTAATTGGATTAGCACAAACTTCTATAATAATTCATAAGTTGCCTTTCTATTACAGGAAAAAATACTATCTTGTAGTGGGCTGGGATATTTCCCCCTTTCTGTCAGCAGTAAGTACAGCCAGTCCCACCAACCTATAGGGTTCTTTCGCTCTGAAATGATTCTTTGCTGCTCAAAAAAAAAAAAAAAATGCCAATCAAATCAAACTTAAAATAACTAAGGCATGAAGAGCTTCCCCACGAAATGATCAAACGATTACTTACCACAATGATATCAGGATCAATTTTGTGAACTTTTGCAAGGAAAAACCCTAGCAGTGTTCTCTCTGTTGCAGCAATCTCAACCTTCACTTTCTGTTAGATAAAAACAAACCAGTCACTCTTTACTCTCAAGCACTATATCTTGCTTCCTCGCTCAGACAGATTAAGATTTCTTAGGATTAAAAGAAACCACCCAGCTCAAAACTAAATGCAGCAATAAAATTCCTGATTATAGGTTTTGCCTTAGTTGCATAAAGTCTCTGAGGAGCTTACACACGTAATACGAATGTGAATGAAAAAAAGTTTTAAGTGTTGAGCATTATCAAGTACAGAAACATCCCTCCACAGGGACACACTTGTCATCTGGACACATTTCATAGCACATGATTCAGAGTACCGACTTTCTTAGACTGCACTGTTTATGTATTTACCACACAAAGAAGTTCTAAGGACTGTATAAACTAACATCAAATAGTGGTGTAAGAACGTACTACGGTAGTATAAATAAGAAACTAGACTAAACGCAAACATTCATTTAAGAATTACAAGTGTCTTAAATATAAATAAAACCTATCTCCACACAAAAGGCTTCCACTTGGATTACTAACCAGAAATCAGGTGTTCAAAAGATCCATCTATTAAGACTCTCCTAAAATGAAAGTTGAAGGCTATATGTTTTCTATACCTAGCTTGACTAAAAAAAGATCAGTTTGACTATAATGGAATAAATTTTCCTGGTCATTTCTACTTGGATAGGTAATTATGGGCACTTCACAAATAATAAATAGCCTGGTCTAACAGTACCACCAGACTACTAGACTTCTCAAGCTAACTTAAAATAAGCAGAACCTGACAGGTTGCTAACTTTTAATTTTGTCAAGTGAGAACATTAAAAAAAAAAAAACCTACAAATTTACCAACACTGTCATTTCATAAAAGAAACAACATATGTTCTCAAAAAGAAATATTTTATATCAAATACATTTACTTTTTAAAAAAATATATTTTTATTTATTTCAGAGAGGAAGGGAGAGGGAGAGATTGAAACATCAGTGATGAGAGAATCATTGATTGCCGCTTCCTGCACACCCCCTACTGGGAAATGAGCCCACAACCCGGGCATGTGCCCTTGACGGGCATTGAACCCGGGACCCTTCAGTCTGCAGGCCAATGCTCTATCCACTGAGCCAAACCAGCAAGGGCTCAAATACATTTATTTTTGTGAAAAACTCACTACATTATCCAATTCCCCAATCCACCCCCACCCATTTTGTCAAGGACCCATGGGTATAGTGGGAGTACACTTCTTAATGGAGTATACTGGGAGTTTAGAAAGCATTGATCTATTGGGACAAGCCCACATCAGCTTTCTAATACTTGTCCCCTTTAATATCCACAATGCTCCCAACGTCACTTGACTTCCTTTAAGCTGGACAGGGGGAGGGGAAGTGTAGCACTCGACCCTACACTTTCCCAAAACAGTAATCACCTGATCATGCAGTTTTGGAAAAGCTTCCTATTAAGCTAACTACAGGAGGGTTTGAACCTTGTACACCGTAGAACTCCACCATTTTCGGGTGGTGAAACATTTAAACATTGCTAAACAATGTTTTTAGTTTTACATTTCTAATACATTTTAATGGGTCAATGTCACAGTATGATGTAGCAAGAATAGATCTAATTGATTAACATCATCCACACCATCCTCCTTTTTTCAGTCTAAACAAATAGATGCTTCATATTTAAAAGAAATAAACAATTTCTTTACCTTTTTCTTTATTTCTTCACTAAAAGCATATGGAAAAATACAGTCCTTTGGTTTAGACACAACTGTAAGAATGAAGAAAAATAAAGATTCCAACACACATCTTAGCCAATTTCAAGTGTACATACACTGACCGTTTTCAAAAGGAAACTGCTTACATATAAATTCCCCCCAATTTCTAAAGAGTAAAGAGAATCAAGTATTTCTACTGGTCATGTTGTTGGACCTCAAAAGAATAGCCAAAACAAACAGGCTTTTATGATGGGTTTGTAGAATGATATCATGAAAAGAAAGTAGTTAAAGCATAAGTTTGACCCAGAAAAAAACGACTCCATCCCAATACAATAACCATTGGAACAGAAAAAGATATCCAACTGCCTCCTGACTTCTCTTAGAACAAAATAAACCAGCTGAATAAGAGGCAACCGATCCAATAAAACACTCAATACTTTTGAAAACATTATAAAAAACAAGTTACTGGCCCAACAGTTGGAGAAAAAGAAAAAAGAAAAACTAAAATCAAGCCATTAGTAAACCAGCTTTAAAGATACATACCACAGAAGTGTGACTGGAAGGGAGGCTGTGGCGGTGCTTTATCTAATGCAAAGCTATGATGAACCAAAGCTGCCACAGCAATAATCTGCAAACAAAGGAGAAAAAGAAATCACTTATCAAACACCTACTATGGATTCTGCATTCTCAACAAAACCACCAAGAATATTAAAAGATAAAGATTTTAGTACATATAAATGAATGTTTTAAACATTTTATTAGGTGGATGGAATTGGAGAACATCATGCTGAGTGAAATAAGCCAGTCAATGAAAGAGAAACACCACATGACCTCACTCATTTATGGATAATAAAAAACATTATAAGCTGATGAACCAAAAGATAGATATAGAGACAGTAAAGCAACAAGCAGACTGTCAAATTATAGCGGGGAGGGTAGGGAGATCTGGGGGAGATAAGAGATCAACCGAAGGACTTGTATGCATGCATATAAGCAAAACCAATGGACACAAAACTCTGGGGAGGGAGGGCATGTCTTGGAGGAGGGGGGGCAATGGTAAGATATGTACACAGATAATTTAATTTAAAAAAACATAAAAATAAATAAATAAATGAACATTTTATTAGGAAAGCAGGGGTTGCATGCTTTTTCTATAAAGAGCCAGATAGGAAATACGGTAGGTCTTGCAGGGCTTATGGTCCCTGGCATGGATACTAACTCTGCCTCTGTAGTACAAAAGCATCTGCAGGTAACATGTAAATGAATAAAGTTGCTATGTTCCAAGAAACTTGATTTACAAAAGCAAGTGGTAGGCTGGATTTGGCCCACAGGTCATAGTTTGCCAACCTCTGTCATAGAGGAATAAGTCCGATCACCGGATGAAGCAAACAAAAACAGAAAATGGGGTGTTCTATGAGACAACCAACTGTTATTCTCCAATAAGTCAAAATCACTGAGAAGAAAAAAAAAAAAACAACTGTAAGGGGTTGGGAGGGAGTTGCTCCTGTTTAAAAGAGATTCAAGAGACATAAAAATTAAACACCATCTGTGACTCTTGTATGAATCCTGATTCAAATAAACCAACTGTTAAAAGACATTTTGGAGAAAAGAAGTCATGTGGCTATGGACTGGGTATTTTAGATACCAAGGAATCGCTGTTCAGGTTTTTAGGTGATTAATGGTATTATATAAGAAAGTATGCATGCTTTGAGAGATGCAATGACACAAATGACAGAAATTAGCCTTAAACTACTTTAGGAGGGGGGAAAAAAACGAGGGGGTGTGACAAAATCTTGCTAATTGCTGAATAAATTGATTGGCATACGGAAGTTCATTAAATTATTCTATGTCCATTTAAAGTTCTCCAAAACAAAAAATTTAAAAACCCAGAAATAAGTAAGTCATCAATTTAAGTCTTTTAAAAGTTTGGTAGGGAGTTAGTATTCTTTGCCCTTCAAAAAGAACAACTTCCCCTTGCAGAAAAACTGTATAAGTTCAGGCAAGTATCTGCACCTAAGGCATATGTACAAAATCTGCCCTATCTTTTTTTTTTTTTTTACCTCATTTTGATGTGTCTTTGCATTTTGTATTGTCTTCATGCTGAAAGACATCACCACGAGAGGGGGAGAACCAACATCCTTAATTACATTCACCAGGTCTGGTTTCATAACCATTGCCTCAACTTTACACCAACTGATTGGCTGATTTAAGAGCTCTAAAAGAGAACAAATACAACAGAGCAAAAGAAAAAGAAAAAATACTACAGTTAAGACATCTGTGATTAACTCAGAAAGTCTTCAATCCCCTCTTCTAATAGTAATGTCTTGTAATATTTAACTAACAATAAAACACACTATTGGATTGTATGCAAATCCTTGTGTGTGTACACATATGTTCGTCTGCCTGGGAAATAGGTCTACAGCTTCCATCAGATTTTCTAAAGAATCCAGGGCCCAAAATAGGTTTAAAAAAAACAACAACAAAAAAAACGTGCCCAGCCAGCATGGTTCAGTGGTTGAGCAACAACCTATGAACCAGGAGGTCACAATTCGATTCCCAGTCAGGGCCCAGGCCTGGGTTGCAGGCTCCATCCAAGCAGCTGATCGATTCTCTCCCATCACTGATGTTTCTATCTCTCTTTCCCTCTCCCTTCCTCTCTGAAATCAATAAAAATGTATTTTTTAAAAATGAAATAAAACACTGCCTTGGAGAAATCACAAAACATAAGAGATTTGTGAAGACAAAACAGAGTATCACAGATGCAAATACTAAAAAACATCAGATAAGAGACCCAGCACTCTCCACACTGGTCAGTGGTACGCCCCCTCCTTCAGAGATTAGCAGTGAACTAGGAAGAACTGGACCACATCAGCCAGAAAGGAAGTCCACATTGACAGCAGCCCAATGAGGGATGCGACCAACTGCCAGCGGGGCTAAGGCCTCCCTCTGATTACACTGACAGACATTACAGTAAGGTGACCAGACATCCCGATATCGGGACTTTTTTTAAAATGCCGCGGGACGCAGGACAAATTGTTAAAAATCGGGACTGTCCCGCCAAAAGCGGGACGTCTGATCACCTTACATTACAGTGATAAAGTGATGCTAAGATATTCCCTGTCCTCACTCAAGGAAAACCTTGAGAAAAATTCAAAAAAAGGAAAAATAAAGAGACTAATTCCTAACTACCTTTTTAAAAACCGCATCTATCAGCAATTTACTTAGCATTCTGAAAGTAAAATTTTCCTTACGTGGATTTTTAACTTCAAGCCAACAAGGTCCTTTGATCTTTCTGTTCATCAAGAACAGTTCCAAGCTGGATGTGTTAGTCCCAAATACATGAGAAAAAGTTTCTCCTTTCAAATCCTGAGGAAGCTGTGGCATTTCAGGCTGAAAAAGGCAAAAAAAAAAAAAAAAAGAAAATACTTTTTGTTTAAAACTATTACTTCACATTTTCCAAAGTCTATATTTGAAATAAACAAAAGCCTCTCTACGAAGTACCAGAAGAAACTCCTTTTATATATATATATATGAAATGTAATTTGCTACAAATGAAATCCAAAACAATTCACAGTAGGAAACAAAAACAATTCACAATGACAAAATAATGCATCTTGATGGCATCCATTAGAAGAAAAATAGGCCAAGAAGCTCCCCAAACGAGGATTTCTGTCCAGAACCATACATGCCTTACTGATAAAAAAATAAATAAATAAATAAAAACACACAAAAAACCAAAACCCACAAAAAACAAACAAACAAACAAAACACACACACACAGCCAAATAAGTTCCACTGCATTAGGGGGAATAAAAGCAAGAGAATGGGACTCATTCAAATTGCTTCCATGGTACATTGCATCACCACTGTCAGAAACATTTCTTAAAAGTTTCCCGTTTTGAACATGTGGGATCAAAACACTGTATCAAAGGTAAGGTCCAGTTAATTAATATCCCATAGCCATGACCTTATCTGTCCTAAGAGCAAGAGCAGCACTCCAGTAAGAGTACTGATGCTCTCAGCTCTCACCTTTCCGATGCTCAGAAAGAACACTTCAACAGACTAATGATGGGACACTCCATCATGTGGCATTTGTTCCACTTAACAAACAGTTCTGCAGTTTCGATTTACGTATTTAAAGATGCAGAGAAAAGTCGCACAATTTGTAGTCTATGTATTTAAATTTTTAGCCATTTTAATTTAATTATTCATTACTGGGAGTCCACCTCCATGAACTATGGGCTTGAGGAGCTCTGCCAGCACTAATTGAAAGCCAATTGAAATTTCAAAAATAGAACAGTGTCATTTCCAACCAAAACCCAGAAATTTTCTTTGTTTGACTTACCGAGTATCTAACTTCCAAGTATTCAGATTTTTCTGGAACATCAGGTATCTCAAAAGCATAGTTCTTTTCTACTATCTGGGTAAGCAAATATTTTAAAATCATTTAGACAAAAACTTCACAAGATACATTGACAAGGTTACATACACAATGCATGTCCCTGCATTTAATCATTAGGAATCTAACATCCTTACGGAACACGGAAGTAAATAAAGCCAATGTGGCACCTGTTTCCCCTTTCTTTTTTTTCTTTTTTTAAATATATTTTATTGCTGTTTTACAGAGAGGAAGGGGGAGAGAAATAGAGCTAGAAACGTCGATGAGAGAGAAACATCGACCAGCTGCCTCTTGCACACCCCCCGCTGGGGATGTGCCCGCAACAAACGCACATGCTCCTGACCGGAATCGAACCTGGGACCATTCAGTCCGCAGACCGACGCTCTATCCACTGAGCCAAACCGGTTTCGGCTATTTCCCCTTTCAACTAAGACTAAAACACCCAATAACTAAGTGCTAAAAAATCTTTTCTTGGACATTACAGAACTTGAAATATTTGCATTCGAGGTCAATAAACATTAAAAAATTTTGTAATGTTGCCAAAACCGGTTTGGCTCAGTGAATAGAGCGTTGGCCTGCGGACTGAAAGGTCCCGGGTTCGATTCCGGTCAAGGGCGTGTACCTTGGTTGCGGGCACATCCCCAGTAGGAGGTGTGCAAGAGGCAGCTGATCGATGACTCTCTCTCATCGATGTTTCTAACTCTCTATCCCTCTCTCTTCCTCTCTGTAAAAAAATCAATAAAATATATATATTTTTAAAATTTTGTAATGTTAATGCATTAGGTAATTTGCTACTCTTCAATAGCAAACAACCCCACCTTGCTAGAAAATTTGATAATTAGCATTATAATTATAGCTCATATTTACTGAGTGCCTGCTATGTACCAAGTACTGTTTTAATAACCTAATATGAGTTGATCGACTCAATCCTTCCAGCAACTCTTGAAATAGCTCTTGTGACGGCCCTGGACTTGGGAAGCGGTAAGGCTAGCACTTGAAAGCACAAGGTGTATTGCCCAGCACCTATGCTCTTCACTATCACACCACACCGCTTTTAGAACTATGGAGACTTGATCCATCAGCCATAATTCAAAGCTCAAATAGTTAAGACCATTAGCCTTCCCTTTAGCAACTGAACCCTCCCTTTATTGCAATCACTGTTAATAACCAGGATGTTAATAACCAGTATGTGGAGTGAGTCACAGCCCCCACGATGATGGCCAAAGACATCGATATCTCACAAAATCAACGTCTCACAGTTGATCAATTATGTGTCACAGGAGCAGAAGATTTTATTGTATCAGAATAGCATCAAAGTCCCTAATGTTTAAAGATAAAACCTCACTTAACCTTGTAAGACAACTTGGCAATAATTAATATAAACAAGATCAGAACCGTTTCTTTCCATTTGGGAATAAGAGCACAGATATGCTTCAATTATTGGAAGCAATTACTTTGCTATGAGTAGTCTTTCTATGCAAATTAATGATTATTTTATAAGCAGTATAAAGAGATGTAAAAATTTTTACAAATACAACAAGGTTTTGCATTGCTATCTATGAAATTTCTATTCAATTAATTATAGCCGCACAGAGGGCAGTTTGCACAAATAAGATATGCAACAACTATTTGCTAAATCAGGAAATGAACAATCAACTAATAATTAGGGCTGGAAAATGTTATCACAAATACAAACCTTGGACTTGAACTTCATAATTTTATATTTTGTTGCTATTTTCTCATCAAATTCGCTATAAACATCCTTCATTGTAACTGGAGTTCCTGTTTCTTTCCCCGTGTGTAGATCAATTTTCTACTCTCCCATGGAGAGGAAAGGGGAGGGAAGGGAAAGAATATCTATAAATAAATCTTTCAACCACCAGAAACCCAAGTCTAAATCAATTTTAATCTTCCCCCATTTAAACATGGAATAGAACAGTCTTACAAGTGAATCCAAAGATGCAAACATACCCCAAAATGTACTAAACCCAATGCCCAATTCCTCCCAATGGCATCATAAAAGCAAACCAGAAATAAAGTTGATCGGTTGATCGATCCTACAAAATGGGAGAAGTGTTGTAAATACTGACCAAGAATCTTCACAGCTCAACTCAGATGGGGAGGAGAATGTGGATGTTAAGTCCCATAGAAAAGGAGAAGCAAATGGAACTGACCCTTTAAATGGCTGTGCGTGAAATGACACTGTTGCCTATACAACAAAAGCATGAAAACTGGGCCAAACTCCATGCCAGGTTTTAGCGCTATACTCTCCCAGCTGTCATTACTATGGAAATGAGAAGCTGAAAGACAGCATCACATACTGAAACTCAAGAAATGCTATACTCTTTCACACTCTTTCTAACAAGTTGCAAAACAGAGTGTTATTTCATTTCTCTATTTTCCCCAACTTCTATTGGAGCTGCTGCCAAACAGTGGTGACTAGGCAGATAGCAATAAAAAAAGCATCAAGGTTGTGGATAATTCACAGCCCTGTTGAATAAATAATAGGGCTGGTGGATGCCCGGCCAGTGTGGTTCAGTGGTTGAGTATCCACCTATAAACCAGGAGGGCATGGTTCAGTTTCTGAGCAGGGTACAGGCCCGGGTTGCGGGCTTGATCTGCATGCAGGAGGTAGCTGATGAATGATTCTCTCTCATCACTGATGTTTCTCTCTCTCTCTCTCCCTTCCTCTCTCTGAAATCATTATATATATGCATATATATATATATAATGACAAAGCAATTGTAGTTGAGGTTAAAAAAAAAGAAAAAGAAAGAATAGGGCTGGTGGCAGAACACAGCATGCACTTAGGATTAGATGCTAATCACTAACATTTACCATTTCACGGGGAAGGAAGTATAGAGTTCGTTCAATGTTCTTCACCATGACACAACAGCTCACATAGGTTTCAGCAGATTTGATCCAAACTTTGCCAAACAGAAATACCACACCTAAAGGAATAAGAAGGAAAACATGAAAAAAGGAACGTTTCAATTCCATCACATTTAATGTAATCTGATATCCAGTCCCCAAGACCAGTTCCTTTACTCAGTACTTATGCCATGACGATACCACAATGGGAAAACCTGTGACCACTAGGAGGACAGGGGACAGAGTGATTCTTGGCGTTACAATTTTTTTCCAAAAGTAGGGAGATATCTAGGTAAATAGATGGTTATTAGGGAGCCATCACAGGCCTCAGTAGACACACTGGGGAACTACTGAGACACCCTAGGTCAGTGAGAAAGCCCTGGAGCACATGTGTCAAACACAAGGCCCGCGGGCCAAATCCAGCCCGCCAGGCCTTGCAATGTGGCCCGCACCGCGCTGTCATCATTGCACTCCGCTGTCAGCTTATGACATTGTCAGTTTATGACTGTTCAGTAAACCATTCGGCCCGCGATTTAGACTGGATTTTAGATTTTGGCCCCTTCTCTGATTGAGTTCGACACCCCTATAATCAGGAAGACATCCTAAGTCAGTGTTGGGTAAAAAACACAAAATACATTTTCCCTCGAACCAGGATTCCCCAGAGTAAGAGAAACAAACAAAAAAAAGCAAACTTTTGTCCAACAAATCTCGTATTTAAACCTCTTGTGAGAACTTTGAGAATGCTAAATTCCTTTTTAGCACTGTACTTACTGATAAAAATTAACATTCATGTGTAAGGATACTATGTATGGTAGGTTCCTCAGTATTTTGCCATATGTAAAACAATTTATCTCATATATCTTATTCCAAGTAATAATAAATGTCTCATAATAGGGTTCAACTACTATCTACTGTTTCAACCCTTCGACCTCACAGACTACTTAAAGACACCTAGCTAAGTAGTGTTTATAATGTTCCTCTCCTCTATTTCAGTTTAACAAATGGATTAATAACCAACTCAACAGACACGTTCCTTTTGAAATCCCTCTGTAATATATACTACAAAGTCAAAGAAAGCCTTTCTAGACATCAATTCATTGTTCATGAAAACTGGACGTCAAGATAGGACTCCAGAGATTTGCTAGTCAAACTAAAGAGATGATCACTGTGCTAAATTCTTGACTCCGTGAATAATTAGACAGCAGGAACCAACATAGCTACTCAACATGGCCATTTATCTGAGACATTAAGAAAAATCTGGCATATATAAAGGCTACGGTACACAAGGCTAATTACTCTGGTTTCACACGATAGCTCATCAGTGCTTCCTTTTGTCACTCATTCTAGTAGAAATAAGACCATCTAAGAATTTTCATTTCTGAAGATGATTAAAATTCTTACAAGAGTTGTGTGATTTTTCATCTGGGGGGAAAGAGGCAGGTGGGGGGTTGGGGGGAGGGAAGGGGGGACTGTGGAGATGATTAAAAAGAAAAAAATCTCAGTAGTGCAGAAAATTAAAAGTCATCCTTATAACAGTTAGAGATGAAAAAAACAAAATTCCAAGCAAAGAAAAATAAAGGCCCTAATATTGGATTCAAAGATTCAAATAGCTCATTTTACAGTCAAACTAATATCACACTTCATGCAACACATTTGACACTGTTTATGCCTCATTTGCCACAGAAAGATCATGGTAAACAAAGATCCCATCCCTTCCCCTCCCCACCCCCCAGTAACTAGCTGAAACCAGGTGCAGTCAGGATTATTCAACCTTTAAAAAGTCGTAATGAAGACAGGATATCTTCCCATATGCAAAGAGTAAGATTCTTTTCATAATTATGGAGCATTCAGCAACAACTGACTTACTTAGAATCTGTAAGGAACTGAGAAACAATAACAGGGTCTTTGGGAGTACTTCGTTTTTATTAGCGGCATTGATTTCACCAAGGCTCAGTGATCATTACCTTCTATCAAGATGAAGCTGTTCAACCCTCTGAGATTAAAGGACTTTTTAAAAGCTGTCTTATTTAACCCATTGGCATCGATCACGAGGACACAAAACTTGAAAAGTAGCACAGAACAGCAGGCCTGAGGGTGAGAAGCCCAGAACTCTGCCACTGAAGAGCTGACCACTTCGTTTTCAGACCCTCAGCTTCCTCCTCTATAAGTGAATTACTGGACTAGAAGATCTCCCAGGCATTATCCACCATTAGAAAATTCCGTTTACCTTAGCATTTGGAAGACAGACCAATAACAGACAAGTACTTCTTTTCATTGCAAAATATTTCCCAAAGGTGGTTGAAGAGGATTATCCATGACTATGGGTTAGTACCAGGAATTCAATAATACATCGTATAAACTGGTTGCTTCACAAATATCCTGTGCTTTAGTGCCTCAATTTTAACCTCCAATATCTACTCCGATACAGACTAGCACTGGCCGATAGAAATGTCAGCACTGTCTACGGCCATACCACCCTGAACGCACCCGATCTCATCTGATCTCGGAAGCTAAGCAGGGTCGGGCCTGGTTAGTACTTGGATGGGAGAAATGTCAGCACTGCCCAGCCTACGTGGCCCGATTGGGTGTCATCCAGTACAGTGAAAGGATTCCCAGTCAGAGCACATATCCAGGCTGCAGGCTCAATCCCAGGTAGGGGGCGTGCAGGAGGCAGCCAATCGATGTGTCATTCTCACATGTATGTTTCTCTCTCTTTTTCCCTTCCTCTCTCTCTATAAATGAAATCAATTAAAAAAAAAAAGAAATTCAACACTGCCGAGCATTGCTCTGAAAGCTGGAAATAAAAGGCCCCACCCCAAGAGTTCCAATGGCTTTGGGGGAATTGTTCTGTCTGTATCTGTGACATCCATGAATACGGTAGCTATTAGTGACATGTGGCTATTGAGCACTTGAAATGTGACTAGTGGCTGAGAAGCTGAATTTTAATTTTTATTTAAATTTAAAGAGCTACATATGGCCAGTAGCTATCACAGTGGACAATGTAGCTCAAGACCTTCCCCTGTAAAACAATGCTCTGTTTTTGTTTTGTTTTTTGTTGTTTTTTTTTTAAATATATTTTATTGATTTTTTACAGAGAGGAAGGGAGAGAGATAGAGAGCCAGAAACGTCGATGATAGAGAAACATCGACCAGCTGCCTCTTGCACACCCCCCACTGGGGATGTGCCCGCAACCAAGGTACATGCCCTTGACCGGAATCGAACCTGGGACCTTTCAGTCTGCAGACCGACGCTCTACCACTGAGCCAAACCGGTTTCGGCCAATGCTCTGTTTTTTAATAAGAGTATTAATAAGAGGTGGAAATAATATGCTCCTTTTCACACAGGAAAGAAAGAGGATTGTTGTTCCTGAAGGTTGCAATCCTTGGCAATTGACACTAGCAATCTGATGCTTTATGTGTGAATTACCCTGGAGGGGTGCACCATCTACTTTTGTTCTACCTATTCTTTTGTTGTGGTTAATCCTCACCTGAGGATACTTTTTGCATTGCTTTTCTCAGAGAGAGAGGGAGGAAACACAGATGTGAGACACACAGACTGGTTGCTTCCTGCATGCACCCCAACCCGTTGATCAGGAATCAAACCCACAACCCTTCAGTGCATGGGCTGACAGCTCTAACCATTGTAGCAAACCAGCCAGGGCTATGCTACCTACTTTTTTTTTTTATTGATTTTACAGAGAGGAATTGAGAGGTATAGAGAGTTAGAAACGTCGATGAGAGAGAGACATCGACCAGCTGCCTCTTGCACACCCCCTACTGGAGATGTGCCCGCAACCAAGGTACATGCCCTTGACCGGAATCGAACCCGGGACCTTTCAGTCCACAGGCCAACGCTCTATCCACTGAGCCAAACCAGTCTCGGCTATGCTACCTATTCTTACATTATGCTGCTACAAGGCTGCAAGAGGCAAACTCAGTATGGTAGCAAATGCAACTCTGGATTCTCTGAAATCTTTCCTGTGTATCTGTCTACAGGACTGTCAATCTCTGAAGTTTATTTCAATCATCATTTATTAAACACCTAGTATATGCCTGACATCACACTGAAAGCTAGAAATAAAAGGTCCCAGGCCTCTAGGAGTTAAAAGGCTTTTGGGGGAATCAAAAACACTGAATCAGATCTTTTCAAAATAACATGACAAATGCTACGATGGAAAAGGGTATGATGGGGTCACAGAGAGAGGGCTCTTGGGGTCAGTCTGGAGGATTAGGAAACTTCCTGGAGATGACACAGGCTGAGTCACATGAGGGCATTCCAGTCAAACACAATGAGTAAGGGGACATGGTATAAAGAGCATCAGGCATAGACAGGGAGCTATTTCTAGGGCACAAAAGTCATGCATTGGCAGCCACCGGAAGCCTTGTTAAGGAACTCGGACTTTCATGTTATAAGCGATTACCACTGTGGGTGTTTTTTAATAAGGAAATGACACGGTCAGAGTTACCCTTCTGAGCAGTAGCTCTGGCGATGGTGTGATGTAGGCAAGAAGGGACCAGATGCCGAAGCCGGTTTGGCTCAGTGGTAGAGCGTCGGTCTGCAGACTGAAAGGTCCCAGGTTCGATTCCGGTCAAGGGCATGTATTGTACATTGGTTGCGGGCACATCCCCGGTAGGGGCTGTGCAAGAGGCAGCTGGTCGATGTTTCTCTCTCATCGACGTTTCTAGCTCTCTATCTATCTCCCTTCCTCTCTGTAAAAAATCAATAAAATATATTTTTTAAAAAGATCATCCGTGTTGTAATTTAAAAAAATAAAAAAAGGGACCAGAGGTGGGAATTGTGAGGAGAAAGACACCTCGTCTACTTTAGGAGAGAAAACTAATAAGGAAGTGAGGAAAAGGGGGGATCAAGGCTGGCTCCCACATTTCCGGTTTTGACTGGACCATTAACCAAGATAGAAAATCAAACCTAACATCAAGCAAATACAGCAAAGCACAGACAGTAGCAGTGGGAAGGGCAGGCCCACAAAGTGGCACAACTCCAGTGAGTACCGCTCACACAGCCATGCTCCAGAGGCCCCATGAAGCACATGTGAAAACAATGTCCCATGCAGCCGCACCATGGGACAGCCTGGGTTTCCGCATTGGATGGGAAATATTTGCTCAGTCTCATGGAATCACACCTGCCAGCCTACCTCCCACTGGCAAGTAACAAGGAGGTAGTCAAAGTGGTGAGAGGCTCTAACCAAAGTGACGTGCCCTAGCTAAAGTAGATATGATACCATTTCTAGGACTGCTTATATCTTTACCTAAGGAACTAATACATGGCAGTTTGCTGCTCAAGTGGCTCTGCAAGAGTTTCCACATATTGATAGTTGATAAGCTAAAACATTACTGCTTCTGTTTCCCCTCTGAGAGACCACTAAGGTCTTTCCAATTAAATTCCATGCCTGATTATCTTAAAGGTAAATCTGGCCTCCAAGTTCGACAATTAATACTCTTCTCACTCACTCACTTGCTTCACTGACATCTACACTCCATTTTCAGCAGATGCAGCCTCCAGGAAACCATTTTGAAAAATTCAGTTTGCTTCTACCCTCAGATCCAGAAATGGGTCTGAATAAAAGTATCTCTGTTTAAGGGTATATTTTCTACTAATCCAACAGATTTTGTCATGCCCAACTCTGCAGTGAAGAAGGGCTCAAAGGAGCACAAAGGAAACTGGAGAGCCTCCTGGCTATTGTGAGTCAGAATTAACAGAATCAGCTCATTCGGAGGACCTGGGAATCAATCTTGATCCCTCCTCTCTGTCAACCCTCACATCAATCCATCAACAACTTCATGTCAAAATACATGTTAAATGCATCCACTTTTCTCTACTACACGCCTGTCCTGCACTGACTGATCTCCAGTGCTTCTACACTTTCCCACTACCCCGTTCCAGCCCCAACACACACACACACACACACACACACACACAGGCATACTCACACACGCAAATGTATAAGCGCTATTCTCCACACAAATTGGAGATTCCTGTTAAAATGTATGCCCGGCCGAAACCGGTTTGGCTCAGTGGATAGAGTGTCGGTCTGCAGACAGAAAGGTCTCAGGTTTGATTCCGGTCAAGGGCATGTACATTGCATGCGGGCACATCCCCATTAGGGGGTGTGCAGGAGGCAGCTAGTCGATGTTTATCTCTCATCGATGTTTCTAGCTCTCTATCCCTCTCCCTTCCTCTCTGTAAAAAAAAAATCAATAAAATATATATTTTTGAAAAGTAAAATAAAACAATAAAAATAAAATAAAATGTATGCCCAACCATATGAACGCCATTCCACCCATCCTGCTGGTACTTAAAATCTTCCACCACCTCCCCATGGCTCTTGAAAGAAGACCTAAACTCCTTAATATGGCTTTCAAGGTTCTTCCTTATCTGCCCTAGGCCTTTTTCTCAAACTTCATTTTCTACCAATCTTGTCACTTGATTACTGTGCTACAACCAACAAGCTGCCACCTTTCTCCCTCCAGGCCTGTGCTTACTGGTGCATCAGGCTGAAATGCTCTTTCTGCAGATCTGCACGTGCCCTCAATCTTAGCCCAAAGGTGGGCTCCTTAGACAGGCCTTCCGAGTCCATCCCCCAACTAACCGCCTTTAAACCATTAACCAGCCGAAACCGGTTTGGCTCAGTGGTAGAGCGTTGGTCTGCGGACTGAAAGGTCCCAGGTTCGATTCTGGTCAAGGGTATGTACCTGGGTTGCAGACACATCCCCAGTAAGGGGTCTACAAGAGGCAGCTGGTCAATGTTTCTCTCTCATCGATGTTTCTAACTCTCTATCCCTCTCCCTTCCTCTCTGTAAAAAATCAATAAAATATATTTAAAAAAAAAAAAAAAAAAAAACCATTAACCAACTTACCTTTATTTATTGCCTATTATTCCTCCCCACCTGCTCTACCGCACTAGAATATATGTTCTATTAGGATAGAGAATTTGTCCAGCCTGTTCATCCCATCTCAGTGCCTGGCATACAAAACTGTGTTTCATTTGCTGAGCAAATGAACAAATTCATGACAATTCCCATTTAAAGTATATTAACTGGAACTTCGGATACGAAGGTAAACTACAAGTACACATTCCATATATAACTAACTGGTTTTGGGAAAAAGCATCTTTGAGGATTATTCACAGGACACAGCTGCTCTCCATTCAGGTGCCTCATGCACCCTTACTATGTACATATGTGAGTGCAGAGCCTGTGCCAGTTACAATCACTAACGCATTTAAGGGACAGGCGCTATTCCATCTTAAAGACATACAGTATGATTACCTGGTTGGTTGTACTGATCTTCATAAGCATCCAGCCAATAAAACTGAAACACTTGTTCCTCATCTGCCCCTTTTACCAGTGGCAGGTGACTGGAATCCACTTGAACTTCCTGGGCTGAGAAACTGCTGTCATCTTCCTGATCGATGTCCCAACAAGAGACATCTGGGAGAAAACCTCCTCTGCAAAAACCACATTGTCAAAAACTTGTCAAAATCCAACAAAGCAATCGTAGCGCTACTTGCCAGAAAAGTCAGAATGCTCTTACAAGCAGGGCGTGGTCCCTTTCCCGGGATCTGCCTCCGGTTGCGCCACCTCCGCTGGCTCACTCGCTTGGTCCCAGGTCTTAGCAGCCACAGGCTCCGCATTCACCTCCTCAGCTTCCATGGGCTCGTCAAAGTCAACATCTTCAAAATCGATGGCCCCTGACTCCTTCTTGTCGTGTGTGCACACCGCTGCTGGCGCTGGCTCTCCTGCAGGCAGCATTGCCCATGCCCATCACAAACTGCGGCCTCCTTAGCACAGCCATAGGGCCTACCCTTTTCCCACGCTGTATTTGCATCCCGTCAACCTCCAAATCTAGATGTACCTTGTAACTTTTACTGCTGTGAATTGAAGTCTTTCGCACTTAAACTTGCTATCACAAATACCTTCAAAATCGCCCCCACGTCCTCCCTCCTGGGTCCTCCATTTGGGGCAGCACTTTGCAACTGCTCCACACTCTTGTACCTCTGCCTGACATCTTTTTTTTTTTTCATAGTCAACAACCATTTATTAACACAGAAATGAATAAGGCTTGGCGCCTGTTCTCAGAATGCTTGATGCAGAGGGGCAGACAATCACAAAGCTGCGGTAGAATCACAGTAGAATAAGTACTATCACTGCGGTACAGACAAAGTACTTCGGAGGCACTGTGAAAGGGATACACAGGCGAGGGAGAAACAATTTTCCAACTTATGCCTGCCTACAGTATTCAGGGAAGGCTCCAGAAACATCACTGATGAGTCTCGAAGGAGTAGAAGCCACCAGGTGAACAGTGAAGGAAGGAGCCCTTACAGGCTGGGACACAGGTGTAGTACGTAAGGTCAATCAAGTAAGTGAGGGGTTCAGGAAACCAGGCATGAATGACGGAAGAAGGAAAAAGTGAGTAGGGAATGAGTAGAACTGTTAAGCACAAACCTATAGCTCTACTGTGGAAATGTGAAGGTCTTGTTTCTCCATGGAGAGGGAAGAGGGAGTGGGGGAAGGTGGGAGGTCCTAAGGTATGGGTCCCTGCCACCTCTCAATGGCCATCAGGCTCCAACATCAAGGCTAGAGCTTCACAGTTGGGATCTGATATCCATAAGCCTCTAAATCAGGGGTCCTCAAGCTTTTTAAAGTGGGGGCCAGATCACGGTCCCTCAGAGAGCTGGAGGGCCGGACTATATGAACTACTAATTCCTACTGTAACACCTCAGCTGCGCTCACTGCCCAAAAAACCTGGCGGGCAGGATCAGACTCCTCTGCGGGCCGCATGTGGCCCGCGGGCCGTAGTTTGAAGACCCCTGCACTAAATTGTGAAAAGCCCCCTTCAGAAGGGAATAATTTGTATGAATGCAGTTCTAAATGGGAGAGAGTCCCTACTGTATTCATCTTTCTCAGATGCTGTTGATCCTGCCTAAGAAATAGCTCTAGTTCCTTCAGGAAATCAGATTCTGCCTGACAGCTTACTTACCAGCCAATTCAGCACGTGGAAGAGGAACAGGGGTTAACAGAGGCTCCTTCTTCGAGGCAGGGGAAGCAGTTTTTCCTGAAGGAACTACCTGTAAACGTGTTTAAATGTTCACTCAGTTAGACCTGCATACTAAAAATGAGCACACTGTCCTGCCCTGCCCAGAGATAATGACAGTTCCCGTTTATAAAACAACTTTGTGTATTATTAATGCAACAGCTTCGATTATTTTACTTTTCCCTAGGTTTACAAAAGAAATGCTTGTTTCCAGGAGGAAAAGTATTACATTTAGCTCAGTGGTAATACCTATAATAAACACGTGCTACTTAACCACAAAATTTACTATGACAAAAGCAGGCACATGCTATTTTTGATATACATGAAACTATATGATGAAATGGGAGTCCTCATTTAAAACAAAAAAAATCAAGAACAAATGCAAAGGTATTTCGCTCACATAGAAAAGCAACCAAATAAATTTTAAGCGATAATGTACATCGAGTTGGAAGGTATTTCCACACACTTTACCTTGGGGGTGTGCACAGAGAAAGGATTCAGTGACGCTCCAATGGATCTTTTCTTCTTCGGTATTAGTACGGGTGGTGGGGTTATTTGAGGTGTCTGAAAGGAGGGGTAAGAAACACTTCATCGCCGCGCTTGGTTTACCACAAGCCAGAAAAAGTACATTTCTCTCCCCATTGAAGCCCAATGAGCAAAGCATTTTTCCTTCCCTGTTCCCTCCATGGATCTATGTTCATGCACTGAGGTTACTATAGCAACCCTACCACAGACTCACTAGAAACCCAGAATAGATATTGAATCCGCTCCTGACCAATTTTTCTTTTCAAAACTTATCATACTTTTCCCTTACCCTTCCGGAATATTACATTTAAAAGCTGTCAAGCTGGAACTACATGATGTTAGTGGATGTCATTTTAATCAAGGGTCATTTAGAAAGACATGCACCTCTAAAGGAGAGGTTAGTTTTTTGTGAAACAGCAAATTCCCGGAACAGCTGAGCATGTCTGAGTTCTATGAGGGACAGCTCACCGACTCTTCCTTTGTCCCCACTGGGAATTCTAGACAAGGATCTCACGCTTAATGGTACAGACTGACAGGCCTCCATCTATTTTGGGAACATGCACTGCAGCAACTGAGTGCATTCCCAACGCTGACTCTTGTGTGTATTCTTACTACCTCAAACACCCCCCACACACACACACAGCTCCATCAACAGGATTGCATAGCTTGTAACAGCTGGAAAGTACTCTCACCTAAAATGGTGAGAAGAAAGCAATCTGAAGGGTTGTTCATTGGTTTGGGGTTGTTTTTTGTGGTGGTGGTGGTGGTGATGTTTTCGCTGCATTTTTTTTTTAATTCTGGCAATAGTCTTTTTTGTTCAATTACTGAACTATTTATTCAGCTGATGGCCCCTGAATATTTAAAAACTCCCAGAGATTTGCCGAAACCGGTTTGGCTCAGTATAGAGCGTCGGCCTGCGGACTAAAAGGTCCCAGGTTCAATTCCGGTCAAGGGCATGTACCTTGGTTGCGGGCACATCTCCAGTAGGAGGCGTGCAAGAGGCAGCCGATCGATGATTCTCTCTCATTGATGTTTCTAACTCTCTATCCCTCTCTCTTCCTCTCTGTAAAAAATCAATAAAATATATATTTTTTAAAAATAAATAAATAAAAACTCCCAGAGATTCACTTACCTCAGTGGTCAGATCTTGTAGAATGTCACCTAGCAGATCATCCTTGGACAAATCTATAGCTTTCTGGAAGGTAGAAAGGAAGGTAGAATGAAATAGTCCTGCACTTCCCATTTTCACCCAGAACACATGTCTACGAAAGGAAGAACCGAATCTCTTCCGTCTTCACTGAGTACTCATCTACCAGTCACAGGTATGAACAACCATGTGCGTGTACATCACTCCCAAACCTAGAGCCCCCATCCTCTATTTCCATGATCCTCCTGCTAATCACTGAAATCACTACAGTCAGTTCAGCTTTCTTATTCAATTTTCTTTTCTATCTCCAAGTTCCAACCACTGAGGTGCCTAAATTCACCTACAAATCTACATTCAAATTAGTGATAGAAATTTGGGAAATATTACTCAAATATTTGAGCTCAAACATAGAGAGCACCTATTGTCTGTATACTCAAACACTAAATTATTTTCACAAAAGGAAAGACAAAATAGAAGAAAAACATAAAACTCACATCACCAGTTTTCTTCCCGGCACTGGCAATAAACATTGACTTGATATTGTTTGGTTTTGTCACCACAGACTTCTTTACATTCTTCTTTTCTTTGTTGCGAGTTTTACTATTGTTTACTGTTGGAATATAAATTATTTAGAAACAAGCACTGCCAAAAACCAAAATGAAAAAGTCTAGTCACCTGCTCTCTGTATATGAGAATTTGAGAAGAAAACTGTTAAGAATTCAAAATACAAAAACATGAAACTTTATGCAAGGTAGAGATGGAAGAATTTTTAAAACAGCTGAAATCAGGAAAACTTGGGCTGAATGTTATTTCGAAAACTGATGAAAATACCAGTAAAATATCTGGATAAGTTACTAAGTGTAACTGTTTAATTGCTCTTGTTAGTGTGAATAAAAATCTTCCTAAAAGGTGGGGGGGGGGGGGTTCTGTTTTACCCATAGAAATCAAAAGATCAAGTTCATCTGAAGGCAGGGGATTAGCCTCACAGTCCCCATGAGATTGCCTTTTTAGCAGTAGACTGAATCTGAAAAGGCAACTAAGCTTTAAAAAAATAGGATTATCACTTATGATATTGCAGCATCCTAATTTCCATTTTATGAAGAATAGCAACTATATACACGCAATATGTTGTAGCAACACTAAACCAATAGAGACATTTACACAGTAAAGAACAACCTGTGCCATGCTCTTATGATCATGTGAATGTAAATCACCTGTGAACTATTCTCGTAGTGTCAATTTTACTCTTGCTTTCTGAGTCATTCCAGAGCAGTCTCTACCTTAAAAAGACCTCGAATGAATATAATTAACTAGATAACTGCCACGCGTCCAAAACGGAAAGCATCCCACATGCCACAATATTTTGAGTTTAAAAAATCTATAGATGCTTATGGCGTACAAAGGTTTAATATAGTGTGGTGGTGGCACAGGAATACATAGAACAGAAACAGAGAGTGTACAAAAAGACTCATTTACTTATGGAAATTTAGCATATAATAAAGGTGGCATCTCATATCCCTGGGGACAATATGGATTTTTTTAATAAGTAATGCTGGCTACCCATTTGTAAAGAAAGTAATCAGCCCAGCTGGCATGGGCTCAGTGTTGAGCGGCAACCTATGAACCTGGAGCTCACGGTTCCATTTCCGTTAAATAAGAAACAAGTTTATAGACAAAACAGAAGAAAATTCTTACCATGTTTCACAGATAAAGGACCAATTTCTCTAATATTAAAAAAGCCCCAAACCCCAATAGGAATCTATACTAATAGCAGCTTAGGTGTTTGTCACGCCCTCACGCATCACACCCTAACGAGATGATGGTCACAAGATGGCCACTCGCACAACGGAGGCGGGGCTCGGCAGAGGCAGCGGGTTGTGGCAGGGGAGGGCAGTTGTGGGCAATCAGGCTGGCAGGCAGGCAGGAAGGTGAGCAGTTAGGAGCCAGCGGTCCCGGATGATGAGAGGGATGTCTGATGTCTGGTTTAGGCCCAATCCCTGCAGTCGGACATTTCCAGAGGGGTCCCAGATTGGAGAGGGTGCAGGCTGGGCTGAGGGACACCACGCCTCACCCCCCGTGCATGAATTTTGAGCACTGGCCTCTAGTGTGGGTAATAAACACAAATATATGGCTCGCCTAAAAATACAGGCATATCTCATTTTACTGTGCTTGACTTACTGTGCTTCATAGATGTTGCATTATTTACAAATTAAAGGCAAGACCCTCCACCATCAAAAATATTATGCCTTGCTTTATTGCAATATTCACTTTATTGCAATGGACTGGAACAGAACCCACAATATACCTGAGGTATGCCTGTCTATATAAACAACTATAAGTTTTATGAAAAAAATGCCCAACTACATGTGTAAAAGAAATGCAAGTGAAAATCACAAGATGTCATTTCTCACATATTAGAGCGGCAAAAATGCAAAAGCTTGACAACAAACTCTGTTGGTGAAGCCATGGGGGTCTAAGCAGACATTCATACATTGTTAATGGGAGTGTAAAATTAGACAACTCCTACGGTGGAGAATTTAGCAATCTATATACATAAAAGTCTAAGCGACCGGCTGACCAGCCGACCAGGTGATAGTTATGACACACACTGACCAACTGGCCTGTGGAGACCGGGCCGAAACCAGCTCTCCAACACCCCCCCGAGGGTTCCCAGATTGCGAGAGGGCACAGGCCAAGCTGAGGGACCCTACCAGTGCACGAATTCTCCTGTTTAAGGAGATGAAAAAGCACATGGGATCATTTCATTTCATTCTCTTTGTCACAGACTAACAAAAACTAGGATTACACAATTAGCCATACTGCTACCAATATGGTACCAGTGTGTAGAGTTACATAGTTTGTCAGAAACCAGGAAGATAGTCTAATTTAAGCCACGAATGAATAAATAAATAACATTACACATGACAAAAAAAATACACATTCTTATTTTCTATAAAAGGGAAGACAGGAAGAATAATCAGAAACTATTAAAAATAGTTACCTGTGGAGATGAGTAGGGACAAGTAGAAAGCATAGGAATTAGAGTAAGATCTTACCTTAATATCTTGATACAATTTTAATTTTTAAATCACAAAAATGTTTTATGATATTAAAAAAAATAAAATGAAAACAAAAAGAATTTTTTAAACTAAAATTTGAATACAACAAAATAAACCTATATAGTAAACTGATGATACAGCACACACACAAAAATGACTTCCACACAGCTTTTGAAGACAACACTCTGACTATACAAACTTAACAGGTTATATGCCAAGAATAAAATTTCAAAGAAATGACAAACTTTAGAAAGGTTGTTGGTAGAGGTATTATAGATTTAGTGATTCTAAAATTTCCAATATTATTTTGTGAAATTTTAGAAGACAAGGGTTTTCATTGGTCATTAAGGTAGATACAAATAGAGAACTGGGGAAGATGAAGAACGGTGTAGGATTGGGTTTCAATCTAATGTATCAGTACAGACTCACAACATAAACAGACATCAAATCTTTTAGTTCTGCCGAAACCGGTTTGGCTCAGGGGTAGAGCGTCGGTCTGCGGACTGAGGGGTCCCAGGTTCGATTCCGGTCAAGGGCATGTACATTGATTGCGGGCACATCCCCGTGAGGGGTGTGGAAGAGGCAGCTGGTCGATGTTTCTCTCTCATCGATGTTTCTAGCTCTCTATCTCTCTCCTTTCCTCTCTGTAAAAAATCAATAAAATATAATTTAAAAAAATAAAGAGACATGAAAGCTAAAGTGGACTCTGCATTTTTAGAAATAGCTATGAAAGACATTACTAGGTTAACTGGGAAAATCTTACTATGAACAATATATTAGATAATATTATGAGAATGGCAAATAGACAAATGTCCATGTTCTTAGAAGGTAACTGCTGAAGCACTGTACAAGTGAATTGTCATGGACAACTTACTTTCAGTAAATTCACCAAAAATTAAGTCTCTGTATGTGGTTGTGGGTAGAGTGAAGAGGGAGAAAGTGAACACATATTGCAAAATGTTAATCTACAAATTAGGGTCCAGACTTTCTGAAAAGGGCAAGACAGCACAGAATTTAGACTTTGAGGCAACGTAAGTCTCTCTTACGCTGTTTGATATTCTTCTTGGCATCTTTCTTTTTAAAAAAAACATTCTTTAGAAATGTAAAAACCAGTATTAGCCCAAGGACTATACAGTAACAGGCATGATATCCTCCTAGGTTAATGAAAATGGGAAACTGGTGATGGCTACACAACTCTGTGAGTACATTAAACACCATATGTGTTTAAATGTATGTATACTTTAAATAGGTGAATTGCATAACATGTGAATTATATCTCAATAAAGCTGTTTAAAAATAAACCGCTGTGAGTGGGCCATAGTTTGCTGAGAAAGAACTAAACCAGAAAATAAGAGAATTTTCCCTTATCATCTGACAGAAACTAAATCAGGCATGTTTACAAAAAAAAAAAAAAAAAAATGTTTGCCAGTAATTGTTCAGCTAAGATAGTCTGACACATCCATTCATTATCATTTTAAATTTCAATTAAACAAAGCAAGTAGATTAAGTTCTAAACCTTATTGAAGTACTACACTATTATCAAAGAGCTAAAATTCCAATTAAAAGGCATCACTTATCTAAGTCAGCAAGTCTAAAATGACTACAAGACTGAAAAATTCCTGCCCTAGCCCGTTTGCTCAGTGGATAGAGCATCGGCCCCAGGACTGAAGGGTCCCGGGTTCAATTCCGGTGCAGAGCACGTTCCTCGATTGCAGGCTCAATCCCTGGCCCTGGTTGGGGCTCGTGTGAGGCAACAACAATGTGTCTCTGTCTGTCTGTCTGTCTCTCTCTCTCTCTCTCTCTCTCTCTGTGTCTGTCTCTCGTGAGAGGTAACCAACAATGTTTCTCTCTCTCTCTCTCTCTCTCTCTCTCTCTCTCTCTCTCTCTCTCTCTCTCTCTCTCTCTCTCCTTCTTCTCCTCCTCCCTTCCACTCTCTCTAAAAATAAATGGAAAAATAACCTCAGGTGAGGATTAAAAAAAAAAAAAAAAAGACTGAACATTCTAAAATAGGAAAAACCAAATTCTTTGGACAATAGAAACACAAAACTTCATTTCTTGTATTTTTGCTTTTTCATTTCTTGTATTTTTGCTTTTTATATTTAATTTTCTAAACAACTATGCTCCTCTCAATATAATAGAACATTTCTTCTACCTAAAAACAATCGTGATAGGTACGCTTCCCTGAAAGGAAACAGTATCAAAGTACCAAGTCATCTCAAATTTTAAACAGTTCTTTAAATATCAACATGGTGTCTTCTGGAAAACAAAATGTAGGTACCTAGTCCTTGAGAATCAAGGGCATCATCTTCAAGGTCATCATCAAAAATCTCTCGGCCATCCTCCACATAGCCGACACCATCTGCAGGAACAAAATGTAACATTGGGATCAAGTTTCTAAAACTGGCCAATATGTTAGCCAGGACCATATCACAAAATGCATAACCTTTAGACCCACTCAGATGTTCTCCCCGTCCTGTGCCATTTTTAAGTGAGCAGAATCCTGTTCAAATAGGTGTCAGACAAAACAGCACCCACACAAGGTTTCCGAATTAAAACCAAAGGCTAGCTACTATACAGACATCCATCGTTTTACTCTGCTTCGCTTTACTGAGCTTCCCCAATGTTGTATTTCTTTACAAATTGAAAGCAAGGCCCTTCACCAGCAAAAAGATTACAGCTTGCTTTATTGCAATACTCACTTTATTGTGTGGTCTGGAACCAGACCCACAATCTCTCTGATGTATGGCTGCACCTACCTAGGTCAGCTGGGGAAATGATTTGGCCCACAGGATCAAAGTCTACTACAGAAAGTACTTTACAGTAGTTTTACTCTACCAGAAGCATCCTATATAATAAAAGGCTAATATGCAAATCGACCAAACAGAGGAACAACAGGTCACTATGTCACGCACTGACCACCAGGGGCCAGACACTCAGTGCAGGAGCTGCCCCCTGGTGGTCAGTGCACTCCCACAGGGGGAGCACCGCTCAGCCAGAAGCCAGGCTCATGGCTGGCAAGTGCAGCGGTGGTGGCGGGAGACTGTCCTCCCTCCGTGGCAGTGCTAAGGATGTCCGACTGAGGGCTCCCAGACTGTGAGAGGGCGAAGGCCAGGTTGAAGGACCCCCCTGACCCCCGAGTGCACGAATTTTGTGCACTGGGCTTCTATAAAACATAAAAGAATGAAGATCACAAGCCCAGAAAAGCACTTCATTCTATGAGGGAAACTGGCACTAGAGCTGAGTCTCATTACAGAAGCAGAAACATACTAGCAAATAGTCACAGGTGCAGTCTACACCTTCTCCCTGTGGTCACCATTCTCACGCCCAAGAAGTCACACCGCACTAGCAGAAACCTCGAACTTTCCATAAGTGGTGGAAGAACACATGGGCCACCCTTTGCATGGTGCTTTGCACTGCCCAAGGCAGAACTCACGCACATAGTAATGCAGTCTTCACAGCCATTCTGTGAGCTAGTTTTCTTATCCCCGCCTTACATGGGGATAACACACAAGTACATGGCTCCTCCTGGTTTCTACACAGCCATTTCCTGGAGGATTTATACTACATCCTGAGGAATGTGCCTGGATTCTCCAAAATGCCCCTAAATAAATGTTCTATTGTTCTGCTTCCAAACAATGTATTTGAGGAAAGTCCAAACCAAAGGTATGATCTTTACAGAGCTTTGCATCGACACATGTAAGGCAGTACGAAACACAACTAAGACAGTGCCTGGCAGGCAACTTCTTCCTACATACCATCATCCACGATCCAGTCATCATCCTGGCGTGCCTGAACTAGCTTCGAATACTGTTCTTCATCAACCTCTTCATAAACACTTGTGAAGTCCTCGACCTGCCATCACACAAGTTTGAGAAAGCTTCAAATGGAGTGAAAGCGTTAAACAATTCTGATGTGAAAAAAAAATTGTCAAAATTGAAACTGGAACGGCAGCCTGAAGGAATAGCTGCAACCAAATCATGAGTTCTGACATTCAACACCACTGCGGGGTTTTCCTTAAATAGACATCAATTAGCTTAGTATTCCTTTTAGGTGGGTGTTAACATAAGATATTAAATTATTCCATTAGCATAATATACTTGTCACACCATCAATTACTCATCTACTTCATAAAAAACAAACTGAATTATAGCCAATTCTTCATTAGCTGCTTTGGGGATTATTCACTTATAATTTCTAGATTGGTTTCTCCTGTACTTAGCAAACCTGTAAGGCATGTCACCTCCCTCTCCACCAGCTCAGGTTGCCCTGCGCACAGATGATAATTTTAATAACTATTCATCCAACCAAATATAATTCGAAAGGAAAAACCTCACCCTTTAACCCCCTCCAAAAGATAGCAAAACACACTATATTCCAGATACACTACATATGGGTTTTGAGTGATTTCTGTGTGAATTACCACTGATCCCCCGCCTTTCTCAGGTCTTACGACTGCAGAGACACAAAAACTGAGCTACTGGAAGCAATCTAAGGTCCATCAATAGACAAATGCATAAAGGAGTGGTCTATGTATATAATATTACTCAAACATAAAAATGGATGAAATCTTGTCAGTTGGGACAACATGGATAGACTTTGCAGGCATTCTGTTAAGTGAAATAAGCTAGAGAAAGGTAAGTATCATATGATTTCACTTATATTTGGAATCTAAAAAACAAAACAAAACCAGACTCATAGATACAGAGAACAGACTGACGGTCGCCAGTTGGGGAGGGTGGATAAAATGGGTGAAGTGAATCAAGAGGTACAAACTTGATATTAAAAAAAAATAATAAGCCAAAACCGGTTTGGCTCAGTGGATAGAGCGTCGGTCTGCAGATTGAAAGGTCCCAGGTTCGATTCCGGTCAAGGGCATGTACCTTGGCTGCGGGCACATCCCCAGTGGCGGGGTTGTGCGAGAGGCAGCTGATTGATGTTTCTCTCTCATTGATGTTTCTGGCTCTCTATCTCTTTCTCTTTCCCTTCCTCACTGTAATAAATCAATAAAATGTATTTTAAAAAAAATAAGTCATGGGCATATAGTGTATAAGATGGGGAATATAAACAATATTAAATCAACTTTGTAAGGTGACAAAATTCAAAAGGGGAATCATTCAAAAACCATTTCGAGGGTAACTGCAGAATATAGTGTTTTGCTAAATTTGAGAGGGGGATAAAAGGAGATTTTCCCGTTTGAATTATATTTGGTTGAACAGTTATTCGACTTATTGTGGTGGTCATTTTATAAAGTCTATAAAGTCAAATCTCCATGCTATACACCTGAAACTAATACAGTACTGTATAACAATTATACTTCAGTTAAAAAACAACAACGCTGAGCAACTTGGAGGGCAAGTCCAGAGAGTGGCAAGTCCTCCAATCATACAGGCTGTCCTACTGCCAGAGCCCTAAAACACCGTGAACCACTGGCATGAATAGAGCAGACCACCTCAGCCCAGTTAAAGCAACAAATGGAGCAGATGCACACCACTGCTGCAGCTGCCGTGGTGACAGGCCATCGCCTTCCCAGGTGAGAATTTGGTGGGCTGGTTAGCAAGTACTTGGATGCCTCTTTAAAAATTTCCCCCTTCACACCCTAGCCAGTGTTACTCAGGGTTAGAGAGTTAACTTGCGCACCTAAGAGTCTCGGGTTCAAGTCCCAGTCAAGGGCATGCCCCTGGTGTTAAGTTCAATCCCTGACCCAGTCAGGGTTCACAGAGGAGGCAACCAATTGATGTCTCTCTCTCTCATATTGATGTCTATGTCTCTATCTGTCTCTGTCTCTCTCTAGTCCAGTCTTCCTTCCTCCCTCCTTCTCTCTCCCTCCCTCCGACTCTCTGAAAAGTAATGGGGAAAAATCCATCAGGTGAGGATTAATAACAACAAAATTTGCCCCTTCTCTTGACAGTTCTGCCTTATCAAGTGGGGGTAGTGGTGGAGGAATTAACTAACTCCAAAGACCCTAAGAAAAAACACCTGGACACCAAGCTTTGCAAGTACAATGGTTAGAATGACTGGATTTCTGCCATAATTTCAGGACTAAGCTTTGTTTTCACCTCCTGTTTATTCTATAGGGATCACTGGCAAATGTTGGCTTTCTACCATCTGATAACAGAAACTACCTGCCCTAGCAAATTAAGTTTTTGACAATTCAAACACAACTAGGATAATTAATATCTAATTAATATTGCTGTACTGACCAAAAATTTTTTTTGGGGGGGGGAGGGCAGGTGATTTTTGTTGGTTGAAGTCTAAGGGGCATACTCTGTCTCTTATTTAATCAACTCACTTATTCAAAAAGATACCAGAAAACTTTTCTTAAAAATCATTTTGAGAAACAAGTCATTTTGACTTTATCTCTAAAATCATTGCTACTGCTCAGCATGAACTCTTAGAGCTATGCAATTAACATCAGTGATTGAAGAGAAATCAAGCACATTGTGTAAACATCTGAAATGCCCCAGAGAACTCCTTTATAGAAGTACCTAAAGGGGAAAGTGGGTTGGAGGGGGTAGGTGGAGATGGGGCAAAGAGGGGGAACAAGTGCCAAAACCGGTTTGGCTCAGTGGATAGAGCATCGGCCTGCGGACTGAAAGGTCCCAGGTTGGATTCTGGTCAAGGGCATGTACCTTGATTGCGGGCACATCCCCAGTCGGGGGTGTGCAAGAGGCAGCTGATCGATGATTCTCTCTCATTGATGTTTCTAGCTCTATATCCCTCTCTCTTCCCCTCTGTAAAAAATCAATAAAAAAATATATTTTTTAAAAAAGAAGGGGAACAAGGACAGAAAGAGACCTTGCTTGGGGCAGTGGGCATATGACACAGTGTACAGATGATGTTTTGTTGAGTTGTATACTTGAAACCTGTATGGTTTTGCAAACCAATGTCACCCCAATAAATTCAATAAAAAATGCTTTACTCCTGTTTTACTATAATCCTTTTAGCAGCCCTTTATGGTCTGGTTGACTCACTTAACTTCTTCTGCTTGCTTAATTGTCCAATACAGTATAGGCCATGGTCCAACATGCACATTGTGAAGCCTGAGTTCACATCAAGGCTCTGCCTCTGTGACCTCAGATCTATCAGATGCAAAATGCTCTGGATTATAGCATCTAACTTTATATAGTTGTTGGAAGAATTAAATATATGACCATATTTGTAAAAGCACTTAGAATAGTGTTAACAAAAAAAAGTGTATTAATTGCTGTTATTTTCTAGTATTAATTAATCACTTTCTGGCCCCAAGGCAGTGAAGATACTCAGGGAACGTGTTGAAGGGGAAGCTAGACAATGCTGTGCAGATGGTAGCTACTCTGTTTCCACCTACAGGTCATAAGCAGTGGGTACAGGAAAACAGCCAAAATGGCATGACATTATATCTTACATCCGGGCACAGCAGAAATAAGATCCAAGTCACCACTGCCACTCCCCTTGCAAATGAAATTAGGAAAAATAATTCTCTCCAAGTGCTTAGCTAGACTGCTCAGTACCTTAAGAGTAAAGTAAAAGCATCTCTATGCCCCGCCCCCCCCCCCAACAAAGCCATGGGATTTATCAGAGATGTAATGTATTTAATAAGGAAAATATAGAACTACTTTCATTTCAGAATTGTGGAAGCATCTGTAAAGTGCCTTACAGGAAGTGGCTATGAATTGGATGAAGCACAAAGGAAAAAAAAAAACAGGAAAATGATTACTTACTTCATATTTATACTTCTCACCAGCTTTAGCCTTTTTCAGTCTTTCTAGAGCTTCCTGGCGCCCTTTCTTTGATTTCTTTTCTCGCCGGGACCGAGATGCTACAAAGCTCCCTGAATCTGACACAGCTGGAAAAAAAAAAAAAAAGCCAAATTTACATGAAATGTCACAAAATTGTCAGCCATCTTGCCTCAAAAGCAGAGGAATTCAGGTCAGGAATTGAACCTAACTTCCAGCCAATAGTAATACATAATTCTAATATTATACAAATGAATACTTTTTATGATGTAAACACAGTAAACCATTGATTTTGTGGACCTCGATTTAACGGACTTTGGATTTAGTGCACAAAATTTCTGGTCCGTATGTCATATATAAAAATTAACACCTTGTTAATACTAAAATGCTTTTAACTACGATTTGCTTATAATTAAATTAGCAGTTTATTTTCTTGTTATTAATTCAGTTATTTCTAACAAATTTTAACAAACAGGCCACATATGTTGGAAAAAACACTAGTAATTTCGCCGACATAAATAAATACATATCTACAATTATAGTCCACATATTTAAATCCAAGAGTCACCGCTTGTAAATAATGTTCTGCAAATGATTAGCACATGATCACACCACATCTCCCAAGGTAACTGGTTCTGTTGTCTCATAGCGTGACTTTCTGTAGCAGTTTTACAGAAAGTCACGCTATGAGACAACAGAACTGGCAAATGTTCAGCCATGTGCATTTGTTTGCTCGCAGTGACTGGTGAATGCACACGTTCACTAAACCTGTTCAGTATAAATTTAAAATTACAGTAATCCATATAGCAAACCTGTCTGTGAAATTAGATTTTTCATACCTACTTAATTTTAATTACAAACGTGTCTACATAAGTAACAACAGGTAAGCTAATTTGTCAATGTTTTAACATACACATTTGGAAAACCTACTTGATTATATAACAGACTTTCAGCTTTAATGGACACCCCCTTCCCCCAAATTAGTCCATTATATCAAGGTTTTACGTAATTCACCAAGTTCATGGCCGAGCCTGTAGCTCCTGTGACTCTTCAGAGATTTTTCTCTGCGATACAGTTGAAACAACTAAAGCAACTATTATTTTTTTTCCTCCAAAAAGAAAAAAATTCAAATTCAATTGATCTCTTATAGACACGAGAGAAGAGAGATCAGCTAGTCCAGTGGTTGGCACACTGCGGCTCTTGAGCCACATGCGGCTCGCAAGCCTCGGTTTGCTGCTCTGTTGACTAAATGAGTTTGCCGACCACTGAGCTAGTCCATAACCTTTCCATTACAAATGAGGAGCCTAGGAGAGTTATAAAAGAGTTGTATTCCATTAATCACCATTTGACATGACTTAAGGAGCACCTGCTCTTTGCAAAGTACTAGGTGCTCAGTGAGATATGGTCCCCATACTCAGAGAACTTAAGATCTAAAATGGGAGATAAATAGCAACTAACTCTAAAACAATCTTTAGAAGTCATGCATGCCCTAACATGTTCAGCCCAAGTATCTGGAATTTCAAAGGAGGGGTAAATTGGGGTTGGAAGAATGAAACAAAGATGACTGAAAATATTCTTGATTTCTTCACTGATTTCCAGGCCTCACTTAGTTGGTTAGGGCAGTGGTTGGCAAACTCATTAGTCAACAGAGCGGCAAACCGCGGCTCGCGAGCCACGTGTGGACCACTTGTTGTGGAGCAGTTTGCGGACCACTGAGTTAGGGCATTATAGGATGATGATGAAAAATTACAAAGGTTAAAATGTTTTGTCAAAAATTACTGAAATACCAGAGGGCTTCAGTGTTCATTCATTCAACTTTTGAATTATTCATGCTTTTGGTCATTATACTCTGACCACCTCACACACATACTGAACAGATTTCATCCACATAATTAAGACTTGCATATACCAGCTAATGAATAACCAAGTCAAGTAAGACAGTGCTGTAAGTTTAGGCTCAGCATGACTGCCATCTATGCCTGTAAATTTGAGTATTTTATTGTATTTGGTGCTAATTGTTTTATAAAAAGCAGCAAGCACAGAAAAGGAAAAGTATTGATAAGAGGCATCCTAATAGCTCTAACCCCACTGCAAAATTCTTAACAACATTAAGTGGTTTGACTAAGTGTTTGACTGAAATAAAAGATGCAATTTAAAGAACATGTACCAAATGCTGGCAATAAACTACTAAAAACTGCATCTCAAAAGTGAAGCATAATTAGAGATCTTATTTCTTCTAGCTTCCTGGAATTGTAATCTCTATAACATCTCAGTCTATTGTTTGACTTTCACATTTGACTTTTAAATCCGTTTTAGAGAGGCATTAAGTAAAAATTAAGGAATGCAGGTACTTAGTGATGACAGCCACGAAATCCTGGGTGTCACTCAAACGATTTAAAAAAATGAGCAGGCCTAGATGAAATGGTATCGGAGAATACTGAACATGACCACTAGGAGTGAAAAGTAGGCCTCAAAGTGTTGCCTTTAGGATTCCTTGACTCCTCTTGATTAAAATAACAAAATCTATAGTCTTCAAACGGACTCACTCCACAGGGGTGCAATAACAAATATTACAGAGTTTAAGGTGACCAAACGTCCTGATTTTTAACAATTTGTCCCGCGGCGTTTTAAAAAAGTCCCCATGGTGAATATAATAGAATCAGAGGTATGGAAAGGGAATGAACTGACGATTCTCGGGGGAAAAGGGGAGATGGGGATGTGGGAAGAGACTGAACATAAACTGTGCACCTATGGATGAGGACAATGGGGGTGGGGAAAGGGCAGAGGATGGGGTGGGAACCTGGTGGAGGAGAGCAATGGAGGGGGGGGGGGAATGAGGGACATTTGTAATAATATGAACAATAAAGATTTATTTAAAAATAAGTAAATAATAAACAGTTGCCACTAGGCAAAAAAATAAAATAAATAAAAGCTTAATATGCTAAAAAAAAATAATAATAATAATAAAAATTAAAAAGTCCCGATTTTTTCTTTTAAAAAATCGGGACTTTTTAAAGACGCCGCGGGACAAATTGTTAAGAATCGGGACTGTCCTACCAAAAGCAGGATGTCTGGTCACCTTAACAGAGTTGCTTGTCCTCAAGGTGGTCACAGTCAAATAAAGCAAAAGGACCTGAGACTCCCACCATCATATAAACAGCGTGTCAGAGAAGAGGTAAGAGCGTGGTCCTGAGGAAATGTGAAAAAGAGAACCGTTCATTTGGCTCAGAAATCAGGGAAGGCTTCACAGGAAGTTCCCAACACAGACCCAGCAAGAGGAGTAAAGCCTTACCATCAGAGTATATGGTAAAAAGAGGCACCAGCACAGGAAAAGGCAAGAGCCAAATTACAGAAGGATGCAAATGCAAGGTGTGTTCAGAAACCGGAAGTCAGTGTGGCAGGTAAGACGTGAGAGTGTAGACTAGACTAGAGTAAGCGGGAGACTAGCTCAGGGAGAAGCAGCACAGCCCAGCTCTGTCACTTACTGGACAACATGAGATCACACTTGAACTTGCTAAGCTGCAGTGGCCAGCTGTCTTACAGCTGTTTAAGCTGCCCAGCATATGAACCTGCTTGTGAAATTATAAGTCTTTTCTAAAATATATTTTTATTGATTTCAGAGAGGAAGGGAGAAGGAGAGAGAGACAGAGAGAGAAGCATCCATTATGAAAGAGAATCATGGATCGGCTGCCTCCTACACTCCCACACTGGGGACAGAGCCCGAAATTCGGGCATGTGCCCTGACTGGGAATCGAACCATGACCTCCTGGTTCATAGGTCAACACTCAACCACTGAGCCGCGCTGGTCAGGCTCCCCTAAAAGTTTTGATGGGACACAGAGGCCATGTCCTACTACTGAAAAGACAGATGCTCTTTCCCAGACACCCCTGCGGCTAGGGCATGGGCATATAAAATAGACTTTCTCAATTAGAAACACCTGCTCAGACTTTAAATCAGAAGCCAGTGTCAAAAGGAAAGGGGATGGGCTAAGGGAAGATTCTATAAGTAGCAGCAGCTGCAGGAGGATTAAATAACAGTGCCAGCAATGTTAACCAGAGCTATAACAAGCTATAACCTCAAGTACTTGGCCATGGTTGGCAAGGACATCCTCACTGCAACAGTTTTGTGATACGATTTTAATCACTATTCTTGGCTAATCAACCCCCAGGCTGACTCTCCAGTCCTCCTGGAGTTTCTGTGAGCAACACGATATCCTTCGAATAAATCCTTTTCTGTTTCAATTCGCTAAAATGGGAAATAACTGACAATGGCTTATTGTGTTTTCTTTTTTGTTTTCATTTTTATTATTTTTTTTATTTTTCAGTGGTCAATGAAATTACAAAATTGTAAAAAAAAAAAAAATAGCTACAGTTGATTTTTATAGCTTACACCTAAGGACTCAGACTAATGCAGAGCCTCAGGGTGCTCATCTCTGAAATGGGGATAATCATATCTGTCATTAAGTTGTTGCAGATTAAGTGAAGATACTTGACTTTGTACTCAGTAATGTAAGAGAAGCTCATTGCATGTGTGTATAGATGCAGGGTAGACACACACAGAAACACACTACTTAGCAGTAACATGGTCTAGTGCATGTTTCCCAAACTTTTGACATATGTGTACCCCTTCTATAATTTTCGTAACGCCGAGTACCCCTCGTACTCATGAGAACGTAGAATTAGGCGCAGCTAAGCACGGTGCAGTGCATATCCCCACCGAACTCCGGTGCAACGCGTACCCCCACCAAACTCTTCCCGTGCCCCTGGGGGTATACTTTGGGAAACACTGGTCTAGTGTCTAGAAAACAAAAATATAACAAAGCAGTGTTCTCAGGGAAGCTTCAATATAGCACTGCATAAAATTAGGCGCTTAGGCCTAGCCCGTTTGGTTCAGTGGACAGAACGTAGGAAGTGAAGGTGGGGCCCAGTTCAATTCCGGTCAAGGACTCATGCCCGGGTTGTGAGCTCCATCCCCAGTAGGGGGCGTTCAGGAGGCAGCCAATGAATGATTCTCTCTCATCACTGATGTTCCTATCCCTACCTCTCCCTTCCTCTCTGAAATAAACATATATTTTTTAAATTTAGGCACTTACAATCTCAACTCCATGAAAACAAAAAGCATGTCCAGCTTACCTGCCAGACATGCCTGGCAGAATGCCTTTGCATCGTAGGTACATAATACATATTTGCTGAATGAAAAAATGAACCACTCACTGCACATGCTGGATTTAATCATTCAATTCTCCCTGATCCTTTCTCATATATAAAGCTAGTTATAAACCTTTCACTTTTCACTGCCATTGTCAAGGTGCCCCACCGAATACTTGAGGGGAAAAGGCCTAGATTTCCAGTTCTGGAATGTCTCCAATGCTTCACATAGTAAGTTAGCAAAAAAAGAATAAGCGTTAAAAAAAAAAAAAAAAAAAGATCCAGTTACAAAAATGTAATACGCGATCAAAATTACCATCTGAAGTACCCCCGTCCTCCTCAATAGCAGACAAATAATGGCCTTTCAGATAATCTTTCAGTCTGCTCTAGGAAAAATTCCAGTCACAAGTCTCCAGCAACACTTAATCAACACCACGACTTAAGAGGGGTCTCAAGATTGCACAGTGCCCTCCGGAGAGTGATTTCTTGATGTGCACAGATGCTGCACAGTTTTTAGGGTGACGAAACAGCGTCGTGGCAAATCACTCATGTAGGGCTGCAAAGACTGTGCTCACGTCCTACATCCCATTTGCAATGCAGGCTAGTCAACTGCCTGAAAGAAATTGCCCTAAAAGACAAAAGGCTAGAAGAATACATGGAAATCTGATTCGCATCGAGGTGAATGCAAAGGAAGTTGATTTGAAAGCAAGTTCTCATTAATAGTGACGCGTTTGAGTGACAGGAGACGCGTGGCGCCTCAGCTAAGAAAGGGAAGCGTCTGATTGTCAGTTAGAAGTTCACGTAAGTCACACTGTAGTTGAACACTGCTCAAAAAATCAGAAATCAGACGAACCCATTTGCATTTTTGTACTCTATTTTTTGAAATAAAGAGATTACCACTGAAAACCGAGTGGTCTAGGCTATCTGAAATGCTGCTGAACGCATACTTTTTTTAAAGCTTCATCAGCGAAGACTAGATCATGAACACTATTTCAATGCAATACTTGAACTTCCAGAGGATTTGAAAGGAAAACTGTGAATGCATAAAGTAGAAACCCAGCAGCTAGAAAGACAAAATGCACCTGTATGTTCTGGCGACAGCACTTAAAAGTTTTCTTTACAAAGTATGACAATTCCCTGGGAGTTTCTCTTAAGGGGATAACATACATTGTAGCCCTCCAGTGCATAGTTGGGATGGCAGTAGTGAAATACTTTCAGCACACGACTCATCAAAAGAAAAAAACACAAAACAAAACAAAAAGAAAGGCAGGCTAGTGCGAGGGGACGCCGCCTCCCAAACAAAAAGCCCCGCAGGCGGGGGCTGCCAGGGGCAAAGGGCCCAGCAGGCGAGCCCCGTCCTACACCAGCCAAGTCCCAGCCTCGACGACCAAGGTCCGCGCCCCGCGCCCAAATAGACCCGCCTAACGACCGGGGCGCGCGCCTCCTTCGGGAAAAATTCAAAGAAACCCACCCTCTAGCCTCCACCACCCGCAATCATGCCACGGTCCCCGCGCTCCCAACCCGGGAACCCGCGTGGCCCCAGCTCACAGTCGTCGCCGTGCACAGGCGCCATGGTCCGGGAGTCTCTGGATTCCGCGCCAACCGGCCTGAAACTGGAAGGAGGGCAGAGACGGGCGCCAGCCTGCAAGCCAATCAGCAGCTCGGAAGGCCGCGGACTTCCGCCCGGAAGGCCCCTGACGCACCGCGCCACGCCAGGCCCCGCCCCCTGTCTTCCCGCGAGCGCGCGGAGGGAGACCCGCGGTTGACCCCCCAGGGGGGGAAACCACTCCAGCTGAGCCGGAGGGGAGGAGAGCTGGGAAAAAGTGCGGTCGGGCGCAGGAAAAGAGCCGCCTGAGACGCACTGCGCAGGCGCACCCATCCGGATGGGAAAAGATACGGGCGCGTTGGAGCAAGGGTTTTGTGGTTCTGAGAGGTGATTTTCGCGGAAAAGAAACGCGGGCGGGCAGTACGATGGGCGTGGCTGGGAAAGCCTGGGAAAGCGACTGCCTCCTGCTGTGGACTCAGAGTCTGGCCTGATACTTAGCTTCTCAGAGTGTGAACACAGTCGCAGTGAGACACATACACACACACACACACACACACACACACAACACATACACATATAGCCACGTAAAGGTATGTGCACTATCTTAGCCAAACGACCAAAAGTAGCATCACCAATAAGAAATAATCATGCCGATTTGGCTCAGTGGATAGAGCTCGGCCTGCGGACTGAAAAGTCCCGGGTTTGATTCTGGTCAAGGGCAAGTACCTTGGTTGGGGCACATCCCCAGTGGGAGGTGTGCAAGAGGCAGCTGATCAATGATTCTCTCTCATCGATGTTTCTAGCTCTCTAGCCCTCTCTCTTCCTCTCTGTAAAAAATCAATAAAATATATTTAAAAGAAATAATCGATCATATGCCTCCTAATGTGATGCACTTGGAAAAAGGAGCATCGCCTATATAAGGAGCATCGCCTATATAACAGTAGTCTTCTTGCAAAACAATGTTTAACCTGAATAGAAGCATGAAGAAATCATCAGACCTATTCAAAGCATAGGGCAAAAGACATCTGGCCTGGACTCCAGCAGAATGTCAATGCTATGAAAAAGAAAAAGGGCTTTAGATTCTTGTGTGTGGTACGAAGCATGCAATGTATGTATCTCCTTTATTGTTTAACAAACAATAAGGACAGAAACATCTGCATGTATATCTTAACAAGAGAACACTAATTAAGCCAAGAACTTAGAATGAGAATTAACCATCTTTGAGTACCATTTTATGTGGAAGTAATTTTAGCCATCAAGGCCTCTTCTCAAACTCATCAGTACATAATGTTCTTGGCACCGTCCCCCTAGAGAGCAATGTTAGATCCATGCCCTCAAGTAATTCAACATGAATTATTGACCAATGGGCGAATCTTTTGTGATGACTGAGCCCTGGATCATAATGTAAATATGCAGTTTATCATGAATAAAACCTGTCCCAAAGACCAACAGCTCTATACTAACGCTTTGGGACCTTCTAAACCAGCAACGTGAAGTCACACTTGGAAATAGAAAACCAGAATCCACCTGTGAATTATTAAAGGTATTGAAGCAAAGTTAAGAAAGAATTATGAGGCCTAGGGCCTAGGCAGTTTGGCTTAATGGATAGAGCATCGGCTCACAAACCAAAGGGTCCCGGGTTCAATTCCAGTCAAGGGCACATAGCTTGGTTGCAGGCCCCATCCCCGGTCCTCTGATAAGGGCAACCAATGGATGTGAGCCTCTCTCACATCGATGTTTCTTTCTCTCACTCTCTGTCTCTCTTCCTCCTTTCCACTTTCTCTAAAAAATATCAGTGGAAAAATATCCTCTAGTGAGGATTAACAACAAAAATAAAACACCTCTATTTAAAAGAAAAGTCTGTCATTAAAAATATATATATGACCTAACCGGTTAGGCTCAGTGGATAGAGCATCGGCCTGCAGACTGAAAGGTCCCAGGTTGGATTCCAGTCAAGGGCATGTACCTTGGTTGCGGGCACATCCCCAGTAAGGAGTGTGCTGGAGGCAGCTGATGGATGCTTCTCTCTCATTGATGTTTCTAACTCTCTATTTCTCTCCATTTCTCTCTGTAAAAAAAAAAATCAATAAAATATATATATATATTTTAAAGAATTATGAGTTAGAACACTAATCATATAGTCAGTCAATAGTGGATTATAGCCAAGGATGGCAGCATGAAGGCTTCTTAATGTACATATGGCAATAAAGTTTAGGGCTGTAGTTCTCAATATTGGCTGCAAATTAGAATCACATGAGTAATTTGTTTAAGTGCCCACTTTTCCCCACCCGCAGCTATTAAATCATAATTTCTTAGGATGGAGTTCCAGTGTGCAGCCAATGTCAAGAGCAAGGGATCTAGACAAGTAATTGCCTTACCTGTTAGTCATCTGCAGGATGGCTACCCTGGACATAAATATCAGGTTGAATAATATGTGGTCATTTATACCTGGATACACTTTTTTCTGTGAGTGAGGGCTCATCTCCCATCTGTCCTAAAGACCTTCACTCTTCAGTATCTTACAGCATTTAGTATTGTAGTTTCCTATGAATCAAATGATATCTGGGTTACCTAAAAGACTCTTATGTAAGGCCAGAACTACTCCAAAAGATCATCCTCAAAACAAAAGGTGTTCAAAAGTGGGGGAAAGGCACATGGTTTGCTTCCAGCTTTGGGCTATTGTGAATAATACTGGCATGAATGGCATGTTCTTTTTAAAAATATATTTTTTTATTGATTTCAGAGAGGAAGGGAGGGGGAGAGAGAGATAGAAACATCAATGATGAGAGAGAATCAGCTGCCTCCTGCACAACCCCCAGTTGGGTCACATGTGCCCTGACTGGGAATCAAAACTGTGATCTCACCCTAGCCAGTTTGGCTCAGTGGATAGAGCGTCAGCCTACAGACTCAAGGGTCCTAGGTTCGATTCCGGTCAAGGGTATGTATCTTGGTTGTGGGCACATACCTGGTGAGGAGTGTGCAGCAGGCAGCTGATCAATGTTTCTAGCTCTCTATCCCTCTCCCTTACTCTCTGTAAAAAATCAATAAAATATATTTTTTTAAAAATAAAATAGCTATGATCATCTGGCAAATAATTTAAAAAGAAAACTGTGACCTCCTGGTTCATAGGTCGATGCTCAACCATTGAGCCCTGCTGGTTGGGCAGCATGTTCTTTTTAAAAGCAAAACATTTTACCACTGAATTGTCTTGGCACTTTTATCAAAAATCAATCTACCATATATATGTGAGTCTATTTCTGGATTTTTCTATTTTGTCCCATTTATATGTCTATGCTAATATGTCTTGACTAATGTAGCTTTACAGTGTCTTCAAATCAGAGAGGCTGAGTTTCCAGCATGTTCTTTTATTTTTTTCAAAATTATTTTGGCTAATCTAAGTCTTTCATATTTTCATATCATTTTTAGTATGAGGTAGTCAATTTCTACCAAAAAGTTTGCCAGTGTTTGGACTGGGTTTGTATTGAATCTATAGATTAAATTGAAGAAAATTGATATTTTTTAATGATTTTGAGTCTCCCAACCCATGAACACAGTATATGTCTCCCTTTTAGCACATGTTCTTTCCTTTTTCTTGGCAGTCTTTTAAGTTTTCAGTGGACACAACTTCCACATGTTTCATTAAATTTATCCTTAAGTCGTTCATATTTTAATCCTGCTTTGAATTGGTATTGTTTTTTAAATTTTCATTTCCAGTTGTTTGTTGCCATCTAAGATATATAACTGATTTTTTACAGAGAGATAGCCAGAAACATAGATGAGAGAGAATCATCGATCAGCTGCCTCTTGTACACACCCCTCCCCCACACTGGGGATGTGCCCACAACCAAGGTAAATGCCCTTGACCGGAATCGAACCCGGGACCTTTCAATCCGCAGGCCCACGCTCTATCCACTGAGCCAAACCGGTTTCAGCGACATCTAAGATTTTAATGGCAGAACAAAACAGATAACCAACTTTCTCTTCACTCAACTAGGGCAGGTGGCACAACTGTGGGGACATAATTTTATTTCTTTGGCATTTTTGCTGAATTGTCCCTTATGCAGAGAAGAGTGTGGAACATTACTAATGAGCCACCCAACATTTTGTTTTCCTTTGGAGCCTGGCATAGAGCTTGGGAGCAAACACATTTTTAAATTGGCACCCTGCTTTTAATTTCAAGACCCTGGCACAAAGTGCCCTAACTGCCTACTTTTATTTCATGACATTAAAGTCCATTTCCTCAAATCAGAAGTTTGGAAACATCAGCTGAAACCGGTTTGGCTCAGTGATAGAGCATCGGTCTGCAGACTGAAGGGTCCCAGGCTCCATTCGAGTCAAGGGCATGTGCCTTGGTTGCGGGTGCATCCCCAGTAGGGGGTGTGCAGGAGGCAGCTGATCGATGTTTCTCTCTCATCGATGTTTCTAACTCTCTATCCCTCTCCCTTCCTCTCTGTAAAAAAATCGATAATATATATATACATATATATATATTTTTTTTTTTAAAAAAAGAAGTTTGGAAACATCATATGTTGTTCTTTTCCTCTGTAGCTTTTCACAAGACATGTTAGTGTGTTTCTCTTGCAATCACCCATTTAGGCAGATGGCTCTATCCACGGTCAGGAATTTGGAGGTGGAGAAGTTCTGAGAAATCCTTAACTTGTGGCCTCACCCACAAAATAACTTCTGGAAGGGTCACAGTTGAAGATAAGGACTCCTTTTGCCTTGGTTGGTGAGAGAATGGGAGAGAGGACAGGGAGGAGAAAGAACAAGCTGGGTTATCTGGTCAAGGGCAGACATTTGGGCATGAAAGGACTTCTGGGAAACAGCAAAAACCCTGGGAAAGATGTAGTGAAAATTACAAAATGTATCATGTTCAGTTTTCCTCCAAGTCAGTTACACATGCAACGTCAGTTTTTCCGTTAGGAGGGAAAAGGTCTCCAAAACCCCAGCAATCCATTAAACTAATAGTTATGAAGTGAGGAGAAGAAAACATTTTCTTTTTTTTATATATAAATATATTTTATTGATTTTTTTACTGAGAGGAAGGGAGAGGGATAGAGAGTTAGAAACATCGATGAGAGAGAAACATCGATCAGTTGCCTCCCTGACCGACGTGCCCTCAACCAAGGTACATGCTCTTGACCGAAATCGAACCCGGGACCTTCAAGTTTGCAGGCTGGTGCGCTATCCACTGAGCAAAACTGGTTTCGGCAAGAAAGCAATTTCTTTTACTTGGCTTGTCACTCTGACATCTTAGGGAAGTTTTGTTAATGGCCCGAAGGATGGATAAATGTGTGTCTTAGTGTGGAGCTTAGTTCTTTCAGCAAGTTTCTGCAAATTAAAACCCCTGTGTGGCTGAGGGGGTCCCAGGTTTGATTCCGGTCAAGGGCATGTACCTTGGTTGCAGGCACATCCTCAGTAAGGGGCTATGCAGGAGGCACCTATCGATGTTTCTAACTATCCCTCTCCTTTCTTCTCTGTAAAAAAATCAATAAAATATATTTTTAAAGAAACTCCTGTATGCCTAAAAAGAAAGCTTATAAATTCCCAAGTTCCTTGCTCCCTATAGTTTCTCTGTGCATCAATTTTTATTTGACATTAGGTATTCTTCAGATCCAAACTCCATTCTCAGACTTTTGACGACAAACTACCTATAATTAACTGTAATTAAAATAACAAAATGCTAATTGCGCCATTCATTTCTATAGTAACTTAAAATACCTCTACCTGGGCCTACTTCTGACATCTGTAGGAAAAGTCACCCTTCATCCTCCAGAGCAGGGGTCTTCAAACTACGGCCCGCGGGCCACATGCGGCCCGCAGAGGAGTCTGACCCGGCCCGCCAGGTTTTTTGGGCAGTGAGCGCAGCCGAGGTGTTACAGTAGGAATTAGTAGTTCATATAGTCCGGCCCTCCAGCTCTCTGAGGGACCGTGATCTGGCCCCCACTTTAAAAAGTTTGAGGACCCCTGCTCCAGAGAATCTAGTCGTCATCTTTAGTGAAGCTGTGGGCCATATGAGTTGGTGATGGCATCAATATTTTACCAATGCTCCTTTGTTCATGTCATTGCTATCTCACTCAATATACTAGTATTATTAAACACAAAAACTCTATAACTCAATCTAGCCTTGTTTATTTAACAATATACGGGGCTGTATTGAAATTTGAGAATTGCTTCTTTAAGGTTTACTATGCTGTCAAACTTAAAATCGTATTCATTTTCTGGAAAGGACTAGTGTTGCTTAGCATCATATCCATGTTTGTTGTACCTAATGGAGCTTCTGAGTTTTGTACTGCTTCACCGGGGGGGGGGGGGCCGCAAACCATATCCTATATAATAAAGAAGTAATGTGCAAATTGACCATCACTCCATCACACAAGATAGCTGCCCCCATGTGGACACTACATGGCCAGCAGGGGAGGGAAGTTGTGGGTGATCAGGCCAGCAGAGGAGGACAGTTGGGGGCAACCAGGCCTGCAGGGGAGGACAGTTGGGGGAAACCAGGCCTGCAGGGGATGACAGTTGGGGGAAACCAGGCCTGCAGGGGAGAGCAGTTAGGGGTGACCAGCCAGCAGGGGAGGGCAGTTAGGGGCAATCAGACCAAAGAGGAGCAGTTAGGCATCAATCAGGCTGGCAGGGGAGTGGTTAGGGGGTGATCAGGCTGGCAGGCAGAGTGTTAAGGAGCAATCAGGCAGGCAGGCAGGCAAACTGTTGGAGCCAGCAGTCCTGGATTGCGAGAGGGATGTCCCAGATTGGAGAGGGTGAAGACTGGGCTGCGGGACACACACACCCTCCACCCCATGCATGAATTTCATGCACAAGGCCTCTAGTATATATAAATATATGCCACATCCAGAGTCCCTCCTCTGTGCCACACCACAAGATGTGTCAACCCAGATATCCAGATTCTGTTCACATTTTCCTGCTAAAAGCCCATGCCTGACCACCCCTTCTACCTAGGGATATGCAACTCTGCAGATTCGCCCTAAGGAAGAGGCCACAAAAGCTCTGGAAGCAGGCTGAGGTCATTTGAGAAGAAAACTCTGAAGTGTTCTAGAAGAGGGGGGTGAGGATATCCAGGACTGCATATGGGGAGGGGGGGCGGGGTCCCATGGCCACATGGACTCCTCAGAGGAAGAGGTACCTGCAAAAATGCTTGGATCTGAAAAAAAGCTTTGTAGGGTGAGGGCTATAAGGAAGTGTGGGAAGAGGTCCGATACAAAAAATAGTATCTATTTTCTTGGGTTTCTCAGTCTCTTCTAGACCCAAGTTCCATAGGGTTGTCTCCCTATTGCCCTCTAAAACCCTCCCATATTGAGGATTTTTCTCCTAACGGCCCTCATAAGGTTTGGAAAAACAAGTGTATCAGTCCTCTTTAAACATGGCAGCCAAGGCAATGATCCCTGCCCACTAGTGAGGTCTAGTAAGGTCAACAGAATACTGCTGAAGAAATCATGCAAAAGAAGGATGGGCCCTGACTGGTTTGGCTCAGTGGATAGAGCATCAGCCTGTGGACTCAGAGTCCCAGGTTCGATCCCGGTCAAAGGCATGTACCTTGGTTGCGGGCACATCCCCAGTAGGGGGTGTGCAAGAGGCAGCTGATCAATGATTCTCTCTCATTTATGTTTCTAACTCTCTATCTCTCTCCCTTCCTCTCTGTAAAAAAAAAAAATCAATAAAATATATTTTTAAAAATAGACACCTTCGTAATCCAAAGGTAGGTGGCTTAATTTGTTAACCTAAGTCTGTGCTAAGAATACAGTATGTAATTGTATTAGTAGTGTTGTCTTGATTCTATTTACTTTATAGTCAGAATTAATCAAAACCTCCCCTCTCATGTTTCTCATGCTCCTGACAAATGATCGTCTACTCTAAGCATGAATTAATTTAGCAAATAGATTGGCAATGATCCTTCTTTTGGATGTCAGATAGAAGCTTGGAAATGTAATCAAATGAACTGTTATTCTAAAAGATGACAACAAGAGGCAATTTCAAAACAAGCCTCTTGTGAACCATTGGGCCTTGGTGACACAAGAGTGGTTTTCCATTACTGAGAAGAGCAAACCAGTGCAAATAGAGGCGGATGATGTCTTCCTGGCAGCTGAACCAAGCTTAGCTTAGTGTCAGAGAAACCTCCCATTCAAGCTTTCTGTGCTGTGTTAAGCTGGAGCATCATTTCAATGGATCCAGTAAATCAATAATGGAAGCAATAGTGTGTGCAGAACTTGTTTTTGTTTTTTTGTAGTTGTTTTTTTGGTTTTTGTTTTTCTCATTTAGTCTTCTATCTAGAACCTACCCATACGGTGGGGTTTACCTCTGATGGCCCATCCCAGTCTTTGTGGGGATGATCCATAGGGATTAGAATGAAGATGTGGGAAAAGCAGAGGAATGAGGAAGGAAGAGGTACCTGCAAAAGTTCTTGGAAATGAAAAGCATTGCAGAGTGTGGGGCGAAGTCCTATACAAATATATCATCTATTTTCTTGGGTTTCTCAGTCGATTATTTTTTTAATATATATTTTATTGATTTTTTTACAGAGAGGAAGGGATAGGGATAGAGAGTTAGAAACATCGATGAGAGAGAAGCATCAATCAGCTGCTTCCTGCACACCCTCTACTGAGGATGTGCCCGCAACAAGGTACATGCCTCTGACCGGAATCAAACCTGGGACCCTTCAGTCTGCAGGCCAACGCTCTATCCACTGAGCCAAACCGGTTTTGGTGTCGCTTCTTTTTTTAAAAAAAATATTTTTATTGAATTCAGAAAGAAGGGGAGAAGGAGAGAGAGAGAGAAACATCAACGATGAGAAAGAATCATTGATCAGCTGCTTCCTGCACACCCCATACTGGGGATCAAGCCCACAACTCGGACATGTGCCCTGGCCAGGAATCGAATCATGACCACCTGGTTCATAGGTCGACGCTCAACCAATGAGCCATTGTGGCCAGGCCTCAGTCACTTCTACACACACGTTGAACGGGGTTTCCTCCTGATTGTCCCCTCAACTCCTCCCATGTTGAGGATTCTCTCCTAACAGTCCTTGTATGGGTTCGAAAAACAGGTGTATCAGTTCAGTCAGGGAAGCAGAACCACTTTGAGCTGTGGAGGAAAGGATTCTTCATAGGAGACCTGGCGGGTTGTGTGAGGGACTGAGGGAGCGGAGATCTAGAGGAGAGTGGGAGGAGGGGAAAAACCACCCACGTGGCAGTCAGAAGCCCGGTATATCCAGCTCCCAAGGTGGAAGCACACAGGAAGCTGCCCCTACCTCTGTGGGATTGCACAAATGTCCAATGGTGGGCCTGGGGCTCTTGTTGGTCAACAGGGTCAACATTTGGGAAGAAGATCTGGACACAGAGTTAGGGGACACAGAATGAAGGAACACGAGGACCAGCTGGGACCTCCGTTTGTCACTACACTCAACTATGACAGCCTTTGGAAAATTCCTCCTTTGGCCATCTCTTGCCCAGAGTACTAAGGGAAGGGGATCCTTGGAAACGTGGTTCCAGCTCACCACATTGGCACACGACTCACTGCCACGCTAGGAAACTGGCAGCGAATTCACTGACAGAGGGCTCCAGCCACTGGGCCAGCATCCATATGGAGAGAGCGCAGGATGGATGCCGGATGGACGGGAAGGTTGAAAGAATCCTTCCGTTGATCAGAGAGCAAGTTTGACCATCCTGGTGATTACAATATGTGAGAAAGTGATGGGACAAAACAATCTTTACATGGCTAAGATAAATTCAGATGGACAGCTGTCTTCATTCTGAACTGAAGTATGATGCGTTCACACCAGCAGTCAGTGTTCTCATAGTACTTGGCTGCACCCAGATTTTAAAAGAATCTTTTTTCCTCGGAAAGGACCAAACACATGCATATTTAAAGAGTTCTGCCCTAGCTGGTTTGGCTCAGTGGATAGAGCATCGGCCCGGGGAATGAAGAGTCCGGGTTCGATTTCGACTAAGGGCACATATCTCAGTTGCAGGCTCTATCCCCTGACCTGGTTCGGACGTGTGCAGGAGGCAACCAATTGATGTGTCTCTCTCACATTGATGTTTCTCTCTCTCTCTCCCCCTCCCTTCCTCTGTCTCTAAAAATGAATGGGAAATTTGATTTTGTTAATCCTCGGTTGAGTTCTTTTACCACACGGGGTTATCTGAGGAGAAATTACCTCAATACAAATTGTGAAGATCCTACATGGTTAAAAATGTACACATTTCGCCCTAGCCGGTTTGGCTCAGTGGATAGAGCGCCGGCCTGCCGATTGAGGGGTCCCAGGTTCAATTCTGGTCAGGGGCATGTACCTTGGTTGCGGGCACATACCCAGTGGGGGGGTGTGCAGGAGGCAGCTGATCGATATTTCTCTCTCATCAATGTTTCTAACTCTCTATCCCTCTCCCTTCCTCTCTGTGAAAAATCAATAAATATATTGAAAAAAATGTACACATTTCTTATCAAAGGTGCTTAGAGTAGCTCCTTCGAAGAGAAAATACCTATTAGATCTAAGTACATGCGAGAGATTTCTTTTTTCTCTCTTGATTCTCCCATTTAAATAAAGCGCTTTGTTGTATATTAATGCTTCAAGGTCTTGACCACTTTTTATCTTGGGGGGAAAAAAAACACCAAGAGAGAAAATGTTTGTCATTCCAGGAGCATAATCAGTTGAGGCAGCACACAATGCCATAGTTAATTCACCAATGGCATTCGCTGCCATCGCTCCAGCCAGGCACAGAGTACATTAAACAATGGCCTTTTTCACAAGTTCAGCTTTCATCACAACCTGCCCGCCCTCGCACAACAGGGCATCCGAGCGCCAGCCCAGGGCGTGGCGATTGTCTGTGAACAACAGCCCAGAAGAGACAAGAGGAAGCTTGCAGGAAATAAAGCAAGAACCCCCAGCAACTTGGATCTCTACTTCTTCAGTCACGGGGACACGGCTAGCCCTCTGAGCTCGTCTTTGAGCTTAACTTTTGGTCAAGTGCTCCAATAAGCCCAGAGAGAGGAACATTTCACCCGTGACTCCAAAGAACTCCAAAGAAAGGACACTAGGAAAAACGGGAAGCAGGACAGGAGCAGACATGGTGGGCTGCCAGAAATGTACCATGGAAGAGGACAGCAGGGACAGTGGCACTGCCAAGTTCTGGCGCAAGGTAATGTACATGCTTGTGTGTTGATTTTTGCCCCTTTGAATATCCAAGTAGCTTCAAAAAGTCAAGGCCTAGCCCAAACTGGTTTGGCTCAGTGGATAGAGCGTCGGCCTGCCGACTGAAAGGTCCCAGGTTCGATTCCGGTCAAGGGAATGTACCTTGGTTGCGGGCACATCCACAGTAGGGGGTGTGCAGGAGGCAGCTGGTCGATGTTTCTCTCTCATCAATGTTTCTGGCTTTCTGTCCCTCTCTCTTCCTGGCTGTAAAAAATCAATAAAATATATTTTTTAAAAAGGTCAAGGCCTATGTATCTGCAAGTGTTATGGACCTGTACTAATGAATAGAGTCACACTCAGAATGGAAATATTACCCTCTCCATTTTAAGGTGATACAAAAGAAAAAATATGGCTAATATTTATTTATTTCCCTTATAGAGTATGCAAGCTCCCCATAGAGTTAGATGATAGGAATGCATTCTCTTTGTAAAAGAAAAAAAAAGTCCAATCAGGACAAGGAAATGTAGGTAATTTAAGGGGAAGAATGATGTTGTGGGGGCCTGGAGGTGATGGAGAATGTTTTATTTATTTTTTTAATATATTTTTTATTGATTTCAGAGAAGAAGGGAAAGGGAGGGCGAGATAAGAAACACTGCATGCCCCACACTGGGGATTAAGCCCGCAATATGAGCATATGCCCTGACCAAGAATTAAACCGTGACCTCCTGGTTCATAGGCTGACACCCAACCACTGAGCCACACCAGCTGGGCACCATGGAGAATGTTTTAGCAAAATATTCTTTATCTATACAATTGGAAATTCTCCTAGTAGAAAGGTTACAAAATCCTGATTCCAACACCCACTTCTGGATTCTTTGCAATGCAACTAGCACATAAGTAGGACCATCTCGCGTGATCTTTTATTTATTGGGAGGGGAGGTGCTTAGTGGAATGTGCATTTTAGTGGAGCCTTGTTTTGTTTGTTTGTTTGTTTGTTTGTTTAAAAATATTTATTATTGCTGAAGCTGGTTTTTCTCAATGGATAGAGCATCAGCCTGCAGACTGAAGGGTCCCAGGTTCGATTCCAGTCAAGGGCACATACCTTGGTTGCAGGCACATCCCCAGTAGGAGGTGTGCAGGAGGCAGCTGATGGATGTTTCTCTCTCACCGATGTTTCTAACTCTCTATCCCTCGCCCTTCCTCTCTGTAAAAAATTAATTAAATATATTTTTAAAAATATTTGTTGTTGAGAGTATTACGGGGGTCCCCATATTTTCCCCTCCACCCGGTTCCCACAACCCCAGGTCTTCACCAAGTTATGTGAAGAAGAGGTTAGGACCAGGGAAAGCTGCCTAGCAATGTTGTCATTTCTCTGCTTCACGGTAAAGCTGGTTTCATGTCACTTCCTTGAGAGTGGCTTCTCAGACCTCAGGACACAGGCCCTGCCCTTTTCTGGCCCAGCACCGGTTCAGAACCTTCGCATGCCCCTTGGAGTGGTTGTGGATGGCTGGTTAAAGCACCCTATGCCCCAGAAAGTAGCATAGGTCCAGATTCACAAGCACTTGATCTATGATTGGCAGAACACACTCGGTCTCTTTCCCATTAGCCTCCATATTATCTCAGATTTACATTTGTGTGCTGAAGACTCATGAGTTTTTCCAGCTCATTTTATTGAGTTAAGGGGGGAATCAGGAGGCATTTTATTCATTCATTCATTCATTCATTCATTATCATTCTAAAAACAGATTTTAAGTGATATCACAATAACTCAACTCAGCTTCTGACTGGTGCAGATGTGTACAACTGAAATTATCTTTCTAGGTGCAGTCATGTAAAATAAATCTGTGCAAACATCATTCTATACTCTTACACCTGTTGTCAAATAAAAAAATAGCCAACGGATTCTAATCTCATGAATCTATCAATACCATCTTTTGTCACTTATTATCATAATAACAGCTGCCATTTTTAGCCCTTAGTAGGTGGCATGCCCTGGGCTAAGTACCTGACATGCCTTATTTCGTGGGATTACATTCAACGGAAGTGCTCAAGCTCCTAATAACTAGCCTATTTTGCTAATCGGTGTCTCAGTTTTCTCTAGTTCAATGGAACGGATTCATTCAACCTCCTTGGGCAATCAAGATGAATTACATTATTTACTGTAACAATAATAAAGAAGTGATTGCGTTAACATTTTAATCATGATTTTCAGCTCTCAATATCCGTTTCATACACAGACTGACCTCGACTTTTATAAACTGAACTTTCTGACTGCCAGCCCTTATGTGCATTATACATTGGTACTCCCACGCTGACACATGATCATTTCTTTCTTTCTTTTTTAAAAATATTTTACTGATTTTTCACAGAGAGGAAGGGAGAGGGGTAGAGAGTTAGAAACATCGATCAGCTACCTCCTGCACACCCCCACCAGGGATGTGCCCACAACCAAGGTACATGCCCTTGACCGGAATCGAACCTGGGACCCTTCAGTTCGCAGGCCGACACTCTATCCACTGAGCCAAACCGGCCTCGGTGTCACATGACCATTTCTGACTATTGCTAATGGTGCTCTTTACCAGCCGGTAGTTACAAGCATTGTCTTTAAATATTGTATCTGAATGCTGAAGATAATTATGAATTTAATAATATTTTTAATCTCTCCAGGAATACAAATTCCCTTTAAATGAGAGTTGATTATTTACTTTCCACATATTTAACTTTGGTACTTGATTGGCACTTATTTGGAAATAGGAGAATGCCTGAACATATCTTAATTCATCTTGCCCCACTCCCGATGAGGAAAATATGTTACTCTCCTTTTCAAGTAAGAAAAATGAAGTTCTCAGAGGTTAATTAAGTCAACTGTCCTAGGTAGGAAGGGTAGGGCTGAAACTCAGTTTCTTGGATTCCAATTTCACTTTTTCTTTCAACTTACACTGTCAAATAAGATAGCCTCCAGCCACTTATGGCTATTTAAGTTTAAGTTCTTTAAATAAAATTTAACATTTAGTTCCTCAGTTACACTAGCCACATCTCAAGTGCTCAGTAGCCACGTGGTTACCTTATTTGGACAGTTAGATAGTGCAGATATAGACTATTCCATCATGACAGAGATGTTTAGTGGGTAACACTGCTTTAAGCTGTAATGTCTCTCTTAGATATGTTAACACGTTCTCAAAATATATCGCAATTCTGTTACAAGTAATATGGATTTAAAATTTTACAGTAAAATCTCATTTATTTGAAGTCTCCTCATTTGCATAGCACCAAGTTAACTTTGATCTGCAAATTAATAATATAGATAAGAGTCAAGGAGACACTAAACGCACTTCAGAGACCAAAGCTTTTGAAGCACCATCAAATAATTTCAGAAGCACTCACTTAGATGCAAGCAATTGATATGATAATTACACACCATTTTTATTTATTCATTAAAACAGGATCCCCTAAGGTGCCCTGGTAGGAAATAATGTGGTTAGCCTAGTTCTTCCTAGCAACCCTTCTGATATTTTTAATTCTACGTAGAATTATTTTATACTACTGATTTACCTTCCTCTGTTCCTTTGGATCGTAAATTTGTAACATAAAATATTTTCATGCTGAAATTTTTACTAGCTCAAGATCTAATTCCAAAACTCTTGCTTCTTCTACTATCTCCCATGATTCTTGCCTTTTGCTACACCATCTTTGTCATTACCCACAACAGCTGGAAAATTCTATGGACTTGCTTTACTAGTGATTCCTGATTTTTTGTTTAAGCAGCTTCTCTGGCCATCTGCGGCATTTTGGACTTTTCCTTCTCACATCCTCCCCAACAGTATTTTCTATATCTTTACCCAAGGTTAGATGCTTATAAAGCACCCAAAACGGTTATCCTCATAAAACATTCTCTCTTTACATGAGACACTTATAATCTAGCTAAGAATAAGATTATGCTGGAACAGGTTTGGCTCAGTGGATAGAGCGTCGGCCTGCGGACTGGAAGGTCCCGGTCAAGGGCATGTACCTTGGTTGCGGGCACATCCCCGGTAGGGAGTGTGCAAGAGGCCGCTGCTCGATGATTCTCTCTCATTGATGTTTCTAACTCTCTATCCCTCTCTCTTCCTCTCTGTAAAAAAGTCAATAATATATATATATATATATATTTAAAAAAAAAACAACTAAGATTAATCTGGGCTGGAAACATTATAAGCAAGTAAAACAATTACTCAATTAACACTAAATTGGGGGACAAAAAACATATGATCTCAGAGAAAAGAGAGCTGGTGGAGTCCAGAAAAAGAGAAACAGTGGGCCTTTAGTTGCCCCTAACTGATAGGTAGGATTATCTAGGTCAGGATTTCTCACCTCGGCACTATTGGTATTTGGGTTCAGACCATTCTTCCTTGTGGGGCTGTCCTATGCATTGTACAATAGAATGTACTTCTGTGGATCCCCCCAAACAGTGAGGCACATAGTAGGGGGTTGATAGTTAACTACTGATTGAAAGACAGAGATAGTTGCCGAAACCGGTTTGGCTCAGTGGATAGAGCATCGGCCTGCGGACTGAAGGGTCCCAGGTTCAATTCCAGTCAAGGGCATGTGCCTTGGTTGCGGGCACATCCCCGGCGGGGGGTGTGCAGGAGGCGGCTGATCGATGATTCTCTCTCGTCGATGTTTCTAACTCTCTATCCCTCTCTCTTCCTCTCTGTAAAAAATCAATAAAATATATTTTTTTTTAAAAAAGAAAAGAAAAACAGAGATTGTTCTTCCAAGATGCCATTTATTGGAGTGAACTCCAATTTTCTATAGTTAATTCATGAATCAAAATGAAAACTGTCTCCCATTTCTTCTTTCCTCTTTACCAGTCTTTGCTGAAAAATCTTCATGGTGAGATAAGGGCTTTCATTCCCCCTCAACACTCCCACATTTCTGTCTCTATGAATTTGCCTATTCTGGACATTTCATATAGCAGAATCTACAATATGTGATCTTTTTTAAAAAATATATATTTTATTGATTTTTTACAGAGAGGAAGGGAGAGAGATAGAGAGTTAGAAACATCGATGAGAGAGAGTCATCAATCAGCTGCCTCTTGCACACCCTCTACTGGGGATATGCCCGCAACCAAGGTACATGCCCTTGACCGGAATCGAACCCGGGACCCTTCAGTCCCCAAGCCGACGCTCTATCCATTGAGCCAAACCGGTTTCGGCGTGATCTTTTATGTCTAGCTTCTTTCACTTAGCATATGTTTTCAAAGTTCATTAATGTTGTGGCATGTATCAGTACTTCATTCCTTTTAATGGCCAAATGATATTCCACCGTATAGATATACCACAATTTGTTTCTCCATTCATCAGTCAATGGATATTTGGTTGTTTTCACTTCTTAGTTATTGTGAATAATGTTGATATGACATTCGTCTACAAAGATTTTTTGTGGACATATGTTTTCAAGTCTCTTTTGTATATACCTAGGAGTGGAGTTGCTAGGTCAAAGATTAACTCTATTTTTAAAAAATATACTTAATTGATTTTTACAGAGAGGAAGGGAGAGGGATAGAGAGTTAGAAACATCGATGAGAGAGAAACATCAATCAGCTGCCTCCTGCACACCCCCTACTGGGGATGTGCCTGCAACCAAGGTACATGCCCTTGACCGGAATTGAACCTGGGATCCTTGAGTCCGCAGGCCAGAGCTCTATCCACTGAGCCAAACTGGTTAGGGGTCTATTTTTAACTTTTTGAGAAAATGGCAAACCGTTTTTTCAAATAGGTCGCACCAGCCCTGGCCAGTTTGACTTAATGAATAAAGCATCGGCCTATGGATTGAAGGGTCCCGAGTTCAGTTCTGGTCAAGAGCATGTACCTCGGTTGCAGATTCAATCCCCAGTAGGGGCTGTGCAGGAGGCAGCCAGTTGATGATGTTCCTCTCCCATTGATGTTTCTATCTCTCTATCCTGCTCCCTTTCTCTCCAGCAATGTGTGGAGGTTCCATTTTCTCCATATCCTCAACACTTGTTATTTTACATTTTTTTAAAAAATTATAGCGATTCTAGTGGGTGTGAAGTTGTATCTCATTGTGGTGTGTGTGTGTGTGTGTGTGTGTGTTTTTAAATCCTCCTCCAAGGAATGAGGATATTTTTTCCATTGATTTTTAGAGAGAGAATGGAAGTGGGAAAGAGAGGGAGAGAGAGAGAGAGAGAGACAGAGAGACAGAGAGAGAGAGAGAGGAGTGAGAGAGACACATTGATTGGTTGCCTCCCTCACAAACCCTGATCAGAGGCAGGGATCAGTCTTGACCAGGAATCAAACCTGAGGCCCTCCAGTGCATAGGCTGATGGTCTAACCACTGAGCTGTGCCAGATAGGGCTCATTGTGGTTTTCATTTGCATTTCCCTAATGGCTAATGATGTTAGCCATCTGTATGTCTTCTTTGGAGAAATATCAATTCAAATCTTTTGTCCATTTTATTATTTATTTATTTACTTATTTATTATTTATTTTTGTTATTCCTCACCTGAGGATATTTTTCCATTGATTTTTTAGAGAGAGTGGAAGGGAGGGGGAGAGACCGAAAGAGGAAATATTGATGTGAGAGAGACACATTGATTGGTTGCACCCCAGCCAAGGCTGGGGATCCAGCCTGCAACCAAGATACATGCCCTTGACCAGAATCAAACCCCGGACCCTTCAGTCCATAGGCCAACATTTTATCTACTGAGCCAAACTGGCTAGGGCCATTTAATTTTTTTAAGTTAAATTTATTGGGGTGACATTGGTTTTTAAAATTATATAGGCTTCAAGTGTACATTTCCATGATACATGATCTGTATATTGTATTGTGTGCTCACCACCCAAAGTCAAACCATCTTCTGTCCCCATATATCTGGCCCCCTTTCCCTTTATACTTCCCAACCCCCTTCCCTCTGGTATCAATCATACTGTTGTCTGTGTCTATGAGTTTCCGTTTTATATCTGAAACACCACCGCCCAGCCCAACAGTGGAAAGCTGTACTGAAGAACCCCTGCTCTGTCAGGAGCCTGCTGGCTTAGTCACTGTTTGCTCCACTCCACTTGCCCGGCTGGACTGCCCGCCAGCAGCCCTCCATTCCTCCTGCTCAAAGACAGCGCTGCTGCCACTGGCCTCCTCCCCTTTCCAGGCTGAATGCACTGCGAGCTCTGAGCTCTGGGCTGCAGGGCTGAGTCTGAAGGCCATCTGAGCTTTCCTCCCTTCTATTCTCCCCTTATCTTTCTGGTTGCCCACCTTTAGATGTTTCGGTGCACAGGTCTTGCAGGTGTGCCTCTGAATTGAACAGGGAATTCTTTGTTGAATTATAGTTGGTTAACTTGTTGAAATTTCAGGAGGAGAGGGATCTTTCACTCTGCCATTCCTCTGATGGCAGTACTCTGTCCATTTTAAATTATGTTATTTGTCTCAAAGACCTATCTCTGCCCTAAAGTAGGGTTTCTCAACCTTGGCGTTTTGACATTAGGGGCCAGATCATTCTTTGCTGTGAGGGATTTTCCTGTGTATCGTAGGATGTTTGGCAGCATCCCTGGTCTCTAGGTGCTAGACCCTCCCCCACTTGTGACAATCAAAACTGTCTAGACCAGGGGTCCTCAAACTTTTTAAAGTGGGGGCCAGATCACGGTCCCTCAGAGAGCTGGAGGGCCGGACTATATGAACTACTAATCCCTACTGTAACACCTTGGCTGCGCTCACTGCCCAAAAAACCTGGCGGGCAGGATCAGACTCCCCTAGGGGCTGCATGTGGCCCGCGGGCCGTAGTTTGAAGACCCCTGGTCTAGACACTAAAAACTCACCCTTGGGAGGGAGTATAAAATCTCCCCTAGTCAACAGCCAGTGCTCTAAAATATTCTCCTATGCAGCTAAGAAATACATGGAAGCATAACCCAGTTTTAGTGGAATGTTGAAGACAAATTTATCTGAGTGGGTTGAGGATGAGACAAGAAAGTGGATGGACCTGGGGATAGGAACTAATCTCCCAAATATTTATTTTATAAGAGATTAATATCAATGTTACAAATGAGATGTAGGGAACATTATGAGAGATAAACAATAATCTATACTAATGAAAGGGTAATATGCAAATTGGTCACAAGGCCCTCACAGAAACAACCGAATAGCAGGCTGCATAAGGTGACAAGGCCAGCAAGGGGCTTAGTGAAGGACAACCAAACAACTGACCAGCAGGCTGCATGGGGCAACCAGGCCAGCAGGGGGGGAAGTGAGGGATGACCAGGCCAGCAGGAGGGGGAGGCAGTTAGGGGCCATCAGGCTGACAGGCAGAGGTGGTTAGGGGTGATCATGCTGGCAGGGTGGGTCAGTTAGGAGCTATCAGGCAGGTAGGCAGGTGAGCAGTTAGCCAGCAGTCCTGGATTGTGAGAGGGATGTCTGACTGCCAGTTCGGCCTGATCCCTGAGATCGGGCCAAAACTGGCAGTTGGACATCCCCCAAGTGGTTCCAGATTGGAGAGGGTCCAGGCTGGGCTGAGGGGACCGCCCCCCCCCCTGCACAAATTTCATGCAACAGGCCTCTAGTTTAATATAATAATACAAAAGGAGTTGTAAGACTATATATAAAAGTATCAAAAGTGTGGCATAGTATATCTAGAACAATAAGGTTTCTGAGAAGGGGAATTTACTATGAGCTGGTTCTCTGGGGCAAAGAGTCATCCCTTGGCCTCCTAGGCATGAAGCACAAATGAATGTTAAGTGCTGTTGCCTTTCCTGGTAGGAAGCACTCTTGGTTTTATTTCTCAGGTTGGTCTCATCTCTAGGTGTGGATGAGTACATATCTGTGTCAGAGATAGATTGTTGGGTTGCAAGGAATAGGACCCACTAAGTTAACTTTTTCATTAGGGAGGAATGCAAAGGCTGACTATTAGAATCCACAGAAAGCTGAAAAGTGGGCTTCAGGAAGAACAGGACCCAAAGCAGCTTGAGAAGCCCTTGGAAAGAGCCTTTTTGGACACATGTACTCTAATGCTCTGCTCACAGCTCAGGTCCCAACTCATTCAGCCTCCATCTCTTAGTTCTAATTCCTCATGGAGGGAATCTGAGGATCTGAGAAACCACTGAAGAGACCCTGGTGTGGCTCTCTTAACTGTCCCAACTCAATTCCCTGGCTGTTGGGTGGGGCAGTTTTCATGGAAGGGTTGACATGGGTGAAGGGAGAAATAAAGAAATAGGAACACAGCCGAAACCGGTTTGGCTCAGTGGATAGAGCATTGGCCTGCGGACTGAAAGGTCCCAGGTTCGATTCCAGTCAAGGGCATGTACATTGGTTGCGGGCACATCTCCGGTAGGGGGTGTGCAGGAGGCAGCTGGTCGATGTCTCTCTTTCATCGATGTTTCTAGCTCTCTATCTCTCTCCCTTCCTCTCTGTAAAAGATCAATAAAATATATTATAAAAAAAAGAAATAGGAACACATTATAGATCCTTAAGCCACATGTGTCAAACACAAGGCCCGCGGGCCAAATCCAGCCCGCCAGGCCTTGCAATGTGGCCCGCACCGCGCTGTCATCACTGCACTCCGCTGTCAGTTTATGACATTGTCAGTTTATGACTGTTCAGTAAACCATTCGGCCCGCGATTTAGGCTGGATTTTAGATTTTGGCCCCTTCTCTGATTGAGTTCGACACCCCTACCTTAAGCCATTCCACCATCTTTTTATCCTCTCACCCTTTTTTACCTCACTGCCCTCCAAAACACACACCACATATCACAGAAATGGCCTTACTATTGTTTTCCAGTGAATATACAGCTACCATATTTACTTCACTCTTCTTCAGTGCCTATGGCACTGTGGTCTTGACTTCAACTATCCTGACTTTAGAAAGGGAGTGGGATGGGTAAATTACTCATAATATTTTCTATTTAATAATGACATGGCAGGCAAGTGCCATCTAAACTGAGATGGGCTATATTAACAAGAGAAATGTTTGGGGAGTAGAGTCTGAATTCCCTTCATTCCAGTCCTCCCCCATTGGTGTAACAGTTGGGAATAAAGATGACTGAGATGTTGGAAGATGATACGTCCTTCCCACAAGTTAATAAAGGGATGCCAGCCTTCACCATCTATTAATTAAGAAGGTAATCCGTACATGTGTTGAGTTTGCTATTTGAAACTCAAAGGCAATGAAATCAGAACACTACACAGATTTTTTTTCTCATAAAGAAATGAATGACAAAATAGGGCCACAGAGCTAGAGTAATCACATTTTGAATGATTTCTCCTGAGCATGCCTTTAATAACCTGTATGTGTTAGGTAAGAAGAACAAAAAAAAAAAAGGCAAAGTTAATTACTTAGGAAAAGCCTCATCAAGGAGTTTTGGTTACATTAGTTCAGGGTTTCTCAGCCTTGGTACTATTGATATTTGGAGCCAGATAGTTCTTCATTGTGGGGAGCAATCCTGTGATATAGTAAGAATAGAGACCCAGTGCACGAAATTTGTGCACTGGGGAGTATCCCTCAGCCCAGCCTGCACCCTCTCCAATCTGGGAGCCCTCTGGGGATGTCAACTGCCAGCGGAATTGAGCCTAAACCGACAGTTGGACATCCCTCTCACAATCTGGAACTGCTGGCTCCTAACCACTTGCCTGCCTGGCTGACATATTGCCCTGAACCACTCTGCCTGCCAGCCTGATAGCCTCCTAACCACTCCCCTGCCAACCTGATTGACACCTAACTGCTCCCTTGCTGGCCCAATCACTCCCAACTACCCTCCCCTACAGGCGTGGTCACCCACAACTGCCCTCCTCTGTAGGCCCAGTCCCCCCCAACTGCCCTCCCCTGCAGACCTGGTCCCCCACAACTGCCCTCTCCTGCCAGCCATCTTGTGACAACGTGTAGGCAGCCATCTTGTGGCATGAGGGTGTGAGGGTCAATTTGCATATTGCCTCTTTATTCTATAGGATGTTTAGCAGCATCCCTGAACTCTAACCAAGAGATGCCAGTAGTACCCCCCCCCCCCCATCCAAGTTGTGACAACCAAAAATGTCTCCAGATATTATTAAAAGACCCATTTGGGGCAAAATCACCCTAGATTAAAAAATATTGAATCAACCACATGCATTCCTTCTTACTCCTCATCCCCCGGGTCCCTCCAGGATTTGCTGTTTTAAACCCCGAGAACCAAACATTTCATACCAGGGCCATCTACATTTTCAAGGGAATTATTTGAAAAGAAATTGAATAGATCGAAGTTACTTGTTCCCCTAACAAGAAGGGCTCTTTACATTTCTGTATTAAAAAGTGGCAGACAAAACGAACAAAGGAAGAAGTTCTAATAAAGGTATTTATTTAAGGCACTAACTAAATGCTTTACTTACATTTAACTCCTATGAAATCCTCAGGGGCATTATTAGCCTTATTTTGTTGGTGAGGAAACTGAGGCTTAAAGAGTTTAAGTCATTTGCTCAATAAGACACAGTCATAATTTGGTAGTGGAGCTAGAGAGAAGTCTGAAGGCAAAGATCGGGCATTTATGCATATTGCCTCAATATATGCACTTAAAGTGATAGATATTTAATAAAACAAGGAGACTTATTTTTATGTTTTCTAAAAAGAAAACTTTTAACTCTGGCCAGTGTGGCTCAGTTGGTTGAGCATTGTAGTGTGCACCCAGAGGTCACTGGTTTGATTCCCAGTCAGGGCACATGCCTTAGTAATGGGCTCCATCTCCAGTAGAGGGTATGCAAGAGACAGCTGAACCATGGTTCATTCATCAATGTTTCTCTCTCTCCCTCTCCCATCTTCCCACTCTAAAACCAATAAAAACATATTTTTTTAAAAATATAACTTTTATTATGGAGAATTGCAACCATATGCAAAATTAGGCAAAACAGTGTCTTCCTATTTGTGCTGTTCATGTACTCCTCACCTAGCTTCAATGATGATCAATTCATGACCAATATTTTCCACAGTTGAGGGTGGAAAATGTAAGCACAGAAGAAGGAAGTACATGAAATGTTGACAGTGTTAGTGATCACTAGTTATAAGGACTTTAGGGCTTTGTTCTTTTTTTTTTTTTTTTTTTTTTTTTACAATTTTGTATTCCCCTAACCCAGTGGTTGGCAAACTCATTAGCCAACAGAGCCAAATATCAACAGTGCAACAATTGAAATTTCTTTTGAGAGCCAATTTTTTAAAACTTAAACTTCTTCTAATGCCACTTCTTCAAAACAGACTTGCCAGGGCCGTGGTATTTTGTAGAAGAGCCACACTCAAGGGGCCAAAGAGCCACATGTGGCTCGCGAGCCACAGTTTGCTGACCACTGCCCTAACCTTTTAAAATAATAAAGCAAAAATAATTTTTTTGTTAATCCTCACCTAAGGATATTATTATTTCCCATTGACTTTTAGAGAGTGGGAAATAATAAAAGGCCAATGGAGGGGGAGGTAGGGGAAGAGAGATAGAGAGAAATATCTATGTGAGAGAGATGTGGTTGCCTCCTGCATGCACACAACTGGGGCTGGAGATCAAGCCTGCAACCCAGGTATGTGCCCTTGACCGGGAATCTAACCCATGATCCTTTAGTAAGAGGGCTGATGCTCTAACCACTGCACACACTGGACAGGGGTAAAGCAAAGATAATCTATCTATCTATCTATCTATCTATACACACACATATACACATATATATACACATACATATACATACATATATACACACACATGTACATACATATATACATATACATACACATACATACACGCACACATATATATATGTGTATATATATACATATATATATGTATATATATGTATGTATATATATATATATATATAAGCCTATGTGACCATTACGACCCAAACGACCAGTGAACCAGTCACTATGATACGCACTGACCATAGGGGCACTCAATGCAGGAGCTTTCCCCTGATGGTCAGTGTGCTCCCACACGGGGGGAGTGCCGCTCAACCAGAAGCCTGGCTCACCAGCTGGCGAGTGCAGCTGCAGTGGCAGGAGCCTTTCCCAACTCTGTGCAGTGCTAATGAGCAGCGGTGGCAGGTAAGTGGTGGCGGCAGGCACAGTAGGCTGAGTTAAGCATGAGTGGTTCAGCGCCTGACCTCGGCTCAGGCTCTTCCCTGGCTGCCTGCCACTTGGTGCACTGCTACATCCCTTGGGGGATGTCCCACTGCTGGGTTAGGGGATTGGGCCTAAACCAGAAGTGGGACATCCCCAAAGGGTCTTGGATTGTGAGAGGGCACAGACCAGGCTGAGGGACCCCCCTCACCCTCCTCCACTCCCCCAGCAGAAATCCATGCACGGGGCCTCTAGTCCTAAATAATAAAAGGCCAATGGCCATAACGACCAAAACAACCAACCAGGTGAGCGTGGTGAGGTTATTACACCTCTGGCCTGGGAGCAGGGCTATATTTGAGAGGCCTGGCCTCTGCACCACAGCCCTGCAGCCAGGCAAGAGGCGTAATGAGCTCTGGCTGGTTTGGCTCAGTGGATAGAGCATCAGCTTGAGGACTGAAGAGTCCCAGGTTCGATTCTGGTCAAGGGCACATGCCTGGGTTGCGGGTTCGGTCCCCGATTGGGGGCATGCAGGAGGCAGCCAACCAAAGGGTCTTTCTCATCATTGATGTTTCTATTTCTCTATCCCCCTCCCTTCCTCTCTGAAATCAATAAAAATATATTTTTATAAAAGAGGCATAACAACCTCGCTGCTGTCACAGCAGCTGTGGATCAGGCCCAGAGAGAGAGGCAGGGCCTGATCCATAGCAGCAGCAGAGGCTGCAGATCAGGCCCAGAGATAGGCCCAGAGAGAGAGGCAGCTGTAGCGGGGCCATTCTGGATTTCCCAGAGAAGCCAATGGCTGTTTAGAGGTAGAGCTTTTGATGCTGACTGGCATAGAAACCGACCAATCAGAACCAAATTGGCCGGCAGAGGAGGGCGGTTGGGGGCAAGATCAGGCCTGCAGGGGAGGGCAGTTAGGGGTGATCAGGCAGGCAAAGGCAGTTAGGGGTGATCATGCAGGCAGGCAGGTGAATAGTTAGGACCCAGTGGTTCCAGATTGCAAGAGGGATGTCCAATTGCTGGTTTAGGCCCAATCCCTGTGGGGTCCCCAATTGGAGAGGGTGTAGGCTGGGCTGAGGGACCCCCCCCCTGTGCACAAATTTCATGCACTGGGCCACTAGTCTATATATATAAAAAGCCAGTGACTATAACGCCGTAATGACCAGAACACTATGATGCCCACTGTGGCCAGCGATCCGGCCCAATCAGGGATGGGGCCAGCAGCCAACCTCCTTCAGCCCTTCCCCTCAGCTGGCCCTGCCCCTGAAGGGCTCCCACCACCCCAATTGGCCTGCAGTCCCTTCCCTTCTGGCCAGTCCGCCCCTGCTCACCCCCCTACCCCAATAGGAGCAGAGCCAGCTGTCCAACCTCTCACTCTCTCCTCCTCCTGAAAGGCCCAGCCCCGATCCGCCCCGATTGGGTTCAGGCTGCCTGGACCCCACCCGTGCATGAATTTGTGCACTGGGCCTCTAGTAGGTGAATGATAAATATGGTTAATACCTCTTTAGATCCTAAAATTCATAGTTGGTTATGTAATAACTGATTTTATAAGGGGCCCTATAAACTTGCCACAATGAAAAAGTCAATAGGAGTATGCCAAAATGTTTTGAGCAATAGTGGTGTTATATGTGCTAGGGATTGCCATGGTTTAATGCTAGTGGTTTTGTTCCTTTGAATTCCTACATTTGAATCTTATCCAGACTATTTTGCAGAAATAAAGAATTATTTTATTTCAAAGTGTGCTTTCTTAGGCTTGTTTACTTGCTTATTCAAGAGAACTTCTTGTAGCAAGGATGTGCTTATGTAAGAGCACATTGACTATATATAGTTACCCTCAAGTACCATTAGTAAGTCATTTGACATAGCCCCTTACCTGGCACTAAAGTAGACTAGATGCTTAAAGTGATTGCTTTTGGACATATTGAAGGTTTTTACATAGCCAGCTTCACAGAACATACACACTTAAAGGGTTTATTTCTTTCAATGCAAACAAATAGAAATCTTTGGGGGAAAAAAGAGAGCATAATAGTTTGGGGGTCAAAGTGCATCTATCTTACCTAATAATAGAGAAACATGTAATTGACTATACCACCACTATGCCCACAGCCAATCAGAGTGATTTTGCAAATCAACCCAACAAAGATGGTGGTTAATTTGCATACATACATGGGTCCCAGGAACCTCCTTGGCACCCAGGTCACTCCCAGCCAGCCATCAGAGGGGCAAGTGGGGGGGCTTCCCAAGCCTAAAGCCTGGGACGGAGGCTTTAGGCTTGGGAAAGGGACAAGCCTGTGATTGGAGAGAAGGGGGGAAAAATCAATGGAAACATATCTTCAGGTGAGGATAAAAAGAAAAATAAAGAAATGTCATATCCTATGAAAGACACATCTTGAAAATGCTTAAAGAAAGTTGTCATTTTTATCAAGGTGAAGGGACTGGAGTCTGTGTTGATGAAAATACCTTGGCTGCTGCAGTGACTGGCAGTGGCTGCAGCAGTGGGGTCATGGGGCTGGGATCTTTCCCTGATCAGCCTGGTTGCCTCCCAAAAAGGGAGGCCAGATTGAGGCTTAGGTCCTCTCCCAATGGGGAGCGGGCCTAAGCCATCAGTAGGACATCCCCTGAGGGATCCCAGTATGTGAGAGGGGACAGGCTGGGCTGAGGGACCCCTCTCTAGTACACAAATTTCATGCACCAAGCCCCTAGTATATATATAAAAGCCTAAGTGACTGTTGCAATCGAAACAACCAAACAGACAACTGAGCAAGCTGCATAGGGCAACCAGGCCGGCAGGGGGGGTTAGTGAGGGACGACCAAACGACTGGGCAGCAGGCTGTGTGGGGTGACTAGGCCGTCAGGAGGATTAGTGGGGGGCGACCAGACAACTGAGCAGAAAGCTGCATGGGGCGACCAGGCCAGCAGGGGAGTTAGTGAGGGACAACCAAATGACTGAACAGTAGCCTGTGTGGGGCAACCAGGATGGCTGGGAGGGGGCAGTTGGGGGCCAGTTAGGGGTAACCAGGCCAGCAAGGGGGACAGTTAGAGGTGACTGAGCTGGAAGGGGGTGGAAGTTGTGGGCAATGAGGCAGGCAGGCAGAGGTGGTTAGGGGTGATCAGGCTGGCAGGGAGGGGAAGTTAGGGGCAATCAGACAGGCAGACATGTGAGCAATTAGAAGCCAGCTGTCCAGGATTGTGAGAGGGTTGTATGTCCAACTGCCGGTTTAAGCCCCGGGGATTGGGCCTAAACCCGCAGTTGGACATCCCCTGAGGAATCCCAGATTGGAGAGTGTGCAGGCTGAGCTGAGGGACCCTCCCCCTCCAGTGCAAAAATTTCATGCATCGGGCCTCTAATGTCTTAATAAAGTCTCTTGTCATCTCTGCTTTGCCACAGTGGTTTTCAGCTGTTTTTTGTTTTGTTTTGGTTTGGTTGTTCAGCATAAAGTTGTAGTACTGTGCCCAGGCTAATGAAGCCAGAATCTCTAGGAAGTGGGAACCAGGCCTCAGGAGTTTTGAAAGCTCCCCTGGTGATTCTAATGTGCAGCCAAGGTTGAGAAACTTGTGAAGTGAAGCAGAGATGATGAGAGACTTTAAGGCATGAACTTTGACCCCTGAAGTGTTAGGCTCTATATCAGGGGTCCTCAAACTTTTTAAAGTGGGGGCCAGATCACGGTCCCTCAGAGAGCTGGAGGGCCGGACTATATGAACTACTAATTCCTACTGTAACACCTCGGCTGCGCTCACTGCCCAAAAAACCTGGCGGGCCGGATCAGACTCCTCTGCGGGTCGCATGTGGCCCGCGGGCCATAGTTTGAAGACCCCTGCCTATATCTTTCAAGAATAAGATACCTGATAGACTTGTGGGCCTTTGGAATGATCATTTCTCACTGGCACCACCTGGTATCATTTAGACTAGCAGTGTTTCCCAAACTTTTGACATATGTGTACCCCTTCTATAATTTTCGTAACGTTGAGTACCCCTCGTACTCATGAGAACGTAGAATTAGGCGCAGCTAAGCACGGGGCAGTGCACATCCCCACCAAACTCCGGTGCAACGCGTACCCCCAACAAACTCTTCCCGTACCCCTGGGGGTACGCGGACCACACTTTGGGAAACACTGATTAGAGATTTCACTCACACAGAACAAAACCTAGTGAATCCACTTCTGCTCGTGTTATGGAGGAAGAACCCATCAAATGTTACTCTTTGGAAAATTTATTAGAGCATGTGGAGACATTATCTTGAATGAGTGTTTCATGATGATATTGTCTCCTGGCACCTATGAGTGAGTCAAATATGGGATTTATAGGGCCTTAATAGAAGGTTTTGTATCATTAAACGTCAAACCAAATGAAAAGCTTTCAACATGAAGGCTATCCAAAGAGAATAAACTAAACAGAGCATGGGAAATGGCGAGCTTCAGGGGCAGCATACAATGAGCAGGAGCAGGAGCAGGAGCTTTGAAGTTCAACAGGCCTGAGTTTGAAACTGACCTTCGGCAAATTCCTTAACCTCTCTAAGCATTGATTCTTATCTGCAAACCTGGCACAGTGTCTGTGCCTGACATAGAGGAGGGTTTCATAAATTACTATTAAAATTATAGCCCTAGATGGTGTGGCTCAGTGGATAGACCATCAGCCTGTGGACTGAAGGGTCCCGAGTTTGATTCTAGTCAAGAGCACATGCCCGGCTTGTAGGCTTGATCCCTGTAGGGGGCGTGCAGGAGGCAGCTAATCAATGGTTCTCTATCATCATCATCGATGTTTCTATCTCTCTCTTCCTCTCCCTTCCTCTCTGAAATAAATTAAAAAAAAAAAACATTTAAAAAATAAAATTAAAATTAAAAAAAGAAAATTACAGGCGATGTATTGTTTGAATATCTGAGATGAGATACCAGGTCCAGCTCATGCTAAGGAAGATGGTGTAGGCAGAATAATGGTTCCCCCAAAGATGTCTACATTCTAATTCCATAACCTGGGTATATGTGACTTTACATGGCAAAAGGGATTTTACAGATGTAATTTAAAATTTTTAAATAATAAAAAGCTAGATACAGAGGCAGTAAAGCACCGAACAGACTGTCAAATTACAGCAGGAAGGCTGGGGAGTATTGGGGAGGGAGGGAAATAGATCAACCGAAGGACTTGTATGCATGCATATAAGCGCAACTAATGGACACAAGACACTGGGGGGTTGGGACGAGGGGTAGAGAAGGCCGGGGGAAGGTCAGTGGGGGAAAAGGGAGCTATATGTACTAATATAGGTAATACTTTAAACAATAAAAAATAAATAAATAAAATTTAAGATGAGAGAGATTATCCTAGCGGTCGGCAAACACATTAGTCAACAGAGCCAAATATCAACAGTACAATGATTGAAATTTCTTTTGAGAGCCACATTTTTTCCACTTAAACTTCTTCTAACGCCACTTCTTCAAAATAGACTCTCCCAGGCCGTGGTATTTTGTGGAAGAGCCGCACTCAAGGGGCCAAAGAGCCACATGTGGCTTGTGAGCCGCAGTTTGCGGACCACGGTCCTAGATTATCCAGGTGGGCCCAATGTGATCACAAGGATCCTTTCAAGTGAAAGAGGCAGGCAGGAGAGTTAGAGAAGATGTGACTACTGACGCAGACAGAGGCTGGAATGGTACAGTTGCTGCCGTTAAAGATGAAAGGGAGAGGGCCATGAGCCAAGTCATGCGGGCAGCTCTAGCTGGAAAAGGCAAGGAAACGGATTTCCCCCTAGAACCTCCTGAAGAAACGCAACCTTGCTGATACCTTGATTTTAGCCTACGTCTCACCCCATATCTCCAAGATTGGTACTACTAGATCCATTTCACAGATGAAGAAACTGAGGCTCAAGGAAAGTAAGATAACTCCCTGCATCACTGTGCTGGTAAAGAGCAGAAAGAGGCCCTTGCCAACAGGTAGGGTTTGGCCCTCACTCAGTTCCTCCCAATGGTCCCAAGCTACCTCTCTGTGTATAAATAATGCCATAAACAGCTCCCGAAATGCGGTTCCACTCGTGTTTCATTGGGCCTGGGCTAGGTGATAAACCGGACACGCTCGGGGTGGGGTGAACATGGCAGACCCAACCAGCTCTGGCCATTTCAGACTTCTGACCCCAAGCACTTCAAGATAATAATTAAATATATCTTATTGATTTTTTACAGAGAGGAAGGGAGAAGGATAGAGAGTTAGAAGCATCGATGGGAGAGAGACATCGATCAGCTGCTTCCTGCACAACCCCTACTGGGGATGTGCCCGCAACCAAGGTACATGCCCTTGGTCGGAATCAAACCTGGGACCCTTCAGTCTGCAGGCTGACGCTCTATCCACTGAGCCAAACTGGTCAGGGCAACATGTGTTGTTTTAAACCACTACTTCTGTGGTAAATTGTTACAATAGCAATAGGAAACTAATATAGAAGATTAAACTAAACCTCTCTTTGAGAATGTAAAGATTCTGAGTACAGATTTTGCAAGATGAAGACTTCACTTTAGACTCCATGCCATTCATGATAGAGTAGTATAACATCCAAGGATTGTTATAATAGTTTACTTATTAATAAACTTATCCATCCCAACATCAAGGTCTTGATTACAAACTTGCCAGTCAAGCACATTTGTTTTTGTTTGCTTTAAAACATGTTTTTCATTGATTTTAGAGAGGGAGAGGTGGAAATATCAACAATGAGAATCATTGATCCGCTGCCTCCTGCACGCCCCCTACTGGGGATCAAGCCCACAACCCAGGCATGTGCTCTATGACCAGAATGGAACTTGGGACCCTTCAGTCCGCAGGCTGACTCTCTAGCCACCGAGCCAAACAAGCTAGGACTGTCAAGCACATTTGTATCATATTGAGGTCTCAGGCACGCTCCTCGAGACTGCAGTATTTGCTGCAGTGCCGGGAAACTGCCTGGTGGGAGAGCAGCAAAGAAGAGAACTGGTTATGGCACATCAATACCAGGAAGGACTCTTTAGGAATACCAGACATGTAAATTTGGTCAACTATTCTAGAGGACAAGTAGATAGTAATAGCAGAAAACACGCATATAAAACCTGAAAAATGAAAGTACTCTGACTCAGCAATTCTACGTGTAGGAAAATTAATTCTAGGGGGGGAAATCTGGATTAGTATGCACATTGGTCACCTGCTTAAAAAACCCTTTTGTGGTCCCCATAATTGTGTATGGAATAACACTTGGGGAGACCAAAGAGCAAGAGCAGTACATCCACTCACATTGGATAATTAAGACTGGCGGGTATTTGTACTGGCCATAGCTTGGTCTAGACTTGAACCTGGTTAGATTAACCTCAGAAGTCCCTGCGTCACCTTTGCTACATTTGATCTTTTTCATGAAAATCACTGAAATGGTGATTGTGACTGAGAGTTCCAATGTTAAGTTGGTGCCTGCCCTTGAACATTTATTATAAACTATTATCCAATTTTGTGGCTTAAATAAATTAAAAATATTATATGTCTGTGTAATTGAGCCATTAAGTGTTGAAAATTACCTATGTTCTTACTTATCCACTGACATTCAGATAATATATTTGGCACGCAAAAGTTGTGCATCCAAATTATGCTCCAATCCAAGTGAGGAATCTTTATTTATTTTTTCCCTCTTGTATTATGTTTCAGCCATATGTCTGGACCCAAACCCCATCAAGGAGGAACCAGAATTTACATAACATTCTTGAGTATGATGGTGGCTGCATTTGGAATTTTGATTATATTGCACTACATGTGTGATTATTACTTGTAAACAGATTAGATATTAATTAGACAATAAGTGATTGTAAAGCACTTAGAAAATAAAAGTGTTTATAAATACCACCAGTGAATAGCAACAATAATTCTTTACTGACTACACAGCTGTAATGTCAATAAGAATTATTTATTGCAGCTAAGGGCAACCTTAATTTATGCAAAATAAAAAGCTGTTAACATGTCTGTTTTGCTACAGCAAAACAAAATACATCATACAGATTTTATCACCTCTAAATACATCTTATTTTGATGAAAACAGCTCATCTCTTTGAGGACCTTCTCAAACACAGGCACAGCCATTATGGCATGGTGTCTTTGAATGCTAAGAACTGGAGCCCTTTACTGATGATCTCTCTAACTCAGTCAAATATTCATTTCCTTTAAATATAAGATGTTGCCGAAACCAGTTTGGCTCAATGGATAGAGCATCGGCCTGCGGACTGAAAGGTCCCAGGTTTGATTCCGGTCAAGGGCATGTACCTTGGTTGCGGGCATAACCCTTGTAGGGGGTGTGCAAGAGGCAGCTGATCAATTTTTCTCTCTCATCGATGTTTCTAACTCCCTATTACTCTCTCTTCCACTCTGTAAAAAATCAATAAAATATATTTGCTGGAAAACAAATCAGTTTCACTAAAAAAAGAGATGTTGACAGGAAGCCAGGAAGGCTGGTCAACAACCTTAATTGCTCTAACCTTTAGTTGAGATATTGTTAGCTGAAGCAGAATCTACCTTGTTTGTCCCGTGAAAGTTTCTGTTATTTCCTGCCTAAGGGCTACATGTAAATTTCTGTTTATGTTGCCTAAGATGTTTTCCCCAAAGCCTCAATAAAAGGGGATGGCAGGGCCAGAGCAGTGAGTAGTTCTCCCACTAGAGTTGGACTATCGCCTGGCCCCCCCATATCGCCAAATTGAATTTCTTCAAGTCTCTTTTCATTTGTGTGCGGCCCTTCTCCAGAACCCGAACCCTGAATTGGAACTCTTTCTACGCAGGCCGTGAAAGAGAGTCCTATATATATATATTAAAAAATAAATAAATATAAGATGTAAGGTGACATTTCATGTGTGCCATTTGCACTCATGCAGTAGGTTGGTCATGTCCCAGCACCTTATACAACTATCCTTAAACTCAATAAATGTTGGTCAAGTGAATGAATAAAAGTTAACTCTTTTATTATTATGGAAGCTGGGGGGGGAAAAAAAAATCCATGTGAGGAATAAAGTGCTTTCATTCTATCTTCTTGAGTTTGTTTTTTAAAAAAATAAGTTTTGAAGCTCTGATACTTTTTTATGTCTGACCATTTCCCCACCCCCCCACCCCCACCCTGATGGCCCTTAGAGGCTGTAGACTTGTATCAGCTTGGCTCTTGACCTACCAGTGAATCTGGCAAAGCATCTGTGTTTATTTTTCTGTCATAAGTAAACTCAAGCACCAACAATGAGTGCAGGTCCCTGGTTTCAGAGATAGGAAATGAAGCGAACAAATACAAGTGAAGAGTGCTTCATGTTCCATGAATTCAGTAGAAGAGGAGTGAAGGGGTTATTTTCAATGATTAGATGTGCATGCGTTAGCAACCTTGTTAACAGAGCAAACCCAACAGTATCAAAGAGTGAGGCCGGCCCTGGCTGGTGTGGTCAGGTGGTTGGAACACCACCATGTGCACTGAAGGATTGTAGGTTCAATTCCCAATCAGGGCACTTGCCTAGGTTGTGAGTTCAATCCCCAATTCTCCTCTCCTCTCCTCTCCTCTCCTCTCCTCTCCTCTCCTCTCTTCTCTTTTCTTGTCCTCTCCTTTCTCTCTCTCTCTCTCTCTCTCTCTCTCTCTCTCTCTCTCTCTCTCTCTCTCTCTCCCTTTATCTCTCTATAAAGAAATCAATTAAAAAAAGAGTGAGCCCTAACTGGTTTGGTTCAGTGAATAGAGCGTCGGCCTGCGGACTGAAGGGTCCCAGGTTCAATTCTGATCAAGGGCATGTGCCTTGGTTGTGGGCACATCCCCACTAGGGGGTGTGCAGGAGGCAGCTGATAGATGTTTCTAACTCTCTATCCCTCTCCCTTCCGCTCTGTGAAATCAATAAAATATATATTTTTTAAAAAGAGTGAGGTGTGTGGTGGAAAATAAACATTGATTCAAGAAACCTGGATTCAAATGATACTTCTGCCACTTACTATATGACCCTGCTCATGTCACTTAACCTCTCTAAATCTATTTACTCATTTGAAATTTTTCATGATTAATAGTTGTCAATCTCAGAGTGCTATTATGATGTGATTCAATGTATGAAAGCACCAAGTGAGGAGTGAAATGCTTTATCATGAAAAAAAATTATTACCATAATTTTTTAGGTGCGGGGGGAAATGACTTATGCAGGGGGTTCATTACTTAATATAGTGGAATTTTTGTTTTTGTTTTTGCTTATGTCATGTTTTAGGCCCAAACTACAGCCACATATGGAAAACTGGGGGAGTGGCTCCAATTAGAACCATGAAAGTAACAAAATTCCATAGCAGGTAATAATGGTTTCCGGAATTCTTTGGTCAACTTCACCTTTCTTTTCCCCAGCCTCTTTCTTTTTGATCAAGTCCTTCTATGGTGAACTTGGGGCAGAGGAAAAATGAGTAAAGAAGAGAAAGGAGACATGAAGGAAAGAGCGATGCCTAGAGTAACGGTAAGGGGGGAGGAGGTGGAAGAAAGGAGGTTTTAATTGTGGCTTTGATAAGATTAAGAGCTGTGTAATGTGTGTAAGGGCATAGAAACTGTAGCTAAATCACTTAAAATGTTCAGTATACCTGGTCTAATATGTTTATTCAATGGTTATACAATTTCTAGCAGCATGACTAGATTAAAAATTAAAAAATAGAAGGGAAGGGTATTTTTAAAGAAGAAAAGCTTTCCGTGTAATGCCTACTTAAAAATGGACTTTTATATACCAGGTTTTGACTCATTTTCACCCACATGTAATGATATGAAGGTATTTCACCATAAGAAACAGATCATATTCAAACTTTGTGATGAGATGCTGAAATAGGGCCCTATTTGGAGATCCCCCAGCAGCAGATGATGAGACAAGGAGTCAAGTTCAAGTAGTTGATTTAGGAAGTGAGCCCAGGAAACACCCTCAGGAGGGTGGATGAGTGAGCTCATCAAGCCAGCTACCACCATGGTGAGTGAAGATTAATGCCACTGGGGAACTCTGGAGTCGTTCAGAGGAACTAGCTTTTTGTACATTCACTCCTGTAAGCCATTGGTTTAGAGCGCTTGTGGGTGGGAGGGGGGGAGTAAGTGGGGGGAGAGGAGAGGGTAGGTCCTGCCTCAATGGTGGTGCGGGTGAAGGGGACAGGTGATTCCCATGGCCAGAGAAAGACCTCAGGCAGAGAGATGCAGTGATGTCAGTTGGCAGTGGGTCAGTTCACCACAATGATAAGGCCCGAGGGGATGGATTAGGCCAGTGATCAGCAAACTCATTAGTCAACAGAGCCAAATATCAACAGTACAACAATTGAAATTTCTTTTGAGAGCCACATTTTTTCAACTTAAACTTCTTCCAACGCCTCTTCTTCAAAATAGACTCGCCCAGGCCGTGGAATTTTGTGGAAGAGCCGCAGTTTGCTGACCATGGGGTTAGGGCTCAGACAGCCTCTGCTCCGAAGAGATTTTTTTTAAAATACATTTTTATTGATTTCAGAGAGGAAGAGAGAGGGAGAGGGAGATAGAAACATCAATGCTGAGAGAGAATCATTGACTGGCTGCTTCCTGCATGCCCCACACTGGGGATGGAGCCCACAACCCAGACAGGTGCCCTCGACTGGAATCAAACCCGGAACCCTTGAGTCTGCAGGCTGACACTCTATGCACTGAGCCAAACCAGCCAGGGCCGAAGAGATTCTCTTAGCTCTTCCCTGCCGATCTTTGGAAATGATATTTTCAACTTTTTTAAGAACGGATTTTTATTGATTTCAGAAAGGAAGGGAGAAGGCTAGAGAGACAGAAAGATCAATGATGAGAGAGAATCATTCGTCGGCTGCCTTCTGCATGCCCCCTACTAGGGATCCAGCCTGCAACCCAGGTTTGAGTCTGGTCAAGGACACATGCTGGGCTTGTGGGCTCAATCCCCCGTGGGGTACATGCGTGAGGCATCCAATCAATGATTCTCCCTCATCATTGATGTTCCCATCTCTCCCTCCCTCCCTCCCTTTCTGAAATCAATAAAAACATATTAAAGTCTGTTAGTATGTATAGACAAATGTGCCCAATGGAGTTTTTAGCAATGTTAATACCTGTATAGATTTGTGTAACTGTTACCATCATCAGGATTTGAACAATCCCTTCCCCCCACATAACCCCTAGGTTATGGAATATTTAGTTCCATTCTGTGAAATTAACTGGCCATTCTCAACTAATTATCTTGATAGCACTATGAAGTCCTCAAGTTAAAATAACCCATTTAGGTATTATTAAGATGTTTAGCCCCAGTTCGTTTGGGTCAGTGGATAGAGCATTGGCCTGCGGACTGAAGGGTCCCAGGTTCAATTCTGGTCAAGGGCACACACACACACACAACAAAGAAGTTTAGGGTAGCAATAGTAGTCACATCTCTGTCCCTGGAGTAAGTGGATGTGGTAAGGAACCCTCTAAGAGAAGTGCCTGAAGGTGTCTGTTTCTTCACATTAGGACTGTGAGCCATATAGTCCTAGGGGGTGGGGCCAGCTGGCCAACCTCCTGAAGCCCCTCCCCCTGGCTGGCCCCGCCCCCGATTGCCCCCCAATAGGGGGCGGGGCTAGCCAGAGATTCAACCTCTGGTCTGTGGGGTGAGGGATGAGAGGAAGCTAAGACAAGGCTGGATGGAATAGGAATGGAATTGGTAGTAGTTACAGAGTTGATCCTCAAGACAGAAGACAGAAGACAGAAGAAGTCTAAATTTTGAGGTTCAAGGTCTTAGGCTGAATATGTGTCAAGTGAGACTTGTATTTACCATAGTGGCACTGACAGGTAAGGGTCTGACTTGGGTGACACAATGAAGATACTCATCCTAGGCAGAGACAGTCCTGGTTTGATGAAAATGGGGAGGATGAGGGAGAAAGTGGGCGGGAAGACCTCTTTTCAGATGACCCAAGTGTCACTGGAATTCTTGTGTCATTGGAGTTCTCTCAAGCATCTCTATATATAAAAAGCCAGAGACTGTAACGCCATAACGACTGGTTGCTATAATTCCCACTGTGGCCAGCAAACCAGCTGATCAGGGGGTGAGACCAACCTGGCTGGCCCTGCCTCTGATTGCCCCCCCCCAATAGGGGGCGGGGCCAGCCAGCCAACCTCTTGAAGCCCCTCCCCCTCACCAGCCCCATCTCTGATTGCCCCCCACCCCAATAGGGGGCAAGGCCAGCCGGCCAACCACCCACAGCCCCTCCCTATGGCTGAGCCTGCCCCCAATCGGCCCCCCAACCCCAATTGGGGACAGGGCCTGCCGGCCAATCACCCTTGGCCCTTCCCCCCAGCCAACCTGGCCCTGATTGGGGCAGGTTGGCTGGCCAACCTCCTGCCATCTCCTCCTCCTGACAGGCCCAGCCCTGATCTGTCCCAATTTGCCCCAATTGGGGCTGGGCCAGCCAGACCCCACCCATGCACGAATTCGTGCACGGGGCCTCTAGTTGGTAATAACTGAGATATCAAGTGATGTCATTATGATTTAAAGTGGTAGGTTCTATAACTGTCAATCTCTGCTGCAGACATTTTCTCCTTTTAAGGTAACTCTCTGCTTATTTGAAGAGTACTAACAAATAATGATTCCTTACATTAGTATAGCGCATTCTAATTTACAGGATGCTTTCACATGATATCTTATTTGATCTCCCAAATTCTGTGAGGGAGGCAGAGCAGGTATTTTTTCCCTTTATTGATTAAGGTATTACAAATGTTTCCTTATCCTCCCATTGTCCCCCTATCCTAAGGTGACCAGACGTCCTGCTTTTGGCGGGACAGTCCCGATTTTTAACAATTTGTCCCACGTCCCTCGGCATTTTAAAAAAGTCTCGATTTTTGGAAAGAATGCACGGCAAGCTAGGGAACGGCGGGAGAACGGGAAGGGAATATACGGCTTTCTGCAGCCATGTGGCTATTTAGCCAGGATATGAGTTTTATATTATTTTTGTTAATTTTATAATGTTAAACTTTAATAATAACAAATAATTGTTGAGAACTGATTATCAAGAACTGCTTATCAAAGTTCGCATTATTGATCAGTTGTTAGAATTCAACCACCATTGTTTGGACTTAATGAACAATGGCATTTTTTGGGATTGGCAACGATGAAAACATTTTGTAACTGTCTCTCAGACAATACACATCGTACTGCGTGCTAGTAAGCTAATTAAGGAAGTGATGTCATTACAAATCAGCTATTCAGATAATTTAGGTAAGTAATTTATTTATTTCATAAATACATAAATTTTCTTGAATTTAGCAGACAGTACTTGTATTATTTATATTAATTAAGGAACCCCCCCCCCCCCCCCGTCAATATTGTCCTGCTTTACCAATGTTAAAATCTGGTCACCTTACCCTATCCCCCAGTGTCTGTATCCATTGGTTATGCTTATATGCGTGCATACAAGTCCTTTGGTTGATCTCTCCCCCTTAAAACCTGTTAACCGGGGAGTTCCCTTCTTAATTACACAACTATAACGGGCGCATACTCTTTCACTAGGACGTGTCAGTACGTCACGCCCGGTGGATGTAATTTCATATTATTAGTTTTTATTTATTTATACTTAATTAAAATAAATGAAATATATATTTTTTCGTTTATTTATCTATAAAGCACAAAGGAAAATACAAAATTACAAACAAATAGAAAAGAATGCCAACAAAAAAAAAATGGAAACATCGCATTAAGAAGTGATACATTTTACAAACAATTCTAAAGATTACAAAAAATATATACCGTCCCTCTCAGGGCGCAACATATATTTCAAGGACGTATTCATACGTCCTACCCGTTCCCAATATTGTTTACCTTTGACGTCCCACTCGGTTAACAGGTTAACCCTACCCTTTCCTGCCTTCCCTCTGAGGTTTGAGCATCTGATCGATGCTTCTCTGTCTCTCCATCTGATTTTGTTCATCAGTTTACGTTGTTCATTATAATCCACAAATGAGTTAGATCATGTGATACTTATCTTTCTCTGACTGACTTATTTCACTTAGCATCATGCTCTCCAGCTCCATCCATGCTGTTGCAAACCGTAGAAGTTTCTTCCTTTTTACTGCAGTGTAGTATTCCATTGTGCAGATGTGCCAACGTTTTTAATCCACTCATCTGCTGATGGGCAGAGCAGGTATTTTTATCCCATCCTTTGGACTCCTGGTTCTCCAAGTATGGTCCCAGGACCTGCAGCGTTAGTGTCACCTAGGAACTGTGAGACTGTGAATCCTGGCCCATCCTCAGACCTACTGAGTCAAGTCTTGGGGCGGGAGGAAGGGCTCAATCATTTACATTTTTAACAAGTTTCCAAGTGATGCTGATGTTGGTGCTGCCGGTCCTGGACCACACTTGGATGAAAACCACTGCTATAGATTAAAATGAAAGATCTAGAAGCCCAGGGACTTATCTTAAGAGGACTCCTATCTAGGTGCTCTTTGTACACCTGCTGCATCCCTGGACCACACCCCATCCTTCCTTCCTTCCTTCCTTTTCTTTCTTTCTTTCTTTCTTTCTTTCTTTCTTTCTTTCTTTCTTTCTTTCTTTCTTTCTTTCTTTTTAAAAATATATTTTATTGATTTTTTTACAGAGAGGAAGAGAGAGGGATAGAGAGTTAGAAACACCGATGAGAGAAAATCATCGACCAGCTGCCTCTTGCACACCCCCTACTGGGGATGTGCCCGCAACCAAGGTACATGCCCCTGACCGGAATTGAACCTGGGACCTTTCAGTCCGCAGACCAACACTCTATCCACTGAGTCAAACCAGTTTCGGCCCACACCCCATCCTTTCAATTCCAGTTCTATTGCTTATGAGTTTGTGACCCTGAGCAATTGCTCTAAACTGCCATTTCTTCACCTGGAAAATGGGGGCAAATAGGATCAACCTCTTTGGGTTCTCAGGAAGATTAAACAAGATCTAGGTCAAGTACTTAGCACTGTGCCTGTGCTTAATAAATGCTAGCAATCACCATGACTTTTATTGATATTATTAAAAGTTCGATATTTCACTAGAATGAATACCTTCGTAAGTTCTATAGAGTGTACCTCTCTCTTAAAATATGGGAGTATTCCTGACTGATTCAGACATTGTCACTTCCTCTTTAACACCCCATGTGGGATGTGTGTGTAATTGGCGTGAGCATTTGCTGAGAGCTGAGTGCTTAGGAGGTGGACAGAGGAAACCAGCATGTGGAACAATGTATGGAAGGGCAAACAACAGCAACTTTCCTGAGGAAACAGACTAGGGGACCAGGGGAAGTAATTGGAGAGAGCAGTCAGGGGTAAGAGGCAAGTTATCAAAGGAAACAATTTACCTCCTTCAAAGTCATCCCCCCCCCCCCCCCACTAGGCTCCTAGGGGCGAAGCCAGGCCTCAGGGATCTGTCCTGGTCTTGTTGCAGTCAAGGGGTGAACACTCAAGGTGCTCACAAGAAATGCCCTGAGAAGCCCTCTGGGGTTAGCGGGCAACTGCGGGCACAGTGGGTTTGGGCTCCAAAGTGGCTTCGTCTTCCAAGTGACTCCTGTTTGGCAAATTTCTGGCTGGACATCAAAAGCGCCAGGGACGTGCTCGCTCCTTTTTTTAGCAGAGGTCTACAGAGTTCTTTCTCGGGCCGTTCTGTCCCCGCCTCCGGAAGCGTTTCTTATCTTATCTGGGCACTGCAGCCCGCTCCCTCGCCCCGAGTGGGCAGTGGACGGAGACCTTTGCAACTGAATTAAAGAAAAGAAACAAAAGCGGCAAGTTCGGCCCCAAGCGCGTCCGGCCGCCAATGGGCGCGGCCGCTCCCTAGCGGAGTGGTACTATGATGACAGTAGCCAATCAGCGCGCTCCATGCAAATGAGGTACTGTATCCCGCACCGCAGCCCCGGTGCCATCTGCTCGTTCTAGTGATAAACTGAGGCCTTGCCTCTCGGCTTCTCCCAGAACGAAAGGGGAGGGGGTGGGGGGTCACCTCCTCACTTCCCCCGGGATAGACAGAAAGAAGTGATGAAGAAGGGGGATGGGTAAGGAAGAGCAAAATACCTGAGAAAGACAACATTCTCTGCCTGGGAGGAGACTGACGGGGTGTAAGAGCTTGGAGGGAGCATTCGCTGGCCATGCCAGTACTTACCACTGATGCTGAGTCAGAAACAGGTATCCCAAAATCCCTTTCCAATGAGCCTCCCTCAGAAACCATGGAGGAAATAGAGCACACATGCCCACAGCCTCGACTGGTAAGTAAAGACAAAAGGATGCAAATGTATGCGTGGCTAGGGCACAAAAGAATTCCTTCTGCGCCCGCAGCCAGCGAGGAAAAAAAAGATGCTGAGGATTTTCATGTAAATGAGAACGGAGCAGCCGCCTAATCCTTCTCAGCTGTTTATATTTAGCTTCTCTGCCCGGCGCTGCTCTCCGCTTACAAAGCATTATTGTACCGGCGGGGTAGGGGAACGGGCTGCTTGGGCTCGCTCTGCTGTGTTTTTGTGCTTGGGAAGAGGGAATGGCCTTTTTTTTTCCTTTTAAGTGTGCGCTCGTCTTAAGATTAAAAAAAAAAAAAAAAAAAAAAAAGCCACCGTGCAATTGACAAAATGGTATTCTTTCCGCAAAGCTTGGGACGAGTCCGTTAAGTTCTCCATGCTAGGGAAGGAATGATTCGGTCTTCAACTAATGTTGAAGGCCAGTTTGGGGAAAATGAGAACGACATGGAAGCAAACTTCCCCATTCGCTTGAACGTGTCAAAATAACTAAGCAGAAGAGTCCCTCGTGATGTATTTAGAAATAATGTGCATCTGAAATGAATGGCAAGCGTTTCCGGGTCTGCTGTCAGGTATGGGAACCTGGGAATCTACATTTACTTAGCAAGGGGCTGCGTGCTTTCCTAAGTGCAAATGGGGCGCTCGCAGCCTCCTTCCTTCCCATTCACTGAATCCAAAACAACAGATGGGGAGCGGGGTTTTTGGTGGCCTTAAGTCTTGTGGAACTTGGGGAGACCTCTCTCTGCACCCTCAGATCCAAGCCATACACTGTTTAGAGCTATATTTTCTCGCTAGCATTTCCCTCAAGTTCATGGGTGCAATGTTTTGCTTGGCTGTGGGGTTTGACCCTGGGAAGAGGGTTTTTTTAAAAAAAATTTTAAAAGGATTTTGTGATGTATTTTCTGTGAACTGCCCCAATGAGGGCTTACACATTCCAAAGCCAGCCTATAATGAAACTGTTATTTCTTCATAAGGGTTCAAAGGCAGGCTTCGGACAACTTCCTAATACATGAAAACAAAGCAAGTTATATTAGAGCTCGGTGGGCTTTTGCTCACTGTGCTTCTGTGTTGTTGTTGTTGTTTTAATATTTTGTTAAGACAATTTGATATTAACTGCTCCTCGGCACTTTAAGCCCACTTACTGAATGTCATACATAAACGTTTTATCTATATTCTCCAAAGCTACAAACCATCCCAATAAGGGATTCCTTTGAGCTACTAAATATCTCATGTTTTGGCATAGAAAAACCCGACCACTAAAAACGTATCACCCAAAATATTTTTAAAAGTTAAACCCAGTGTTCCAATTGACATCAGACTCGCTGACAGGTAGGTAAAGGGTAGGGGAGAGAAAAGCAGCAGCCAGTTCCAGTGTGTGCATCGGTTCTGTCTCTTGTGCCAACTTCTTTTCCTTCTCTGTTTGCCTCTTAGCTATCCTTTCCCTTGCTTGCTTCTGCCTGAGAGGGTGGGCAGAGGAAACCAAGGGAAGGAAGCAAGTTCAAGCACTTTTCACTTTCACTTGTGACAGCTCAGCCTGGAGGTAACTCCCAAGAACCATGCAAAGCTGGCAATGTTATACTTCCGTCTCCCCGCTGCTTTAGAAATGAGGAAACAGGTTCAGAGAGGGTAAGTGACTTCCCCAAAGTCACATTGCTTCCAAGGGGTAGATCTAGGATTTGAACCCAGAGCTCTACAAAGTGGAAGATTTTTTTTTCCCTGCAACACACTCTTAGGTGAGAAACACGCCCTTCCCATCTTTTTGGCAGTTCTGGCTTAAAGTGTGTGTGTGTGTGTGTGTGTGTGAAGTATGAAGGACATACAACAGTTCCACTGTTAAAGTGACTGCTTTGTTCTATTTTTTAAAATCCTCACCTGAGTATGTTTTTCCATTGATTTGTAGAGAGAATGGGAGAGAGAGGGGAAGACAGAGAGAAATATTGATGTGAGAGAAACACATCAATTGGTTGCCTCTTGCATGAGCCCTGACCAGGGCCCTGGGTGGGGAGGAGCCTGCAACTGAGGTATGCGCCCTTGACCGGATTCGAACCAGGGACCCTTTGGTCTGCAGGCTGAGGCTCTATCCACTGAGCCAAACCTGCTAGGGCTGCTTTGTTTTACTTTTGATAAAAATGTTCTATGTCCATCATTATCATGATCTGCTGAAAACGGGCTCTGTTTAAATAGGGACCACAACTGATTTGTAAACCACTGCACTCAATTCTTCGAAGCGCCTTTTCTCTGATCAGCAAACTTTGATCACTGTAGGGGTATATCTAAAATTTGATTTATACTTCAGAGCCCAACTTTCCTCTGCTAAGAATCTTACTTTAACAATACAGGCACATGTGTGCTACTTAATAACAAAGTTTGTTCGTGAAGAGAATGAATGGCAAGTGAAAATGCTGAATTCGCATCTCTTTGGAAGGTGTTAGTAGTTTCTGTTGATATTGAGCTTTGCTGATATCTTCCCATTTCAAATTATATACATTCTGGGGTTTTCCCAGCAGCCAGGAGCACGTTTTTTCAGTTAATCTTCACCCGAAGATATTTTCCATTGATTTTTAGAGAGAGTGGAAGGGAGGGGGAGACACACACAGAGAGAAACATCAATGTGAGAGAGGCACATCGATCGGTTGCCTCCTGCACGGGCCCTGACCATGGCCAGGGATGGAGCCTGCAACCGAGGCACGTGTCTTTGACCAGAATCAAACCCGGGACCTTTCAGTCCTCCAGTCGATGCTTTATTCACTGAGCCATACTGGCTAGGGCAGAGTGGTTGTCATTGTATTAGCTGATGCACACACTGGCTCCCCAAACTCTAATTTTACCTGGCAATCATGAAAAAGGAAATTTCCGAGTATATAAAGGCCATACAGCTTTACTACAAGTTCTAGAATGTGACCTTCTGTCACCAAACGTCATTGTCTGTAAATGCAGATTTTATTGAAATCTCAGAAATTGTGTAAAATGCCTTTTTTGGGGGTCATGAATTGGGCTCTCTATTTAGCATGGCACCAGAGAAGGTGTGTGCAGTGTTCGTGTTTACATGTGTTTGTCTCTATATGATTTATGGTGAAGTTTATCTTTTGTGATCCAGTTGAACTCAGCCCTCGTTGATTGAGTACCCAGTACGTGCTAAGCTCTGAGCCCTCAAGTACTCTGTGATCTAGAGAGTCGAGAAGAGACTGAAACATAGACAGATAGTTTCCATACAGGTTGATAAGGGGACAGCGTGCTAAGAGTTGTGTTACCGGGTGCAGTGGGGACAGAAAGGAGAGTAGTGAACTCCTTGAGAGCAAGTTTGCCACAGGGATGTCGACTAGAACCCCATCTTGTCATCACGGTATCTCTGGTCTTGAATACACAGCCTGGCGTAGTTCTTTTAAGGAAATGAAGCGGCAAGTTGACATACCTAAATAGAGAGGAATTTAAAGCAATCTCTATTTTAGATCCTTGTAAGGAGCAAATTAATAGGGACCTCGAGGATACGGTGGAATCGTGTTCAAAGGGAAATTGTTTTCTGAAAGGTATACCTGTAGTCTTTCCACCCTGCCTTATTTTTCGTTGGAAGAAAGTATGAGAAAGGAGAGGAGTAAGGAGAATTAAATAACACTGATAAAGAAATTAGGCACAGACAACAGTGTGGCGATGACCAGAAGGAAGGGAGGGGGGAGGGTAGAGGCAGGCAAAGGGGGGATGGGGACATCTGTAACAGTGTCAACAAAAAGAATCAAGAAAAAATAATATTTTTAAAATAGTAACAAGAATGGCTCAATGGATAGAGCGTCAGCTTGGGGACTGAAAGGTCCCAGGTTCGATTCCGGTCAAGGGCATGTACCTTGGTTGTGGGCACATCCCCAGTAGGGGGTGTGCAAGAGGCAGCTGATCGATGACTCTCTCTCATCGATGTTTCTAACTATCTCTCTCCTTTCCTCTCTGTACAAAATCAATAAAAATATATTAAAAAAATATTAACAAGAAATTAAGAAAGAACAGAACATGACCTAGGTTTTAAGATAGAGCTTATACACTGATCTCTAAACACAAATAAAAGGCTAATATGCAAATTGTCCCCTCAACCAGGAGTTCGAACAGCAGGCAGGCCGGCCAACTGCCCACGTCCCCTCGCCCTGGCCAGGCTGCCTGGACCCCACTCATGCACGAATTCATGCACTGGGCATGAATTCATGTTCAGAGATCATAATAATCTGGCCACTCAGTGTATTTTAGGAATGTAATCTTATTGCACTGGCTACTCTACTATGCTGCATGGATTTGAGATGTTTCTTCTTTCCGTTACTACCGTGTTTATTCTTGATCTTTGATTTGATTCCTGTTATTTGTTATTTTCTTGCTTGAACATGATGCAAGGTGACTCTTAAGCTTGTCTGTGGAGAAGAGATGCTGAGTAGCCTGGGGCGATATGATGTAACAGCCTTCCTTGTAGACCCAACTCCTGAGGGATAAGGACTCCCCGCGGGCAGGGACTGTGCCCTCTTATCTCCCTAACCCTCAGATGTTGCCTAGAGAAATCCTGTGCGCCCAGCAGGTGTTCCACTAACCCTCTGTAACAAGGCCCAGCCACCCCGAATGCTGTCTGCTGAAGGATTTCGTTAACCTTGGTCAAGTTCTTCTCGGAGTACATTCTGCTATCAGAAGGAAGCTGTAATTCTAGCCTGCAGTGGGCACATCCGTGAAGATGGATGTGCTACGCACCAACCGAGCAGGCCTTGGAAATAAAACGGGGCTGGTTCAATCTGCCACTTTAGCAGGAGTTCATTTCAGGTTTTCCTTCCAAAGGGAGCAGAGCCAAGAGACTGCTGTCTTGCGGAAGGTGCATTATGTCAGCTGAGAGGTAGGATGCTCACCGGCTGGCGCTCCAAAAGACGCTGGATTCCCAGAGACATCCGGGGCTTCCTTTCCTGGGTATCACCATCTATGTGGCCACTGAGAGCAGCATGCATTTTCAAAGCAAGACACTTCATGGGCTGTGTTAGCGAAAGTAAACAGACATGGGCTTCCTTGGGCATTTGCTGTGGTCTACTGGAAGGCTGCCCGAGGTTATTACTGGACCTTTGCCTGCTGCTCTCAGTTCCAATGCAACATTCCTTTCTTGCAGATTGATCATAGTCGGGCATACCGAGCATGGAATCAATGAATTCGTTGCTTCCATTTTAAATGTGTTCTTTCACTACCCCTCCAATCCACCGTTTGCTGAGTGCTGAACTCCTTATGGAACACATGAGTCTAAGTCAAATGTAAGAAGATAGGTACCGTATTTTCCGGCGTATAAGACGACCCCTAATTTTACAGTTAAAACATAGGTTTAGGCCTATATTCGCTGTATAAGACTACCCCCCATTTCCGAGGCAACACCAGTCCTTTTTTTAATAGACCGCCTCTCTAACTCCGCCAATCCAAGCAGACTTTTTATGCATGCAAATTATACATGTTCTGTACCCGAAGCTACACTGTGTTCTAGTAAAAAGCCTGCTCAGATTGGCCAGAGTCAGAGAGGCGGTCTATTAAAAAAAGAACTGGTGTTACCTCGGAAGTGGGGGGTAGTCTTATACAGCGAATATAGGCCTAAACCTATGTTTTAACTGTAAAATTAGGGGGTCGTCTTATACGCCGGAAAATACGGTAGGTTCTTGGTTTTATTTTGGTGCCTGAGCATGTGGAAATGAACAGGGTGCGTGTGTCCTCATTCAGGCAGGGGGTGGGGAATGAATGTACTCAGTGATGCAGAGCTTTGGACGATAACTGAGAGAAAACTCAGTCCCCCACCAGCAGGATCCCCAGGGAGCCCATTGGCTATCAGCTTCCATGTACAGCAATGCGTCAGGTGCTGTGGAGGGAAGCGAAAGAAGGAACCCACAGTCCCTGCCCTTGAACATCATTTCCATTGAACAGAAGGCAGTAGTTCGGGCTGTGGAAGTGTGTCAGGATGCTGAAATCCCTTGAGAGCTTTGTGTGCATTTGACTTCTTTAACCAGATGTATCCAAAATATTAGTATTTCAACATGTCATCAATATAAGAGGATTAGTGTTTGTTATTTAATTGAAAGGTATTTTATATTCTTTTCTCCATACTAAGTCTGAAATCTGGTGTGTGCATTATACTTGCAACACATCTCAATTTAGGCTAGCCAATTTTAAGTGCAGCAGCCACATGGGGCCTCAGACGGAGCTCAGACACCTGCCCAGGCCTGTGGAGGATGAGCTCTGAGAAGCCACAGTGATATACATATGTTGCATAGCACATACATATATTCACTCACAACTAAAAAAAAAAACACAAAAAACAAAAACCCATTTTTCTTTACTTTATTATCTTGTATTCATATTTTCTTTTTAAAAAAATTTTATTGCCAAAACCGGTTTGGCTCAGTGGATAGAGTGTCAGCCTACAGACTGAAAGGTCCCAGGTTCGATTCTGCTCAGGGGCATGTACCTTGGTTGTGGGCACATCCCCAGTAGTAGGTGTGCAGGAGACAGCTGATGGATGATTCTCTCTCATCGATGTTTCTAACTCTCTATCCCTCTTTCTTCCTCTCTGTAAAAAAAATCAATAAAATATATTTAAATTTTTTTATTGATTTCAGACAGGAAGGGATAGGTAGGGAGAGATAGAAACTACAATGATGAGAGAGAAACACTGATCGGCTGCCTCCTGCATGCCCCCTACTGGGACAGAGCCTGCAACCCAGGTTTATTTCCTGACCAGGAATTGAACCCATGACCTCCTAGTTCATAGGTTGATGCTCAACCACTGAGCCACACAGGCTGGGCACACTCATATTTTCTGTGCTATCCTATTCTGTTTTGGCTAGGAGGCTGTTGCAGGTATCTAAATGATAATGTTTGAAGTTATGGATGTGACAGTAGAGAGGAGAGAGCTGGATGGATAGGGGAGACATTAGGAGGTAAATGCTCCAGGATTTGATAGCTGTCTGACTGAGGGTGTGACAGTATCAAGGAAGATTCAGTTTTCTGGATCCAGTGAATGGGTGCCATCACTGGAATGGGAGCATCCGGTGACAGCAGTCTGTGAGAGTTCTGTTGGACATACCGTGGGGACTTCCCTTTGGAGATGTCTAGTAAATGTTTGGTTTTGGAACTCCAAGAGAGAGTTCTGAGCTAGAGATGTAGATCTGGGAGGCACCAGTATGGAGGACAGGGTAGGAAAGTTGAGGTAGTGAAACTGATGGGAGCAAAATTGAGTCAAGACAGTTTCATTGCTGACATGTACACACAAGGAACTCTTTGACATTGAAATTGGGACTCAAAAGAACTGTTGGCCCAGAAAGAAACTCACTACCGACTGATTCATTTGCCTCTCAGCATAACCATTATGGCGTGTCTCGTTTTCAATTCTTATAAGTGTATTTCTTGTATCACATGATCTCACTCATCTAGGGGAAATAATGAACAACATAAACTGATGAAAAAAACAGACCCCGAGACAGGGAAGCATCAATCAGACTGTCAAACCTCAGAGGGAAGGTAGAGGAGGGTGGGGCAAGGGGGAAAGATCAACCAAAGGACTTGTGTACATGCATATGAGCCTAACCAATGGTCACGGACAACAGGGGGGTGGAGACATGCGCGGGGAGGGGTTTGGGATTGAAATGGGGGGATGAGGACAAATATGTGATACCTTAATCAATAAAGAAATTTTAAAAAGAGAGAAAAAATAAATAAAATTTTAAATTAAAAAGAGAGAGAGAGAGAGTTTTTGGACTTAGAGCAACAGAATAGAAATGGTTAGCAAGAGCCAAAACCGGTTTGGCTCAGTGGTTAGAGCGTTGGTTTGCGGACTGAAGGGTCCCAGGTTCGATTCCAGTCAAGGGCATGAACATTGGTTGCGAGCACATCCCCAGTAGGGGGTGTGCAGGAGGCAGCTGATCAATGTTTCTCTCTCATCAATGTTTCTAGCTCTTTATCCCTCTCCCTTCCTCTCTGTAAAAAATCAATAAAATATATTTTTTTAAAAAAAGAAATGGTTAGCAAGAGAGCCTCAGGATCATCCTACTACAGAGTAATTCTGGAAAATAACTGACCCTGAGCCATCCTATCAGGGGGAACAGAGAAGAGCTGTAATTAAAGCTATTAGAAGGCTCCTTATATATGCCTGTCTCTACATGATATCTGGTTAAATTAATCTACTTTATCCCAGAAGAAGCTTTCTAGGATGGAACCTTGAGGAACACCATTTAAGGGGTCAATAGAGCTGAAACCGGTTTGGCTCAGTGGATAGAACGTCGGCCTGTGGACTGAAAGGTCCCAGGTTCGATTCTGGTCAAGGGCACGTACTTCGGTTGCAGACACATCCCCAGTGGGGGGTGGGCAGGAGGCAGCTGATGGATTTTTCTCTCTCATTGATGTTTCCAACTCTCTATCTCTCTTCCTTCCTCTCTGTAAAAAATCAGTAAAAATATATATATAAAAATAAATGGTCAATAGAGAAAGGATTGTGAAAAGAAGACAGAGAGATATTTCTAAAATATTTGAGAGATTGAGGGGCAAAGGGCAGGGTACGTTCCATGAAGGGAATGTCCAATCAAATATAATGAATAAAATAAAGTAAAAAACAAGATAGAAAATGGCTAAAGCATCGGTCTGCGGATTGAAAGGTCCCTCCGATCAAGGGCATGTACCTTGGTTGCAGTCACATCCCCAGTGGGGGGTGTGCAGGAGGCAGCTGATTGATGTTTCTCTCTTATCGATGTTTCTAGCTCTCTATCCCTCTCCCTTCCTCTCTGTAAAATATCAATAAAATATATATATTTTTAAAGATAGAAAAGATTCAGAGAACTGACTGACAGCTGTCAGAGTGGAGGGGTGTTGGGAGGTTGGGTAAGAAAGGTGAAGAGATTAAGCAAAGAAAAACGCATAGACACAGAAAACAGTATGGTGATTACCAGAGGGAAAGGGGGTGAGGGTGGTAGAAGAGGTTAAAAGGGGAATAAATAGTGACAGAAGGAGACTTGACTTGGGGTGGTAAACACACAATACAGTATACAGATGACGTATTATAGAATTGGACACTTGAATCTGTATCATTCTATTAATCAATGTCTCCTCAATAAATTCAATAAAATTTTTAAAAAGAACCAAATGCAGCAGACAGAGCAAATGAGATCATAAGAAAAAGTATCCTTTGGATTTAGAAAAGAAGTCAGTAGTGATGTTTCAATGAAGTGGTGGGAGCAGACGCCAGATGTCAGTAGGTTGAGGAGCCTTTATGAGGCAGGGAAATAGAAGTCAACTGAGGGGGGAAACATAGAATGTATAGGACCCCAAAGGTGGCTAAATCAGGGCTTAGGGTTGAGAGAGGCTAGCTTTTCTCCTTTCTAACCTATTTTATTTTATTTTATTTTATTTTATTTTATTTTATTTTATTGATTTTTTACAGAGAGGAAGAGAGAGGGATAGAGAGTTAGAAACATCAATGAGAGAGAAACATCAATCAGCTGCCTTCTGCACACCCCCTACTGGGGATGTGCCCACAACCAAGGTGCATGCCCTTAACCGGAATCGAACCGGGGACCTTTCAGTCCGCAGGCCGACACTCTATCCACTGAGCCAAACCGATTTTGGCCTTTCTAACCTCTTTTGTTCCATCCTTCTTTCCTTCCATTCATTCAATATACCAGAACTTTTGGTTGGCTCATTCTTCTAAGATGGTAGCAACTTGCACATAAGTATAAAAGGGAGTGGGCCAGTGGGAGAGGGTGAAAATGAGGGGGAAGATTGTTGAAAGGAGTAACCCTAAGAGGTAGAGAGGTTGAGCTCCAGGGCACAAGGGAAGAATTGGCGTCAGGTAGGAAAAGAGACCGCTCTCTCGCTGTGGTGACGAGGAAGCTGGCAAGGATGTTTTGGGTAAGAAATAATTTATAAATAGAAGGCTACTGAAAGTTGAAAGGCTCTCTTATCTGATAGTATCTGTTTTCTCTGTGAAGGTGGAGGGAAAGTCACGGTGGTTTGCTTTTGGCAGGTGCAGGGGCCTCTGGGCCAGGGGGAGGTAGGGAAAGGTGGAAAGGCTGAGTGGTTTCTGATGAGACATGTTAGTAATGAGATGAAATGGATCTGGTCCCTTTCTGGCATCTGGGACTCCACACCAAACCTCAAGGTCAAGGCAAATTCAGATCTGGAGGTCCAGGGAGAACTGACTGGCCCACAGCAAAAGGGTTGGGACTCTGCTTGCTGGAGCTTGCAGTCTCATTTCAACCTCAGTGTTGCCATTGAATTATCGTGTGGGCTTAAGCAAATCACTTCTTTCTGAGCCCCAAGTCTGTCACCCACAATGGGTTGAATAGATGATCTTTCCAAGTTCCAAGACTGTGAATGTAGCTTCCGTAGACATAGGACATTGTCTACCATAGTGTATTCTGTCTCACTTGATGCTCCTGTCAAAATGCAGAGCTACCCACTCCTTACCTCCTATTGCCTTTATCCATTTGGGGTAAAACAGGTTGAATGATCTTATGGTAAGATGCACTGGCTAGATATGGATAACAAATGATGACAAAATACTTTGGAACTTGACAACCCTGTTATATAAATCAGTCCTGGTGTCTTCTGCTTTATTGTTCAGATGCTTCTTCAGAAAGCTTGGGTGTATGCTGAATCAGAATGTTTTAGTTACCGTCCCCAGAAACCTAGGTCGAATCTCTTTTTCATATGAGCATTAGCATTCTAATTTATCTGTTTCATAATACTGAAGTTCAAAATGCCTTGGAGCCAAAACCGGTGTGGCTCAGTGGATAGAGCGTCGGTCTGAGGACTGAAGGGTCCCAGGTTCGATTCTGGTCAACGGCATGTACATTAGTTGTGGGCACATGCCTGGTGGGGGGTGTGGAGGAGGCAGCTGATCAATGTTTCTAGCTCTCTATCCCTCTACCTTCCTCTCTGTAAGAAATGAATAAAATATATTTTTTTAAAAACCAAAAAAACAAAATACCTTGGAGATATGGCAGATTTGGTTCTAGACCACTGCAATAAAGCCAGTATCACAACAAAGTGAATTATAATCTTTTGGCTGGTAGAGGGTCTTGCCTTCAATTTGAAAACAAACAAACAAACAAACAAACAAACCAAAAATCTGTGGAACACAATAAAGCAAAGCGCAGTAAAGTGAGGTATGTCTGGATTGGATTTTCTTTGAGGCATGTCAGTATGGCATTGAACTTCAGGGGCCTTCTCAAACTGATGCTATCCATCTAAGCTTGGGGTTAAAGTGCAGCAGTGAGTCAGGCAATAGTCCTGCAAGTGGCATATTTCATTGGCTGTATACATCGCTTCTTGATGCCTCTTAGTGAAATAAATACAGAACAAAAGATTTATTTTGTCTGATCACCCGGGACAGGATGAAAAGGAGAAAGCAAGGAAGGTAGGAACAAACTAAGTCCTTGCAAGCCAGGCCTATTTTCTTCCAATAATCTCCCAGGTAACAGCCTCTACCTTGCTAGGATCTGATTACCCGTTGCTGGCCTTGGACCATAGCATTATTGTTTTAACATTCCTACCTTCCTCTTTATCCCAGCGTGAACCAGGTTGTATGCGAGGCTGGGGAAGCTGACCCTGCTTGGGGATAAAGAGACAGTTTGGCTCTCAACAATCTTGAAGGCGCACTCGAAAACACAGTGATTAGAAAATAAAGCAGCGAGCCCCGGTAGTGAGAGCCTGTGTAATAATGTGCAGGGCCACACGGGGCCAGCCCATAGAGAGGAATACATTTTCATCCAACCTCCTCCCTCCCGCCCAAGTCTTTGACTTGGCGTTTTTTGTTTTCCACTCAGTAATCCGTGCCAATTAAACCTGACATGGATGTAAAAGAATGCTGAGGGTTATTCAAACTGGCATTTTAGAAAAGTAACAACAACAATAATAATAGGGTAATGGAAGCATCGTGAACGATGTATACAGCTTATTGCCAATCAAAGGATGTTGGAAGCCTGCTCCTGGTACACAGAGGCTTCTGTGCTTCATTTCTAGTATCGCCTGGAGGCACAGTCATATGATACTAACGTCTATTTTGTGTCCATATTATTTCCTTATAAGGTTAATTGTTCTACTCTGGGTTTAAGGCTAGAGATCTCACTCCCCCCCCCCCCCCCCCCGTGGGCAAATGGAAGAATGGAACTTTATTTATTTATATTTTTAAAAAATATATTTTATTGATTTTTTACAGAGAGGAGGGGAGAGGGATAGTTAGAAACATTGATGAGAGAGAAGCATAGATCAACTGCCTCCTGCACACCCCCTACTGGGGATGTGCCCCAAACGCCCTTGACCGGAATCGAACCTGGGACCCTTGAGTCTGCAGGCCAATGGTCTATCCACTGAGCCAAACCGGTTTTGGCTCGGCATACTTTTTGAAGATATTTTTATTGTTGATTTCACAGAGGAAGGGAGAGGGGGAGAGAGAGAGATAGAAACATCAGTGATGAGAGAGAATCATTGATCGGCTGCACGCCCCCCCCCCCACCACCACCACCACAGGGGATGGAGCCCACAACCCCGGGCATGTGCCCTGACTGGGAATTAAACCATCACCTCTTGGTTCATAGGTCGATGCTCAACCACTGAGTCATGCCAGCCGGGCTGGAACAACTATTTATAGTCACACTGTGTTGGAGGCTGTGCTGAATACCTTATGGGTATTATTTCATTACCCTGGGCTGCAGACCTGTGAAATAGGAATTACTATTCCTCATGTTATGAGCAAGGAAGCCAATAATTCAGTAATTGCACCAAGATTGAATACAAACTGATAAAGCTGGGCTTTGAAATTAGGTTTGCCTGACTTCCACAGCTCCCCGCTTCCCCTACACACAGGCTTCCTCCCCCCCCCCCCGCCCCCCCCCCCGCCCCGACATCAGTGAGCAGAGTCACCTGCTCAAGTCCCAGGTGGCTCCGGGGCCAGACGTGCTTGGATGCACTCGGAGAAACACTGCATTCAGCTCTCCCATGTCACACTTTCTGCTTTCAGGACCAGAAGTATAAACAAGTCAGCTGGCCAGGCTTTTTGTAGTGAATTTTGAAATGCAAGGTAAATATTTTTGACCCAGCGCTTCTACTCCTAGGAAATTTGTACATATGGCCAACAGGAATCAATATTAGGATGTGCTTAGCAACATTAGTCATAACCCCAAACTGGAACCCATCCAAATGCCTAGCCGAAGTAGAATGGATAAATTGTGGTATATTCACCCCATGTAATGCTACCCAGCAGCGAGAATGAAGAATCTGCAACCATGTGCAAAAAGTATGGATCACCCTCCCCTCCATAATATTGAATGAAGTAAGCCAGATACGAAAGAATACACACCACATGGTCCCATGTCTATATAATATTTTAAAGTAGGCAAAGCTAATCTATGATGTTAGGAGTCCCGGTAGGGGAAGGAGCATAAGATGGAGGCTGGCACTGGTTGGTTACTTGATCTGGCTGCTGCATGTGTTTAGCCTGTGAAAGTTCAGTGAGCCACACACTTAGGATATGTGCAGGTTTGTATATGATATGCGCTAGTGCAGTGGTCGGCGAACTCATTAGTCAACCGAGCCAAATATCAACAGTACAATGACTGAAATTTCTTTTGAGAGCCACATTTTTTAAACTTAAACTTCTTCTAATGCCACTTCTTCCAAATAGATTCGCCCAGGCCGTGGTATAATAGTTGTGGAAGAGCCACACTCAAGGGGTCAAAGAGCCGCGTGTGGCTCTTGAGCTGCAGTTTGCTGGCCACAGCTCTAGTACAAACTTTCTGACGATAACTGAGAGAGAGCACACTCTACAGCAGATTTCCCATTTCTAAACATTTTTGGTGAGCTGATAGGTAACACTAAGAAATGGTGTCAGATCCTACCTAAAATTATAGCTCTTGGCCACTAACAGAGCTTAATGTGCTCAGGCCTTCCAGGGGTCAATATATCCAGCCCCACCGAAACCGGTTTGGCTCAGTGGATAAAGCATTGGCCTGCAGACTGAAGGGTCCCAGGTTTGATTCCGGTCAAGGGCATGTACGTTGGTTGCGGGCACATCCCCAGAAGGGGTGTGCAGAAGGCAGCTGATCAGTATTTCTCTCTCATCAATGTTTCTGGCTTTCTGTCCTCCTCCCTTCCTCTCTATAAAATATCAATAAAATATATATATATTTTTAAATATCCAGCCCCAACAAGAGCTTATGTGAGCCCCTGAACTAAACTTGCCTTATTTCTAGGACCAGTCAAGCCCTAATCAGGTAATTTGTGAATTATGATACATAAATATGTCATAATACATAATTATATACAATATATAATTATGTATTATGACATATTTATGTATTTCATTTCTCTATTATATGCTTTGAAACTTTATTTGCTATTTGTTCATATCACTTCACTAGAGGCTTGGTGCATGAAAATTCATGCACTGGAGCGGGGGTCCTTCAGCCCAGCCTGCCCCCTCCCACAGTCTGGGAGCCCTCAGGGAGGGAGGCGACCCAGTGATCAGGGGAAGGTGATGCCCCATCACACCACTGCTGCTGCCACTGCCGGCAGCACAAGCCTCAGCCGGTCCTGGTTACCTGAGCCTTGGGTGGCCCTGGGCAGCTGGACAGCTTCCATCCAAGGCTTGCCTGCACCTCAGGCCAGTCCTGGGCAGCTGGGGAGCTGAGAGGACTGGGGAACTCCAGAAGCAGGCACGCAGAGTGGCCTGGCCTGCCTGGGGGTGGGCCCAGCTTTGATGCATACCTGCAGCCCGGCGGGCCTGAGGGGACTGGGCGCTGCCATCTTGTGGCTGTGGGCGCCACCATCTTTGAGGGTGTGACAGTCAATTAGCATATCCCACATTATTGGCTGTGGGTGCTGCCAGCTTTCTGATGGTGTGAAGGTCAATTGGCATATTCCCTCTTTATTAGATAGGATATTATTATTTTAACAATTTCTTAGTGATTTCTTCCTCAGTACTTCAACTGTCCTTTCGTTCTTTTAGTTTTCTCTTTCATGGATGCCATGTTCTGTGGAAGCTTGTTTAGACCAAGTTAACAGCTTTTTAGGCTTCCTCCACGTGAATAGAGAACTTACTTTTTAAATAATAAGGATTATATGTCAAGGTTGCAGGGGAGGCATCAGTATTTTAGAGATGCTTAGGTGGGGCATGGCCCAAAATAGGTTGGGAACCACTGCTCTAGACTCAGAAGGAAGTGGATGGAATTGGTTAGCTAGCAAGAGTGGACCAGGATAATCCTGCAATAGGGCAAATTCTAGAAAATAGCTTGTCCCAAGATATCCTATCAGGTTCTTAAAGGGAAGAAAAATAGAAGAGCTGTAATTAAAGCTATTTATTAGAACCTTGCCTATCTCTTTATGAGATCTGGTTAAATTAATCTACAATCTTCCAGGATGGAACCCCTAGGAGTGGCACTTAGAGAGCCAATAGCAGAAGGGTCATGGAGACAGGTATTTCTCAAGTAGGTAGGAGATCCAGGTCCAAGAGCAAAGCAATCACCTTACTAGTAGTTAGATGTACAATGTTTCTATAAAGTAGTTTTTATTTAAAAAAAAAAAAAAACAACACTATTTTGCAGAGCCAATCTTCTTTGGACCATCTTTCTTTGGAAAATATTTCTTCTTTGGAATATCTTTTCTTTGGTGGCTCAGAAAAGAAGGTTTTATTATTGAAATAGCATCTAGCAAATACCTCAAGCTGAGACGTGTTAGAAATATCTGTGCTTCCATCCAACTGTATAGCAAACCTCATACACTGCGTAATTTATCCTAATGCTTGTTTCTTCCCATCTTCAGCAATGTTTTCTATACACTGAGTGGCTAGATTATTATGTGTTCAGAGATCACATAATATATATTTTAGAGGCCTGGTGCATGAATCCGTGCATGGGTGGTGTCTGGCCAGCCTGGCCAGGGGTAGGGGACATCGGCAGTCGGCCGGCCTGCCTGCTGGTCGAACTCCTGGTTGAGGGGACAATTTGCTTATTAGCCTTTTATTATATAGGATATATGTTGAGTGGCCAGATTATTATACATTCAGAGATCATAATAATCTGGCCACTCAGTGTATGTCTTCTACATATAGTTGCTGACAAAGGAATGCATTTTGAGAACTATGGGATTGAGTAGCACATGTCTTGAAACCTTGCTGAGAAAACCATAGAGGTTTGTCTTCATGTTTGGGGTGCTTTCTTTTTAAGCATCACAGTCATTACAATAGTTTCATGTCATTATTGGCTAATATCTAAAGGTCCAATATATGCTCCAGGTGAGGTTTAATGCTAATGGTAGCAAATATTTAGAATATAGTCTTCTTTGTAGTAATTTTCAATTCAGCTGTCTTTTTAAAAACTTGTTAATTTATTGATTTGAGAGAGAGACAGAGGGACACACACACACACACACACACACACACACACACAGAGAAAACATTGATTTGTTCCACTTCCATATGCATTCATTGGTTGGTTCTTATATGGGGATCGAACCCGCACCTTGGCCTATCAGAACAACATTCTAACCAATTGAGCCACCCGGCCAGGATTTCTTGTCAGCTCTGATTAGGTGGTCATTTTTCACACCTGGTACTGTGGCAGAACTCATGCAGGATGGTCATCTCTGTCATCTTCCTGGTGCTCGCCTGTTCCCGGGTTATCTTTGCTTTCCTATTTCCTTGCAGGAACTGTTTTAAGCCGCCTGCTGATCTTGTGAGGACTGGTTTAGTAGATAATACAAGTAGATAGACATCTCCAAACATAGTTATTCAGACCCAGATGAACTGCATTCTATGGCAATAAGCTGAATGAAACGAAATGAAAATGCCAGGGGACCCAGGCCCTCCTTCTCCATCTTACCTCTTGCCTTCTTCCTTGAGGACACCAAGTAGACTTTATGCTGACAGAGATGGGGCGCCAGTGTGAATCTGTATGTTAGGATTAGGATCAGGGGTCCTCAAACTTTTTAAAGTGGGGGCCAGATCACGGTCCCTCAGAGAGCTGGAGGGCCGGACTATATGAACTACTAATTCCTACTGTAACACCTCGGCTGCGCTCACTGCCCAAAAAACCTGGTGGGCAGGATCAGACTCCTCTGCGGGCCGCATGTGGCCCGCGGGCCGTAGTTTGAAGACCCCTGGATTAGGTGGTAGTAATGCTTCCTTCCTTGTTTTTGTTGTTGTTGTCGTTGTTGTTGTTGTTGTTTTTTAACATGACAAAGAAACCTAAGTGTTGCTCTCTAAGGGATTGTCTGCCTATCCCACATTAGAAAACCCGGGTCTTGGCATTCTAAATCTTGCCCTTGGATCTCGCTGTGAGGGAGAGAACTGCATTTTCCAACTGCATGTTTGGCTCCTGGTGGAAATGCTTTGCCGAACTGCTTTTTGATTCTGGGGCTCAGCCTTGCGTGGAGGGCATGACCGAGCTAAACATGACAAGCAGGATTGTCTTTATGCGGGGCTGATGTGGAGGGCGTTGTTTGATTTGTTGTTGAGTATCACCGCACATCACTGCACATCACTCCGCCTGCCCCTGATGGAGGCACCACGGGAGGAATTTCTATACAATTCGCATCAGGAGATTCTGTGCTTCTCCTTAATAGCTGCTTTGTTTTTTCGCTTAAGGACAATATTAACTTTGTCTTCCTCTTTGCTTTGACTGCTGGGAGCCCACAGCCAACCTTTCCAAAATGTAGAGGACTGTGAGAGGCCGTTCTTTGTGCTCATTTCACCCCTGACCCCCATATCTTTCGACTATTATTTTAAGTTTTCCAATTTTATTTTTTTTAAAGTCATCTCAAGTACTTTGGGGAAGGAGATGGGATATGAATAAGATAGAAGGTTGTTACGGATGTTCATTATAAACAAACTTCTTTTGTTGAAGGAAAACTTGATTTAGGGTCTGGAACTTTTTAAAAAATATATATATTTTATTGATTTTGTACAGATAGGAAGGGAGAGAGAGAGAGAGTTAGAAACATCGATGAGAGAGAGTCATTGATCAGCTGCCTCTTGAACACCCCCTACTGGGGATATGCTCGCAACCAAGGTACATGCCCTTGACCGGAATCGAACCCGGGACCCTTCAGTCCCCAAGCCGACGCTCTATCCATTGAGCCAAACCGGTTTTGGCAGGGTCTGGAACTTTTTATTTTTAGGTAAGGATGATCATTTTCTATTGTGTGTGTGTATTTTTTTTTATAGCAAAGGTTGAGATTTATTGAAGAACAAGTACAGACTCCCACGTAGGGAGAGGGAGAGTCCCACAGAACAGACTCCCACATGGGGAGGGGGAGAAGGGTCCCCCATTTTCTATTGTTAATAGCATGGATGCACTTCATGAACCTAAGATGCCATTAGTTATAAGACGAACTTCCATTGTAGAGGTGTTAAATGTCAGAAAATTGCCAGCACTGATTTTAAGACGGCATTTCTTGTAAGGCTCCCTCCCCCTCCCCCAGGTCTCAGAGATGCTAAAGTGTGGGGGGAAATGTAGCTTTTAGAATCAGTGAACTGGGGTGTTATTTATGGTCCTGAGACTCTTCCAGCTATTTGAAATCCTTTGAAAGGCGGCCACATTGGGAAGAGGGGGTTAGGGCTTATGGGTGGTAAGTGTTTGTTTTTTTAAATATATTTTTTTACAGAGAGGAAGAGAGAGGGATAGAGAGTTAGAAACATCGATGAGAGAGAATCATCAGTCAGCTGCCTCTTGCACACCCCTTACCAGGGATGTGCCCGCAACCAACGTACATGCCCTTGACTGGAATCGAACCTGGGACCTTCCAGTCCACAGGCTGACACTCTATCCACTGAGCCAAACCAGTTTCGGCTGGGTGGTCAGTGTTTTAAGAAGGCCTGTATCCCTAGGACCTAATACAAATTCTGATCCCTGAAGGGCAGTAACTGCTCCCCTGACATAGATGCAGCTGTTCACACATTGGTTTTAAAAAATGAATCTCTTATGAAGGGACTCGAGGTAAAGTTGGCAAATGCACTTTAAAAAAGCTATTTAAGATAATTTTTTAACTGTGCTATTGTTTTGCTTTTAACAATCTTCAAAACACTTGTTCTCAACAATAGAAAAATGAGCAAAGGACAGCTTAGTCTCAGAAGAAAACACAAATGACTCATAAACATTGGGAAAACGTTCAATCTTTCTGGTAATCAAAATAATGCATATTGAACCAGCAGGATACCATTTTTTGGTCTATAAAATTGACAACAACAATACTCAAAGCCACTGAGATGGCAGCAAGAAAAGTCCTTTTATACATTGTAATGCGACTATAAATGATGCAGCTTTTGTAGAAGGTGATTTACCAATATATGTTAAAATGTTCTTCAAATATTTATCTTTAAAATGTTCACACCCCTGATCTAAGTAATTCAGCTCTTAGGCATCCATCCTAAGGAAGTCGTGGTCAGAGGTTTAGCATTATGTTTAGAATGTTATTTATATTGGTAAAACATAAACAACTTAATATCAAACAACAAATAAATATTTAAATCAATTCTGGCTTTTCTATTCAGTGGACTGTTTGTACAGCTACCAAAATTAGTGAGAGTTATAGGGAAATATCTGTACCTTCTGCTCATTTTGCTATGAACCTGAATCTGCTCCAAAAAACGGTCTGTTCATGCCAAAACCGGTTTGGCTCAGTGGATAGAGCATCGGCCTGCAGACTGAAAGGTCCCGGGTTCGATTCCGGTCAAGGGCATGTACCTTGGTTGCGGGCACATCCTCATTAGGGGGTGTGCCAGAGGCAGCTGATCCATGTTTCTCTCTCATCGATGTTTCTGACTCTCTATCCCTCTCTCTTCCTCTCTGTGAAAAACCAATAAAATATATATTTAAAAACAAAACAAACAAAAAAAAAACAGAAAAAAACAAAACGGTCTGTTCAGTAGGAAAAATGGTAAGGCTGAAGAATATCTAAATGACATGATAACATGAAAACAACTCTCTATGCAGTAGTAAGTTTCCAATGTTGTTAATATGTATAGATAACATATCAAAAAAGCCTGAAAAGAAATAGAAAAAGTATTAACAACGGCTGTATTTAGGAAGTGGCATTCTGTTGAATTTTGCTATCTTCTCTTTATTTTCCTTAGTTTTTATAATTTACTAGGGGCCCAGAGCACGAATTCGTGCACTTTGAAAGGAACTGTGGGCCGCAAGGCTGTGGTGGGCACAGGGATGGGTCTCGGCCCACCCTCCCTGCCCCCGCCCAGCCCCTCCTGCCATGGGCCCTAATTCCCTGTGTGCTGGCAGCCCCACTCCTGCCACTGCTGTTCCCATGTGCTGATGGCACCAGCCCCGCTCACACCCACTGACAGCACAGAGCTATTGGAGCCAGCACCAGCAGCGGGTGCGAGTGGGGCCAGCACTGTCATTGGGTGCGAGAGGCGGCTGCTGCCCCAATAACCCCTCAGGAGCAGGGGGAGGTGGAGAAGCCCTGAGGGGCGATCTGGGCTGGCAGCCACCTCTTGCACTTGCTGACAGCTCCGAGCAATTGGGGCTGGAGCCGGGCGCTGGCAGCAGGTGCAAGCGGTGGCTCTGGCACAGGCAGCAGGTGTGAGTGGGGCCGGCGCTGGCAGCAGGTGTGAGTGCCAGGCAGGACCCTGGCACATAGCAAAAAAATTTTCAGTAACCACCAGAGGCTTGCCCCAATGATAGTGACCCGTGCCTACCTTGGTCTGGCGCCCCGCTCACCTGCTCCACCATCCTGTTATGGCCAATGCCTGCCTGTTGCTGATGCCCACCACGTTCCACGTGTCACCCCTAGTGATTAGTGCCCATCATAGTGACTGGTTGTTCGATTGTTCGGTTGTTCCACATTCGGTCTCTTTGCATATTAGGGTTTTATATATATAGTTATGATGATGAAAAGAAAAATTGATAAGTGTATTTACTTGAGCATAATCCTTATCAGTTATCATTCTCTCTCCAGTTCCTTTCTTTGTCAATAATAATCCTCTCTCCAGTGACTTTAAATTCTCCCCATTGAACAAATGTTTATTGAGGACCTTCTGTATGCCAGGTACTGCCCTGGGAAGTATGGATATAGCAATGAATAGGATAGACCAAGTCCCTGTTTTCTTGGTGTTTCTATAGTCATTGGGGGAAACAGGCTATAAATATTACAATATCTAAAAATCCAGTTGTTCATTGTTAGCCTATGGCCAAGTATAAGATCTGATTTTTCTCCATCTCTCTTCAAAAGACGGAAATATTTTTATCCCAAATAAAATCAGGCTTTAGAAATGATGTTCGGAGATGGGTAAATGCAATCCTAACAGCAGGAGACCGAGGATGAGATTTTGTAATGTCTTTGTAATTTCTGGTGAGTCCTGAGGCAGAAAGTCTACCTGGGGAGGTAGAGTCTTTCTGAGGTCCTGCTTGTGTCTCTTATGCATCTCCTGATTAGAATGTTCTGTTATAAATGTCTATCCTACTGGAAGGCATTATTGAGATAGTTATGATTATTAACTATAGGTAATTCACTTGATCTCTGCACTTCGAATATGTCTTTTCAACATTTGCTAATGAACATTTACTGAGCTTGGCATCATACTGTTATATACAGTGTATCGGTCAAGGCCCTGTCAAGACAGAGGGCTCACTCTAAAGAGGAAATTTGAAGAAAATCTCATAAAGGGACTATTTCAAAGGCATGGGCAGGGTTTCAGGGAACCTCAGAGGGTGTGAAGGGGCAAGGGCAGAATTTGATTCCCAGAACTTTGTAGAGTGTTCTAGAAAGAGGGCCCCCTGATGAGAGCCGTGAATTTCAGTAACAGAACAGAAAACCAACACACAGCATCCTAGCAGGTAGGAAGCCAGGGAGACAAATACCCTGAGCTCACTCTTGTCCTGCCCTCCAGCAGTTTGCATGCTTTCCATGGACCTGACCCAACTGGAAGTAGAAAGGCACAGACTCCATTGGTGCAGCCCTCACAGGAAGCCATCCAGAGAAGAGTAGAGAAGGGTGGGAAGAGAATGGATTCTAGAGAGGCAAAGGAAGATATTAATCACACAGACATCATTTTATTTACTCCTCACAACAGCTTTATGACGCAGATCATTTTATTACCCACCCTTCCCCTCTTATATTATAGATGAGGATACTAGAGATTACAGATTTCAGGGGTTGAGAACCAACACTTTTCTTAAAAATCCAATTTTAAAAATCAAATGGAGCCCTGGCCAGTTTGGCTCAGTGGATAGAGCGTCGGCCTGTGGACTGAAAGGTCCCAGGTTCAATTCCGGTCAAGGGCATGTACCTTGGTTGTGGGCACATCCCCAGTAGGAGGTGTGCAGGAGGCAGCTGGTCGATGTTTCTCTCTCATCAATGTTTCTAACTCTCTATCCTTCTCCCTTCCTCTCTGTAAAAAAAAAATCAATGAAATATATTTAAAAATCAAAAATCAAATGGATATTAAATAATGAAGCTAGGATTTGAACTCAGGACTATCTGATTGGATTGCCTCGCTGAAGTTAAGAATAGCTTAGTTTAAACAAGCAATTCTGTGATTGGCCACTCACCATCTGCTAAGTTCTGATTGGATGATTAGCTTGCTGTCTGATTGGTCCAGTTGTCAGTCAGTGATGCACATTGCACAAGTGCAGGTTCTACTGACCATTTTTTTTGTACTCAGGTAATGTTTGCATTGTACATTTTATATAGTGCCTAAAGCTTTTGTTTTAATATTTGACAACGTCCAGATAAACACAGTCTGCCATTGAAATGCCAAATATCTAATGTCTTCCCCTTTAAAAAGCTTGATGGCAATATGGCTTTGGTATGTTACTGTGGTGCCGTTACATAACCAAACCTTGCAGGACAAATAGGTACCATATTCACATGCAATGACAGGGCATCTTAAATTAGGTAGAGAGAAGTTATATTACAGTCTAGCTCCAAGTCTGTGGTCTGGCAAGGCCCCTGCACATGTGAGATCCAGGGCGCTGGGCCAGGGCTCCTTAACCCTTTAAAATCCTTGCTCTCTTCTGCCAAACAAAAATGTCATGTGGCTGATACCGTTTTGGCTCAGTGGATAGAGTGTCGGTCTGCGGATGGAAAGGTCCCAGGTTCGATTCCGGTCAAGGGCATGTACCTTGGTTGTGGCACATCCCCATAGGGGGTGTGCAAGAGGCAGCTGATCGATGTTTCTAACTCTATCCCTCTCTCTTCCTCTCTGTAAAAAGTCAATAAAATATATATTTTTTAAAAGTGTCATGTGCCTCCCCAGCCCTGAATTTGGAATATGGCTTTCTAGTGGCCCATAGTTTGTCCTATGATGATCTCTACCTGCCCAGAGGCTTAATTTCTTTGACTTATATGTTAAATAGGGTAGGGTTTCTTTCCCAAATGATAATTTTATATAAATTAAATTAAATTAAATTAAATTAAATTAAATTTGCTTTTTCAAACGAATCCCTTCTCCCATTCTAAAGCGGCCACCCTTCACCTTTGAGGGTACTGCCCCAAAGCCAATTCCGTTCCTTCCTTTCTGACTTACCTCCTCTGTTTATTCACCCTCTGAACAATCTCAGTGGTCGGCAAACTGTGGCTCACGGTTTGTTACTCTGTTGACTAATGAGTTTGCCAACCACTGCCTTAGGGAAAAACACTTAAAAATGTATTAAAGTCTTTAACCTGAAGTCAAAACTTTTGGGTAAGGGTAATGCCTTACAACTCATTAGTCAACAGAGCGGCAAACTGTAGTTCGAGAAGCCGCAGTTTGCCGACCACTGAGAGATCATCTGAAACACAGAGAATACGCTAGTAAACACTTGACAATGTGATCTGGTGATTTGAGCTCTGAGCTGATGCTTGCCAGTAACTATATGTAAGCCATCTAACTGACTTCACTAAGTCTTGGTAAAAATATGGTCACACACTTTTCTTTTTTCAATTAATTTTTGCCCCCTCTTCTTGAATTATCAGGAAGTCCAGTATCTCCTTTTCGAGGCCCCTCCATCCTAATTGTCTAAGAACTCTGAAAGTGTCCTCAGTTCAAAGGGGGCCAAAAAGATAGCTGCCACTGAGGCATCTGCCAATGCTGTTGCTTCTTGCTGCCACTGGTGTCACTGTGGAAGACAGGTCCCGTACTGTTCCATGAAAACAGAGCCTGCCTCGCCCAGCTGTGGTACAAAGGAAATTAGCTAATCTAGTTAAAGTGCTTAGCATAGAAAAGGACAGGCGTGACGCTAAGCAGGCACTCACAGGTTTAGCTGTTATTGTTATGTTATCGGGCCCCAGTTTTATGCCTACCCCAGAGGATCTCTGAAACCATCCCAGCTCTGGCAAATGGTGAGGACTAGATGGGGGCCTGGGGGCCCTGCTGGCTGGTGTAGCGCCTGGAGGCCCGGATGGACCTCTCTGAAGCCTCCGGCTATCCTAATCCCACTGTCCCAAGGTAGGTCTGCCCCTTGTAGGCGGAGACAGAACCTGAGCCGTAGAGAATTCCTTGTAAGTGATTTGTTCTGGCTCAGAGAAGGAGTGGTTCTAGGGTGTTCAGACTAAAAATATACTGCATCAGCTCACAGGGCTGCTTGATGGTAGCGGGTCTTAACCAAGGTCTTTGTGAACGCAGACCTTGACTTTCAACCCAGGAAGGTGGTGTTATGGAGAGTAAGGCTGTGGCTCATTTATTTTTGCATTCTCCCCATTCCAAGTACAGTGCCTTGAACATAACAAGAAACACTCCTTCATGTCAACTGCTGCTAAAGATGCTCAGGTGCTGCCCTAACCGGTTTGGCTCAGTGGATAGAGCATCGGCCTGCAGACTAAAGGGTCCCAGGTTCGATTCTGGTTAGGGGCATGTACCTTGGTTGTGGGTACATCCCCAGTGGGGAGTGTGCAGAAGGCAGCTGATCGATATTTCTTCTCATCGATATTTCTATCATTCTACCTTCCTCTCTGTAAAAAATTAATTAAAAATATTTAAAAGCACACATGTACATGTGCACACATTCACATACAAACACACTCTTATGAACTCTGCCTTCCATCTCTTTGCTTCTCCCTTTTTCCTACTTTGAGGCCACAATAATTAAGAACAGAATGCACAGTGCATATAAACCTTTTCTTCATCTTTGAGTACTATTGTTGCTTTACAACTTTCTTTAGCTCTGCTTTAATTACCACATTTCACACCCACTGGAATACACCTTTCTTGGAAAATGACAACACCTTATCTCTTTAATGAGCTTTGAGACTAGCACATAAAATATCCCCAAATAATAATTTATTTTAGTCCATGTGGAAACAATTCACTGTCCACATATATTAAAGGCTAATAAATCATTAATGTAAGAACCCCATTTGCTAACCCATTTACCTATTTGGGCTGTGTCCTAGAAGTTCATAGTCAATTTGCTTGTTTTTATAGGGAACCACCTTATCTATTATTATGTCATAATATAAAGTATTATAAATTATCCTATCAATTAAAGAGGAATATTGCAAATTGACCATCACACTGTCACAAAGATGGTGGCACCCATGCCCCTTAGCCCCGCCAGAGTCCCTCAGTCCTTTCAACCCCATGGGGGCGGAAGAGGGCGGGGGAGGGTGGCAGGTGCACGGTGAAGGTGCACCCATCCTCAGCCCCCCAGCCCACCAGGGCTGGCCTGAGGCACAGGCAAGCCTCGGATGGCAGCTTCCCAGCTGCCCAGGGCCACCCAAGGCTCAGGTAACCAGGGCCCGTTGAGGCTTGCACTGCCGGCAGTGGCAGCAGTAGAGGTGTGATGGGGGTGTCACCTTTCCCTGATCACTGGGTCGCCTCCCACCCCTGAGGGAGAGGGGACAGGCCGGGCTGAGGGACTCCCCTCTAGTGCATGGATTTTCATGCACTGGGCCTCTAGGTATGTATAAGAATGAGTACTAATAGCAGTAATAATAATTGCCACAATTTCTTGAGTACCAGGTACTTGACATAATTTATCTCTATTTTCTGCATCAACCTGCAAAATTGGTGTCCATTTTATAGATGAAACTGAGATTCAGCTAAGCAAATGAACTTCCTTTTAAGAGCACACAAGGTCAAATACGTACATTTCTGGCCCCAACAACAGCGCCTGCTAAAGGGGCAATGGCAGGCAGCCCATGACCTCCCTCACCACTCCTCCTCCCCTCACCAGCCACAGATGGTGGGCATCTGATTCAATGCAGGCTAGTTCTGGTTGTGGCCTGTTCTGAATTCATGAACTTGGCCAGTCTGATTCTCCCTTAGGAAGGCGAATTGGGAAACAAAGAAAGAAGCAGTACGTTGGTAGGAGCAGGAGCTGGGGCGGAAACGCTCAATCAGAAGCTGCCAAATGAGTGTTGGGAAGGAAGGTTGAGGGGCCATGATGGGCCCCATTTAAAGCGAAGTTTATATGGGAGTAGACGGCAAGCAGAGACTTGAACATAATGGGAGGATATAGGGCAAATGGATGAGGGAAATAATCACGTGCCAGGTCAGCGCACAGCTCTCTGGGACCAGGTGCTGCCCTACCCTCACTGCACCGTTTCTATGCCAGGGTAGCTTTCCAAGAGTCCTTCATCTCTTGTGCTAACTTCAGTGGGTGTCCGTTTCTTTCAACTAGGAGAGCCAGATTAGAATACACAGCCTGTAAGTGCCAGAAAGGGGATTTCAACCCCAGCTTTGTGGCTATGGAGCCCCTGCTCTGGCCACTGTACCTCTTTGGCATGCTACAAATGCTCTGACCCACCACGGCCCATGTGTTCGCCTTCATGTATCTGAAAAAGAACTAGGAACAAACTAAGGTTTCCTGAGTCCATGTCCCAAATCTCGGTCTGCTTTCAGAGCCCTGAACGGGAGGGTGGGGGTTAAGAGTCTCAGGCAATTGGGAGGTCTCCGAGCAACTCCGGGGCAGGACTCCAGTTGCCAGGGCGGAAGGTGCTACAATGGGGAGGAGGGATGGGAACAGGGCAGGATGGGTTCTTGGCAGTAGAGAGAACAGGGACTCCTCCAAGACGGGGACTGGTCTCATCCCTGTTTGTATCTCCAGTTCTAAGACAGCGCTCGGCCTATCTTTGAATGAGCATGCGAATAAATGAATGAACAAGTGCATGAAGCAATGAATGGCAGAAGTGGGTCACAGTCCCTCTTCCCATGCACGGCTCGTGATTCAGTAGAGCCTTATCAGGGCGAGGAGCACCTGTGCCTATGTCTAAGAAACATTCTATGCAACAACACGGGTAATATGTACAGTGACTCCGGCTTTAAAAATAGCAGAGCAGGTGTAGCGAGGACCACGATAATGACACGGTTTGGAGACTGCAAATAGACGGCCCTGGATGGCATTCGCCCTGTTTACCAAAACACCCCTCGCTTTGTCTCCCTCTGTCTGGAGAGAGTGAGGTTTTCATTTTAAGGAGCTGACTAAAAAATGCAGAGCCACTTCCTGGGCAGGCGTCCAAGTGACTACATCTCTCTCACAGCGCTCCCCAGAGCCTTCGCCCCAGCTGCCTGGGGCGGGGCCTCCAGCCGTTGGTGGCCGTTGGAGCCACCAGAGGAGCAATTTATCTGCAGCCCGCCAGAAATGCTGTGCTTTCAGGCCCTCCCAGGGAACAGATAACGTCTTTGGCCTTTGCAGGGAGGCGACGCCAGAGTTCGTGATTGGCCAGGCTGGTGTGTGCGAAACACAGATGTCTGCCACACTCCTGAGTATGGCATTCCTCCCAGCTGAGTACCCCAGGGTGTGGGTAAGTCTGAATGCTGGTTGTGCAATGATCAGAGCCGAGCACTGGGACTTTCCCGGGGCATGACTTAGCATATTTCTCAATGCTGCTGAGCCTCAGTTTCCTTTTCTGGGAAATGGAGATGGTGTTTTCCTTTGCTGTAGAAGGATAGAAGGATCTAGCCACCGCAGGCTGTTTGTTGCGAGGCCTGAAGAATTAGCATATGCAGAGCACCTCATCTGCTACCTGGCATATGGCACACACTGGAGAGTTATTTCTGAGGCAGTGACAGTGTCCCTGCTTTTATTTCTAACGGTACCGTATTTCTCGGAAAGACTCCGCTGATGTATTCTACCTCTTGGTCATACCTGGATAGCCAACATAAATAGAAGACTTCCGCTGAAGTGAGTGCCCAAGGAAAGTTTATTAGACTGTCTTCCCTTTCTCTCTCTCCCTTTTAGACTCTGACCGCTCCTGCCCCGTTTGCAGACGAAGTCAGCTGCCAGTGCCAAGCACCCCATGAGAAACTGACCATTGCCCAGGCCCGCCTCGGGACACCAGGTGAGGCTGTGCTGCTTCTCCCCGTGGGTCTGTCTGGCCATCCAAAGGAGCAGGAAGGCCCGCCATGATGTGAGCGGCACTTGCTTTCAGAGTTGAACTCAGAGACGGTGGCGCAGCACAGGGATCACAGCACCAGTGACAAACTCAACCAATCAGAGTAGCCAAGGGGGGGAAAAAGACAGTGAGATGCGGTGCGAGCCTCAGCTCTACCGTCTGTTGGTCCTCCAGCCTGGGCGAGTCCCGGGAATGATTGGAATGGTTTCCTCATGGGGAGCAGGGTCAAGGATACCCACTTCCCAAGGTTTTTGTGACAACGAGGCTCGGTTAAAAATACCAAAGCAAATAGGGGGAGGAGGACAAATATGTAATACCTTACTCAATAAAGGAATTTAAAAAATAAAAATAAAACCCCCAATGCATGTTTTAAACTGTGAAGTTTAAACAAACCTAAGCTACTGTAATTATTACCATTTTAAAATACATATATTTTACTGATTTTTTTTACAGAGAGGAAAGGAGAAAGATAGTTAGAAACATAGATGAGAGAGAAACATCGATCAGCTGCCTCCTGCACACCCCCTACTGGGGATGTGCCTGCAACCAAGGTACATGCCCTTGACCGGAATCGAACCTGGGACCCTTTAGTCCGCAGGCCAATGCTCTATCTACTGAGCTAAACTGGTTTCTGCTATTACCATTTTATATATATATATATATATATATATATATATATATATATATATATATTTTTTTTTTTTTTTTACAGAGAGGAAGGAGAGGGATAGAGAGCAAAAACATCGATGAGATAGAAACATCGACCAGCTGCCTCTTGCACACCTCCTACTGGGGATGTGCCTGCAACCAAGGTACATGCCCTTGACCGGAATCGAACCTGGGACCTTTCAGTCCGCAGACCAATGCTCTACCACTGAGCCAAACCGGTTTCAGCTATTACCATTTTTTAAAGAAGTGCGCATTTTAAAGAAGTTTCTCCAAGTGTGCCTTAAATGAGAGAGCCTATGCCTTAAACTGCTCAAGGACTTTGTTCACTCCTTTAGTATATACCAGAGCTGGATAGGGAAAAGGTTGAAAAAGAACTCTAAGGTACTGTCTCTATTTCCTAAGAACTTTATTATACAGTATACTAGAGGCCTGGGTGCACGGATTCGTGTGTGGGGTTGCTCGGCCTGGCCAGCAATCGGGGCCGATCGGGGCCATCTTGCCCATTCCCAATCAGGGCCACCCAGCCGGGGGGAGGTATTGAAGGAGGTTGGACAGCCTTGGGAGGTTGGCTGTGGGAGTACACTGACCACCAGAGGACAGCTCCTGCATTGAGCATCTGCCCCCTGGTGGTCAGTGCACATCATAGCAACCACTTTTTCAGTCGATCAGTCATAAGGTCGCTTAGGCTTTATATATATAGATATTTGTGTTAATCCTCACCCGAGGATATTTTTCCATTGATTTTTTTAGGGAGATTGAGGAAGAGAGGGAAAAGAGAGAGAAACATTGATGTGAGAGAAACACATCGATTGGTTACCCCCCCATAAGCCCCAACCAGGGTCTGGGCCAGGGAGGAGCCTGCAACCAAGGTATGTGCCCTTGACCAGAATCGAACCCAGGACCCTTCAGTCTGCAGGCTGACACTCTACCCTCTGAGCCAAACTAGCTAGGGCCTAGGAGCTTCATTATAAAGGGATAAGACAATCAGAAATAAAATCCACCACCAGTAGCATGTATGCATGTGTTTAGGGTAGGAATTTTCAAGCAGCATGTCATGGCACACTGGTGTGCTATAAATTTTTTAATATGTGTAGTACTTGACTATTGAGACAGAGGCACTGACCTCTTGTCCCTTAGATTGTCAAATTAAAAAATGACAACAGGCAACAAAACAATAACTATCCAGTGTAAATGAATCAAAATTATACCTATTTTTAAATATATATATTTAATTGATTTTTTACAGAGAGGAGGAGAGAGGGATAGAGAGTTAGAAACATCAATGAGAGAGAATCATCGATCAGCTGCCTCTTGTACACCCACTATTGGGGATGTACCTGCAACCAAGGTACATGCCCTTGACCTGAATCGAACCTGGGACCTTTCAGTCCGCAGGCCGATGCTCTATCCACTGAGCCAAACCGGTTTTGGCTATACCTATTTTTTTTGTCAGATTGGCAAACAATATATTTTTTGGTATGCCGCAGAATTATAATAATTAGTTTCTGTGTGTCTGTGTGCCATGAGATGAAAAAGGTTGAAAATTGATTGCTTAGAGGTTAAAGCCTGCAACACAGATGAAAATGGACAGTTTTAAGAAAGGCAGATTAGCCCGGCTAGTGTGGCTCAGTGGTTGGGTGTCAATCTATGAACCAGGAGGTCATGGTTGATTCCTGGTCAGGGTACATTCCCGGGTTTTGAGCTCAATCTCCAGTAGAGGGCATGTAGGAGGCAGCCCATCAATGAGTCTCTCTCATCATTGATATTTCTATTCCTCTCTCCCTTCCTCTCTGAAATCAATATATATAATGAAAGGCAGATTCATTTGACCTGGAGCAGTCAGGAACCCACCTCAGCTGATCTTTTGGGGGAAAGTTAAGATTTGGACAATGTGGGCAGGGAATGGAAGGGCATTCTGGGCCAGTGGAACAGGAACAGTGAAGATATGGAGGTAGAGAGCCGTGTAGCAGGAAATGAATGGCATTCCATTTGGTTGGGATGGAGCGGAAATTAGACTAGTTACCAGTTAAGCTTTGAGCATTGTACGATAGCTCAGAAACAAACATCCCAAGTTGAATAGAATCCATGGGATAAAGGACAGTTTTCTTCATCATAACAATAGATGTTTATTGTTTACTAAGTTCTTTATATGTATTGTGTCATGTCATTGTCACAACTTGACGTGGTTAGTACTCTCAGTATTTCACAGATGAGGAAATGATGGTTTTAGAAAGCTGTGAATCTGCACAGGGTTATTCAGGGAGTCAAGGGGCAGTGCTTCTCACACTTGAACTTGCATCAGCATCACCTGGAGGGCTTGTTAGAACACAGATATCTGGGCTTTACCCCCCGCGTTTCTGATTCAGTCCAACTGGGGTGTGGCCTAAGAACTTGCCTGGCTAACAAGTTCCCAGGTGATCTGATGCTGAGGGACCACAGGTTGGTAAATGGTGATGTTGGGATTTGACCTGAAACCTTTTTGTGTTCCAGCTTGATCTCTCAGCCATGCCAATCTGCCTCAGCAGGTTCTCAGATAACGTTGCTTTGCTCCATGTTGTTTTGTTATAGCATTGATGAGGTGCCACAGGAACCTAACTCTTGTTTATATCCATTAGCCTATGGTAAAATCGGTTTCATTGTGCGTCGTTGCACTTAAAGTCACAGAACCTATTGATGATAAGTGAGGACTTACTGTAGCTTGGAGAGAGTGAAGTGAGGAGGAGAGCAGGCCAAGTTATATAATTTATAAACTTTATAATTGCCCTCTACTTATAGCCGGCAATATTATTTTCAATAAATGATAATGATGGATGTTAGCTTTTAAAATACATGAAAGTTTTTAAAAGAGTCCATTAAAGAAAAGTTAAATAAATTGTAGTGCCAGAGGCACACAAATGAAGCAAAATTTATTAAGGTAGATTTTGAGGAAAGAATTTGGAAACTCTACACACTGTGGAAACAGAATAATATAAATCCCAAACTCATTAGTCAACAGAGTCAAATATCAACAATACAACGATTGAAATTTCTTTTGAGAGCCAACTTTTTTAAACTTAAACTTCTGCTAACGCCACTTCTTCAAAAGAGACTCACCCAGGCCGTGGTATTTTGTGGAAGAGCCACACTCAAGGGGCCAAAGAGCAGCATGTGGCTTGCCAGCCGCAGTTTGCCGACCACGGGGTTAAGGGGGTTAGGGCACGTTTTGTCTTTTTGATGGACTGCTCAAGAAAGTACCACAAAGGATAATTGCTTACGAAAAAAGTAGTCCAACAGCAAGATTTGAAAAAAAAAAAAAAAAAAAGCTGAGCTTTTGTAGTGACAGCACAAAGCTGCAACACATATTTAGGATGCTCTCCCTGTCACTCCCTCCAGCCACTATCAACAGTTACTCTAAAGCAGAGGCTCTTGCCATGTGGTCCCAGGACAGAAAGCAGCAGCATCAGTTGGAAACTTGTTAGGAATGCAAATGCTTGCTCCTCACCCCAGTCCTACCTCATCATAAACTGTGAAGGTGGACCCCAGCAGACGCTTAACAAGCTTTTCAGGGGGTTCGGTGCGTTGAAATGTGAGGATCACTGCTCTAATAAAGCAATGGTTATCACCCTGAGGTCTGAGACTTACACGTGCATTTGAGAAGTAACTTTATAATTGTCTGGTAATGGTTATCTGGCTTCCCAGTTTGGCTGAGTAGGAAGTGGTGGAAATGAGGGTCTATGTCTTTAAGAAGCCCGCTCGCACTCAGCTGCTACTCAATTGCCACCATGGGTCTGGCCATCATCCCATTCATAGTGGTAGACTCGGAACCCTTCTCGTCCTGTGGGGGTGGACTCCGCTTCTGGGCACTCTGCTCTTGGGTTCTTTTCAGAAGGGACTGAGAGCCTCTGAAGAGCCTGATGACACCCTCTTATGAAATGAGGATAGTAAACCCACCCTTCCTTACCTCTCTCTCAGAGTTGATGTGAAGATCAAGCGAAATATTTGGGCTTTGCAAATCATACATACTTTTAACACATTATTTAAATGTAGGTTGCTAATAGTCATTATAAAGAAAGGAATCATCACACTTTTGTTGTTGCCTGAATCTGAAGTAATACCAAGAAACATCATAGCACACCCCACAGAATGGTGAATTTAGATATGGTAATGCAGTTGGTGATTGCCTTCTGTCTGGTAGGTAAATGCTTAATTTTTTAACCAACTGTCAAACGGCTTTCCAAAAACAATTGTACCATTTTACATTTTCACCAGCAATGTATAAGAGTTCCAGTTGCTCTATATATTCACTAATACTTGGTAGGTATGGCCAAGTTTTTTAAAAAAATGATATTAAGCATCGTTTTATGAGCTTATTTGCTATCCATATATTTATTTTCTTTGGCGAAATACAAGTCCTATATCTGATATATATATATGTGTGTGTGTGTATACATATATATGTATATGTATGTATATATATATGTAATTTTTAAAAATATATATTTTATTGATTTTTTACAGAGAGGAAGGGAGAGGGAGAGGAATAGAGAGTTAGAAACATTGATGAGAGAGAAACATCAATTCAGCTGCCTCCTGCACACCCCCTACTGGGGATCGAGCCTGCAACCCAGGGCATGTGCCTTTGACTGGAATCGAACCCACCTAGGACCTTTGAGTCAGCAGGCCGATGCTCTACCCACTGAGCCAAACCGGTTAGGGCTATATGTTATTTTTTTGCAAACATTTTCTCCCTATGACTTGTCTTTTCATTTTTAAAAAAATATGTTTTGAAGAGCATAGGTTTTAAACAAGGTCCAATTTATTTATTTGTTTTTGCTTTATAGTGTACACATTTGGCATCCTATTTAAGAAATTTTTGCCAAAATCACTGAGATTTTCACCCTTTTTAAAGAAGTTTTTAGTTATAGCTCTTATATTTAGGTCTATGATCCATTTTGAGTTAATTTTTATATATGGTGTGAGATGTGAGCTAAGTATAGCCCCCTTCATCATTTCATTTATTTCAAAGTACTGAATAACTTATAAAAACTTGGAATGTAAGACCCTAGAAAGTTGAGACAATCACATTTTCCTCACAATACTGTACCATGTTCATTATTTGTATCCATGATCCTCAAGCAGATATTTATTTTTATCTTTAAAAATATATATATTTCATTGATTTTTTTACAGAGAAGAAGAGAGAGGGATAGAGAGAATCATCAATGAGAGAGAAACATCGACCAGCTGCCTCCTGCACGCCCCCCACTGGGGATGTGCCTGCAACCAAGGTACATGCCTTAACCAGAATCGAACCGGGGCCCTTCAGTCGCAGGCTGAAGCTCTATCCACTGAGCAAAACCGGTTTCAGCATTAAGCAGCTATTTAGTATCATTTTGGTGTTATGCATAGTTTGTTATGTTTATTTTAAACATGCTTATCGGTGTGTGGCATACAGGCTTTCATTTTACCTGAACATCACATTTATATAATACGCTTATTCTAACCATTCAGGATAAACATGAATTTACTTGAAATGCTTTAGAAATGTTATAGTCTGTGGGTGGGCAGAAAGAGTATAATGCCATTGTATTCACTTCCTATTGCCCCATAACATATTGCCACCGATCTGGCAGCTTAAAACAATGCACAGTTGAGCCGCACCGTTATGTGGTCAGGTGGATTCCAAGGAGCAGCTCCAGGGCGAGCTAAGGTTCAGCCAGGCCGGTCACGTGATCGGGCACACTCCAGCGTGGAGCACCGCCAGGCGGACATAAGCTTCCCTGACACCGTGGCCAGTGCATCTGGATCCACACACTCCGGCTGCAGCGCCACCATGCGGCCGTAAGGTTCCCTGCAGCGGCCAGTGCATCTGGATAGGTGAGATGCCGCCTATCAGCCTGCAGCTGGGCGATTTGGTGTGGGGGCAACTTGGCCCATATCCTCCTTGGCCGGGGAAGATTATTAATCCACCCGAGGAGCTGGAGAGACCTCACGGGAAGAAATGGTGCTTTGTGAAGTTCTTTGGCATGGAGGACCATGCCTGGATTGAACTGGAACAGCTGAAGCCGTACCAGGCACATAAGGAAGAAATGATACAGAAGACCAAGGGAAAGCTATTCCAGCGAGCGGTGGAGGCTGTGGAAGAATTCCTCGGGGTTGACAGAGAAAAAGACCAGACATCCCACAGTTCTACCAAAGAGAAGGATCAGCAAGATTCCGGTGAGGAGAAAGGTAGGCTGAACTCAAGTGGCGGGAAGCGCACGCTTCGCCTATTTGAAGGGAAGCCAAGGAAAAAACTCAGAGAAAGAAATAAGAGGGTGTCATCAGGCTCTTCAGAGAGAAGCTCTAAGTCCCTCCTGAAAAGATCCCAAGAGCAGAGTGCCCAGAAGCGGGGTCTGTCCCCACAGGACGAGTAGGATTCTGAGTCTACCCCTATGAATGGGATGATGGCAATTGAGTGGCAGCCGAGTGCGAGTGGGCTTCTTAAAGACATAGACCAGGGGTCTTCAAACTACGGCCCGCGGCCCGCAGAGGAGTCTGATCCGGCCCGCCAGGTTTTTTGGGCAGTGAGCGCAGCCGAGGTGTTACAGTAGGAATTAGTAGTTCATATAGTCCGGCCCTCCAGCTCTCTGAGGGACCGTGATCTGGCCCCCACTTTAAAAAGTTTGAGGACCCCTGACATAGACCCTCATTTCCACCACTTCCTGCTCAGCCAAACTGGGAAGCCAGATAACCATTACCAGACAATCAGAAAGAAGATGAAAATATGTGAAGAGGATACTGGGTCCAACTCCATCCAGGCAGCAGACAGCACGGCCATGAATGGCGGCATCACACCCACAGTCAAAAAGATAGGCTTTTTGGGCCTAGGCCTCATAGGAAGTAGCATCATCTCCAACTTGCTAAACGCGGGTCATGTGGTGACTGCCTGGAAGAACCCCTGCTGAAGTTGTTTCTGCTTGTGACATCACCTTTGCCTGTGTGCCAGATCCAAAGAGAGCCAAGGATCTGGTGCTGGGCCCCAGCGGCGTGCTGCAAGGGATCCGGCCTGGGAAATGCTATGTGGACTTGTCAACAATGGATGCTGACGCCGTCACGGAGCTGGCACAGTTGGTTGTGTACCGGGGGGCTGCTTTCTGGAAGCCCCCGTCTCCGGGAACCAGTCTCATGATGGGATGCTGGTGATCTTGGCAGCCGGAGACAGACTTATATGAGGACTGCAGCAGTTGCTTCCAGGCGATGGGGAAGACTGCCTTCTTTCTCGGCGAGGTTGGCAATGCAGCCAAGATGATGCTGATCGTGAACATGGTCCTGGGAAGCTTCATGGCCACCATCGCTGAGGGGCTGACCCTGGCCCAAGAGACAGGCCAGTCCCAGCAGACATTCTTGGACATCCTCAATGACGGACAACTGGCCAGCAGCTACCTGAATAAGAAGTCCCAACATATTCTGCAAGGAAACGTTGAGCCTGATGTCTACCTGAAATACATTCAAAAGGATCTTCGCTTAGCCATTGCTCTGGGCAGTGCTGTCAATCATCCAACTCCTATGGCAGCTGCAGCCAATGAGGTGTGCAAAAGAGCCAAGGGGCTGGACTAGTCTGACCAGGACATGTCTACTGTGTACTGGGCCTGTGTATGCTAAGCCCCCCTTTCTCCAGTCTTAATTCTTTTTTTAAACTTTCTTTATTGATTAAGGTATTACATGTGTCCTTATTCCCCCATTACCACCCCCTCTAGCCCTCCCCATTCATGCCCTCACCCCCTGGTGTCTGTGTCCATTGGTTAGGCTTATATGCATGCATGCAAATCCTTTGGTTGATCTCTCCCCCTTACCCCCACTCCCCTACCTTCCCTTAGGTTTGATGTTCTGATCGATATTTCTCTGTCTCTGCATCTGTTTTTGCTCATCAGTTTATGTTGTTCAGTATATTCCACAAATGAGTGAGATCCTGTGATATTTATCTTTCTCTGCCTGGCTTATTTCACTTAGCAAAATGCTCTCCAGCTCCATCCATGTTGTTGCAAATGTTAAGAACTCATCCTTTTTTTTTTTTTTTTTTTTTTTGCCAGTCTTAGTTCTTGTTAATAGTTTTTTTTTCTTGGTTAAAAAATAAAAAATAAAACAATACGTATTTGCTAGGTCATGATTTCCTTGGTTCAGAAGTCCGAGCCTGGCTAAGCTGAGGCCTCTGTCCAGGATCTCACAAGGCTGCATTCAAAGTGTCACTTCTTATCTGGAGGCTTAGCTGATCATAGGTCTACTTTTGAGCTCACTCAGGTTGTTGGCAGATTTTATTTCCTTGAAAATGAGAGACCAAGGATCTAGCTTCTTGTTGGTTGTCAGGGGGAGGTCACCCTCAGCTCCTAGAGGTCACCTGCAGATCCTTGCCATGTGGCCCTCTCTACAGGCCCTTTCACAACATGGCAGCTTGCTTTAAAAAAAAAAAAATTTGTTGTTGTTGAGTGTATTATAGAAGTCCCCCACCTCCTCTTCCCCTTCTCCACTGGTTCCTGCCCCACCCCAGGCCTTCACCACCTATTATCTGTGTCCTTGGGCTATGCATATCCTATATAATAAAAGCCTAGGTGGCATCATGCAATGCTGTCACAAGATGGCTGCCACAAGATGGCTGGCAGGGAAGGGTAGTTGGGGGTGATGAAGCCTGCAGGAGAGGGCAGTTTGGGGCAACTGGGCCTGCAGGGGAGGGCAGTTGGGGGTGAGCGGGCCTGCAAGGGAGCATATTTGGGGGCAACCAGGCTGGCAGGGGAGTGCAGTTGGGGGCAAGATCAGGTCAGCAGGGGAGGGCAGTTGACGGTAACCAAGCCTGCAGGGGAGGGCAGTTAGGGGTGACCAGGCCAGCAGGAAAGGGCACTGGGGGCCATCAGGTTGGCAGGGGAGGGCAGTTGGGGGTGATCAGACCAGTAGGGAAGCAGTTAGACATCAATGAGGCTGGCAGGGGAGCAGTTAGGGGCAATCAGGCTGGAAGCAGAAGCTGTTAGGGGCAATCAGACAGGCAGGCAGGCAAGCAGTTAGGAGCCAGTAGTCCCAGATTGTGAGAGGGATGTCCCAGACTAGAGAGGGTGCAGGCTGGGCTGAGGGATAGCCCCTCCACTATTACATATATATATATATATATATATTTATATTTATATATATATTGACTCCCGTAATGGGTCAATCGAACAGGAGGAGGTTGTGTGCGCAGCATTGGGGGTGGAGCATTAGGGGCCTCCGCGACTGCGCTGGGGGAGGGCCTGATCAGCAGCGGCTGAGGCTGCTTCAGGGGCTGGAGAGGGAGGGAGGGCTGGACCTGCAGCAGATGTGGCTGCTGCAGGGCCTGGGAAAGAGGCAGGGCCAGACCAGCAGTGGCCACAGCTGCTTCGGGGCCAGGGAAGGAGTCAGGGCCAGACCAGCCACTCAAGGGTGAACAGCACTGCACGATTTTGAATCATGCACTGGGCTTCCAGTATGTACAATATATAAGTTGTGGTTAATCTCTTCCCATCCCACCCCTTTCCTTTGAGATCTATCAGTCTGTGCCATGCTTCTATGCCTCTGGACCTATTTTGTTTATCAGTTTATTTTGTTCATTAGATTCCACATACAAGTAAGATCATGTGATACTTGTCTTTCTCTGACTAGCTTATTTCTTAGCATAATACTCTCCAGGTCCCTCCATGCTGTCTCAAAGGGGAAGAGATTCTTCTTTTTTACAGCTGCATAGTATTCCATTGTGTAAATGAACCACAGTTTTTTTTGTGTGTTTTTTTGTTTTTTTTATCCATGCATCTACTGATGGACACTTGGGACTTTCTTTGCCTTCTGAACTTGTGTGACTTTTTCTTTCACAAGCTTAAGGAAGTTTTCTGTCATCATTTCTCCAAATAGGTTCTCTATTCCTTGCTGACTTTCTTTTCCCCCTGGTACCCTATGATACATTTCATGTTGTCCCCAAATTCCCTTAAACTGTCCTCATGCTTTGAAAGTATTTTTTTTTGCTGCTGTTTTTTATACCTTGTTTTCTAATTCGCTTATTTGATTCTCTGCTTCATCAAATCTGCTTTTAATTCCTCCAGCATATACTTGATCTCAGCTACAGTATTCTTTATTTTTGCCTGTTTCTTACTCATAGTTTCTATCTCATTTATCATGCTGATGTAGTTCCCATTAAGTTCCTTATAGTTATTACTAAGTTCCTTGAGCAACTTTATAACCATTACTATGAACTCTATGTCTGATAACATGCTTATTTCCATCTTATTTAGGTCTTTTTCTGGCGATTCCTCCTTTTCTTTAATTTGGGTATTGTTTCTTTATCTCCCCATTTTAGTTGTCTCTTTGTGTTTGTATCTGTATTAGATATACTTGCTATGGCTCCCGGTCTTAATAGGGTGGACTTTTGCAGTAAGTGTCTTGTGGGCCAAGTGGTGCAGTCTTCTTGTACTACTAAGCTTGATATTCTAGGAGTGACCCTTTTGTTGGTTATTTGGGCTCTCCTGTTGTAATTGGGTCTCGATTGTTATTGTCCTGTTCATGCATGGACTCTCTTCTCAGGCTGGCTAACTGTATGGCTCAACCACAACCAGGTCGTATGAACTGTTTTGCAGGTGCTGACAGGGCAAAACCAAACCAAACCAAAGACATCCTATATAATAAAGAGTTAATATGCAAATTAACCCTCATGCCATCATGCCATCACAAGATGGCTGCGCCCACAGCAGAGGCGGGGTTCCCATAATGAGCGTTTAGCAGTTACCTGAGGCTGCATGGCACTGGGCCGGGGCAGGGGACCTAAGGCTGCTCCCCCGCCCAGTGGGGCTTGACTGGGGACCTCAGGCCGTGCCCCCCACCCTGGCATTAGGCTTGTGGACTTCAGGCCATGCCCCCTGCCTGGCGAGGCTTGACAGGGTACTTCAAGGTGCACTCCCTGCCCCAGTACCAGGCCAAGGGACCTCAGGCCCTGCCCTTCACCCCAGGCCAGGGGACCTGAAGCCGTATCCCCCACCCTAGCACCCGGCTGGGGGACCTGAAGGTGTGCCAGGGGAAACTGAGGCTGTGCCCTCACCTAGCATGCACCAAGGGACCTGAGGCTGCACCTCCCACCTGGTGGAGCTTAATGAGGGACCTGAGGCTGTGCCCCCTGCCCAGCTCCAGGCCGGGGGACCTGAGGCTTGATGGAGGTGGGGCTGGCCAGATCTGGATCTCACCCAATGGGGGTGGGGCTGGCTGAGTTTGGGTCTCATGTGATTTCGAGGCATGCGCAGGTGGGTGGGTACCTGACTCTGAATCCCGCGGCATGCCCCAGACTCTGACAGGAGAAAGATTTTCATATACATTTTACTAGTTTTTGTTTTTTTCATCTCTGACACTTCTATCATAAAGGGCAAATAGCAATATTAAAATATTTCTTCTAATTAATTCTCTTTTAATGTGCATGAATTCTCTTTTAGTGTGCATTGGGCCACTAGTATAAAATATCCCAACAAACAGCAAAAAACAACCACAAAAGAGAAGAGAATTAGGAAAGATAAAAGAGAACAAGAATAATAAAAAAGAGAGAAAAAGATAATGTTACTAATAATAAAATTAGAGACAGAAAATAAAAAGAACACTGGAAGAGAAAAGGGACAGAAAAAAGATTCTGAAAGGAAAGAATGGAGAGCAAAAAATAAGAGTAAAGTAGGAAAAGGAAAACAGTAGAAAAAAGACAAGAAGACAGAGAAAGAAAAAAATTATGCAAAGGTCAAAAGGAGAGAAAAGTAAAGCAAAAGAATGGGAAAGAAAGAAAATATAAGAAAAGGAAGGAGACCAGTAAGAGATATGAAAGAAACAAGAGAAAAGAGAAAAAAACCTTAATAACAACAATAAATACCAAAGCAAGAAAAAAGAAAAAAGAAGCCAGCAAGTGAAGTTTATCTTGGCCTGTGGTCAGCAAACTGCGACTCGCGAGCCACATGCAACTCTTTGGCCCCTTGAGTGTGGCTCTTCCACAAAATACCATGGCCTAGGTGAGTCTATTTTGAAGAAGTGGCGTTAGAAGAAGTTTAAGTTTAAAAAATTCAGCTTTAAAAAGAAATTTCAATCATTGTGCTGTCGATATTTGGCTCTGTTGAGTAATGAGTTTGCCGACCACTCTAGGCAGATTATGTTGTCTGAGGCTGATTGTTCTGTCTGCTGCTTTCAGGCCTCCTGGGAGGGACTTTTGTGTCAGCCAATGTCAGGAGCTGTCCAAGTTTGGCTCCTGATTTTCTGTTATAGTTGTGGCCAGTCTGTGGCTCTCTGAGGTCCGCCTCCACATGTCACTACTCCACCTGCCCCCTGAGGTTGCCCGGTCTTCCAGAGAGAGTCTTCCGGTGGAGCCAGGCTAGCCTAGCTGGGGCCCTCTGCTTAGAGATGACACCGTCAGGCACTCTGAGGGGAAATGAGTCTCTGCTGCAAAGCAAAACTCCTCAGTGTCTGCCGGAGACTCCAACTCTGTTCCCCCTGGTGGCCTGGTTCAGGGTCAGGTTGGGTACAGTCTGCACCCTTTTCAGCATTTATGGTTTCAGCTGCCCTAGGCTTAGTGGGATTGATCAAAACAGTCTCTAGTTGACAATGTTGCCAGCATAGCCCGCAAGAGGGGTTTAAACAATTTTTATTTATTTATTTATTTATTTATTTATTTATTTATTTATTAAATATATTTTTTATTGATTTTATACAGAGAGGAAGAGAGAGAGATAGAGAGTTAGAAACATCAATGAGAGAGAGTCATCGATCAGCTGCCTCTTGCACACCCCCTTACTGGGATATGCCCGCAACCAAGGTACATGCCCTTGACCGGAATCGAACCCGGGACCCTTCAGTCCCCAAGCCGACGCTCTATCCATTGAGCCAAACTGGTCCCGGTGGTTTAAACATTTTTAAAAAAAATATATCTTATTGGTTTTCTACAGAGAGGAAGGGAGAGGGATAGAGAGTCAGAAACATCGATGAGAGAGAAACACCAATCAGCTGCCTCCTGCCCACTCCCCACTGGGGATGCGCCTGCAACCAAGGTACATGCCCTTGACCGGAATCAAACCTGGGACCCTTCAGTCTTCAGGCTGACGCTCCATCCACTGAGCCAAACCAGACAGGGCTAAGCATTTTCTCCTGGTCCCAGACAATAGCCTCTGAAGGTCTCACTCTTGGGATGCTCTGCTCTGAGCTGTTCTCCCGACCCCCTTCCCCCCCAACTGAGCTGCACCAGTGGGGCTATCTGGGGCGTCAGAGCTGATCCAAACCATCTCCTGTTGGGGGTTATGTTCTAAGCAGGAGGGGGATGCATTGCTCTGCCTCTCCTTCCCACACCTGGCAGGGCAGGGAGCTCAGCTCAGCCTCCCCACGATGCAGTCACAAAGCCCAGCTCTTGCTCACCTGTCTCCCCAATAGAAGCCTTCCCAGGGGATCCTGTTCAAATACCCCTGCTCTGTGAGGACCTGGCGCCCTCATGCCACAGGTCCAAGCAGAAGGGATTACAAAGTCAGCCCCGCACAGGACCCAGATCTCTGCACAGCTGGTCTCAGTCAAGTGGGGGGTCAAGAATCCCAGCTCCACTTGTGCTCCCACCTCTCCATGGCGAGGGTCAAAAATCCACAATCTGCCCTGCCCCCAGCTCCACGGGATGGGCAGTCTGTGCAACCCTGCACCTGAGGTGAGAGATTCCTCTCCCCGTCCCCACGCCACACAGTGGAGTCACTGGCTAGGGCTCTGCACAGTGCCTTCCAGGAAAGTAGAGGGTCTGTCAAAGTCACTGCTGGGTATAACCCCTTATTTTTGGAGCCAAACACTGCAGCACACTCTTTCCAGCAGTCCAAGCCCGGGGTGACCCTCTCTGGCCGAGGCTGCTAGCAATAGGTGTGCTCTCTCACTGCGAAGGGAAAGTCCCAACCTCCTAGCCCCGTGGTCAGCAAACTGCAGCTCGAGAGCCACATGTGGCTCTTTGGCCCCTTGAGTGCAGCTCTTCCACAAAATACCTCGGCCTGGGCGAGTCTATTTTGAAGAAGTGACGTTAGAAGAAGTTTAAGTTTAAAACATTTGGCTCTCAAAAGAAATGTCAATCGTTGTACTGTTGATATTTGGCTCTGTTGACTAATGAGTTTGCTGACCACTGGCCTAGGCAGACAGTTTCCCTGCTTCCCTCTGCCCGCTGCCATATGCGCTCTCTTTCCTGTCTCTGTTGCTCCAGGTTTGAGATCCCTGCGTGGGATTGTGAGCCCACGCTCCCAAGCAGGGGCAAGCGGGGAGCTCTGCAGCCAATATCAGCCTCTCAGCTGAGCACCAGCTCCGGGGGGGGGGGGGGGCCCTCTCCCGGGGGGGGGGGGTCCCCCTTTCCCAGGGACTCCCCTTCTCTTCCCATTCTCCACATGGTTTCCCCAGTGTTCCTCAGATACAATATGCCCAATCAGCCCAATCAGCTGCACTTCTCTCGTTTTGTTTTGTTTTTTCAAGCTGACTGCACAGTATTTTATTTTATATTTTTTATTGATTTTTTACAGAGAGGAAGAGAGAGGGATAGTTAGAAACATCGATGAGAGAGAATCATCGATCAGCTTCCTCTTGCACACCCCCTACTGGGGATGTGCCTGCAACCAAGGTACATGCCCTTGACCGGAATCGAACCCGGGACCTTTCAGTCCGCAGGCCGATGCTCTATCCACTGAGCCAAACCGGTTTTGGCTGACTGCACAGTATTTTAGCTGTAAATCCAGCCGGTTGCTGGGAACAAGGGCCCACAGCCTCCTGTTAGGCCACAACCATCTTGCCCCATTCTGGCAGCTTGCTTCTGCACAACCACCAAGCTATGTACTGTCACATCATCATGGGAGTGCCATCTCTCATCTGGGCCAGATTGTACTCATCAGAAGCAAGTCACGGATCCCACTCACGCCCCAGACGGAGGGCGGTCACACACACGTGCAAACACCAGCAGGCGGAAGGCATTGGGAGACGCCAAGGTCTCTAAAGCACGGCCCTGGACTCGCTATGCTCTGCTTTGTGATAATTGCCAATCCCTCAGCTTCACACGCCAGTATTTCCCAACACAGATGCTCTGCAGAGTCCCCAGTTACCTAAAGGATGTCCAGAGAACCCTCACACAAAGGATGAAAGCAACTAAATATACAAGCTAACTTTAAAAAGCCACATTCTATTGACGTTTTTACTAGGGAGCATTTCAAACAGACACAAAACCAGAACGATATGATGAAACTACCTGAGTCTGCCCCATGCATGCCCCCGTCTATTCTTTCCTCTGGAATTCTTTGAATGATAGGGCTTCCTATCATTCATTTCATTTATAAATAGTTGTGAGTATATACTAGTATATAAAACAACTCTTTAAAGCATTAGCACTGTACCATTATCTCGCCTGAAAAAATTACCAGTAATGCTTTAATACAGGCATCTTCAAACTACGGCCCGCGGGCCACATGCAGCCCCCAGGGGAGTCTGATCCTGCCCGCCAGGTTTTTTGGGCAGTGAGCGCAGCCAAGGTGTTACAGTAGGAATTAGTAGTTCATATAGTCCGGCCCTCCAGCTCTCTGAGGGACCGTGATCTGGCCCCCACTTTAAAAAGTTTGAGGACCCCTGCTTTAATATCATCAAATATTCAGTGTTACCATTCCCAATTGTCTTGTGTCATCATTTATATATAGTTTGTTTGAACCCAGATCCAAATAATGTCTATACATTACAATACATTGATGTGTCTTTTAAATTTATTCTAATCTGCAGGTCCTCCTTCTATTTCTCTCTCATTTTTTTTCTCTTGAAGTTTATTTGTTAAGAGGCAGGATTCTTTTTTTGTGTGTTTTTTTTGTTTTGTTTTGTTTTGTTTTTACTTTTGGTCCTGTAGAGTTTCCCAATCTGGGAACTGCTGACACATTACAGTTGTAAAAGTGAGCTTATTGCAAAATCAACTGCACAAATACCGTTCAAAGATTTCCGAAATGACCTTTTTTCTCTGTAATTATATCATCTTTCTTTACTTTTCTTTCCTCCCTGCTTCCTGAATCCATTTATCTCGATCGCCTCTGAATCAATAAGGAAAAGTTCTGCAAAATTGCCATCTGCTTTCCTCTGGGGTTTACAACTTTAAAACAAATTTTCCTCAATTGAATGCAAATTGAATAAGAGCATTGAAACCAAGGATCCCTCGTTAGGCAGTTTGTTATTTCAGAGCGTTTTCTATTTACTGTGCCTTATTTAGGATACAGGATAATCCTGTGAAGGCAGTTCTGTTTGTTCTGTTTAAAATGCTATATAATTGGAAATAATTGCAATACCCTGTCTGACATAAAGCCCCAAGATTTTTTTATTAGAGAAATTAAATTTATGAGAAATATTTTACCATCTGAATCTAGTAATGTAACATTTCTTTTAATGTATGTTCCAAATTAATGAGGTTGTACCACATCAAGAAATAATCACAACTTTAAATCTAAGTCTTCAAGAGCACTCAACCAAAGTCTGCATTCTTTTTTAAACTGTATTTTTATAGCATTAACATAATTCACGCATGTAGTTGAAAAAGTCCCTAAGACTCATAGGCCAGTGGTCGGCAAACTGCGGCTCTTTTGACTAATGAGTTTGCCGACCACTGCCTTAGGCTTACAGAAAACACAAACCAGCAGTCCCTTTGCCTACATGCCCCACCCTGGAGTCTGGCTAGCCGTGGGCACTCTGCACTTGAAAATCAACTTTCCAAAATGTTAGGGACCTCTCTCATTCACTGTCATTGCCTTCCTAACTCCCTCTGCCTTGGGGTATTCTACCTTTTCCTTTTTTTTCTCTGTAATTCTTGTGTTTCGGGGGAGGTGGTGGTGGTGGTGGTGGTGGTGGTGGTGGTGTGTTCAATTTGCCATATTTATCTTGTCATTTGCCATATTTTCAATTTGTAGTTCCTTTGTTGAAAATCCAGAATGGTGTAAAAGTTGGTACCCAACCTCTGTACCCCCAATATAGCCCTCTTTTAAAAAAATATATATTTTATTGATTTTTCACAGAGTGGAAGAGAGAGGGATAGAGAGTAAGAAACATTGATGAGAGAGAAATATCGATCAACTGCCTCTTGCACCCCCCAATCCCACTGGAGATGTGCCCGCAACCAAGGTACATGCCCTTGACTGGAATCAAACCGGGGACCTTTCAGTCCGTAGGCCAATGCTCTATCCACTGAGCCAAACCGGTTTCGGCTAATATAGCCCTCTTATTTGAGGGTTTAGGTCATCCTGCATTTTCTAGCCTGCATTTGCAGTCTCCTAGCTTCCAGAGGGCTGTGCTGAAGTGAGTCCCTCTTCCCCATGGCAGGTACTTCTGAGAGCTCTGTATGCCTTTGTGAGGGTGTCTGCTGTGGCCTCTTCACTCTTGTCCTTAGGACCCTAGTGTTGGTCACTCGCCTCCAAACCTGAGGCCCACCCCCACACGTAACCTTTGTACCCCGATTCTCCTCTCTTTGGGGCACGTGTATCCTCCTCCCACATCGCTCATGGATCCCAAAGATGTTAGGGAGTGACCCTTGTGCAGTAGTATGCTGGTAAGTGCTTAACAATTGGCCCTCCAGGGGGACATAGGCACTTGCTAATTTCTGCAGTATAAATATTCCTACCAAGACTGCAGGCTGCCAGTGTGACTTGGAGTTTGGAATAAAGGTGCACAACTGCCCTAACCGGTTTGGCTCAGTGGATAGAGCGTCGGCCTACGGACTGAAAGATCCCAGGTTCGATTCCGGTCAAGGGCATGTACATGGGTTGCGGGCACATCCCCAGTAAGGGGTGTGCAGGAGGCAGCTGAGTCGATGTTTCTCTCTCATCGATGTTTCTATCTGTCCCTCTCTCTTCCTTTCTGTGAAAAATCAATTATATATATATATATATATATATATATATATATATATATATATATATATATATATATGTGTGTGTTTTTTTTTTAAGGTGCATAACTGCCTCTCTAAAGGTGCATAGCTACTCCTGCACAGCACTGTCTCTGGGACACAGGACGCAGCATCTTCATTCAAACTGCCAGACTCAAGGATGAAGTCATTTGTTCTTTTCCTTGAGCTCCTTGGTTACCCCTGCCTTGGTTACCGAACTGACCCTGCCAACCCTATGGCTATTCCTGGTCTGTCTGAATGTGCTGCCTCAGGCCCGAGACTCCACTCTGGGCCAAGAGAAGTCCCAGTGCTCTGTGTGGGTCTTCCTTGCTGCCTCAAAATGTGTGTTCCGGGTCAGTCTTAATTTTGCTATGCTTCCATTCCACTCCGACGTCTGCAGAAGAATCTCCTTGTAAAATTAACTTCCTGCATTCATAGGAAATGGATGGTACGGAGACCTTGTGTTTAATCCAGGTAAACCTTCCCGCAGTGCCATACTGATGGGAGAGTCAGGTAACCCGGATGTCCTAGTCTACAGCTCTGTTGATGATGCTTTCTTTCTCCCACAGTTGACAGACCCGTCAGGGTGTATGCCGATGGGATATTTGACCTCTTTCACTCGGGCCACGCACGGGCACTTATGCAAGCAAAAACACTGTTTCCAAACAGCTACTTACTAGTAGGAGGTAAGAAGTGCATTTTCTCTTTGTCTAGAAAACTCCTTCATAATGTGCTTTCTCTACAGGACCCCTTTCAGAGTTTTATTAAAATTTTACATTGTGCCGTAACTGGTTTGGCTAAGTGGATAGAGCATCGGCCTGTGGACTGAAGGGTCCCAGGTTCGATTCCAGTCAGGGGCATGTGCCTTGGTTGTGGGCACATCCCCAGTGGGGGGTGTGCAGGAGGAAGCTGGTCGATGTTTCTCTCTCACTGATATTTCTTTTTTTTCTTTTTTTAAAAAAATATATTTTATTGTTTTTTTACAGAGAGGAAGGGAGAGAGATAGAGAGCTAGAAACTTGATGAGAGAGAAACATCGACCAGCTGCCTCCTGCACACCCCCCACCGGGGATGTGCCCGCAACCAATGTACATGCCCTTGACCGGAATCGAACCTGGGACCTTTCAGTCCGCAGACCAATGCTCTACCACTGAGCCAAACCGGCTTTGGCTCTCACTGATGTTTCAAACTCTCCCTTTCTCTCTGTAAAAAATCAATAAATATATATATTTTAAAAATTTCACATTGTTAACTCTCCCAGTTTAGCCCATATTGGCTTACAAGTTTGCTGCCTGAAATTTAAAATGAGGTTTCAAAAACTGAAGTGGAATTATATCATGTGATTTATACATCACTAATCCCCTGAGAGAGACAGAGTAACTGCTTTATCCTTCTTTCCTTCCTTCCTTCCTTCCTTCCTTCCTTCCTTCCTTCCTTCCTTCCTTCCTTCCTTCCTTTTCCATTAATCCTCACCGGAAGATATTTTTCCATTGATTTTTAGAGAGAATGGAAGGGAGGGGGAGAGACAGAGAGAGAAACATTATGTGAGAGAGATGCATCGATTGGTTGCCCGCCTTTATCCCCACCCTGCACACACCCCAACCAGGGCTGGGGATCGAGCCTGCAACGGAAATAACTGCCCTTGACCAGAATCGAACCCAGGACCCTTCAGTCCGCAGGCCGACACTCTATCCACTGAGCCAAACCAGCTGGGGCTCTTCCTGTTTTCCATTAATGCTTTTCTTCTTGTGTTTGAGACTTGATCCAATTTATGTTCCTAAAACTTTCGAGAGGGTTAGGAGAAAAGCAATATAATTTGGATATCAAATCTTGGAGAGCTGAAAGGGGTTCAGAATGATAAAGGTTAAACAAGGTCATTGTCTATTTCCTTTGTGTGACATAGCTCTGAGAATGATGTACTAACATCAGTGGCCTATATTCAATTAGTTGAATTTATAAACAGTGTGTTAAAGAAGTAGTTAACTATTTATTGAGATACTACTATGTGCCAGGCATTCTTCTATTTTCTCTCCTTTCTTAACATATCAATTATACTTCTTTTTTCACTTTTTTAGTGGTTGACCTAGAATTTGCAATATACATTCTAACTAAGCCAAGTCCACTTTCAAATAACACTATACCAGTAGTTCAAGTTCCTTATAATAATAAAATATTTCTAATTCCTCCCTCCTATCCTTTGAATTATTGCTGTTATTCATTTCACTTATATATAAGCATATATATGTCATACATAATTGACTACATTCTTGCTGTTATTATTTAAAACAAAGTGTTATCTGTTAGAGGAATTAAGAATAAGACAAATAGCTGAAACCGGTTTGGTTCAGTGGATAGAGCGTCGGCTTGGGGACTGAAAGGTCCCGGGTTCGATTCCGGTCAAGGGCATGTACTTTGGTTGCGGGACATCCCCAGTAGGGGGTGTGCAAGAGGCAGCTGATCGATGATTCTCTCTCATCGATGTTTCTAACTATCTCTCTCTTCCTCTCTGTATAAAATCAATAAAATATATTAAAAAAAGAATAAGACAAATAAAAATTATCTTAACTTGTTCATTCTCTAATGTTCTTCCTTTGTGTAGATTGAAATTTCTGACATAATTTTCCTTCTCTCTGAAGAACTTTTCCCCCTCTCTGAAGACCTTTTTAAAACACTTTTTGCAAAGCAGGTCTACTGGAAACGAATTTCCTCAATTTTTGTCTAAGGAAGTCTTTATTTCTCCTTTCCTTTTAAAGGATAATTTTGCAGGGTACAGAATTCTAGGTGGGTAGGTGGGTTGTTTTCTCTCAACACTAAATATTTCCCTATTCTCTTCTTGCTTGCATTATTTCTGTGGAGAAGTTCAATGTAATTTTTAACCTTGTAATTAGTAAGGTGTTTTCCCCTCACTTCTGGTGTCTTTTCAAATGTTCTCTTTAACATTCAACCTGTTTGGTGTTAAATGAGATGAGCGGGATCTCATTATTTGTGGGTGAATTTATTATTGCTAGAATGAGACATAGTTTAACATTGGTTTTATTCCTATACTTGAGGCCTGGTACATGACATTCGTGCACTGGAGGGGGAGGGGGCCCCTCAGCCGGGCCTGTGCCCTTTCGCAATCCGGGAGCCCTTGGAGGATGTCCGACTGACGGCTTAGGCCTGCTTCCCACCTAAGCCGCAGTGGGACATCCTTAGTGCTGCCGCAGAGGCTGGAGAGCCCCCTCCCCCTCCCCCTCCATACCTGGCCGCTGTGCTCCCCAGCCCTGAGTCTGGCTTCTGGCTGAGTGGCACTTCCCCTATGGGAGCGCACTGACCACCAGGGGGCGCCCCCTATGGGAGCGCACTGACCCCTGGTGGTCAGTGTGTTTCATAGATACCAGTAGTTCTTCTGTTTGGTAGCTTTGTATATTACCCTTTTATTATATAGGATTTTCTTGTTATAGATATAAGTGCTGGTGTATTTTGTTCACAAAAATATTTAGATGGGGATGAAAGAAGTTTGTTATGATGATGCCACTCAATTATTGAATTCATGAGTTATTTTCCAAATGTCACAAAAATAATTTATTTCTATTGTCATAAGTAATAATTGTAATGGTCTACCCAGTGACAATGTATTGAGATCTCCTTTCAATTTTCTTGGAAGCAATGGATATGAAATGACCTGACCTACAAACAGATTTATTACCAAGCTATTAGAATTATTTGCTTTCTCTCTTTCTGGGAAGCATAAGAAAAGGGCTTTACCAAGACTTACCAAATGACTCTTAATTGGAACCCTTACTCTCTTACTTGAAAGCAATTTACTCACCCCATGGAGCTTATGCCCTGCTGAGGAATACAGCCGGAGGCTCTTTCAATGCCTGAGCTGAACAGGCAGCCGACAGGTGGAGGTGGATATTGGGGTGCCTTGGGACCTTTGCTGACCCGCCCCTGGGCCCCATGCTGGCAAAAGCCAGCGGCAGTGTGCACCTCGGTCCTTCCTCCATGCCCCCAGGCCACGAAGAGGCAGCCACAAACGGGGGATCATCTGTAGCTCCAAACAGCTTGCCAAGGACCAGTCCCAGGCAGCGTCTTGCGTTGGCCTGCACCAGAGTCCCTCCCAAGAGGCCCCAGAAACCAACACAGCCAGTGGCCAGCTTCAGACACCATCAGAGCAGGATCCAACAAGCTTCACACACAGCATATCCCTAGGGAGATCTTGGCAAGCACCAGACCCAGCCAGCCAGCCTGAGGGTCGATCACACACATGAACGGGCCAATAGGAATCTAGACTTACTTACCTCATAACCTACACAAGGGACATTCCCGGAGCACCCAGCTAGAGGATCAAGGAGCCTGCACCACTCAGTCTCACAGGACACCTGCCATATAAGGCCCTCCTGCCAATACTGGGAGAGATAGCATAGCTACCTACTACATAGAAACAGACCCAATTTGAAAATGGTTTTCTGCAAGCTTATCTTGCTGCTGTTATTTTAGCGAATGAAAACTATCCCTTTGTAAAGCTGTTTTCTCCATTTAAAAAAAATATATTTTATTGATTTTTCACAGAAAGGAAGGGAGAGAGAGAGTTAGAAACATCGATGAGAGAGAAACATCGATGAGCTGCCTCCTGCACACCCCTCCTGGAGATGTGCCCACAACCAAGTTATGTGCCTTTGACCGGAATCAAACCTGAAACCCTTCAGTCTGCAGGCTGACGCTCTATCCACCGAGCCAAACCAGTCAGGGCTGTTTTCTCCATTTTAATTTAAAATTTCAGTCATTTAAAAACAAGTCAAAGAATTAAAATTTATATTGGAGAGCTTGTTGGTTTGTTTTAATTGTCTCATAGGAGGGGAATAAGAGACAATAATAAACCTATGCTACTCGGACTACAGCAGACACCAACATTGCCCATAAATGTGGGTTTGTGCTCTATGGTATTTTATTTTATTTTATTTTTTATATTTTATTGATTTTTTTACAGAGAGGAAAGGAGAGGGATAGAGACTTAGAAACATCGATGAGAGAGAAACATCGATTCAGCTGCCTCTTGCCCACTCCCCACTGGGGATGTGCCCACAACCAAGGCACATGCCCTTGACCAGAATCGAACCTGGGACCCTTGAGTCCGCAGACCGACACTCTATCCGCTGAGCAAACCGGTTAGGGCTCTATGGTATTTTAATTGAAATGAAATATTCCTCTGAGACTGCATTTTGCCTGACTGGTAGGAAATTCAGTCCAGTCCTTGTTGGGCTCTCTTAGGCTCCCCAAGAATCAAACAAAATTTCAAAATATTTACAGAAACAAGAGAGGGGCTTCCACTCTTCAGCCCTCAAAATGGTTAGAAGGGAGCAGGTCCCCTGGGCGAGGTGAGGCGCCTGTGGTCGGTGCCCAGGCAGAACCCAGTGCTCAGGGCAGCATGGCCCTCATTCCCAGAGGCCCTGCCACTGGCACCTGCTGCCTTGGGCTCCTCAGCCTGTTGAAGGAATTCCTCCTCATTTGGAGGAATCTTCTCTCTGTGTCTTCCTCACAGAAACCCACCCAGGATCTCTGGCTGTAGGGAACAGTAGCCAGAAGGGCGTGCTATCTGCCAGCAACATGAACTTCACAACTTTTGTGGGGAGAGGGGTTGTTACGGAGAGGCTGGAGACCTGCTTGGAGTGGAGGCGGGGAAAAGACAGAGCCCAAAACACAAAGGAATATTGCCACCAGTGGTCCTATATTTCTACTACTATTAATAAATGACAGCCCGGCCGGCATGGCTCAGTGGTTGAGCGTCGACCTATGAACCAGGAGATCACGGTTTGATTCCCGGTCAAGGGCACATGCCCGGGTTGTGGGCTTGATCCCCAGTGTTGGGTGTGAGGAGGCAGCCGATCAATGATTCTCTCTTTCTCTCCCTCTTCTTTCTTCTCTGAAATCAATACAAATATATTTAAAAACAAATAAATAAATGGCAAACGTTACTGAGCTCATACAGATGATCGAATTTAATTCTCAAAACTTTGCCATGTTTTAAAGACAGACAACTGAGGCTTAGAGAGTTTGAGTAACTTTCCCAGGGACAACAGAGCCGGCATTAGAACCCAAAGCAAATCCAAAGTCCAATCCCTATGTTATATTTTTTCTCCTAGAGGTACTGGTAATATTTTTTATAATTTATAACTTAAAAAAAAAAATAAATATTTTTCAATTATACTTCAGTTAGTGATTACACAGTAATATACACTGAGTGGCCAGATTATTATGATCTCTGAACGTATAATAATCTGGCCACTCAGTGTATATCCTACATAATAAAAGGTTAATATGCAAATTGACCCCTCGACCAGGAGTTCAACCAGCAGGCAGGCCGGCCAATCACCCATGTCTCCTCCCCCTGGCTAGGCTGGCTGGACCCCACCCATGCATGCATACATGAATTCATGCACCAGGCCTCATATATATATACACACACACACACACACACACTGAGCAGCCAGATTATTTTGCGTTCAGAGAACATAATAATCTGGCCACTCAGTGTATCTTACGAAGTGATAACCCAGTAAGTGTAGGGGTACTGGTAATATTTGGAGTACAATGAGCTGCCAGGATCGGTTAGCTGCACCATGAGCTCCCAGATAGCTCAGTGAATTCATCCATGGAACACCATGCCTCCGAGGTCTCCATCTGGTTGTCAGAATGCATTTGCCAAGACTCAAGAACAACAGTGCTGCTCTGGGTGTAATTAATGTTTAGACAATAACTGGTCAGCATGTTCAGCTGCTTCTTGAGGTCACTTCTGGGGTATGAAAATAGGACCCTCTGTTGGCATAAATAGGATGTTTGTTTTCTCTGTGCTTGGTCAGGAGGCCATTATCTCGGCCATCTATTATAGAAGTTGCTCAGGTGCAGGACCTAAAGGGGGGTGAGATGTAACCCAGCCTAGTTTTAAGTTCTTTTTTGCTGTTGTTAATCCTCAGCCGAGGATATTTTCCCATTGATATTTAGAGAGTGGAAAGGGGAAGGGGGAGACAGAAACATCTGTATGAGAGAGACACATCAATTGGTTACCTCCAGCAGGCTCCCCGGCCAGAGCTGGGATGGAGCCTGCAATTGAGGTAGGTGCCCTTGATGGGAATCGAACACTGGGACTCTTCAGTCTGCAGGCCAATGCTTTATCCACTGAGCCAAACTGGCTAGGGCTAGTTTTGTGTTCTTTAAAATAGAAAATTGATGGATCTGAAATTCATTTCTGCTCAATATGAATCTTGAGGTAGTATTTTAGTAAAGACCTAAAAGAACATTTAAAGTCTTAGATCAATGTTTAAATTGTATAGCTTGGCTCATAAATGATTCCTATTTAGGGACTCAAAAGCTAACACAGTCAGTGAATCAATACGCATAACACCGTCATGATGGCCCTACTCCCTGCCCCGCACACCACCCCCCTGACAGCTGGGCATGATGGGTGATTCAAAAACCGGCTGGGCTCTTTACTCAAGATGTTCATAATATACTTCAGGGGCTTTCATATGTTTTATGCTTCAGAATTTTCCCTGAAACTCGTGAAAAATGGAGCTGCCTGGGCCCCACTCCAGACCCAGTGTCTTAGTTTGTTCTAGCTACTACAACAAGATACCACAGACTTGGTAGCTTAACAACAACCAAAGTTTATGTCTCATGGTTCTGGAGTGTGAGGAGCCCAAGATCAAGGTGCTGACATGATCTCCTGGTGAGGGGCCTTTTCATGATTCATAGCTGGCACCTTGTTTTCTTACATGGTAGAAGGTTCTAGGGAGCTCTTTGGAGCCTCTTTTATAAGGTACTAATCCACCCTCATGACCTTTGTACCCTTGAAGGGCCCACCTCCCATATCATTACCTTTGAGAGTTAAGGTTTCAACATATGAATTTGGGGAGGACACATTCAGACCATAGCACCCACTGAGTCAAAATCATGGGGTGTGGGCCCACTCATCTTTATATTTAACCATGTCCTTAGATAGTTCTGCTACTCATCAAGGTTTTCATGTGGCTGATGGTGTTATAATAATATAACCACCACTATACTTCTTTCTCTATTGTATTCTATATATGTCTATATAGTATCTAAAGAAATATGTAGAGGAGATATATAGGCATATGCGTGTGTATCTAGAGACCCACTGACATCTTATTTGCATGTATGGTGTTGAAATGTGCCTGCAGATAAATAGACATCTATTATTTTAAATCATAGTAAACATTTATTGAGCAGCCTATATAATAAAACCCTAATATGCAAATTGACCAAACAGTGGAATGACCAGTTGCTATGATGCACACTGACCACCAGGGGGCATACGCTCAATGCAGGAGATGCCCACTGGTGGTCAGTGCGCTCCCACAGGGGGAATACTGTTCAGCCAGAAGCCGGGCTCATGGCTGGCGAGCGCAGCGGCAGTGGTGGGAGCCTCTCCCGCCTCTGCTGCAGGCGGGCAGTAAGGAGCGAGGGGTCCCAGACTTTGAGAGCCCTGGATTGCGAGAGGGGATGTCTGACTGCCTGTGGGTTGGGCCTAAGCCGGCAGATGGACATTCCCTGATGGGTTCCGGATTGCGAGAGGGCGCAGGCCAGGCTCAGGGACCCACCCCCAGTACACAAATCTCGTGCACCGGGCCTCTAGTCTATATACGTATACCGGGCACTGTTAATTCATTCAAAAAATATTTGTTATGAGCCTACTATGGGCCGTCAGAAAATGAAAGAGACAAAAAAGTTCCTGTTTCCAGGGAACTTATATTTTAGTAGAAGAACATCAACCATAAACAAAATTAAATAAGACAATTATATGATGACAAGTGCATGGCAAGAAGTAAACTGGGGAGGGGACTGGGACTGCCAGTGGCAGTGGTGGGGTCACAGTTTAGAAGAGGGTGGTTGGGGAAGATTGAGGGAGGCAGGGAGGGAGCCCTCTGGATAACTGGAACAGAGCTGTCCAGGTTCGGGGAACGGGAAATGTGAGCCCTGTCCTCCAGAGGAGTATTCCAGTGGCTTCAGGAAACAGCAAGGAAGCCAGGGGCTGGGATAAAATAAAAGATGCAACCCTAACTGGTTTTGGCTCAATGGATAGAGTGTTGGCCTGCGGACTAAAGGGTCCCAGGTTCGATTCTGGCCAAGCGCACATGCCTGGATTGTGGACTTGAGTCCCAGTTAGGGGGCGTGCAGGAGGCAGCTGATAATGATTCTCTCTCATCATGGATGTTTCTCTCTCTCTCTCCCTCCCTCTCTGAAATCAATAAAAAAATATATATATTTTTTAAGCCGAAACCGGTTTGGCTCAGTGGATAGAGCGTCGGCCTGTGGACTGAAAGGTCCCAGGTTCGATTCCGGTCAAGAGCACGTACCTTGGTTGCGGGCACATCCCCAGTAGGGGATGTGCAAGAGGCAGCTGATCGACGGTTCTCTCCCATCGATGTTTCTATCTCTCTATTCCTCTCTCTTCCTCTCTGTAAAAAAATCAATAAAATATAAAATATATATATTTTTTTATTTATTTTAATTTTTTTTATTTTTAAAAGCAGCAGCAGTCGGGGTAATCTGACCACTGCAGCAAGACTCTTACTATGGTATACTGGTACATACGGACTGTACCCACAATGACATTTTCCCCTGACATGTAGTAAAGCTCCGGAAAGCTGCCTTTGCCAACAAACAAGATATGCTGCATAGGATAAGGAATAGTATTTATTGTGCCCTTTGTTTCAGAGCACTTTTATGTAAATCCTCAAAAACTCCATTCTAAGGCTGATCGTGGAGGTTATGACTAGCCCCATGTGAGGGTTCAGAACAAACCTGAGCTCTAGAGAAGATAAGAGATGTGGGAAGAATGAACTCTGCTAGAGCAGACTTGGTATTTCTTTTTATTTTGATATATTTTATTGATTTTTTACCAGAGAGGAAGGGAGAGGAATAGAGTTAGAAACATCTATCAGCTGCCTCCTGCACACCCCCCACTGGGGGTGTGCCCACAACCAAGGTACATGCCCTTGATCGGAATCGAACCTGGGACCCTCCAGTCCACAGGCTGACGCTCTATCCACTGAGCAAACCGGTTAGGGCCAGACTTTGTATTTCATGACCTCCTCCTCTAGATTGTGTGGCCGGATGTGTCAGGGCTGGTCCTCAAGCCAGGAAACAGAAGTATGCTACACATGTGCCTACGCACATGAGTCACACTTGGTTACTAGGTACAGTGATCTAATAAAGGAATTGGAACTGATTATTCAAACCTCCAGGCCTCTTGATTCCTCTCCTTTCTCTCCATTCTCTGTCTCTGTACTTGATCATTTTATATCTAAATAGCCATTTTCCCTGAAGGATGGGCTAGGGAAATACAAAGCAAATGAAAGTCACATTAGTAGTGTGGAGAGTAATTTTAATAAAAGCCACCGCGGAGAATGCGGTTGTAATTAGCACTGAAATGAAATTCTGATTGCTGCTGGATTTCAGCTCGCCTCCCTTTCCTGAGCCTTTGTGCCATAGAAAACAGAGTTCGATTATGCAAAGCAAATAGCAGGCCGGAACGCCTTTTGTCTTGCTAAAGAAGCTGTGAGGTACCTAAAGGCTGTGCTGGGGGCCGGGCCAGCTAACAGCATTTGATGCCCTTGCTTGTTTCAGTTTGCAGTGACGACCTTACCCACAAATTCAAAGGTTTTACCGTGATGAATGAAGCAGAGCGTTACGAAGCTCTCAGACACTGTCGCTACGTAGACGAAGTCATCCGTGATGCTCCGTGGACGCTCACACCAGAGTTTCTGGAGAAACACAAGGTACTTACTCTTTCCTGTTCTCTAAGTCGCAGAAATAAGGTCTGGCTCTGCAGCCAATACCCAGAATGCCCAAAGACTCTACCGATTCCTAAAAGAGGTAACTTCAGGAACGGCCATGGGGTGTCCCTCGATGTAGCCCCTCTCTCCTGCTCGATCCTGGGGACTGACACCCTCTCACTTCTTCAGTGTGGGGTCTGGAACTAGACCCCAACAGGTCCAACTATAGCCTCTATCCCTTCCTAACCTTGAACGCAAATATTGAACTCACCTCAACTGTAAAAGGGGGCGCTATTAGTGCTTTCCTCCTGGGGCTGTTTGGAGGATCTAATGAGCTCATCTAAGTGAAAACCTTGCAACAGTGGCTGGCTCATAGCAAGAGCTCCAGAAGTGTCATTATTATCGCCATCACCACTGTCATTACTTGTGCTTATAGATTCACAGGCAGCGTTTTTCATGGAACAAATGAACACACATCTTATCCAGAAGGGCAGGGGTCAGCCTTTAAGGGAAGAACTTTATAGCTATGATTTTGTGACCCCGAGACTCCTACTGATATAAGATTTGTATTAGTGGAAAACATGAAAAATTCGTTTGATTTGCATCAAATTATGTGCTTTGTATCTCCCTCCCAGACCCACATTAGGAGCTATTCTTCCCTTTTATACGCGGCACAAAAAAAAAATAAGATTAAGCAGTTCTAAGAGTTTTCTTGTCTATTTTTAAATTCACCATGCAGAAGAGAATAGAGAACACTGATAAATGTGCATCGGTAATAGCAGAGGAGACAATTTCCCAGCAAGAATAAAAAGAAAAAAAAGAGGAAGAACTACAATATAATTTACTTCCAGCAATCACTGACACATTTTTACTAAGCATCTATTGTATATTCAACTTGTGCTAGGCATTAGGGAAGTACTCGTGATGGTGATGATGGCTGCCACTCCTGACTATTCTCTATGTGCCCAGCCCGGTGCTGAGTGCTTTGCTCTTATACAAATGGTATTCAATGTCATGGCTACCCTGAGAAGTTGTTATTGTTATATATTAGACAGGTGGAGGAAATAAGTTTGAGTACTAAGAATAGAATGATAATAACTAACATTGAGTACTGTGTGCCAGTTCTTATTTGTAAACGCTTAAACATCATTATATCATTTCATTCAGTGATTCCTAAATGGGAGCGACTTGGCCCCCAAGGGACATTTGGCAATGCATGGAAACATGTTTGGCCATCCCAACCAGAGGGTTGCTACTGGCATCTAGTGGGTAAATGCTGGGGGTGCTACGAAGCATCCTACAAGGCACGGGCCAGACACCCCACCAAAAGAAGGATTAGGTCCAAATGTCACCGGTATGACGTTGAGAAATCCGGATTTAATCTTTACCACCAATTTGTGAGTTATGTAGCTAGTGAGTGGTGGGGCAAGAATCATATCCATGCAAATTAAACTGCTATTCCAAACTACCTCTCAAGGTGGAGTGTAGGTATGTTATAAAGGGCTCTGAAAGGTAGGTAAAGAGGTTTTGCTTGATGAAGGAGGAAATAGAACTAGTCAAGTCAGCAGGCACAAGGATGACAAAGAGAAAATTCTGTTTAAGGAAGAGCCCTCATGCGACAGAGGAATGACTTGGACAGGAGCCTGTAGTGAGGAAGGTGAGGTACAAATGGATATCAATAATCAGGTGGTCAGACCTTGGATTAGTGTAGTAGCAACAGAGAGGAAGTGAGGCCACTTCCAAGGTGTTTGGGGCCTAGGTGAACTGGGAAAATGGAGGTGCCATTGGAAGGAGGCACCAGTTTTCAGGATGAATGAAATTCCAGATAGATGGATTTTAAAGAGAGAGCGATGGGTAGTAAAAGAGGAAAGTGTGACTTAGGGCAAATCAGGTAAGTTTTCCAGATCCAGCAGCCTTATGTCCCAACTGAAATAATAATATGCGCCCTACTTACCTCACAGTGTGGTTATGAAAAATCAAATGAGAAAAGAGACTATAAATCCATTCATCAGACTAAATTCATTTCCATAGCCCTGTGTCAGATGGCACAAGTGTGACTGCCTATTGCCGTCAATGGGACAGGAAATGGAGACTTGGGTTCCTCATCATAGCAGCGGTGACTCAAATGTGCAGAATGAATGAGTTCTCTGAAGGACACAGTTTAGAGGCAGAAAAACAGGAGGCCCAGAAAACCTACTGTCAGAGGTAGGAGCAAGGGGAACTAGTGAAGGAGAGAAACCAGTCCAGTTCCCATTATCTCACAGACATGGGGACGGCTGGCAATACCCTTCAGTCAAGGATGCCAAGCCACATTATCTACCGCTTATTTCAACTGCTTTGTTACAGCTGCTTTATTTCAGAAAGGCCTTTTCAAATTGCGGACATGCACATCCACCCCCGTGGTGACGTCACTCTTCTCTCTCTAACAGATTGACTTCGTGGCCCATGATGACATTCCGTACTCATCTGCTGGCTCAGATGATGTTTACAAGCACATAAAGGAAGCAGGTGAGGGGTTCTGGGCTCCCCTGTCTACTGTGGCACCAGAATCAGGTTTAGTGTGTCATAGGCATTGGTCTCCAGTATAGACATACAAGTTGGCATTTCAGAGGTCTTCCTAGTAGCCTTTACAATAAGGTGACCAGACGTCCAGCTTTTGGTGGGACAGTCCCGATTTTTAACAATTTATCCCGCATCCTGCAGCATTTCAAAAAAGTCCCAGTTTTTGGAAAGAATCTTTTAAATTTTAAAAATCTTTTAAACTTTTTTAAAACGCTGCAGGACGTGGGATAAATTGTTAAAAATCGGGACTGTCCCGCCAAAAGCGGGACGTCTGGTCACCTTACTTTACAAGCCTCTGTTCACATGTGCTAAATGGTGCAGACACAAATTAGGTATTTAGATAGGAATTAACCTGAGCCCCAAAGTACTCAACTTCCGGTTTAAGGCCCCATCAGACTAAACTCACAGGATCCGCTGGTGTAAAGGGCAATCATTTTCCTCATCACAACGAAGTCCTCACAACGAAATTATTTTATCCTCCCAAGAAAGTTCCTTCCAGAAGACGGCAGATAACTGGCTAATGAACCATCTGGACTCCTTGTCTGCAAAGTCAGTCCTGCCGTGTATCATCTTGTCACGTGACAATAATATCCTCAGAGTACCGCATGCAGAGGACAGAAAGCACGGATAAGTTTTGTAGATTCCGGCAAAATATAGGACATCTCCAAAAAGTTGTATACACACACTTTGAATAACGATAAAAGCAGTGCTTATTAAATACATTTCATTTTTTAAAATGGAGCTAGCAGCTGTTAAAGTGGGGACACCCTATATTTTCTAACCAAAACTGTCAAGTGTTATGGAGGGCAGACACAGTGCCTGAGCTTTGGAAGTTGTCCCATTTGTCACTGAGCCTTTCTGTCAAGGTCAGAGACTCTGATCAACTCAAGGGTGTTATTGGGCGGATGGGGAGATGGGTTTCCTTCTACTGCAGACTCCCTGGAGTTAATTCCTTCATCAACTTCTCTCTTCCTCCTGGAACATTGTTGCATCCAACTCCACGGACCACCAGTTGGCGACCTCTGATTTATACTACAGTCCATTTGTCATAAGCAAGTCTCTAAGGCCAGCCCAGATTTCAGGGGATGGGAACTGTGCTCCTGTTTAATTCACCACAATTCTCATCTCCACATTGAATAGTCAGATGGCACTGTACTTGCCCTGGGAGCACAGGCATAAGCCTATGGTGACTTTTCATATGCACAGGGACCCATTCTGGCGGTCCATTGATCTGCTCTGTTGAGTCCTCACCTATGGAGACCTACAGCAGAGATCCGTTTAGGGTCCAGATAGAGGAGGCCAGCGTATTCCCTGTGGGAGAAAGATGCTCAGAATGGCCTCAGCCCCCACATTTGGCTTTTTTACTTGAGGTATACGTTCAATGACAGAAATCACGTTAAATGAAGCCGGAGGAATAACGGGCATGAATTAAAGTTTACAGTACCCTGCTTATCAAAGCTAGGTGTCAAAATCCTGCCGCAAAGCTGGATGAAAAGATGAGGCTTAAATGAAGTAGACCGTAAGGTCCACATCATCCTCGTTCTAATATCGCCTACTACTGTTGAAAGTTTTCTTCATTAACATGTGCTCTGCTGCTTCTTAAAATAGCTCCATAACCAAACGCTGCGATTCTGAAAAGCATGATAAAAAAGGTTCTCTGATCATACTCATTACTGAATATTTTTAGCAGAGCAATAATTAGGATGTGGAGGAAGCCGGGTGCCTCATTATATCAGCAGAGGGCTTGGCTTCTTTCAGAGACCTACCTCCCAAGCAGCCAAAGCAAATCTCTCCCCAAAGCCAACTTTTAGTTCCTCAGCCACAGAGACCTCACCCTGTGGCTTCAAAGAAAGGATGAGCTCGTGGCACCAGTTTCTCAGGGATGTGTTCAAGTCCAGGAATAGCTAGAGAATCTTCTTCACATCTCAGCAGGCGGGAGCAGAGTGAAATAGCTGTCTGCTGAAAGATGGCACATACTTCTCACCAGAAGGCTCCCTGCTGTTCTCAGCGAGGTGTCATTTCAGGTCCCCTCTTCCTGTTTTTGGGAAAACTCAGACTTCTCCACCCACCAAAGCACCCCGCACAGCTGGGTCACTTGAGTGTTGTTTATATCCACACATTTAGATGTTTGCACCCTCCGCCCCCTTTTTAGAAGGTGATAAAGGACCTTTTTGGTCTCGTTGGAACCCCAACTCTGTCCTCTGAGTCACAGAATATTAGAAACTGGATGCGTTGTCTCAACATCAGCAGTGCCACCCTGCTGCTGAGACTGCGAACATGCAGATGATCTCCAAAGCAAGCTCCAAAGGGACATCCTGAACCCTAACCCGAACCCGAACCCTAACCCTAACCCGAACCCTCATTCTAACCCTAACAAAACAAAACAAAACAAACAAAAAAGGGACTCCCTGGGAGGGGCCAGAAGACTAGAAATTTACCTCCCCCCCTTGATAGATTCAGAGAACACTGGATTTGGAAGGGCATTTAGAGATAAATATTCATCTAGTCCAGGGGTCTTCAAACTATGGCCCGCGGGCCACATGCAGCCCCCAGGGGAGTCTGATCCTGCCCGCCAGGTTTTTTGGGCAGTGAGCGCAGCCAAGGTGTTACAGTAGGAATTAGTAGTTCATATAGTCCGGCCCTCCAGGTCTCTGAGGGACCGTGATCTGGCCCCCACTTAAAAAAGTTTGAGGACCCCTGATCTAGTCACTCACTCACCAAATGTCCCTACAAGTGCCCAATTGTCACCTGGTGCTGAGACTAGAGAAGAGAATGAGACACGAGCAGCGCCTTTCCTCATGTAGCTTATAGCCACGCCAGGAGGCAGGAGTTGAACGAGTTGTTTTATAAAGACCTTGGAATATCTGAAGGACAAGAGCAGGCAGTTGCCTTGGTAGGGAAATAACGAACAGGAAGACCCAGTCAGGGGTTGAGAGGTTTCCTTGAGGAAGTGACGCTAACGGTGAAACCCAATGGATGACCAAGACTTAACCAGGTGGAGTGGTTTGTGGCAGAGTAAAGAGAGGGGCCAGCCCTTTCAGGACACTGAAGTTCAGTGTGGCTGGACCAAGGCAGGGCCAGACGGTTGCCCAGTGCCATGGACTACAATGAGAATGGTGCCCCCTGCCCCTGTGTAGCACAGGGACTTGGCTTAGCGAGCGAAGGAGGTGAAGAGCATCTGAGGTGAGACTGGAGAAAAGCACAGGGAAGAGATAATGCAAGCTGCTGCAGAGCCAGGTTAAGGATTTGAATCTAAATTCAGAGGACAGTAGCCTGGCCAGCATGGCTCTGTGGTTGAACCAGAAAGTCACGGTTCGATTCCCAGTCAGGGCATATGCCCAGGTTGCAGGCTTGATCCCTAGTATGGGGCATACAGAAGGTAGTCGATCAATGATTCCCTCTCATCATTAATGTTTCTATCTCTCCCTCTCCCTTCCTCTCTCTGAAGTCAATAAAAACATATTAAATGCAGAGGACAGTAGAAAGCCAATGAAGCGTGTTGGATAGGCATATAACTTGCATTTTGAAAGACTGCTCTGAGCTCTTGCTCTGGGGAAAGCTAACTGAGGGGACCAAGGACATGGCATCGCTGGAGAGTGGTATTGAGGCTCCTGCTGTAATTTTGGCAAAGGATGGCATTAGATTGGGTTAGAATTGAAGAATGGAGACAATTACATCAGTTGGGGAGACATTTAGATCGGTGATTGGAAGGAAATTGGGGATAAGGAGTGAGGAGAGGGAAGTAGCATGGATGAGCCCAAGGTCATCTTATCGCCACGTCATTTCTCAGCTTTGGAGACTGAGATTAAGTAACTTGCCTTCTGAGGCTTAAGAAACTTGCCCAAGTCTACAAACCAAGAAGCCAGTATCATGGTCCCTAGGCTCTGTCCATCATGCCATGCCATGCCTGGCATCTCTGACTGAGTAGCCATAATCATACTGGGTAGAAGGATCTCAATTGCCAGCACGGCATTTCAGTTGACACCTGTAAGCACAAACCAGATTCTTGTCTTTGATAACATTTGTGACCGCTTCTTAGCCCTGTATTGGCATACCCATACATATCTGAGGACTTTAAGCAAGTTCTATTGGGATTTGGCATCCTCTCCTTTTTTTTTTTTTCCCCTCAGTCCCACGTATTCTAAACAAAAGGGCCTTTGAGTGGGGATATCACCATCCAGAGTAGAACAAACTTGGGGAGATAAAATCATCTAGCACTCCACAAACACGCCTTTAGGTCAGAGAAAACAAAAATAGAACACTTTTTCTTCTTTTCCTTCAGTATCACATGACGCAGACTTCCTTGGGAAAGAAGGGGAGTTGCCATGATCTGACCAATTCATTGACTCCGTTTTATTCTCTCTTCATTTGCTCATTTAATTTGCATTTCTTGAGCAACCTTCCATGTGCCAGACCCAGGGGCACTAACCTTGGTGCTGGGGATGCAAAGACAGTGAAGGTATAACCTGTGCTTCCAGAATGTTCTCTTTCCACAAGGAGAGAGACATTGGGAACACTTCCGTTAGTGGGAGGTGCTCTTCAGTTGCAGGGCACACCATACTCATTGCCTGTCTCAGATGTTGAGGATTCTGCCCAGTGTTGTCAAGACTTCCCAGAGGCATGACCTTGAAGCTGGATGGTGCAGGATGAGGAATGATATGGCTGATGTGAGTGAGGAAGGAGTCAAGGCAGAAAGGAAGGGCTGGGCATGAGCAAATGCTAGGAGCTGGGGGAGTGTGTGGTACGTCCAGGTCTAGGATGATGAATATTCGGGGTTAAAGGTAGAACAGGGGCATTCAGAACTGAGCCTGGAAGACTCAGCTGGGCCGGTGTGGAGGGCCGCCTGAGAAGGCACATGGACATTCTTTAAATTGTAAGCTGAGCCCGAGGCACTGGCAGAGTACCTTTGTCCAGGTATCAGCAGGGGCCGGTCTAGATATGTAAATCCAGTAATGCTAGAGCCTAGTTAAGAATGCAAATAAGCTCCTATGACCCTATAAATAAACCTGCTGCATGGCTTGGGGGGTCGCTTGCTGCCTCTCTATTAGAGAGGTGGCGCCCACCTAGCGCCCAGCTTGATGAATCTATTTCTGCCTCTGGTCTCTTTCTTTCTTAATCCCCAGCTCCTCCACTCAGGAACCTGTTTCCTTTTCCGTGATGTAGATGGACACGGAAAATAGAGAAACAGCCCCCTGCAGGCCAGATGTGAAAACCTCCCTGGCACAGCAGGAGCTGCAGGGAGGGGGAAAGGAGATGGGTCAACCGAATCCTTCTTCCTTTTTTCTCCTCATCTCCCCTTTCCTATCTGAACAGGGATGTTCGTTCCGACTCAGAGAACGGAAGGTATCTCAACATCAGATATCATTACCAGAATTGTCCGCGACTATGATGTGTATGCCCGCCGCAACCTCCAGAGAGGGTACACAGCAAAGGAACTGAATGTCAGTTTCATAAACGTAAGTGTGCCACTTGATACCCTCTGAAGGCCACCAAATCACACCGCGGTCGCCGTTTATTGAGCACTTACTATATGCCATGCAGTATTCTTGGTGTTTTCCATTTATGGTCTCATTCAATCCACATAGCAACCCAATGATGTATTACCATCCCGTTTTACAGATGGAGAAACCAGTGTTCAAAGAGGTAACATAAGTCAACCAAGGCACACAGGTAGTGAGCTCCACATTTTATAAAGGAACTGCTTCTCTCCCCTCCCCTCCCCTCCCCTCCCCTCCCCTCCCCTCCCCTCCCCTCCCCTCCCCTTAATGTTCCTCTTTAGAGTTCTCAGACCTGGGCCAATCGTTTCTGGGAGATCTGCTCTCATGAAAAGCAAGAGTTTTCTTCTGACCCCAGCTGGTTTGGCTTAATGGGTAGAGGGTTGGCCCTTGGACTGAAGTGTCCCAGGTTTGATTCTGGTCATGGGCATGTACTTTGATTGCAGGCTCAATCCCTAGCCCTGGTCAGGGGCCAGGCAGAAGGCAAATGATTGATGTGTCTCTCTCACATCGATGTTTCTCTCTCTGTCTCTCCCCCTCCCTTCACTCTCTCTAAAAACTAATGGGAAAATATCCATGGGTAAAGATTAACAACAACGACAAAAATAGTTCTCTTCTGCTCAAAGGGAGGGAAGGAGGGCAGAGAGGATGGAAAGCTAAAGCCCTCTTGTTCTAACATTTTTTAAATTTTCATCTTATTAAAGCCTCACCGATGCTCGCTAGACACCTTAAAAACAGTTTTTTCTTGTCCAGAGAAATTACAGCTGCTTAAATAAAGCCTCAAGTCTTTGGTTTCCTTGGGTATTTCTGCCATATTGTTCGCCCAGAGCTGCTGTGAGCTTAATAATAGAGTAGCTGTTAAAACAATCTTTAAAACAAGCAAAACAGACCGTTAAAAAGCAGAGAGGGCAGCCCACTTGCTGGAGGTGATGGTAGTGAGTCTGGACAACTGTGTTTGCCTAGACTCCAAGGAGCCCAGGCAGTTGATCAAAACAAGAACTCTCCATCCATCCAGAATTTCAACCCCCCAAAATAGATCGGTACTGCATTTCCAAAGAGGGATTTTTCTATAAAACTAGATGCTTAGAATCACACGCCGCCATAATTACCCAGCAGCTTATACAGGCTGGTCACTGGTACCTTCACAATGAGGAGGGGCTCATTCACTATAAATCGGAGATTATTAGTTGTCCCTGAAAGATGGGGGGTGAGGGTGACAGGGTTGGTGGGCCAGGCTCTGTGGCTTCATGCAAGCCAGGCAACAAAGTGGAGAACGTCAGCTTCAAGTGGCACCAGACTAAGTGGCTGAGAAGAACTCAGTCACCGAGATCATTTGGTGTCTCATAGGGAAGGAAGCCCCGGGTATTTCAAGAAATTAAACTGATTTTTAAACTGAATTCAGTCACCCTAACCAGTGTGGCTCAGTGGATAGAGCATCGGCCTGTAGAATGAAGGGTCCCAGGTTCGATTCTGGTCAAGGGCATGTACCTTGGTTGTGGGCACATCCCCAGTAGGAGGTGTGCAGGAGGAAGCTGATAGATGTTTCTCTCTCATCGATGTTTCTAGCTCTCTATCCCTCTCCCTTCCTCTCTGTAAAATAATAAAATATATTTTTAAACTGAATTTAGTCAACCATCCAAGCATGTTGAGCCATTTCCAAAAGTTCTTGCTCATGCTTATATATATATATATATATATATATATATATATATATATATATATATATATATATATATATATATAATTTTATTTTATTTTATTTTATTTTATTTTATTTTATTTTATTTTATTTTATTTTATTTTATTTTTTACAGAGAGGAAGGGAGAGAGATAGAGTTAGAAACATCGACCAGCTGCCTCCTGCACACCCCCCAAAGGGAATTGCCCTCAACCAAGGTACATGCCCTTGACCGGAATCGAACCTGGGACCTTTGAGTCCACAGGTCGACGCTCTATCCACTGAGCCAAACCAGTTTTGGTGCTCACGCTATTTAAGCGGCCTTTGGATAAGCCCCTGAGCTCAGGGAACTGTGCAATCAGCATGGACACTCTCGTGCCTTTTCTGTGACAACAAACCTGGCTGCAGCCTGGAGAGAGGGTCACATGTGTCGGAAGGGCGTGTAGATGAATCACAGAACCCGAGAGGTGGCTGGAACCTGCCGAGGGTCAGTCATCCTGGCCAAGTCCCTCCATGTAGGAATGAGGAAAGCTAGCTCAGAAGGTGCCTGGCCAAGGCCCCTCAGCAAGGTAGAGGTGGAGGCTGCAGCAGCCTCCCAGCCTTGTGACTCCCGATCCAGTGCTCATCCTACTACTCTGTGCTGCCCCTGAGAGCCGTTATAATAACCAGAGAGTAAAAGTTGCTGAGTGGCCCAGCTGACATGGCTCAGTGGTTGAACCAGGAGGTCACAGTTCGATTCCCGGTCAAGGCACATGCCCAGGTTGTGGGCTCGATCCCCAGTGTGGGGCTTGCAGGAGGCAGCCAATCAATGGTTCTCTCATTGATATTTCTGTCCCTCTCTTCCTCAAATCAATAATATCCTATATAATAAAAGCCTAATATGGGCCCAAACCGGTTTGGCTCAGTGGAAAGAGCGTCGGTCTGCGGACTGAAAGGTCCCAGGTTCGATTCCGGTCAAGGGCATGTACATTGGTTGCGGGCACATCCCCAGCAGGGGGTGTGCAGGAGGCAGCTGGTCAATGTTTCTCTCTCATTGACATTTCTAACTCTCTATCCCTCTTCCTTCCTCTTTGTGGAAAATCAATAAAAATATATTTTTTAAAAAGCCTAATATGCAAATCAACTGAACCATGGAATGACCAGTGAAACGACCAGTCACTATGATGTGCACTGACTACCAGGGGCAGATGCTCAATGCAGGAGCTGCCCCAAGCCCACAGGCTCCAGGCCAGCCAAGGCGGGTGCCAGCAGGGGGCTCCCTGATTACCCTGGCAAGTGGCATCAGGGGGCGGGGGAGGGGCCAGCTAGTGAGGGGGCGGCACCAGGCTTGCCAAAGGGGCTGCCAGCAGGGGCCCCTGATTGCCCCATTAGTCGCCACACAGACGGGCCCTTATCGCTGGCCAGGCCTAGGGATCCTCCCGACGCATGAATTTCATGCACCAGGCCTCTAGTATACATATAAAAAGCTGAGTGGCAGCACATATAGCTCACACCGCACCCTGAGGCTGCAGTGAAGTTTGGAAAGTCTAACTCAGGGAATCCTGACCCAGTTTTGCAATAGTCCAGGTGCCTCGAGAAAATCTGAAATCTGAAATGAACTACAGTCCCATGTAGTGAAGAAAAATGATAAAGCTTATTACCTATGTAGGAGAAAACATATGATTTCATGGAGGGGAAGACCCTCTGTTTCATGTTATTTTTATGGTTTTCATACCATTCTCATCCAGTAACAGGATTAAATGCCTATGCCACTTAATAGCGATGAAACAGACAACACACACTGAGCTTTGACTAAATGCCAGTCTGTGCCAAAGCGCATTCTTGCATTAGTTTACCTAATTGTTGCAGTGCCCCTATAAGGTAGGGATAATGATCCCATTTCACAGATGGGGAAACTGAGGCTTAGAGGTGCCATGTGACTTGCTTAACATACAATGCCTTCCAGGCGTACAGATATTAGCACTGCTGCATAAAGGCTATAAGACAAAGTCCCAGTCAAAAGAAGCTATCAGATAAAAGAATTCTTCACCACCAAGGAAATCAATGCAGTTCAGCTAGCTTAATGGAAAATACCATTACAATGAAAAGTTTAGCATAACACGTGGATTCTAAGGCCCAGCAAATGAACCACTTTTTCTTTTCTTTAATATATTTTATTGATTTTTTATAGAGAGGAAGGGAGAGGGGTAGAGAGAAACATCAATGAGAGAGAAACATCAACCAGCTGCCTCCTGCACACCTCCCACTGGGGATGTGCCCGAGACCAAGGTACATGCCCTTGACTGGAATCGAACCAGGGACCTTTCAGTCCTCAGGTCGACGCTCTATCCACTGAGCCAAACCGGTTAGGGCATGACTCGCTTTTTCAATCCATATTTGTTTTAACAAATGTCTCAGTGAAACGGAAGACTCAGGAAGCAGAAATCTCAGAAAGCCTCTGAGGAGCCATATGTTCATTTATACTTTGACTAAGTCCCAGCAGAATTGGGGGGGGGGGGCGGGTATTTACCTAATATCTATCCATAATAAAGAGCAAATATATATCTTTGTTCTTCTCTTATATAAGTGAATTCAACCAAGACATTTACAAAAAAGAGACCATTAAAACAAGTTGTACTTCACCTGTACATATCCAACAAGACTAATGATAAGTGCCTTTTCTTTTTCTTTTTTTCAATCCTCACTTGAGGATATTTTTTCCATTGATTTTTAGAGACAGGGAAAGACAGAGAGAAATATCCATATGAGAGAAACACATCGATTGATTGCCTCTGGCCTGGGTTGGGGAGGAGCCTGCAACCGAGGTACATCCCTTGACCGGAATCGAACTCGGGACCCTTCAGTCTGCAGGCCGACGCTCTATCCATTGAACCAAACTGGCCAGGGTGACAAGTGACTTTTCTAATCAGAGATGTGCCTTCCCACCAATCCAGCTCTTGGGAAATAGTAACATCCTGACTCTTCAGATCAGGAACATAAGTTGAAATAAAATATAACCACTAATGTGAATGACGGATCTCTCTCATGCCCTCTCCGATAAATCCATTTTTCCCCTCCTCTACTTTTTGACCAGGAGAAGAAATACCGCTTTCAAAACCAGGTAGACAAGATGAAAGAAAAAGTTAAGAATGTGGAGGAAAGATCGAAGGAGTTTGTTAACAGAGTGGAAGAAAAGAGTCATGATCTTATTCAAAAGTGGGAAGAGAAGTCAAGGGAATTCATTGGCAACTTCTTAGAACTGTTTGGGCCAGATGGAGCATGGGTATGTAATTATTTCACTTGGCCCCGCGATGACGGGTGTTTTCAGTGTATCTTTTCTCACGAAACTACTCAAGGTTGTCCCTTATCTCAACCCAATATGTGGCCTCCACTTGGGGCATCCACCAGCCTGAGTGACTTTTAAGTTCATGTCACTTCCTTATTTAGTTCCTGCTTTACCCTTCAATATAGTACCCAATAGTACCCAAAGCCAGCTCTTGTCCAGAGCTTAAAGCCATTTGGTGGTCATCGAATGGAATTACTGCAGAGGTTGGTTCTGTAGCTTATCTCAGGTTCCCAGTGGGAGATGATACAAAGCTTGACGATAAAGGTAAACTGAGTCAGTGGCATCATGGAGCTTGTGTTGTAAGACAAGGCTAACCGGCTCCTGGATCAGCCAGGGGAGAAGGGTGCAAACCAAACAGCTGCCTAGGTCAGCTCTTGTTACCAGAAACTCTCCTGTTTCATTGGTTGGAAGGGAGAGAAGAGGTAGGAATTGGCCCTGCATCTCTACCCATCATGCCCTGATTTCCCTGTTGTTGTTGTTGTTTCTTTTTTTTTTTCTTTTTCCCCCTCCTGTTTTTTCCATGGCATGTGTATGTTGGCACAGAAGTCTTTGGGGACTGATGCCACAATCTGAATCTTTTTTAAAACATTTTTTATAGATTTTTTACAGAGAGGAAGGGAGAGGGATAGAGAGCTAGAAATATCAATGAGAGAGAAACATGGACCAGCTGCCTCCTGCACACCCCCCACTGGGGATGTGCCAGCAACCAAGGTACATGCCCTTGACCTGAATTGAACCCGGGACCTTTCAGTCTGCAGGCCAACCCTCTTTCGTCTGAGCCAAACCAGTTTCAGCCACAATATAAATCTTAAAACAGAGAGAAAATGTCAAGGGTCCCTTGCCTAAATTCTACAGAAAATTCAGAATGAAATATATGAGAAGGGAAAAGAAAATTCTGGAAACCCCCTCGAACTCCCTTAATATTTTCTATTGTATGTCCACCTCCAGAGTAAATAACCAACACTGTCAGCAGAGTTAATGAGGGTTCTATGAAAGAGATACTTTCACAGCTAGCTTCCTTTTAAAACAAAAATAAATGATTCCATTTCATTTCCCTGATTTTAAGTAGCCTAGATTTCCTATTATGACATGAGAAGTCTCTAACAAAATCCACTTCGGCTTAATTATTTTATTGATGGCTTGTCACTCCTGCCTCTCTGCTCATTTGAGCTGGTTCATTAGAGGATTATCTAAAAGTAAAACACTCAATTAGTGATAGAAAAAGAACAACGTGTGAGAAATGGGAAGAGACGCTTTGCTGAAAGCCTAGTGGTTTCTAAGTGATGATAGAGGGAGGTTAGCAAGTCCTGTTGGCTGAATCCGCACGCGGCTGCTTTAACCCTTGTTGACCTCCAGAAAGAGATGGTAAGAGTGGAGGAGCCAAGGGCTGGGTTCCTGTTCCTTTCCCCTTGGGCACGCTAACATTTGCGCTCAGGTCAGTTGAATTCATGGGACAGTATGTATGACCTTGTGTGTGCACAGTACTGGGGAAACCTTAAGGATATAGTGCAGACCCTGTTCTCTGGTGTTCCATGGTCTCCATCAGCTAAAGTCTGAAGCTCCCTATTTACCCTGTTTCCCCGAAAATAAGACAGTGTCTTATATTAATTTTTGCTCCCAAAGATGCGCTAGGTCTTATTTTCAGGGGATGTCTTATTTTTCCATGAAGAAGAATACGGTACACATTTATTGTTAAATGAAAATAAAGGAAATTTATTACCTGTATATGGTACGGTAGTATGGTAGTTGTCAACACAAACCAGACAAACTGTGAATCCTACAGTATCAAGAATTTACTCATTTATTCAATGACAATCATGTCGTCATCTTCTGGAACATCATCATAACAATCCAATTCCTGAACTTCCTGGTGCATTTCTTGTGAAATTAATTTTCATTCTGAGACAGAGCCTAGGGGGGGCCTTATTTTCGGGGGATGCCTTATGTTTCACTCAGAAGGAAACCTGTAAGTAGGTCTTATTTTCGGAGGATGTCTTATTTTCGGGGAAACACGGTACCTAGTGTGTAACTTAATGGTTCACTTTTTCACAACTAATCTTCAAATTCTGAAGAAATAGCTAGTGGTGGGTAAATGAAACCAGGTAGGTATTCCTGTGCTCATAGGGATTCAGAAATGTGTCTGCTGAGAAGCTCTGGTGTTGCAACTCAAGGGGGTGGGTGTTTTCTCCATGTGGAGTGAGCAAAGGCAGGGAAGGGATATCATTTCATAGAAACTGTGTAGATTCTAGTCGTTTCAGGCTCCCCATGAAGGTGAATAGTAGCGGGAATTGTTCTGGGGTGGGGGTGGGGGTCAGGTGACACAAGCTGAGGTGATTTTGAAGAAATGAAACCCAGCTTAGAGACTGGAGGTTTTCCTTTTTGAAACTTGCTATTAGTGTCAAAACTGTTATTAACGTTAATTTACTGTATCAGCCAGACTTAGACATTACTTTTTTTTTCTGTTGACATTAAAAGTACAGGAATAGTTACGAGGATGTTAAACGCCAAGATAAGTAATTTGCTTTTCATGAATATGCTATTACTATAATAATTCTTTATTTGTGAATTTGGGACTGGAACTCATTTCTTAAAATAGAGGACCTGCATTATCTGAAAATACAGTACTGATACAAATAACCCAAACTTGAAAAGGCAGAAAATAGAAGGATTTAAGTTACAAAATTCATAGAACCTTCCGGCATTTGCAAAAGATATGCCATGGCTACAATCTTGCATATCTACATCGATCTATGTTGATCTATATATGATCAATATATACAAATAGGTATAGGTCTGGATACAAAGCTTGGTTACAACTTGATCTTTGATGGATCAAATTTTGCAGGCAGACCTGGTTTGATTGGCCCTCACAGACTAATCCTGGTATATTTGGAGAGGACAATACACAAGGATATGAAAACACCAGGAGGTGGTGGGGCCATCTTGGCAGATGCATTTGAGGATTTGAACAGGCAATCGGTTTCTCAATCGCTAGAATAGACTATCTATTCCCATTTATTCAGTCTCATTAGTGGATTATCAGAGCCCAAGATAACATTTTTTTCATTTTTTTAATTAAGGTATTATATGTGTACATATCTTACCAAACCTCCCCCCTTTTTTAAAATTTATTTTATTGATTTTTTAGAGAGGAGGGGAGAGAGATAGAGAGTTAGAAACATCAATGAGAGAGAAACATCGATCAGCTGCCTCCTGCACAACCCCTACTGGGGATATGCCCACAACCAAGGTACATGCCCTTAACCGGAATCGAACCTGGGACCTTTCAGTCCACAGGCCAACGCTCTATCCACTGAGCCAAATCGGTTTCGGCCTAAGATATCATTCTTCAATCTCATCACCTACCACCCTATTTATTTAAGTATAGTCATGCACCACATAAAGATTTTTCAGTCAAAGATGGACCACATATATGATAGATAAGATTATAATGGAACTGAAAAATTCCTATCACCTAGTGATGTCATAGCCATCTATATATATAAAAGTCTAAGCAACTGAACAAGGGTTAATGGGTTGCTCTGATACGCACTCACCACCAGGGAGCAGATGCTCAATACAGGAGCTGCTTCCTGGTGGTCAGTGCATTCCCACAGCCAACCTCCGGCAGTCCCTCCCTGATTGGGGTTCCTCCCCCACAGTTGGCCAGCGCTGATGGCCCCAATCAGGACTAGGTAAGATGACCCAATCAGGCCCTATCGCCAGCCAGGCCGAGGGATCCCACCCATGCACGAATTCGTGCACCAGGCCTCTAGTCTATATATATAAAAGCCTAAGTGACCAGATGTCCAAACGACTGGTTACTATGGCATGCACTGACCACAAGGGGGCAGACGCTTAATGCAGGGGCTGTCCCCCTGGTGGTCTGTGTGCTCTCACAGCCAACCTCCCGTGGCCAGCCAACCTCTCACAGTCCCTCCCCCAGGCTGGCAGGTCCTGATCGGCCCCCACTGGGACTGGGCAAGATGGCCCCATCACTGGCCAGGCTGAGGGACCCTACCTGTATGAATTCGTGCACCAGGCCTCTAGTTGTAGTATAACACATTACTCATGAGTTTGTGGCAATGTTAGTATAAACAAACTATAATGCTACCAGTCCCTTAAAAGCATAGCACATACGATTAAGTACAGTGCATCGTACTTGACAATGGTAATAGAGGACTATGTTACTGGTTTGTATATTTGCTATACTATACTTTTGTCAGTAGTTGATAGTTGTTCTATTTATAAAATTTGCTATAGACATATGCTGTGTTATGCCAACAGCAGCTTCATACATCTCATATCTACTGGGTCTCTTGATTACATTCTTTCCTCTTGAACTCAATTTACTCTGGTGTTTTGTTATAACGTGCTCTACAGGCCTGTAGCCTAGGAGCAATAGGCTATACCAGGGTGGGGAATGTCCAGCCTGTGGGCCGTATAAAGGCTTGAGAAATCATTTGGCCTGGCCCTGCCAAGGCATGAGGGGTGAGTTAATGAAAAGTTTGACCAAATAGAGCAGGCTCATTTTTAAGTTGATAATTTGTATGGCCCACGAATGATGTTATAAATATCCAAATGGTCCTTGGCAGAAAAAAGGTTCCCCACCCCTGGGCTATCCCATAGGACCTAGGTGTAGTAGGCCACCCCATCTAGGTTTGTGTAAGTGCACTCTATGATTCCTACACAATGATGAAACTGCCTATGCCATTTCTCAGAATGCATCCTTGCCATTAAGTGATACATGACTGTATGTGCTTGATTCTTGTAACCTCCTGACATACTCAAAAGACAGCCTGTAACCCAAGCAGAGTGCCAAAGCGAAGCCTTCCCAACAGAGATTTGGTATTACCTCTCTTGGAAGGGGGTGTCTCTTTGAAAGATACTATCAAGGGAGGGGCTTTAAAGAAGTTAAATTTTGAAGCTTTGTTGCCATGGTGGAGGCGACACCATTCACTTCCGTGGTACTAAGTGGCAAGGGGCCAGGACTGAGGTAGGCTGAATCAGCTTTCACAGTTAGGTTTTGGGATAGGGCCTTCCTAGTGAAAGTTGTTTTTTTGTTTGAAGTATCTGAATCCAGAGCAGACACATTCTACTTAAACAACATGTGCTGTTTTTTAAACACATGTACTTTTTGGAATGATCTGCCACTACCGTGTTTCCCCGAAAATAAGACATCCTCCTAAAATAAGACCTAGCGCATGGAAAGATAAGACATCCCCTGAAAATACGACCTAGTGCAACTTTGGGAGAAAAAATTAATATAAGACACTGTCTTATTTTCGGGGAAACAGAGTATATTCCTTCATTGACTGTACACAGAGAATCATTTCCGGTTTAAAGTGAAAGTGGGTCTATTCTATCTTACCATGTGAACGTAGACCCTTTCCTGGGAGCACCAGGAGACAATGACCTTAAGTGCAAATTTCTAGTTCATCCTGGACCACAAATTCCCTCTGCCCCAATTTAATCAGTAGGCCAACCAAACAGGTCTTTGCCATCTGACATATGAGATTACCTTAAAAAAAAAAAAAAAAAAGACTGATGTATTTTAGAAAAAATACAGATTTATCTACAGGAGGTCCATTGGTGGTTGCTAGATGCAGGGAGTGGAAGGGTGGGTAAAATGAGTGAAGGGAATCAAAAGGCACAAATTACCACTTATAAAATAAACTAGAGGCCCAGTGCACAAAATTCGTGCACAGTATATGTGTGAGGGGGGCCCTCAGTCCAGCCTGCATTCTCTCTAATCTGGGACTCCTTGGGGGATATCCAATTGCTGGTTTAGGCCTGTTCCCACAATTGGACATCTCTCTCACAACCAGGGTCACTGGCTCCTAACTGCTTGTCTGCCTGCTTGATTTCCCCTAGCCACTCTGCCTGCCTGACTGCCCCTAACTGCCTTTACCTGCCAGCCTGATTGCCCCAACTGCCCTCCCCTGCCAACCTGATCACCCCCAACTGCCCCTCCCTGCCAGCCTGATCGCCCCCCAGCTGCCCTACCCTGATGGCCTGATCCCTCTAATTGCTCTCCCCTGATGACCTGATTGCTCCCAAATGCTCTCCCCTGCTGCCGTGATCACCTCTAACCACCTCTGCCTTGGCCCTGCCACCATGGCTTTGTCCGGAAGGTCTCCTGGTCTAATTAGCATATTACTCTTTTATTAGTATAGATAAGCCTTGGGGTGCAATGTACAGCATGGTGACTATATATATAATATTGTATTTCATACTTACAACTAAAGTTGCTAAGAGAGTAGATGGTAAAAGTTCTCATCACAAAGTTGTGTAACTATGTGTGGTGATGGATGTTAACTAGTCTTGTTGTGGTGATCATTTCACAATATATACAAGTATTGAATCAAGTTATACACCCGAAACTAAAATGTCAATTATTTTTCAATTAAAAAAAAATAAATGTGAACATAGACTTTTTTCTCTATTGTTTACTCCTGTATCCTTAAGGCTTAGATTAATGCCTGAACCATACATAGTGTGCTATCAGGAAATATTTGTTGAAAGAATGAATGATCAAATTTCAGACTTTTCATGTCAGGAAAACCTTCCATAATACATTGTAATATACAAAGTGTTTCTTTTCAACTTCTATCATGAAAATATACCATGCTAGTAAAACAAACAAACAAAAAATCCCATCATGTGTGTGTCTATACATATACTACTATAATGAGATATTATTTGTATCTGCCACATTTTGTTTATCCCTTCATTTATTGGTAGACATTTGAATTGTGTCCACTTTTGGGTTACTGTGAATAGTACTGATATATACATGGATATACAAATATCTACTTAAGTCCCTGCTTTCAATTATTTTGGGTTTGTACCCAAAAGTGAAATTGCTATATAATATGGTAATTCTAGGTTTTTGTGTTGTGTTTTGTTTTGTGTGTTTTTTAGGAACTGCCATGTTATTTTCCATGATGGCTACAACATTTTACATTCTCACCATAATACACAGGGTTCTAATTTCCCTATACCTTCACTAGTACTTGTTTGCTTTTAAATATATTTTATTGGCTGAAACCGGTTTGGCTCAATGGATAGAGCGTCGGCTTGGGGACTGAAGAGTCCCGGGTTCGATTCCGGTCAAGGGCATGTACCTTGGTTGTGGGCATATCCCCAGTAGGGGGTGTGCAAGAGGCAGCTGATCGATGACTCTCTCTCATCGACATTTCTAACTCTCTATCTCCGTTCCTCTCTGTACAAAATCAATAAAATATATATTTTTTAAAAATAAAAAATAAAATAAATAAATATATTTTATTGATTCTTTACAGAGAGAAAGGGAGAGAGATAGAGTTAGAAATGTCGATGAGAGAGAAACATCGACCAGCTGCCTCCTGCACACCCTCTACTGGGGATGTGCCCGCAACCAAGGTACATGCCCTTGACCAGAATCGAACCTGGGACCTTTCAGTCTGCAGACCGATGCTCTACCGCTGAGCCAAACCGGTTTCGGCAGTACTTGTTTTTCAATCCTATCTAATAAAAGAGTAATATGCAAATTGACCATCACTCCAACACAAGATGGCTGCCACGAGATGGCCACAAGGGGAGGGCAGTTGGGAGGGACCAGGCCTGCAAGGGAGGCAGTTGTGGGTGATCAGGCCAGCAGGGGAGGGCAGTTGGAAGGGACCAGGCCTGCAAGGGAGGGCAGTTTTGGGTGATCAGGCCAGGAGGGGAGAGCAATTGGTGGGGGGACTAGGCCTGCAAGGGAGGGCAGTTGGGGGAGATCAAGCTTACAGGAGAGGGCAGTTAGGGGTGACCAGGCTGGCAGAGGAGGGCAGTTAGGAGTGATCAGGCTGTCAGGGGAGCAGTTAGGCATCAATCAGGCTGGTAGGGGAGTGGTTAGGGGGTTATCAGGCTGGCGGGCAGCAGCAGTTAGGGGCAATCAGGAAGGAAGGCAGGCAGGCGAGCAGTTGGGATCTAGCAGTCCTGGATTGTGAGAGGGATGTCCAACTGCCCGTTTAGGCCCGATCCCGGATCGGGCCTAAATGGGCAGTCGGACATCCCTTGAGGGGTCCCAGATTGGAGAGGGTGCAGGATGGGTTGAGGGATACCCTCCATGCATGAATTTCGTGCACCGGGCCTCTAGTATTTTTATAATAGGCATTTTAATGGCACTGCTAATTTTTTAAAAGTATATTTTATTTATTTATTTATTTATTTTACAGAGAGGAAGGGAAAGGGATAGAGAGAAACATTGATCAGCTGCCTCCTACATACCTCCTACTGGGGATGTGCCCACAACCAAGGTACATGCCTTTGACTGGAATCGAACCTGGGACTCTTCAGTCCTCAGACAAACACTCCATCCATTGAGCCAAACTAGTTAGGGTGCCACTGCTAATTTTTAAGACTGTTTTTATCTTGAGAAAATAAATAGAAAATTTAGTTTGTGGATTTGAATTGGATATCCCACTTGAGTCTTTTTGGCAGGGGGTTTAAAAATTGTCTTCCAACAAATGCTTAAGTAAAACATGAATAATCATGGAAAGCTTCTTATTATGTAAGTGGCTAACTACGGAGCATTGATCATGACAAGGGGCTCACTTCCTGGCTGGGTAGCCTTGGGTAAGTTCCTTTGCCTCTCAGTCACCTACCAGGGGTGTTGGGAGGATGAAATTATTTTTTAAACACATTGTTATTGATTTCAGAGAGGAAGGGAGAGGTAGAGAGAAACATCAATGATGAGAGAGTATGGCTGATTGGCTGCCTCCTGCAGGGGATCCAGCTGGAAACGAGGGCATGTGCCCTGACTGGGAATCGAGCCATGACTTCCTGGTTCACAGGTCAATGCTCAACCACTGAGCAACACAGGCTGGGCAGAAATAAATTTTTATATACCATATTTTCCGGCGTATAAGATGACTTTTGAAATGAAAAAAAGTCAACCGAAAATCGGGGGCAAAAGACCAAAATTGCACAAAAATTACCTGCAGATCTTGATGGCAAAGTAAGTCTTTTCTTTGAAGTGGGGGGTAGTCTTATACAGCGAATATAGGCCTAAACCTATGTTTTAACTGTAAAATTAGGGGGTCATCTCATACGCCGGAAAATACGGGGTGTGTGTGTGTGTATAATATATATATATATATATATGTGTGTGTGTGTGTGTGTGTGTGTGTGTGTGTGTGTGTGTGTGTGTATATATATATATATATATATATATATATATATATATATACCTTTAATAGTGCCTAGCAGGCAGGTATCAGACACTATAAACCTTAGTCGTTTATTGATTTGGCCACAACTGAAACTCCGTGAGTTCTGTTGTTTCTCAGAGGTTCAAACCAGAGAGGAAAACTAGGATTTTTTTGTTTGTTTCTTTTGGGGCAGCTATGTCGGACTCTATCTGAAATACTGAAATCTTTCAAGACATTTGTGATGACATTTACTGCCTCAGTGGATGTTAAGAACTTCTTAAAAGGGAAAACTTCGTAGAAGGGGAGAAATACTTTCATATGGACAGGACTATAAATGGGATTATTTTCTCGGGAGGAATCTTTATAAATGGAAACCTCTTGATACAGCAAACGACTGAATTAAAACACCCTTTCTCTTTGAAAATACCACGCCAGGTCTTCATTATTGGTTATATTTCTAAAGTGCTTTCCTTCCCAGGAAGCTCATTACAAACTGTCTCCTGACCTGATTCAATGCAGCTTCTTTGTAGGGGAACCGCCCTTCAAAACGCACCAGTAACAGATCAGAGAGCTTGCGAATTGAGACCCAGAGTTATTTTGCAAGGATATCACATCTTATGAAGTGCGACGCCATTGTTTATCATTAAGGATTCAAGTGATTTCATCCCCTTAGGCAGAATATTCTGTTATGAGCTTAAGTCAAACCGTAATAGACAAGTCGTAGATTCCTTAGAATGTGGGCTTCTAATGGAAATGCTGATAGTCCATCAACAGCGGGAGGGCTAATGGCTGCCACTAAAAATACACTGAAAGATTACAGTAATAAAAATACTATTTTAAAGTGCATGCTAGAAGTTCAAGAATTTTTTTTTAATGTTGTTGTTAATAATAAGCAACCCTCTCCTTTTGGCATTTGATTTTTGTCTTATAAATGGGCTACATATATAACATTTTTGTTTTGTTTTGTTTAATTTTGAGAGGAGTTGGGTCTTTTGGCAGAGTTACCAGTACCTTTAATGGAAGGTGAATAATTGGTGTATTTGTAGAAGTGTGGAATTTTACATCTGGAAAGGATCTTAGCGATCAGTAAGCATCTCTATTCTACTATTTGCTAGAGGAGATTTGAGATTCTAAAAAGTAATGGGCTAGCCCTAGCTGGTTTGGCTCAGTGGATAGAGCATCGGCCTGTGGACTGAAAGGTCCCAGGCCGATTCTGGTCAGGGCACATGCCTGGGTTGTAGGCTTGATCCCCAGGAGGGGGCGTGCAGGAGGCAGCCAATTAATGACTCTCATCATTAATGCTTCTATCTCTCCTTTTCCCTTCCTCTCTGAAATCAATAAAAATATATAAAAAAAATAAAAAGTAATGGGCTAGAGAGAGCTTATAAAAGGGAAATCAGTGATGGGGGAATTGAAGATGTATCTGAGGTCTTAACATTTTCTCACTTATGTCAGGATAGCAATGCCCTTCAGCCTAATCTTGCCTCGGTCTTCTCTCTCTCTGCATACAGTTATTGCTTTGTTATGATGATAAAATATATGTTCATTACAGAACTATTCGAAAATAATAAAAGGAGACTGAAATGCCTATGACATTCAGCCGCCACGAATGTTGGTATAATTGTAAAGAATGTCAAACTCCTTTTTCTAGCAAGTTTTAATGATCTATAAGGGAATTTCGTCTACAGTGGTCCTGTCCTGTTGGCCATTTCTAGTGACCTTTTTGCTTCTGTCTGGAAATATTTGTTGAAGAGCTCCTTATGATTAGGAGCAACATTTAAACACGGGACCATTAGGCTATATTTTTTAAATAAATGTACCAATTGAGAATAAATTTAAAAAAAGAGATGAAAGTTACCCGCAGTCTCTTACCCCCCAAAGGTGTTACCATTAATATTTTCAGGGTGTTGCCCCAATCTTTTTCCAATCTAGGTGTATGGGGTGTAGTGCATGTAGATGGGAAAAATATTGGGGCAAGAGCACAAAAATATTAATGGTAATGAGATGCAAAAGTAGGTTTATAGTTGTGGGCATAGAAAACATAGTTTATTCTTATATTACTATTTATTATTATATTACTAGACGCCTGGTGCATGAAATTTGTGCACTCTGGGGGAGGGTCCCTCAGCCGGACCTGCACCCTCTCACAATTCGGGAGTCCTCAGGGGATCCAACTGACAGCTCCCATGCGGAGCGGGCCTAAGCCAGCAGTTGGACATCCCTAGTGCTGCCACAGAGGAGGGAGAGGCTCCCACACTGTCGTTGTGCTCACCAGCCATGAGCCCAGCTTCTCTGAGCAGCACTTCCCCCATGGGAGCACAGTGACCACGTGGGGGCAACTCCTGCATTGAGCGTCTGCCCCCTGGTGGTCAGTGTGCATCATTGCAACCAGTCGTTCTGTTATTTGGTCGATTTGCATATTAGCCTTTTATTATATAAGATTTTCCATATGAACATCTACAAACTTACTCTTGCCACTTCCTCCCCCCCTATATCTAACCTTTTACAAAATTGGGATCATGCAGATCAATGTTGTAAAATCCATTTTACTTTGTAACAGCTCATGAACATTTTCTCACGTGATTAAATATTCTTTAAGGACTTGATTTGCATCAGCTGCTTAGTATATCCTCTCAGTTGTGCAAGATTTCTCTCATCCATTAGGGCGTTTTCAGTTTTGTCTGTTATGACACTGCTCTGAATATCCATGTATACAACAAATGTTACTTACATCTCTGATGATCTCTTTAAAAAAAAGTATTTGCACCTATTTCCAAATTACCCCTCACAAAGGTTCTATTCTACCCTTCACTAGCAGTAACGTGAATGCGGTCTGGTTACTAAAATCTCACCAACACTGGCCATTACAAATTTTTAAACATCTTAGGACAGCCAGAACTGGTTTGGCTCAGTGGATAAAGCGTCTGCCTGCGGACTGAAAGGTCCCAGGTTCGATTCCAGTCAAGGGCATGTACCTGGGTTGCGGGCACATCCCCAGTGGGGAGTGTGCAGGAGGCTGCTGATCGATGTTTCTCTCACATTGATGTTTCTAACTGTCCATCTCCCTTCCTCTCTATAAAATATCAATAAAATATATTAATAAAAAAAATCTTAGGACAGTGACATCACCAAGATGACAACATAGGTCGTTCTTGATTTTGCTCCCCACCCCCCAACAAGAAGAACTAACAACTATTTGTGGGCATGACACCCTGGCAGGAGCCTAGATCACATGGGTCTGGCTGACGCATCCCTTGTACCAGAGACCCAGACAGATCACATTAGAAGGAGTGGAGGAGTGGCTGCGTGCTAACCAACTGCCCCTCCCCCAGGCTGGCGCAGCACCATACCAAGAGCCTATGGTTCCTTCAGTTGGAAAAGAGAGCTCAGGGTGAACATCTAGCTCCCCCATCGCTGTAGTCACTCCTTGGGAGCCACCACTCCAGTCTCACCCCACAGTGGGATCTGGAGCTCTGCCCACAGAGAATCTCATTTTACAGAGAAGGGGGAGGGTTTGAAACAATCAGCACTCTGATCTTGGCAGACCAAGGTCCTGCCTATAGCACCCAAGTTCTAGTCCAAGCCAGGGTATTTGCGCATCTGCAGAGCCAAATCAGAGTGTAGTGTGAACAGCACCTCAGCAGGGTGCAGAGTGCTCCGATTTGGATACTCAAAGGGAGCCTGGCCTGCCTCTTCCAGGCGAGAGAACTGAGTCCATCCCTGGCCCGGCCTGATCAGAGTCGGGCCATAACACCTAGAAAGCTGTGTAGCCCAGCAACCCTGGACCAGAGTCCACCAGGTAGAACTGTTCTGGCTTCGGAGCTGGCTCTCACTGTGCGCAGGCAGGGAAACTGACTCAGAGTTCTGCCCATTTTTTAAAAAATACATCTTTATTGATTTCAGAGAGGAAGGGAGAGGGAAAGAAAGATAGAAACATCAATGATGAGAGAATCATTGATTGGCTGCCTCCTGCATTTTCCCCAATGGGGAGCAAGCCTGCAACCCAGGCAGGTGCCCTTGACCGGAATCGAACCTGGGACCCTTCAGTCCGCAGGCTGATGCTCTATCCACGGAGCCAAACCAGCCAGGGCATGCCCATTTTTTAAAAAAAATGAATCTTTTGAAGATTTTTTATCACTTTTTTTTTGTTGGATCATTTAAGTTATTTCAGGATTTTTGCTACTATGAATAACTCTTTTAAAAAATATATACTGACTTTTTACAGAGAGGAAGAGAGAGGGATAGAGAGTTAGAAACATCCATGAGAGAGACTCATCGATCAGCTGCCTCTTGCACACCCCCTACTGGGGTTGTGCCCGCAACCAAGGTACATGCCCTTGACCGGAATCGAACCTGGGACCTTTCAGTCCACAGACCCGACACTCTATCCACTGAGCCAAACCGGTTTTGGTTCTGCCCATTTCTGAACACAGCCTTCAGCCTGCCCAAGCGGGGAACCTAATGAGACACACAGGAAGCTGCATATCCTATCCAGCAGCCCTGCCTACAGTGGCACTTCAACAGAGCACACAGCCCACGTACCTCCCTCTCTACACAACAAAACCAGTGGCCCCAACCAGTCATGGAATTAAGTGCAGTCTTGCCTGGTTCAGGTTCCCACACAAAAACCATGCAGGCCCTAGGGCCTGTCCTGCTGCCACATTTGCTAAGTGAAATAAGTTAGAGAGAGATAAATACTGTATGATCTCACTTATATGTGGAATCTAAAAACAATAAAACAAAAACTGACCCATAACGAACAACTTGCCCGGCCTGGGTGGCTCAGTGGTTGAGTGTCAGCCTATGAACCAGAAGGTCACGGTTCAATTCCCGGTCAGGGCACATGCTCGGGTTGTGGGCATGATACCCAGTAGGGGGCATGCAGGAGGCAGCCAATCTCTCTCATCATTGATGTTTCTTTCTCTCCCTCTCCCTTCTTCTCTGAAATCAATTAAAAAAAATTAAAATTAAATTAAAAGAACAAGCTAATGGTTGCCAGAGGGGAAGAGGGGAGTATATACAGTACACTCAAGGATGACTTAACTATTATATGATGATAAAAATAAGAATGAATGCCTGGTATTAGATTCACTGGTATACATATCATCCTCCTTAGAGGGTTATTCTTGGGAGGCAGAACTACTGCAATAGTAATGAGATGCAGACTGCTAGCAAGTGACCAGGGATAGAGATAAATCAGCATTACTCATATGAGAAGGTACATCTTTATACCATTATCTCCAAGGCAAAGTAATTCCACCATCCTTCTCTTAAGAAGAGGGCATTGCAAAGGGGGGGGGGGGGGGTGGAAAAGGGAAGGGTTAAAGCTTTAAGGATTTATCAATGAGTTGGATGGCTGCAATGTCATCCAAATCTCTAGGCTAGTTTTTTTTTTTTCTTTACAGAAATATTGTTTGTGTATTTTATTTATTTTCACAATCACATATAATAATATTAAATATAACTTTAAAGTTAGAAATTGCTGAACACCCCACCATATCAGTGCAACTGATTTTACCTTCACATTTTCTTTGGTTCATCTCTGTGAATATTTATACATATTTCATACAGTGAATATGCTGTTTAAAATTTTTTACTTACATTGTAAACATTTTTATGGTATTACATGATATTTGTGGGATATATATGCTGTTAATCCTCACCTGAGGATATTTTTTCATCGATTTTTAGAGAGAATGGAAGGGAGGGGGAGAGACAGAGAGAAACATCTATGTGAGAGAGACACATCAATTGATTGTCTAGGCTAGTTTTTGTTTGGCCTGAGTTTCTCAGGTGTGTCACCAGTGACTGTTAGTTAGGAAATATCATATAAGCCCAGATGACAAACTTAAAGCTATAAACCTCAGCCACAGTCTTTAAAATATACACTGAGTGTCCAGATTATTATGACCTCTGAACGCATAATAATCTGGCCACTCAGTGTGTATATCCTATCTAATAAAGAGGGAATATGCTAATTGACTGCCACACCCTCACAAAAGATGGCAGTGCCCACAGCCAATAAGGAGGGAATATGCTAATTGATTGCCATGTCCTCAAAGATGGTGGTGCTCAAGCAGATCCAGCCACTCCGTGTACCTGCCTCTGGAGTCCCCAGTTCCCTCAGCCCCCCAGCCACCCAGGGCCAGCCTGAGGCACAGGCAAATCTTGGATGTTGGCTGCCCAACTGCTGAGGGCCACCCTAAGCTCAGCTAACCAGGGCCAGCCAACATCCAGGGCCATGGCAGCAGCAGAGCTATGATGGGGGTGTCACCTTCCCCTGATCACTGGGTCACCTCCCACCCCTGAAGGCTCCTGGACTATGAGAGGGGGCTGGCTAGGCTGAGGGACCGCCTCTCTCAGTGCATGAATTTTCTTGCACCAGGCCTCTAGTATATAATATATTAGAGGTCCGGTGCATGAATTCGTGCATGGGTGGGGTACGGCCAACTGGCCAGGGGGAGGGGACATGGGCAATTGGCCGCCTGCCTGCTGGTCGAACTCCTGGTCGAGGGAACAATTTGCATATTAGCCTTTTATTATATAGGACAGTGGTTGGCAAACTCACTAGTCAACAGAGCCAAATATCAACAGTACAACAATTGAAATTTCTTTTGAGAGCCACATTTTTTAAACTTAAACTTCTTCTAATGTCACTTCTTCAAAATAGACTCGGTCAGGCTGAGGTATTTTGTGGAAGAGCCACACTCAAGGGGCCAAAGAGCTGCATGTGGCTCACGAGCCGCATTTTGCCGACCACTGATATAGGATATACACTGAGTGGCCAGATTATTATGCGTTCAGATATCATAATAATCTGGCCACTCAGAGTGTGTGTGTGTTGACTTCAGAGAGGGAGGGAGAGAGAGATAGAAACATCAATGATGAGAGAGAATCATTGATCAGCTGCCTCCTGCACGCCCCTCACTGGAGATGGAGCCCACAACCCAGGCATGTATCCTGACTAGGAATCGAACTATGATCTACTGGTTCATAAGTTGATGCTCAGTCACTGAGCCACACAGGTTGAGCAGCCACAGTTTTTGAGATATCCATAGATAAAAACAAAATGTAAACAATTTTAAATTACAACCCTGAATCCTCCCCTCTATCTCTCTCACCCCCCCCTACTCCCTCCCCCAATAAAAAACAACAACCAAGAGAAAGTAGAATAAAGCTCACTGGTTACAATAAATATTTAATCAAATTTATATTCTGTAATATGATAGTGGTGATGCATCATTCACAACTTGAATTTAAAAGTAAGAAAACAAATGTAGTAAAAATAACCAGAAATGCAATAACCTGCTATTGTTTACACAATAAAAATATGGTAATGGTAACATCAATAACCTAAAATGCGAGGGGGATAAGTGAAAGCATAAAGTTTAGGAATTTCACTAAGTCATCAGTGCAAAACAGGATGCTATAATGTTAAGATATTCTATGTAAGCCTCATGGTAAATACAAGAGAAAAACTTGTAGGAATTACACATAAGAACATGATAAGTCAGAGCATGCTAACTCCAAACATGCCACAACACAGAACTGTATGCCTTAAGCTTCTGAAGCCTGAAGCCATCTGTCAACTATATCTGGGAAACAACTGTTTGAAGTTGAGAGGTTTAAAACATCTTTAAGTCTGATATATAAAGAGAATTCTCGCTTCAGTCATTTTGCATTTGTTTGTTTACTAGTGATGCCAAACATTTTTTTACGGTACATTTTTAAGTCTGTGAATTGCCTGTAATGCCGTATACTCGTTTTTCTATGAAGGTTTTTACCTTCTTTTTCTTTTTTGATGTTTAAGCTTTGTTTATATACTAAGATCTATAATTTGTAGTTAAATGGTGCAAACATTTTCCAGTTTTTTCTTTTTCTTTTTATCTATTTCATGGTGGCTTTTTTGAGGTTCAGGAAGTTTACTAGAGCCAAACATTAATTCCTTTCCTGTATAGTTTCTTTCCTTCCTTTTATGCTCACACCCAAAGATATTTCTAAAACACCAATCTTATCATACCCCTCCCTGGACTAAAACCTTCCGGGGGCTTTTCTGGAGGGGAAATCCATTCACCTCCTGGTGCTCTAGTCATGAACACACACACACACACACACACACACACACACACACACATGCATTCAGGCTGGGCAGTTTGTTACTCCTTTGCTCAGAACTCTAGAGGTAAAGGCACTCTCCAGAGGTTTCTCCTTTCCTCGGAGTAAAGGCTGAAATTCTCACATGGCCACCAAGACCGGGCATAGCATAGTTTGCCTTGACTTTTCTGGTGACCTTGCCCTCATGCCCTTCTTTCCATGCCCCTCCTCAGCCACGTGACTGCACTCCAGCCGCCATGGCCTCCTTGTTCCCCTTTGAAGGTGAACTACATGGAGTGGCCAGATTATTATGATCTTTGAACGCATAATAATCTGGCCACTCAGAGAGTGTGTGAGTGTGTGTGTGTGTGTGTGTGTGTGTGTATATATGTATGTATATATTAGAGGCCCAGTGCATGAATTTGTGCATGGGTGGGGTCCGGCCAGCCTGGCCATGGGGAGGGGACATGGGCGGTTGGCTGGCCTGCCTGCTGGTCGAACTCCTGGTCAACGGGAAATTTTGCATATTAGCCTTTTATTATATACTAGAGGCCTGTTGCAGGAAGATTCCTGCAATAGGGGTTCCTGTGGTGGTCTCTGCCGCCCTACCTGCTTCCCTCCCTTCTCTGCAGCCTCCACCTGCTTCCCTCCAGTCTCCACTGCCCTGCTTGCTTCTCTGCAGCTTTGATCCCTTCTGCAGCACTTGGCTTCCTTCTATGCTGTCTTCAGTCTTCGCTCTCTGCCTGGATATGCAAATTAACCACAATCTTGGTTGGGTTAATTTTCATATTAGCTCCTGATTGGCTGGTGGGCATGGCTTGTGGGCATAGTGAAGGTATAGTCAATTTGCATGTTTCTCTTTTATTAGATAGGATCATATACATTGAATGGCCAGATTATTATGCGTTCAGAGATTACAATAATCTGGCCACTCAGTGTATATCCTCCCTTCTCGGTTTCTCTGTCTGGACTGAACTTCCTTCTAATTTCCCTGAATGTGGCCTCCTCCCTCATCTCTTTCAGGTCTTTGCTCAAATAGCACTTTCTCCGGGGAGGGGGAGCATTCCCTGAGCACCCTATATGCAATTGCACCCCACTTGTCCCCATGCTCACACCCCTCTTTTTTTTTAATTTCCTTCCTTGTCCATTTCTTTTTCTCACACTATGGTTCCATCTGACATCCTTCATCTTACATTGATTTTGTGTGCGTGATGCCTCCTTATAGCCACGAGGACTGGGGTTTTGGTTTTCTTTCCTGCTACCTTTCCGAGATCCAGGACATTGCTGTTCGCCTGGCGAATAACACTCACTCAGCTTTTGTAGATGGAGGAGAGGGCACGCGGGAGAGAGTGCCAGGGACCAGCAGTGGCGGTGCCCTTAGGTGTCAGCAGCTCCCTGGCCTTGAATTTCACGCAGCTCCTCCCCAGAGAGTGTCTTGGCCAACACGGGCTGGAGTACAAGTCCATGTGGGGGTGCAGACGTTGGGGGGGCTCTCCTTGCCTTTCCTTGCAGTTTCGCTGCGATCTCGGGTGACTAACAGACGCTTTCTCTCTCGTTCTTCTCCAGAAGCAGATGTTCCAGGAGAGGAGTAGCCGGATGCTGCAGGCCCTGTCCCCAAAGCAGAGCCCCGTGAGCAGCCCCACCAGGAGCCGGTCCCCATCCCGCTCCCCGTCGCCCACCTTCTCGTGGCTCCCGGTCAAAACCTCACCTCCCTCCTCACCCAAAGCTGCCTCGGCCTCCATCAGCAGCCTGAGCGAGGGGGATGAGGATGAGAAGTAAAGGCGGCTGGCAGACGAGGAGCCACACCACGCGGGCTGGGGAGGGGGGCGGGGACACGGGATGCCTGGGTGGTGGGTGTTTGAAGGGTGAGAGGCTCAGGCCTCTCAGCTTAGCAGGGAGACCCGGGGAGGTGTTGAGACTTGAGTCTCCACTCAGTCCAACCTCCTGCATGGAGGTTTCCAATTGGACAACCTATAAACTTCATTAGCATCATGTAGAATCACTGTCCTTTCACCTTGCTAAGGGAAAGGTGCAGAGCACCCCGGGAGACTCGCACCCAGCGGGGTGCGCCCTGCTTTGGTCTTGACGCCTACCCCCACCAAGTACACCATGTGTGGAAGCGGCTGTTCCCTCAACCCGCTACTTCCGGTTCCTAAGGGCCCTGCACGTTGCCCCCTGCCACCCAAGCTCTGCCGGAGTTCACCCGTCCCCAGTACAGACTGTTGCGTCCAAGGCAAATGCCAGTCTTCTCAGTGCAGCCACTGAGGCCCAGCGTTGCAATGCATCCGTTCTTTCCAGGCCCAGAAACGGGGTGCACGCCCCAAGGCTTGCTCTAGGCCAGATCTATAAAAGGCCACGTACCGTGAGCCTTGATTTCTTAATTCAAGGGACTGGCTTGACAAGGAGAGCGCCACGGAAGGCCTACTGTGCTCCGGGTGGTGCTCTTCCACCATTGGTTGGACTTCATTGTGTTTCCCCATTCCCTTCAGCTGCGGGAAACGCAATAAAGAACACCATCCTGGCCAGTGGGGCCGCCCCGCCTTGGCCCCAGGGTTAGCAGATGGTAACTCTCCTGGAATGGCTCGCCCCCAGTTCTGACCAGTTCCCAGTTTCATAGACCTCAAGTAACAGTTCCATAAACCAAACTACATAGGATACCAACAGGGGGTGCTACGTGCACGCGTCTGTTCTCTAACATGCCATCCAGGGTGCCGACCACATACAACCCGAAAAAGACACCTCTCCCGCTCTCACTCTCACAAACCCTTGGTCTCCAGGGCTCTCTGGGTCTCTTGGTAGTTGGGCGCTTTGGCAAAAGTTCATCCTGGATTCCTGTAGACGTGCCTGGGACCAGCCAGGAAATTCGTATGTGGTTCTCATGGCCTCCCATCAGACAGTTTGGAGTGAAGGGAGGCTCTGCAGGAGTTTCGCAGAGCATTGTGGGAACCTGAGTTCTGACCCCAGCATCTCAGTGGTGTAGGGAGCATCTCAGTGGTCAAGGGAGTATCTTAGTGGTGTAGGGAGCATCTCAGTGTTCTAGGGAGTATCGCGCTTACCCCTGGCCCTAGGTTTGCCAAACGGGATGCCCACCCTAAGCATTCCTGCTGAGCTATTTGAAGTCACTGTCCCCGCGCACAGGGAGGAAGTGAGCAGGCAGAGTCCGGGTGTAGACGCACATGCTGGGGCAGAAGAGGCGTTGCCTGGCTGTGCCAGTAAAGTCAGAGACAGGCCTGAACCGGCAACTTGCAGGCAGAGCCCAGCATGTGGCGCCAGAAACACCCCTCTTCAGAGGCCCTGGGGACTGGCCTTCGGGGTGACAAGTAGGGCCACCAGGGAAGGAAGGCGGGAGTCTTCGCCATTGGGGTTGAACTACCTCCCTGCTCGCCATGAAGCTAAGCTGGCTTGAAACCTCCTTGTTCTTAGCATTTCCCCCGAGAGCTCTGTCTCGCACGCCTGTGGGACAGAGAGCTGTCAGGAACATGGCTCCGGGGAAGACATTTCCATTTTGCAGTCAAGGCCTGGAGACCCAGGGGGTCTCTCTCTTCAGCCACGCACTCAGGGCAAACCGGCACGTGTGCCTACTGCTGCAGTTGGGCGACACTCAGCCGGGAAGAGAAGACCAGCTAGGCGAGATAAGTGGTGAGAAACAAGGGAAGGGAAAGAGGTGACAGGAGAGAGCTCAGGGCAGAGAGACCCACTTTATACCCGAATCCTGCTCTGGAGCACACAGTGTGGGGCTGATGTATCGGGCCGATTTGAAGTCTGCAGGCCTCACATCCCCTACTGACAGGTGCCACTCATGTGACTCAGATTCAGTGCCATCCTAGCTGCCAATGACGGGAAATGCCCCATGCTGGAGGTATTCCAGAGATGGGCCAAAACGACCCCCAAACGGGTTCTAAATCTCAACTACTGTCCCTCTCCTGACCGCTGACACCACCTCCAAAGGTGACAAGACTACTGAGAAGGGAGGGGGGATGGAGGCTTAGGAAATCTAACATTTGATGCTTTGCGGCCATCAGTTTCTCTCAGCCTCTCCCCACTTCCCAGGACGAGAAGGGCCAGCCAGTCACCAGCAATGGCCAACGCTGAGCGGAGGCTGCAGTGAGGGAGGCACAAAGCAAGCTGGGGAGGTCAGCACAAATGACCAAAAGCAAGGAAGGATTCTTTTGCTCTGCAAAGAGAAGGATGCTGCAGACTGAGGACACCACTTGGGGTTGTGGGAGGGGCCAGGTTCCAGGAAGGGGGTAAGGATGAGAGAGTAATCGTTGCTCTCCACTCACTGTCAAGTGTTACACACGCCCCTCCCCCCAACAGGTGGAGAAAGTAGGCTTTCTTTCATGGACACCCAAAGTCAGCGGGTACCCATGGGGGGTGTGGTCCCCAGTCCCCTTGCCCCCCCCCCCATGCCAGGACTTCTCCATTAGCCATTACCCCCTCTTGCTGGGAACCCTGAAATCAGACGTCCATCTTTCCACCAGCTAAACACACAGGGGCCTGTCATGTCGGGGTCACAGCGAACGGCTGTTTGTGGAAAGCCAGCTCCCAGGTCCCAGGGCCTTACGAAGGGAAAGGGAATCAACCTCAAGAAGAGTGACCCCCAGACTGAAGTGCTACCTTCTGGCCTGCTGGGTGGGCAAGAGACCCAGCTGCAGGCTTGCAATCTCGCTTCACGCCTTAGGCCGTAGTTCCTGGCAGCCCACCCAGCCCTGGAGGGAGGGACAGAAAGAGCTCGAATTTGCTTTTGCTCCATCTTCGGGCCTCCTTTGCACACCCAGCCGAACCCCAGGGAAAGACAAGATGGGGAGGCAGCCTGAGCCCCGACAGAGCAGAGGCACTCCTGTGCCTGGGGCCTCCGCTTGGCCATAAGCTCATCAAGCATTTGCACGTTCTCCTCTGGAGACGAGATTTGTGTTTGTGTCACTGCGACGCATTCCGGACAAAGCCATAAGGAGCATACATACCCGAGACGATGTATATATTAGACAAGATGACGATGACTACGTGGGTTCAAGGCCGACCTTATGCCCAAGCATCTGCTCTGGTGCTGAATCATGCAAACCACTGGAATCAGCCCTCAACCCACTCCAACCCTCTCCCCTCTCGCTCCCGCTCCCAACCCGCTCCCGCTCCCAGACGGAACACAGCGTTTCTCACCTGTTTCTAAATAAAGGGATACGGAATTGCCTTTGTGCTGGTTTCTCAAACAAAAATCCAGGCGTCGCAGCTGTCCCAGCTCTGCCCAGCTGTGTCCCCACACTGGAGGCCAGGCCGCAGCGCTGGGCAGCGCTGGGCAGAGTGGGGGAGGTGCCAGCGGGCCCGCACCTGACTTCAACGCTAGTTATGGACAGACCCCCCTGGAGGCCAGTCATGGGGGGGGATCCCAGGTTGGGACTTTGGCTTGGGGGCTCCCCTGCCAACTTGCTTGGTGACCTTGGCCAAACCACTTCACTCCTCTGACCTGTGCCCGCTTTTGTAGGATGAGGAGTTGGAGGGGGTGGTTTCTGAAGCCGCCTTTGCCTGGGAAGGTCTCTACATTGAGGAGGCAGCCTGCATTGGCCCGCAGCTTCTCCAGCTATGAGGGGGCCACGGGGTGACCCTGAGACGGTGCTTACCTGTCACGGAGTTGGATGCTGGAGAGGTCGTCTGAGGCCTTCACAACTGCTAACATCCACGGCCGGTTTCAGGCCTCCAATGATCCAGAATCTCAGGCTCCACCTACCTTCCTTCCACCTGATGGGATGAATGCTTTTTACCTGCCCGGAAACGTGGGAGCGTGGCCATTTCAACCACTTTTCCAGCTCTGGGGGAAAAGCTCATGTGATCAGCTGGAAGCTGAAAGACGGGGGTGAAGGCACTAAATCAGAATCCCAAATGTCAACAATTAAGGCAGATCACCCCACACACACCGCCCATGTTCTGAGAATTGCGCTCAGGCCCTCCACTAGCTGAATTAATTCCATCTGCTGAGGTCTAGCTCTTTGGAGTAACAACAGTTCTAACGTTAACTCAGACTCTGGAGCAGGGGTGGGGAACGTCCGGCCCGCTGGCAGTATAAGGCCCGCGAAATCATTTGGTCTTGCCATGCCAAGGCATTAGGGGTGAGTTAATGAGTGACATGTTTGATCGAATATAGCAGGCTCATTTTTAAGTTGATAATTTTGTATGGCCCGAGAATGATGTTATAAATATCCCAATGGCCCTTGGCAGAAAAAGGGGAAAAAAAAAAGGTTCCCCACCCCTGCTTTAGAAGCAATAAGGCCTGTAGTCAGCAGAGGAATCCATTTAAGAAGACAACACCTGTTATTCACAGACCATATTACTTGGTTCTGCCGCACAGATCAAAAACATACTTGACAAGTTGTATTTAGAGTCACAGAGTCAGGTTTGTTCTTAACTTTTGATACTTCAGAGATGTTTTTAGGGCAAAACAATCCACTGTAAGGCATAACAAAGCGCAGGTTTGAGAAGTCTGACATTTGCCCCAAAGAGAAATAGCCTTTGTTAATAAATACAACACCTGAGATAAAAGGGTACACTATCAGAAATGTTTACACACAGAGTCCCCATTGGCTATTGAAGTTGAATGTTTAAACTTCTCTAGATATTCAGCAGGAGCTATTCGATTTTAAAAAAAGACTCTTTTGAGATGCTTTTCAAACCAAGTGTGACAGTTCATAAGCAACAAAGTATATCTTGTGATCAAATTCTTTAAGAAACCATCAAGCCCTAACCGGCTTGGCTCAGTGGATAGAGTGTAGGCCTGCGGACTGAAGGGTCGCAGGTTCGATTCCAGCCAAGGGCATGTACCTTGGCTGCGGGCACATCCCCAGTAGGGGGTGTGCAGGAGGCAGCTGATCGATGTTTCTCTCTCATTGATGTTTCTAACTCTCTATCCTTCGTCTCTGTAAAAAAAATCAATAAAATATATTTTTAAAAATTAAAAAAGAAATTAAAAAAAAGAAACCACCAAGTAAAAGCCAAGAAATGACCAGTAAAATTGAAAAATATTATTAAAGGCATAAATATCTGTAGGCACGAATGGATCTGTACTTTAGGCCCGCGTGAACTGCCATCATTTATATTCTAGAAAACCCACCACATTAGCTGACTATCAGTCGCGTGGATCAAATGAGGGCTGGCTTGTATTGTCTCCTCCAAGCAATGTTTAATCTCCTTACCTTCATTATCTTCCTTGGCGGTGGGGAAAGGAATTGGTTGGCACGATTGCTGTACCCTATTATGAAAAGCACCATTTAGACCACATGTGTCAAACACAAGGCCCGCGGGCCAAATCCAGCCCGCCAGGCCTTGCAATGTGGCCCGCACCGCGCTGTCATCACTGCACTCCGCTGTCAGTTTATGACATTGTCAGTTTATGACTGTTCAGTAAACCATTCGGCCCGCGATTTAGGCTGGATTTTAGATTTTGGCCCCTTCTCTGATTGAGCTCGACACCCCTAATTTAAACCTACAATATTTGATAGGTAACATTGCATTTTCAAAGAATGAATGAATCCATACCCGAAAGAATAGGGTTACTTACCCTTTCCACAGGGACCCTTTCAACTGGTTATGAACTTGTTGCTGCAAAATTTCCATGTTCAAAGAAAACCTGCTATCTGCTGTGCATGTGGCAGGATCTGACTCATTCGGTAACCTGAGGATATAACCAGTCTTTCTTGTCTGGAATTGTGTTCCACTGGACCGATGCTGGCAAGATACCACGGATCACGTACTAGCCTAACCACAAATCAACATTAACACAACTGAGGTGTGTTTTTTATTTTTTATTTTTTCTTCTTCTACTTGTTTCTTTAGCAGGGATTAAGGATAGATGACAGATGTTGAATAGGTGTGTATTAGTTTCTTATTGCTGTAATGAATTTAGTGGCTTAAACAATACAGATTTACTATTTCAAAGTTCTGCAGGCCAGAAGTCCAAATTGGCCCTTGACTGAGCTAAAATGAAGGTGTTGGCAGGGCTGCATCCTTATATGAAGGTTCCAGGCCAGTGGTCGGCAAACTCATTAGTCACCAGAGCCAAATACCAACAGTACAACGATTGAAATTTCTTTTGAGAGCCACATTTTCTAAACTTAACCTTCTTCTAACGTCACTTCTTCAAAATAGACTCACCCAGGCCGTGGTATTTTGTGGAAGAGCCATACTCAAGGGGCCAAAGAGCCACATGTGGCTCGAAAGCTGCAGTTTGCGGACAACAGCTCTAGAGGATTTTTTTTTTCTTCATTTTCCAGCTTCTTTTTCTTGCATTTTCCAGCTTCTAGAAGCCGCCTGCAGTTCTTGGCTCATGGCCCCTTCCATTTTCAGAACCAGCAATGGCCAGAACAGTATTTCTCACTTCACATCACTGTGGCACTTCTGCCTCTCTCCTCTACTTAAAGGGCCCCTGTGATTATATTGGGCCCACCTGGATAACTCAGGTACATATCCCTATTTTAAGTTCATCAGCAACACTAATTCCTTCTTGCCATGTAATATAACACATCCCCAGGTTCTGAGTGAGGATTAGGACAGGGACATCTTGGGATGGGGGGCATTTCTCTGTGTGCCATGTGATGACTGAAGACACTGGTCATAACCCCTTGAGCCTTTTCCCAGGTCCTGACAGACACAGAGATTCATGTTTTGCGTTGAAGTGTTCCTATATTGTGATGAATCTGCCCGAATGTTTCTCTTGAGTCTTTTTTTTTTTAAAGTATATTTTATTGATTTTTTTACAGAGAGGAAGGGAGAGGGATAGAGAGTTAGAAACATCGATGAGAGAGAAACATCAATCAGCTGCCTCTTGCACACCATCTACTGGGGATGTGCCCCCAACCAAGGTACATGCCCTTGCCTGGAATCAAACCTGGGACCCTTGAGTCCACAGGCTGATGCTCTATCCACTGAGCCAAACCAGGTAGGGCAGAAAAGCATATTTTTAAAAGTAGATTTTCTATTAGAAACAACTCACTGAGAATGCTGATTGGAGGAGACTGACAATGCCACCCCTTAGCCAGGCCTCTGAATATATAAGGCCCTGGGGGAGCTACCAAAGTCCTGAGGCAGGGGTCTTCAAACTACGGCCCGCGGGCCACATGCGGCCCGCAGAGGAGTCTGATCCGGCCCGCCAGGTTTTTTGGGCAGTGAGCGCAGCCGAGGTGTTACAGTAGGAATTAGTAGTTCATATAGTCCGGCCCTCCAGCTCTCTGAGGGACCATGATCTGGCCCCCACTTTAAAAAGTTTGAGGACCCCTGAGGCATCAGCACACACTCTCCTTTATGGCCTTCTAAACGGGGGTGGAGCTTTGCCTGCAATAGCTGAAACTCTCCCATTTGGACAGAGCTGTTTTATGGACGAGATGGTCACTCCATGTCTCATCCTGGGTTCTTTGATTGTAGGGGGTCTGAAGGGCCGCTCCCACCTGAATAACGGGGCAGTATTTGCCCTCACTAACTGCCGTTTTGTTACCAATTGAAGGCCCAGGAAGAGAGCAGTTTTCATAGAGGAAGTTCCGTTCCAATGACTGCTAAGCTGACAACAATCATCTTTAACATCAGAAATAATTACACTATTATATTTAGTGGTTACCAAGGAGCTGTGGAAAGCTGCATCCATCACCATTGCTGAGAGCATTAGCATGTTTATTTTGTCTGAGGACTAGCGGATTCTGTTTGGGCGGAAATGCCAGCAAACGACACAAGCAGCATCAGCTTAGCTTAGAGTTTCTTGCACTCCTTGGTTGTCCCAAATCCACATCGACAAGGCCTCTTCTCACTTTTAAGTGCTTTCCAATGAGCTGATAAACAGAACATCAATAAGGGGGCAGGGATCGCAGGTCTGCTCTGTGCCAAGACGACAGTGTTTCCTGCTGCCAGCATTTAGCTATTCTCCAGCTGGCCCCTAGGCTTGGACTTGATCAGTGGTTTTCAATCCTGTCACACGTTAGATGCTCCTAGGGAACTCTTAATATATATATTATTGATTTTTTTTACAGAAAGGAAGAGAGGATAGGGAGTTAGAAACATCTATCAGCTGCCTCCTGTACACCTCGTACTGAGGATTTGCCCCCAACCAAGGTACATGCCCTTGACCAGAATCGAACCTGGGACCCTTGGGTCCTCAGGCTGACGCGCTATCCACTGGGCCAAACCGGTTATGGCTCCTAGGGAACTCTTAAAGGCTTCACAGAGACAGTCTGATGGAATGAATCTGAAATGGAGCCCTGGCCTGAGAGATTCCGGCGTGGTTGGGTTGAGACCCTCTGGGTTGTAGTAAATATTTCAACTCACAGAACAAAGTGTGCCTCTGAGAGAACTGGATCAAAAAAGGTTGATGATCAATGCCTTTTCCAGCAAAGGTAAGAATTGATATGCCCTGCAGCGATGGCAGAAAAGGGTCTAAATATAATCATTATTTTCTTAGTCCAAGAGACTATTGTTGATGTGTTATCAATGGGCAGAGGGCAAAAGTAGTCACTGAAGAATAAAATCTAGAAATGACAAGGGTACTGTTAAGTACCCAGCTCAGTGACAGGTGAAAATGGATGCCCAATGTTAATGTAAAAAGCTTCAACAGTATGTAATAGCTGTGTATAGCCTCACTGCCCAATATGGCAACCGTTAGCCACAGGTGGCTATTTAAATGTAAATCAATACACTAAATTGCCTGGCCAGTGTGGCTCAGTGGTTGAGTGTCGACCTATGAACCAGAAGGTCACGGTTCAATTTCTGGTCAAGGCACATGGCCAGGTTGTGGGCTCAATCCCCAGTGTGGGGTGTGCAGGAGACAGGAGATCAATGGTTCTCTCTCATCATTGATGTTCTCCCTCTAAAAAATATCTTAAAAAATTTTAAAAACACATTAAATTAAAAATCAGGTCCTCAGTTGAACTAGCCACATTTTTAACTGTTCAGGTGGCTAGTAACGACCATATTGTGTAGCACAGACAACATCCTCATCAGAGTTCTAGTGGTAGACAATGGTCTACAGAAACCCTTCCTAGAGGCAACATCTCCTATAAGATGCCTCGTGATCACTCTTGTGATCAAAGAGCACATCTATGTGGAATGACGAGGCAGACAGCTGACAGTGTCATCAGATAATCATTTGTAGATACGCCTTTGTTAAGACATTGGCAAGAATTAGAAGTGGCCGAGACCGGTTTGGCTCAATGGATAGAGCGTCGGCTTGGGGACTGAAGGGACCCGGGTTCGATTCCGGTCAAGGGCATGTACCTTGGTTGCGGGCATTTCCCCAGTAGGGGGTGTGCAAGAGGCAGCTGATCGATGACTCTCTCTCATCGATGTTTCTAACTCTCTATCTCTCTCCCTTCCTCTCTGTACAAAATCAATAAAATATATATATATTAAAAAAAAATTAGAAGTGAAGGATGTGGAAGTAAAAATGTCCACTAAAGTACAATGTTCTGTGGCAGCTTCGAGGAACCATAGACTCTTGAGTTGGAGGGTCCGTTTGTGATTCTAAACTGTACTTACTTTATGAATTTCAAAACAGGGCAGGAGTAGCTGCTACAAGAATGCTGCTGCCCAGTTGTGAATGCTTTTTTAGCACAGCACTGACTTTGGGTTGCAGATGGATAATTTTAAAATTCTAACTAAAACCAGTGTCACTTTTTTTTTTAGTTAATCCTCACTCAAGGACATTTTCCCCATTAATTGTTGGAGAGAATGAAAGGGGGGGGGGTGAGAGAGAGAGAGAGGTGGGAAGGGGTGGGAGAAGAAAATGAGAGAGAGAGAGAGAGAGAGAGAGAGAGAGAGAGAGAGAGAGAGAGAGAGAGAGAGAGAAAGAGAGAGAGAGAGAGAGAGAGAGAGAGAGAGAGAGAGAGAGAGAGAGAGAGAAACATTGATGTGAGAGACACATATTCGTTGTCTCCCACACACACCCCGACCGGCACCAGGGATTGAACTAGCAACCCAGGTATGTGCCCTTGATCAGGAATTGAACCGTGATCCTTTGGGATGTGGGCCAACCCACTAACCATTGAGCAACACTGGCCAGGGCTAAAAGTTTCACTTTTCAGAGTTACTGGTTTTGTATTCTCATATCCCAACATGAAAGCAGTTGATTAGTAGTTGCTTTCCATTATAGGTTTTATTTTTTTCAATTATAAGAGAGAGTTTCTTTAGAAAGTCACATAAGTAGAAAAGGTAAGCCAGCTGGGCTGTGTGGGCTCAGTAAATAAATTCCAGAAGCAAAAGAAGGGCCCTTGGAGTTTAGGAGAGAGAAAGGCAAAGGCACTGTGCCTGGGGGGAGGGCGAGGGGAAGGGAAAGGTGCAGGCACGCTCCAGAGAGAAAGTGCCTTAAGAACATCAGATCTGGAAAGAACCTCGAAACCACGTGGTCAACTCCCTTTTTATTGATGAAGAAACTAAGGCACAGTTAACAGCTAGCTGGTAGCAGAAGCAAGGCAAACATGTTGACTTCCTGACATTCACACCCCCAAGAATCATATAAACCCATTTCTTGCCTCAAATTTGCTCAAAAAAAAAATTAAAAATTTTTATTGATTTCAGAGAGAGGGAGAGGGAGAGACACATTGACTGGCTGCCTCCTACACACCCCCTACTGGAGATTGAGCTCACAAGCTGGCCATGTGCCCTGACGGGGAATGGAACCTTCGGACCTTTCAGTTCATGGGTCAACACTCAACCAACTGAGCCACACCAGCCACACAAATTTTGGGGGATTTTTTAGTGATAAATACACAAGATTGTTATGTGGCTCTCAAATTTTAAGAAGACACCCAGGGGTGGGTGGGTGGGAACCCCTAAGGCATTTGTTAAAATGCAGATGCCTAGGCCTCCACCCCAGAGAATCAGATCAGTAGAGCTGAGGCAGAGCTCAGGAATCTGCATGTAACCAGAATTTCAGGTCATATGTGGCCTCTCAAACCCAACTTGTTTAGACAGTCTGGTTTACATCTATTTACACCACAAAGTGCTCTTTCTCACTGACAAAGATGTCCTGGCTTAGACAATATATTATTTGGTCCCCTTTCCCTGACCAATGGCCAAATTAAAAAAAAAAAAAAAATACCAGTGACAGTTTAACCTGAAGCAGTTCCTTTATTTTGCCAATAGGAGTTCCCCCAAAAGAGAACGATTAGAAATGACAAGAGTACCGTTAAGCACTCAGCCCGGTGACAGGTAAAAATATTCCTTGCTATAGAGAATCCAAATGGCCTATTTTTCCTTTGATGAATCATAAGGATTTAAGTATCCCTAGTCCATTCCCAGCAACTTGCAAAGATGCTTGTTGTGCACTTATTATATTTCAGAAACTGAGTGAGTAGAAGGCGAAGCTTACAGGTGAGAGGGAGCTGACGACTGGCCCGAGCTCAAGAACAGACCACACCGAAGCACAAATGAGTCACAACTACCATTTTATTGTTTGAGGATTGGGATACAGAATTGTCCATGCGCTCCAGGACTAGTTTGGCTATGACACACATTGCAGATGGTTCTGGAACTTACAGGGAACATTATCTGAGCCGCACACTTGTCCCGTCATGTTTTTCCAACAATCACAGCAACAAAACACTTTTCGCCACAGAACGTGGAGTGACAAATGAGCTCACACCAAAGTCATCCTTTATTCATGACAGTGTGGACCAGCAAACCAGATCAGATTGGGACTTATGGGTACACACATTGTAATGAGCTTGTATTTCACACATGAGTTAGCATTCTTCTCGTCAAACCCGCTACCTTTCCCAGGTTAGACTCTGCTTTAAGGAGTTAAGGAGTTATGATGAAAAATCGGCCAAGCAAGTAACTTGACATTGAAACACAGCGCTAGATAATATTCATTAACAGTGCGTTTTACTCCGCATTCACTTTTCTGATTTGGTTCAAGCATGTCTTAGGTATTCACACTTGTATCCTAAGTCTGGGAAATGTCTCAGTGGCCAGCACTCGTGTACTCTGCGAGGATGTGAGCTGAGAGCAGTAGATGGTGTGGTGTGTATAGGAACCGGAAGCAGCAATCACAATCTCAAGTGATTCTAACAGCAACGATTCTGCAGAGAGAGAGCAGGACGAGGCAGGATGCTCAGGTGCTCTGCTCCATCCTTCTGCAACCCGTGGTGTGGTGTGCAGAACGGACTCAAGCCCAGCTCTGGTTTTGAATCAGAGAGTAGCCTTCATTCCGTTCTGGTGAGGTGAGGTGGCAGCAGAGAGCATCATTGTAACAAGGAACATGATAGAAACAAAGGCAGAGGCATGCTCACCCGCTTCCCCCAACACTGCATACAATCAACTTCTATGTCCTAGCCAGGGGTCCTCAAACTTTTTAAAGTGGGGGCCAGATCACGGTCCCTCAGAGAGCTGGAGGGCCGGACTATATGAACTACTAATTCCTACTGTAACACCTCGGCTGCGCTCACTGCCCAAAAAACCTGGCGGGCCGGATCAGACTCCTCTGCGGGCCGCATGTGGCCCGCGGGCCGTAGTTTGAAGACCCCTGTAATACTTGACATTTCCTGGGTCAACCCTGCCTTGGCTGTCTACTCAGAGTCCAGACTGAGGTTTCCCATGGTTATAAATGTTCAAATGACAAACGGGAAATGGAATTTCCACGAATGGGGTGTCGTGATCTATTATAAAGAATATGAGCATTTAACGCATCTGTTTTCTCAAACTTGTCTCATCACACTACCTTGAGCGCGGGTGGGTAAATAAATGGCCAGTGCCTTTGACTTCCAATCAGAATGAACTTTTGTAATTGCCTTTTTGATGCCCCGCATGAAGAGCCAGAATAGAGTTACAATAGAATGTTAAGAGTCTTTTTAATTTCTCTCAAAGAGTCGTTAATAACGAAGTAGTTGTTAGTGATATGCATCCCATTCTAAGGTTGCCATGAATCCAAAAGGGGGACCAGAGAGCAGCAAAACCAGCCCCAGTGCTGGACTCAGGCATTGCTTTGCTTTGCTACCATATTGCTTGGAGTATATATGACCTTTGGCATTTGTGCTGTTTTAGCCCATTAGCAAAAGGTATATACAGAATTCAAATTAGCAGATCACTTTTAGGTTGGCAGAAGTTAGAATGATTTACTAGGATGTTCTTTCAAGTGAAATGTTATTATCCCAAAAGGATTCAATTCCAATAGAAAACAGAATCCTCACTGAAAAGCCAAGCAGCAAGATTACTCAAGAAAACGGAATTGCAGGGTTTCCGTCTATGAACATCTCAGATGTGCGTGAGAAAGATCTCTGATATCTACTAAACAAAGGGCATTTGGGTGTCATTTCTCACAAAAACAGCTTTAAGTCCATCGAATCTGCGTGGTGATAAAGGCGAGGCTCACGTTTTTTTGGGAATTGTGTGTTCCTGAGGTGACTATCCTTCGGAAGCTCTAACTAAGAAATATAGACAAGAACTATCAAATCTCAACACATCATGAGAGAGTTTCAGAAATTTCCATGGGGATTCTTATCAAAGGCTATTTCCTGAGACGTTCAAGGGTACCAAACATGTAATTCTTGGAGTACAAAAAAATTAGACATATAAAACCAATGTGATCTCTTTACTTTTCCCTTTAAAGAAATTGCTAAAAATAAAGATTTATGATTATAGTCGAAACTCTTAGGTTTCACCTTTCTTTAAAAATTTCATTTCATTTTTTGAAAGGCCAGGCACGGACGGATGCTTTCGTAAACATTCTCTCTTTTATATACATTCTCTCTCCTAATACTTCTAAAAGATTTCTTTACAGGTACAGAAATAAAAATAGAGTTCTTATAATGGAAACAAACCAGTGGAATCCTAAAATGATTAGTTGCCATTTAAAGAATACCTCTGTAATTCTTCACTTTGGGAATTATAATATGAAAAACTTGATGAGAACTCTTAAAAAATGTAATTGCAATCCTGTACTTTTGGAAAATATAATGCGAAAAAATCCAAAATACCTCTCTACGTACATTAAAGCTCAAGCCATGGGATTCAAAATTTTAATGATTTACACAATCTACTATATTTTGTGCTTTTTAAAGTAATTAACCTTCCTGAGGCTGATTTTGTTCTTAGTGTTTGCGTAACTAAAGTGCTTAATAAACTGTCTACAGAATATATTAGCCTCTCCAAGGATGAATATTATTTTGAACTACAATCTGACAAAAATCTAACTACATTTAATTATGCTTGATTAATCCAAATGCCACTGAGAGATTTACAGAACAGAGAAATGTGGTTTTTTTTTTAGGTTAAGTTCGTACTCTTTTCACTGTGAGCTTCCTGGATTCAGTGTTATCACTAATCTGCCACTTAGATCTCTACAACATTTTAATAATCCCATCAAAAATATTCCCAATAGTCCAAACTGGATAAACCATGGGACTCCAGACATCAACCTCTGATGCTTATCATTTTCAAGAGCCATGAAGATTCCACCCCCAACACTGAAGTCGCCACTTCACTGGGGAACATGTCCAGGGGTCCTCAAACTTTTTAAAGTGGGGGCCAGATCACGGTCCCTCAGAGAGCTGGAGGGCCGGACTATATGAACTACTAATTCCTACTGTAACACCTCGGCTGCGCTCACTGCCCAAAAAACCTGGCGGGCCGGATCAGACTCCTCTGCGGGCCACATGTGGCCCGCGGGCCGTAGTTTGAAGACCCCTGATTGTAGCCCATGCCGAGTCCCCAGTGCTGGGGCGGCGGGTGGGGCGGGGGGAAGAGAGAAGGAGGCACAGTTGGGAAGGCAAATACTGTTAGGGATTTATTAACACTGCAAGGCTATTCATTCAAGAAAGGGGTGGGCTTTCTTTTAATGTAGGCACTAAACTGTATCCGACATTTTTTGTGTGTGTGGAGACTGTTAGTAGTGATGTCCTAAGGTGCTTTTATTTATATGCAAATAAGCCAACTTAAAGGAGACAAATTGGCCCTACCTATGGAAATGATTAAAGGCGCCCTGGCACCCTATCTTTCTCCATCACTTAGCTCTACCTTCCATGGGTGATTACACAGGTAGGTGTCAGAGAATGGAAAGTGTCCACCATGGCTTTGCTGTTTCCTCCCAGGAGTGAAACCACCAGAGAGAGCAGGATCGCCCTTCCGAAAAATATATACCGTATTTTCCGGCGTATAAGACGACCCCCCTAATTTTACAGTTAAAACATAGGTTTAGGCCTATATTCGCTGTATAAGACTACCCCCCACTTCCGAGGCAACACCAGTTCTTTTTTTAATAGACCGCCTCTCTGACTCTGGCCAATCTGAGCGGGCTTTTTTTCGTTTCAAAAGTCATCTTATATGCCAGAAAACACGGTATGTTTTATTGATTTCAGAGAGGAAGGGAGGGAGGGAGAGAGAAAGAGAGAGAGAGAGAGAGAAACATCAATGATGAGAATCACTGATCAGCTGCCTCCTGCACGCCCCACACTAGGGATTGAGCCCGCAACCTCCTGGTTCCTAGGCCAATGCTCAACCACCGAGCCATGCTGATCCAGCCCACAACCTCTTGGTTCTTAGGCTGACGCTCAAGCACCAAGCCACGCCGATCCAGCTCACAACCTCCTGGTTCCTAGGCCGATGCTGAGAGCAATGCCGGCTGAATGAGTAGCGTCACCCTTTTCCCCCATAGCTGGTGGGAGCTATGTGGAAAAAACACAGAACAAGAAGAAAGTGGAGGCTGTATTAAAAGAGGACTACATGGTGGCAAAAGTTCTCAACCATCAAGTGGTAAAGGGCAAAGTGGAGTCCTCAAGTGGAAGGAGTTCTCAGATGAGGACAACACATGGGAACCAGAAGAGAATCTGGACTGCCCCAACTTCAGTGCTGAGTTTTTACAGTCACAGAAAATAGCACATGATACAGGCAAATCAGAGGGAGGCCAGCACACAGCAGACCAGTTCTGAAGACAAGGGAGAGGAGAGCAAAGCACGGAAGAAAGAACAGCCAGAAAAACCACAAGGCTTTGCCTAGGGTTTGGGCTGGAGTGGATTATTGGAGCTACAGACACCAATGGAGAGTTAATGTTCCTAATGAAGTGGAAAAACTCAGATGAGGCCTACCTGGTACCAGCCAAAGAGGATTCTAATGTCCAGTGCTCTCGGGCTGTCATATCCTTCTATGACGATTTAAATAAGGACTGTGAGAGACTGTTTAAAAGCTGTGAATGGAGAAAGAAACCAAGATGGCAGCATAGGTAAACACCTAAATTGCTGCCTCGCACAACAATTTCAAAACTACAACTAGAAGATAAAACGAGCATCATCTAGAACCACAGAAAAGCTGGTTGAGTGGAAATTCTATATCTAGAAGGAAAGAGAAAAGCATATGGAGAATCAGAGGAGCTGCAAAAGGCTGAGGTATGGAGAAATGCGTGTGGGCGGCTGAGTGCCTGGCTGGCTTTCTCTAGCGGGAAGGAGACAAAAGCTCCTGACTGCGCTGAACCCCAGTTCCAACTGCACTGAACCCAAGTTTTAGGCGAGACCCTGGGGACCCAGGCTTATATGGGGGGAATCTGGACTGTCAGGCAGAAACTCAGGGGAGCTGCGAAAGGCAGAGGTCTGAAGGCACACATGTAAGTGCGTGAAGAGAGGACTGACTACTGAGTGTGCCACTGGCTTTCTCTAGTAGGTGGGAAACAGGAGCTCCCGACTACGCTGAACTCTAGTTCTAGGCAAGAATCTGGGAATCCAGCCGAAACCGGTTTGGCTCAGTGGTAGAGCATCGGTCTGCAGACTGAAAGTTCCCAGGTTCGATTCCGGTCAAGGGCATGTACATTGGTTGCGGGCACACAGAAAAAGGTAAAGATAAAAATTATGAACAAATATATATCAATAAGTGAATCTAAAAATCAAGTGAATTAAAAATCTGTTGAACAGAAAAAACTGGTGAATATAAGAGAATCAGGGGCATAGAAATGGAGTGGACTGAAAATTCTCAGGGGGAAAGGGGTTTGGGGGGTGCGGGGAGCGAGTGGACAAAAATCGTACACCTATGGATGAGGAGGGAGGGGGAAGTAAGGGCAGAGGGTGGGGTGGGAACCAGGTGGAGGGGAGCTATGTGGGGGAAAAAGAGGAACAAATGTAATAATCTGAACAATAAAGGTTTATTAAGATAAAATAAAATAAAATGTTAGAGGCTAAAAAAAAAAAAAAAAGCTGTGAATGCTTGACAGGTGAATCTTACTGAACATTCAAAGAAGAACTAATTACATATCCTCATAAAACTATTCCAAAAAATTCAAGAGGAGGGAATACTACCAAGCTCATTTTACAAGACCAGCATTATCCTAATTCCAAACTGGATAAAGACACTACAAAGAAAGAAAATTACAGGCCAATGTCCCTGATAAAAATGGATACTAAGATCCTCACCAAAATAGTATCAAGCTGGATCCAGCAATACATTAAAAATATTATACACCATGACCAAGTAGGATTGACTCCTGGGATGCAAGGCTCGTATAATATCTGCAAAATCAGCCCTAACCAGTTTGGCTCAATGGGCAGAGCATCGGCTCTGAAGGGTCCTAGGTTCAATTCCAGTCAAGGGCATGTACTTTGGTTGTGGGTACATCACCAGTAGGAGGTGTGCAGGAGGCAGCTGATCAATGTTTCTCTCCCATCGATGTTACTCTCTATCCCTCTCCCTTCCTCCTCTATGTAAAAAATCAATAAAATATATTTTAAAAAATACCTGAAAATCAATAAATGAAATGAAAGATAAAAATCACATGGGTCATACATCAATAAACACAGGAAAAAAACTTGATAAAATTCAGCACCCATTTATAAAACTCTGAGCAAAATGGGAATGGAGGGAACATACCTCAACATAATAAAGGCCATATATGACAAACCCACAGCCAACATCATACTCAATGGAGAAAACTAAAACTTCCTCTCAGGAGTTCACTTTCACCACTCTTATTCAACAGAGTACTGGAAATCAGGCCACAGAAATCAGACAAAAAGATATAAAAGAAATCCACACTGGAAAGGAAGAAGTAAAACTGTTATTATTTGTAGTAGATAACACTGTATATAGAAAACCCTAAAGATTCCACCAAAAAACTACTAAGACTGACAAATGAATTCAGTAGAATACAAAATAAATATCCACAAAGTCTGTCGCATTTTTATATACCAATAATGAAGTATCAGAAAGGGAAACTAAGAAAGCAATCCCATTTATAATTGTACCAAAAAGAAATAAAGAAACTAAGAATAAATTTAACAAAGAAGTAAAAGACCTATATTCAGAAAATTATGCAACACTGAAGAAATTGAGGAAGACACAAATAAATGGAAGCATATACCATGTTCATGGATAGGGAGATTTAAAACATTAAAATATCAATGCTACGAAAAGCAACCTATAGATTCTACACGATCCCTATTAAAACGCCAAATGGCATATTTTGCAGGATTAGAATCCAAAAATTTATATGGAACCATTTTCTCAAGTTGACAATACCTCCCCACCTCTACTCCTGATACTGAGCCATCTTTTTAGTCATCTAGGGGCAAGATACACTGTGGAATCTTAGGAAGGCACAGCATAGTGCAGGTGTTGGCAACCTACAGCTCCAGAGCCGCATGCGGCTCTTTTGAAGTTTTACCGCGGCTCTGACAACTTGCAAGCCTGTGTGAAAATGAAGGTAACGTCTTACAGCCCTGATGTGCTGACACTGCGCACTGAGGTTCAGGAGCAAAAATCCCATTAACCAGGTAAATTAAATATTTTAATTAGCTATTAATTTGCAAAAATATATTTTACATTGTTAAGTGAAAAAGTCCTTTTTTTCTTCAGATTGACAGCTAACTGCACGATCCGGTATATAGCATTAAGGTAAGAAACAATATATGCAGTGTTATATTTGTTTTAAATGTCGCAATGGTTTTGCGGCTCCCAGGTTTTTTTTTCCTTCGGAAACGGGTCCAAATGGCTCTTTATGTCTTAAAGGTTGCAGACCCCTGGCATAGTGTCCCTTAATCCTGACTATAGATAGTTACATGACTAGTGACACTTCCAAACTCCAAGAAAGAATTTGGACATGACCATGCTCACCACATTCCACAAATGAATTCTTACTCTGGGCTATTTTATGATCAAAGTGTCTTGCATGTAGACCTGGTGAATGTAATATACATCCCTTCCACTTCCCCAACGCACTGAAAATAGAATTTTTACTTCAGCTCTAACTTGCATTAGCAGCCTTTCCAGTGCATTTCTAGTGGGAAGAGCAGGGAGACCCCCCACCCCCCATTCTGTTTTCCCTTTAAATGTGGAACAGCATGAATTTATGGAATTAAGTGGCAGTGACCAATGTTTGCCCATAGCTAAATCAACAACTTAATTAACTTGCTTCTTAGTTCGTTATAGAGCGAGTTGGAAGTCCCTGTTATTAGAGTGTATTTTGCTTCTGTTAATACCTTAAATTCAATTTGGTATCTATCTATCTATATATATATATAGAAAACTATTTGCATACAGCAGATTTCTAGATATTTTTTGCTGCTAGTTTTAATGTAATGTTTATTGAACATTTTGACAAATACTTATTTTTATAAGCCTAAAAGTGATTCTTTAAAAGTTTGAAGAGACTTGACCCAAAGGGTATAAAAACCCTTGCACTTGAATGTTGAATGTCACCGTATGGGTGAAATTATATATTTCAGGCTAGTGTGAGCTTTTAATGTTTAGACATATTAAACTCTTTTATATATATATATATAAAAGGCTAACATGCTATGTGTCCTTCTCACCTTCTGACCAGTCGCTATGACGCACACTGACCACCTGGGGTGCAGACAATCAATGCAGGAGCTGCCATGACACACACAGAGAAAGAGCACCACAGACCTGGCACCCAGAAAGCAACACTTGGCTTTCCCCAAGTGGGACACAGGCCCCGACACCACCCTGGAGCGACAGCCCACCAAATTGCAGCCAACACTGCTCAGACCCCATAGTGCAAAATGCAGCCCACAGCCCAGCCCAGCCCAGCCCGAAAACAGGGTCGCTGTAGGTTCTGGGTAATGACATCACATAGCAACACCCGGCTCCCTCTCTCTAGCGACTAGCCTCCTTGGAGTTCCAAGAACACAGGTGGAAACATTTTACAGTTTAGCCTGCAGACTGAATGATCGCAGGTTCGATTCTGGTCAAGGGCATGTACCTTGTTTGCAGGCACATGAAGTGTGAAGTGTTTTCCTGTGCCTCATCTCATTTGATCCTCACAGAAGTCCTGGAGTGGGTAGATAGGAGACTCAGTGGGATCCTATTTTCTTTTCATTAGACGGAAAATAGAGATTTAGAAAGCTTAGAAACTTGACCCGACTGAAAAGAAGAAATGATGGACCTTGAAAATGACTTCAGGTTTTCTCACTGCCCAGAATATAGTCAAACACTGCTGCAGTTAAATATTTTACCCTTTGTTCTCCCTGCATGATCTACAACAATAATCTGCTTTGTGTTGATATTTACTGCTGTGTGGATGACAATTATCTGAAAGAGAAGTTTGGGTGCTTCACTGGGCTGGAAAAAGTTTAGCTACAATCAGAAAGCAGGTCTAATTAAGCAAGTTTATTCTAGATCTATAAAAGGCTAAGTTGACTTGTGCATGTGTGATCATATAAAGCTCTCATTGGTGCCAATTGCACATGTATTTCCATCTGGCATTGTCAATCATGAATTTGGTTGACACTTCTATTTATAGAGAAAGGGCAAACCGCGATATTAAAATATTTGTTCTAATTAATTTCCTTTTAATGTGCACGAATTTGTGCACTGAGCCACTAGTTCTATTATAAAAAGCACCATCTGGCTAGCATGGCTTAGTGATTAAGCATCGACCTATGAACCAGGAGGTCCCAGTTTGATTCCCAGTCAGGGCACATGCCTGGGTTGCGGGCTCAATCCCCTGTAGGGAGCGTGCAAGGAGGCAGCCGAGCAATGATTCTCTCTCACTCTCCCTCTTTCTGAAAACAATAAAAACATATTAAAAATAAAACAAACAAAAAAAAATTAAAAAAAAAAAAAAACCAAACACACCTTCCATGGTTGGGAAGAAAACTACTTGCATACAACAGATTTCTAGATATTTTTTGCTGCTAGTTTTAATGTAATGTTTATTGAACATTTTGACAAATACTTATTTTTATAAGCCTAAAGTGATTCTTTTTAAAAGTTTGAAGAGACTTGACCCAAAGGGTATAAAAACCCTGGCACTTGAATGTTGAATGTCACCATATGGGTGAAATTATATATTTCAGGGTAGTGTGAGCTTTTAATGTTAAGTCATATTAAACTCTTAAGTCAAATTAAGCTGACCAGGCATTGGCAGTGTAACCATATCTTTCTGATGTTGGTAAAAACAAAATTGGCAACTTGAAATTAAATCATGCCATGGTTTTGAAACACTTGTCTTAAGGTATCAATGAAACACTTCAAAATACTGCTTTTTCCGCCCGACTGTTGCCGCCATCATGGACACGAGTCGCGTGCAGCCTATCAAGCTGGCCAGGGTGACCAAGGTGCTGGGCAGGACCGGCTCCCAGGGACAGTGCACGCAGGTCTGCGTGGAGTTCATGGACGACATGAGCCGCTCCATCATCCGCAACGTGAAAGGCCCTGTGCGCGAGGGCAACGTGCTCACCCTATTGGAGTCCGAGCGAGAGGCCCAGAGGCTGCGCTGAACTTGTGTCTGGGTCCTGGCTGGCTGGCTGGGTGAACACAGCCCACAGGGAAGATGTGCCACTGTTAATAAAGTGTTTGTGTAAATTCGGGGGGGGAAAAGAAAGAAACACTACATGGCCCTAACTGGTTTGGCTCGGCGGATGGACCATTAGCCTGCAGACTGAAGGATCACAGGTTCGATTCTGGTCAAGGGCATGTACCTTGTTTGCAGGCATATCCCTAGTAGGTCCATGTTTCTCTCTCATCAATGTTTCTAACTCTCTATTCCTCTCCCTTCCTCTCTGTAAAAAAATCAATGAAATATATTCTAAAAAATAACTAATAGCCTTAGCAATATTGAGAAAGAAGTCCAAAGTTGGGGTATCACACTACCTGATATCAAACTATACTATAAGCCCATAGTAAACAAAACAGCATGGTATCGATATAAAAACAGACATGTAGATCAATGGAACAGAATAGGGAGCCCAGCAATAAACCAATGCCTACATGGCCAATTAATCTTTGACAAAGGAGGCAAGAACATATGGCAGGCTAAAGACAGTCTATTCAATAAATATTTCTGGGAAAATTGGACAGATACCTGCAAATAAATGAAACTAGACCACCTCCTTACACCATACACAAGAATAAACCCAAAATGGATTAGAGTATTAACTGTAAGACTGGGGAGCGCACTGACCACCAGGGGACAGCTCCTACATTGAGCGTCTGCCCCCTGGTGGTCAGTTCATAGCAATCAGTCATTCCACCATTTGGACAATTTGGATATTAGGGTTTTATTATATAGGATTGTTCTGAAAGGTCAGAGCTAGTTCGCTCACTGTTCAGTTGAAACACTGTTAGCTGAAGCAGTCTCCACCTGTTGCCTTATGTAAATTTCTGTTCTTGGAGTTTCCTTCCCAAGGGCTATGGGTATACCCCATAGTCTCAATAAAAGGGATACTAGGCCAGAGCCCAGGGTAGTCCTCCCACTAGAGCTGGGCTCCCGCCTGACCCCCATTATTCCCAAATTAATACTTTTCTAGTCTCTTTCATTTGTTTGCAGCCTTCTCCAGAACCTGGACCCTGAACTGGAACCCTGAGCCACGTGGGACATGAAAGGGGTTTCCACATCTGGCGCCTGAATAGGGACATCTGGAGGACATGATATTTTTCGCCTAAAGCAAAGGAGGAAAAATACACCGAGAAAAGGTGAGGGAGGCTCACCGTACTCAAAACCCATGGCCAGCTGCAGAGTCACGCGATCTGTAAGTAGGTTGGGAACATCTTTTTCAGCCAGGCTAATGGGGAAGAATTAGAATTTAGGTTTGTATGCTTAAGGAATTAAAAGTTTCAGAAGGTATTCTTTTGTAGTTTTTGTTTGATGTTATAGAACATAACCCTTGGTTTCCTGAAAAAAGTACATTAGATCTTGAGTGGTTAAAGTTTGAGGGGGGGAAAGCTCAGCAGCAGGAGAAAACTTACCTCAAAAAACTATTATATTTCCCCATGGGGAACACAATATTGCGTTTGCTAGAGCCTTTTTGAGAGGCTGAAGAGGAGCCTCCTCACCTGGTTCCCTCCGCTCCTCCTAGAGAGGAGCAGGAAGAAAAACTGGAGGAATGGCCTTTATGGCCCCCTCCAACTTCATGTCCTAATCCTGAAACATTTAATTCTCCACCAATAGCACTGCCAATAGAATCATCTGTACAGAGAGCCAACAGAAAAGTGAAATATGGTAGCAATCATACTTGGGTAAAAACTGCTGTTTGAATTTTAACCCTGCTATTATGAATTCAAATTCTAAGCAAGGATACAGGCAGAACTTCCTTTTTTTTTTTTTTTTTAATTAAAGAGCCAGCCCTATGTGCACTTGGTGGTTGTCTCCATACCGACCTTGACACCTGGCATGGTATTGAGATTGTGGGCATATCTGGTCTCTGGCCTACAAGGTCAGACAGCAACATTCTGTCTAGGAAGAACAGCAGAAAATTCCAAAGTTTGTTGCAAAATAGGGGTTTTCCTTCTCAGAACCTTTAAAAATAACTACCTGCCCCTAAAGCCTCACAGTCATGTAGGGTCTGCCTGCGTGTGGTACTCTTGCGGCTTCCCTGGCCAGTTCAATAAATTCTTGCCTGCTTTTTAAATTAATCATCAGCCTCCGGTGGTCTTATTTTGAACCCAGGGTTTGACCCCACAACATTTGGAGGCCCCAGCGAGATACCAGAGAGAGAGGAGAAAGGGACCCCCAGAAGGGGCAGGAGGCTCTCCCTCCTTTCGGGGACCTTAGCCGGAGACAGAAACAGAAACAAAGATTGGGAGAGATGGGGCTCGTCCGGGACTGGGGCTCCTTTCCATTAAGCCCCAAGGGTAACCTTATAAGTGGAGGGCAAGCCTGTTATACTGGGGCAGTCTATTCAGTCTTGACAGAGCCGATGGGACCCATACATCAGTCCAGGGAGCCACCGGACAAACTGCCTATTTTCCTTGGACATCATGGACTATAGACCTAGGAAGGAACACGTACTGGAGGAACGCAGCCGCTGAATTAGACCAAAGTGTAACAACAGGCCTTTGAGGAACTAAAGAAGGCTCTCATCTCAGCACCTGCCCTAGCCTTACCAGATGTCACGAAGCTCTTCCACTTCTACGTGAGTGAGGTAAGGGGCATTGCCAAAGGGGTTCTCACTCAGACTCTACGTCCCTGGAAGAGACCTGTTGCCTATCTAAGGGGCTAAACTCTGTGGCAGCAGAGTGGCCAGCATGCCTCTAATCAGTGGCCACCACAGCACTACTGGTGAAGGAGGCAGATAAGCAGACTCTGGGCCAGGAGCTAACCCTAACAATACCCCATGCCATTAAGACCCTCCTTTGAGGTACTCCAGAGAGATGGATGTCAAACACCAAAATCACCCAGTGCCAAGCTCTTCTCCTGGACCAGCCCTATATCCGGTTCCATAAGACACTGGCCATCAACCCTGCCAGCCTACTTCCAGATGATCCAGAGGAACCCATTCATGACTACATAGAGGTAACAGACGCAGTACTGACAGATGTCCTGCCATCATCACCAGATGAGGTACTGTACACTGATGGGAGCAGTTACGTTCAGGATGGAATCTGATATGCAAGGGCAGCAGTAGTCACCCTAGACCACACCATTTGGTCACAGTTCCTGAACTTTTGGCCTTAATCCAGGCCCTTTGATGGGGACACAGTGCCATCCCCTGGGAAAGAAGGTTACCAACTCCAGCCAGAAAGGACATTATTTTAGCCTTATTTGAAGCCATCTGACTCCCAAAGGCAGTTACAATAGTACACTGCAAAAGACATCAGAAAGGGGAGACAATTGAAGCCAGAGGAAATAGAGCCACAGACCAAACTGCTAAGGAAGATGCCCCAAAACAAGTAGGGCCTTTACAATTCTTAGTAACCCTGCCGGACCCGCAGCTCTACCAAACTAGAGGAGGAATTGGCTGAACAGAAGCAAGTCATCAAAGGACCAGATGGTTGGTGGACCCTACGAGATGATAGACTGTTGGTCCCAGAGGCTCTAGGTCAGACGTTAATTGCCCAGTTACACCAGGTTACCCACTTAGGCGTCACCAAGACTTCTGAACTTCTGTGAGGCAGATATACCAAGCTTAAGTAAGATAATTAAAAGCATAGTCACTAGAAGTACTATCTGTGCACAGGTAAATGTTAAGGTAGGAGGGTCCCCCTGGGAATTTGGGCCCCGTGGAAATTCCCTAGGAGAGCATTAGAAGGTGGGTTTCACAGAGATTAAGCCATAAGCATTAAGGTTTAAGTACATACTAGTTTTTATAGACACCTTCTTAGGTTGGGTTAAAGCATACCCCATTAGGACAGGAACTGCCTCTACAGTAGTCAAAAAATTACTCCAGGAGATTATACTTAAATTCAGATTCAGGCTGCCAGTAGTCATAGGATCAGATAACAGCTCCACCTTTGTAGCAAGGTATCTCAAAGTATAGCTCAAGCCTTAGGACAGGCATGAGCAGGCCTCTAAAAAGTTCAATTAAATTTGTCCTAGAAAACGGTAAAAACTGGACCAACCTCCTGTCCTTCGCCCTCTTATGGGCCAGGTGCACCCCCTACCGGGATGGGTTCCCCCCTTTTGAGATCATATATGGTAGACCTTTCTCCATCCTTCCAGGGGTCAGGGAGAAACTGAAAGCTGGAATTCATAACCATTCCCTTGCTCATGTCTTTACAGGCTCTGCAGTTTACCCAGAGAGCCACCCATAAGCTTGTTCCAGATGCACTGCCAGTGCCCACCATAGACCCTGTATACCCCTTCCAGCCCAGAGACTCTATGTGGGTAAAGAAATTCACTGCCCAAGGACTCACCCCAACCTGAAAGGGATGCTACACTGTTCCCTGAGCACGCCTATGGCTGTTGAAGTAGATGGCACCCAGATCTGACTACACCACTCCCAGCTCCTGCACAGAAAACAACCTGGATCCTGGCAACCAGCGACTTCACCCGTGAGATCCCTAGCCTGGGCTCCACAGGCCAGGAGGAGACTTGATGCCTGAAGGAGGGGATCTGGACTTCAATGAGGACAGTACTGATGGGAACTATGGTACTAGGGGTCTTGGTAACTGTAAGAACATTTCTCTTAACCAGTGAGAAAGTCTGGGGCTAAGTAAGGATAAATATGCTAGGGGACTGGAGAGCAAGAACCAAACAAAAAATACCCTTAAAGGAAATAGGATGAATCAATGATTTGACTCATGCACATAAAACCAGTGGGGAATGAAATATGGTAGCAATCATACTTGGGTAAAAACTGCTGTTTGAATTTTAACCCTACTATTATGAATTCAAATTCTAAACAAGGTTACAGGCAGAATTTCCTTTTTATTTTTATTAAAGAGCTAGCCCTATGTGCACTTGGTGTTTGTCTCTATACTGGCCTTGACACCTGGCATGGTATTGAGATTGTGGGCATATCTGGTCTCTGGCCTACAAGGTAAGACAGCAACATTTTGTCTAGGAAGAACAGCAGAAAATTCCAAAGTTTGTTGCAAAATAGGGGTTTTCCTTCTCAGAACCTTTAAAAATAACTACCTGCCCCTAAAGCCTCGCAGTAGTGTAGGGTCCGCCTGCGTGTGGTACTCTTGCAGCTGCCCTGGCCAGTTCAATAAATTCTTGCCTGCTTTTTAAATTAATCATCAGCCTCCGGTGGTCTTATTTTGAACCTAGGGTTCGACCCCACAACAAAAAGAGTTGAAGGACATGTCGATGGAAGAAAGGCTTGCTTTTCCTGTTATACAAGTAGCTGACCCACAGCTCCCAAATCAGATAATAAGACGCCATGAAAAAATTGATTTTAAAATGATAAAAGCTTTGCGAGAAAGCGTTGTTCAAAATGGTCCAATGGCTCCTTTTACAGGAGAAATCACGAATAATATTTCTGAAGCATTCTTAGCTCCTTTTGACTGGTATTCTCTGGCTCGTGCAACTCTGGATGGAGGAGATTATTTACTATAGAAAGGAGAATATTTGGAAAAATGTCAAGAGCAAGCCCGTGCAAACGAAGGGACGAATGCTTATAAAATAACTTATAAAATGCTGGCAGGATTGGGACAATATATGGATGTACAAAATCAGCTACGTTGTGTGCAACAGGCACATGAGCAAATTAGACTTTGTGGAAGGAAAGATGGTGGGCTTTACTAGCAAAAGGGGACCCTCAGGGAGCTTTTAGTAAATGTATGCAGGGACCTACAGAGTTGTTTTCTGATTTTGTGGTTTGTCTCACTCGAGCCGTGAGACAACAGATTCAACATGAGGCAGTAGGAGATGTTTTAATTCAGCAATTAGTTTATGAAAATGCCAATTCTGATTGTAAGAAATGCCTGACGCCTCTGAGAAGAAATAGTACCATTACAGAGATGATTCGAGCATGTCAGAATGTGGGATCAGGCTTGCTGCTGCAGTAACAGGTGGAAATAAGAGTTGTTATAAATGTGGAAAAGGAGGACATTTCCAAAAGGAATGTAGGCAACCGAGAAGGACACAAGGTAGCGCTCTAGGGAGAGGCGTAAACACTCAGCCTCTAGATTCAACCTCTCGGTGTCCTAGATGTCAGAAAGGGAACCATTGGGCCAGTCTGTGTAGATCGAAACTTCATATAAACAGGAAGCCTCTAGATCACATGTGTCAAACACAAGGCCCGCGGGCCAAATCCAGCCCGCCAGGCCTTGCAATGTGGCCCGCACCGCGCTGTCATCACTGCACTCCGCTGTCAGTTTATGACATTGTCAGTTTATGACTGTTCAGTAAACCATTAGGCCCGGGATTTAGGCTGGATTTTAGATTTTGGCCCCTTCTCTGATTGAGTTCGACACCCCTACTCTAGATCAAGATAGAGGGCATGGTCAACTGCTGGGAAACGGCCTGAGGGGCGTTCCCCAGCCCCGTCATCAATAGGGGAAATCTGCCCTACAAGGCCCATGGTGGATTCCCTCATCCAAGCAACTCCAGGAAGCGCAAGCCTAGATCTTAACAGCACTACTGTGGTCACTTTGACCCCCGATATTGCTCGGCAAGCTATTCCTACAGGAATTTGGGGACCTGTGCCACTGGGAACTTTAGGATTAATCTTAGGGAGGAGTGAAAACACTCTAAAAGGACTAACTGTTCTGCCTAGAGTCATTGATTCAGATTATGAAGGAGAAGTTAAAGTTATACGAGAATGTAATCATGTTATGCAAATTACTCCAAGACAAAGAATTGCTCAGATACTACTACCTTATGTTCAGCAAGGTGAGGCTATAAATAGGAAAAGAGGAATGCAAAGATTTGGAAGCTCGGACATCTATTGGATACATAAATTAGCAAAACCCGTCCTATGATTAATTTAAGAATAGAGGGAAAACAACTTAAGGGTCTAGTGGACACTGGAGCGAATGTTAGTGTTATCAGTAAAGAATTCTGGCCTCCAAGTTGGTCCACGACAGAAGCTATGGGCTCAGTTAAGGAGGTAGGAGTTCCTAATGACATACAACATAGTGCTGCAGATTTAAGGTGGCAAGATGAGGAAGGACAGACAGGATGGTTTCAGCCCTATGTCATCTCTAGAATTGCAGTCAACTTATGGGTCAGGGATGTTTTAAGGAACACTTCTGTCTACAATGAAAATATTTACAGAGTTGGTACCCTTCACTCACCCCCTTTATTTTTCTCCATAGCACTTTGTTTCCCAAGTATACTAGAAACTTCCTTTGTGTTATGCCTTGTCTGTCTCCTCTACTAGAACATGAGCTCCCTGAGGGACTTCTGTCTGCTTTGATCACTGCCGCGTGCCCAGCACTTAGCGCAGTTGCTAGCATACCATAGATGCTCACTATTATTTAAATGGAGGAGTGAAGATGACTTTCCTTGACATCACTCCTCTGACTACTTCAACTTCCTTCGTCCCTTACATGTGGGCATGTATTGAAGTCTTCATCTCACACAAGGACAGAACCAGGGCAACTGCTCTGACATTAAGGGAAGGCACTGCATAGAGTATAGTTTGATTAGTCCCCAACTAAAGGCAGCCAGGCTGTCCTTCACACTCTTTGGTCATCATGCTCAGCACTGAAGGTGAGAACAGTCAGCCAAGTAGAACACGCTGGCCACTGAGGAAAGGAGGTCCCACAAACAGGCCAAATAACCCCACTGCCACTGCTCTTCTGAAACATTACCTGTGTGCTCCTCACCATTAGAGACCATCAAGATCTGGCCTTACAGTTCAAGTGCTAAGGTGATGATTCAAAGTCATCTTACTTGAGAAAGGAATCAATGAGGATTTCTCCAGACTCTTCTTGGGCAGAGAGAACTGGTCCCATGCAATAAAAAATAATAAGCAGAGAAGGCCTGTTCAAACACCTTTGCTGTCTGCAGTTACCAAGATAAAACGTCTCCAATTCGCACAGGAACACAAGGATTGAACAGTCAAGCAATGGAAAAAAGTCATGTGGTCAGATGAATCACATTTCCAGTTGCATCATGCAGATGGCAGAGTGAGAATTCACAGAAACGGCATGAAAGCATGCACCCCACATGCATGAGTACAACCCTTCAAGCTGATGAGGCAGTTTTATGGTTTGGGGCATGTTTTCCTGGCATGATTTGGGCCCTTTAATTCATGTGGAACAATGTCTGAATAGCACAACATACCTAAGTATCATTGCTGATCAACTTCATCCTATCATGTTGATGGGAGTATCCCAATGGATATGGCTTCTTCCAACAAGACAATGGGCCATGCCACGGTGCTCATATTGTGCAGGAGTGGTTTCAAGAACATAAGGGAGACTTTACCTTGCTTAGGTGGCCCCCACAATCACCAGATCTCAATCCAATTGAGCATTTATGGGATGAAGTTAAAAGAGCCATCACACAGCTGGTTCTACCACCATCAAATCTCACAGACCTGGACAGTGCTGTTCATCAGGCACAGTGTCAGATTCCTCCCATCACCTTTCAACATCTCGTGGAGTCAAAGCCAAGAAGAATCGCCACAGTACTGAAGGCAAAAGGTGGCCCAATGAAGTGCCGATGGGGTGGTCATAATAATCTGGCCACTCTGTAAATGTGAAGGACCGATAACAGAGAGCCAATACTGCTACAAACTTGAAGAGAACAAATAAACCAGTAAGAAATAGTCAAACCTGACCGGCGTGGCTCAATTGTTGAGCATTGACTCATGAACCAGGAGGTCAAGGTTTGATTCTCGGTCAAGGCACATACGCGAGTTGCAGGCTCAATACCCAGTAGGGGGCATGCAGGAGGCAGCCGATCAATGATTCTCTCTCATCATTGATGTTTCTAACTCTCTCCTTCTCTTTTCCTCTCTGAAATCAATAAAAAACATATATTTTTTAAAAAGACAGGCCCAAATGTCAATATCTAATGCTCATTAAGAACCAGAAAAAGCCAACAGTTGACTGTCAACTCTGAGACATACTTGAATGAAGTCACTGAATTCGAGGATAAACAAGAAATCACAAGTACCCCCAGACAAATAAGCAGGTCATCTAGCAAAGGGGATGAAAGATCTAGTCTCGGCTCAGTACCAGCAGGCACTCGAAGACAATAAAGTGAGGTGCCCCAAGAATCGAGGGACAAAGGATGTGACCCAAGAACCTGAGAGGCAGCTAAGTTACTGAATATTAGGAACTGTAACATTTGTAAATACACAAGAAAATCTAAATGAAGCTGCAACCAGTTCTCCAAAAGATAAAACCATCAACTCTCTAATGAGAAGTCTTTATATGAAGGGCTGGCAGTGAGCACTGAGTTCATGCAAACACAAAACTAAATCTAAATAACTAGCAATTACCGACTGCCTTGCACTTTAAGTTGCCTGTCTTCCTCGGTGAAAGTTGCCAAATTATTCGATTGGCTCCTCTAACTAACCATGCCAAAATGAAAACACACAAAAGAAAAAAAAAAACACCTTTCCTGAATGGAATTCTCTTGCACTGTAGAAAAACTGGGTTGTATCTTCGCCACACACTCCAAAAAAGAGAATGCTAACTACCTGGTGCATTGTTGAGTGTATAGGTCTAGAAATAAGAAGACCCATTATTCTCTTTGGTTTTTTTCCATTCACTTACCATGCCAGCTTGGCAAACACTGCACTGCTTTGGGACTCATGAAAAACAGAGATAATGCCTGCATGGTCCACCTCCTGGCACGGTAAGGGATGCTGTATGTACAAGTTCTTTGGAATCTACAAGCAAGGCCATAAAGCCATGCCGTTTGGTTGGATGGAAAGAATCCACTGTATCAAGGAGTCAAAATGAATACTTAAAGAAAGGACCAGAAACCTTCTGTGGATCTATCCCTACTTCTTTTCTTTCATCTCCCTACATTTCCAGGTCACTGCTTAGCACTGTGAATAGGAAATTCAATACCCCCACAGCTCCTGAATGGAATGACTTTTAATTTGGAACCAAAAGCTAGTTTTAAGAATTTAAAGATGTTGCTCTCCACCCAAGGTTCATGTCTCTCAATTTCCAATCCTTCATTCCACTAATATTTACTTAGCACCTACTATGTGCCTGGCGCTATTCCAAGTAGCAGACACAGTCTCTAAATACTTAAATAAAATCAAGTCAATGAAAGGCAAAAAGAGGAATTGGGGGAACTATATGAATTTCATGGGAAAGGGGTCAATGCCTATTTATATTACAACTTATACACAGACATCTGACCACTTGCTCAGGGACAAACCCAGCAAACAGCCAACGGGATGCAGCCAAGTTCAAAGAATCACGCATAGCCCACAAAAGCAATAAATGAATATTGGGTCACTGAACTGTGCGAATGCCAGATGTTCCTGAAACGCTGCTCAAGGTTACTTTGGGAGCAGGGTTCAATTCTTAATGCAGAAAACAGGAGGCAAAACTGTACTTGGGTCAGACGGAGTTGAGTCAACTAGAGAGCTTATTAGTAACGGACTACCAATGAAGTCACTAAAACATTGGGAAAAAATCTTTTCTTTTAGAAAAGATCTGTAAAGGGAGGAATGTGATAGGATTTTCCCATACCCTACTTTCCATCTTCAACCTTTACACGAATCTTGCTGTAAGGGCATAACAATCAATGGCCATTCCTGAAGCACAGTGAAACAGAACAAGGCAGGAGTATGTTAGAAATGGTAGCCTAGGAAGATATTCATATAGTAGCTAACATTTATAAGGAAGCCAGGGTTTTTAAATGCAAAGAACCACTATTTTTACATTTTTTATACAAGGAAATAATACCGTGGAAAAGCCCTGTCCCCAAGACACCGACTCAGCCTCCATAAAGACCATCTTGTCATTTCTGTTTTGGATGTTCAGTGGCCTTTCTTTGATCTAACTGTTTATGACTTCTCTGATGAGATCCTCTAAGGATGGGAGAAATGAGCGAGTTCTTTCTAAAGATGACGGGAACTAGCGCATAATGAAATGAAAGAAACACACCCCATGGAGCTATGTAAGTGGCGGGTTGTAATCCGGACTCTCCAATAGCTTCCATTTCTATGGGGCAATAATAACGGGTCCTTTTTCCTCACCTTAAGTCCCCTGCCAATTCCAACTCTCAGCCAAACGCAAACGATTGTGAAAATCAGATCGGCAATTCTAAAACTGGCTAAAATTCATGAAAATTATGAAGATGCAGGGCATTTTCCAAAATAAAGAACTTTACCCTTCGATAGTCTTTTTTACAATTAGTGAAGTACATCACACAAGGACTTCCAATTCCTTAGAAAACGACAAAGGAGTATCATATGACAAAGGTACAGTATTAGATTAGCAGAAAGTTTACATAAGCATAAAAGCTCCACTTCCCACTCTTTACAAACTTGACAGGGACCAGAGGGTAGTTTTTCACTTAAGATCTTTGAAACCAAGCAGTTAAGTGAAAAATTCCAAGACAACTCTGGAACTGTTTCATGGGCATAATAGAAGCAGATACGTGGATTTTAAAATAAAACCAATGCATCAAAGACTAAACATGGAAGTCCACACACCTCACAATGAGAATACGAGCAGAGAGCCCAAGGCAAAACTCTCAATCAGAGAGCAAGGAGGGATGCATTTGAGAAGGAAGGGCCCTGGGACTGAATTATCGCTCAGCTGATATCTTCAATTCCAGATTCCCCAGGCCTTAGTGGTTTGGGACAAACATGGTATTTGATCACAAAGTACAACAGTAGAGATCTGTACCTGGGGTGGGAAGGGAGCTTAGAACCCTGCGAACACTGTAGACACTTGACTATGCCAATGAGGAGAGAGGTATGAGGACACGAGAGCGCTCACGAGGCTCTGTGCTCTCTTATGACAGGCACCAACCAAATCACAACATACTATAAAGGTACTCGATTTACTACTTTAGTTGGAAGATCTGAAGTAGCTACATGAAAGTTTCTCTGGGAAAGGTCCGGCACTGGAATAACTATGGTGTCACGGTCAGAGTTGATAGAGGAAAGGAGCTCAGAGGATGACTTGCAGAAGATGATCTTTCTTCAGAGAGAGGACCAGAGCAGTTGTCTAGAAAGTTCTATTAGTCTTGATCTTGTCTCTACAAAGAAAATAATGGGAATATCCATAGTGAGTTTGAGTATAACCTTCTCTATTTTAACCAAGACGTACTCAGTGTTTAATTAGAGTGATAATTCAAAAACCTTTGCCTTATCTCAGAATTATTCTCTATGGTTCTACAGAAAAAGAATTACTGTTAAATTACTTACATATACTTTACTCTCAGTTAAAAACCTGATTAGAAATGAGGAATGACTGCTAGTGGGTACAGGGTTTCTTTTGGGGGAGATGAAAATTTTCTAAAATTAGGGAGTGGTGAGAGTCACACAACTCTGTGAATATTGGATGCTTTAAACGGGTGAATTTTATGGTATATGGATTATATCAATAAAACTGTTAAAAACCTGATTAGAGAGTAAGTTTTCCTAGACTTTCTCATTCACTTAGTGAATACTTCCCCAAGATTATCCTATTTGTATAATTTGACAATTTTAATTGTCAGGCTAACCATTTTAGAATTTTAAAAATTGTCTTTTGCTAAAAGGTTTGTCTAACACTATATTAGAAATTATAGTGTTGAACAATGTTGTTTACCAATTAAGCCCATCTTAATTAGTATACACCTAAACTGTTTAGCTTTAAAACTTCCTTTAAAACAATATTCAATTAAAGCCATCTTTTTACAATTCAAATGGATGTTATTTTAAAAGACTGCTTCTGTACTCCTCAACAACTCCCCCATCAGAGCAATAGTTTGAAATCACTGGTCACATTGATGTCCAACACACTACCTGGCTTACATACAGACTGAAAATGTAATCAAATGAAATTGATCCAGGTGTATTAAGGTGATGCAGCTTAATCTTGGCCAGGGATGGTGGTGGTGGTGGTGGTGGTGGTGGTGGTGATGGTGGCAGTGGTGGTGGTGGTGGTGTGTGTGTGTGTGTGTGTGTGTGTGTGTGTGTGTGTACATATGCATAACCACATGCGTGCTTGCACTCACATGCACAAACCAAACTCCTCTAAATTTTATCAGTTGAGGTAAGTGACCAGTCCCACAATATTGCTCAGAGGTCCATCACTAGACTTCCATAGGAAAAAAACACACACAATACATCAGTGTAGATATGTCCTTTATCAAAAAGACCAATGCTATGATAATGGTATAAAATGACAAAGCTATACAAACTATATTTGCAGACAAATAGCTTTCTGTTGCATTATGTTAAGGTAAGGTTTTCAGGGTAAAGAGATACATGAAATTCAAATATAACGAGGCCCGATGCACGGAATTTGTGCAAATGTAGGCCTTCCTTCCCCCAGCTGCCAACACTGGCTTCCCTCTGGCACCTGGGACCCAGCTTCCCTTGCAGCCCCAGCTTCGTCCGGAAGAAAGTACGGAAGGACATCTGGTCTAATTAGCATATTATGCTTTTATTATTATAGAAGACAGAAGAAGATAGGGAGGAACATTGCAATGTTAAATTTGAATAAAAAAAATATCAATATGATCGGTCATTTTTAAATGTCCAGTTCAGTAGTGTTGAGTGCATTCACATTGTTGTGCAACTGACCTCCAGAACTTTCTCATCTTCCCCAACTGAAGCGCTCTCCCCATCCTAATTTCCATCTCTATGACTTTGACTACACTGTACCGCATATAAGTGGAATGATATGGTATTTGTCCTTTTGGGTCTGGCTTATTGTTCTTAGTGTCACGATTTCAGGTTCATCCATATTGTAGCATGTGCCAGAACCCCATTCATTTTAAAGGGTGAATAATAATATTCCATTGTGTGGATATACCACATTTTGTTTATCTTGATTGATAATTTTAACTTCTTGATTTTTTTTCAGTTTGAACCCACAGAATTTCTCTGTTTTTTTTTTTTCTCCTGTCAAGCCCGGTGGATGATGATAAACTGCCAACTCAATTTCTTTTCAAATATAATTCATGGCATGATAAACTCTGCTCACTGCTATTAAGATCTCCACAGTGCAAAGACTCCTGGGAGAGCAGGGTCTCCATTTGAATGGCTATTTTGGTTACCCAATTCTTGTTCTCTTTCCTGTCTGGGGTGAGAAACCTGTTTCAATATTTTTAAAGGATAACTTTGCTTTGCCCCCCCCCCACCCCATATGTGTTTATTTATTTTAGAGATAGAAAGGGAATTGAAGAGAGAAAAACACTGATCAGCTGCCTCCTGAACGCCCCCTAGTGGAGATCGAGCCAGAAACCAGGGAATGTACTACTCTGGGAATGGAACCAGGGACCTCTTGGTGCATGGGAGAATGCCCAACCGAGCCCACTGGCCAGGGCTCCCTTTGCTTTTCCAGTGATAAAACCACAAAGAAGATTTGTCTGAAGTAACAATTGCCTGACTGGCATGCTGTGGGGAAAGTCAGATACTCTAGGATAGAAAGCGAAGTAATTTATTACTGTTTTGCCTTGTATTTAGAAGCATCTCTGGGCTCTCTGCTGGGATTGCTCCAATCATCGGCTTCCGGTGTGGTCTTGTAATGGCGCCATGCTGACTTATTGAATACTGGAAGCCTCTCGAATGATTCACTTGAAAGAGCCTAATGGGAAAAAAATATATATATACACCAAAGGGCCACAGTGCCATTTGTCACACATGAAATACGAATTCAAATTTTATATTTAAAACATTAGAAACCCTAATATATACTTTTTGAATGATATTAAAGCTTTACTATTTTAGTAGATCACTTAGACTGGGAAGATGAAAATGAAAGCTTTTTTAAAGGAATAAAAATATTCCCTCATTCTAAGCCAGTACTGACATACACAGGACCAGAACAAGAAGCATTTGAATACAGGTAGTACTGCTTTGAGATACTTTGGACTAGACGGTCTTAGACCAAGCACTCCTGTTCACTGGGCAACCATTCTCCCAGAATGGTTGGGCTCAGAAAGAAATAAAGTTCTATACATACTAGATTTACAAACATAAAGGGTTATCAAATATCACACATTCAAATGTACTGGCATCTAAGTTAAACACTCTAAGTACTGGTGAAGTTACAGTATAATATATTACATGTATGTTATATTTTATAACATATAGCAAACTATATGGCCATTAAAAAGGAGCCAGTTCTACATGAACTGATAAGGAAAGACCTCCAATATATACTAGAAAGTAAAAAATATATACAGCAAAGTGCTGAAATAAATCATTTGTGTGAAAAAAATTTAAATTTTTCTAGAACAATCCACAAGAAACTGGTACTTTTGGTTACTGATGGGAACAGAACAGGGTGATTTTGGGCCAGTGATGGGAGAGACTTAGTTCTCTCTCTTTATAGCATTAAAATTCTGCAATATGTACCTATATAACTATTCAAAAATACTTCAAATATTCTAGGGTTTAGAAATCAAGAAAAGTATAACATTATCAATGAATGAGATAATCTGTGTCACAGAGAACTCTGTTATTCGATCAGCCTTTTTAATGACTATATTATGATAACTGAATTATTATGGCTTTGGGAAAGCCAGCAAGTTTTTAAAGCAACAGACTGAAAGATCCCAGTTTATGATAACCTATCTCCTGCCAGATGAATCCTTTCAATGGATATGCAACCTTTTGAAAATCACAACTTTGAATTATGGTTTTAAAAATCAATCATTTTACTCTTTATAGCTCCATATTTCACATTTTGCTACATCTGAGTGTACTGTCAAGGGTGAGGCATAACATGGTTTTCACATAAAACTGAAGTAAATCTGAGCTGAATATAAAAGACTAGAGGCCTGGTACACAAAATTCGTATACTCTGTGGGGGGGCTTACGGCCGGGCCTGCGCCCTCTTGTGGTCTGGGAGCCCTCTGACTGACAGCTTAGGCCTGCTCCAGGCCTAAGGGTGTCTCTGAGGTGGGAGAGGCTCCCACCACCGCTGCTGCGCTCGACAGATCTGAGCCGACTTCTGGCTGAGCAGTGCTCCCTCTGTGGGAGGGCACTGACCACCAGGGGGCAGCTCCTGCGTTGAGTGTCTGCCCCCTGGTGATCAGTGTGCATCATAGCAATTGGTCGTTCCACCACTCAGTCAATTTGCATATTACACTTTTATAATATAGGATAACAGATGCTATGGTCTATTATCTATTAGTTATTAGAACTTACAGCTTTAAAGCGTAGATGCCTTCATGCTAACGGAAAAAAATGCATTACCTTCAAATAAATTACAGCATCCGTACCCACTCCTTCCATAGAATACAGCTTTAGATCTCCTTGGAAATATCTAGCATACAGACGAGAAATTGGCAAGCCGTAACCAAATCCAGCCTACAGGGGGAAGAAAATGAATTCTGTGAGACAGGCATACATGCTATCAAGTTTGGTATAAGGATCATTCAAGATTAAAAATAAATTCTTGATTCAGACTTAAAGAAAAAAAAATCCAATTGATTCAACCTCTGCAATGATGTATATGCTCGTCTATGGCAAACAAACTATTTTTCCTCTACAAAAACACTTCTTGTAGGTTTAGAAAATAATAGGAATACTGCAATTTTTGACTAATGCTTTCTTAGCACTTGAAAGAACATTTTTAAAGCAAATCCCAATCGAGTGGAATTTGAACTGGCAACAAAACAAAACCACATCATTTTAAAGTTTCATTATCAGATTCCCTTGCTCTCTGAAGCAAAAAAATAACTAAATTGAAAGCACAGCAGTGCAAATCTACCAGCACCAAGGCTAACACACTGGGAAGAAAATTTCCTGAGCGACTGACTATTGCCTAAGGTTCTAGGAATACTACAAGATTTGGATATATGGTAGTGCCTATACTAGTATTTTTAGAGACAAGAAAAGAATTCCAGTACCCGCCTATATCTCTATATTGTAGAACCCTGACTGTTAGTAATAGGTTGCTGGGGCGGGGTGGGGGGAGAGTGGGGTGGTGGAAGGCCTCCAGTATTAACAATAAAAACAACTGAGACTGAAGCTGGCGTAGAGTGGAAGCTTCAGTCCCTCTGGTGAAATCCACTGCTACGGTTAACAAAGGAGCTGGTGGGGTCATGCACCTAGAGTGGCAGTTGCACGGGCTTTGGGCTCAGATACACTTACATTGAAACTCACTTTTTATGCAACTCTGAGCCATTTCCCCCCAATATGTTTTTATTGATTTCAGAGAAAAGGGGAGAGGAAGAGAGAGAGAGAAACATCAATGATGAGAGAAAATCATTGCTCGGTTGCCTCCTGCACGCCCCCTACTGGGGATTGAGCCTGTAACCCAGGTATGTACTCTGACTGGGAATCGAACCGTGACCTCTTGGTTCATAGCTTGATGCTCAATCACTGAGCCACACCAGCCAGGCAACTGAGCAATTCACTGCACCTCTGTGAGAATGTCTCATCAGAAAATGTAATTGGGAAAAAAAAAACTTAACTCATAAGACATAATAAAACTAAATGCGTGGAAATTGCTATTATGGCTACTACAGAAGAGCAATTCTACCATGTTACATGAATTTCTAACATCTTCCCTAGATTTTTTTCCTCAGGGTAGGGCCCACCTCAGAGGAGGGTACCCCGTCATTCAAGGGCATTAAGACAGGCAGAGTATGGTCAGTAGGGAAGACAAAACAGCCACAATAGTTACTGAGATCCACACAGGAAAAAAAAACAAACAAACAAAAAAAAACAGTGTATTCCAGGAAGAGGCCAGGAAATCAGCTTCATCCATTCCAGCAAAGCACGGACCCTACTCTCAGGAGTGCCAGGGACCAGCCGACAATGCCTGGGACCAACGCAGGCCTGATGTGGGGAGGCAGGCAAGCCCAGAGTCCTGGGGAACACAGCGGAGGGGCCTCTCACTCGGATTTGGTGAGGTGTAGGGAAGCTTTCCTAGGGTGTCAAAAGATCAACAGGAGCCGAAACCAGTTTGGCTCAGTGGATAGAGCGTCAGCCTGCGGACTAAAAGGTCCCGGGTTCGATTCCGGTCAAGGGCATGTATCTTGGTTGCAGGCACGTCCCCAGTGTGTGTGTGTGTGTGTGGGGGGGGGGGTGTGTGTGCAAGAGGCAGCTGATCGATGTTTCTCTCTCTCATTGATGTTTCTAACTCTCTCTCCCTTTCTCTCTGTAAAAAATCAGTAAAATAAATTAAAAAAAAAAAAAAGATCAACAGAAGCTGGCTAGGGCATTTCTAAAAAACAAATGCATGTGTTACAGCACAGAGCTGTAACGCAGTAATGTGTTTGGTGCGGACATTACGTTCTCTAGTAGTACACACCCACATGCCCACTTCATTTTTTTAAAATATTTTTATTGATTTTTAGAGAGAGAGAGGAAAGTACAGGGAAGGAGGGAGGGGGAGAGAGAAAGAGAGACCGTCAATCAGCTGCCTCCTGTACGCCCCCTACCGGGGATCAAGCCTGCAGCCCAGGCATGCGCCCTGACCGAGAATTGAACCAGCAACCTTTGGGTGCCCGCCCAATTAAGCCACACCGGCCAGGGCCACACTTTAAAGCTGAGGACAGTTTACTGACTGGGAGGGATGTTAATGGAAGAATCACAAGGAGAGGGTATAGGATACACTGGAAGGAACACAGACATAGCCAGTGCTGTGATGAGCTCAGTGACCTTGGGCAAGGTACTAAGCTTATTCTCTCATCTATAAAATGGGATGGCGCACACTTTTTTTTTTTTAATCTCTTGCTTCAGGTGTTCAGTTTCATTAACAAATAACTATGACATAACAGCTATCCCCAGGATGGTATTTGGAGACCAGGAATAGACAACTCGAATTCCTTCTAAGGAACTGGGGGAGGCTCTAAATTTGCTCGTAGTGGGTGTTCCCCTCCACCCCACCCTGCGCCCCCACCTTTTGACATTTATTTAAGTAGGTACCAGAGCCTGGTCAAGGTAATGCCTTTCAAAACTGATTTTTCATGAATTTTCTTGAATCCAACGTAAGTGACTCCCTCTCTGTGTTCAACACGCTGAGTTAATAAACTCTGTCTTGAATAAACAATGCAAAATGTAAGATTTTTATTCATGCAAATAAAATATAATCTTACGTGCTTACCAGTCAGGTAGGACTTGAAAATGAAGCTTAATTTATACCCTGAACCATTTTGCAGACTGATAGATGTTGCTGTGTTTAATGACAAAGGGTTCAATTGTTGTTTGTCAATTAGAAACACTCAGCGGGGGAAGAAAGTGTGGCCCTACCAGGATCTCAGTGCTGCCATGGTAACCAGACTTTTCTCACTGCCTTAATAGGGCTGAAGGTTATTTCCAGAGTGAGACAGAAAGGGCTCTGAAAATGCATACACCACCTATACGTTTCCTGCTTGTGCTATTTAATATAAAAAAATGCAGTGTTCCTCATTTTAACATTTTAATTATATAAACAAATTTGGTGGGGAAGTTCAAGGGCCCGGGGTGATTTGGCCTCTATGGTATGCAGGCGAAAGTGCCAGGACCACGCTACAGCCATGCATTCTGCCCTCTTCTCCTTTGCTCACCCGCCACTGGCCTTCCACCCCCTCCGGGGGTAGGTCCAGGTAGTAAATGGTGCTCCCGTAGCACTCGTAACCACAGGAAATGCCTTTCTCTGTATTTGGGAGTAAGGCACGGAGCTCTGAGTGTGTCTCCGACACAAATTAGAGAAGAAATCTATGCCCAAAGGCTCCACAAAGAAAGTAGCAGTGGCATAAAATTCTCCCGCCCCCAAGCCAGGCCCACACAGGGAGCATTCCAATCCAACGAGGCTTATGCTCAGCCGTGGCGAGTCCCTGCCCATGTTAACGGTCTTTCCTTACGCAGCAGCTTGAAATGCTTACCAGAGGGGCAGCTCTTGAAGGCTCCAGGCTTGGTCTAGGAGCAGTGGAATACATGTAGTTAAAGAGACGATCTATCTTTCGAAGGGGAACGCCACCACCTAGGTCGCTGATCTGTAATGGAGGAGAAGGAAGAGGAGGAGGAGGTGGTGAAGGCTGGGAGGAGGAGTCATTCCATACTTAACAGGAGGCAACAAGTTTATTAAATAAAGCCCTTATGAGATTACTCTCATGTGTACAGGGCTTTGAACCCCCAATGAAATATGAACAGTATAAAACAAAGGAGGGAGGAAGGTGCCATGGGATCCCACGGGCTTGGGTCTAAGACCCTGTTTAGCTCCCTGAAAAACGGGCTACTAATAAAGTTTAAACGAGGTAACTTAAGTCAAAGATCTAACATGGTATTTACAAATACGACATTTAGCAAATGTCAGTCTTCTTCCCTTCCCTCTGATTCCACAATGTCTAGATACTATGACATGAACTGACAATTGAAGTGTATGTGCAAGCAAAGCAGTTACCTTAATGGACAAGTCTTCTTTACCCAGAGTAACAAGGGTTTTAACCGCTGGGTAGGCCTCTTTTCTGTCTTCATAGAGTTCAACTGTGGCTCTCATGGAGTTCTGAAATAATAAGCCCTTTTCTTTACAACCCTCACAAATCACAATTTAAAAAAAGAAACTCACACGAGCTTATTTATGCACAATTTTTTTTTGTGTGTGTGTGTGTGTGTGGGGGGGTATTGGTTGCATTTCTATGACATTTTTCCCCTCCAAAGAACTTAGCTCAATGTGGGTTCAGATCAAGGAAACACTCCCTGATGCTTTGTTTCTCATCTAGTTTAAGTCCCATCTACCATACTGCACATTGATTCTCCCTCCCTCCTTTTTTTGTGTTAATTTGCACCTGAGGATATTTTTCCATTGATATTTAGAAAGAGTGGAAGAGACAGAGAGAAACATCGATGTGCGAGATACACATCGATTGGTTGCCTCCTGCATGCGCCCCAACCAAGCCATGACAGTGCCTGCAACCCAAGTATGTGCCCTTGACCAAAATCGAACCCAGGACTCTTCAGTCCATAGGCCGACACTCTATCCACTGAGCCAAACTGGCTAGGGCTTTCCTCCTTTTATTCTTTTAGTTTTCCTTTAGGGTATTCAAGCCATTCAACTTTCAACCAAGAGGAATGTTTTTATCGCAGGTCACGAGGCCACAGACTGAAATCTATTTATCAGCCTGTGGTTTCCGAGTGCCTTTCTCTAAAGCAGGTGGAAAACCTCCTTTCCATATTTGGTCGGGGGGGAAAAAGTGGAGGACATCAGTTAAAAAGTTCTGAAAAAGCCACAGCTGTTGAGGAGAAAGTTCACAACTGAATGCCCACCTTTTAGTGTTGCGTTAGTAACAGCATCATTTTGGGAAGCAAATCATCATAAGTGATTTTCAGGTGTTCAATGTAGAGTTTCAGACATAGTGGATGAAATAAAACTTTAGTTCCAACGCCTTGTACCTGCAATTCTACTACCATAAATGCCATTAGCTACTGGTTAATAAAAGCAGCAGCTTAAGCCAGAGAGATTTTAGACTTTTTTTTTGAGGGTTATGGAAGCTCTCAGGACTAGAACTACTACTAATGCATCATCACAGTTAATGTTCAGAGGCGTAAATATGTGTAAAATTGTTTTTATTTTGATCTGTGTACCATCAATAAAACCTTGCCAGGTTTGGAAACTAAAGAGCATCTCTAATCTCCTAACTGAAGAAGAAACGGTATGGATTTTACATCAAATCACTAAAGTACAATTAAGCTTCAAAATCAATATATACTAATATTCACAAAGGCTACACTGTACACAGCAATTTTTCAGCTCACAGTGTACAAATTATAAAACCCACAGGGTATCAGAAATAGAATTTTTTAAATGGTATGCAAAACCTTTTTCTTATGCTAATGTAATGAATCCATTATGCCCTGAATCAAAGTAATTTAAAATGAAGACTTCTTCCCGTGTTGTTAAATTCCACTTACCTTGAACAACTCGAATAGCATGTGAAACAGATGTGAGGGCACATAAACTACCTGAATAGGTTTGCCAGGAGCTTTGGCTGAAAACAGAGACAAAAATCGTCAATGAATAAGGACCAAAACTAGAAGTTAAAAATGTTTGCATTCTATTTTCTGAGTACATAAAAAAGAACCCTACAAAAGGCTAATTTAGATTTCCACTTCTAAAGGCAGGGCTGAGCAAATGCTTTTCAAGTCCAACAAATTATTTTTGGGAAGGGAGGGGGAAGGTACCCAGTTCCTTTACTTAGCAGCTTCGTGACCCTGGGCAAATTATTCAATTGCTTTGGAGCTTAAGTGAGTAATATTGGAATATTATCACCTACATCATAATGTCCTATGCATTACAATAAGGCCATCCAAATATCACTGTGTTTTGTTTTTTTCTTTTTGAAAAATGTTTTTATTGATTTCAGAGAGAGGAAGGGAGAGAGAGAGAAACATCAATGATGAGTGAGAATCATTCATCGGCTGCCTCCTGCATGCCCCGTACTGGGAATCGAGCCTGAAACCCGGGCCTGTGTCCTGACCGGGAATTCAACAGGCGACCTGTCGGTGCACGGGAGGATGCTCAACCAACTGAGCCACACCGGCCAGGGCTCATTCAGTGCTTCACAAATTGGGAGACACCTACCTCTACCACTGACCCCAGTGGTCAGCAGGGGGAATGCGGAGCCACAGAGGAAAAGGGGCCCATCTTTTGGGTGAACTGGACTAAAGAGCAATGTTAAATGATGACAAACAAGGCATATTATAGAGTAGAATGTAAGGTTCACATGACTTTTTTCTACTGGGAGCTAACAGACAACCCGCTCGAGACCTCCAGTCCATTCTCCTTGCATCAGCGATTTTCTGGGGAAATCTAAGAAATACCTAATTCCATGTCAAGCACTAAGCACAGTGTGAGCTATAGAGTAGATGCTAGAAAATGTAGTCCTCATGACCCGAAATCACTTTAGAGACTGAAACTATGTGAACTTTCTTAAGTAGACCACAGACCTACCCATTCATGTTATGATTTCAACCTAACGACTTCCTCTAATAAAGTACATAGTTAACAGTATAAAGCGGTTTGGCTCAGTGGTAGAGCGTTGGTCTGCGGACTGAAGGGTCCCGGGTTCGATTCCGGTCAAGGGCATGTACATTGGTTGCGGGCACATCCCCGGTGGGGGGTGTGCAAGAGGCAGCTGGTTGATGTTTCTCTCTCATCAATGTTTCTAGCTCTCTGTCCCTCTCTCCTCCTCTCTGTAAAAAACCAATAAAATATATTAAAAATAAATAAATAAAGTAGAGAGAACATTCATTTAGTTCTTGGTTTATGAAGAGCTTGAACATACATTATCCAACTGAATCCTTGTGATAATACTGTGTGGCTCATAAGGTGGGTGGCATTATTATGGGTGAAGACATTGGCTTTGCAGAGATGACGTGACTTGCTCATTATAACAGAAGAGGCGCTAAAATTGGACAGCTGGAGCAAGAGCTTTTGTGATTCTAAATCCTGAACTCTGATAATCAGTTATTTTTTTAAATTATTAAGTTAATATATGCAAATGATTTTAAAATTTGTTAAAAAGAAAACATGTCCCTCCACCCTTTCCCATCTAACACCCCCCCCCCAGCCTGCACCCAGAGGCAGCCACTCGTTCGTATTTTTGCTTAGCCTTCTGGTTAATAATATTTACATTCTATTTTGTGACCCCAATGAACTCCTCTGTACTTTGCCTATAGATTCTATACCGATCATAATTAAAAATAAAATTTTAAATCAAAACAGATTTCTAAGAGAGAAAAAAAACAGTTGTAATAGGAGATTCAAGAAGAAAAAAGAGAAATGGTAGCTGGGCACTTAGAGATGATTAATCAATTCCCAAAACCAATGCATAAGGCTTTTAGAGACAATATATAGTACAGTTCAGTCACACTGCGGCCAAGTTCTGACTTAGGCATTTAACAGATACATTAATAGGTACTCCACCCATCTGGGATTGGCATCCCATTTCTGAAATGGCGCAGAACTTATCTCACTGGGTTAATATAAGGATGAAATGAGATCATAGTGATAAACGAATTTACATAGAGCCTACCACATTGTAAGCTGCCTATTCTCATTACTAAAAATTAATTTCTACAGTATTAATGGAGCTATCAGAAATGGCTTTTTGACTGCTGCATAGAACCATTTGCCTGAAAATATCCATAGAAGTACCCAATAATGAGAAACTAGAGGTCAACAATCCCAGGGTAGATATATACCCTTTTGATGAAACCTCTTTTAACAAAACAGCATGAGTTAAAATTTTTGTTATCCACCAAAACTAAAGCCATCAATCAACCTCCTGAGAGGAAAGACTAATCTAGAAATAAAAAATTCAAGTCATAACCATACAAGTCTTATCTTTCCCAAGTCAATCCTGAATTCCAGTAGCTACCCTTTTAAAAATATCCAGTATGCCTGACAGGTATTGCTCAGTGGTTAGTGTCAACCTATGAACCAGGAGGTCACAGGTTGTGGGCTCGATCCCCAGCATGGGGCATGCAGGAGCAGCGGATCAATTATTCTTTCTTGTTGTTGTTTCTTTCTCTCTCTCTTCCTCTCTGAAATCAATAAAAATATATTCTAAAGAATAATAAAAATAAAATATCCAGTATGTGCTATGTTGGAGGTCCCAGTAACATTATCCTTTCAGTAGAGGCTGGGTGCACAAGATTCATGCATTTGGGGGAGGAGGGAGTCCCCTCAGCCCAGCCTGTGCCCTCTCGCAGTCTGAGAGCCCTTGGGGAGTATCCAACTGACAGCCTTAGTGCTGCCGCAGAGGCGGGAGAGGTTCCCGCTCCCCAGCAACGAGCCTGGCTCTGGCTGAGCATCTGCCTCCTGGTGGTCAGTGCGCATCATAGTGACTGGTCGTTCCACCATTCAACCGAGTGGCATATTAGCCTTTTATTATATAGGATTGCCCCACAGGGTGAGCTTATAGGTGAGGAAGCCAAGTGTCAGACAGGAAGTGACTTGTCTACGGCTCACATCTAAATGTTTGAATCCAGATTTCTACTGCCTGGTTAAGCTACAAAGTTCTCATCTTTCCCCTAAGCCCTGCTGCCTTACCATATGGATGCCGAAAAGGTCAATTAGAAATGTTTGCTTAATGTTTTGGCAACTGATTTCTCAAGAGAAATGAGGACAAGTGTGATGAAATAGCTACTTGTCATTGGAGGAACCCACACAGCCAGTCAGAAATATCTGAGGTAAATAAGGCCGTTAAAGGTGTTACAGAAAGGACAATAAAGGAAGTTTACTATAACTGGCCCCCAATATTCCGAATTCCAGTGAGGACTGGCAAATACTGTGGTGTTCACACAGTATGTGTCCTACATAATCCTATTTACCACTTTCTCATGGATCTACATTGGAAAAGGAAAAAAAAATCAGGGGGGAAAAAAAAGTGGCGTGTCAAACTAGCCAAACTCATTCTCAGGTAGCACGGACTGCTCTTTTGGGTTAATGGCAGCCTTACTCATCTGAAATGCAGAGCGAGGGCAGCAAGCATGTCGCTGACTATTGTTAAAAGCACCTGTTGGGCTATGGGAGCATCCTGAAGGCAATGCGCTGCTAGTTCACACAGGCTCTGAAAATAAATCCATAAGTATCTGGATCTGATCTGACCGCTCCCTGAAAGCAGTCAGCTATCACGCTGTGGGAGACACGCGCACTCTCTCTCATTCTGCAGCGTTAGTGTCTACGTACAGTGCTCAGGGCCAACTTGCAACCTGCAACTCTTAACACATAACTTATTAGAGACAAAGCAGAGTCTTTCACTGTGCTCGCAAAGAGCTTTGACATTTTAAGAAATCATAAATATAAATCATAAATACATTACCTGAAAGCACTAGGAAACTAGAGGCTGCCTCTAACAGCAACATTTTTTATCTTAGTGGTGGGGAAAAAGGAGCTTAAAGTCATGCATGAGCAGGGACCGGTCTGGCTCAGTGGATAGAGCGTCGGCCTGTGTACTGAAAGGGCCTGGGTTCGATTCTGGTTGAGGGCATGTACCTTGGTTGCGGGCACATCCCCAGTAGGGGTTGTGCAAGAGGCAGCTGATAGATGATTCTCTCTCATCGATGTTTCTAACTCTCTATCCCTCTCTCTTCCTCTCTGTGAAAAATCAATAAAATATATTTTTTTAAAAAAAGTCATGCATGAAACAATGACAAAAGGAGTCATACAGCTCTGCTCCTGGCGGGGTGTGCTGCCCAGCGTGGCCACCTCGCTGGGAAGGATTGGCTGACACAGCTGCACCTGGGAATCAGCAAGAACAGGCTCACTGCTCCGGCCTTCAGCGAGTGAGGCTGCTATCCATGCCAAAGAGCAGCTGGTTACTATCTGTGAATGTAAGTTCCATGTCTGACAGAAAGCTGGACAGCGAGGCCAGGCCCCGCCGAGCCAGGAGGAAGAGACAGAGAGAATATTCTGATGCTTCTACTCAGGAATACTCCAGCCAAGTCCATTCGGTTCCCTTAGTGTATTGATTCAAAACATGGACACAACTCAGAGGACCCAACGGACTTTGAAAGCAGCTTTGATTCCATACTTTCTAGTAAAATGTAGGGGCCAATGTGTTACAACAGCAGCCTGAAGTCTTTTCACATTTTGATCTCATTATACATATTTTTTAAATTTACTATCTAAAGTTTTACATATGTCTCCTTTTTTCCCAATTGACACCCCCCCCCCATTTCCACTCCAGGCAAGCCCCCACCGCCTCAGTGTCTGTGTCCATTGGTTATGCTAATAGGCATGCATACAAGTCCTTTGTTTATCTCTAACCACCCCCTGCCATTTGTCTCTGGATCTATTTTTGTTCATCAAATTATGTTGATCATTATATCCCACATATGAGTGAGATCATGTGATAAGTGAAATACAGTTCTGATATATTTTAAGAGGGAATTTGGTTTATCTGTTCTAAAATATATTTTTATTGATTTCAGAGAGGAAGGGAGAGGGAGAAAAGTAGAAACATTAATGATGAGAGAGAATCATTGATCAGCTGCCTCCTGCACATCCCACACTGGGGATGGAGCCCTCAACCTGGGCATGTGCCCTCACTAGGAATCAAACCGTGACCTCCTGGCTCATAAGTCAGAGCTCAATCACTAAGCCATGCCATCCAGGCTTATCTTTAATTGTAAATACCTATACCCTAAGACTCAGTCATTCCACTCCTAGGAATCTAATGTTCAGAAATACGTCCACACATTCACAAATTTTCCTAACCCTCCAAACACAGGCACATATACACGCATACACACATACACACACACACACACACACACACACACACACACACACCTTCACTGGGAAATAATTAAATAAATTATAAATTATAGCAATCTACACTATGGATAATCTCTAAATGACAACATAAAAGTCAGCTATAATCCTACTCTCCACACAGCTGTTGTTTCTCCCTAAGTGCTAGAAATATTTCAAAATATTTTCCAGTGAACTTGCACTATTACAAACTTTTATAGCATGTGTTTAAAAGATTCTTTTAAAGCATTAAAGGGCTGCATAGTATTCTATCTTATGAGTGAACCACAATTTATATCCTCTGTTGTAGAAAACTTGGATCCTCTCATTTTTCTCTATAAGGAAACCACTGTGATCACCATTCTTGTACATATGACTGTGCATATCTATATTTTCTTATAATACACTTTCTGAGTTTAATTCACTGGGCCAAAGAATATGACTATTACTAATTTAATTTACTGGGTCAAAGAGAAAGAATATTGGTGGCATTTTTTGAGAAAGGCTGGACAAATTTAACCTTATACCAGAAATGTATGAGTGTTGGTAAGAAAGAATTTTTCTGGGCAACAATTCAAGGCAATAAAATGTTTCAATTTGAAAGACAAAAATGGCATTTCTCTTTGGTTTTGTTTGTACTTCTTTCTTTAATAAAGTTAAACATTTTCTCATAGGTTTATTGTTTGCATTTGCTATTTTGAGAATTGCCTATTTATACTTTTGTGCGTTTTCTACTGGATTACTTCTGTGCCACGAACTTTGAGTTCTAATAGATTACACATTCCTGTACAAAAACTCCTTTCAACAATATACCTAGTTGACCACAGATATAGAAAAGGTTTTAAAAATATAGAAAAGATTTTTCAAATCAGCAAAACTTTAGGATCTCGCTTAAATATAGCTCAGGTTTAATCAGATTTGGGTCAACTTCTTTGTACTCAAGTTTAAAATTATTCTTTTACCATTGAATTCTTCAATTTCCAACTCAGGAGCCACCATGTAATACTGTTCACATAACATCTTGGCGGTTTCATACGCATCTGCAAAGAAAGAAAAAAAGTTTAGCTGCTGCACTAATGACACAGGCACAAGTATTGTAGATAGATAGATAGATAGATAGATAGATAGACAGACAGACATAATAGATCAGCAAACAAGAACAATTTCTAACTTGTTGTATTTTTAATTAACGACTTCCTTTTTAAAAACATAGCCTTTTTGGCTTGCCCAGCTGGTGTAGCTCAGTGGTTGAGCATTGACCTATGAACCATGTGGTCACGGTTTGATTCCTGGTCAGGGCACATGCCTGGATTACGAGGGCTTGGTCCCGGGTGTGGGCCATGTGGGAGGCAGCCAATCTATGATCCTCTCCCATCACTGATGTTTCTGTTTCTCCCTCTACCTTCTGCTCTGAAATCAATAAAAAAAAAAATTTCAAGCCCTATATAATTTAAATATGTTAAAACTTGACATATCAACCTAAAATAATACAAAGATTAGGTGTGTTCAGACTGTAAGTTTTGGTCCATTGACCTCACATTGCTAGCAAATTAAAATTGTATATAATATTTGACCTCAGAATAAAAATTCTGATTACTTTATTCAACTATTAGAATTAAACCATTAAAAGAACCACAGGCAGAGACATTAGAATAACTGACAAAATGAAATAATGAGGAAATGTTAGTAAGAGGAGAGGAAAAAGAAGAGTTGATCATTGTGAAAACAGACATTAAAGTAGGACTTAATTGAAACCCTAAAAAGTTAAAATATAGAATTACATTAAATTTGCAGGGCGTTTTTCCTAGGCTATAATAAACCTCACTAAATATCTGTAAAATACTTTTGTAAAAAGAAATCAAGATGCACTCTTTCTGCTTTGGCTATAGCACCAAACAATGCTACATCTCCACCTAGTGACACAATAGCACTAAGCCAACCAACAACCTCCAGGGCTACTTTCTTTAAACCAGCAAATCCTAAAATCTAAAAATGATGCTCTGCTTCATACACAAAGCCAATACACCTCCTCAAAACAATGCCTCCAAGTACATAACACCTTTAAAGGTGTCTTGACATTTTTCTTCCATTCACCATAGAAGGAAATGTACCCGCTAACTGTGGTATTTCCTCATAGCATTTGCTTGCCCAGTGGCATGAGATTATAATGGTATTATTAAGAAAAGGTATTTTGTAAATGCAACATGCGGAAGAGATGGTAGAACCCAGATAGAAGCTGCCAACTTGGGACCCAAAGACCCAGTGTGTTTCCTAAAACCACATGGGAATAGGAATTTTTAAAACATGACAAATTATGGTGTATCGGTGTAATTAAAAATCACATAATGATGCTTGAAAAACTCAAAACACCACAATGAGACTCACGTACACCAGTCAGTCAAGTATTTGGGGGATAGTAATAGTAAAATCTACATTCATATACATCTTTATAAATTCTCATAGTACATCATAATGCCTTGGACACAATACACAGCTCGCAAGAATTTGATAAATGGAATAATCTTCTTGCCCGTGAGAAAGTTCTCAAAGTGAAATCAATTATAGTGATGAGAGATGCTCTTTTTCTTAAAATCTTTACACGAGGATATGTTTTTTAAAAAACTGATTTTTAGAGAGAGAGGAAGGAAGGAGAGAGGGAGGGAAGGAGAGAGAAGAGAAGGGAGGCTAGAGAAGAGAAACATAGATCAGTTGTCTCCCCTATACACCAGACCAGAGATCAAACCCACAACCAAGGTATGTGTCCTAATCGAAATCAAACCTGCAACCTTTGGTGCATAGAATGATGCTCCAAGCAGCTGAGCCACCAGGCCAGGGCGAGAAATATTCTTTTTTGTGAGACTGGGAACTAGAGGCCTTGCGTGGTTCCCAAACCTCATTGTATGTGGAATTCACTACAAAAGCTGTGTGTGTGTGTGTGTGTGTGTGTTTAATAATTTAATTTTTTTAAAATATGTTTTATTGATTTTTTACAGAGAGGAAGAGAGAGAGAGAGTTAGAAACGTCGATGAGAGAGAAACATCGACCAGCTGCCTCCTGCACACCCCCCACTGGGGATGTGCCCACAACCAAGGTACATGCCCTTGACCGGAATCGAACCTGGGACCTTTCAGTCCCCAGGCTGACGCTCTATCCACTGAGCCGAACCGGTTTCGGCAAGTTGTTGTTTTTTTAATGCAGATTATAAAATAAGCCCCTAGAGATTCTGATGCAGTAGGTCTGTGTTGAGGCCTGGAAATGTATATTTTAAAAATCTTAGCAAGTAATTCTGAAGAGAAGCTAGATTTGGGGACCACTTGCCAGGAAAGCCAAGACTAGGCCATGTTAACTCAGTCACTATCTCTCCCAGGACATGAATGATCATGGGGTATTGGGGTGTAGACAACACACATGTACTCAAACTTCTATTTCACTTCTATTTAAGTGAACTAACATAAAAATGTCAAAACTTTAAAACATCACCAAATAACCAAAATTCAACTACTGGCTTATAATTTCATGTCTTTCACTTTGGGGTAGAAGGCAAATTCTACTTATAGCAAGCTTTCAAATAAGACTTTTCTCATTTTAATCAGAAACCAAAATTTTAAATATGATAATTTACCAAATTACTTTTATCTGCAATACATCTGAGCAAGTAATTACAACCAATCTTTAAAAAAAATTTTTTTTAAATTGATTTCAGAGAGGAAGGGAGAGGGAGAACGATCTAGAAACATCAGTGAGGGAGAATCATTGATTGGCCGCCTCCTACATGCCCCCTACTGGGGACTGAGCCTGAAGCCCAGGCATGTGCCCTGACTGGGAATCAAACCCGTGACTCCAGGTTCATAGGTCAACGCTCAACCACTGAGTCACACCGGCTGGGCTCCAAACCATCTTTAAAAGGAAATTATTATTACTGCCACTAAACATAAATGTTATTCATTGTTCTAAGGATGAGTTGTCAAGGACAGTAAGATAATGATCATAAAGTAACTAACAAAACTGTGGGTGTGACATATATACTTCCCCCAGGCTAGAACACTCAACCTGTAAACACACAAGACTGATTATTTATTTAAAAGGCCAAGTCATAAAGAGTAGGGTGAAGGTTCACCGAGCAACTAGCTGAACAGATCCAACCTAGCCAGGAATTGAAGAAAAAGCAAACAGGAAAATTTAATACATTATGGAGGTTATTAATTTTTGTTAATCCTCACTGATGATATTTTTCCATTGATTTTTAGAGAGAGTGGAATGAAGGGGGAGAGACAGAGAGAGAAACATCGATGTGAGAGATACACATCAATTGAATGCCTCTAGCACACACTTGCAGGGCCTGGGATGAGCCTGCAACTGAGGTACATGCCCTTGACCATGCCCTTCAGTCCATGGGCTGACACTTTACCCACTGAGCCAAACCGGCTAGGGCTATTTTATTAGAAGATTTACCTATTCAAACTTCACCATAGAACTCTGCTGTCAAATATTGGCCTCTGTTGTAAATGCATATAATCATCTGTTTATAAATATCTTAGAAGAGGCGGGGCAGGGATGAATTTGAGTGAGTGCTGAAAAAACAAATGAAGGTGCCAAGGTCCTTAATAGGTTAAATAGGATACAGAAAACCGTGAGGCTCAAGTTTAAGAAGCCAGTGCCAGAACAAAGTGGTGTCCATGGCCACAAAGCATTGCAAAGTCACAGATGTGCTGCTCTTTAGAAACCCTTCTGAATTACAAATAAAGTATGTCTATCACCGTCCTTCCACCCAAAATGCATCCCGAGTGAGAACCACCAGATATTTGTTAAGTACCAGACCCTTTCTCATCCTTCAAACCACAGCCGACTGGAGATCTTGGGCCAGAGCATCTAACGAAAGGGCAACCAATCTACAGGCTGAGCCAGTGAACATCTTTTGAGAATTTCAGATCAAGACTCAGGCAGGGCAGAAGACACAAAGGGAACTCAAGAGTTATCATCATCTATTGTAGAAGGCCTGCGTTGGCCATTGCCCTAAACAAGTCTACAGACAAGAGAGAGGCAGAGGCGCTAGGACTTGGCAACCCCAGTTACAAAGATACAAAGAAAGCAGCCTTGTTTTCTGTTTCCCAGTTCCAATGTCTATAGCTCCGACTGTGAAGTGCCTCCTGCCCTTGGATTTTCACGGGACCTACTAGGTCCTTTTAATAAATCTGTTTCTTGAACTATTATAGTGTGAGTGGGTCTCTGTTATTTGCAAACTGAAGAGCCCCACATGAGAGCACAAGACATTATTTCCGACCCAAAATAATGACACACTTTCAGGATGCCATTGGTATGTCATTATGCTAAGCTCACCGGCATATAGGAACAGCAGAGGCAGGATAACATCGCTGTGAGAGGTGACTTTTGTACCAAGTATTTAAGTTTGTACCTTTAAAATTATCTTCCCACAGGATTTTCCATTTTCTTTCCTGGTTTCTCACAAAGAAAGGAGGAAAGGGTCACAATGGAAGGAACCTCCCAGAAACTGCTTTACAATACTAATTCTAGCATTCACTATCTCGAGTCTATAATTTGCAGATGTGTAAAGGTAGATATTAATGTGCTAAATAAGCGACAAGGAGGCATGCTTCAGCGTTCCGCACATTCAATTAATGTATGTGATGCGCCCCACTTTTATACATTTATACAACTGGCTAGTCAAAAATAAAAATATTGGCCCTACCCTTCTACATAAAAAGTTTTCTCTAGTCTGTCTCAAGAGATCTAAGCATGGAATCATTATTAATTCATTAAGGCTTCCTATAAAACACACATGCATGCATAGGAAACACATGTGTGTGTGTGTGTACCAGACACACACACACACACACATATACATACACACACACACTCACACACACATCATCTGGGCTGGACATCTGACTGGCCTAAACCAGGATCTTTCCGGTTGAGAAAATCAATGGTAGAGCTGTCATTAAAACCCAGAAGCCCAACTCCCTCTACACAAAGCTTCCTAAAACAAAAGGAAGAGAAACAATATTAGAGATAGAGATGTCAAATTAGAAGATTAACTGAGAAATCTCAGAGCATATGAGAAGGTAAAAACCTGGTCAAAAATACCAAGTACTCTAAAAAAAGGAAGGAAGTGGTTAAAACTTCACTAAGGAGCCAAGGAAACTGATAGGCACTTGTGGGTATTGGGAAGAAAAACTGGCCCTAGCTGGTGGATAGAGCATTGGCATGTGGTCTGAAGGGTCCCAGGTTCGATTCCGGCCAAGGGCACATGCCCTGGCTGCGGGCTGTGGGGGGTAGGAGTGTTCATGCATATGCATGTGTTGGGGGAATTAGCATTCTGAGTGGCAAAGGGATCTGGAGGTGTCTTTTATTGGACACAGTCTCACCAGGAAGCCAGACTTCAAGCTAGGCCAAACAGCCTGACCGACATGGCTCAGTGGTTGAGCATCGATCTATGACTCATACCTAGGTTTCGGGCTCGATCCCCAGTGTGGGACGTGCAGGAGGCAGCTGATCAATGACTCTCATCAATGATGTTTTTACCTCTCTCTCTCCCTTCCTTTCTGAAATCAACAAAAATATATAACTTTTTAAAAATTACAGCAAACGAGTGGTAGAAATGATAAAGTGAGAGGGTGGAGTAAATTTTGTTCACTATGCAGTAGTGGTCTCACTGGGTGAAAGCTCAAAAGGGTGAAGATAAGGCTGTGAGCGAGCACAGAAGAGGGAGGGGAAAGGAGAGGATCTGGCCCGCAGTCAAAATCGTGACTACACAGGACAAAGGAAGCAGGAAGCTGTGAGGCAGGCTGTAGACATGAACTCTCTCTCAGTTTCTTTCTTTAAAAAATTGACTGAACTGTTTTGCACGTGATCTTCAGCTGGTTTTGGTACAAAATCTCTGTCCCTAGGAGGAGTGATGCACACGTGGGTGAGAGTAATTGCAGACCTTTCGAACTTTACACCCCAGTTAGAGAGATCAACAGAAGTACAGCTGCCAAGGCCAGGGAGTTGGTAATGAGTCCAGGCAGAGCAGTACAGACAGTAAGCGCTGCAAAACAAGATTCTTTTGGCCTCGAGAGGCAAGTTGAAGCAGGTTCCTCCTCACCCTCTCCAGCGCCTCTGACTCGCTTTAGCACTGCTCATTCCTCTGCGATACGGAAGGGCTAACAGTTGCCTAGAACTCCCTGTCACTGACCTAGTTGTACTGATTCATGGTTAAAACCTACCTAAACTCAGTGGTTGAATGCCGACCTATGAATTAGGAGGTCAGTTTGATTCCCAGTCAGGGCACTTACCTGGGTTGGGGGCTTGATCCCAGCTGAGGGGTGTGCAGGAGGCGGCCAATCAATGATTCTCTCTCATCACTGATGTTTCTATCTCTCCCTCTCCCTTCCTCTCTGAAAAAAAATATTTTTTTAAAAACTCCCTAAAAACTAATGAAAGACTGTATTTGTGAAGAAATAGCGCAGAATAAAGAATCCACGTGTACCCATTACTAGCTTCAACAGTGTTCAACACATGCCAAATCTTTTTCACTACCCTCCGCTCTGTATAAAGTAAATTCCACACATGATGTAATTTTCTATCATGAGTAATATTTTGAAATACCTCTCTCAAAAAACTAGGACTCCTTTAAAAAAACACACAGTACCAATATCACACCTACAAAAATTAACAATCTTTCTTGAATGTCAAGTATCCAGTTGTCTTTTAAATGTCCTAAGTGAGTTCTAAAAATATTTTAGACTTTGTGCCAAAAATAAATGTAAAGGCACCAATGTGTTATATAATCAGTGGTATAAATAAGAAGCCACAAGACTTGTGTGAAGGCCAACGACTTCCGCTAGTAAACATGTATACCGTGCTGACTGGGTATATTTCGTGTACTGGGCCTTTAGCACTGCTTTAGGAGCTCTGCATATAGTAACTATTTAACAGTTGAATGTACCATTTTATAGATGAGGAAACCAAGGCCGCCCAAAGAATTTACATAACGCGTCCAAGGTCGCTCAGCTAATCCAAATGTCCATCAGCAGGTGAATAAACCAATGGATAAAATGTGATTTATCCATTCAACTGAAGATTATTTGGCTATAAAAATAAATGAAGTACTAATGCCTGCAACAACATGGATGATCCTTGAAAACATTATGCTAAGTGAAAGAAGCCAGACACAAAAGACCACATGTTGTATGATTCCATTCGCATAAAATGTCCCAAATAGGCAGAAAGTAGATTAGAGTGCTTGCCTAGTCCTGGGAAGAGGGGTAGTGGGGATTGACTGCTAAGGATATGGGAGTTTCTTTCGGGGGTGATGGAATATCCTAAAAAACACACACTGAATTGAACACTTTAAGTGGGTGAATTATATAGTATGTATATGAATTATATCTCAATCAAGCTGTTTTTAAAGAAGTAAATTATCAGTTTCAAATTTATCAAACCAAGAAGTATTTATTGACCACCTAACAGGCATATACTAAGTTACAAAACAAGTTTAAGACACACACCCTGACCTCAAATTGCTTGCAGTTCAAGAGAAAAGGCACACACACAGTGTATAATAATGCACTTTTGCAATATGAATGTGCACATTTTTTTCCGTAAGGGCAGTCAACTATCCAAACCTGGCTTTCTGATTCATAAAAGACATTGGGCTACGGTCTAAGGAACATACAACTATGCCAAGACCAATCTTGTTTCCCTCCCCCAGCAGGGGCCTGCAGAAGTCATGATTAACCACAGGCTTCTCTTGTGAGAGTTACCTGTAGGATTATTAGGAAGCTGAGGCTGGATCTATTCATCTTACAATGGAAATAATTTGAGTGAATGTTTCCTAATTAAACAGAGGCCAGAACAGTTTGGCAATTCTAGGCTGGGCAAAGGCCCCTAGGCCTGAGTCCTCCTCCCTGGATTTAAGAATGCCCAGGGTAGCCCAGCCAGCATGGCTCAGTGGTTGAGCATCGACCTGTAAACCAGGAGGTCACAGTTTGATTCCTGGTCAGGGCACAATCCTGGGTTGTGGGCTCGATCCCCACTGTGGGGCGTGCAGGATGCAGCCAATCAATGCTTCTCTCATCATTAATGTTTCTATCTTGCTCTTCCTCTCCCTTCCTCTCTGAAATCAATAATATATATATATATATATATATATTTAAAAAGAATGCCCAGAGTAGCCCAGCTGGTGTTGCTCAGTGGTTGAGCACTGACCTATGAACCAGGAGGTCACAATTTGATTCCCAGTCAGGGCATATGCCTGGGTTTCAGATTCGATCTTCAGTGTGGAATGTGTAGGAGGCAGCCAATCAATGATTTTCTCATCATTGATGTTTCACTCTCTGCCACTCCCTTCCTCTCTGAAATATATATAAAAGCCTAAGCGACTGAACAACCAGTCGCTATGACACACACTTACCACAAGGGGCCAGACGCTCAATGCAGGAGCTGTCCCCGGTGGTCAGTGCGCTTCCACAGCCAACATTCCGCAACCGGCCACCTCCCATGGTCCCTCCCCACCGGCCGACCAACCTGCCATGATCCTTAACCCTGGCTGGCTGGCTGGGCAGCCAGCCCCAATAGGTGGCCAGGTAAAGGGACCCCACCCATACATGAATTCATGCACCAGGCCTCTAGTATCTCTCTATATAAAAGCCTAATATGCAGTGTTCCCTCAGGAGTTTGACCAACTGGGAGTTCGATTGCTTGCTATGATGTGTGCTGACCACCAGAGAGTGGCACGGAACAAAGGAAGGTCCCGGCTAGCAGCCGGCAGCTGCTAGTGACCCTAACTGTGCATGAATTTCGTGTACTGGGCCTCTAGTTTATAATACAAAGAACGCACAAGGTAAATAAGCAGCACTGGCTGCTGACAGTGTGCTGTTCCTCAAGAGTGGAGGCTGTACGCACTGGGCCACCTCCCTTGTCTCTAACTCCAGTAGCAAAGGTCACTCTGCTCTAGATGGGTTTGAGAGCTTTACCAAGCAGACAAGGCCCTCTTCTACCTCCTACTGATTTAGCTACACAGTTCAGGAAATGAAACAGCAACAAAGGTCCTTGGTGAAGACCAGGAGAGTGGTGGCCACAAACACTTGTGTGTTTAGAGGAAGGAAAGAAGGCCACAATAGGAGATCATCTTGGGAAGGGACAATTTGGGAATGTGAGGCTGCATAGAGTAACTGTACCCCTGAAGACAACTGAAAAAGAGTTCTAGAAATGTGGTGGATCACTTGCAACCAGGAAGGTTTCCTGGAGCTGAGCTGGCACCTATCTTAAGTGAATAACGAGGAAACTGCAGCTCAGATTCAAAGCGCCCGGGGATTAAGGACTTATGGTTTTATGACTCTGTTTTACACCAAGGCTCCTGGGACAGTGTCCAGCTCAATATCTAGTGACACCACAAAGCCCACATGCCATGTAGATTCTAAAGCCTGGGTGCAGGTCAAAAAGATGCTTCCATTTTTACAAACATGTGAATTCAGCCAAATTTTCTAACAAGGATATGCATTCTCTGAGATTTTCAGATAATGGTGGCAATCAAAACTTAGAATCCTACTTAAGCTGACAAATGTTCACGGTTTAACATAGAACTAGAAGTAAAACCCTAGTCGATGAGGCAGAAACTCCCATTTTGTGCAGCGCGAATTATGCATCTTTTCCTGAACTGCCTAAAAAGAACATTTCATATTTGGGTGAAGTAGCTTGGGCCCAGAGTGGCTTAAGGATTTGGCAAACAACTCAGCAACATAACCCTATCGCCAAGCTGCCTTGATAGCACCACAATCCTATATGAAGTGCAATCGCTAACATTACAGAGGTCTCCTTACCTTTCACGACATCAGCCACGTTGCAGGTGGGATCGATACTTCCAATGTGTTTAGGATGAGCAGGATTTGTGTCATCACCAAACAAAAGTGCTAAGCAAACACAAAAGGAAAGGGAGAGATTATAAACAAAGCAGGCTGGGATGGTCAAGCAGAGAAAAATGGAGGAGTCTTGTGTTTGTAAGAATCATTTTAACATTCACAGTGACTCAAAGTAACAGAATAGAGTAGGGCAAAAGTGGGTTTACAGTTGTACGTGAAATACAAGAGTTAATTTTTGTATCATTATTTATTACTAGAGGCCCGGTGCACAAAATCCGTGCACTGGGTGTGGGGGTCTCCTCAGTCCAGCCTGTGCCTTCTCGCAGTCCAGGAGCTTTTGCTCCTTACTGCCTGCCTGCTCCTGCTCCTTACTGTTTGGCTCACTGCTCCTTAGCGCTACTGTGGAGGCAGAAAGGCTCCCACCACCACTGCTGCGCTAGGCAGCCATGAGCTTGGCTAAACAGTGCTCCCTCTAACAGAGAGCACACTGACCACCAGGGGGCAGCTCCTATATTGAGCCCCCTGGAGGTCAATGTGCATCATAGTGACCAGTCATTCTGGTTGTTTGCCATAATGGTTGCTAAGGCTTTTATTACATAGATTGTATCCTTTTCCATATCGACAACTGTAAACCTACTTTTGCCCCACCCTGAATATATGATGATGGGACAACGAAGAAGGAAGGATGTGCTTTAAGACCTGTCAGTAGCACTCAGCAGGTCCTAAAGCAGTGACACATGCCAGGTATCCAATGCCTTCTTCCTGACCCAATGTAAATTGGATGAAAAAACTTCCTTTCAACTTGACCCACCTTCTCCGTACTACAGTGGACATTTAATGCAACGTTCACTAAATAGTTAGAAAACACAGCCTGCACCATTAGGCCAGGCTTATGAGATGTCTTCATGGTGAACATTTCAAAGGCCTCCACCATGGAGATTATTTTTCAATGTTGTATACACAAATGATATTTGTTCAAGTATTTTTTTTTACCCCAAAGTTGTTTTAATTTTTTTAATTTTTTATCCTCACCCAAGGATATGTTTATTAAAAAAATATATTTTTATTTTTTATCCTCACCCAAGGATATGTTTATTGATTTGTGAGAGGGAGGAAGGAAGAGAGAGAAACATCGATCAGTTGCCCGTTGCCCTCTGTAAGCACTCCAGCAAGGGGATCAAACCTGCAACCTAGATATGTGTCCTGACTGGCAATCGAACCCACAACCTACTGGTGTATAGGACGACACTCCAACCAATTGAGCCACCTGGCCAGGAATGTTCAAGTATTTTTAAAAGTATAAATGCTTTCAAAATACACAAGATTGGCAAATTTTACTTCTGAAAAAAAGCCAAAAGGAGCCCCAAAGGAAAAAGTAATCTAAATTCAAGTGTTTATAGGTGTGTATGTATGTGTGTATATATGTGTGTGTGTGTGTGTGTGTGTGTGTGTGTATCATCTACTTATTTTTGGTGTAATTATTTTTAAATCAAACAAAAATTGGTAACAACTTAGATTTCACAAAAGGAGAATGCTTAAATAATCTAGAGGGGGAGTTTAAATTATAAAAATGCTGAATATGGGCACAAGGCCAATACATAAAGTTCCAACTGATTAAGTGAAAGAAAATCAGAAGTGACAAGCTTAGTCCATGATCTAAAAACATGTTCGTATAGCCTAGCCAGTGTGGCTCAGTAGTTGAGTGTTAACCTATCAACCAGGACATCATGGTGTGATCCCCAGTGTGGTGTGTGCAGGAGGCAGCCGATTAACGATTCTCTCTCATCACTGATGTTTCTCTATCTCTCCCTCTCCCTTCCTCAATGAAATCAATAAAAATATATATTAAAAATAAATAAAAACATGTACATATATACACAAACACAGATTTAGGTCAGAAAGACATTATAGTTATCTAAGTAGTTTAGTTAAATAGTATATAGGTTCTTTTTTTCCTTCAAGTCTCCTATAAATTGTCATTTTTTTAAAATAATAAATTACCTTTATTGTCATATGATCAAAGTGATATGCTTTGATTATTGTTGTAAAGAGTTATATGCTTTACTTGTAACTAACATGATTTTTTTTCAATTACAGTTGACATTCAATGTTATATTGGTTTCAGGTACACAGCATACATTTCTATTTTTAAAAGCTATACATTTAGAACCAACCCATGTTTATTTTTTATGTGCCCAGGCATAAAACAGCTGGCCAACAACACAGGCATCAGCTAGAATGAAATAAGGACTGTGTGCCTGCTTTGCCCCGATGGATATAAGAGTGACATCATCAATCTGGTGTCTCCTTGCCCATTGCCAGAGGGTCCAACCTTCACGTAATAGTTCTATAACATTCATATATCCAAATAAATAAAATTAGTAAAATAAAGATACACCAGCCATTTTATGGTTCAGTAAAAATGATGATTTAGACTCTATATGTGTGGATGCTTTTTCATAATTGTGAAATCAGCCCAGCCGGCGTGGCTTAATGGTTGAGCATTGACCTATGAACCAGGAGATCATGGTTCGATTCCCAAAGCACATGCCCAGATTATGGGCTTGGTCCCTAGTTTGGGGCGTGCAGGGGGCAGCCAATCAATGATTCTCATCATTGATGTTTCTATCTCTCTTTCCCTCTCCCTCTCTGAAATCAATAAAGATGTATTTAAAAAAAAAAATTATGAAATCGGGCAAAGAGAGAATGCTATAAATAAGCCCCCAATTTTTTTTTTGTGGAGAGAATTTTAGTTGCTGTTTTTTCTTATCTGCTTATCTGCCTGGAGAATGGACTAAATCTCTCAGGATTATGGTTTGGTAACTCGCTTAGTCTGTTTTCACTGATCACTATGACATAAAAGACCAATTGCTCATATTGTCAACATGCCAATTCAATATTCCCAGGAACAATGTTTTTTGAAACCAAAAGGGAAGCCATCCAATATCCTGGATAAAATACTAGAACATTCTCTCAGAGACACATAAAAGTGTTTGGAGATTAATACGGCATCATTAAAGCTGGACCTTCGCCCCCATCAGGAATGGGACTGCAAAGGCTTAGCATCAAAAAGACTTTCAATGACTTATTTGAACAAAGAATACTAATGACTAGCTTTTTAATAGATAGGATTTACTTAGAAAAAACTTAACTAGGAATGAAATTTCTACAGACAAAAATGCAGATCTGTAACATATGGAAGAAATCACTCTGATTACCATTTCAAATCTGGACCAAAGCCCAACTTACTGTGCTGGTTAATAAGCATGCGGAAGGAGATGCGGTTGGTATAGAAGCGATCCAGAAAATACTGGATGTTACTGCTAATGAACGGATCGAACCCAAACTTCTCCTTGTATTCAATCACTCCTTGTGCCATTGTAGGAACCACATCATTGTGTCTATTTCTGACTTGAATAAGAACTTGTAGAAAGCTGTGTGGGAGAGAGAAACAAAAGCAGTCAGTTTTTATATCTCATGGCTGATACATAACCTCCCCAGTTCCATCTCCAGACTACTTACCTTCTGGTATTTCTATAGGTAGAGACATCATAATCATTACAGGCACAGTTCCAGTAAAGAAAAAATGCTCAAATACCTTTTTAAGGAATCCACTGACATTTTGGATAAATGATATATATATGACTAATATGCAGTGTTCCCTCAGGAGTTCAACTGGGAGCCTGGGAGTTTGATCGCTCACTATAATGTGCGCTGACCACCAGGGTGAGGTGTGGAGTGCAGGAAGGCCCCAATCAGCCCTGATCACCAACCAGGCCTAGGAACCCTACCCGTGCAGGAATTTTGTGCACCAGGCCCCTAGTTACATATAACAAAGGTTCTATAAATATTTACTGAATAAATAAATAATTGCAAAGCATATTATTTCTTCTGACAACATGAGGACAATCCAAAAAATTTTCCAAGGATTTATTATGGAGTTCCAAAGCAAAAGGTTCGGACAGTCGGACACTTAGCATATTAGCCTATTTAATTCAATATGCTAATGAATAAATAATGACAAACTTTTGAAGAGTAAAATTTTGAAATATATTTCTTATAGCAGTAAAATATAGTGATGAAATATAGATACAGACAATTAAAACAAACCTATTTAAGTATTGTGGTATATTATTGTAAAGATGCAGAGGGGAAATGTATTATGGATCGTAAATAACTAAGAAGAGAAAGACAAGTCAATGAAACCAAATAAAAAGCTTGGAACTAGGACGAAGAATATATGAGTGAGTACTATATGTGTTAAAAGTTAAGCATATCGATTGCAAATCAGCAGGGAAACAATCAAATTACTTGGGACAGCTGGTTAATAATTTAGTCACAACCCAATTTCGAGCCTTAAGTCAAACAGTGGGTTAAGAGATTTAAATGCAAGAGGGCAAAATCACATAAGAGATAAAAGAAAATCAGGTGAGAAAGTATGTAACCTTGGAGTAAGGAAGGCTGTTCTAAATTTATAATAATACCAAGGGCAGAAACCAGGAAGAAAATTATACGACTAGGTAGAATTTCAGCAATTCTGTCAAAAAACAAGGAAAACTGGAAAAAGTCTATTTGCAAGAGTTACTATCCTTAATTTAAAAAAAAAAAAATGAGTCCCCTAAAGGAAAACTAGGCAAGTAATCTGGTTATCAAAGGGGAATTACCAGAGGAAACACAAATGCTTGCCCCCCCACATGTGCCCGACCAGGCCCAAGGATTGAGCCTCAAGCAAGGTACGTGCCCTTGACCAGAATCAAATCAGGGACCCTTCAGTCCTCAGGACTATGCTCTATCCAGTGAGCAAAACTGTCTAGGGCCATAATGCTCTGGGTCTCAACTTATCTGAAGGGAGCAGACTTGCCTTCATGGTTCAGTTCTCAGCTACTTCCCCAATCTTCCAGGGCTCTTCTAAGCTTATCTATATATATATAAACGGCTAATATGACTGTCTGACAGGTCACTATGATGCACACTGACCACCAGGGGGCAGATGCTGAATGCAGGAGCCACAGAGCTGCAGTGACTTGGCAGCTGCGGTTCTCAGTGACACACCCAAAACCAGAAAGGAGGGGCCCAATTCCTCAGCTGTGCAATTCCACCTTTGGCCATTAGTTATGTTGTTGCTGGGGCACTATTGGCCCTGGACCTGGTTTACTGCACACTTGCATTTGCGCTCCACACCCTGTAAAACAGCAACTTTGCAGAGTGCCCCCTCGCACTCTGGGACCCCTTGGGGGATGTCGGAGAGTGGTTTCGGCCTGATCCTCACAGGCCAGGCTGAGGGACCCCACCTGCCAGAGGGACCCCACTCATTTTGCAGACACCAGGGAGGGACTCTGGAGGTGGCTCCAGGAAATGTCGGGTCCATCTCGCCCAGTCCTGCCCCACCAGACACTTTTCTAGTTAATTTCCTTTCAATGTGCATGAATCCATGCACTGGATCACGTAGTCATTACATAAATGTGCTTGTCCTCTAAACTACTTTTACTCTACTTAAATGACTTCCCTGCTCATGACTCCTATATAACTTATCACTGAACACAAAAGGCTATTATGAGTAACATGACTCACCTTCACTCCTTTCTTCACTATGGGCCCCAGGCTTCAAAAATCCCAAATATCCTAATATCCTAACTAGTTGCGTGCACGTAGGCAAGTCTCCGAAGCTCCCTGAGTGGGAGCTATCATTACCAAGATCTTGTACACACTGGATTCAGCACTTGGCAGCTCACAACGCAGGCTCATGACCATAAATCACATCAGACTGACAACCTGTTCCAGAAACTGAGACAGGACTCTGGGAACCACACAGCAAAAAACTGAATATCACGTACTTCCATAAATCTGTGTCCTAAAATTCAAAGCTAGAAAGAGGCCAGTCCTAATTTTTAAGGTATCAGCCAAGCAAACTGTTACTTGCTAATGACTTCTGAGAAAACAAAGCTTCTGGGTTGGATTCATTTAATTTCAAAACCTTAAATGACAGCAAGAGTTGATAGTAATGCCCAACTGGCATGGTTCAGTGGTTGAGTATGAACCAGGAGGTCATGGTTCAATTCCCAGTCAGGGCACATGCCTAGGCTGCGGGCTCAATTCCCAGTGGGGGCATACAGAAGGCGGCTGATCAATGATTATCTCTCATCATCGATGTTTCTATCTCTCTCTCCCTCTCCTTTCCTCTCTGAAACCAATACAAAAATATTTTTTAAAAACAAGTTGATAGTAAGGAAAACACTGCATCTGGGATTCTAACCTTCCTTCCACGTTTCACAGATTTATTGCACAAACACCTAGCCAAGTATAAAACAGGTCAATATTTTCCTTTATATTTTAATTTACAACTAAACTTGACCTAGCTACTCATGGCTTGACCCAGCAGTGCTGGCAGTATGGTACATGGACAAGAACAATGTCCTACGGAAAGGGAAATGTGATTTCCAGATCCAGCTCTAGTACTTACTAATGTCATGATCTTGGGTAAGTCAACTCACACCTTGACCTCAGTTTCCCTATCTGTGAATTGATAGGGCTGGATCAAATGCCTGGCGCTGAGGTCTTATATAACGTGTAGTTTCTCTAGTTCTTTTAATGGAACACCTATATGTAAAGTTCTCAGTCTCACAATTTCTATTCAGAAATTCCTTAGCACAAGGGGCCTGCCATATGCATTCACTCGTGTGTTTTATGAAACAGGAAGAAAGTAATGTGTAAAGGATACTTCATTTTTCTTGAGAGAAAGAGCCACACTCAGAGCTAGGGTTTGTGTTTTCTGGTTGAATGAACATGAAACACAGAAATATTTCCCATCAGCATGAGAAGTTAGTGGTCTTCATGCATAATAGCAGCAATAGAATCAAAGTTGTCATATCAAAAGCACACACTATCTTCTGTTTCTCCAAAATAAAACCATTTTTTGTTTTTCTGCGTTCAAATGTAATAACACATTGAACATTTTTTAAACACTGAAAAGATTGTGTAATAGCTTATTGGTACAGTGGGAGAAATGGGCATTGAGCAAATCAAGAACCCGGGAGAGCTCTCGCCAATCAATCAGAAGGCAACAGAGAAAAATGTATAAAGGACTTCCTGTTCTTATGCTGAATAAAAGGAGCAAGAGGGGGCATCCTTGTCTTGGTCCTGATCTTAGAAGAAAAGATTTCAGCTTTTCACTGGTCCTTCTTCAAGTGGCTAAATAGATGAACAAGGAAGAGCAAGCAAGAATAGCAGATTTAGAAGACTATAAGACAGATTTGTAAAGAATAGTCAGCTGCAAAGTACTGGTGGATCCAGGGGTGTGGATGACAGAGGTTACACTGTCATATGTAAAAATATTTTTGCAAAGGATAATTCAAGCATTAGTATACGTTTCAGTGTCACGCAAAAAGTTTTTAATGCTTTTAGTGAGTAATTTCAAACATCTCTTTTGCATCACACACTATTAAACCACTTAATCTATATGCAATAGAGCAGACTACAATTTGTGATTATAATTCATCAAGCAAAACTTTGAACTGTCTGTGGTGCTTAATTATATAACCAGGAAGTAGTAATTTTAATGTAAAACACATTTCAAATGAATGATGCAATTAATATCTTAAGTAAATGTCTTTGTAAAATGTCACCAACTCAGATGTAAGGTAACAACATACAAGGTGTCCAAAACATGCACGCACACTTTAACAGCTGAGAGCTCAATTGATGTTGCTTCTTTTCAGCCAGACTAAGTTTTGAACGAAGGAAATTCATCCTAAATGCCACGGGAAGTTTGGAAATGCAGTTGAAGTACAAACATTGTCTTTATAATTATTCAAAGTGTGTATACATTTTTGAGTGTACCCCCCCAAAAATATATACATTTATATATACATATACTATACATACACATACACACACACACACAAACACACACACACACACCCAGTTTCCCCAAAAATAAGACAGTGTCTTATATTAATTTTTGCTCCCAAAGATGCGCTAGGTCTTATTTTCAGGGGATGTCTTATTTTTCCATGAAGAAGAATACGGTACACATTTATTGTTAAATGAAAATAAAGGAAATTTATTACCTGTATACGGTACAGGAGTACGGTAGTTGTCAACACAAACCAGACAAACTGTGAACCCTACAGTATCAAGAATTTACTCATTTATTCAATGACAATCATGTCATCATCTTCTGGAACATCATCATAACAATCCAATTCCTGAATTTCCTGGTGAATTTCTTGTGACTCCATTTCTTTCAGAATCAGTGGGCCAAATCTCTCACGTTTAGTCTGGGGGGCCTTATTTTCGGAGGATGTCTTATTTTCGGGGAAACACACACACACACACACACACACACACACACACTTTAACAGCTGATAACTCAATTTTTACTCCATTTCAGGTTTAACTGATTTGTTATAGTGGGTGAAGCCAGACTAAGCTTTGAAGAAAGAAAACTTATCCACTGGACTTTTTTATGGGGATACATATAGATAAAAGTTTACGGTACAAAACTGGCAAGACTTGACTAATTAAAGGTGCACAAATACCAAACAAAATGATTTTTGAAGTTTGCTATTCCATTGCTTTACATTATCAGCAGTGCCTGGACAGAACAGTCATCAGTTTGAAAATAGGCATTGACAAAAAAAATTTATTCATTTCTGTAGATTCTTTTAAATTTTGAAAATGAACTGTATGTTAATAAATATGGAATTTATAATCATTCAAATTGTGTATACATTGCTAGGAGACACTCTATATAATGCAAGAACTTCATCAGTGGCCAGGATTACTAATTTTAAATAGACTACATGAAGATTTTAAGATGTGTCATCATATAATAAAATGAGAAAAAATGTTATCACTGTCACAAGTAGCCTAGTTAACTGTATGCAATATTGCATCTGGACTGTTTTAAGCTATAAAAGTAAAGAGTTTGTAAGTTAATAAATAAATATTTTTAAAAAATACTGTAGCCCTAGCTGGTTTGGCTCAGTGGATAGAGTGGACTGAAGAGTCCCGGGTTCAATTCCAGTCAAGGGCACATGCCCCACTTGTGGGCTCAAGCCAGTAAATCATTCTCATCATTGATGTTTCCATCTCTCTCTCTCTCTCTCTCCCTTCCTCTCTGAAATTAATAAAAATGTATTTTTAAAAAATACTGTAAAGGACTGAGTAGATAGATTCATGCATATAAAGAGAGCACTGCATTCTTAAAATGACCACTAGGTGGAACATTTACTGCAACGTTTAGAGTGAGGCCAGCACCAGTTCCCCATAAGCACAAAAGTATTAAGAATTAGATCATATGATGCTAAGGAAAATAAGTCAGATGGAAGATGTCAAGTACCATATGCTTTCACTCATATGTAGGATATAAAACTGAAAGCAACAAATGAACAAACAAATAAAAAAACTCCTAGACATAGACAACAGTATGGTGGTTGCCAGAAAGAAATGGGGTTGTGGGAGAGGTAGTAATAAAGAGGAGCAAATATACAGTGTGGGTAATGAACACACAATAGAATTTACAGGTGCTGTATTATAGAATCATACACTTGAAGCCTATGTACTTTTATTTAAAACAATGTCAACCCAACAAATTTAATGTAAAAATGTTTTAAAGAATTAGATCATGGACCATAATTGAAGTGTCATTATTCATTTTGTAACTATTATACGTTGAACTCAATTTTTAAATTTAAAAAAGGCAAGGTTGAGTCATTACCCATTAAGAACCCTAATGCTTCCATCCAAATTATACTTCTTGGTTCTTACTGACATGAGCTCCCATTCATCAAACCACTTTTTACCTAGACCCGTGGTCAGCAAACTGCAGCTCGTGAGCCACATGTCGCTATTTGGCCCCTTGAGTGTGTCTCCTCCACAAAATACCACGGCCTGGGCGAGTCTATTTTGAAGAAGTGGCGTTAGAAGAAGTTTAAGTTTAGAAAATTTGGCTCTCAAAAGAAATTTCAATTGCTGTACTGTTGATATTTGGCTCTGTTGACTAATGAGTGTGCCAACCAGTGACCTAGACCTTTTGACTTTTAGATGAGTTTGATACCATACTTACTTATCTAAGACCTTTGGATCCTCAGGGCTCTTATTTTCATACTCCAAAAGTTCAAGGAAGCTCTGCATATACCTGAAAAAAAGAAGACCTATTGTGTTAGCTGTCTACCCAACACCCATTTCTCCTTTCCCTCTTTTGTAGAGTACCCCAAATTTTCACTCAAGTAACATCCCTTCCCCTCCCCCACGCAGTCCAAGCCAATGGGAAAAGCCAATGCCACACACAGTTCTTGTGTGGCCTGACTTTTCTCTGGGCAATTCTATTTCTCTTGTCACTCATTCCTAATAAGTCTGGTAGTCCAGGACTAAGCCTGTTACTGCGTCACATATCCCTGGACACCAGGGTTGGCTCATGAATGGGCATACTGTCTCAATTCAAAACAGTAAAATAAGGAAGACTTAATGGAGGTCTCTGGGAGAGAAATCAACTTGCTCTGCTGTTGCAGTTTGCTGTGTGGATGTGAAGCCTGAGACTGTTGCAGCTATTCTGTCACCAGGAGGAAATCCAGCCTGAAAGTGAAGCCAACTCCATGGAAAGTAGGACCTTGCGAAGCTCAAGAAATCTCTGAATCAAAGCAACACCAAAAGCTCATCCTATGGCTGGATCTTATAGTGACAAACAAGCCAATGATTTGTTTCAGACAGGTTTACTGGATTTCTTACAAACATAACCTAACTGACACACCAAATCTAGAGTTTAATTAGACAAAAAAGTGCACATAAATTGTAAGAAGCACATGTGTGACACTGAATTATGTGCTAAGAACTTAGAAACCAGAAATAATGAAGGTTCCTTCTCAGAGTTAAACACTCAGAAACAGCTTCAGGATTAAAAATAGCTCCTCCCTATCTGCCTGGCCAGAGTGGCTCAGTAGTTGAGCATTGAACTATGAATCAGGAGGTCACAGTTTGGTTCCTGGTCAGAGCACATACCCAGGTTGTGGGCTTGATCCCCAGTGGGAGGTGTGCAGGAGGCAGCCAATCGATGATTCTCTCTCATCATTGATATTTCTAGCTTTCTCTCCCTCTCCCTTCTTCTCTGAAATAAGTAAAAATACGTATTTTTAAAAGACTAATTCCTTATCTTAATCAGGGCCAGTGTAAGAAATAATATGTCTAACATAAGGATCTCTAGAGAATACAGAAAAGTGGGACCCAGGGAGGCACTTGACTGTAGCAGTTATATTCACACAGGACCTGCTGGATCCAGTGGGAATGCAGAGATTTCAATTACTCGGAGGTGTATGATCTCTGCTTTGGATCTTAACATGTCCTGAAAGAATTATCTCTTATTCTAATTATGTCTAACAATTAATGACACTAATCCTACAAGCCAGCTCTGATACAGGATGTAGCTATTTAGGCAACTAAAGGTGACCATTAAGCACATAAATAGATAGGAATTACATTTTATTAATCAGCCTCACTTGACCTTTGTGACAATGCATAATATATGTTCATCTCTGGGGATATTTTTTAAGTCTCTGGGCAGATAAAGCTATGGATTAGATAGTGCTAAAATCATCAGGTCAAACCACCCTGCAAGGCCACTCTTATGAGAGAAAAGAAATAACAACTGAACACAATGCATGATCCTGCATTGGATTCCTAAATTGGGGGTAGGGTATTCTATTAAAAAAGAACACTATTAGGATAATTGATGAAATAAGAACAAGTTCTACATATTAGAAAAATATTACTGGATCATTGCTAAATCCCCAAATTTAACATGATGTGGTTTTTCGAAGAGTTGTTCTAAGTAGATACCTATTAAACTATTTAGGGGTAAAAGGGGCATGATGTCTAGCACTAATGCAATGTTTCAGGAAAAAAATAACATGTGCATGTATTATATATGTGTGTGTTATGCCACACACACACACACACAGATACATATACACATTTATGTACAGAGAAAGTTTATGAATGAGAATGGTAGAACAAATGTCAAATGTTAGCAATTAGAGAATCTGAGTAAAGGTTTGTAATTGGAATTCTTGCTACTAGTCTTGCAAACCCTTCTGTTAAGTAGGAAATTATTTCAAAATTGAATGTTTAAGAAAAGAAAAGGAGGAAATGATGTGTTTGTGTTTGGAACAGCTATGGAAAAGGAATGGTGATGAGACACAAAGAGTTGGCACAGTGATTTTAGTCTAGACTTTGCCAGCAATTCACTTTGAAACTCCTGAATTACCTTTTAAATAAGTGATAGTAAATATTTGACTGTCACTGCCACCAAGACCTGGAGACTTGAAAGTCATCTAGCTGTCCTAGAACCCCCACCCACAGTAGCCCCAATAGTGCTTATATTCTTACTTTTGGAAATCTTTAATGATGGCCTTGAGCAATAAGGAAGTCTCATGCAAACCTGCTGCTCCTTCTGAAACAAGCTATGCATTTAGGGTAGAAAGCGACTGACTATGAAATCAAAGCCATGGTCGCCATCTCTCCTGGGTTCCAGGGCCCCTGTGCTTTCCACAGGCAGGAGCTGCTGTGTGTCTGGAACAGGGACTGGACACTGGATCTCCTAGACCTCCCAATAGTGTTTCTCAGATAATTCATTCTCAGCCCTAAGAATGTATTACAATTAATACAGGGTGGGCCAAAGTAGGTTGACAGTTGTGAGTACATGAAGCACAGAGTTTATTCTTGTATTATTCTTTATTTTGTATTGTATTATTTTCCATAGGAACCATAAACCTACTTTTTGCTCACTCCTATATCACTGAGGAATGACTATTGAATGGCCATTCTCTTTCAGTAGCCTGGCCTCTACTGACCCTCTCAATGCAAGTTATTTAATAGTCCCATTCTCCTTGGATCTGTCCACATCATTCCCTTCCCCTGAAGTGCTCTCCCTGTCCCTGTCATTTCAAGCCCCCCATCAAGAGGCAGTACAAAACCACTGGTCCCGCAGCACCTCCTCTGTCCCTGCTTGAGAACACTTTTTGCACCTGGACCCCCCTTATCCCCCAGCTTTCTCTAGTGGCTTCTACCTCGCTTTTATAATCGAGAGGAGGCCTGCCTATGCTTCTCAAATCTATGCAAATCCCTTTCTAAAAATGCACCCGCTCTCCTATATCCTACCACTCACCAACCTCACCCTGCCGACCTAGCCAGGTGTTGACTCGCAAATTCAACTTCCTCAATTCAATAACACATGCTTTAAGCTCAGCACTGTATCTGATGGAGCTTTGAGCAATACTTTTTAAAAGTGTATATACTATTCACAGAGCAAATGCAGCATAGCAAGTAGTGATATTTTTCCAATCCAAGGTCCCTTTAAATGACTTCATGCTTTCTAAAAGAAGTACTGCCTTCAAGGAACTTCTTTAAAAGGGAAACAATAAGAGCAGAAAAACAAAATTTGAAAGGTCAAGAAAGTGTCTTGTACAGTTTAAAAGCATTTTCATTAAGGCGATTTTAAACTGTCAGTTAAAAAAAGAAATCCTCATTGCCTGGAAAACCCGGCTATCCTGAGTGACTCACTCCTACACGGGCGCTGCGTGCACTTTTAGGGAGAATGGTCCCAATGCCAAATGTTCAGAGCATCCTGGGAAGACCCATTTGAAGGCACGTTATTTACTTACCAACTCTGGACCAATCCCACTGAAGGGCGGTTAAGCAAATTATCCGGCAGAAGATTAACTTCTCTCATGGTGTTAGCCAGGCGCACCGGAAGCTCCTTCCGTAGAAACATGTATGATGTTTTTTCACATGCATTGTCTCTCCCTATTCAGAGAAGAAAAAATTTTCATGACTTACAACCTAATAGATGGAATAAATGTTGCCATGGTAGCAGTTACTGGTCAGGAAGAGAAAATTAAGTAATCCTGCAACCTCGAAGTTAAATTTTTACCCTCTGAAATAGCAAATTTAAGAAAATAATTTAATAAGCATAGCAAAAGAACATTTATTCCAAGAGGCCACCTTGAAAGCAATTTTTCTCCTTAACACAAATCTGCCCCTAGTGTTACCAGTGGCGATCTAAAAGATACCTGGGTCCTAGCCAGTTTGGTTCAGTGGATAGAGTGTCAGCCTGTGGACTGAAGGGTCCTGGGTCTGATTCTGGTCAAGGGCACGTACCTGGGTTGCAGGCTTGAGCCCCAGCTCTGGTCAGGGTGCGTGCAGAAGGCAACCAATGGATGTGTCTCTCTCACATCGATGTTTCTCTCAGTTTCTCCCCCTTCCTTCTATTCCTTCTAAAACATCAATGGGAAAATATCCTCAGATGAGAATTAACAAAAAAAAAAAAAGTGACCTGGGTATAATCTGGATTTGTTTTCAAATAAACACTGTGGGAAAACTGCCAAGTACAAAAGAAAGAGAATATATAAATCGACTCCTGTTCAGAGGCATTTCCAGAAGGCAACAGATCCATTCATTCCACAAATATTCACCCACTATATACTGAGATTTTCTTCAAATGTGTTTTTTTCAGGGAATCTGCCACTCAGGGAAACAGCCAAAGACCCCATGGCACCAATTAAAGTGCCTCATTATTGGTAGCTTCTCAATGATTTATTGGAGAATAATACTTTCAGAAGTTTGTAGTTTTAAAAAACGAGTACCTGAAAAATCTCTAGTTTTGCCTCCTACATTCTAATTTAGCTTTCAAGACAAATTCTTTGTACTCAGATACCATAATTATACATCAGCTTAAATGAGGAATACATCTTTTATACTTAATTAGTGAACCTAAAAATAAATATGAAGTGCCTGATTTTTTTAAAACCTTTCTGTGGTTTTCCTCATATAAGTTAAAGTATTTTGTCCTGTGTATTAATGCTGGATACTTAGTTTAAATCAAAGGGTTCCAAAAACTTTTTAAAGTAAATTTACCAAAAAAAAAGTCCTTCTGGTTTTAAATGAATGTCCTCTCAAAAGGGTTCTGTTTTTATACGTCTTCTGGCATACTATTTTCCAGTTCTTCTTTCCAGTTATTTGACTTCACTTTTTCCCCACTTCTGTGGCTTGTCTACATTCCTTCATTTTGATTTTCTATTTTTATTCTGCACTTCTCTATTCTATGTTATTTAAATTTACCAATTATTCCCTAGCATCAGTTCAAAAGATGACAGAGGAGTGGGTGAAGGACGTGGAAAATTCTGCCTTTAGCGAACACAAATTAGTCATTGGCTTTAACACACTCATATTTATTTCTTCAGTTCTTCTTCCTCATTTGATGAGCCTTTCACTCTGTCCAGCTTTCTGCTTGTGTTTCCCACTTTGCCCTTCCATTGAAAAGCTGGAGACGATGTCTACATTTGCAGAAGGTATTATTGGCATTGCCGAGAAAGATCCCAAATAGCTTTCCATTCACCAAGAGAATGAATTAGACATAAAAACACAAATGACTTTCGATTTAATGCAGGGAGCCCTCTCAGTGATGGTCGCCATAAGAAAGGAGCATTTGACTAGCCTTCTGAGAGCAAGAGTAATAGTTCAGACTTATTTTTTATCCCTAGTTTCCAGAGTGACCTGTATTTCTGGTGAATCTTCAATATTCTTTTCGACTAATTTGCAGGAAGAAAAAAAAAAAAGCCCAGTTATTTCTTCAGTTAATGAAGTGACCTTTTATCTTATGGTTAGAGCTGACAAACCTCATAGCCACATGTAGAATCTCCTGTCTGGATTACTTAAAGGCTATCTTTGTCCTTTAATACTTGGTGGGGGTAGTTTGGGAAAAGTAGTAATGGAATGAGGGAATGGAAAAGGAGAGCAACAAATGGAAAAATTATTAGCAAGGCACCAAAACCCAACAGAGTGATCAGCTCATTCAAATAATGTTGCTTTTTCTAAATACTGTCAATGTATTTTTGCCATTAACCATCTTAAAATGGATAAATTAACCGAGAAAAATAGAATTTTCAGGGCAGCTCTTTGATTTTTCTCCAGCTGTAAGATTTCAATCTTTTGAAAACATTGCATTTTGGAACTATGAGTAGTTAATTCTTGGACTTGCCAAGACTAAACAATGATTAATTGAAGAGTCCTTCAGAGAAACTGCCTGAAGTGCGAACAGAGAGCTATCAAATGATTGTGAATACTCTTCAAAAGAATCCTTTTTATTTCATTTATACTTTTAAAATGTTTGCTCCATGTCTAGAAGTACTATTTCACTGCCTGAAAAGTTTAAGTTTTCCTTTGTTTGTGAAAATTTATTCCTGAATATAAAAAGAGATGAAAATAGGCAGCAGATCTGGGATCTACCAAACTTGAGGCTGCTCTCAACTCCAGACCAGGCCTTGTTATTATTCCTAACAGTGTTATTACTGACATTATTGCTAACTGCGAGCCAGAAACTCCAGAGCCAAAGACTGGGGGTTTTGCCCTGCCAGTGTTGCTCAGTGGTTGATCATCGACCAAAGAACCAGGAGGTCACATTCAATTCCTAGTCAGGATACATGCCTAGGTTGTGGGCTCAATTTCCAGTAGGGGGCGTGCAGGAGGCAGCTGGTCAATGATTCTCATCAGTGATGCTTCTCTCTCCCTCTCCCTTCCTCTCTGAAATCAATAAAGATATATTTTAAAAATAAAGAAGAAGACTGGGGGGTTTCACATACACCTCATTCCTCATCACATTCAATACCGCAACAACACCCATATATTACACGGCTTCTTTTGGCCCAGCGTCTATTTTATTATGCTCACAGATGTTGGGGGTCAGGGATTTAGACAGGACACCGGAGAGATGGCTTGTCTGGGACATCAGCTGGGAAAACTCAAATGCTGGGGAAGTGACTAGACCATGGGCAGGGCCAGCAGGGCTGTTAGTATCTGAAGGTTTCCTACTCACAAGTCTGACGCTACAAGCACTGCTACCAGAGCACTGCTGGGTCACCTGTCAGTGGGCTTCCTCACAGCATGGCAGCCTTGGGCTAGTTGGATTTGTTTTAGTAAACAAGGTGGAAGCTTTTTGGCCTTATATGACCCAACCTCAGAAGTCACACAGCTAGCCCCCTTCTGCCATACCCAAATGGTCAAAGCAGTCATAGCCAGCCCAGACTCCAGGGGAAGAGGATTGGACTGGACTCCCCTTCTTGCTGGAGGGCTGGCAAAGGTCCATCATAGAAAAGCAACATCATGGCCATCTTTGGAAAAATGACACCCGCCTAAGATGTTCACAAGAAGGTGTAGATTATTTATTTCTCAAATTACATTTTTTAAAATATTTTTATTGATTTCAGAGAGGAAAGGAGAGGAAAAGAGATAGAAACATCAATGATGAGAGAGAATCATTGATTGGCTGCCTCCTGCATGCCCCACACTGGGGATCCAGCCCGCAACCCAGGCATGTATCCTGCATGCGTGCAGAAGGCAGCCTACCAATGATTTTCTCTATCATTGATGTTTCTATCTCTCTCTCCCCTCTCTCTTCCTCTCTGAAATCAATAAAAATGTATTAAAAATAATAATAAAATAAAAAAGGTTTTCTTATAACTATTATATAATCAGTCTATTTTTTAAAAAAACACACAAAAAAGATCTCATACATAATGTGCTACTATAAGCAGACCTTTCTGATGGTGTCTGAAGCCTGTGGTACGTACCTCCATGTGATTATTTGTATTGTCAAGGAATCAAGTTTACAGGGTGTCTGTGGTCCTTATAATGAAAGTAGGAGAGGGTTGTGGATCCTTCCCTGAAGGGCATCAGAAATCCTGTTTTGAAAGACACACTGAGTGGCCAGATTATTATGATCTCTGAACAGCATAATAATCTGGCCACTCAGTGTATATGCTCATAAACAGACTAGTGAGAAACCCGCCCCAGATAAGGCTAAAGCAAGTTGTAAATGGATTTCACTGAGGACCCACAATTTGTGCCCACCCCTTGGGCAATCCCCCTGCCATTTCCCCAAATCACTGAGACCAAATCCTGTAGGTCCCAGCATACCTCAGAAAAATGGAAATCCATTAGCATGCTTGGCACATGGTAGGTGTTTAATATTTACTGATTAGAACTGAAAGTTAAAATACCTAGTAAGTTTCAGTATAAACTTACTATAGCAAATAAAATTCAGTGGTTCAAGCTAACATTTGCTGGTAATGGTAAATTTCTCTTACAGACAGATCACTGCGTTCTATATACTATTTGATTAGAGGTATTGAAATCCTTAAGAGTTAGGGGAAGAGCCGAAAAATAAACAGGAAGGCGATAATATGGTAGCAGTAACTGTCAACATGATGTGCCTGGCCAGACAGTGAATAGAATAGGCATGAATGCTGAGAACTGACATCACAAATACGTTGTGACCAGCAAGAACATGTAAGTAACAATCATAGTCAAAGCCACACACAGATCCATATCAACCTAATTCCAGAGAGGGTTAGGATCTAGTACTAAGGCTGGATTGGTGAGTTACAGGATGTCTTGTTGTCATGGAAGCAGGAATAGTTAAGTAAAGGTCACAATGTACTCATCTTCAAGGTTAACTGAGGCAAAATGCTAAGTTAACCATTACAGTGAATGAAAAGGAGCCAAGCCAATTACGCTCAAAGCTCAAATGAGCTGAAAGTGCTTTGTTTCTTGGGAAATGATCACTTTATATAGCTGGGAGCTGCAGCCAACAACCTTTAAGATAATTAATGCTGGAGATCAAGAGCATCCTACACAGTTTTTATTCTTAGCAGAAAGCTGATTTCATTCAGGAAGTGCTGTGTCACTAACTTCCCATAATAAAAGCATAGCCACCATCTACTGAGCCCCTACCACGTACCGCGCTCTGTGCTGCACTTCTTAATGTCCTCAGTGCAACGAGCCTATGATTAGAGGCTATCATTTCCATTTTGGAGAACAGGCCACTGGTGTGTAGTGGGATTAAGCGATTAGCCCAAGCTCCCACTGGTGGTAGGCACCACAAATCAAGACTTGAGTATAGTCTACACAGCCCGCTTCTCACATCCTCAGAGACAATAGGCAGACTAATGAATGGTGGTGGTCTTCAGAATAAGAATTACTTCAGCGTAAGTAAATACGTAGGTATCCATCTAATAGTAGATGACCATTAGATTATGTGCTTTCCTGATTGTAACGGAACACATTTAGACAAAACCTCAGCATTACTAAAACGCTGTTGGCTAGAAAGAACTACATCTGGCAATGGTATATTATATTGAAAGAAATGGTATATTATGTTGAGTGAAAAATGCAGAGGTTTAAAATTCAGGTAGATTGAGCTTTTAACTGTGGTTTTGCCCCTAACTTTGCTTAGTCAGGTACTTCAGTCATCTAAAGTTTAGCATCTTCATCCAAGAAATGGAAACATCTATTCCATCTGGATGTTGGGAGAATTACAGCTACCTCTTCCCATCTCACTATTGCGTCTTCTAGAGATTGGTACAAAAAAGGTAAGCTGCCTTTACCTCCAAAAATAATCATTTCTGGCTCACTTTGGAAGAAGTGGCCAAGATGTTATGTGAATAACTAGCTGATGCTTTGGACAGTCTCTTTGTTGTTACCCGGGGCTCCTGCTTTGCCTTGTGTGAAACTGGGGAGTTTGAATAGATAATCTCTAAGCTCAAACTCCCACTGAATGGATCTAAGAGAAGATTTTGGTTTGTCCTACACTAACCTTGCCTAGTAATACACATCTGGGAACAACTCTAGAGAGCATTGAAAGGAGTGAGAGGGCAGGATGGGGTTAACTCCTGACTCCATCTTGTGCTGAATCCTCCATTTTGTATAACTATGTCACTATGTAACTGGACCCTCACCCAACCAATCAAGAGTCAGCCAAAGCAGTGACCTCACCACCCCTATAAATCCTTTGTTAGAGAAACTCGCTCTCTTCCTCCACTGCCGCTGTGTCAGTATGTGGGGGGTGAGCTCGGGCTAGCCTGAATAAAGACTCTTTTGCTTTTGCATGGGACTCAGCTCCCTGGTGATCTTTGGGGATCACAAAATCTGGGCATAACATAAGCAGCCAAGGAAAGGAGTTAAAAATCAAGGAAAAGAGTAGTACACATTTACATTTATTCTTCTACTTGTGTCCCCCCTCCAGAAAGCCTCCAAGTACACTTTGAATAAAGGGCAATTCAGTTAACACCTCACATATTGCTAGAAACCACCCCTATTACACAAACAGGTAGGGACAGCAGGAAAGCATGCCACAAACTCATAGGATTCATCCATTTTGACATATAGCAACTCTTTGTTCATAGAGCTTAAGCAAAAAGTCTCATCAGATCAAGATGTGCCTTTGGGCTTAAGCAAAAAGTCTCATCAGAAAGAGCAATAAATTCTGGAGGGATTTAAGTGATAAACCTGACCACAATAAAAGTACTGTAAATGACTGAATGTATAAAAACTTGGACTGTGCATTAAATAAAAAGGAAACCAACCTTCAGTGTTAACCTACGTATACATGGGCAAAAGCTGGAAGGCTATCATAAAAAAAATTAAAAAAAATGGATGGAAGAATTGTAAGTGATATTCTTTGCAAATGCCTTTAATTGTATGCTTTGGTAATTACCAAAGAAGGAAACACAGTGGGAAACAATATTTACATAGCACAAAAGCTCACTATGCCAGATAGACAAGGAATTCATGCAAGTGATTAAAACTCCAGGTTCCACTTACTAAATGGTCAACGGTGCTTTACACACAACAAAATGTAGACAATAAACCCACATGGGAGCGTGGTGGAAATACAACTTTTAGCTTCTATGTTACCTATTACACAATTAAAATCCTGAAACCTCATTTTGGGAGGGCTGTGGAGAAACTGGTACACTTCAAACTTTCATGAAAGCCCTGGAGAGGAAAGCTATAAGCCCTGAGCTGGTGTGGCTCAGGCATTTGAAAGGTTGCTGGTTCCGTTCCTGGTCAGGGTACATGCATGGGTGTGGGCTCAGTCCCCAGCAGGAGGCAGTGATTGGTATTTTGCTGTCACATTGATATTTCTTTCCCTCTCTCTCTCTCTCTCTCTCTCTCTCTCTCTGTCTCTCTGTCTCTCTCTAAAAATCAATTTTAAAAAATCTTTAAAATTATTTTCCAGCTGAAACCTGTTTGGCTCAGTGGTAGAGCGTTGGTCTGCGGACTGAAAAGTCCCAGGTTCGATTCCGGTCAAGGGCATGTACCTTGGTTGCGGGCACATCCCCGGTAGGGGGTGTGCAAGAGGCAGCTGGTCGATGTTTCTCTCTCATCGACGTTTCTAGCTCTCTATCCCTCTCCCTTCCTCTCTGTAAAAAATCAATAAAATATATTTTAAAAATATTTTCCAATATTCTAAAAAAAAACAACAAAAAAACCTATAAACTTTCCTAAGCCTTTCACACGGTAATTCCATACACCATATAAGTAAACTATCAATTACCTGGAAAAGTCTTAGCTATCCCAAAAGCCACACTCCTGATAGCCAAGGTTTACTGTTAGTACCAAAGGGGAGAAAAGGAGCTTTATCATTTAAATGCAAATTAAGAGCAATCGCTTCCAGCTTCTTTAACAGGGAACTGAATTAATTTAGTCCAGAGGTCACAAACTTTTGTAAGGGGCCAAATGGTCAACTTTTTTGGCTTTATGGGCTAAACCAGTGTTTCCCAAACTTCTCTCATGATGAGAATCACCTGGTGGAGTTGTTAAAAAACAGATTCCTGAATCCCAACTAAGAAGTGCTAAACTAGAATTTTTGAGAACATATAGGTAAAATTGCATACCTAACTTAGTGCTCTGTATATAAAATCTGTCTTAGAGCACTAGTTAAGTATACAATTTTACCTATATGTTCCCAAAAATTCTAGTTTAGCACTTCTTAGTTGGGATTCAGGAATCTGTGTTTTAACAACTCTACCAGGTGATTCTCATCATGAGAGAAGTTTGGGAAACACTGGGCTAAACCATCTCCGTGACAACTATTCAACTGCTGTTGTGGAGGGAAAGAAGCAACAGACAATATGTAACAAACAGAAATGACTGTGTGTTCTAATAAAATGTTTACAAAAACAGATGCTTTCAAAATCCATCGAGTGTACCAAAGAAGGAACCCTAAACTAAGGAAGGTAATGATATATTACTTCATCAATTGAAACAAATGTCCCAACTGGTGAAGGATGTTGATATCTGGGGAGGAGAATTACGTGAAAACTTCCTGTACTTTCTGCCAAATGTTACTGTGAATCTAAAACTGCTCTTAAAAATAGTTTATCAATAAAAACAACAGGTGGCTGGCCATCAGGCTATTGTCCCATAACCTCTCTTAGAGTGCAGTATTCTGAAAAGAAGAGGATTTGCCCAACTCTGAAGTCAGATTATCATGGAAGTAAAACAACTGAATGCACATATACAATTTCTTTTTAAATTTTTATTTATTGATTTGAGAGAGAAACTGATTTGTTGCATTCTTTGGTTCTTTGGCCCTGATCTGGAATCGAACCTGCAAACCTTGGTGTATCGGGACGATGCTCTAAACCAGTGTTTCCCAAAGTGTGATACGCGTACCCCCAGAGGTACGGGAAGAGTTTGGTGGGGGTACGAGTTGCACCGGAGTTTGGTGGGGATATGCACTGCACCGTGCTTAGCTGCGCCTAATTCTACGTTCTCATGAGGACGAGGGGTACTCAGCAATACGAAAATTATAGAAGGGGTACATATATGTCAAAAGTTTGGGAAACACTGTGCAAACCATGGCTCGCGAGCCACATTTGCTGAACACTGCTCTAAACCAACTGAGCTACCTGGCCAGGACCAATATGTTTTTTTAAAGGAAAAGTAGGCGAGACCGGTTTGGCTCAGTGGTAGAGCATCGGTCTTCGGACTGAAAGGTCCCGGGTTCGATTCCAGTCAAGGGCATGTACCTTGGTTGCGGGCACATCCCCGGTAGGGGGTGTGCAAGAGGCAGCTGGTCTATGTTTCTCTCTCGTCGACGTTTCTAGCTCTCTATCACTCTCTCCTACGCTCTGTAAAAAAATCAATAGAATATATTAAAAAAATAAAAAATAAAAAAAGTAAAGGAAAAGTGGAACACTGGCTGGGTCAGTTGGTTAGAGCATTGTCCCATACACCAAAAAAAATAAAAAATAAAAAATAAAAATTGTGGGTTCAATTCCCCATCAAAGGCACATACCTAGGTTTTGTGTTCAATCCCTGGGTCAGGGCATGTACAGGAAGTAGCTGATGGATGTGTGTCTCACATTGATGTTTCTTTCTCTCCCTCCCTCTCTCTAAAATTAATAAAAACATATCCTCAGGTGAGGGCTTAAAAAAAAAAAAAAAAAGAAAGAAAAGGAGCATGGTTTCTGATTCTACAAAACCAAGATTTTCCAAATCTTGCCAACAGTATGGTCAATTTCCAAATGCTTCATGGGAGGAAACCACTCCGTCAACACTAGGTCAGTTTAAGTGTGTTCACGTCTCCCCTTCAAAAGCACACAAAAGGGTAAACACATGGAGTGAAACCCGAGCTACACTTTTAGTACCCAGAGTCTGATAAAACCAGGTTATGTTGAAATCCAGCTCTACCAAATCAATAAGACCCAAAAGGACGATTCTTCTTTCAGCTGAAATGCTGGTCGAGATGCACGAAACTGAATGCAGTTATCTTCCCCTTTAATTCTGAGTAGCTGGCTTGTCTCCCAACAGGTTAGTCTAATTCTTGGCAACTCCTCACAGTAGGAAAGCCATACTGCTTACAGGAGAGGTGTGTCTTGTGCATATATGTAAAGGTACAAAATAAAAACACCCAGAAACAGAAAATGATTGTTTTTCCCTTTTCTTCCCACAATTAAAAAAAAATACTTACCTTCTCCAGAAACAAAATCCCTGTTCTCACCCCCGACCGGTTTGGTTCAGTGGATAGAGTGTTGGACTGCAGACTCAAGGGTCCCGGGTTCGATTCCGGTCAGGGGCATGTACCTGGTTGCGGGCACATCCCCAGTGGGGAGTGTGCAGGAGGCAATTGATCGATGTTTCTCTCTCATCAATGTTTCTAGCTCTCTGTCCCTCTCCCTTCCTCTCTGTAAAAAAATCAATTATATATATATATATATATATATATATATATATATATATATATATATATATATATATTTAAATCCCTGTTTTCCCCTGCTTTTAAGGAGCATAATTACTTAAAAACCCAAGATTTTTTCAAGAGCAGTCATTTGGAACTAAAGTCAACTTCTCAGTGGGTATCAGAATCTTAAAATATTTTCTAAAGGAACACAGAGGTGGCTGGGCCTTTAAACCTAAGAATAGTCAACTCTGGGAAAACGGCTGCTACCTTCTAATAGCTAAAGGCTCAGGGGGTCACAGAACCAGTGTGATTCTGGTAGGAATTTTTTTCTGTGAAAAGAAGGCGCAGTTGTCAGACAACCTGCTTTCTGCTGGTTTCATTTGGGAGATGCTATATTTAAACGTGGGGACATTATAGAGGTTTAAACTTACAGAACAACTGCTTCAGTTAAAATGGCAGCGAGTTTAATAACCTTTATATGGAGTCAGTGCTCGCCATTTGTGGAGCGCTCACTCTCTGCAGAGAGCAAAACATCTGAGGAGGCTGTGAGAGGTCACAGGGAAGCAAAGTTCAATCCTCTGCAAAGAAACAGTTTAGAATAAAATGAAAGAACAGAAGCCAGATGCAAATGCCTTTCCTACGAAAAGTGCAGCGATGCAAAAGACTAAGTGCAAAGGAACTGGAAAATAAAACAAATACCAAGTTAAGTCTGCAGGGAGGGATAAAAGTGATTAATCAAGGAACCAGAAATGGACGGGATGAAACCGAATGATGTAAAGCACGCCCCGATGAAAATGTGAATCATTTCCTATGAACTCACTCAAGATTCTGAAGGTTCTAGCTTAATTTGTAGTAACAGTCTAAGTTCTCCTTTTCTTATATCAGTAAGAGACTTTTTAAACATTTATTTTTTACATTTATTTTTCCTTTCTTAATGTCTGTGTTATGTATTCCATTTTTTGCTAATTGGAACATTCCTCATAATAGCCATTGTAATATTAGATTATCATTTCTTTGAGGGATGGCAGCAGTTTGGTAGGACCTAGATATAAAAGTTTAGCCCAGCTCTGACTGGTTTTGCTCAGTGGATAGAGCGTCATCCTGCAGACTGAAGGGTCCCAGGTTCGATTCCAGTCAAGGGCATGTGCCTTGGTTGTGGGCACATCCCCAGCAGAGGGTGTGCAGGAGGCAGCTGATCGGTGTTTCTAAATCTCTATCACTCTCCCTTCCTCTCTGTGAAAATCAATAAAATATATTTTTAAGTTTAGCCCACATTTGTGTCTGGCAATATTCTAGAGCTCCCAACCTGACAGTTACCAAGCAGAGTTTTTAGGACATAAAACGTCAGCTTGTCTTTAAGATTTTGTTCTTTTTCTTCTTAAGTGCAGGACAATTGTACTTCCAATGTCCTGTTTTTTACAATATCTGCAAATATATACAGGCAATAGGAAAGAGTCTGAGTAGACTTAGATTTTTGTTCTAATTTCTGTTGCTCCATCTTATTAAGGGAATCTTAAGGACTAGCTATTATAACAAAGAGACAAGTAAGAAAAAAAAACTTCTTTTAATTTAGAAGTTTTCCAATGAAAAAGGATCCAGGCCTGGCCTTAACAGTAGGATCTATAGTGACTCGTACTGTTAACGGTGAAACATCAGAGTTAGACCTCAGCCCAGAAACCTTGATATTTGAGTTCTAAGAAAGGATAGAGTCAAGACTCCAATTATAAGAGGAATTTTCTTTAGAAAGTCACAAGGGTAGAAAATAGAAAAGGTGAGCCAGCAGGACTGCCTGGGCTCAGGAAAAAGGTTGAGAGAGGCAAGAGAGGCCCTTAGAGCTTAGGAAAAAGATAAAGGTAACATGCCTGAGGGGAAGAAGAGGGAGAATGGAAAGGTTCAAGCAGGCTCCAGAGAGAGCGCGTGGAAAAAAAACAAACAAGAAAGCAGATTTCAGATAAATATTATGGAATGGTTCAACTTTATATATGATTTTTTCTATGCACATACAAAAATATGTATGTGTATGTATACACAAAGGTGTATATTTGTATCAACAAATATAGCTATTTGTTTATTAATACATACTACACTGTTGGGTTTGTGTTTTGAGGGATTGAGAATGGAAGATTTTTATTATTCCTTTCTATAATCTTGTTATATTTAACTTTTTACAAGCATATATTCCTCATAATAAAAGAAAAAAGGATTAAAAAAAATAGAAGGGAAGACACTGATCACTAAGAGAACTTTTAATTCATAACAACTACTTAACATAAAGACCTCAAACTTTTTTTTTTAAATATATTTTATTGATTTTCTACAGAGAGGAAGGGAGAGAGATAGAGAGCCAGAAACGTCGATGAGAGAGAAACATCCACCAGCTGCCTCCTGCACACCCCCCACCGGGGATGTGCCCGCAATAAAGGTACAGGCCCTTGACTGGAATCGAACCCAGGACCTTTCAGTCCGCAGACCAATGCTCTACCACTGAGCCAAACCGGTTTCGGCAAGACCTCAAACTTTTGCAAATATAACAGAGAACTACCATAATATTAACTGCCCCAAACAATATATCGGTCCCCAAATTCTGAGAGTAACAGGTTTCAAGAAAAAAGGAAAAGTTATATGGAGAAATAAAATAAATAAATGTTTATTTTGACCATTAAAAAATGTTATGTTCCTCTTACTTCTAGTAAAAAATTATATGTCTGAAGCCGCACTGTCCAATAGAAATATAAGGTCAGCCACATATGTAATTTTAAACTTCCTCGCAGCAGAGTAACATAAAAAGAAACAGGTAAAAATTTTGACATTTTATTTAACCCAACCTCTCCAAAAGACTATCATTTCAACATGGAATCAATACAAAAATATGTTGAGATACTTTACTATTTTTATATTAAGTCCATAAAAGCCGGTGCGTATCTTATACTTAAAAATCTCAATTCAAAGCTAAATCTCTATCAGAAATAACTAACCTGTAATTAGATGTCATCAAATTTATAGTTAAGGTAGATTCACAAATCCAAATTGTTCCAAATATACTTAAAAGTTTTCCAATTAACTGAATCAAGTATCAATTTTAAATTTAAATTGCAATTAAATCAATTCAGTTTCTCAGCCACACTAGCCACATTTCAAGAGCTCAATAGGCTCAAGTGGTTAGTACTGGCCATACTAGACAAAGAAGGCTAAAGAAATAAAATAAGATATATTTAGTAGAAAATTAAGGCATTAAAAATAGAAAGGAGCCAAAGCCGGTTTGGCTCAGTGGTAGAGCGTCGGTCTGAGGACTGAAAGGTCCCGGGTTCGATTCCGGTCAAGGGCATGTACCTTGGTTGCGGGCACATCCCCGGTAGGGGGTGTGCAAAAGGCAGCTGGTCGATGTTTCTCTCTCATCGTTTCTAGCTCTCTATCTCTCTCCCTTCCTCTCTGTAAAAAATCAATAAAATATATCTTAAAAAAATAGAAAGGAAACAGTATAAATGTTTATCATAGCAAATGACAGATCTGTTATATAAATAAATATAAATTGGTTAAACTTAATCACATAAAAGAAAAAATTTTAATATATTTTTATTGATTTCAGAAAGGAAGGGAGAGGGAGAAAGATAGAAACATCAATGATGCAAGAGAATCATTGGTCAGCTGCCTCCTGCACACACCCTCTACTGGAGATCAAGCCCACAACCCAGGCATGTGCCCTTGATAAGAATCGAACCCAGGATCCTTCAGTCCGCAGGCCGACACTCTATCCACTGCGCCAAACCAGTTAGGGCAAAAGAAAAAGTTTAATGCACAAAGCAAAACCTAACTTTATACTGATTTTTCAAGGCAGTATTATAAACAAAGTAATTCGGGGGGGAGGGGAGAGGAAGAATGGCAATGCTCTATCAGAAAATATAAACAAGAGAAAATAGGGATCTAGATCTCAATGTCAAATAAGGGTGAACCCAACCAAGAAGCATTAAACCAGTAAAAGGAGAACACTCTATTGCTAAATGGCACATCTGACCATGAGGACACAGCAGTTAACAATATCTAAGCAGCAAACATAACATTAACAAGCATAAAGCAAAAACCACAGGCAATATATGAAGAAATAAAATAATATTATTAGGAAACTTGAACTTCTCTTGGACCATGACAGACCAAATAGATTTAAAAAAGGAAACATAGAGCCCTGGCCGTTTTGGCTCCATGATTAGAGTGTTGACCTGCAGGTGGAAGGGTCTGGGTTAAATTTCCAGTCAAGGGCATGTACCTGGGCTGCAGGCCCAATCCTAGCCTGGGTCGGGGCACGTGCAGGAGGCAACAGATCGGGGGTGGGTGTGTGTGTGTGTGTGTGTGTGTGTGTGTGTGTGTGTCCGTCCGTCCCACCCCCAACCCTCCCTTCCACTCTCTCTAAAAATCAATGGGGGGAAATATCCTCAGGTGATGACTAATCAAGAAAATAAATGAAAGTGAAAAGTTAGCTTTTTTTCAAGCGGCCGCAAAAATGGGCGGGCATTCAGACGGAGCGAGCCTATTAAAAGCAGCCCACCACCTTCCAAAACAGGAAGAGGGTCCTGCTTGGAGAAACCGGCAAAGAGAAGCTGCCTCGGCACTACAAGAGCATCGGCCTGGGATTCAAGATGCCCAAGGTGGCCATTGAGGGCACCTCCATTGACAAGAAATGCCCCTTTACCGGTGATGTCTCCATCCGAGGGCACATCTGTCTGCCGCGGTGACCAAGATGAAGATGCAGAGGACCCCGGTCATCGCCGAGACTACTTCACTACATCCGGTACAACCGCTTCGAGAAGCGCCACAGGAACATGTCTGTGTGCCTGTCCCCCTGCTTCAGAGATGTCCAGATCGGCGACACTGTCACCGTGGGCGAGTGCCGGCCCCTGAGCAAGACTGTAGCTTAAATGTGCTCAAGGTCACCAAGGCCGCCGGCACCAAGAAGCAGTTCCAGAAGTTCTGAGCTGGCTGCCTGCCCCCACCCCAACCATGTAAAGTTATTTTCTCGGTTATTTTTTTTTTTAAATAATAGAAGTGAAAAGTTAAACAACACAATATGGTAGATTTGGGATATACTCTCTTCTCTGTAACCTGAGAAAAAAGCGTAACTCAAAGAACATTCACAAGAAATAACCACATATTGGGCTACAAAATAAATGTCAATAAGTTAAGTAATGATTCAGATAACATTCTCTGGTCACAATGCAGCAGAACTAACCATAAAGAAAATTAGGGCTATAAAACTGCAGCCCTACAAACTGAGATAAACAACAGAGCAGAAGAGAAAGTCAAGATAGACATTAATGAACTAGAAACAAACGTCATAAGACTAATCAACAAATCCAATCACATAAGCCACCATCCAATCTAATCAAGAAAGGGGGGAGGAGAGAACAAATATAAAATAAAGGGGAAAGAGCCACAGAGAAAATTAAGACTGATAAGAGACTACGTATCTCAGCAATGAAAACTGACTTTGAATCCCAATAACCAGGATAATTTTCTAGAGCAATACATCAAAATGGACTCTAGAAGAAACAGAAAACCTATACAGATCAATACCAAAAGTGGTCCAAAAACAATAGACCCCAAAACAACTAGATTTAAAAGGTTGGGGGGGGGGGAGAATCCTAACTAATCTTTAAAGAACAGATTAGAAGGATAAATTGGTCTTAATTAATATAGAAAAAAATTACTTTTTCTAAAACAAGCATGACATTCATAAGAAAATCTATCAGCCCTAACTGGTTTGGCTCAGTGAATAAAGCCTGTGGACTGAAGGGTCCCAGGTTCGATTCTGGTTAAGGGCATGTACCCTGGTTGCAGGCACATCCCCAATAGGGGGTGTGCAGGAGGCAGCTGATAGTTGTTTCTCTCTCATCAATGTTTCTAACTCTCTCTGCCTCTCCCTTCCTCTCTTTAAAAAAATCAATAAAATATATTTTTTTAAAAAAGAAAAGAAAATCTAAGAGATGTTCATACACACAACATCTGCAGACATACAGCACCTGGATAGCAATATAATGAACCCAGGTATTCATCACTCTATTCTTTCTACTTCTGCATGTAGTTAAAATTTTCCATAATAAAAAGCTAAACTAAAATGCTATCTAGACACCATTTTCCACTTATCCAAAGTGTGACAACAAGGTGGTGAATGTGTAGGAAAATAGGACCTCTCAAACTTCTAGTGAAGATAAAACAGACAACCTCTAAGGAAGGCAGGTTGACAATGTTTATCAAAAGTTCCAGTGCACATGTCCTTTGATGTAGTAATCCCATGTTTAGGAATGTGTCCTATATATACACACTCATACATGCACCACATGCTCACCATAACTCATTGTAGTATGGAGGTTGTCATAGCAACGATTCAAAACAACCTACTAGCATTCAACAAGGAATTGGCTAGTGAATGATATAGCACACTCTAACTAAATAAATTCTCCAAAGCCATAAAAAATAAATTCTGCTGATACAACTATGGGAAGCTCTGTAAGGTTTCAGTTTAATAAACAAGTTCAAACAAAAGTATAAGCTGCTGTTGGCGCACAAACAGGGAGGTTAGCGGCCTAACGTGGAAAACTGACTTCTCTATGTCCTTTTGCACCTTTTGAATTTGGAACCACGTGACTGTAATCTCAGACCTCAAAGAAAATTTCATTTTTTAAAATCCTGTCCTTTCGAATGCACCATTGCCATTATAAACTCTTGATCCGCCGAAACCGGTTTGGCTCAGTGGATAGAGCGTCGGCTTGGGGACTGAAAGGTCCCGGGTTCGATTCCGGGCAAGGGCATGTACATTGGTTGCGGGCATATCCCCAGTAGGGGGTGTGCAAGAGGCAGCTGATCGATGACTCTCTCTCATCAATGTTTCTAATTCTCTATCTCTCTCCCTTCCTCTCTGTACAAAATCAGTAAAATATATTTAAAAAAAATAAAAAATAAAAAAAATAAACTCTTGATCCATTAGACCACTTGCTATTCTTCCCACACTTTGCTGTATGGAAGGCCATATTTCAAGTTAAAGTTGAGTTCGAGAAACTTATCATTTTCATGGGCAAAGAGCCCAGCTGGCATGGCTCAGGGGTTGATATCGACCTATGAACTGGGAGGTCACGGTTCGGTTCCCAGTCAGGGCATATGACCAGGTTGTGGGCTTGATCCCCAGTGTGGGGCGTGCAGGAGGCAGCCCATCAAAGATTTTCCTTTAAAAATAAAACCGCTGCTTAGTAAGATCATATAGGCTTCAACCAATGTCAACCCAATAAATTTAATAAAAATAAATAAAATTAAAAAGCATTGCTTCTGAAATAACAACCAGTTCTAGCATTCACTCTGAAACAATGAATTGGTATAATAAAGCAGTTCCAGTGGCCACAGAAGCAAGAATGTATTGTTGACATGGTTCTAACAAATACTGGTGCGTACCATTCTGTGTACGTCCTTTCTCTGGCCCCTGTCCAGTTACTCTAGTCAAACATTTATGTCCCCTTTGCCAAGTAGCCAGGGAGAAGGTCATAAAGTTCACAAAATGGCAGTGTGGGTCAACATGTCCCATCTATTTCATTGGACCTGTAAATTTTTAAAAAATATATTGAACTGCCGGAACGGCATAGCTCAGGGGTTGAGCATGGACCTAGGAACCAGGAGGTCACGGTTTAAATCCTGGTCAGGGAGCACGCCCAAGTTGCAGGCTGCGTCCCCAGTGAGGGTATGCAGGAGGCAGCCCATCCATGATTCTCTCTCACCGTTGATGTTTCTATCTCTCTGTCCCTCTTCCGTCCTCTCTGAAATCTTCTTCCTTCCTCTATATATTGAACTGGTGCCAATCAGCTGCCCCTTCTGGAGCCAGCATATACCTGGGAGTCTGCCCCTACCTGATTCATTTGCCCCTTCCCTCCTAGTCCCTGAAGCATTTGAGGTGCCCTCCCCTGCAGTCTTCTGTAATCATACACAGAAAGCCTCTATTTCTCCCACCTCACCTTAAAAATACCCCCGCACCCATTCTAAATTCTAAAGCTCCCCTATCACTTGCTAAAATGGAATTAGCTTTATGACTTTCTAGCTTCTTTCAGGAGCTAGAAGAACTGCGAGAAGGTATTCTTTGAGATGGGTTTTTGTGTGACAACTCTCTTCTAGTTTTTATCATCTAAAGTGAGCTGCCGGCCATCCAATTCATCTCTGGGTATTACAAACAAGCTTTAGGTTCTGAGAAATTCCACTCCTGTACAATTCCGTATGGCTCTTCTCAGAAATTCCTTATAAGGAAAAGACTTCAATTACTAGGCTTCTTCCAGTATCCTAAATTAGTATATCTCACCACCCCTCCCAAAACAGGTCAGAGGCCTTTACGTGAACCGTCCATTAAAAGGCTAGGTAATTTTCTTTTCAAAAGCTCGTCCCTCATCCTGGGAAATTACAATCACGGAGTTTTGAAGCTGTGCTTTAGAGATTACCTGGTATAATCCACACATGTTATTCATGAGGAAAATGAACCCCAATGAGGTTCAGTCCCTTAGCCAAGGCCACACTCTTGAGTCAGTGGCAGAGCAAGAACTGGGATATTAATTTCCAGATACTGGCCCCATGGGTTTTCCATACTAGCACTATCCCCCTCTGTGGTTTTTCTACTCAAATACCATCCTTGCCAAGCAAGGGTAGATACTAGCTGCTCTGGAAATAAATCAAGCAAAATTTCACCAATCTATTAGAGCTTGATTCAACTTTGAGGGGAAAAGGAGAAACTGGGAGTTTGGGGGTTCCTTTCGTTCTTTATTGTGAATTAGCCTGGTTCAGTTTACCCTAACAGAAGGCTGCCACCTTCAGAATCTCCTCGAAACCATAAATTAAGAGATGGCAAACATGCTGTTTCTAGCAACCGTGACGTTTCCTTTCTAAACTCTGAAGTCAGAAGTGCAAACCTCTAAAATTTGCACAAGTGGCCAGATATGGTAGAGTAAAACTACTGGAAAGTTGTGGGGAGTGAAGTTTTAAGATCCAACAGTCAACACCTCATTGAACTTTAATTTTCCTCATCATTCTCTGAAAATTGGTTTCTTTTTTTAAATATATTTTATTATTGATTTTTTTACAGAGAGGAAGGAAGAGGGACAGAGAGTTAGAAACATCCATGAGAGAGAAACATGATCAACTGCCTCCTGCACACCTCCCACTGGGGATTTGCCCCCAACCAAGGCACATGCCCCTGATTAGAATCGAACCTGGGACCCCTCAGTCCGCAGGCGGATGCTCTATCCACTGAGCCAAACTGGCCGGGGCTGAAAATTGGTTTCTTAAAATTTCATGTTATTGCAACTTTACCCTAATTCCTCTTTCCTATTCCATCGTAAGCATGGACATCACATTTTGTACATTTGGGATTCCACCTACTCCACACTTCAGTTTTGATGATATCATCCCTAGATGTTTACATACAATTTATGAAATGAACAAATGTGAATAATGAATCTTTCCCCTTGGGAGCTTAGAACATCTGCGCTGCTCCATTTTCTCCGCCTTCGAGGATGCCAGAGTTCCATTCGGATGCCTGGGTTAGTCCTGCGGGCTTCCTTTCAGGTATTTCACAACCACCACCAACCCCCTCCCCCAGGCATTCAGCAATGAGAGGAGTGTTTGCTCAGCGACTGAAAAGGCAGCACTCCGGGGAAACACGATCCAATTAGCATAAGGTGGTGGAATCTATTCCCACCTCAGCTAGGCCTCAGGCGCTGGGGGGGGGGGGGGCGGGTCCTCTGGGCTCCCACCTCAACCGGTGCAAACCGCCCACCGCCCAACCGACGGGGGAGGTGGGGGGTGAGACACAAAAGTTGAGGCGCAACCAAAGGTGCCTGGGTTGTATGGGACCCTGCTCTGAGGAGAAGCACCCCAAGCGCCCCCCCTTCCCCAGCACCTATGGCGGGGCGGCTGCGCAGCCCAGGCCTCTCAACTGTTGAACGAAAACACGAAGAAGACAATAGTTCGAATCCTGCGGCTCGAGCCCGGCGCGAGCACTGTCTTACGGCAGGAAAGAAACAAACAAAAAAAAAATGCCATTGCATAACTTCGACGACCTCAAGGTGTTTCTAAACAGCTCTTACCCAACCCCCTTCCCCCCCAAAAAGAATCTAAAAATAAAAACTTCAAAAGCCATCCGCATTCCGCTGGGAAGTTTTAAGGGCGGGGAGGTCTGTACCAAGTCGATTTGAAGCTAAACACGCAGGTTTGGGGGGGAGGGAGTCCCGCCCAGGATGAGGTTCTGTGTCTACGGGTAGGCCCCCGACCTGTGTACCAGGCCTCGTCCCTGCGAGCCCCGAAATCCGAGCCCCTGCGAGAGCCCCCGGGCATCCCGGAGCCCCGCCTGCGGTTCCCACGACTTCGACTGCGGAGACCTGCGGCGACACAGGGCCCGGAAGACAGAGGCCCCGCGCCCCGGGGCTGAGGGGACGGTGGCGACCCTGGGAGTTCGGGACCCCGCACTTACCGAAGTCCAGGAACTGCTTGATGGAGAGCGGCGACGGGGAGAAGCGGGAATAGCGCTCGATCTGCTTGGGCACCGGCTGCTTCAGCAGCCACCGGAACAGCCGCATCCTCGCCGGGGCAGCGCACACAGCAGCCGAGACACTCAGGCGGCCGGAGGGGCCGGGGCAGCCGAGAGATGCCGACCGGTCACGTTCGCCAAGCGCGAAGCCTCCGCCTCGGCCTGGGCGCGGGGATGCAGCTACCTCAGCAACGGCAGCAGCAGCACCAACCGCTCTCGGTTACGGCGCACCGCCCGCGGCTTCCCCAGGCCCCGCCCACAGGGGGCGGAGTCGGCCGCCGCACGTACGCGGCGCCGGAGGGGAGCGGAGGGGCGGGGCTAGAGGAGCGCGGTGGCCGCTGATTGGCCTCTACCGCCTTCGCTTTCTTAGGTGGCGGGGCGCCAGTCCCTCCCTCGCTCCCGCGTCTCCGCCGAGTTGGCGAGAGCTGCTCCCGCACGTCCCGCCCCCAACTGGGGCCTCAGTGGCCGAAAGGTGGCGGAGGTGCAGGAGGATTAGGAGAAGGCCTGGGCCCACGTCGGGAATCCGATCCTCCACGCCGCTCCAGGCCTCTCTCGAGCGAAGGTACCTCTTCCGGGAGGCCTTCCCTGGAGGCTGGCCTTCGCGATTCTAAGTGTTCCTTACATCGCCACACTTGGACGCTCAGGTTCTGTTTGCCGCTTACCTACAGTAGCTGTTTCATGCCCTCCATTATCACCACCACCACCACCTTTGGGCAGAATCAAATGTGAACTCACTGGCTCTGCTTCGTTCCCGCCCCTCGCGATTGGACAGGATTCGCTGAAATGTCACTGACCCATTGTTTCGTGCCCCCCCCCTCGAGCCCCGCCCCTTCCATCCCTCCCACCCCCACTCTTGCGAACACCTTTAGAGGGGATTGTTAAGTCATAGGCTCTGCTGGGTGGCCCGCGGCTCCTGCTCCCCAACCACCTCCCCCCCTGCCCCCATGGGGCCAACACTTTTAGACAAGTTAATTAAGTCACTGTCACCATCACCACCATTGGATGGTATCAAATTTAAGGTCACTGGCACTCTGTTTTGTGCCTCCCCACTCTGCCCCCTGTCCACTCCCCCTAATACCATTTGGGCAGGATTAATTATAAGGTCACTGGCTCTCTGCTTCATGCCCCCGCCTCCACTAGGGTTGAAAGGATCAAATTTAAGGTCATTGGCACTACCTTTCTTACACCCTCATCACCACCACCACCACAGGACAGCTTCCCCATCAGTAGCACCACTACTTTGGGACAGAAGTGGATGCTTACACTGTGTATTGGGTATTCTTTGTCTACAGAAGAGTGAACTTGAACTCAGGGTTCAGTATATGAAATCGTTACGTCCTAATGTGAATATATGAAGTACTGCTTACTTTAACCATTTGCACCAAGCCTTATTTTATTTTTTGGCAACGTGTAAACATCAATTAAAATTAAAGGCTGGATATTTTCTAAGGAATGCTAAAAAAAAAGGAGCTAGAAATCACTCCTTTGGTCTGATTAGACTGTTTTTCTCACTGAATAGAATTATTGGTGTGTAGCTACTTAGCTTCTGTGCCTCGAATTGGGATTTATGCATTCAATTCTAATCCATACACTCAAAGATATTCAATGGTCTTCTCCACTTCAAGATTTTCAAGACATCTTGTTGGTGGTGTGGTATATGGACTACGAGGTCTTTCCATTCAAACCAGAGCCTGAAAGAGAAATACTAACCTCTTTATTTTTTAAATATATTTTTATTTATTTTAGAAAGGAAGGAAAATGGAGAGAGAAATAGAAATGTCAATGATGAGAGAGAATCATTGATTGGCTGCCTCCTGCAGGCCCCACACTGGAGATGGAGCCTACAAACCCGGCATGCGCCCTGACTGGGAATCGAACCGTGACTTCTTAGTTCACAGGTGGACGCTCAACCACTGAGCCAGGAGCTTTGCTAGCAGAGCTAAGCAATCCTGTTGGTGCGTGTGAGCAGGCCCTGGGCATGTGGTTCCTCCAGTAACTTTCTTAGATGCTACCTGTAGGCAGCGTATACTTGTTGACTATTGTGGGAGTCAGTGAGCAGGAAGAATTTGAATATTGGTAAAGGGGAAGGCTTTTCCAACTTAAGCTGCAAATGCTGTTGATGTTTCTGAACTTCAAAATCACTTGTTTCACTCCTTCCTTTTCCACTACACAAAATGCCACTTTAAATATGTGGACTCTGTTGATTTAATGACCTAGACTAGGGGTGTCGAACTCAATCAGAGAAGGGGCCAAAATCTAAAATCCAGCCTAAATCGCGGGCCGAATGGTTTACTGAACAGTCATAAACTGACAATGTCATAAACTGACAGCGGAGTGCAGTGATGACAGCGCGGTGCGGGCCACATTGCAAGGCCTGGCGGGCTGGATTTGGCCCGCGGGCCTTGTGTTTGACACATGTGACCTAGACTGTCATGTGGGTAGTTTTATTGATTGTTCAAAAGGTGGCAAATCTTAGAAGTTGGGAATAATTATAATAGAAATTGTGCTCAAATGACCCAGACCCAAGCTTGGTCTTTTTTTTTTTTTTTTTTTTTTTAAAGGATTATTTGCATTCTTTTTTTTTTTTAATATATTTTATTGATTTTGTACAGAGAGGAAGGGAGAGGGATAGAGAGTTAGAAACATCGATGAGAGAGAAACATCCATCAGCTGCCTCTTGCACACCCCCTACTGGGGATGTGCCCGCAACCAAGGTACATCCCCTTGACTGGAATCGAACCCGGGACCCTTCAGTCCCCAAGCCAACGCTCTATCCATTGAGTCAAAGCGGTCCCGGCCCAAGCTTGGTCTTATCATTAAGTAGCTGTGAGACCTTAAGCGAGTCACTTAGACTTTCGGTGTCCCAGTTACCTCTTATATCAGATGAAGATACCTGATTTCTCTCCCTGGCATTTGTGACAATCAAATGAAATAAATCATATCTAATATAAACACAAGATATTGTTGTACCTGTTTTACAAAGCAACACATATATTTTTAGCTAATAGTTTGGTGTAAATTGGCAATATCCAGACGCTAAATTAGTGGGTTGCTTTCAGTGAGAGTTGTAGTTATAAGAGAAAGGTACTGAGAGAAATAAATAGATCTTGATGAACTTCTTTTGATTCCTGCACACACCAAGGTCTTGCCCAGGGGCCCCACTTCCAGTGGCTTTTAAAGCAAGATCCCTGGACCAACAGCAGGAGTGTCACCTGGGAACTTGTTAGAAAGCAAATTCTTGGACCCCCGTCTCAGACCTACTGAATCAGAAACTCCAGGGTGGTATCTGGCAAGCTATGGGGGTTTTAAAGATATAGCCACAAATTCTTTTATATTCTTCTCCTCAAGAGACTTAGTAGTACTTGCTTTTCGTGAACGGAGGATAGCTAGAGTGATGAGACCTCACTTCAAAGAGTAGCTTATAAAGCAACTTCAGCCCTACAAAATACACTGGGTGCCAGATTATTATAATATCTGAACACATAATAATCTGACCTCTCTCTCTCTCTCTCTCTCTCTCTCTCTCTCTATATATATATATATATATATATATATATATATATATATCAATGAGAAAGAATCATTGACTGGCTGCCTCCTGCACACCCCCTATTGGGGATGGAGCATGTGCCCTCGATTGGAATCGATGGGTCCGCAGGCCGATGCTCTATCCATTGAGCCAAACTGGCTAGAGTTGTTCACTTTATTATTATTAGTTTTGTAATATGTGCCCTTTAAATGTTCAGTAGTTATTCTATGGTTATAACATATATATATATATATATATATATATATATATATATATATAGACACTCAGTGTGTGTGTGTGTGTGTGTGTGTGTGTGTGTGTGTGTATTAGAGGCCCAGTGCATGAATTCGTGCATGGGTGAAGTCTGGCCAGCCTGGCAAGGGGGAGGGGTCATGGGTGGTTGGCTGGCCTGCCTGCTGGTCAAACTCCTGGTTGAGGGGACAATTTGCATATTAGCCTTTTATTATATAGGATATCCACTGAGTGGCCAGATTATTATGCATTCAGAGATCATAATAACATGGCCACTCAGTGTACATGACCAGTAATTCCTCAAAACCATCAAGGTCATTCAAAACAAGGAAACTGTCACAGCCAAGAGAAGCCTAAGGAGACATGGTGGTGAAATATAAGGTGCTATTATGGATGGGATTCTGGAAAAGATATAAGGACATTCTGTAAAAAACTAAGAATTCTGAATAAAGGATGCACTTGGGACCAAATTTGTTTAATAATAATGTATCAACATTTGTTCCTGAATAATTATAACAAATGTACCAAGCTAATGTAAGAATGGGAACTCATGTATTATCTTCTCAATTTTGCTGTAAATCTGAAACTGTTCTAGAAAATAAAGTCAACTATACAATATGGTATTGTTGTTTATAGTTATGTTGTACATTACATCCCCAGAACTTATTTATCTTATAACTGAAAAGTTTGAAAGTTGCTAAGAAAGCAGATCTTGAAAGTTCTTATCACAAAGGAAAAATATTTATAACTATATCAACCAATGGATATTAACTAAATCCATTGCAGTAATCATTTCACAATATACTAGTATACATATATCAAATCATCATGTTGTACACCTTAAACGTATACAATGGTATATGTCAATTATATCTCAATAAAACTGGGGAAATCAGTACCTTTTGATGACAAACTGTAAAGTAAATTATATTCAGATAATATAATGAAAAAATATGATAGCAATAAAAATGTTATAACCATAGAATAACTATTGAACATTTAAAGGACATGGATTACAAAACTAATAATAAAATGAACAGCCCAGCTGGTTTTGCTCAGTGGATAGAGCATCAGCCTGTGGACCCATCAATTCCAGTCAAGGGCACATGCCCTGGTTGGGGGCTCCATCCCCAGTAAGAGGCATGCAGGAGGCAGCCGGTCAATGATTCCCTCTCATCATTGATGTTTCTATCTCTCTCTCCCTCTCCCTTCCTCTCTGAAATCAATAAAATATATTCTAAAAAATAAAGTGATGCCGAAACTGGTTTGGCTCAATGAATGGAGCATCAGCCTGAGGACTGAAAGGTCCCATGTTTGATTCCAGTCAAGGGCATGTACCTTGGTTGCAGTCACATCCCCAGTGGGAGGTGTGCAAAAGGCAGCTAATCGATGATTCTTTCTCATCGCTGTTTCTAACTCTCTATCCCTCTCTTCCTCTCTGTAAAAAAATCAATAAAATATATTAATAATAATAATAATAATAATAACAGATAAGGTGAATTTTTAAAAAGACTATGGCTTCCATCTTAAGGTTCATATTCTCTTTTTTTCTCTCTGTCTCAGAAGCCATGGGCCATGTTGCAAAGCAGCCCCGTGGAGAGGCCCACAGAAGTGAGCTTGGACTCTTGCATCTTGGCCACCAATAAGCCATCCAGACCGAGAAAGACCCAGAAACTTCCGGGGCACGTGAGTCACAACCATGGCTGCATCACAAGCACAGGAAGCACCGGGGAAGCTGAGGTAATGCTGGTGGCTTGCGTTATCGCAAGTTCAACTTCCACAAAAATCACCCAGGTTTCTTTGGGAAAGCTGGTGTGAAGCATTACCACTTAAAGAGGAACCAGAGCTTCTGTCCAACTGTCAACCTTGATAAACTGTGGACCTTGGTCAGTGAGCAGACACGTGTAAATGCTGCCAAAAAACAAGACTGGGGCTGCTCCTGTCACTGACGTGGTGAGGTCGGGCTACTACCAAGTTCTGGGGGAGTAAGGAAGTCTCCCCAAGCCAGCATGTCATGGTGAAGGCCAAGTTCCCCAGCAGGAGAGCTGAGGAGGACATTAGGGGTGCTGGCAGGGCCTGTGTCCTGGTAGCTTGAAGCTACATGGAGGGAAGGTCATTAAATGCTCACAAGTGCTTTTGAATTTGAATTAAAAAAAAAAAAAAAAGATTGAGTTTGGAAGCAGTTCCTAAAATAAGGTGACCAAACGTCCCGCTTTTGGCGGAACGGTCCCGATTTTTAACAATTTGTCCTACGTCCCACCAAATTGTTAAAAATCGGGACTGTCCCGCCAAAAGCGGGACGTCTGGTCACCTTACTTTAAAAGCAGAACCCTCCCCTGCCCTGCACCTCGACTATAACCTCCTGAGAGACTCTGAGCCACAGGCACTCAGCTAAGTGGCTCCTGGACTCTTGACCCACAAAAACGCCCCCAGTTTGTTGACTGAATATTTGTCGTTGGCTGATTTCATATGCAGTAACAGTTCACTCATTCTGATGCATATTCAAGAATGAGAACTGCTGTCCTGCTCTATGCACTCTAATCCAGTCCCCTATTCCTTCTAGTTAATTCCTCAGACCTCAGCATACTCAGCATTTTGACATCAAGGGAGGCCTTCCCTGACCATAAAGGTGATTTGTTCCCCTTTGCTATATGGTTTCCTAGTTCTCTGTGCTTCCTACTGTAACCCTCAAAACACTCTTGCATAATTCAATTAATGCCAATCTTCAGCACTGGGCATAAGCTCTGGGACCACTAGGCCCAAGTCTGGCTTATTCACTGCTTCCTATCCAGTGTCCAGCATTAAGTACCAGTCACTATTTATTTGGATTCACAATACTAGTAAATATTTATTAGATAAATGAAAATCAGCCACTGCCCAGCTGGTGTTGCTCAGAGGTTGAGCGTCAACCTATGAACCAGGAGGTCATAGTCCAATTCCGGGTCAGGGCATAAGCCTGGGTTGCAGGCTCAATCCCCAGTGTGGGGTGTGCAGAAAGCACCCGATTGATAATTCTCTCTCGTCATTGATGTTTCTATCTCCCTCTCCCTCTCCCTCTCCCTTCCTCTCTGAAATCAATAAAAAAAAATTTTTTTAAGAAAAAAAAATAAAAGAAAACCAGCAACAATAACAAAACCTACCCCAAATTGCATTCCTTCCCATCAGCGTTCAATGGAGAACAAAGGCAAGGGTAGTGTTCTGAGTAATCCAAGCAATAATGGAAACTTTATTAATGCATAATTTGATGACACCAAAAGCCCAAATCCAAAGTGGAGTGGAACACAGTGGGGGGGGGGGCGGGAATCACCACTGATTCCCTCCAACATCATTTGATTTGATGAAATCCTGGTTTCCCTGTCTTTTCCTCCTCCTTCCATCTTCACCCTCAACCAACATTTTTTTAAAATATATTTTATTGATTTTTTACAGAGAGGAAGGGAGAGAGACAGAGAGCTAGAAACGTCGATGAGAGAAACATCGACCAGCTGCCTCCTGCACACCCCCTACCGGGGATGTGCCCGCAACCAGTGTACATGCCCTTGACCGGAATAGAACCCGGGACCCTTCAGTCCGCAGACTGACGCTCTACCACTGAGCCAAACCGGTTTCAGCTCAACCAACATTTTTTGAGCAACTACTGTGTGCTCTGTGAAAGTACCTATGTTATCTCTTCATAGTAAATCTGATGGATTCATATTACCCTCATGTTACAGAGGAGTGACCTAAGACAGTGTTTTTCAACCTTTTTTGGGCAAAGGCACACTTGTTTCATGAAAAAAATCACGAGGCACACCACCATTAGAAAATGTTAAAAAATTTAACTCTGTGCCTATATTGACTATATATAAAGTAATTCTCCTGAATAGGAATCAAATAAACACAAAGAAAGTATTTTATAATTACTTTATTATGAAATATTAAGTAAACAAAATAGTGAAAAATTATAAAATTCTTGTCTTGTCTGCACCTACGGCACACCAGGCAACATCTCGTGGCACACTAGTGTGCCGCGGAACAGCAGTTGAAAAACGCTGACCTAAGATACAGAAAAGTTAAAATAATTCAAGATTACACAGCTTGTAAAGGACAGTCTGGGTTTGAATCCTGGTCTCCTGACCCTCAATTCTATCATCATAGCAGCCTGCACTTTTAAACATAGACTTAATTGTTTAGAAGAATTTTAGATAGGCAGCGAAACTGAGCCGAAAGGACAGGGAGTTCTTGCATACTCCCTCACCCCCATGCACACCAACTCCCCACCATCAGCATCTTGCACCTGAGTGGCACATTTGTTACAATCATTGAACCACATTGATACATCATTAGCAACCAAAACCCATACTTAACATGCACTCCTGGTGTTGCACATTATATGGGTTTGGGAAAATGTATTATGATATATATTCACCAAAATGGTATCATACAGGATAGTTTCACTGCCCTAAATTGTCCTCCGTGCTCTGTCTATATATCTCTCCTCCCAAACCCTGGCAGTCACTGATCTTTTTACTGCCTGCATAGTTTTGCTTTTTCCAAAAATCTTATAGTTGAGAGGATACAAAATGTAGCCTTTTCCATTTGGCTTCTTTCGCTTTGCAAAGAACACTAAAGATCCTTCCAAGTGTTTTTGTGGCTGGAGAGTTTATTTATTTGTAGGTCTGAATAACATGCTATGGTCTCGCTATACCATAGTTTGTTTATTCATTTACCTATGAAAGGTGATTTCCATTGTGTCCAAGTTTCGTTCACCAGCCATTTTTTAATTTTAAAAGTAGGCTTTGAGAGTGTGAAGAGGAGTGAACTAGAGAAGTGAGGGTTACTCAATAAAGTCTTGCTAAATTTATCTTTAATCAAATATGTGTATGATTTGAAGCAGTATCTCTATTCTTCCAAGTGCCTAGATTCTTGATTTTTGGGGACAAACTACCGTATTTTCCGGCGTATAAGACGACCCCCTAATTTTACAGTTAAAACATAGGTTTAGGCCTATATTCGCTGTATAAGACTACCCCCCACTTCCGAGGCAACACCAGTTCTTTTTTAATAGACCGCCTCTCTAACTCAGCCAATCCAAGCAGGCTTTTTTATGCATGCAAATTATACATGTTCTGTACCCGAAGCTACACTGTGTTCTTGTAAAAAGCCTGCTCAGATTGGCCAGAGTCAGAGAGGCGGTCTATTAAAAAAAGAACTGGTGTTGCCTTGAAAGTGGGGGGTAGTCTTATACAGCGAATATAGGCCCAAACCTATGTTTTAACTGTAAAATTAAGGGGTCGTCTTATACGCCGGAAAATATGGTATTTTAATGGTGCAGATCCTCTTGAAGTCCATTCACACAGGTCCTTTCGCTTGTAATTAAGGAGCATTTTCAGTCCTAGTAACCCTTTCTCCCCAAAGGAAGTCAGGAAAAAAAATTTAAGTACAGAGATTGTATAGCAGGATCATTAATTAAAAAAGTAAATCTGTGACTTGTTTTTGCTTCTCTTCGAGGGGCAAAGGAAGGGGTAACTGATCTTCCCTCACCTTCAAAACAACGGAGGGGGTCTTTGGGTGTGGGCCAGGAAGCTGTGCCTTGGGGATTGCATTAGCTGTGTTTGTGTAGGTGGGTGTTTTGGTTTCTAGGGCTGAAAACGGAAGTTGGAAGGTGAAGGAGACATTTTAGTCATCTGTATTCCTCTTCCATTGGTAACTATGTTTACTTCCCCATGCAGTGCATTTGTGCTTTGGGGAGGAAACAGCCCGCGCTACTTGTAGTAATAAGATAGTTGTCTCAATCGAAAGACTAATGAGCTTAATTCTGACCACTGGCTGTGGCTCTTGGTGCAGGGATGGGCTTGTGAACCAATTTAGGACGATGGGAAAGGAGGAGACATTTCCTGGGGTCGTCTGTGAAAGAAACCTGCTTGCTATTCAGAGGAAGCTTCTGGAATAATATCTCTCTCTCTCTCTCTCTCTCTCTCTCTCTCTCTCTCTCTCTCTCTCTCTCTTTCTCTCTCTCTCTCCCTCTCTCTCTCTCCCTCTCTCTCTTTCTCTCTCTATCTCCCTCTCTCTCCCTCTCTCTCTCCTTTCTTTTTTTAATATATTTTTTATTGATTTTTTTTTTTTTTACAGAGAGGAAGGGAGAGGGATAGAGAGCTAGAAACATCGATCAGCTGCCTCCTGCATCCTATCATATCCAGAATAAGGGAAATAAAAATGGAGAATGGTTACATAAATCATGGCATGTGCACTCAATGGACCATTATACTGTTATTAAACATATATTACATGAGCCCAGTCAGCGTGGCTCAGTGGTTGTGTGTTGACCTATGAATTAGGAGGGCACAGTTCAATTCCTGTTCAGGGTATATGGTGGTTTGTGGGCTCTATCCCCAGTTTGGGACATGCAGGAGGCAGTCAATCAATGATTCCCATCATTGATGTTTCTCTCTCTCTCTCTCTCTCTCTCTCTCTCTCTCTCTCTCTCTCTCTCCCTCTCCTTTCTGAAATTAATAAAAAATACATATATAATATGAAATCAATATAATAGCATGCCAAATGCAAACATTATAAGTTGGTAAAAGTTAGATACAAAATTGTGTATTCAATTTGAGCTCAGCTATGAAGAGATCACAAAAACTTTATAGAAAAAAGTCTGGAAGGAAACTGAGCAAAATGCCAACAACACAGGAAACACTAACGTGTGCTTTGAGTGATATGCTGGTTAGATTGACATGTAGGAAATCCTTGAAATCCCTAGGTGGGAGCAAATTCCAAAAATATGAACCAAGGTTAGATAACACGAATGGCCTTCTTCAATTCTCCTTTGATAAAGGTTAATTATACAGAGCCTTGTCAGAGTCTCCTGCTCTTCTGTTTTTATCCAAAACACGATCTTATCAATTCTATTAATATTTACTTAGTGCCCATAACAAACCGAGCATAGCCATGATTTGCAGTGGACTCTGACATCTAAGGTGCCACCTATCCTCTGGGAAGCACTAGTCTAGGACCGCCATCATCCATCCAAGCTGTTTGACAAGGCGCAGCCTCCTTACCACCCCACTTAGTATGATACTCCTCAGGTCCCTCCATGGTGTCTCAAAGGGTAAGAAAAGTTTTGAGGAAAATAAAACAGCCATATTATATGCTATGTGAAATAAGCCAGTCAGAGAAAGACAAGTAGCGCATGATCTCACTCATATGTGGAATCTAATGAACCAAATAAACTGATGAACCAAATAGATCCAGAGACAGAAGCATGAAACAGCCTGATGAACTTCAGAGAAAAGATGGGGATGGGTGGGTGGGAAGAGATCAACCAAAGAACCTGTATGCATAGAGGCTTAACCCATGGAGACAGACAATAGGGTGGTGAAGGCCTGGGGTGGAGGCTGGGGTGGGCTAGAAGGGGGAAAACAGGGACATATGTAATACTTTCAACAATAAAGATTTTAAAAAGAAAAAAAAACAGCCATCCCCCACAAAGAGATTAGGGATTCCTGCTCTAGAATAATCAGTCCCATGCTCTATCTTATGTATGAGACAAGTATAAATTAGTGATATTAAAGGAACAGGACTGCCCTGTCCAGCATGCTCAGTGGTTAGAGCATTGGTCAGCAAACCCAAGGGTTGCAGGCTCCATTCCTGTCAAAGGCATGTACCTGGGTTGCAGGTTCCCTGCCCCAGTTGGAGCATGTGCAGGGGGCAACCAATTGATGTGTCTCTCTCAAGTCATGTTTCTCTCTCCCCCTTCTCCCTCCCCCATTTCTCACTCTCTCTAAAATCAATGGAAAAAATATCCTTCAGTGAGGAGTAACAAAACAAAAAAAAATGTGTAGGAGGAACATGACTAGGCCAAGCACTTCCACATTTTAAAATGTGTGCTAAAATATATAGAATTTAAAAGGCCAGACCTCAAAATTTAAAGAGATTCAATCCCATTCGTAGTGCTAATACTGCACTGGCCACATGGGGCTTATGAGCACTTGAAATGTGCAGCCCCCACTAAGACATGTTACACGTGTAAAATTCATGCTAGATTTCAAAGACTTAGTATGGAAAAAAAAAGAACACAAACTCATTAATAATTTTGATATCAATTACATGTTGAAATGATAACATTTTGATATGTTGGGTAAGTCAAATACAGGGGTGGGCCAAAGTAGCTTTGCAGTTGTGACTACACAAAAGACAGAGTTTATTCTTGTTGAGTTTCAGCTGGTTCTTTTAACTCTTTCTTGTGTAACTTCCAGAAAATGTGAAGTTACATCTGGGGCTCACATTTGGGGCTCACATTAGATCTCTACTGGATGGTGCTGAACTCAATATATTGCAGGGTATATCTTATACTCCTCTTTACACTGAGTGGCCAGATTATTATGATCTCTGAACACATAATAATCTGGCCATTGTACTAGAGGCCCAGTGCATGAATTCGTGCATGGGTGGGGTCCAGCCAGCTTGGCCAGGGGGAGGGGACATGAGTGGTTGGCTGGCCTGCCTGCTGATCAAACTCCTGGTAGAGGGGACTACTTGCATATTGGCCTTTTATTATATAAGATATCCACTGAGTGGCCAGATGATTATGCGCTCAGAGATCATAATAATCTGGCCACTCAGTGTATATGGAAAAGGTACCTGACATTGGCTGCTGGGCTTCTTTGTGCCAGGGCTGTGTTAGGTGCAGTCATCCTGCAAAGCACACATGAGTAACCCATTTACAGATGAGAAAACTGAGGCTCAAAAATGTTACGTAACTTGCCCAAAATCCGCCACTGAAGTATGGGAGAGCCAGTAAATCCGACACTGGATAATTGCTGAGGGTGTTATTCAGTTGCCAAGACTTCTCACTCTGCCATGACTTGAAAACCTAAACAAGCAGAAGAAGTAAGAACAACAACAACAACAACAACAAAATGGAAGGAGACGTGTCCTGTAAAATTGAAATTGCTTCCCACAGACAAGCCCCATTAGAAAAATTAAAACTCGCCCAGCCGATGTGGCTCAGTGTTTCACTGTTGACCTTTGAACTAGGAGGTCATAGTTCAATTCCCAGTCAGGGCACATGCCTGGATTGTGGGCTTGATCCCGAGTGTGGGGCATGTAGTAGGCAGATGATCAATGATTCTCCCTCATCATTGATGTTTCAATCTCTCTCCCTCTCCCTTCCTCTCTGAAATAAAAAATATTTTTAAATAAATAAACTACCTCCTCCAAGTCCTTGATGCCAAGTTGACAAACACATGACTGGCAAGGAGTGATATAGTATCGCCTCACTTTTCATCTCACCATAACTTGGAAGGAGGTTTTGAATGGGTGCTGTTGAAGAGCGAGACTTTCCCCATACTAAACAGAAAAAATCCTGTTAAGTATTTGCCTATAGTCTTAGGTGTGGTAGGAAGAACAATTTGCTAATTAGCCCTATAACTTCCTTTTTGTTGCAGAGCATCTTGGTGGGTTTGGAGATACAAGTTTAGGGTTGGAACTGTGGAGAGATATATATGTCACCTCCCCGCCCCCTCTTCCTGTTGATCTTGGCAGGGAGAGGGAGTAGACTGAAGGAAAAATCAGAGGGGGTGGGAGGGTGGCAGGTCTTTAAGAAGGGCTATGAGTAAAGTATAGCATAGGGAATATCTACACTAATAAAAGAGTAAGATGCAAATTGGCCATACCTTCACGATGCCCACCAGCCAATCAGGAGTGAGTATTCAAATGAACCCAACAAAGATGATGGTTTAATTTGCATACATAGGCACTGAGCAGCCAGGGATGAGGTGGAATGCTTGCATTGTCACCATGGCAACGACACAGGCATTCTGTACTGCCCCAGCTGCTCCGGGCCTCTAGGCAGTGGGAAAAGGTGGAAAGGCAGTTCCGGCTGGAGCAAAGGCAGTGCAGGCAGCCAGCAGAAGGAAGGCCCATTCTTGCATGAATCTTCATGCATCGGGCCTCTAGTAGTCAATAATATTATAATAACTATGTGTGTTGCTGGTTGGCTACTGGAAATATCAGGGAAACACTTTGGAAAGTATATGCTCGTCTAATCACTAACACTGTGCAGCTGAAATGAATACAAAATAATATCGAATGCAAACTGTAAGTGAAAAATTAAAAAAAAATGTTTTAAAGGGCTGAGGTTGTACTGCCTGTGTCTTCGCTCTCCCCACCAATTTTGCAACTGGCATTTCGTTCGCAAATGCTTGTTTTGGGGTGATTTGTTCCATGAGGATTCTGGTGAAGGAGATGTCTGTTTCAGCAGCAGCTGTAAGAAGAGTGGTGGTGAGAAGGAAAACCCCTATTTTGTAAAAAAACTGCTGTTTGGAATTTTCTGCTATTTTCCTTAGATGGCCTCTAATTCTAAAATAACTTTGCTTTCTAGCCTGCTTTAGCCTGTTTGAATAATGATGAAGATGAAGAAATGAAGCTGTATGACCTTGTAGGCCAGAGACTAGATATGCCCATAATCTCAATGCCATGCCAGGTGCATTTTTTAATTGGATAGAACTGTGTTGTTTTCAGTGCCAGCATCAAGATAACCACTAAGTGCACATAGAGCTGGCTCTTTAATAAAAAGGGAAGCTCTGCTTATAGCATTGCTTAGAATTTGAAATCATTTTCTCTAAGCCCACAGTACGGTGAATAAAGTGAATCTCTCCAAACTCTCCTGCATTATTTGATTGTTCGGGAACTCTGTAACAGTGGCAGAGGTGACTGGGAGAGCCCAGTTCACGCAGACATCCTGGGGGCCGCTGAGGACCGTGATGGACTGTGGGATCTGAGGGTGGGGTGGGGACACCCAAAGAAGAGAATGGGAGCGGGGCAGGACACTTCACCTCAGTCCCTGGCAGCAGGAGGACCCCTGGATCACATCTGGATGACATATAATACCGGATTGTTGGTGAAAGCGCCCACTTTCAATGCTTAAAACGGGATCTTCCGTTCATTTTCCCAGAGTCCTGTGTTCAAGCTAAAAGTGTCACCATTAGGATCTTAGATATGAGATTAGTTTGGGGGTTTTCCCCCCAAAGCAGACCATGTGCAAGTCGCTTGTTTGTGAGATGATGGGAAAAACTACCCTTTTCTGGCTTTTACAAAAACTTATTTTATCTCTCAGATGTATGCTTAGATTATTTCATTTCTATTGTTGGAATTTCATGGCCTGAAGGGTCCTGGGTTCGATTCCGGTCAAGGGCACGTGCCTCGGTTGCAGGCTTGATCCCTGGCTCTGGGTCACATGAAGAAGGAAAACAATTGATGTGTCTCTCACACATCGATGTTTCTCTCTGTGTGTGTCTCTCCCCCTCCTTTCCACTCTCTCTAAAAAAGTCAATGAAAAAATATCCTCGGGTGAGGATTAGTAAAAAAATAAATAAAAAGGAACTTCATAATAAGAGTAGTGTGCTATAAGAGGACTTCTGAAACTAGCTTTTAACACTCAGTATTATATTACAAAAGTTTATTTTATGTTACGTGTGGAATCATTTAGATTGTTTCTAGTTTCTTCTCTTGCTTTCTCTCCTTCCTTCCATGCTTTTATTTAGTTAGTTACTATAAATAGTAACTAGAGCTTATATGAATCTTATTTTGGGGCAGGCTTATAGATTCTGTAAGATTACTTAACATTGCCCTAACCGGTTTGGCTCAATGGATAGAGCATCAGCCTGCAAACTGACGGGTCCCAGGTTCGATTCCGATCAAGGGCATGTACCTTGGTTGCGGGCACATCCCCGGTGGGAGGTGTGCAGGAGGCAGATGATGATGTTTCTCTCCCATCGATGTTTCTGACTCTCTTTCTATTCCTCTCCCTTCCTCTCTGTAAAAAAAAAAAAAATCAATAACATATATATATATATTTTTAAAAGAATGCTTAAGAGCTGGCCAGTGTGCCTCGGTGGTTGAGTGTCGATCTATAAACCAGGAGGTCATGGTTTAATTCCCAGTCAGGGCACATGCCCGGGTTGTGAGCTCCATCCCCAGTATAGGGTGTGCAGGAGGCAGCCGATCAATGACTTTTTAAAATATATATATATATTATTGATTTTTTACAGAGAGGAAGGGAGAAGGATAGAGAGCCAGAAACATCGATGGGAGAGAAACATCCATCAGCTGCCTCCTGCACACCTCCCACTGGGGATGTGACCGCAACCAAGGCACATGCCCTTGATCGGAATCGAACCTGGGACCCTTCAGTCCGAAGGCCAATGCTCTGTCCACTGAACCAATCCAGTCTGCACATCAATGACTTTCTTTCATCATTTCTGTTTCTCTTTCTTTCCCTCTCCTTCTTCTCTGAAATCAATGAAAAAATTATTTTTAAAAAAAGGTTTTGATGTGTGAACTGGAGATACTACCTCCTGGCCTCGGGAAGCTTTCAGATAGGGGGGCTGCTGCTATTTCGATGCATTTGCATTCAAGCATGACAGCTTAGCTTAGTAGACACATGACCTTGAAGTTCCAGGCCTCCCTGTGCCACAGACTAGCTCTGTGGTTTTGGGGAAATCGTTTCATCTTTCCATGCCCAATTCCTCATATGTAAAGTGAGAGGGCTGGACTTCAGTTGATCCCTGAAGAGGAGATCACAAGTCTATGAGAAGAACCCTGACTACAATACTCAATTATTTATTGATGCCAGAGTAGTCACCTGTGGCTATCATTCCTCAAGTACTAACTTATTCAACAGATCCAGAGGGAAGAGCTAGGACAAGCACTTTCCCAGAAAATGGGAGAAACTAATTTTGTTCTACTTGAGAGAGTCATTTTCAAATCTGAAGGGCAATGGAAATAGTGAAGGGGAAAAGAACCACTCCCACATCTACAAAAGAAATAATAAAAAAATAAAAAAAGCTAGGTATGTTTGTGTTTAAAACCAAGTTCAGAACACTGATATTATTCTCCAGTTACTGCAATTATTTTTTCAGCACTCAAGCTTATTTCATAAGCCAGAACTGGACTGTAATTCCCTTGTGTAACTCCTTGTATAACCCTTTTCTTCTTTTCTGCCTTTCCCTCCAAATGACTTCATTCTTTCACTGTTTTTCTTCTCTCTCTCTCTCTCTCTCTCTCTCTCTCTCTCTCTCTCTCTCTCTCTCTCTCTCAGCATTCTTGTTGGCACTCCGCTCTCAGTGAGAGAATCACTTTCGTCTTGCTTGGGTAAGTTTTCTTTGGCAGCCTGGCCTGAGGAACACCTGTTTCTATTCCCATTCTTATGCTCTGTTGACTCATGGGGTGGAGAATGTTGGATTCCTATATAGACCTCATAGTCATGCTCAAAGAATTCCATTGGAATTAGCTGTAAGCTGAATTTCAGCAGACAAAAAAAGTAGAGGAATCTTTTCTCTTCTGAGTATGTTAACCTTCAACCTAGGGCAACTCTTTTGCTTTTCCAATAGCCTTCCTGGCTCCTTATGAGGTAAGAGACTTACTGGATCCTCCCCTTAAACTTCTCCCTGAACTTGCCTACCTCATATATCCTACTGTCCTTTGCTCATAGAACTGACCACTTTCCTGATAAAGAACTACTGCAGCCGAAACTGGTTTGGCTCGGTGGATAGAGCATCGGCCTGCGGACTAAGGGGTCCCAGGTTCAATTCCGGTCAAGGGCATGTACATTAGCTGTGGGCGCATCCCTGGTGGGGGATGTGCAGGAGGCAGCTGGTCAATGATTCTCTCTCTGTCATTGATGTTTCTAGTTCTCTATCCCTCTCCCTTCCTCTCTGTAAAAAATTATATATATATATATATATATATATATATATATATATATACACACACACACACACACACATATATATATATATATATATATATATATATATATATATATATATATATATATATTTTTTTTTTTTTAAAAAAAAAAAAAAAGAACCACTGCATACACACCGGATAAGAAACAGTTGCAATCAGCCCTGGCTGGTGTGGATCAGTGGTTAGAGCGTTGGCCCACACACCAAAGGGTCACAGGTTTGATTCCCTGTTCGATCCCTGGTCAGGGTACATGTGGGAGGTAACTAAACAATGTGTCTCTACATTGATGTCTCTCTCTCTCTCTCTCCCCCCTTCCATCCTTCTACTCTCTCTAAAAAATAATGGAAAAAATATTCTTTGGTGAGGATTAACAAAAAAATAAAGAAAAAAAATAAAAGAAACAGTTGCAATGGAATGTTGATGAACTCAGACGCCCCTGAGACACAAAATCTCTCTAATAACACCAGGAGACTGAAAAGAAGAAAGAGAAGGAGAGGGTTGGTGAATTCATGGTGCAAATCTCAGAATAACCAAGACTGGAGCCCAAGATGGCGCCAAACAAGGAGTAAGGAGCTAAGAGACAGTGCAAATGATGGAGTCATCCTGGCCAAAGGAGACAAGTGAACAAGGAAGTGTGGTGAAGGTCTGGAGTCCTCTCCACCATCCACAAAGTACATGTGTGTGTGCACCTTGGTGGGGGTCTTCTCGCCACGGTGTAGCTTTTCTGAAGAGCGTGTTCTCACTAAGGACTGCCAGAAACACTTACACTGAGTGGCCAGATTATTATGACCTCTGAACATATAATAATCTGGCCACTCAGTGTATATCCTATATAATAAAAGGCTAATATGCAGCCGAGACCAGTTTGGCTCAATGGATAGAGCGTCGGCTTGGGGACTGAAGGGACCCGGGTTCGATTCTGGTCAAGGGCATGTACCTTGGTTGCGGGCATATCCCCGGTAGGGGGTGTGCAGGAGGCAGCTGATCGGTGACTCTCTCTCATCAATGTTTCTAGCTCTCTATCTCTCTCCCTTCCTCTCTGTACAAAATCAATAAAATATATATATATATATTTTTAAAAAAAGGCTAATATGCAAATTGTCCACTCAACCAGGAGTTCTACCAGCAGGCAGGCTGGCCAACTGCCCATGTCCCCTCCTCCTGGCCAGGCTGGCTGGACCCCACCCATGCACGAATTCATGCACCAGGCCTCTAAAAAAAAATAATACACACACACACACACACACACACACACACACACACACACACACTGAGTGGCCAGATAATGCGTTCAGAGATCATCATAATCTGGCCACTCAGTGTAGAGGAGATGGCAAGTCCTAGATACTGTTCCCATTCCCACATCAAATTCATGCAAAGGTCACCAATGATTTTCATGTACAAGGGATACTTTTAGTTCTTATTTTTCTTGACCTCTTGGTCACTTCCTCTTTGTTGAAAAACTTTCTGTTCCTTTGAATTCAGTGACTCCACACCCTCCTTTTTTTCTCCCTGCTTTCTAGTCATTTCCAGATCTCCTTTTCTGACATCTCCTCTGCTTCATCTTAGGTTTCCTTAGAGCTATTTCCTCAGCCCTCCTCTTACTTGTTTCTCTCTTCCTAGGCAATCTCCACTATGGCTTCACTTGCCATTAAATTTCTGACTCCCAAATTTGAATCTCCTGCCCCTATATATTCAAACACCTACTTGCCATTCCCACTGCATTGCCTCAGTGACACCCTCAGGTTGTACATGACAAAATTATACTCTTGATCTTCCCACCAAAATTCTTCTCTTTTAGCATTCTTCCCTTCCTTAGAAAGTGGTGGTTTACTCGGCTGGCATGGCTCACTGGTTGAGTGTTGATCTATGAACCAGGAGGTCATGGTTCAATTCCCAGTCAGGGCATATGCCCAGTTGCAGGCTTAATCCTCAGTATGGGGAGAGCAAGAGGCAGCTGATCAATGATTCTCTCTGATCATTGATGTTTCAATCTCTCTCTTCCTCATTGAAATTATATATATATATATATATATATATATATATATATATATATATATATATATATATTAAAGAAAATGGTGATTCTGCTGACTGGGTTGCTTAAATTAAAAATCTACTCTTCATCCTTGACATCTTCCTCTCTGTCATCACCTCTCACACTGCATCAATCATCAAGTCTTTTGATTCTCTGTCCCATATGTCTCTTGAATCCTTCTGCTTCTCTCCATCCCAACTGTTGCCACCCATCCTGACCAGGACTACCAATATTTCTCACCAATACTGCAGTGTTTTAAACTAGTCTCCCAGCATGAGCTCCACTCTTTCCTCTGCAGTCTCAAGTGATCTCTCAAAATGTAAATATGTCCATGACACTCTCCTTCAATGGCCTACTCTAGCTCCTATTCACCCTTCCACTTACTCTTTTACAGCTCTCACTCTTCTCTCTGCTCCAGGAATACTTTCACCAAGCCATGCTTGGCCAATTGAAAACACTCTGTTGACTTCGCCTATATTAGTTTCTTATTGCTGCTGTAACAAATTGCCATAAACATAGGGGCATAAAACAACACAAATTTATTCGTTTATAGTTCTGAAGGTCAAAAGTCGTATAATCAAGGAGTCAGCAGGGGTGCATTCCTTCTGGAAGCTCTACCAGATAATCCATTTCCTTGCCTTTTCCAACTTCTACAGGCTGCCTGAATTCTGTGGCTCTTAGCCTTGCATCACTCCCATCTCTGCTTCTATCATCACATCTCCTTCTCTGACACCCCTGCCTCCTTCCTGTAAGAACCTTTGTGATTACATTGGGCTCATCTGGATAATCCAAGGTCATCTTCTCATTGCAATCCTCATCTCCATGTGAACCTTAATCATATCTTCAGAGTATTTTCATCCATGTGAGGTAACATATTCAGAGGTTCCAGGGATTAGGATGTGAACATATTTTGGGGGAGAGGAGGGAGTGTGTATTATTCAGCCTACCATACCTCCCATGCCCAGGAGGTAAAAAAAAAAAAATTTGCAAAGTTTTCTGGAGCAAATTCTGAACCCTGCTACAAAATACCATACACTGTACATACTCCATACACATCATGGACCACATAATAACTCTCTCCTAGAATCTTTCCAAAAATCCGGACTTTTTTAAAATGCCGCAGGACGCAGGACAAATTGTTAAAAATCGGGACTGTGCCAAAACTGGTTTGGCTCAGTGGATAGAGCGTCGGCTTGGGGACTGAAGGGTCCCGGGTTCGATTCCGGTCAAGGGCATGTACCTTGGTTGCGGGCATATCCCCAGTAGGGGGTGTGCAAGAGGCAGCTGATCGATGACTCTCTCTCATCGATGTTTCTAACTCTCTATCTCTCTCCCTTCCTCTCTGTACAAAAATCAATAAAAATATATATTTTTTTAAAAATCGGGACTGTCCTGCCAAAAGCAGGATGTCTGGTCACCTTATCCTAGTTAGTTTCCATTAGTCTGTCCTCAAGTGTGCACATATACTCTGTAGTGTCTACATACATCCAGAACCCTGTCCCCTTGGTGAGGAAGGCAGAACCATGGAATGGGACAGAAACAAGGTCCAATGAAGCAGCTGATGTGACATAATCTTGTTTGATGCCAGTCAATCAATATATTTTTTATTGATTTCTGAGAGGAAGGGAGAGGGAGAGAGAGATAGAAACATCAATGATGAGAGAGAATCATTGATCAGCTGCTTCCTGCATGCCTCCTGCTGGGGATCAAGCTGAAAACCAGGGCATGTGACCTAACTGGGAATTGAACCATGTCCTCCTGGTTCATAGGTCAACGCTCAACCATTGAGCCATACCGGCTGGGTGGGAGTGAATCTCTTGTTCCCAACAGGCATTATCTGGATTTTTGTGGAAGCAAAGACAGGTGTGTTTTCTCTCATGGCATCTTCTCCCCTTGCAGTAACCAATTCTCAGTTCTTTAATCCGTGCTCCCTGGTAGAGCTGACCCTGGCTGTACTGCTTTATGGATATTCTGTTTTTTTCCAAGTCCTGATTATTTTACCCATGAAGACTTCTAAGGGGACAAGAAGGAATTGAAATACTTTTTCTACATTCTTCTTACTTTTATTTATTAAGATGAAACCATCACTACCAAGAACACATCTAGGTAAATTGTTCTAAGTTATCTATCCCTGAGATGGACCCTTAGTGCAATCTAGTCGTGAAGGTTTAGCTTACAGGGTAGAGATCACCCCTCATTTTGTAGATGAGTAGCTGAGGTGTGGACACCCAAGGAAATCATCCAAGGACATGCAAGTCAGGGCTGTTGACAGTTTCATAAGGCCATAAAAAGTATCAACCAAGATTCTACATACCTAGTTGATAACAGTCATAGATTCAGCTTCCCTATAATAAATTCAGCTTCATTGTTTTAAGGTTTAGTAATAATTGAACCTGAACCAGGTCAAAGTTTACTTCACTCTATGAAAGAAAAGTTTACTAAGCAATTAATGGCGTAAAAAGATCATAGAACTTATATACACTGAGTGGCCAGGTTATTATTTTCTCTGAAAGCATAATAATCTGGCCACACAGTGTGTGTATATATATATATATATATATATATATATATATATATGTGTGTGTGTGTGTGTGTGTGTGTGTGTGTGTGTGTGTGTGTATGTATGTATGTGTATATATATATATATATATATATATATATATATATATATATATATATATATATATTAGAGGCCCGGTGCATGAATTCGTGCGTGGGTGGGGTCTGGCCAGCCTGGCCAGGGGGAGGGGACATGGGCGGTTGGCCAGCCTGCCTGGGGGTCGAACTCCTGGTTGAGGGGACAATTTGCATATTAGCATTTTATTATATAGGATATCCACTGAGTGGCCAGATGATTATGCGTTCAGAGATCATAATAATCTGGCCGCCCAGTGTATAGTTTACCTATTCCTAGGGGCAAACCATTTAAAGGACATTTGCCTTTCATTATGTACAACTATACTTCTGAAATGATTAAAATAGGCCTTGCAGAACCTCAGTTTAGGGTCATTTTATTAATTATTTAATCCTCATGATATACTTGCAATTTTAAAATATATTTCTTTAAATAATGAGCCTCAGCACTCTCATTGATCTGGCCTGATTATCCCTTCTGCTGACTCCAAATTAGAAGGGTTCAACCACAGGGCTTCAAAGAGAACCAGAAATTGTGTGGCAAGACCAACTCTGCCAGAACAACTGCCCTCATTCACCTTGAGTACATCCTGGACGCTTTTGCTTTGATGAGTAAAGCGAGCGGAGTGTTTAGGAATTCGTTTTCCCACCAGTACTAATGTACTACTTTTAATGGAAATCCCTACTACTACACATCAAGGATTTTTTCAGATGAAAATTGATGAGACGAGTCATTACTAGGCACTAGGCCTTTCAGAAGGCTTCCATCTTCCTGTCTGCAGCCCACACAACACTGTCCTAGGCAGTTGTCACCCAGCTCTGAGGAAAACAGTGAATAGGACAGGACTTGGTTTAAACTCCAAAGCCCTAGCAAGACATTCAAGAAAAGTCCCCTAATTCTTTGCTAATTGCAAAAATCTTAATCCTAGTGTGGAAATTTCTTTCCCTCACTTAGGGCAGGGACCATTATTCAGTACTAGGTACTTGTCAAAGAATCTGGCTTTTCAAAACATTTTTCATGTTCCCTATGATTACAGTTGACTCTTGAACAATATGGGTCTGAACCGGGCAGGTTTACTTATACACAGGTGTTTTTCAGTAAATACAATAAATGTATTTTCTCTTCCTTATGATTTGATTAATCTTGAGAGAGAGAGAGAGATTTGTTGTTACACTTACTTATTTGTCCATTGGTTGATTCTTAAATGTGCTCTGACCAAGGATCCAACCTACAACCTTGGTGCATTGTAACGATGCTCTAACCAACTGAAGTGCCGTGCCAGGGCCCTTATGAGTTTGTTAATAACATTTTGTTTTCTCTATCTTCTTTTATTGTAAGAATCCAATATGTAGTACACATAACATACAAAAATATGTGTTAATCTAGTGTTTCTGTTATCAATAAGGCTTTTTGTCAACAACAGGCTATTTATTAGTAGTTAAGTTTCTGAGGGAGAGTCAAAAGCTGTACACAGATTTTCAACTCAGGGGTGTCAGTACCTGTATATTTCCTTCCTTCTTCCCTCGCACCACAGATTGCCAGGTAAAATGCCAAATGGCCAATGAAATTTGAATTTCAAATAAACAATAAATATATTTTTAGTACAAGCATGTCCCATGCACTACTAGGAGCATACTTTCACTTTAAAAACTTATTTGTTGCCCTAACCGGTTTGGCTCAATGGATAGAGCGTTGGCCTGCAGACTCAAGGGTCCCAGGTTTGATTCCAGTCAAGAGCATGTACCTTGGTTGCGTACATGCGTACAAGGGCATGTACTAGTAGGGGGTGTGCAGGACACAGCTGACTGATGTCTCTCTCTCATCGATGTTTCTAACTCTCTATCCCTCTCCCTTCCTCTCTGTAAAAAAAATCAATAAAATGTATTTTTTAAAATAAAAACTTACTTTCAGTTTAAAAAATGTGGTCCTCAAAAGAAATGTCAATCGTTGTACTGTTGATATTTGGCTCTGTTGACTAGTGAGTTTGCCGACCACTGGTGTTAGAGCATCCTCTGGATACATCAAGGTTGCAGGATACATCCTAGGTCAGGGCACATACAGGAATCAACCAATGAATGCATAAACAGGTGGAACAACAAATTCTCTCTCTCTCTCTCTCTCTCTCTCTCTCTCTCTCTCTCTCTCTCTCATCTCATCTCAAATTTTTTAATATATTTTATTGATTTTTTACAGAGAGGAAGGGAGAGGGATAGAGACTTAGAAACATCGATGAGAGAGAAACATTGACCAGCTGCCTCCTGCACATCCCCCACTGGGGATGTGCCCGCAACCAAGGTACATGCCCTTGACCGGAATCGAACCTAGGACCTTTCAGTCTGAAGGCTGACGATCTATCCACTGAGCCAAACCGGTTTCGGCTCAAATCAATTTTTTTTTAAATCAGAAAAAGATTTCACCACGCCTACCATATTGCCTGGCATACAGTAGAAGTAGCTTTAAAAAAATGCTTGCTAATTGCACGCTGACTGAGAGCCTTAGGCTTGCGGTTGTGAGACGTGCTGGGGTGGAGGGGGGGGGGGGGCCGCGGGCGTGGAAGAACAGGCTCCGCAGAAAGAAGGCGGAAGTGCTGGAAACAAAGCCAGCTACTCTGCAATCTTGCCAAAGGTTAACCCTGCGTATTCATTACAGGTTTATTCGCTGATGATGCCTTTTTTTTTCTCATCCACTGTGTTGACAACATGAACTCTAGGTTCGTATTTTAATCCAGCTCAGAGTATATATTTATTTTTTGTAACTATGTGCATAGCACTAAGTGCTTATTTTCTTACCAGGGTGTTTATTGTCAATATGCATGGCGTGAGGTGAAATAGCTGTGCTTGTTAATACTTGCCTCCACGTTTCTCAGGGGGCAATTCTAAACTCAAGGAAATTGGGGCTCACTTCATTTTACAGCTGCCTCAAAGACTGTATCCACTGGACTTTGTCATTATGTCCTTTTTTCAAGAATGTTCCGAGGAACAAATGGCAAAACTGGAAGTACTCATCAAGAAGATGGATTACCTTTCCAGGGGGTGCTGAGCTATGGGTATCTCTCGGGACAACTGGCACAAGCACCGCAAGACAGGGGCCAAATAAGCCCTACCACAAGAAGTGGAAATATGAGCTGGGACGGCCTGCTGCCAACACTAAGACTGGACCCCACCGCATATATACAGTCCGAGTGCACAGAGGCAACAAGAAGAACCGAGCCTAGCCGAAACTGGTTTTGCTCAGTGGTTAGAGCGTTGGTCTGCGGACTGGAAGGTCCCAGGTTCGATTCCGTTCAAGGGCATGTACCTTGGTTGCGGGCACATCCCCAGTAGGAGGTGTGCAGGAGGCAGCTGATTGATGCTTCTCTCTCATCGATGTTTCTAACTCTCTATCCCTCTCCTTTCCTCTCTGTAAAAAATCAATAAAATATATTTTTTAAAAAGAAGAAGAAGGAGGAGGAGGAGGAGGAGAAGGAGGAGAAGAAGAAAATAGTACCAAGCCTTGAGGCTGGACGTGGGCAACTACTCCTGGGGCTCAGAGTGTTGTACACGCAAAATAAGGATTATTGATGTTGTCTACACTGCATCCAACAACAAACTGGTCCACACCAAGACCCTAGTAAAGAATTGCATCGTGCCAAAACCGGTTTGGCTCAGTGGTAGAGCGTTGGTCTGCAGACTGAAAGGTCCCAGGTTCGATTCCGGTCAGGGGCACATATATTGGTTGCGGGCACATCCCCGGTAGGGTGTGTGCAAGAGGCAGCTGGTCGATGTTTCTCTCTCATTGACATTTCTAGCTCTCTATCTCTCTCCCTTCCTCTCTGTAAAAAATTAATAAAATATATTAAAAAAGAGAGAATTGCATTGTGCTCATGACAGCACACCCTACTGACAGTGGTATGAGCCCCACTGTGCACTGCCCCTCCTGGGCCACAAGCTGACTCCTGAGGAGGAAGAGATTTTGAACAAAAAACGATCAAGGAAAATTCAGAATAAATACGATGAAAGGAAAAAGAATGCCAAAATCAGCAGGCTTCTCGAGGAGCAGTTCCAGCCGGGCAAGCTTCTTGCATGCATCGCTTCAAGACCAGGCCAGTGTGGCCGGGCAGATAGCTATGTGCTCGAGGGCAAGGAGCTGGAGTTCTATTTGAGGAAAATCAAGGTCCGGAAAGGCAAATAAATCATCTGCCCTCCTATCTTAGCTCATGTAATAAAGATGTTTATTCTGAAGAAAAAGAAGGAGGAGGAGGAGGAGGAGGAGGAGGAGGAGGAGGAGGAGGAGGAGGAGGAGGAGGAGGAAGAGGAGAATTATTAAAGGGGGTGCGGACTAGAAGGGGTCAATAGAGAAAAAGGGGGAATATCTGTAATACTTTCAATAATAAAGATTTAAAAAATTTAAAAGAAAGAGCCAATAAGGAAACAGAAAAAATAAGATGGATAAAATAGCGATTTTAAACCACAAATGGTAGTGGCTGGGGCAGAATTGAACAATCTTGAAGCCAAGGGAATATGACAGGCCACTCTTTGATATCACGTGGTAGGCAGATACACTGGCAGTCTTGGAAGCATAAATGGCATTGTCATATTATGCTAAAGATAGCTATTTAGATCAGTAGTCTCAGACCCACCAATCCCTGTTATAATGTAGTCTATATTTATCAGCCTTCCTGTACTTATCTGAAAAGAAATTCATAGGTGATACCACATACCCTTATACATCGTTGTAAAAGAAAAAATCAATGTAATGGCCTAGTTACAGTGGTCGGCAAACTCATTAGTCAACAGAGCCAAATATCAACAATACAACGATTGAAATTTCTTTTTGAGAGCCACATTTTTAAAAATATATTTTATTAATTTTTTACAGAGAGGAAGGGAGAGAGATAGAGAGCTAGAAACGTTGATGAAAGAGAAACATCGACCAGCTGCCTCTTGCACACCCCCTACCAGGGATGTGCCCACAACCAATGTACATGCCCTTGACCAGAATTGAACCTGGGACCTTTCAGTCCGCAGACCGACGCTCTACCACTGAGCCAAACCGGCTTTGGCGAGAGCCACATTTTTTAAATTTAAACTTCTTCTAATGCTACTTCTTCAAAATAGACTCGCCCAGGCCGTGGTATTTTGTGAAAGAGCCACACTCAAGGGGCCAAAGAGCCACATGTGGCTGGCGAGCCTCAGTTTGCTGACCACGGGCCTATTAGAAAGGAAAAACGAAAGTAATTTATCATAAAATATCATGCACCTCAAAATGGAAACCTCAGGCATCACCATGCTAGAAGACAGCAAAGCAGACAGATGCTTATACTAATCATAGGTCGCATCACTGGGAGTGACAGCTCGAGACAGACTGACACAGATGCACTTTAGTAGCAACACATTACAAAATCTGTACTGCCCGTTTGCTATGACTTCCCAACATAGTCAACAACTGCTGGAAAATTCTACGCACGATGAAATGTAAGTATCCTTCCAGTCATACTATACTTGCGTTCCTGGGAAATTAGGTGCTTATTTCATTTGCATGAAGGTTCAGAAGGACATTACAAGGTCACTTGGAACATGGGACTATTTCCAATTCTAGCATGATTGGGTTTCACCCTTTAAATGTCAATAATCCCCCCCCCCAAAAAAAAATCATTGTGACAAGAAAAAAACAAAAACATCAATTTCTAAAATGTGTCTCCCAAATACCACCCCCCCTGTGTTTTCTCTGACATAAAGTAAAAAATTTTATTTGTGGAAGCGTTTTTATTTTATTTTTTAAAAATATATCTTATTAATTTTTTACAGAGAGGAAGGGAAAGGTAGAAAAAGTCAGAAACATCAATGAGAGAGAAACATCAGCTGCCTCCTACACACTCCCCACTGGGGATGTGCCTGCAACCAAGGTACATGCCCCTGACTGGAATCGAACCTGAGACCCTTGAGTCTGCAAGCCAATGCTCTATCCACTGAGCCAAACTGGTTAGGGCTGTGGAAGTGTTTTTAAACTCTTCAAACATATCTTTGATAAAGGATCCATATCCTCAGCGATTCCCCTATTTGTGCTGAACGTTCCTTCACATAAAAAAAAAAAAAAAAAATTGATCTTTGATTTTACAATCCCACCGAAAGGGAGTTTCCCAAGATCTGAGTCGGTAAGATCACCAAGAGAGTCAATAAATAAAATTACAGAGTAGTTTTTTTCTTGCAAATGCTTACTTAGTATTTTAGTCATTAAAATAATAGTTGACTCAAGGCAAAAAGAAGGGCAAAACCTTGCAGGTTGTCTGATCAAGAGAGCAATTTAATGAGAAGGTGCCATACAGATCTAGGATAGAGGTAAATAATGTAATTATATTTTTTGTTGCATTTCTGAAGTTATTGCATTTAGGTGTGGCACGTTCAAACATGTTCAGTAATTGTGAAAATACTTTACTAGCAGCATACATATAAATCAACTATCCTATCAACATTATCAGTTCAAGTGCATAGAACACTGCCCTCAGGTAGGGTTCCATGTGTCTTGGGGCCAGTGATGGGGAACCAGCTGCTTCTAATTCAGAGGAGCTCCCTGCACTCACATCTTCCCAACTCTGTATCTGGTGACATCAAGTTGGGAGCCTGCAATCAGTGGTGATGGAATTATTCACACCGCACAACTGGCAAATGCTACAAATCGGGTCCATGGCCACCCACACACCCTTACTTCCAGAGAGCCTATTGTTCAATAGTCACCAGATACCACCGCCTGGGGCTGGCTCCGAGGAAAGAGCCACCTGTTGCAGAAGTACAAAGGAAGACTTTGTTAAAAACTCTGAAAAGATCCGTGTAAATTGGGCTCTCTAGTGTTTCATCAAATAAGGTACTGCCCAGCCGGTTTGGCTCAGTGGCTGAGTGTTGTTAGGTCTAATCAAATAATTGAATCTATATCCCCTCCCCTGGGAACTGACCTTCAGACCATTTCACAACCGGCATTCCCTCTTACTTAGACCACATTCCACTTGCAAAGACCACATTCCACTTGCTAAGACCATTATCTTTCCCCTGGACTTTCCCAGGATCCAACCTGCCCAGAGAGTTCCCTGCCAAAGAGCCCACCTAGAGTCCTTTAAAACCTCTGGTTTCCCACCTCTGGGTGCTGGTGCCATTTTGAGGCTCAGCCCATCTGGTTTTCCAGATGGCCTAATCCTATATAATAAAAGCCTAATATGCAAAACGACAAAACTGTCCCTTGATCGACCTGCTGGTTACCTCCCGCAGAGGGAGGCCAGACTGTAGCTTAGGCCCCTAAGGACTCCCAGAGTATGAGAGGGTGCAGGCCAGGCTGAGGGACCCCCCCCACACACACACAAGTGATGAATTTTTGTGCACCAGACCTCTAGTAAATGTATAATCCCTTATCACTTTGGCTTCGTGCATTTCTCCTTTGGTGACCCTAACATTTGGTGCTGAAAACACAGGAAGGTCCCACAGGGAAGGTGAGCCATAGTCCTGGCTTCAGTCATCTCAACTTTGCTACTCAGAGAGTGGTAGGCAGCTCAGCTCATCCTGGGCTTACCTCAGAATCATACTTGGGTGACAGGATCGACTGGCTTCAATTAGGCCTTCTTCCCTTACAGGCCCTCTGGAACCAGTCAAGAAGGTGCCAGATCAGGAACCTCTCCTTCTCCATTGCTGACCCTCCATCCCACACAGGCCAATCTTCTCTAGGTGAGTGACATTCCACAATTTCTCTTGTCTTGAGTCTTCTGCCCACTCTCTCTCACTGACTTCTCGAACGTTCTAGCGCTAGGCCAGAAGACTCCTCGGCTGTTTGGTCTTGAGTCCTTCTGAACTGGGGATGCTCAGTCAGGAGGGTCACCCCTTGTTTCTCATGGTGGTTTGTTTAGAGGTGGGGTTGCCTGCCCTCAACAGTCACCTTTGGACTTGTGGTCTGGCACTCACCCTCCTCTCTTGTGGGCCATGCTTATTCTCCTTATCATGGGGAACACTCCCTCCACACCCCCTAAAGCGCCTTAGACTCACAGGGGAGATCAGGCCCAAGCACCTCAGTTTCTTTTGTAACACTGTTTGGCCACAATATAAACTAGATAATGAGCGCGATTTAGATCATTGCTGTCACCACAATGGAAAATGGTCAGATTCCCTACGTCCAGGCCTTTTTCACCCTTCGATTTGGACCCTCTCTCTGTCAGTCCTGTTCTACACATCAGATTCTTCTCCTTCACATAAAATATCATACCCCTAACACTTCTGATTCTGAATCTATTTTTAACCCAGCAGACCACCGACCTCCACCCCCATATGTACCCCCTCCATCACCTGCAGTAGATTCCCCAAACCCAGACCCTCCTAACCATCAACCACTTCTCTCCCGGCCCATCAGAGACCAAATCCTGAGAACACGAGCTCCAAAACAGCCTTTTCCCCACCTAACATGCGCTCTCAGGCCACCCAAAGACCACTTTCCTCAACAGCCACTTCTATTCCAGCTCCCATTCTACTCCTGAGGAACATAGCAGGAACTGAGGGCATAGTCTGAGTCCATGTCCCATTCTCTATGTCTGAGCTTTCCCAGATTGAAAAAAAGACTAAGGTCTTTTTCCATCAACCTGACCACCTTTACTAAGGAATTTGAGTACCTGACCCAGTCCTATGACCTGACATGGCACGACATCTATGACATCCTATCCTCCTCTCTCACCCCAGAGGAGAAGGAGCGAGTGTGGCTAACAGCTCAGGACCATGCTGTGCCCTCCATCGAGAGGATGGGGCAGCCAACCCGGTTGTCCCCTGAATGACCCAAGGTGGAACTATCAGGTTAATTCTCCAGGGTGCTGGCTCCATAGCCTTATGATCATCTGTGTCATTGCCAGACTCAAAAAGGCTTCCCATAAGAAAGTCAACTATGACAAACTTAATAAAATCACTCAGGACCCTGACGGAAACCCAGCTCTCTTCCTCTCTTGCCTCACTGAGGCCTTACAGAAATTGACCACCTTGGACCCCACCTTCCCAGAGGGAACCCTTCCTCTGAACACCCGTTTTATATCCCGATCAGCCCCCGACATATGCATAAACTTTGAAAAATAAACACAGGTCTACAAACACTTCAAAAAGACCTCAGTAGCCTGGCCTTTAAGGTCTTTAATAATAGGAACAAGGAGACCCAAATCCAAAAACAAAGGCGAGATCAGGCCAAGGCCCAGACAAAGGCCTTTCAGCTCCTAGCCACCACTCTCATGAACCCCAAAAAAGTGCTGGGCCTCCAACTAAGGGTAAGTCAGGGGCTAAGCCTCCTCTGGGCCCATGCTTCAGATGCAGCAAGGAAAGACACTGAGCCAAGTCCTACCCAAACCCTAGACCCCCATCGGGGCCCTGCCCAAGGAAAGGCCACTGGAAATCAGACTGTAGTCTTACCCCTTCAGGTCGGACCTCAGCCAGTTCGGAGTTCTGGATCCAGTTTGGAGTTCTCAGGCCTCTTGGGACTGGCCACTGCAGACTGAAGCTGCCCAGGCCCTGACAGGGCTCCACAGATTTACATCACCAGGACAGAGCCTCGGGTAACAACTGTGGTGGCAGGTAAGCCGATCTCCTTTTTAACTGATACTGAGGCCACTTATTCTGCCTTCCCCAAATTTGCTGGGACCCTGTCCCCTTCTCAGTCTCCATTATGGGGATTGGAGGATTAGTCTCCCAGTCATTAGCCACCTCATGTCTACACTGTGTCTTACTAAATACCCCCATTCACTCTTCTCATTCTACCTCAGTGCCCAGCCAGGGCTACCATGCATCCCCACATAAAGCCCAGTTGTCCCATATCACAGTCACCCACGTCAGTTTCACCTTCTCAACCCACAAGGCCGAGCCATTACCTCAGACAGTAAACACGTTATCTCCTCCATGACTGTCCCCTCCTCTAGACAAGAGATACTCTCCTTTCTTGAGCTCACTGGATACTCTTGCCTCTGGATTTCCAACGTTAGTCTTCTCACAAAGCCCCTCTATGACACAGCGAAGAGAATCTTCACTAAACCTTTATTTATTTATTTATTTATTTATTTATTTATTTATTTATTTATTAATATATTTTATTGATTTCAGAGAGGAAGGGAGAGGGAGAAAGAGATAGAAACATCAATGATGAGAGAGAATCACTGATTGGCTGCCTCCTGCATGGCCACTACTGGGAATCGAGCCCGCAACCCAGGCATGTGCCCTTGGCTGGAATCGAACCTGGGACCCTTCAGTCCGCAGGCTGACACTCTATCCATTTAGCCAAACCAGCTAGGGCTTCCCTGAGCCTTTAAATCCCAAGGCCAGCATTGCTCTCACCCCCTTTAATGCTCTGAAAAACTCTCTCACCTCAACGCCTTCTCACCCCCTTTTCTCAAAGAACAACTTTCTTTACTGCAAAACTGCAAATGCATACTTAACAGTCCTGCTACTGTCAGAAGCAGAACTCATTATCACCCAATCCTTCACATGTTACCTCTAAGGGGAAACGTGGCAGTTTTCAATCCAAGCGGCTGGAGGCCTGGAAACTGTAGTCCTGGAAGAGGCTGCAGGGCCCGCTCCCTCCTCCCTCTACTTTTTCTCCAGCCTCATAGGCCTACACACAATTTTCCAAAGTCTTCGGAAACTTAAAGGCTTCGGAGGATTGCTGTGTTAAATGATAAACATCTCAATATTTCCACAAGTTTTAAGTTCACCTGATTTTAGCTTTTGTTACAGAAAATCTATAACTGCTGGCTGTTTACTTTTTGGCTAAAACGGGTTATTTGTGAACGGGTAAGAAGGTTTGTGAAAGTTGTAGAAACGTTTGTCCAGTGAGTCAGGATGAACCCCTGATGTCCAAAGGGACCCCTTTTCTCCTATGAACCTAAAGCACATATGTCAAACACAAGGCCCGTGGGCCAAATCCAGCCCGCCAGGCCTTGCAATGTGGCCCGCACCGCGCTGTCATCACTGCACTCCGCTGTCAGTTTATGACATTGTCAGTTTATGACTGTTCAGTAAACCATTCGGCCCGCGATTTAGGCTGGATTTTAGATTTTGGCCCCTTCTCTGATTGAGTTCGACACCCCTAAGTCCTAAAGCAACCCCACCCAGGCTCTCTCCTGTTGCTTCAATCCTTAGATGGGAGCCTAGACCTCATTTGTTTATTTCCACTGCTCATTCACAGTCCTTGAAAGCCTCAGCAGGTCTTCCTGCTTGGTATTTAGGAACCTCTCTCCTTTTCTAGCCTTCTTAAAGGTCATACACTACAAAGGACATCAAGTCAGGAATGATCCCATAACTCAGAGAAATAACAAAGCAGACCAGGAGGCCATGGCAGCAGCTCGGAGGAAGCCTCCATTTCCTCAACTCATTTTTAAAATTAGTTTATTTATTGATTAAGGTATCACATATTTGTCCTCAACCCCCCATTCCAATCCCCACCCCCTCATGCCTCCACCCCCTTATTGTCCTTGACCGCTGGTTAGGCTCATATGTATGCACACAAGTCCTTTGGTTGATCTCTCCCTTTTATCCCCACCCTCTCTCTGAGGTCCAACAGTCTGACATGGCTCCTTATCTCTGGTCTGTTCTTGTTCATCAGTCTATGTTTTTCACCATTTCCCCTAGATGAGTGAGATCATGTCCTACTGGAAAATATACTTATAAGAATAAAAAATGAGACAAGCAATAATCGTTATGCTGAAAGGCATATGAATCAGTCTGTAGTGAGCTTCTTTCTGGGCCACCAGTTCTTTTGAGACCCAATTTCAATGTCAAACAGTTCTTTATGTGTACATGTCAGCAATGATATTTCAGTTCTGGATGGTGGGCAAATGGTGGTTCCCCATCTCTTAGCTATACCTCATGGAACACTCAGGTACACTCCAGAGGAATTTCAGCCCCTACTAGTCTTTGGGTCTCTCAGGAAGATCCATGGTTAAAATTTCAGGGACAATATATCCTTCCTCAGGGACAGCCTGCGATATCTTATAGGCTATTCACAATTCCTTATATATAGGATATAAACCGCTTTTACAACTCCTAATACCCCTCATCTCATCACATGTCCTAGCCTCGCTTCCCTGCTGCAAGATATTACCAAAACCCGTTCTACTTGTTATTCAGTATCTCGCCAAGGACAGGTTAGACCTTCTTCTTCCCCCACTCATCAGGCAAAGTGCCCAATCCCTGGACAAGACTGGCCAATTGACTTCACTCACATGCCACCTATTAAAAGAACTAAGTATCACCCAGCCAGTATTGCTCAGTGGTTGAGTGTCGACCTATGAACCACGAGGTCATGGTTCGATTCCCAGTCAGGGCACATGCCTGGGTTGCAGGCTTGATCCCCAGGGTGGGGCATGCAGGAGGCAGCTGATTAATGAGTCTCTCTCATCATTGATGTTTCAATCTCTCTCTCCCTCTCCCTTCCTCTCTGAAATCAATAAAAATATTTAAAAAAACAAAAGAACCAAATATCTCTTAACCCTAGTAGATTACCTTCTCAGGCTGGGTAGAAGCGTTCCCACAGCATCTGAAAAGTCCTCCAAGGTCACGCAAGCTCTCATTCAGCATATAATTTCCAGATTCAGCCTACCCACCTCACTACAATCAGATAATGGACCTGCTTTCATATCTCAAATAACTCAACAGGTCTCCACTCTGAACCTGAAGTGGAACTTATACCCCCTCTACCGGCCCCAATCTTCCTGCAAGGTAGGAGAGGCGAATTCCTTAATTAAGTCTTACCTAATTAAATTAACTTTCAACGCGAAAGAACCTTGGACTATTCTCCTACCTCTAGCCCTTATTTGCATTAGCCCCCTGCATACCCTCCTTTCTTAGTCCCTTTGAACTCATGTATGGCCCCTTCTTATTAGGGAACTTCCCTTCCACAGAGACCCTTCTAGGAGACTATGTCCCCATTTTGTTTTATTTTTTTAAATATATTTTTATTGATTTCAGAGAGGAAGGGAGAGGGAGAGAGAGAGAGAAACATCAATGATGAGAGATAATCATTGATTGGCTGCCTCCTGTATGCCCCTCCTGCACAACCTAGGCATGTGTCCTCAGCTGGAATCGAACCTGGGACACTTTAGTCCGCAAGCCAATGCTCTATCCACTGAGCCAAACCAGCTAGGGCTTGTGTCACTATTTTAAATCTGGTCCCACAATTACTGGGAGAACATGCTGATCAGGTGCTCCCTCAACCTTTTACAGGAAATATCCCCCCCTACACCTCAACAGCCAGAGACTGGGTCCCTCTGAAAGCAATCCATCCACCAAATAATGTACAGCCCAATGGCTAGGCCCTTATCAGGTATTCCTAACTACTCCACCTGCAGCTAAACTATCAGGACATACTCTGTGGTCCCACCCTTCAATGTAATTATTCTACAGCCCAGGCAAAGTCAAGCCTCCTTTTTTTTTTCTGTACTTATATTCAGTCTCTTACTAAGGTAGCTCCTTCTCTATCCCGGTCACAGGTCCTATCACCCTATAGACCCACTAATCACCCAAAGCCCTTTATGCTTTACAAGGTCACAGGGCAATATAACAATAGCCACCTCCCATCATCAGCTTGTAACACCACAGTTAACCTAGAACTACCGAATGGCCATTGGTCCCAAAGGGTTGACTTCTAGGTCCCTCCGGAAGCCAATGGTTATTTCCTACAGCCGGTCCATTTTACTTCTTATCCACCCATCCAAGCCCAAGACTTCAGCTGTTCCTTTCTTTTCCTTTCACTTTCCCCTTGGATAACAATCCATTCTAGCATTCCCGCCCAGTTTCACTGCAATAGAATCTCCACCACTCTTGATGTATATAATAGACGCTGATATTTTCTATTTGTTTACTTTCACTTAAAAAATGCTGGCCTCAACTTAGTATATCATTTTCACAAACTCACTAATGTGTTGCAACCCCCCACACACCAGTTTGAAAACATGGTATTAGAAACCTTTATTTTTGTTGTTGTTTTCTTTTCTTTTCTTTTAAATATATTTTATTGATTTTTTTACAGAGAGGAAGGGAGAGGGATAGAAAGCTAGAAACATCGATGAGAGAGAAACATCGACCAGCCGCCTCCAGCACACCCCTACTGGGGATGTGCCCTTAACCAATGCACATGCCCCTGACCGAAATCGAACCTGGGACCCTTCAGTCCGCAGGCCAATGCTCTATCCACTGAGCCAAACTGGTTTCGGCAGAAATCTTTATTTTTGAGTTCTCATCTACTATTACATTCCCCTGTTTTATCCTTTTCTCTCTAGGTTACTCTGTTCTTTTCATCTAGAACTTTGACCCCCAATTTACCAGTTCCTTCCTTCCTTCTTTCCTTTTTACCTTTCTTCCTTCCTTTCCAGATATTTACAAATCACCTACTATGTGCCAGGCACTGGGCTAGGTGCTGGAGATGCAGTGAATTTATATCCACACCTTGGGATCCCAGCATCCATCCAATCATCATACAAATAAATGCAAACTTTCAACTGTGTTTAGTGTTACAAAGGACAGGTCCCAAGAAAGGGGAATTTAACCTAGTTAAGAAGGATTTCCTGAGGAAATGGCACCTGAGCTGAGATGTAAAGATATATTCTATTCTTTTCTATTTTCCTTGGTTCTATTCTATTGTTCAATTTCATTAACAGAATTCTGGCCACTCCCCATTACTCCCAACCCCTAATCTTCTTTCAGCAACTACTAATCTCCTTTGTGTCTTTATAGATTTACATACTCTGTGCATTTTGTATAAAGAGAATCATATATCACATAATAAGTAGTCTTTTGTGACTGTCCCCATCACTTAGCATGAAGTTTTCAAGGGTCATCCATGTTGTAATATTGTATGAATACACCACATTTTGTTTACCCATTTGTCAGTTGATGGACATCTGTGGTTGTTTCCACTTTTGGCTATTGAATCATGTTACTCTGAACACTTGTGTATACATTTTTTGTGTTGACATATGCTTTCATTTCTCGGGTATATACTTAGGAGAGAAATTGCTGGGTCATATGGTAACTCTAATTTTAACATGTGAAGGAGCTGCCAAACTATTTTCTAAAACAGCTGCACCATTTTACACTTCCACCAGCAGTGCTTTAGAGTTGCTGTTTCTCCATATCCTTGCCAACACCTGTTAATTATATACTTCTTTGATTATAGCCATACTAATGGGTGTGATATGGTATCTCATTGTGGTTTTGGTTTGCATTTCCCTAATGGCTAATGATGTTGAGCATCTTTTCGGGTACTTGTTGACCATTTGTATATAGTCCTTGGAAAAATATCTACTCAGATCTTTAACTATTTTTAGTTGGGTTGGTTATCTTTTTATCGTTGAGTTGTAAGCGTTCTTTATATATTTTAGGTACAAGTTCCTTATCACACAAATAATTTGCAAGTGTTTTCTCCCATTCTGTAGGTTGTCTTTTCATACTCCTTTAAGTTTTGAGAGGGGGGGGAGGGAGAGAAACATCAATGCAAGAGGGAGACATCAATGAGCTGCCTCCTGCACATCCTATACCATTGATTAAGTCTACAATCCAGACATGTACCCTGACCAGGAATCAAACCAGCAACCCTGTGGTGCACAGAACAACACCAACCAACTGACACTGGCCAGGGCTCTTTTCACATTCTTTTTTTTTTTTTTTTTTTTTATTGATTTTGTACAGAGAGGAAGGGAGAGAGATAGCGAGTTAGAAACATCAATGAGAGAGAGTCATCAATCAATTGCCTCCTGCACACTCCCCACTGGGGATGTGCCCGCAACCAAGGTACATGCCTTTGACCGGAATCGAACCTGGGACCCTTCAGTCCCCAAGCCGACGCTTTATCCATTGAGCCAAATCTGTTTCGGCTCTTTTCACATTCTTGATGGTGTCCTTTAAAGCACAAACGTTTTTAATTTGATGAAGTCCTAACACCCCATTTTACACCACACTTCCCTGATTACCTCCTCAACCATCACCTCCATTTTACCTCAACAAGGGACCCTGACATCACCCAAAGCTCTTTGAAAAATCCTGTCTTATACCCCAGTACAGACTCTCAGAGTGAAAACTTTTGTCCTCCTAGCTTTCTCTGCCTGTTTCTATCACAAATGCTCTCTTAACTCTGTAAAACTTCCAATCCCTCAGCCCTCTGTTTTCTTCCTGTTTGTCACACCTGCCTCTTCCCAACCGTCTCATCTTCCACTCTTATCCAGCTTAGCCCTTAGAATACACTACAAACTCCGCCCCCAGGATATTCCGCTCTACCCAGTACCTTTTTGCTGCACTTGTTCGGCAATCTCCAACCATATATCAATCTAACCATCTGCCTTCTCTACTTCTATTGCTACTAACCACTTCTGATTTGTGCTCCCCAGTATCAGCTGAACTCTCAAACTTGCCATGTAATCCTTTCATTTGACCCACTTTAGTTTCCTCTCCCCTTCCCTGATGTCAACTTCACTACTCTCCCTTTCACACATCATTCCCATCATGGTCTTCCTTGAACAAGTCAAGATCACTCAAGTCTCCCTGGTGATTACTGTTCCTTTGCCTTAAACACTCTTCCACCAGCTCCTTGAATGGCTGGAAACTTCTTGTCATTCAGGGCTCAGTTCAAATGTCACCTCTTCAGAGAGGTCTCCCCTATCCACCCTGTCTACTGTTGCTGCTTTCCTCCCATTGCTATCACATTATCCTGATTTATTTTCTTATTATCCTTATCTGGGGGCTCTATCTGGAAAAGTCTTACTCATACTTTTAAAACCCTTCCCTAGCTAGAGTTAGAGACTTGCTAAAATACCCTGTATAGAACTCTATTATTGGGCTGCTATTATTTGTGGATTAGAGGCCTGTGTTCCCCTTCCAGATGCCAAGCACAGCGTAGGCACTCAATATAAATAGAAGAAAGGCATAGAAACCCATCTCTCTATATAAAACCCTAATATGCAAATAGACCGAATGGTGAAACCACTGAACAACTGGTTGCTATGACGTGCTCTGACCACCCGGGGGGGGGGGGGGGGGAGGGAGGTGAAGAACATGGAGGGTGTCAGCAGCAGGTGGCAGAGCACAGAACATGGTGGGCATTGGCCACAATGGGATGGTGGAGCAAGTAAGCTGGGGCACCAGAGCAAGGTGGGGCACTGGTCACTGTCATCGGGGTGAGCCTCTGATGGTTACTGAAAATTCCTTGCTCCTGCACACCACAGTCCCACCAGGCACTCACACCTGCTGCCAGTATCAGCCCCTATCTCTTGGATCACCCCTCAGGGTTTCTCCACCTACCCCTGCTCCTGAGGGGCGATCAGGGCTGGCAGTTGCCTCTTGCACCCGCTGCCAGCACCAGCCTTGCTCACACCCACTGACAGTGCTGGCCCCACTCACACCCATTGCTAGTGCTGGCCCCAATAGTTCCATGCCAGCAGTGGGTGTGAGCGGGGCCAGCACTGTCAGCAGATGGCAGCGGCAGCTACAGGAGTGGGGCTGCCAGCAGGCAGGGGACTGGGGGTCATGGAAGGAGGGGCTGGGCAAGGGTGCAGAGGATGGGCTGAGACCCGACCCTGTGCCCACTGCAGCCTCATGGCCCACAGTTCCTTTCAAGGTGCATGAATTCGTGCATTGGGCCCCAAGTTATCTATAAAGCATGGGGTCTATCCATCATGAATGAGATTTAATTATTTGGAGAAGAGGAGTGGGGGAGCACACTCTAACACAAAATCCTACTGTGCATTATTTATAATTGCAAGAAAGGGGAAAGGTATCTGGACACAGATGCTTTTCTTATCTTCCACTTTTCTGAATTCTTCTAGTTTTTCTCTGTGCATACATTGCTTTAATACTGAAATATTAAATATTTCAATATGAAATAGCCCTAATATTTTATTTTCTGACAAAGAAATATAGTCCCATTCCTTCTTGAGTTCATATAACTTCAAATATTAATTTACTGATCAATACACTAGAAAACTGAAGAATGCAGAGTTAGTGATTTATCCAGCTTCTCTCAACAAATTAATGACAGAAAAATAAATATTAGAGCAATCCTAGGGTGATGTTGGTGAACAAAACTAATTTCCTGTATGCTCTGTGCCATTAATATTGTATTTCAGATAATTCTATATTGGATCCTTGGCAATAGGCTAAAGTGCACTAATAGAAATAGCATGAAAAACAGGAAGACTGTAGGTCAAGTTCCATTTAAATCAAGGTGAGTGTAGCTCACTTTAAGAAAATTGGTAAATTTGGGCTTGTTTATGGAAGGATTTATAAGAGAATTAGTTTGAGTTTTAAATTCCCCCAATATATTTAAAACATGACCTTCCTCATATAATCCATCAGAGAATACATTTACCAAGTGAAATACCATCTGTGAGTCAGATACCAGAACAAATAATTACTGTAATAAATTCTAGTCTACCAAAGAATTGGAAAGTTCCTTAGAATCACAAAAGGGCCAAAACCAGTTTGGCTCAGTGGATAGTGCGTCGGACTGCGGACTGAAAGGTCCCAGGTTCGATTCTGGTCAAGGGTATGCGCCTTGGTTGCGAGCACATCCCCATTGGGGGGTGTGCAAGAGTCAGCTGGTCGATGTTTCTCTCTCATCGACGTTTCTAACTCTCTATCCCTCTCAATTCCTCTCTGTGTAAAATCAATAAACTATATTAAAACAAAAGAATCACAAAAGGATTGTTAAACCTTGTATATACCCTGTACCAAATGCATTGTTTGGATGGAGGAGCCACTCCAACTTGGCATTGACTTTGAGAATGAACCATTTGGAGGACAGTTAAACAAGGGAAGAGAGCAAATTTGAATAAAACAAAGTTAGGAGGCTGCCTTAGTTCAGGTTCCTCCAGAAGTAGGAGTTGATATAAAGATTCTAGTGCAAGTAGTTGATTCAGGAGGAGATTTCTAGGAGCATCAGGAGGATAATGGGGAAATCAGACAAGGAAGAGGAGAGAAGGAAAACACTTAAGGGTGTGTTGTCAAGCGAATCACCATTGTGGGCCACTGGAGCGTCTCCTGCTGGGGAGCTGGGTGCCCAGAGAGAATGCATGTATGTGAATCACGCTTCCTGAGAAGCCAGCGTGTTTGAGGGCTGCTCTGATGTCCAGACAGAGTCTCGGGGCTGAGCAGCATTGCTGGCTGTTGAAGTTGGGACAGAGTGCATGAAACAGTAACTGCTGAGGACTGGCATTGCGAGAGCCAAACACCTGCTACTGATGGAATAAACTGGCTTGTGCCAGCATTTTAGTTCGCTTTGGTGCATTTTTTTTTCAATTAATGCTAAAAAAAAAAAGTCAGCTGGTAATTTTAATCACATTAATGATTGATGAATGAATTAACAATTTACTCAGTAATTTCGATGGTGTAAGGTCCAATACAGGGAACACTCTCAATGTGCAACTTTGAACATTGGTAATACCAAGACTTTGGTGCTTTTTTTAAAAATATCTTTTTATTGATTTCAGAGAGGGAGAGCGATAGAAACATCAATGATGAGAGAGAATCATTGATCGGCTGCCTCCTGCACGCCCCACAGAAGGGATCAAGCCTGAAATCTGGGCTTGAGCCCTGACCCGGCATGGAACCATGACCTCCTGGTTCATAAGTTGGCGTGCAACCACTGAGCCATACTGGCTTGGGCTGCTTTGGTGCATTTTTAAAAAAATATATTTTATTGATTTTTTGCAGAGAGGAAGGGAGAGAGATAGAGAGCTAGAAACGTTGACGAGAGAGAAACATCGACCAGCAGCCTCCTGCACACACCCCCACCGGGGATGTGCCAGCAACCAACGTACATGCCCTTGACTGGAATCGAACCCGGGACCTTTCAGTCCACAGACCGACGCTCCACCACTGAGCCAAACAGGTTTCGGCTGCTTTGGTGCTTTTCAAAAAGAGGTTTTAGTGATTTACATTTACAGTTCAAAACTCCCAAAGCTGCCTTTCTTTTTTTTATTTTTTTTATTCCTTTTTTTAAAAAGATACATTTTATTGATTTTTTACAGAGAGGAATAGAGAGTTAGAAACATCAATCAGCTACCTCCTGCACACTTCCCCTCCCCCATATGCCATCAACCTAGGTACATGCTCTTGACAGGAATCGAACCTGGGACCCTTCAGTCCGAAGGCCAACGCTCTATCCACTGAGCCACACCGGTTAGGGCCAAAGCTACCTTTCTATCTACCGTAGTCCCTTGTGCAGACTTGTGGGGGCTTTGCCCCAATGGGCATACAGGCTGAGCCCTCGCTGTTGCAGACACATTCTTTTTCTCTGCCCACCCCGCCTCCTTTCTGAAGGTTGTGCCCAGTGAACAGCGGGCTGAGGGTCTCAGCAGCTCATTCCGGTCGGACCTGTCGTCTGTTTTGGGTGCTTGTGGTTTTGAAAACATGGCCCGCACTGCTGTTACAGCAGGAGGCACCTTCAAAGCATGTCCACAAACAACCCGAGCCAGTTCTATACTTGCTGAACACGTTCCCTGGGCAAGGAACAAAAGCCCAAACTCAGGTCGTCCCTCCAGAAGGGAAACCAGCAGTTTGCGTTCCAAGATGACTCGGTCTCCACCTCTTTCTTTCTCCCCTTTCCTCCCTCCCCACGGCCTCTCTGGAGATGAAGAATTCTTTCCTAAGCAATTTTCAAAGTCCAAACAAAGGGATTACGGACTTCGCAACGCACGGTTTATGGCATGAGAGCACTTGGCAGAAGAAACAATAACAAAGTCAACACCACCTTGCCCTTCCTTGTGGTTATGTAATAAAAGGGCGAACTGCTGTCTCATGCAGAGCTGTGGGAGGGCTGGGCAGACAGCGCTGCACGTGTGGGGGGAGGGGCGCCTTTCCAGGTGTCAGAAGGCTTTGGCACAGCTGGCATGTGGGCCTCTCCTCTGTCTCATCACCACCTGGAACAAGGGCTACACCTATGACACTTTCATGCGGATTTTTTCCCTTAAATATATTTTCATTGACTTCAGAGAAGAAGGGAGAGATAAAAACATCAATGATGAAAGAGAATCATTGAGCGGCTGCCTCCTGCACATGTGCCCCTGACCGGAAATCAAACCGTGACCTTCTAGTTCATAGGTTGACACTCAACCACTGAGCCACACCAGCTGGGTTTTTAAAAAAATATATTTTATTGATTTTTTACAGAGAGGAAGGGAGAGGGATAGAGAGCTAGAAACGTCGATGAGAAACATCGACCAGGTGCCTCTTGCACACCCACTACCTGGGATGTGCCTGCAACCAATGTACATGCCCCTGACCAGAATGGAACCTGGGACCTTTCAGTCTGCAGACCGATGCTCTACCACTGAGCCAAACCGGTTAGGGCTCAACTTACTTCCTTTATAAGTTTCCCGGAGGCCTGGCCAAGTAGCTGATTTGGCTAAAGCATCATCCCAATATGCAAAGGTTGTGGGTTCAATGTCTGGTCAGGGCACATACAAGAATCAACCGATGAATGCATAAAATAAGTAGAACAACAAATCCATGTTTCTCTCTCTCAAAAAAAAAAATAAATCAATAAATAAATTAAAATGTATAAAACCTGGAAATCCCTGCCTCTTCATTCCAATTAGATTACCTTAGGTTGGTTGGCCTGCCCTACATATCAGCATTTCCCCCACCACCCCAGGCCCGTGGTCGGCAAACTGCGGCTCTCGAGCCACATGCAGCTCTGTCCTTGAATGTGGCTCTTCCACAAAATACCACGGCCTGGGCGAGTCTATTTTGAAGAAGTGGCATTAGAGGAAGTTGAAGATTTAAAAACTGTGGCTCTCAAAAGGCATTTCAATCGTTGTGCTGTAGATATTTGGCTCTGTGGACTCCTGAGTTTGCCGACCAGTGCCCTAGGCTACATCTCTTTTCCTCTGCAATGTGGCATCACTTTATGGCAAGGTGTCTGGGAGAGAATCTGTGGGTTAAACAAACAAACAAAAAGCTTCCAGGCAGGGAAATGGTTTGCATCAGTGCGGGGAAGTTTGCATAAGAAGCCCAAGTGCCTTCTGGGAGGAAAGTAAACAAGACCTCAGTGCAGATTCCCTTCCCAAGCCTGCAGTAGAGACCAGGTGCCATTAATGAAGGGCCCCCCCGCTGAGGGAAAAGAGAGAGGCAGAGGGGGGTAACCCTGCACAGGCTGGAGGTGGGAAGAAGGCAGGATCTGGGTCTGGGATACAGCAGACGCTAGAGGCGTGCTAACCTGGTTCTCCAGACAGCAAACCACCACCCTCAGGAAGGAGTTCTGTGAGCAACCAGGCAAGTTTCCCCCTCCGCAGCTGGCTCGCAGACCCCGGATGTAAGGATTCAGGAAACCACTGCTGACCAGGCCTGTTGGAAGCTGCACGTGCAAACAGAAGCTTCCCCAGTCTCTTTCTTCGCTTAAAGGAGAACTGAATTGGTCTCACACGCCTGCAACTGATTGATGCCACTGAAATTACACAGCTGCCAAGGAGTCTGGGAAATGTAGTTTTTGATTGGTAGACGCTGCTATAAATAAAGGCACACTGCTAGAAGTTTTAGATAGATGCTGAATAATCATTCCCATCGTGGTTACTCCGTTTGAAAACCTTCCATGGCTCTCCATCTGGGTAGCGCTATTGGAGGAAAGCAGGACCTGGGTGCAGAATACAGCAGATTCCAGCAATGATTTCTTTAAAGAAAATTTTTTTTTATTGTGCTGAAACCGGTTTGGCTCAGTGGATAGAGCGTCAGCCTACAGACTGAAAGGTCCTGGGTTCGATTCCGGTCAAGGGCATGTACCTTGGTTGCGGGCACATCCCCAGTAGTGGGTGTGCAAGAGGCAGCTGATTGATGATTCTCTCTCATCGATGTTTCTAACTCTCTATCCCTCTCTCTTCCTCTCTGTAAAAAATCAATAAAATATATATTTTTAAAAAATTTTGTTGTTGTTATTAATCCTCACCTGAGAATATTTTCTCCATTGATTTTTGGAGAGAGTGGAAGGGAGGGAGGCGGGGGGGAACATTGATGCCTGAGACTAGGACTGAGGATTAAACCTACAACCCAAGCACGTGCCTTTAACTGGGAATCAAACCTGAGATCCTCAGTGCACGGGCCCACGCTCTTACCACTGAGCAACACTGGCCAGGTCTCCAGCAATGATTTCTAAACTGTAGGCTACAGACCCTTGAGAGACTCAGGGACATCACCTCCTTGCACCCCAGTCATTTTCTGTGGACTGGAAGTAAAACATTGTGACTGCCATATGTGTGTTCACCTATTTTTCTCACATGGAATGAATGTTGACTCAAAAAAACATGAATTACTGGAAATCTTCCTTACAAACACCCTGTTTCTCACCCACAGATCCCACACCTGTGCCTAGACTGGGAATACCATGTCCCTCCTCTCTTGCCAATTCCTCTCCATCATTTGAGATTCAGCCTAAGCCTAAGGTGACCAGGCGTCCCGCTTTTGGCGGGACAGCCAAACGCAGGACGTCTGGTCACCTTACCTAAGCCACCACCTTCCCTGGCCTGGAGAGGTGATTCTCTCTGCCTGCTTTAGGCTAGGATAGTTCATCCTCATCTGTCCTCTCATAGTATCCTGGGAGGTTTCACTAATGATCATGATAAAAGTGAATTTTTATTGGCTTACTGTATGCCAGGCTCCATGACATGTGTACTCTTATTATCCTGTTTTACAGATAAGGACACTGGGTTGCATAACCCGCTCAAGGTCACTGATTACTGAGTGGCGGCTGTGACTCAATCCCAGGCAGCAGTCTGTCTTCAGCGCCCATGCTCTTGACCAGTACTCTCATTTCCTCTTGTTCTCTCTGTTATTACTGCCCAGCCTGCTATGTTTATCTGTCTGTCCATCGATATCTTAATTCGCGTGTCTGTCTCCTCTGAAAATAAGCAATGCCTTTCTGTGATGTTAAAAGGGGCGGGGGGGAGAAAGAGGGGAGGAAAGTCAGAAGTTTTTCCTCCCTGCCCTAGCCGGTTTGGCTCAGTGGATAGAGTGTCAGCCTGCAGACTGAAAGGTCCCAGGTTCCATTCCGGTCAAGGGCATGTATCTTGGTTGCAGGCGCATCCCCAGTGGGAGGTGTGCACGAGGCAGCTGATGGATGTTTCTCTCTCATTGATGTTTCTAATTCTTTAAAGTTTTTCCTCCCTTCCCAACACAGAAAATTCCAATACCAGGGTCCAAATTGCTTGAACGTTCCTCCTCTCATCCTCCACTATCTGTCGTTAACACAGGGACTGTTTTCTTCTTCAGCAGAGAACTCCAGGCTAAATTACAGAGCAGGCTATGAAATTGCTACCCTCAGCTCCCTTCTTTGGCTGTTTTCTCTAAAATAGATTCTTTCTGTTGGTTGTATAAATACAAGCCAGAACCCACCACAGCTTTGAAATCGCGTGGGAAAGTGTATCAGCTCTGAGCTCTGTTGGAACAGACTTTCTGGCCAGGATCCACCAAGCCCTCCTCTGGACGGGATGAGGTTCCTGGGAACTCCGGCCCACACGTCAGCATTCTCACGGAAACATATAGGAGAGTGACATTGGGGAGAGCTTGCCAATTCCCTGGGAGTCAGGAGGTATTTCCATATCTGTGCTTTTACTTTCACTGCTGCTTCCTTTGTCTAACACACACATTTGCTCATGTTTCCTGTGCCTCAGTACCCAGGAGGCTCGGCTTACACCGACCAACAGCTGGTCATCCGCCTTCTGGGGTCAGCCACACACCTTTCACACCCTGGAAGCACCAACTTACCCCAGACTCATCTCTCTTCTCTGCTCAAATGTCTTTCTTCCTTTTCTCCTTGAAGTGTTTGATTTCTATGCAGCCCATTTGTTTTGGCTCATAAAGCAGGCATTTCCTCTTCCCTCTTGAAGGTAATTTATTAAAAAAAGCCTTCTTTAATTACCTTTCAAGTATGCCATCCAGGTCCCTGTGTGGGAAAGTCCCCACTGGCTGCAGAGTGTTCCTTCTAAAGGCTTGTGGCCTCTGCTGGAAACAGCGGGGGAGCAATGCAAATGGACCGGGCACACCGAACTTTGCAAATCTCCCTTGTTCATTTATTTTTTTAAAATATATTTTTATTGATTTCAGAGGGGAAGGGAGAGGGAGAGAGTGATAGAAGCATTAGTGATGAGAATCATTGATGGCTGCCTCCTGCATGTCCCACACTGGGGATCAAGCCCACAACCCGGGCATGCGCCCTGACTGGGAATCGAACCATGACCTCCGGGTTCATAGGTCAATGCTCAACCACTGAGCCATGCCGCTGGGCTCCCTTGTGTAATTTATACCTCTGAAAGCATCATTTCTTCCAGGAGGTATTTTATCAAGGCACATCATCTTCAGGAGAGATAAAAGTGCATGTCAAATATGCTCAAGAATCACTCTTGATCACAAGATCAAGTTTTATGCTTAGAGGGCTGTGCCCTCCAAGCTGGGACTTGTTTGCAACTTTGCCAGCAGGTCAGTCCGAGGCTTCACCCTATAACCGCTCCCTACACACAGAGTTTTCATATCGGTGAACACGTGGACTTGCTGGGAGGATGGTGCACCTGGAGAGGCATGCAAGTTCCACAGTCCCTTCCCTCACCAGACCTTACCCTATGCACTGCTTCATCTGGCTGTTCCTGAGTTGTATGCTTTACAATAAACTGGCAAATATAAGTAAAGTGTTTCCCTGAGTTCTGTGAGCCATTCTAGAAAACTACTGAACCTGAGGAGTGGGCCATGGGAACCTTTGATTTAAAGCCAGTCAGAAGTACTGGTGGCCCAGTACTTAGGAATGGTGTCTGGAATATGGACAGTCTTGTGGGATTGAACCTTTAAATACATGGAATCTGACACTAACTCCAAGTAGTTAGTGTCAGAATTAAATTGAATGTTGGCTGTGAAGCTCTTTATCTGACCTTCAATTCTGAATGATAGCTTTGCTGGGTTGAGTGATCTTGGTTGTAGGTCCTTGCTATTCATCACTTTGAATATTTCTTGTCACTTCCAGACAAGAAAAAGCTAAAGGAGTTCATCGCCACCAAACCAGTATTACATGAAATGCTAAAGGAGGAGGAGGAGGAGGAGCAGGAGGAGGAGGAGGAGGAGGAGGAGGAGGAGGAAGAAGAAGAAGAAGAAGAAGAAGAAGAAGAAGAAGAAGAAGAAGAAGAAGAAGAAGAAGAAGAAGAATGTGGTAATATCTATCAACAATTGAATCTAAAATAAATGAATAAGAAATCTAACAAACAGAATAAACTGGTGAATAAAATATAATCAGCTGAAACGGGTTTGGCTCAGTGAATAGAGCATCGGCTTGAGGACTGAAAGGTCCCAGGTTCGATTCCAGTCAGGGGCATGTACTTTGGTTGCGGGCACATCCCCAGTGAGGGGTGTGCAGGAGGCAGCTGATCGATGATTCTCTCTCATCGATATTGGTAGCTGTCTATCTCTCTCCCTTCCTCTCTGTAAAAAATCAATAAAATATATATATTTTTAAAAATATATATAATCAGAGGCATGAAAATGAAACTGCCTGATGATTCTCAGAGGGAAGGAGGATAGGAAGAGATTAAACAAAGATCTTATATGCATATATGCATTACCTATGGACACAGACAGTAGGGTGGAAAAGGCTTGGGGAGGGGCGAGAACTGGGTGGAGGGGGTCAATGGGGGGGTGGAAGAGGGACATCTGTAATACTCTCAACAAATTAATAAAAATTAATTTAAAAATAAATAGAATGTTGGACATCCAATTGGTGTCCAGAGGATTGGAGAATATACTCCAGACTAGGTCATACGGTAAGTCTGTGTTTACTGTTTTGGAGAACTGACAAACTGTTTTGCAAACAGCAGCATCATTGTATGCTTCCCCCAGCAGTGGATGAGGGTTGCAATGTCTTCACATCCTTGACACTTACTATTGTCTGTCTTTTTTTTATTATTATAAGCCATCCTAGTAGATGGAAAGTAATACATCATTATGGCTTTGATTTGAACTAATGATAATGAGCATCTTTTCATACGTTTATCAGCCATTTGTATATCCTCTTTGGAGAAATACCTATTCAAATCCTTTGCTAATTTTTTAAATTGGGCTATTTAACTTATCAAGTTGTAAGGATTCTTTATATATTCTAGGTCCAAGTCCCTCATCAGATAAATGATTTGTAAATATTTTCTCCCACTCTGTGAATTGTCTTTTCACTTTCTTGATAGTGTCCTTTGAAGCACAAAAGTTCTTAATTTTGATAAAAGCCAATTTATCTCTTTTTTTCTTTTGTCACATACTTTTGGTGTCATATTTAAGGAGGCTTTCAGGAACCACATCTTCTAATCTTCATATTCTTGGTGCCAAGCACAAAGCCTGGCATATAGCAAGCACAAAATATCTATAAACTGAAATGACATACCTTTTTTATCTGAGCTTGGGAATTTATTAAGCATTGTATCAGTTATCTATTGCTGTGTAACAAATAACCTCATTTTAGTGATTTAAAACCATAAACATTTTCTTTTGCTCATGATTCAGTGGGTTAATAGGGTAATCTTTCTGATCTGGGCTGGCTTATGTATCTGTATTCAACTTATAGGTTGTAGGTGTTAGATCAGTGTTTCCCAAAGTGTGGTACTTGTACCCCCAGGGGTACGAGAAGAGTTTGGTGGGGGTACGCGTTGCACCGGAGTTTGGTGGGGATATGCACTGCCCCGTGCTTAGCTGCACCTAATTCTATGTTCTCATGAGTATGAGGGGTATTCAGCGTTACAAAAATTATAGAAGGGGTACACATATGTCAAAAGTTTGGGAAACACTGTGTTAGGTGATCTAGAATGGTCTCACTCATATGTCTAGTGGTTGATAGACTGTCAAGTAGGATGCCTTGCTTCTCCATGTAGCCTTTCACCCACTAGCAGACTAGCTCAAGGTCATCTCAGAGTTCCAAGCCACAATATCCAAGTATTTTTCAAGTCTCTCCCTTGTAACACACATCCTATTGACCAAAGTAATTCACAGAGCCAAGCCTAGATTTAAGAGATGGAGTAACAGACATGAGAAAAGAATTTGTGGCCATTTTTGCAGTCTACCACAAGCACCTTCTATGTTCCTGGCACTGTTAGGCTCTCATGGGGGTTGTCAAAGGAGAGCCTCTCACCCTAGCTGGTTTGCTCAGAGGATAGAGCATCGGCCTGCGAACTGAAGGGTCCCAGGTTCAATTCTGGTCAAGGGCACATGCCTGGGTTGTGAGCTTCGATCCCCAGTGTGGGGCATGCAGGAGGCAGCCTATCAATGATGCTCTCTCATCATTGATGTTTCTATCTCTCTTTCCCTCTCCCTTCCTCTCTGAAGTCAATAAACATATACATTAAAAAAAAAAAACATGGCAAAAGGGGAGAAGACAGCAAGAGATCCTAGGAAAGAAAAGCAGGGCCTGGTAAAAAAGAAGACTTTGTGTTTATATTTGAAAAGTGAGTGTGTATCGGTTAGAGTTCAACCTGGAGCATATAACCAACAGGAGATATATATTAAGAGATTTAGTGCAAAGAATTGTCTCATGGAATAGTGGGGGCTGGCTGGGCAAGTCTGAAATCCATAGGGCAGGCCGCCGGAAAGAGCCCGCTGGAACTCACAGGCTACAGCTACAGTCTGCAGGCAGAATTTCCTCTGGGAAACCTTAGCTCTGCTCTTTATGACTTTCACCTGGTTGAATCAGGGTCACCAAGATTATCTAAAGTAATCTTCCTTACTAAGTCAACTGATTATGGATGGACTTTAATTAGTTGAGTAACCGGGAGCCGTAGCCTAGCCAAGTTGAATTTAAAACTGACAACAGCAGGTTGGATTGCACAACTCTGACCATCAAACCTCAGAGGGAAGGTGGGGGAGGGTGGGGGTAAGGGGAAGAGATCAACCAAAGGACTTGTGTGCATGCATATAAGCCTAACCAATGGACACAGACAACGGGGGTGAGAGGGTGAGGGCATGAGTGGAGGGGGGATAGGGGAATGTAATGGGGGAATAAGGACATATTTGTAACACCTTAATCAATAAAGAAATTTAAAAAACAACAACTCTGAATATACTAAAAACTACTGTGCACGTTAAATGGGTGAGTTCTATGGTGTGTGAACTATATCTTTTTTTTAAATATATTTTATTGATTTTTTACAGAATGGAAGAGACAGGGATAGAGAGTTAGAAACATCGATGAGAGAGAATCATCGATCAGCTGCCTCTTGCACACCCCCCACTGGGGATGTGCCCGCAACCAAGGTACATGCCCTTGACCAGAACTGAACCTGGGACCTTTCAGTCTGCAGGCTGATGCTCTATCCACTGAGCCAAACCGGTTTCGGCTTGAACTATATCTTAATACAGCTGTCAAGAAAACACATGGGTTCAACCAATGCTTTGGGAGATTTCATTTTATTTAAAAAATAATTGTGGGATTCTGAGCTTCTTTATAAAAAACAACAACAACAACAAAACAACAACAACAACAACAAAAAACAACTCTTATTATGAATGTCTTTGTCTCAGCCTGGGAAGGCAGAACAAAAGATGTCATCTATGAGAAATGTGGGTGAAGTCCCCCTGAGCCCGGCACTGTTCTGTCCTCTCAGCTAGAAGTCAGAGTAATCTCTTCATGGCTTCCTTACTGCCTCTGTGGCGTAGACCAACTCATGTTTAAACTCCCAGGGCCACCAGAGGAGACAGACGCTGGGATTGCCGAAGACCACAGTATGTGCTGGGAACCCAAGATGACCCTCAGGCCCACGGCTGGTTTGGGGATGTGGGACCTGATGCCACTTAATAAAAACCACGTCAACTCCAATTAGCTCTCTTCGTCTCTGCACTCAAGTAGCTTTGGCCTGTGAGCACCTGTTAGAGGCCAGCTACAGAGACAAGTAGGTGCTGAGTTTTTTAAATGTGTGGCAAGGGCCAGGCTTGTTCTGAGCTGGAATAGCTAGCCTTAGAAGAAGCCCAAGGAAAGGAAAAATGAACAAAACATGGGTGTCAAGGGGTCAGGCAGACACACGGCAGGGCCAGGAGCAAAGGACTGGTGGAGGGCAGAGGCTGGGCTGACCGGGCTGTCCTGGAGAGGCTGGGCAGGTACAGGAATGGGGGTGCAGGGCACGGAGGCTCTTGAGGAACAGAGGACTGGAGACTGGATGAAACCAAACCAGTAGCCTCCAAAGTAGGGGCACACAGTGCCGGGGATGGTCAAGATGATCCAATTGCGGGGTGGGGGGGGGGGGGGCAGAGCAAACCTCGATGACTTCTATTAGATTTATTTTTTATTTTATTTTTAAATATATTTTATTGATTTTTTACAGAGAGGAAGAGAGAAGAATAGAGTTAGAAACATTGATGAGAGAGAATCATTGATCAGCTGCCTCCTGCACACCCCCCACTGGGGATGTGCCCGCAACCAAGGTACATGCCCTTGACCAGAATCGAACCTGGGACCTTTCAGTCCACAGGCCGATGCTCTATCTACTGAGCCAACCCGGTTTCAGCTTATTTTTAATTTTTTAATTTATTGATTAAGGTATTACATACGTGTCCTTATTCCCCCATTATCCCCCAACACCCCTACTCATACCCTCACCCCCTGGTGTCTGTGTCCATTGGTTAGGCTTATACGCATGCATACAAGTCCTTTGATTGATCTCTCCCCCTTACCACCCCACTCCCCTACCTTCCCTGGGTTTGACATTCTGATCGATGTTTCTCTGGATCTGTTTTTGTTCATCAATTTATGTTGTTCATTATATTCCATAAATGAGTGAGATCTATTTTTGATCCAAAGAATAGAAAATAAACTCTGGAGGCAAAAAAAAAAAAGCGCGTGTCATTTCAGATGCTGGTGCTGAATGTTATCATAATGCTGACTACAGTGATGTTATGTCATGTTTATGGAACACTTTTACTCCGTGCAAAGTAACTTCCACCAGCTTATTTAATCCTTATAGCATGCTGTGAGGTAAATCCTGTTATATCTTACTTTTACAAGGAATGAAAAGGGCTCTAAGAGATAAAGCAACAACCTGAGGTTACAGGAACCAGTGTCATGAGGAGGGATAAGGTTCTAGCTAATATGACTGTGGGGCCTTCCTTCTTAACTATTCTTGGAATTAGAGGCAAAAAGCTTATATTGGTATAACCCAGTGGTCGGCAAACTCATTAGTCAACAGAGCCAAATATCAACAGTACAACGATAGAAATTTCTTTTGAGAGCCACATTTTTTAAACTTAAACTTCTTCTAACACCACTTTTTCAAAATAGACTTGCCCAGGCTGTGATATTTTGTGGAAGAGCCACACTCAAGGGGCAAAAGAGCCGCATGTGGCTCACGAGCCATTTGCTGACCACTGGTATAACCAAAAGTAAGGCGATAACTCAAGCTTAGGAGCAAGAATATAAAACACAGATTGCTAATAAAATTCTACACACTGTCTCCAGAAAACCCACACTTCTAATGGTTCTTATCAATAATGTATCTCTCTTTTAACAGCTTATGACACCCAAATATATACTATGTGTGTATAGAAATATATGTCTCTATCTATATCTATATCTATATCTATATCTATATCTAATATATAAATGTCTTTATAGATATCTATATGGAGAGAGAGAGTTAAACAACACTGCGAATATACTAAATGTCACTAAATTGTACACATTTTTTTAAAACATTTTTATTTATTTATTTTTTAATATATTTTATTGATTTTTTACAGAGAGGAAGGGAGAGAGATAGAGAGCCAGAAACGTCGATGAGAGAGAAACATCGACCAGCTGCCTCCTGCACACCCCCCACAGGGGATGTGCCCGCAACCAATGTACATGCCCTTGACCGGAATCGAACCCGGGACCTTTCAGTCCGCAGACCGACGCTCTACCACTGAGCCAAACGGTTTCGGCTAAAACATTTTTATTGATTTTTTAGAGAGGAAGGGAGAGGGAGAGAGAGTTAGAAACATCAATGAGAGAGAGACATCAATCAGCTGCCTCTTGCACACCCCCAAATGGGGATGTGCCCACAACCAAAGTACTTGCCCTTGACTGGAATCGAACCCAGGACCCTTCAGTCCGCAGGCTGACGCTCTATCCACTGAGTCAAGCCAGTTTTGGCTGTACACATTTTTAAATGGTTAATTTTGTTATGTGGATTTCCCCTTGATAAAAATAACACCCGTATTTGAAAAAGAAACTCAAGTAAGTAGCTAATATATGAATTGATGCCAGCACCGTCCACTTATGGGCAAGTGAGACAGTCTCAAGACAGGAACAAAACAAATTATTTTGGAGACAGAGTGGGAGTTCCCCAGTTGAGGGGATGATAAGCCTCTTCTCTTGCTTTCAGTATTTTGCAACATCTCAAAGGTTTTTTCTGCCTGCTTGAAATGTGTTTACAGATTTTAGTCTCCAATTATAATGAAACCAAGCCTCACAAAATAAACAGGTGACTTGGAAGAATCCCACAAAAACAACCTCGCTGGAAATAATAATAAGGCAAAAAACAAACAACCAGCCCAAAGCGGTGTGGCTCAATGGATAAGAGCGTCGGCCTGCGGACTGAAGGGTCCCAGGTTTGATTCTGTGCTTTGGTTGTGGGCACATCCCCAGTGGGGGGGGCGGTGCAGGAGGCAGCTGGTCGATGTTTCTCTCTCATCGATGTTTCTAGCTCTATCCCTCTCTCTTTCTCTCTGTAAAAAATCAATAAAATATATTTTAAAATAAAAATAAAAACAATTAAAAAAACAGAAAATATTAGATTTCTCCTTCTGACAATGTAACAGATGTTGCATTTCTTGTCCTTCTAGAACAGGCAGCTAAATACAGAGCAGGCATGAGGAGCACTCACTGTCATGTGCTTTCTGACAACAGGCTTTAGTGGGGGCAGAGAAGGAACTGCTGAGAGCGATTCCTCCCACCATTGTGGGGTAGGAACAGAAAGAGAGGCAGAAAGGGGACGTAGGAGAGTGCCAAAGACACACCACCCTTTCATTATGTATTTAAGTTGTTCTGTTGTTAGAATGACTTGGGGGTTATGCCACAAAGGACTCACGTTCATTAACACACTGAGTGGCCAGATTATTAGAATCTCTGAATGCATAATAATCTGGCCACTCAGTATATGTAAATATAAATATATAGAATTCGTGCATGGGTGGAGTCCAGCCAACCTGGCCAGGGGGAGGGGACATGGGTGGTTGGCTGGCCTGCCTGCTGGTCGAACTCCTGGTCAAGGGGACAATTTGCATATTAGCCTTTTATATATAGGATATCCACTGAGTGGCCAGATTATTATGTGTTCAGAGATCATAATAATTTGGCCACTTAGTGCTATATATATATATTAGAGGCCTGGTGCATGAATTCGTACATGGGTGGAATTCAGCCAGTCTGGCCAGGGGGAGGGGACATGGGTGGTTGGCCAGCCTGCCTGGGGGTCAAGGGGACAATTTGCATATTAGCCTTTTATTATATAGGCTATACACTGAATGGGACAGATTATTATGTGTTCAGAGATCATAAGAATCTGGCAACTCAGTGTGTATTAACCCAAGTGAACAGAGCAGGGACATCAAGTTAGTTGATACCTTGAGACCTGAAGGGAAGAACTACAAGATACTTCCTTAAAGAGTAAATGGGAAGGAGCAGGGATGGGCAAGATGAAGGCAAAAAGCTGGGAATTAATGGTAGCTTTTCTGTGCAAAATGCCCGACAGATTTCCGAAGTGTCCATGTTGATTGTCACCGCAACCCTAAAGGGAACTTTTGCTATCTCCATTTAACAGATGAGGAAACGGAGTCAGAGAGAGGTTAGGTGACTCACGGTGTTAATTCATTGGGTCCTCTGAGAACGAGATGCCACGATGGGATTAGATGTGCAAAGGATGTGTGTGGGAAATGCCTGAGAAAGGCTCAGGGGAAGGAGCAGGAGCATGCTCGGCGTGACTTTGGATGGCAATGCCCGTCTGGTCCCTGAGGAAGAGAGACAGAAGGGAGCAGGACTTCTAGGAAGAGAGGCACAGCTCTAGGAAAGGCACAGCCAGGCAGATGGGGCGTCCTCCAGCCAAGAGAAAGGAGTCCAGCATGTTCCAAAAGCGGCCTGTGCCAGAGCCCTGACTGTGCTCAGTCACTGGCTGGGAGCAGACCTGGGAAACAAGGCCTGGATGTAATGCGGCAGTGGATCCAAAGGGGGAAGAGCTGGGCCCGCAGTCCATCATGCTACTGAAGCATGAAATCACGTTTTTATGGCTGCCGTGATAGCTAAAACCACATAGCCAGGAAACAGTGGGATAGGATTTGAGCTGAGACAGTTCTAATTCTAAATCCCACTTTTTTATTTTTTGCCACTATACTATATCCATGCGGTCTTGAGCATGAACACAGTGGCATCAGAGGACAGAAGAAAAGCTTCACAGATGCCCCAATTCCACTAAAAGCCCCCCTTCCCCCCACCCCGCCCACACCAAGGAATGCAGTGGTGATAAAAGAGCCGCTGGGCACGTATTCTGAGCTTTCTCAAATCAGCTTTAAACTCTGCAGCACATACTTCTAACATTGAAATCTAGCTGTGATTTTATGAAAATGAAAAGATTTTGAATCTTATTAAAATGGTTTTGTCGATTCTCACCCATTCCTCCCCATTCCCCCACAAAAACACAACTATTTACTGAGCAGTTACCATGTGTCAGACTTTGCATTAGGTATTGGGTACACCAACGTGGAATTAACCATCTAGTGAAGAGGCAACCATTGGCAAGTAATGATGAAAATTATGGGTAAGGTTATGAAGGAAAGGTGAAGGTGCCCTCAAAGAGAAAGCAGGGGAGAACTAATAGATATTGGGGCACAGGGATGTCAGAATGTCTAAAGCAGTGGTTCTCAACCTTTCTAATGCCGCGACCCTTTAATACAGCTCCTCATGTTGTGGTGACCCCCAACCATAAAATTATTTTCATTGCTACTTCATAATGGTAATTTTGCTACTGTTATGAATCATAATGTAAACATCTGTGTTTTCCGATGGTCTTAGGTTATATAGCAGCGGTTCTCAACCTTAGGCTGCTGTAGAGTCTAAGACCATTGGAAAACACAGATATTTACATTATGATTCATAACAGTAGCAAAATTACAGTTATGAAGCAGCAATGAAAATAATTTTATGATTGGGGGTCACCACAACATGAGGAACTGTATTAAAGGGTTGCGGCATTAGGAAGGTTGAAAACCACTGGTCTAAACCAATGAATGGCCCTTGGAGGTATCTCATTGGCGTTAGGAGACCTAGGGTCTAGGCCCATGGTCAGCAAACCGCAGCTTGCTAGCCACATGTAGCTCTTAGGCCTCTTGAGTGTGGCTCTTCCACAAAATGCCATGGCCTGGGCGAGTCTATTTTGAAGAAGTGGCGTTAGAAGAAGTTTAAGTTTAGAAAATGTGGCTCTCAAAAGAAATTTCAATTGTTGTACTTGATATTTGGCTCTGGTGACTAATGAGTTTGCTGACCACTGGGCTAGGCCAAAGCACCTGCCCTTGGCTCCTTTAAGCATGAGAAGAGCTGGAAGCCAGCCCCTGCACTTAACGTTCCTTCTATGAGCCCTGCATCTTCCAGGGAGCTCAGCATATCATTTTTAGGAGAAAGGTTGTTACTTGACTATTACATTTATAGTGTTTGAATGGCTAATCACTTGCAGTAGATTTTTAAAATATCCTATCTAATAAAAGAGTAATATGCAATTTTACCATCAATCCAACACAAGATGGCTGCCCCCATATGGTCAAAGATGGCTGTGTTCATGTGGACACAAGATGGTCACCACAAGATGGACAACAGAGGAGGGCAGTTGGGAGCAATCAAGCCTACAGGGGAGGGCATTTAGGGGTGATCAGGCCAGCAGAGGATGGAAGTTAGGGGTAACTGGGCCTGCAGGGAAGGGCAGTTGGGGGGAACCAGCCCTGCAGGGGAGAGCAGTTAGTAGTGACAAGGCCTGCAGGGTAGGGCAGTTAGGGGCAAACAGGCTGGCAGAGGAGCAGTTAGGCATCAATCAGGGTGGCAAGGGAGTGGTTAGGGGGTGATCAGGCTGGCAGGCAGAATCAATTAGTGACAATCAGGAAGGCAGGCAGGCGAGCAGTTGGGAGCCAGCAGTTCTATATTGTGAGAGGGATGTCTGACTACCTGTTTAGGCCCAATCCCAATAGAATTGGGCCTAAACGGGCAATTGGACATCCCTTGAGGGGTCCCATATTGGAGAGGGTGCAGGCTGGGCTGAGGGACAACACCCCCACCCCCGTCCCCGTGCACAAATTTCGTGCACTGGGCCTCTAGTAAATAAAATAAACATACAACATGGTCCTGAGCTTATGTTTCCCCCTGGGAATAAATTAGGTTTGAACTTGCTATCAGTTGGCTGCTCCGGCTATCACACTATAATGACTAAATCCCACGTATTTTATGTTGCCAGTTGGTAAAATGGCAGAGGGTGCTCTCAGATTATATTGTTGAAATGCTGTAAAGCTCCTCTAGCTCCTGGTTACAAAATGTTTGCCTTTTGGTTGACTAACTGATTTCAAGGCTCACTTGTTATATTGCCTATTTGAGTTGGAAATCATTAAACAAAATGATAGGTCTTGGTTCAAGAGACCACCAATCTAAAAACAAAACACTTCTTGCGATTGAGTGCTCATCAGTTTCTCCCTCCTACTAAAAAGAATTCTTTTCCCATATGGAAGCCCATGAGACCAAGCTTTTATTAAACAGGCTCATAACACTTATCCACCGTCACCTCGTTAATCCCCACACTCTTCCCCAGGGACAGTGTCATTACATCACCCTGGGCCAAGACCAGAAAGAGTGCAGTTTTGTGGGCAGTTGTAGGTCTCCCAAGGGCAAACAAGGTACCCAAATCCCACTGAGGTATCAAGGTCGAAACAAAGAAGAATATAATATCAAAGCTGGAATTTTCCATAAAACTGGAGAGACGGGGTTTAAAGGCAAGTGCTCTAACTCAAATGGCAGCTCTGATTTTTACCCTCTGGGGTAAGGTTCCAAACCCCTTTAGGCCCAGTTTCCACAGCCATAAAATAAAACAAATGAACTATCTGCTTCATAGTGTGGCAGTACGGATTAAATGAGAGAGCACACCTACTGTGCTTAGTGGAGTGCTCAATAAGTTGGAGCTTATTATTAGGCTCAATATCAATTTCCTGAGGATTTTAGAGATGCGGATACTGAAGACAGAGAGGTTGCATGATTTGTCCAAGTCTCTTGACACTTCTATTATTGAGAAAGAGCAAAGAGCAATATTTAATTATTCCCTCTAATTAATCGCTTTTTAATGTGCATGAATTTCGTGCACCAGGTCACTAGTTTTGAATAAACTCCTTAAATGAATGAGAGTGGGTTATTTAATTTTTTTATTTCAGAGTGAGAGAGGAGATGAAAGGAGAGGAGAGGAGAGGAGAGGAGAGGAGAGGAGAGGAGAGGAGAGGAGAGGAGAGGAGAGGAGAGGAGAGGAGAGGAGAGGAGAGGAGGAGAAGTTAGGGACAGATTAAAGTAGGGGGAGGATCTATGATCATCCTTCCGGTGATAAATTAGCAAAAGTAGTCCAACAATGATATTCACGCACACCAACAATGTCCTATTAATTCAAGACAAACTGGAGCAGACTCAGAATGGCCTGGGAGTCAAAAGACCTTGCAAAATTCATATCATCTTATTAAGGCATCCCTTCCTCATCTTGAAAATGAAGGGTTGGCCTTACTCAAACAGACTCAATCAGTAATGAATCTCATAGTCTATTATACATTAAAGAGTATTGTAAGGTTTTAAAATATAAATTCATTTGTGTGTTTTTTAAAATGCTGATTAAATTGAGCTGGGTGTCATGGACTCAGAGCTGAGTGGTATATCTTAGGGTCGTAAATACTGAGTCAGGGAGGTCCCCCTGGAACAGTCCCATGGAATCCTTGGGAGCTTTGTCTGCCTCTCTAGCTGTGTAGACTTCAAGCCCTGCTCTCTGGCTCTCCTCAAGACTCTGAAAGCTATTTAATATTTTGAATAAACTCCTTAAATGAATGAGAGTGGATTATTTAATTTATTGATTCCAGAGTGGCAGAAGAGAGGGGAAGGGAGGGGAAGGCAGGGGAGGGGACAGGAGGGGAGGAGAGGGGAGGGGAGGGAAGCAAGCATTCATTGGCTGTTTCTTTTATGTGCCCTGACCAGGGATCAAACCCTCAAACTTGGCATATTAGGACAGCATTCCAACCAAATGAACTAACCTAGCCAGGGCTAAGTGAGAGTGGATTTTTACATTGGCAACTAAGACCTCTGATGGATTCAGAATAGGCTATGCAGGGTGGGTCAAAAGTAGATTTACTCTTGTTTACATGGAAAATAATACAACAATAAGTAATAATACAAGAATAAACTCTGTTTCGGATAATCACAACTATATGCCTACTTTTGCCCCACATTGTATTTAAAATGAACCCAATACTATTGCCACAATTCACAAAAGGTTCACAATCAATGTCTCAGAATATTTTAAGTAGAAGTAACAAAATAAGAATGTTGTTTTTTCTTTACCACATGTGCATTTACCTCCAACAATCTCTAAGCTGAAGAATGTTCACAGGCAAGAAATTTATTGAAATAAAGATTCCTACTTTGCAGTGAGATTTTGCCAATACATTTCTACCTATTTCTTCCATGGTATGTCTAGGAGCCTCATTAGAAGATGCCTAACACTGATCTATCAAATGAACCTCAAAGTAATACTATATATATGTTTTAATTGATTTGAGAAAGATGAAGGGAAAGGGAGCGAGAGAGAGAGAAACACTGATGAGAGCAAAACATCATTGATCAGCTGCCTCCTACACACCCCCTATTGGGGATCGAGCTTGCAACCAAGGCATGTGCCCTGATGGGGAATCGAACCAACAACCTCTTGGTTCATGGGTCAAAAGCTCAACCACTTAGCCACACCAACCAGCAGACTTCTTCTTTTACTAGTAACATCTCTTATTGTGAGCTTTGTAAATGTGAGGCTGAAACCGCATGTACAATACACTCACTGTAATAAAAAAAAATGTTCAGAAGCCCTAACAGTGTTTTATATTCTGCACTGGCATAATGAAACTTCTATATGGCTATCAGAAATGTCCCTAGAAGGTTAAGGGAATAAAAATGTCATTGAAAACAAAAATGTCACATGCATGAACATTATAACAGGCTTACTTGACAAAGTCTGCCCACTTCTTTCCATTATGTAAAGGACAATGGTCACTATTATATAATTAGTCCACTCTTTTTTACCTCAGGAGGACAATAGATGGTGCCATGAATTTCAGGTTTATTGGAATTTATACAAGTTCCCTCTCTAGTGAAGTTTCAGCTTACTTTCACAAGAACTGTTTAAAGACTCATCATTGCAGTCATACATTAATATTTTGTTCTAATGTTATTCTTATGTTCTTTTTTTAAAAGCTGTACTTCGAAACCCTAAATGTTCTGCAAAAAACCCACACCTGTTAGAACTAATAAACAAATTCAGCAAAGTTGCAGGATACAAAACAAACATATGAAAATCAGTTACTTTTCTGCACACTTAACAATCTGAAAAGGAAAGTAAACACACACACACACACACACACACACACACACACACACACAATTCCACTTATAACAGTACCAAAAGGAATAAAATACTTAGGAATAAACCAAACCAAAGATGTGAAAGACTTGTACACTGAGAACTACAAATCATTGTTGAAAGAAATTTAAAAATTATACAAATACAATAGATAGAAAGGCATCCTGTGTTCATTAGAAGACTTAATATTGTTAAGATGTCAATGTAACCCCTACCAAAATCCCAATGATATTTTTTTTTTTTTGCAGAAATAGGAAAAAAATCTTTAAATTCCTACGAAAGCTCAAGGGACCTCAAATAGCCAAAAACAGCAAATTTGAAAGAGTCACGCTTCCTGATTTCAAAACATATTACAAAACTAGAGTAATCAAAACAGTGAGGTCTAGCATAAAGACAGACACATAGATCAATGGAATAGAATAGAGAGCCCAGAAATGAATTATTTACATATAAGACCAAATGATCTTTGACAAGGATGCCAAGACTATTCCATAGAGAAACGATAGACTCTTCAACAAGTGGTGATGGGAAAACTGGATACCCACATGCAAAAGCATGAAGTGTGACCCTTATCTTACAACATATACAAAAATTAACTCAAAATTGACTCAAGTCTCAATGTGAACCCCAAACCATAAAACTCCTAGAAGAAAACATAGGGGGGAAGCTTCCTGATATTGGATTTGGCATTGAATTATTAGACATGACACCAAAAGCACAAGCAATGAAAGAAAAAACAGAAAATGGAACTATATCTACCTTAAGAGCTTTTGAGCATCAAATGACACAACCAACAGAGTGAAAAGGCAACCTAAGGAATGAGAGAATATATTTGCTCATCATATATCTGATAAGGGGTAATATCCAGAATATATTGTATAAAGAGCTCCTATAGCTGAACAACAACTTAAATCAAATAACCTGATTTGAAAATGGGCAAAGGACTTGACTAGACATTTTCCCAAAGATAAGATACAAATAGCCAACAAGCATATGAAAAGATGCTCAAAACCACAAATCATCAGGTAAATGCAAAGGAAAACCACAATGAGATATCAGCTCACACCCATTAGAATGACCACTCTCAAAAAGACAGAAAATTAGGATGTGGATAAGTTGAAACCCCTGTACACTGTTGGTGGGATGGTAAATGGCACAACTGCTATGAAAAACAGTATAGCGATTCCTCAAAAAGTTACCAAAAGTACCACCATAGTATCCAGCAATTCCACTTCTGGGTATATATCCAAAAGAATTGAAACCAGGGTCTCAAAGAGATATTTGCGCCTCCAAGTGTGTTTACTCTGCAACTAGGGTATGACTTTGGCTTCCAATTCCAGTGAGTCCTCCCACCAGCACTGTCCAGAATGCAATCCTTAAGCCCTTACCCAGCCAGATTTACAGAAATCCATCTATTCCCATTCTCTTGCCATCCCTTTATAAGAGTTCCATGGGATTTTCTGTGTTTGGCCTGAAAATTCTTGCCCGTGTTTGTGGGAGTCCCAGCACTCTCTTGACCCTGGAGAACACTACAGTCGCTGCCAGTTGGCCACCAGACCGGGAGAACATTGCAGCTGATGAAACTATTTGTCCCCACTACCAAAAAGGGATATAGACTAAGAAGCCAGGCAATGTAAGAAAGAAAAACCCAGTATCTAGGGCTTTTTAGACCCATCCACATGGACACTTTACCAGGCTAAGCCAGTCCCAAGGAGGACTGTACTGGAACACGTTCACTGATGTCCCACATTTCAGACTTAGGAATACCATTTCTGACAAAGCCACAGTCAGCCCACTGCTCCACTCTCGCCCAGCCCTGCATAGTAACTGCATTGCAGGACTCTTGTTGCTGATCCCTACCTCTAGTATTTGATCCGTGTCTCCTACGTCCACTTCAGCAGACCTGGTCCTGGCTCTCTCCCACACCCAAGCCCAGCTCCTGTCACAAGAAGTCTTCTTTGGTCCTGTTCTGTTTCTATTTAGAAGACCTGATTGGGAATGTATCCTGAGGTCTACCTTGGTCTAGGGCAGTGTTTCCCAAAGTGTGGTCCGCGTACCCCCAGGGGTACGGGAAGAGTTTGGTGGGGGTCCACGTTGCAGCGGAGTTTGGTGGGGATATGCACTGCACCGTGCTTAGCTGCGCCTAATTCTACGTTCTCATGAGTACGAGGGGTACTCAGGGTTATGAAAATTATAGAAGGGGTACACATATGTCAAAAGTTTGGGAAACACTGGTCTAGGGTCTTGCTCTGTTCTTAAAATCATCCCCCCAGATTCCCATGTCTTCTCCCAGACCCCAGCAAGTAGCAAGAGCGTATAGCCACTCAAACGAGTTGATGTTGAGCCCTGGCCAGTGTGGTTCAGTTGGTTGGGCATCATGCCATCCTGAAAGGTTACCTGTTCAATTCCCGGGCAAACTCATGCCTGGGTTGCGGGCTGGATCCCCAGGCTCAATTCCCAGTAGGGGTGTGCAGGAAGTAGCTGATGGATATTTCCCTCATAAATTAATGTTTCTCTCTGTCTCTCCTCTCCCTTCCTCTTTCTCTCTAAAATTCAATTTAAAAATATATTTTTTTAAAAAGAGCTGGATGTTAATAGCCTGCCCTGACTCTAACACTAGCCATAACTCCTAATCCTAAACCAAACTTGAGCTCCTAAAAGCTAACCTTAATCCAAACCTCTAACACTAATCAAAATCCTAACTAATGGTTCCTCGGAACCTTAACCTTGAACCCTAACCCAAACCCCCAATCTTACTGCTAACCTGCCACAACTCCTTCCCCATGCTCCCTCTCAGGCTCAGCAGCTTTTCCAGAGAATGACTTGCAATTTCCCAGAATCCTTTAGGCCGGGCTACGCCAACCAGCTGCAAACTCTTTGGTCTTCACGTGGAGGTTCCTCCAGATAACTGAGCCATTTGGGCCTGACTTTCCAATGCCAGCATCTCCCTGCCTACACCATCCTGCTCCAGGAATGGGTCATTCCCCAGCCCCATCCTGAAACAGAATGACAAGCTTCAGTTAAGTGGAAAATAAATTTAGAAAAACTCTTCCTTTAGAAAACTCTCACTAGCTGAGACCATTTTTGGCTCAATGGATAGAGCGTCGGCTTGGGGACTGAAGGGTCCCGGGTTCGATTCCGGTCAAGGGCATGTACCTTGGTTGCGGGCATATCCCCAGTAGGGGTTGTGCAAGAGGCAGCTGATCGATGACTCTCTCTCATCGATGTTTCTAACTCTCTATCTCTCTCCCTTCCTCTCTGTACAAAATCAATAAAATATATTTTTAAAAATTAAATTAAATTAAATTTAAAAAATAAATAAATAAAAAGAAAACTCTCACTAAATTAAGCAGCTTGAATTCTGGCGCTAGCTTGCTCAGCTACTTAACTCCTGGTGTAACTGTGGCAAATTATTTAACTTCTCTGTGCTTCAATTGCTTCCTCTATAAAATGGGGTGTTTTGTTGTTGTTCTTATTAATCCTCACCGGAGGGTATTTTTTCCATTGATTTTTAGAGAGGGAGGGAGGGAGGGAGGGAGGGAGAGAGAGAGAGAGAGAGAGAGAGAGAGAGAGAGAGAGAGAGAGAGAGAGAGGTGTGAGAAACCCATTGATCAGTTGTCTCCTGCACGAGCCCCAGCTGAGACCAGGAATTAAACCTACAGCCCTTCAGTGCTTGGACTGACGCTCTAACCACTGAGCAACACTGGCCAGGGCAAAATGGGTTTAATAATAATACCTGTCTCATGAGGTGGCTGAAAGGATTAAATAAATTAATATATAAAAGCACTCAGAACAGTACCTGGCACTATAGTAACTACCAAATAAGTGTTTGCTTTTGTTAACATTAGTTTTGAGTATTGCAAAAAAGAAAAAAGTATACATTTGCCTCTTACCAGATTCCCACTTGCTTTTATGAGAGGGCAGGGGGGAGAAACTAAACATGCTTATTTTAGGAATTTTACAAAGAACAGAAAAGTATAAAAACGAAGAAAAATGGCCCACATCCAGCCAGTTACTTACATTTGCGGACAAAGGATAATTTGACTTCACTAACAGTCTGCATTTTAGCAGATTTTCAATTGCCACAGCGCTGCCCAGCCAAGCAGAGCTGTACTTGGATTTTATTTTGCTTTTGGCACTCAACTATAATTCCAGGCATAACATGGGTCCCTGTATGTTTGTCTTTCTCACCAGGTTGGGAGCTCCTGGAGGAGAGGAACAATGTCTCTTTAATCTCTTCATTCCCCAGAAGGCCCAGCACAGAGCCAGGCTAGAGAGATGCCCTCTCGATGGTTAGACGCCCGAGTCCCCACACTTTGGAGTTCTGTTTCACGTCGCAGAGCTATCTTCTAACTAAATGGAAGGGGGAAAGAATCCCCCGTTTTAAATTAGGTGTGGTTCTGCCCTACCTCTCTTTTGCCAATCTTAGAAAGACCACTTTCCTCTATTGGGTAATTTCAAACATTTTTTCCACGGGGTACACGGCTCAGTAAAGTGGTGATTTTCCACTTGCAGGTACAAAACTGAAAAGAGAGCTGGCCAAACCCATGCCTTAAAGAAACATGGCATCTGTTCTGAACTTATTATTTCTGCTAACTGCCTGCCAAAGACCACAGGCCCGTGGGGAGGTTCTTTCTCAACGCGGGTAACTGCACTCTCATCAACATAGGTTCCTCTCTTCAGCAAGCTTAGCAATAACCTCCCAAGCCATAAAGGAGGAACAGAAACATAAGGCTTAATGTAGCATGAACATGGGGTTCTTAAAAATTTATTTTAGAGAGGAAGGCAGGGAGGGAGAGAGGAAAAAGAGAGAGAGAGAAACATTGCTTTTTTAAAAAATATATTTTATTTATTTTTTACAGAGAGGAAGAGAGAGGGATAGAGAGTTAGAAACATCGATGAGAGAGAATCATCGACCGGCTGCCTCTTGCACGCCCCCTACTGGGGATGTGCCCGCAACCAAGGTACATGCCCTTGACCAGAATCGAACCCGGGACCTTTCAGTCCACAGACCGACGCTCTATCCACTGAGCCAAACCGGTTTCGGCAACATTGCTTTGTTGTTCCACTTATTTATACAGTCATTCGTTGCTTCTTGTATGTGCCCTGACTGGGAATAAAACCCACAACCTTAGCATGTCAGGATGATGCTCTAACGGTTAGAGTTACCTACTGAACATGGGTTTTTAAGAAACTGTTTTTTTAAGAAACATTTGGAAGGCGTTTTGAGAAGCTGGGACATGCAGATTTCAGATATAATCCTGCTTTCCATCCCAGCCCCCTTCTGCCCCCTTCTTTCACTTTTGATTTTCTTTCCAATTGGCCTGATGTTCACAGCAGACAGATCAGATCTAAATGAGTTTTCCCCTTCCATAAAGGCCTTCTGTGATATTTCCGTGCAAACCGAATATGCTTACCGGAAGTTAAGTAGGAGACAGGCACAATAAAAGAATGAATGTGCAAGCTTACAATCCAAAAGAAGAACAGGCTCTTCCCGCAGATGATGAGCAGCTTCTAAATCACACAGAGCATCAGCTGAGGCATACAATACATGTATGTGGACAAAAGAAATGCTTGCGTATACTATAAATCTATTCATCTGCCTCCAAAAGCTGACAGCTACGAAGTAGAAAAAAATAATCAAGGCTTGACTCTGTAGACCAAAACCCAGGAAAGGGCCAGGGCTGACTTGTCGTTGGTGCCTTTCTTCACGCCCCTCACCCACCCAATAGCAGATTCTCTTTCCTCTTCCACAAGCATTTTACCAGACTGTTTAGAGGAGACTTGAGTACTGGGAGCCAACTGGCAAAGCAAGACTTTCCCAAGGGTGCCATCTGGTGGTAAGTCTGTGTATTACAACATGGCTTTCCCCGGATGCAGACACAGCTGGAAGCAAGTGGCAAACCACTTGGCATCAGTCGTTTCAGGGTTTAGAAAGTTGAACCTTTGAGATTTGGCATCGGATTGTGAGTAGCAAGTGTTAAACACACAGGTGTTGAGCCCTAACCGGTTTGGCTCAGTGGATAGAGCGTCGGCCTGCGGCCTGAAAGGTCCCAGGTTCGATTCCGGTCAAGGGCATGTACCTTGGTTATGGGCACATTCCCAATAGAGAGTGTGAAGGAGGCAGCTGATCCATGTTTCTCTCTCATTGATGTTTCTGAATCTCTATCCCTCTCCCTTCCTCTCTGTAAAAAAAATCAATAAAATGTATTTTTTAAAAAACACAAAAAGAAACACAGGTGCTGAGAGAAAGCACTGCTACGAGATGAAAATCATACATTAGGAAATAGAAAGTCTTGGGTTAGCCTGAACACGCAGCTGGTTTCATTAATTAGCACCCCCATATCCCCCCTTTTTTGTATCAAGCCTTGAAAATGTTTACAAAAGACCACTGGGGGATAAACCTGTAAAAATAGAACTTCTGAGGAAAGGACTCAGAACCGGTGCATTTTGAGATAGAAGAATCCCTTTGGCTGTGGGCTTCTTAACCCCGGGACCATGAATCTGCTTTAGGGAAAGTGAACTCCTTGAAATTGAACAGAAAAAGTAGTATGCTGGCACATACAGGTATTTTTTAAAATATATTTTATTGATTTCTTACAGAGAGGAAGGGAGAGGAATAGAGAGCTAGAAACATCGATGAGAGAGAAACATCGACCAGCTGCCTCCTGCACAGCCCCCACAGGGGATGTGCCCGCAACCAAGGTACATGCCCTTGACCGGAATTGAACCCGGGACCTTCCAGTCCGCAGGCCAACACTCTGTCCACTGAGCCAAACCGGTTCCGGCACATACAGGTATTTTAATAGAAAGGACCCATGGTTTTTTATCAGATTCTCAAAGGAATTCATGGCCTAAAAGAGGCTAAAAACTAAAGCTTGAGGTCCTAATCTACCTAATCTCATATACCCTGTATGAAAATTCCATTTACAGTGACCTTGACCAATTCAGTTAGTCTCAGTTTGGACATTACTGCTGGAGAGACACCATTACTTTGAGGCAGTTGGTAATTGCTTCTAAGCATATATATATATATATATATATATATATATATATATATATATATATATATATTTCAGAGAGGAAGAGGGAGGGAGAGATAGAAACATCAATGATGAGAGAGAATCATTGATCGGCTGTCTCTTGCACGCCCCACACTGGGAATCAAGCCCACAACCCAGGTGTGTGCCCTTAGCCAGAATCGAACCTGGGACCCTTCAGTCTGCAGGCTGATGCTCTATCCACTGAGCCAAGCCGGCTAGGGCTATCTTGTCATTTCTTTGTGTTATCCCTACATCTTCAGCAAATGTCCAGTAAATTTCATGAGTTTCTCTTCGGGAATGAGTGGAGGGGCTTGCATCCACAGCTCGGACCCAAGCTGGAGAGCCAAACCCACAACCATAAAGCTCGGCAGGCACAGGCTGGCTGAGGTGACAGCCCTACCCAGGATGAACCTGTGTGCATGCAGTGCATAAGCCTTCAGCAGGAGTCCTTCAGAAACACAGGGTGGCCCTAGCCGGTCTGGCTCAAGGATAGAGCTTCGTCCAGGTTCGGTTGCAGGCTCCTCCCCATCCCGGGCCCTGGTAAGGCCACGTGCATTGATGTGTTTCTCTCACATCCATATTTCTCCCTAGTTTTCCCTTTCTCCTCCACTCTCTCTAAAAATTAATGGGAAATATCCTCGGATGAGGATTTTAAAAAATAATTTGAAAATAGTTTTAAAAAGAAATACAGGGGTGTGCAAAGGTCGATTTACAGTTGTGATATAAATAAATAATAAAGAAATAAACTCGGGCCCTAACCGGTTTGGCTCAGTGGATAGAGCGTCCGCCTGCAGACTGAAAGGTCCCGGGTTTGATTCCGGTCAAGGGCATGTACCTTAGTGGCGGGCACATCCCCAGTGGGAGGTGTGCAGGAGGCAGCTGATCAATGTTCCTCTCTGACTCTCTATCCCTCTCCCTTCTTCTCTGTAAAAAAATCAATAAAAATACATTTTAAAAAAAGAAAAATAAATAAACTCTGTGTTGCATGCTCACAATTGTAAGCCCACATTTGTATTGAGAAGGGCGGATCCAGGAGACTGGGATCGCCCTGGTGTGGAGGGTGGGCAGCAGATCAGGCCGGTCCCCGCAGGACGGAGGTGGCCCACTCCCGAGTGGAATGGGGAATTGTTCAACAAGGACAGGCAAAAGGAGGACAGGGTTCAAGGAAATCAGCCAGGGGTGGCGAAGCACCCCGGGGAAAGCAGCAGAGAAGCCACTTCCCGCCGGGCCTGAAGAGGCTGGGGGAGGCAGCAGGCACCAAAGCTGGTGGTAGCTGTGGCCTTTGCCAGAGAAAAACAGCTGCTGCCCAACCCAGCCTGGCAGGGGGCGAGCTGGAGGAACAAACACCCCAACCACCGTCTTCCTATCTCCAACCTCCTGCCAGTGTGGGTTCCCCCCCCCATCTTACCCCCCATTGCCCGGACCCAACCAAATGCAGCAACTCTCCGGATGGGGTCTGGAGGGACAAAGGGGAAATCTCCAGCTCAGAAGCTCAAGCTGTTTTCCAAGCTATTATCTGGGTCAGGCAAACACATACCAGGGCCATTGTCCACGGTTTATCTTTGTCAGGCACTTCCGCCTTCCTCCTTCGATAACAGGAGCCCCTTTATCATGTAGAACTGCCTTTCTCCCTCTCCGTGTGGTTCTCTAACCCCCAAGAGCAGTGTTTCCCAAACTTCTCTCGTGGTGAGAATCACCTGGTGGAGTTGTTAAACTACAGATCCATGAATCCCAACTAAGACGTGCTAAACTAGAATGTTTGGGAACATATAGGTAAAATTGTATACTTAACTTAGTGCTCTACAATTTTACCTATATGTTCCCAAACATTCTAGTTTAGCACGTCTTAGTTGGGATTCATGGATCTGTAGTTTAACAACTCCACCAGGTGATTCTCATCACGAGAGAAGTTTGGGAAACACTGCCCTAGATCAGTGTTTCCTTCCCAAAGTGTGATACGCGTACCCCCAGAGGTATGGGAAGAGTTTGGTGGGGGTACGCGTTGCACCGGAGTTTGGTGGGGATATGCACTGCACCGTGCTTAGCTGCGCCTAATTCTACGTTCTCATGGGTACGAGGGGTACTCGGCGTTACGAAAATTATAGAAGGGGCCGAGACCGGTTTGGCTCAATGGATAGAGCGTCGGCTTGGGGACTGAAGGGTCCTGGGTTCAATTCCGGTCAAGGGCATGTGCCTTGGTTGCGGGCATATCCCCAGTAGGGGGTGTGCAAGAGGCAGCTGATTGATGATTCTCTCTCATCGATGTTTCTAACTCTCTATCTCTCTCCCTTCCTCTCTGTACAAAATCAATAAAAATATATTTTTTTAAAAAAAGAAAAGAAAATTATAGAAGGGGTACACATATGTCAAAAGTTTGGGAAACACTGCTAGATGATAAAGGGGATAGCCCATTTCCCCAGCCACTGGAGGTGGGAGCCGGGCCAAGCAGAGCTCAATAGGATTCTGCACTCGTCTTCCAACTCTCCCGTGCTTTCCTGCGTCCTTCCTATCACCTGTGTGTGCATCTACCTGTGGCTGATAGAAGAGACAGCTCTCACTCTCTGCCCTAATTGGTTTTGCTCAGTGGATAGAGCGTCGGCCTGCGGACTGAAGGGTCCCAGGTTCCATTCCGGTCAAGGGCATGTACCTTGGTTGCGGGCACATCTCCAGTAGGGGGTGTGCAGAAGCAGGTGATGGATGTTTGGGTTTCTCTCTCATCGATGTTTCTAACTCTCTGTCCCTCTCCCTTCTTCTCTGCAAAAAAATCAATAAAATGGCCAAAACTGGTCTGGCTCAGTGGGTAGAGTGTCGACCTGCAGACTGAAAGGTCCCAGGTTCCATTCCGGTCAAGGGCATGTACCTTGGTTGTGGGTACATCCCCAGTTGCGGGGGGGGGGGGGGGGGGGGAGGGGGTAGGAGGCAGCTGATCCAATTTTTCCTTCTCATCGTTGTTTCTAACTATCCCTCTCCCTTTCTCTCTGTGAAAAATCAATAAAGTATATTTTAAAAATCAGTAAAATAATTTTTTAAAAAAAGAAAAGAGAGCCAAAACCGGTTTGGCTCAATGGATAGAGCGTTGGCTTGGGGACTGAAAGGTCCCGGGTTCGATTCTGGTCAAGGGCATGTACCTTGGTTATGGGCATATCCCCAGTAGAGGGTGTGCAAGAGGCAGCTGATCGATGACTCTCTCTCATCGATGTTTCTAACTCTCTATCTCTCTCCCTACCTCTCTGTACAAAATCAATAAAATATATATTTAAAAAAAAATAAATAAAAAGAAAAAGGAAGCTCTCTTTTCTCTGGGGTGGACTGAGCTGGGATGATGTGAGCTCTGCCTTCTCCCCTCACTGATGGAAGAATATCTAGGAGGCAAAGAGACGGACACAGAGAAACTCAGAGCTAAGGGGAAAGGGTGACAGATGTCGTTTGACAGCTGAGAGTCCCTGTAACAAGCTATACGTCTGGCCATGCCAGTTTCCAGAGCAAATGAATGCCTCTTTGTGCTTAAACTGGCTTGGACCTGATTTCTATTGCTTACACTAGAAATGGTGCGGGCACAGAAGCCCTAGCTAACAGAAAACACACACGCAGACACACACCAACCTCCCCTCCCCTCTCCAGGTTAGCCCCCACACTCTCCCAGTCTCCGTCCTTATAACCTGCATTCCCAGAAAGCTGTAGTCTCATCAACCCCCACCGAAATGCTAAATCATTGTGTGTGTTTTTAGTATAGCATGTAAGAGGAAACATCTTTAAGTTTTAGAAAATGAATTTAGATCAGTATACTATTTTTTTTAAATATATTTACTGATTTTTTTACAGAGAGGAAGAGAGAGGAATAGACAGAAACATTGATGAGAGAGAAACATAGACCAGCTGCCTCCTGCACACCCCTCACGGGGGATGTGCCTGCAACCAAAGTACATGCCCCTGACTGGAATTGAACCTGGGACCTTTTAGTCCACAGGCCAACGCTCTATCCACTGAGCCAAACCAGTTTTGGCTAGATCAGTATACTATTAAAGATTGTCTTATAATTTCCATTTTAACATGTTTTTATTAATATTCATAATATATAAAGACAAAGTTTGACTCTTCCCCATTTAACAAGTGATGCTGCTTAATTTCTTTTAAATTAAATATGCAAGAAAGACCATGGTTTAGCTACAAATTCAAATGACATATAGATTGTGTTAAATATATATTAATATGCAGATTGGAATTTAACTATGTATTACAACCCTCCGAACTGCTGCCATGACCTGATATTTGAAATTCTTGAATTTTGCACTTTAAAAACATCAATGACTTTATTATTATAATTTTCATGTTCTGTACTTGCTATTTGCAAGTACTTCTCCAGAAATAACACACTGTGGGATTGGATCATTTTATTCCTAATAAAGGAAAAGCCAATTTGGATAAAAATGTTCTTCTTTTATTTTTGAAGAACTGGAGATATCCTGACATATAAAGAAATGATAATATGAATATAACTTACAGGTCTGAGGTCAAAATTCAGAATGATTCTGTTTATGTCCATCATTAGCTCATTCTATTTTAAATTTTTTAAATTAATTTTAGAGAAAGAGGAAGAGAGAGAGAGAGAGAGAGAGAGAGAGATTTGTTGTTCCACTTATTCATGCATTCAGTGGTTGATTCTTTTTTTTTAAATATATTTTATTGATTTTTTTTTCAGAGAGGAAGAGAGAGAGCTAGAAACGTGGATGAGAGAGAAACATCGACCAGCTGCCTCTTGCACACCCCCTACCGGGGATGTGCCTGCAACCAACGTACATGCCCTTGACCGGAATCGAACCCGGGACCTTTCAGTCTGCAGACCAACGCTCTACCACTGAGCCAAACTGGTTTGGGCTCATTGGTTGATTCTTGCATGTGCTCTTACCTGGAATCAAACCCACAACCTTGGTTTATCTGGATGGCACTCCAACCAACTGAGCTACCCAGTCAGGGTCCCGCATTAATTCATTCTATTTTTTAAACCACCCCATTTACAAGTGTACAGTTCAGTAGCGCATTCTATTCACTAAATCAGTATTCTTTTTTAAAAGATTTTTAAATTTGATTTTTAGAGAGAGAGGAAGGGAGAGAGAGATAAACATCGATGTGAGAGTAAAACATCCATTCAGCTGCCTCCTCCAGGTCAAGATAACAGATAATTTCTATTATCTTGGCCAGAATGGGCACTACCTCCCACTGAGGATCAAGCTGCCAACTCAGCCTCACTGGCCAGGGCTAAATCAGTATACTTGATGCCTCCTCTCTTTAGTCAATAATCCAGTGTGTTAAACAATTGAATAAAAATAATTGAGAGCTGTAAAATGGTAAAAACCACCGCCATAGCAGGTGACGTTGTCAGCTGGGTGACAAAACAATCATTTTCCTGGCTTGCTGTAAGTAGCACTGTCTGACAGACTTTCTCTGGTGATGGAAATGTTCTATAGTTTGCACTAACTACATGGTCCAGTACAGTAGCCACTAGCCAAATGTAGCATTTGACAACATGGCTAGTGCAACCAGCAATTGAATTTTACATTTTATTTAATTTTAGTATATTTAAATTTGAATAGCCATATGTGGGCCATAGTTATACTAAAAAGCTATTCATCCCCTTGCCTGTTTGGCTCAGTGGATAGAGCGTCAGCCTGCGGACTAAAGGGTCCTGGGTTGGATTCCGGTCAAGGGCAAGTACCCTGGTTGCAGACACATTCCCAGGAGTGAGTGTGCAGGAGGCAGCTGGTTGATGTTTCTCTCTCATCGATGTTTCTAACTCTCTATCCCTCTCCCTTTCTCTCTGTAAAAAAATAAATAAAAAAGTTATTCATTATTTACTCGAAATTCTAATTTAATTTAATGCCCAGTATTTTTATTTCCCAAAGGTGGCAACCTTCGTTATAGATTCTCAGTAACGTTCACCTTGACTCCTCTAATGGAAAGTTTGAGTGGCAGGTTGTCTACCCATGACCTTATCTTGGCCAGAAAGGGTACCTGGCAGATGTTCTTTTTTGAAGAGAACCTTTCAGAGGAATAATGGCTAAGAAAATCAATATAACCAATGACTAAAAAGACACACTGGAACTATGATTCATAGAGTCATACTTATTCCTACACAACATCATCCTCCTGAGACAGGTTGCAAGGGGAAATGAGAGGCAACCCAGAGCCTAATTCAGTCAAGATTATTTGGGGCTTGGGGCATGGTCCTGGGTCCTAGGACTGCAGCAGGGAGAAATGGCATCTGTGGGTCATGCTACTGATTGCAAAGCAAGCCTTCCCTCTATAACTGCTTAATTCCTTAATCACCTCAGTGAGTGACCATTGTGGGAATTTAAAAAATAAGACTCAGATTCCTTCCTTAGGACTGTACTTATGCTTTGCTTCAAAAAACAAACAAACAAAAAAAGGTATAGCAACTCCCTAACTGGTTTGGCTCAGTGGATGGAGTATCGACCTGTGGACTGAAGGGTCCCAGGTTCGATTCCGGTCAAGGGCATGTACCTTGGTTACAGGCACATCCCCAGCAGGGGTTGTGCAGGAGGCAGCTGATCGATGTTTCTAACTATCCCTCTCCCTTCCTCTCTGTAAAAATCAATACAATATATTTTTTCAAAAGATATAGCAACTAGAATATTGCCCATACTCAGGAAGACTTGATAATATTTTCCCAACAACCCTATAATTTCAAGATGTGAACAAACACAGGTGTCTTTATACCTCCGTTCATTCTAGCCCTCACTCTCTGCCCATAACTCTCTCCTCTTGGGCTTTGATAAGAAACAGGTTCCTGATGCCTTCAAACTCACCCTTGCTATGACAGAGTGTGATTTTTACAGTTACTTATTAAGTAGATATTTGATAACATCATTTTTAACTAGAGTAAGAACTTTTGAAATTGGCACTCCTTCCCCGGGAATAACAAAGACAGCACACCTGGTATTTTATGAAGAAAATGTCAACCTTCTTCTAGCAGGTTGCTTCTTACAAAACCCAGGCTCTCGTGTTTCTACAGTGTTTCCCCGAAAATAAGACATCCTCCAAAAATAAGACCTACTTACAGGATTCCTTCTGAGTGAAATACAAGGCATCCCCCCGAAAATAAGCCCCCCCCCACGCTAAACATGAGGGATTGGGTCCACTGATTCTGAAAGAAATGGAGTCACAAGAAATTCACCAGGAAATTCAGGAATTGGATTGTTATGATGATGTTCCAGAAGATGATGACATGATTGTCATTGAATAAATGAGTAAATTCTTGATACTGTAGGGTTCACAGTTTGTCTGGTTTGTGTTGACAACTACTGTACCGTATACAGGTAATAAATTTCCTTTATTTTCATTTAACAATAAATGTGTACCATATTCTTCTTCGTGGAAAAATAAGACATCCCCTGAAAATAAGACCTAGCACATCTTTGGGAGCAAAAATTAATATAAGACACTGTCTTATTTTGGGGGAAACAGGGTAAGCATGTCCAGGTCAAAGACTAATGATTATGGCTTTTCTCTTTCAAAAGGTTTTTGCTGAAACAAACTTAGCCAGAAGGCTTAAAAAACAAATCCTAATAACACTGTGTCCACACCATCACCTTTGATATGTTCTCTATTGCCTAAAATACCCACATGGATATATATTTAGCTTGGAAGATCTGGCGATTTGAGAACCAATGGGTGTCTAGCAAGAGATTGTAAGGTAAGGCAATGGCTCTCCTCTTCCTGGTCCCTCCTCCCCCAGGCTCCTTCTCTACCCATTTCACTAAGAAAAGGTACTGAGTCTGGGAAACAACTGGCGTTCTGCCCACCCAGAGAACCCAGGATTTTGTTTGTTTGTTTGTTTGTTTGTTTTGTTTTTAAATATATTTTATTGATTTTTTTTTTTTTTTTCAAATCAATCTTAATTGTTCATATTATTACAAAGGTTCCTCATTTCTTCCCCCCTCCACCAGGTTCCCACCCCACCCTCCGCCCCCTCCCCATCCCCCATTGTCCTCATCCATAGGTGCACAGTTTATGTTCAGTCTCTTCCTCCCTCCCTTTCCCCGATAGTAAATCCCTTTTCAGATAGTAAATCTGTTACTTAGCATTATCTCATATCAATAATACCTCCACATGCCCAATGATACACTTCACACAAAAGACATTTCCAAATAGGTCAACCAGCCTCATCCAGGCCCCACCCAAGGCACTTACAGATCAACACCCCAGCGCTATACTAACTCAACACATCCAGATCTAAGCCTTCATCACTTGATTCAGCAGACCCTCAAGTTCCCGCAAAAGTTTCCAGCCATGTCTGAGAGGCAGCCGTGGGCAGGTACAGGCGAGGAGCGAGCTGTTTCGGGCCTGGCTGCTCCGGGCCTGGCCTCTGTTGCTCTGGTTCGTTCCACAACCAGCTGCTCCGGGTCTGGACACTGCCGCTCCCGACCTAGTTGCTCTGGACTTGGCTGTTGCTGCTACAGGCCTGGCCGCACCCGACCCGGCTGCTCTGGGACCGGTTGCTCCGGTCCCGGCCGCTCCGGGCCTGGCCGCTCCCAGCCTGACAGCCGCTGCTCCGGGCCTGGCTGCTCCCAGCCTGGCAGCCATTGCTCCTGGCCTGGCCGCACCAGACCCGGCTGCTCCGGGCCTGGCCGCTCCCAGCCTGGCAGCCGCTGCTCCTGGCCTGGCCGCACCAGACCCGGCTGCTCCGGGCCTGGCCGCTCCCAGCCTGGCAGCTGCTGCTCCAGGCCTGGCCGCACCAGACCCGGCTGCTCCGGGCCTGGCCGCTCCCAGCCTGGCCGCCGCTGCTCCGGGCCTGGCCGCACCAGACCCGGCTGCTCCGGGCCTGGCCGCTCCCAGCCTGGCAGCCGCTTCTCCAGGCCTGGCCACTCCCAGCCTGGCAGCCACTGCTCCGGGCCTGGCCGCACCAGACCCGGCTGCTCCGGGCCTGGCCGCTCCCAGCCTGGCAGCCGCTGCTCCAGGCCTGGCCGCACAAGACCCGGCTGCTCCGGGCCTGGCCGCTCCCAGCCTGGCAGCCACTGCTCCTGGCCTGGCCGCACCAGACCCGGCTGCTCCGGGCCTGGCTGTTCCCAGCCTGGCAGCCGCTGCTCCTGGCCTGGCCGCACCAGACCCGGCTGCTCCGGGCCTGGCCGCTCCCAGCCTGGCAGCTGCTGCTCCGGGCCTGGCCGCTCCCAGCCTGGCAGCCGCTGCTCCGGGCCTGGCCACACCAGACCCGGCTGCTCCGGGCCTGGCCGCTCCCAGCCTGGCAGCCACTGCTCCGGGCCTGGCCGCACCAGACCCGGCTGCTCCGGGCCTGGCCGCTCCCAGCCTGGCAGCTGCTGCTCCGGGCCTGGCCGCTCCCAGCCTGGCAGCCGCTGCTCCGGGCCTGGCCACACCAGACCCGGCTGCTCCGGACCTGGCTGCTCCCAGCCTGGCAGCTGCTGCTCCGGGCCTGGCCGCTCCTAGCCTGGCAGCCGCTGCTCCAGGCCTGGCCACACCAGACCCAGCTGCTCCGGGCCTGGCCGCTCCCAGCCTGGCCGCCGCTGCTCCGGGCCTGGCCGCACCCGACCCGGCTGCTCCGAGCCTGGCCGCTCCCAGCCTGGATTCTTCGTGGTTGTCTACTGCTGTTCTGGGCCTGGCTGCTCCCAACCCGGCTGCTCTGGGCCGGGCTTCTCCGGGCCCAGCCACTCCGTGTCTGGGTGTTCCTGGACTGGCCACCCTGGGCTTGGCCGCCTCTGCCTCAGGCCTGGCTGCCACTGCCCCAGGTTTGGCTGCTCCAGTGCTGGCCGTTGATGCTCTTGTTCTGGCTGCTGCTGTTCTGGGGCCTGGCCACTGCTGCTCCGGGCCCAGCTGCCACTGCCTTGTGCCTGGCCACTCTAGGCCTGGTCGCCGCTGTTCCAACATTCTGTCTCTTTTTTCTCTTCTTTTTTTTTTCTTTTTTTAAAAAAAAACAACAAAACGCATTTATGTTGCAATGTTGGCTGGTGCGTTGAGTTCTGACTTAGTCTTTGATTTTTCAAGATCTTCTTTGTATTCTTTCTTAAGTAATTTTACTATCATTTGCTCTCACTTGATTTCTTCACATTGAGAACTTCTTTGGTTTCTTCCTCCTTGTCCTGGGAGCTCAGCAGGTTGGCCTGTGGCACCCCTTTGTTCTCCGCGGGCTCCCGCGCTGTTCCAGCCTGTTGCCGGGGTCGGCGCCGCCCAGGAAGCAGCCCCCGTCCTTGGCTCCGTTGCCAGCGCTCAGCAGTCGAAGGCTCAGGGGCACCCCCCCCACTGGGGGCCCCGTCGCCCGGCTCCTTGCTGGCGCCCAGCTGGCCGGTGTCTGGCAGGGGCTCCTGCTCCTCGTCGCGTTCCTCCAGTCTGGAGCTTTCTTTCTCCCTCCCACTAGGGGAGTCCAGGATCAGAGTCAACAGACTGTCCTCTGCGCACAGTGTGCGCGACTCCGGGGGCTCGGCCTTTCGCCGCGCTCCCAGGACTCCACCTCACAGCCCCGTCTCCCCCTGCCCGAGCCTGGGTCCCCAGGGACTGGCCCAGACCTGGAGTTCGGGGAGGTCTGGACTGAGGCTCAGAGCTGCCGCCGGAGGCTTTGTTTCTTCCGGCTAGGGTAATCCAGCATCAGAGTCAACATTCAGTCCTCTGCGCGCCATGTGCGCGCGACTCCGGGGGCCCCGCATTTCGCCGTCCCCCGGGATTGTCTCCCCCTGCCGGAGCCTGGGTCCCCAGGGTCTGGCACATAACTTGGGGCTCAGCGCTGCCGGTTCGGGGGTTCAGCCCAGGCTGGGGGTTCTATTTCCTTCCTGCTAGGGAACGCCAGGCAGCACCCAGCCCTCTCCTCCTCTCCGGCTGCGACCTCTCCGCACGCGCGTGCGTGCGAGCGCGCAGCATGTCTCCGTACCTTAGGCTTTTTTTCAGCTCCTCTGATTTTCCTTCTGGTTTTCTCCCTCCTTCCTATTGTAGAGTTTTCAGTCAGTCGACTACCTGTAGCTCTGGGCAATGTCCACTCTACATTTTAGTTGTATTCCTTTGAAATTGTTGTGAGCTGCTGCGGCTAGGTGTATACCCGAGCAGCCATCTTGGATCCTCCTCTTATTCATTTTATTGATTTTTTTTACAGAGAGGAAGGGAGAGAGAGAGAGAGAAAAAGAGAGAGAGAGAGAGAGAGAGAGAGAGAGAGAAACATTGATGAGAAACATTGATCAGCTGCCTCCTGCACACTCCCTACTGGGGATGTGCCCGAAATCAAGGTACATGCCCTTGACCGGAATTGAACCTGGGACCCTTGAGTCCACAGACCGACGCTCGATCCACTGAGCCAAACCGGTTAGGGCTAGAACCCAGTTTTTGATGGGGCTCCTCTCAAAATAGCTCGGGTTTACATTTGGAAATAGGGCGCCCACTCTGAAGGACCACCATGGGATTGGCACACAGACTGTGGTTGTTTTGTTTTTTTTAATATATTTTATTGATTTTTTTTTACAGAGAGGAAGGGAGAGAGATAGAGAGCTAGAGACGAGAGAAACATCAGCCAGCTGCCTCTTGCACACCCCCTACTGGGGATGTGCCCGCAATCAATGTACATGCCCTTGACCGGAATCGAACCTGGGACCTTTCAGTCCCCAGACCAACGCTCTACCGCTGAGCCAAACCGGCTTTGGCCAGACTGTGGTTTATGTTGTTGTTTTTAAATATAATTTATTGGGGTTTTTTTACAGAGAGGAAGGGAGAGGGATAGAGAGTTAGAAACATCGATGAGAGAGAAACATCCATCAGCTGCCTCCTGTACACCCCCTACTGGGTATGTGCCAGCAACCAAGGTACATGCCCTTGACCGGAATTGAACCTGGGACCCTTCAGTCTGCAGGTGGATGCTCTGTCCACTGAATCAAACCTGTTAGGGCCAGACTGTGGTACTCAGTGTGGGTGGTCCCTGGCCAAGCAGCAGCAGCAGCAGCAGCAGCAATAGCAACTAAGAACTTTTTAGAAACGCTAATCCTCAGCGCTCACTCCAGCAGACCAATCTGGATGACTTCAGTTACCAGAGCATTCTATCCACCCCACCTTCATCCCACCCCCCTTTTAACCTTTTAGGTTTCTCTTTCTTTCTTTAGAGGCATATCTGGGCCTTTCCCCAGGGAGTAGAGCAGTGGATCTCACAGTGTGACCGCAGACACCAGAAGCATCAGCCTCACCTGGGAACCTGTGAGAGCGGCACCTTCTCAGCACACTCCCTACCAGACCTCCTGAATGAGAAACCCAGGGGGTGGGGCTCGGCCATCTGTGTTTAATAAGGGCCCCAATGATTCCGACGGACGCTACAGAGTGGAAAACAATGAGCTCACAGAATTCCCTGCTATTGAGCCTATTTGTTGACTTGGAGGCCTACCCAAAATGCCCTGTGATTTTCATTCTCACGAGATTTCATTCCTTTGTCAGTCAGCCTTTTCCTCAAAAAAAAAAAAGTACTGCCAATGGTAAATGCCACTCACGGTATTAATGGTACTATATAAATCTGTGTTTCTCCAGAGGGTGCATTTGAAGGAGAGTGACACAGGGGCTGTGTGGGGTCTGTGTGGATGGGGAGGCAGACAGGGACAGCTGTGGGTTGGAAACTGCCTCCTTTCCCCTTTGATGTAGGCTGGTGAGTGGGTTTGCTTTGATGTAGGTAGATGAGTGGGTTTGCTTGTTTGTTCATTTGCTTGCTTGTGAGAGGGCAGGGCAGGGCTAACTCCTGATCCTCCATTTTGTATATCACTGTGTAACTGGACCCTAGCCCTCACCCAACCAATCGGGATCAGCCAAAGCAGTGACATCACCACCCCTCCCCCAGACCCCTATAAATCCCTTTGATCTGTTGAAGCTCGTTCTCGCTCTCTTCCGCCATGCCGCTGTTGATGTAAGTGGGACAGAGCTCAGGCTAGCCTGATTAAACGGCTCTTTTGCTTTTGCATCGGACTTGGCTCCCTGGTGGTTTTTGGGGATCACGAAATCTGGGCATAACACTTGCTTGCTTGAGTTGGTCCAACAGTCCACCAATTTTTACAGTCCACCCATGCTAGCCTATCATTGGGGAGAAATTTAAACTCTCAATCTTTAACTGTAAAGGTTAATGCTAATTTAGATTCTCAATCAATTTATACTATGGATGCGAATTTATACTAGGGGGGCATTTCAAGTATGATGGGTATGTAAGGTGTAATCCACGGGTCTCCCTGGCCAATCCTTCCTTCACATTCCTACCAGGTAAGTTATGCTAAGCCACAGCTTCAGTCATAGCATTTCCCCCCAACAGCAATTCCCCGATATTTACTGAATTAACTTCGTATTTCTCACTTGGCATTAAAGACTGAAATTACAGATATTGAAAGGTTAGCATAGTAGTGTGGTGGATAAAAAAAAAAAATTGAATTGATGCCTGGCTGGTGTGGCTCAGTGGTTGAGCATCGACCTATGAACCAAGAGGTCATGGTTCGATTCCCGGTCAGGGTACATGCCTGGATTGTGAGGTCAATCCCTGGTGTGGGGTGTGCAGGAGGCAGCTGATCAATGATTCTCTCTCATCATTGATATTTCTATCTCTCTCTCCTTCTCCCTTCCTCTCTAAAATCAATTTTAAAAAAAGAAAAATTGGATTTATTTAAGGATGAAGGATGGGATATCCAAAGGGAAGAGCTGCACAGCATGGAGCCTAGGGGATATCTGCAGTCACTGGCGGGAAACTTTTGTCTTCATGGGTTTGGGATTGAGGTGGTGGGCTTGGGGTGGGGATGGAATGCAGGTACTTGATCAGGTGTCCTTAGGACAGCTTCAGTTCCGTATACGGTCTGACTCCTGGTCTCCAGAGAGGTTTTTTCTGGTCTTTTGTTCTCCTGTGGCAGGAAGCTTACAAATGGCTGTTAAGGGTTGGATTGTCCTATAGTCCTAACATGGAATTGCCATTTTCATTAGGTAATAAAGGTTAAATGTCAGCAATTTCATATGGTTCAACTTAATGTTCTCTACCTCACCTTTAATTTGTTAAATTTCTCCTTATCCCTTTTTTCCCATATTATCTATATATATAAAACTCTAAAATGCAAATAGATGGAATGGCAGCACAACCGAATAACTGGTCGCTATGACGTGCACTGACCACTAGGGGGCGCGCACGGAACATGGTGGGCGTCGGCTGCGGTGGGATGGTGGAGCAGGTGAGCAGGGGCACCAGTCGCTGTCATCAGGGTAAGCCTCTGGTGGTTGCTGAAAATTCTTTGCTCCTGCACACCATGGTCCTGCCTAGCACTCACACTGGAGCCCCCACTTGTTTTTGTTTGTTTGTTTGTTTGTTTGTTTTGTTTTGTTTTGTTTTAATATATTTTATTGATTTTTTTACGAAGAGGAAGGGAGAGGACAGAGAGTTAGAAACCTCGATGAGAGAGAATCATCGATCAGCTGCCTCTTGCACACCCCCTACTGGGGATGTGCCTGCAACCAACATACATGCCCTTGACCAAAATTGAACCCGGAACTTTTCAGTCCACAGGCCGACGCTCTATCCACTGAGCCAAACCGGTTTAGGCTGGAGCCCCCACTTGTACTCACTGCTGGCACCAGCCCTGTTTGCACCTGCAGCAATGCTGGAGCTGTTGTTTTGTCCCGACCTGCGGGGCAACAACGGGGGCATGCAGGAACCACCTAAGAGAATGAACAAACAAGGAACACGAAAGAATGGAGGCAAGACAAGGTTCTGATCAAGCCCCAATTTTATTCTCTGAAATGGCTGTATTTATACAGCAGAAACAAAGGGGGGCAGGGCCGCCCATGCAGAGGGGTCCCTGGCAGTGTCCATGGGGGAGGATCAGGAAGGGGAAGTTGCAAAGATATTAACATTCTAAGGCTGGGCTATCTAGGGGGGGGAGGATCAGGAAGGGGAAGTGGCAGGAAGATGCTAAGCAGGAAGATGCTAAGCTGCAGGTTAATCTTTATCTTCTGGCCAAGCCCTCAGGGCACCGCATAACTTCTGCTAGAAGGAACTTAATTCTATTTTCTTAAGACTGAGTTGCTTGCCTCAACTCTGCTGGCTCCCAACACTGTTGTGCCCGGTAAATTCTGGAACCCATAGACCACAAGGGAGCCGAGTCCGATGCAAATGCAGAAAGTCTTTATTAATCTAACCCTGGTTAGGGTCTGAGCCAGGCCACCAGTGCAGTGGCACTCCCCCGTTCCAAACTCGAAGCCCGCTCTAAGTTTCTTTCTCAGTTTTATACTCTAGCCCAGCTATGCAAGCAAGCACCCTTTGCCTCCCATCTCCCCATTCCCTTGCATAAGTCCTCTTTCGCCATTTTGGCATCTCCGGGGTGGTCATCTCTCGTAATTACAGACAGGTAAGGCTGGTCTGTTCCCGGGAGGTGCATTCCTCGGCGGTCAGCTCGGTTCCGGGAGGAGAATTCCACAGCGGTCAGGTCGGTCGTCATAAGATGAGTATTACGAGATGTTGTACCTACAGGATGAAACCCTCCCTCAGGACCTAGCCCTGCTTTAATGTTTGTCATAAAATATTACATTCTGGCTTTACTCAACCTTACAGAGCCACCGCTCATACCCTCTGCTGGAGCCCGGTATCAGTCCGTCACTCAGCCCCATCAGCAAGCTGCCAGCCCCTATCACCCCTGAGGGCTAATCTACCTCCCCCTGCTCCTGAGGTATGATCAGGGCAGCAGCCGCTGCTCACACCCACTGGCAGCACTGGCCCGACTGCTGCTGGTATTGGCCCTGATTGCTCCACACCATCAGCGGATGCAAGCGTGGCCAACGCCATCAGCATGTGGGAGTGGCACCGTGAGAGCAGGGCTGCCAGCACAGGGGGACTGGGGGGCTACAGTGGGAGGGGCCAAACAGGGGTGCAGAGGATGAGCCGAGACCCACCCCTATGCCTACCACAGCCTTGCGTCCCACAGTTCCTTTCAAGGTGCACGAATTCGTGCACCGGGCCCCTAGTCTATAATAATAAAAGCGTAATATGCTAATTAGACCAGATGTCCTTCTGGATGACCTTCCAGATGAAGCTGGGGCTCCGAGAGATGCCCAGGTCCCGGGTGCCTGCTGGCAGTTGGAGGGGAGCCCAGGTCCCAGGTGCCAGAGAGAAGCTGGTGCCAGAAGCCAGGCGAAGGAAGGCCTACTCTTGCACGAATTTCGTGCATCAAACTCTAATAAGATATAAACTTCTTGGAATTTTTTAAAAATATATTTTATTTATTTTTTTATAGAGAGGAAGTGAGAGGGATAGAGACTTAGAAACATCAATGAGAGAGAAACATCGATCAGCTGCCTCCTGTACGCCCCCTACTGGGTATGTGCCAGCAACCAAGGTACATGCCCTTGACCAGAATCGAACCTGGGACCCTTCAGTCTGCAGGCCAACACTCTATCCACTGAGCCAAACCGGTTGAATTTTAATGAATTTTAATGCCTAAGCTTAAACTGCCAGCCCCAACTTCTGGTGAAAAATCTCAGAAAAACAAAGAAAATGCTCCATCTTCCCCTACAGGTACAGAGAAGCACGCTATTGTGAGGCACAAAACCAGTTCTGTGCCATGAAATTCGCATTGGGAACATTTCCTCAAGTATCTGTCACACTCTCCTGGCCAGTGCAGAGGTTTGAGAGAAAGGCTATGACCCGGTTTTGTTTTCTGTTACTATAAAACTGCCCTTAGAAGTGTCATTTGTAAAGACACATATCCTGCCCTGGCTCAGTTGGTTGGGCATTATCCTATGCATTGAAGGGTCACCAGTTCAATTCCGGGTCAGGGCACATGCCCAGGTGGCAGGTTTGGTCTGTACGGAGGCAACAGATCAATGTTTCTCATATCTATGTTTCTTTCTCTCCCTCTCTCTCTCTCTCTCTCTCTCTCTCTCTCTCTCTCTCTCTCTCTTTCCCTTCCTCTCACTAAAATCAATAAAAACATATTTTAAAGAAAATTTTTTTTTAAAGAAACATATCTCTTCAGATACCTGGATACCAGAGTTTCTTGCTATGTCCTCTAAAATGGAACCTATAGCCTAAACTGGTTTGGCTCAGTGGTAGAGCGTCAGCCTGCAGACTGAAAGGTCCCGGGTTCGATTCCGGTCAAGGGCATGTACCTTGGTTGCAGGCACATCCCCAGGAGGGGGTGTGCAAGAGGCAGCTGGTCGATGTTCCTCTCTCATCAACGTTTCTAGCTCTCTATCTCTCTCCCTTCCTCTCTGTAAAAAATCAATAAAATATATTAAAAATAAAATAAAATAAAATAAAATTGAACCTATAACATCTAAAGGTCTGCAACTCTGATTGGTCATCTTATTTAATAACTAGAAGGCTGATGCACAAAATTTGTACACGGGTGCGGTCCCTAGGCCTGACCATGATCAAAGCGTGAGCATCTGGTGTGGGAGGGCAGGTCCCGGCTGACCTCTGGGCTCTGGGCAGCACCTAAGCCCCTGGGCCCCCACACATCCCCCTCTGCCTGAGTCATGGGGCCCCTGCACGGCACCCTCAGTGCCTGGAAGCCAAGTGGTGACCCCACCCCCCACTTTGTGAGGCCTTCCTCTATTCCACCCAATCAGATTTATTTTTTACAGTATTTACCATAATCTATTTGATTTACAGTCATTTGTGCATTTTCCTTCTCTCTCTGAGTCAACTTTAATTATTATTATTATTTTGTTGTTGTTAATCCTCACCAGAGGATATTTTTTTCATGGATTTTCTTTTTTAGAGAGAGAGTGGAAAGGAGGGAGAAAGACACACAGAGAATCCTGCTGATTTCAGTATCTACATAGATGATCCTTCTAATAGCCTAACCCTTCAGCTCCTCCGTCTCCCCTCCTTTCTGCCAGTAATTCTGTGTGTCACCTACCTCAAGCAGCAACTCTGGGTTTACCCTAGATGTCATCTTTATCAATAACCATAGGCCCCCATGATCTCAACTTCAAACGCCCCACTCTCCAAACAATGCCGGGAAAAAATTTAAAAAAAAAATAACCCTCTGATGCGCCGAAACCGGTTTGGCTCAATGGATAGAGCGTCGGCTTGGGGACTGAAGGGTCCCGGGTTCGATTCCGGTCAAGGGCATGTACCTTGGTTGCGGGCATATCCCCAGTGGGGGGTGTGCAAGAGGCAGCTGATCGATGACTCTCTCTCATCGATGTTTCTAACTCTCTATCTCTCTCCCTTCCTCTCTGTACAAAATCAATAAAATATATTTTAAAAAACAAACAAAAAACCTCTGGCTTCTCAAAGAGGATGAGGAAGATGCACAGCACCTAATAACACTTCTTAGGGACCCTTCCCCCCCCCGTGGGGGAGTCCGTTCTGTGGGACTCTTTCCCCTCCCTACGTGGGAGTCTGTACTTGTTCTTCAATAAATCTCCACCTTTGCTATACCAAAATAATAATAATAATAAAAATTTTAAAAATAACACTTCTTAAAATTATCCCTTTCCAGATCTAGAGGAAATAATGAACAACATAAACTGATGAACATAAACAGACCCAGAGAAAGAGAAGCAGTGATCAGACTCTCAAAGCTCAGAGGGAAAGTAGGGGAGGGTGGGGGTAAGGGGAAGAGATCAACCAAAGGACTTGTGTGCATGCATATGGGCCTGGCCAGTGGCCATGGACAACAGGGGACAACAGGGCATATATGGGGAGGGGTTTGGGATGGGAATGGGGGGATGAGGACAATTATGTGATACCATAATCAATAACATTAAAAATAAATACAATAAAAACAATTTCTGCAATTAAAAAAAACCCCTTTGTCTAAATCCCCACCCCCAAAAAATTATCCCCTTCCCTCTTCACCTCAATGGTTGGGTACAGGAGCAGCTTAGAGCCCAAGAGTAACCCTGTTGGGCGGGATTGGCATGAGGGGATTTGCTTTTTGTTATGTTTTTTTTTAAATTTATTTTTATTGTTTAAAGTATTACAGTAATTTCCCCGCATTAACCCCCTCCGCCCTGTTCCCGCCTCTCCCCCAGGCCTTCACCGCACTATTGTCCCTGTCCTCGGGGGACCTGTTTTGCAGATGTGTTTAAATGACAGGACACAATCCTGAGAATCACTTTCCATATCAAAAAGGCCCCCCCCCCCCTAGCGATAGTGAGAGGGCAGGGCGGGGCAAGGATGAGCTCCCGACTCCACCCCGCAGGGCGGAGTTATCCCTAGCCCTCAAAACCCCCTGGACTGGGAGAAATTCGCTCTCTTCCGCCATGCTGCCGGCGTTGGTGGGAAGGGCCCATGCTAGCATGGTGAAGGCTCTTTTGTTTATTGCATCGGACTTGGCTCCCTGGTGGTCCTTGGGGGATCACGAAGTCTGGGCATAACATATGGGGGAACTCGTCCGGGATCCCCACCCAGGACCATGAGGGACCCCAATCCGGAGAGTCTGACTGGCCGCGGTAGGTGTGTGAGCGCTCTGGAGGGACGTAAAACCCCTCATGGAATTGGTGCCCGAAGACGCCTGGTGGACGCACCATGAAGGCTACGGGCAGGAGGATCAGAAGACGTTCTGACCTCCCTGGAGGGCCCTAGAGGGACCCTCATGGGGAGAGGAATGAATCCTCTCCAGGACGAGGTGAGCGGCGTGAGCCGTTGCCTCACCTGTGGAAAGTGAGCCTTTCCCAGGTCTGAGTTTGGTATCTGTGGGCGACATGGCGCCCCAGGATGGAGCCGGTGAAGTGTGGCCGGCGTGGCGGTGCGGGGCCCCCTGGCGGCGTTGGGTCGGAGGGGGTGCTCCCGCGGGGCTCAGTCTGCGCGGTGGAGCGCGGCTGGGCAGTGGTGGCCTGGCTCGGGGAGCAGGCACCTGGGTTAATTTGCTGGCTGCCCGGAGAAGGGGAAGTGGAGCCGGGAAGCCGCTGGGGCAACCCGCGCTTTCTCTCTGGGGGCCGCCTGAGTAGCGTGGCTGGGGCTGCAGTGGCAGCAGCCTCGCTCCGGGGGCCTGGGCTCTGGTGGCCTGGGCCGGCATGGAGGCATCTGGTCCCTGGCGACATCGGGTACTGGAGAAGAGCTCAAGGGTGAATCTCTGTGCTCAGTAAAGTGAAAAGGCCAGTTCAAAATGAGTGCGCATAGTTTTGGGCTGTGCTTAAAACTTTTCTGTGTACAGAATGAGCCAGAATGAGGTTTAAAAATGGTGAAGATAACCGGGAGATAAATTAAAACTAGTTTCCCAAGTCATTGTAAGCAGCTTTTGAAATTCCCAGCCTTGAGGCAGAATCTAGAGGATGATGGCTGAGAGGCTTCAGGTAAAGAATGTGTTCATTTGCATTTGAATGCTGCTCCAGCAGCAGGGAGTGGCAGGTGATTGGTGGTGAAGAAGCCCACAATGGTTCCTCTTCCTTGTCATTGGTATCAACTAAGCAGAGTCATATAGCTACTTAAGTATGAATTGTGATTGACCTATGATTTTCTGACATTGTCTTAAATCCTAGTAAACTGCCTCTGGTGTGGAGAGGTCTAGGGGAGGCCGGAGAGCGCAAGACTATTAGCTCTCCTACAAAGAGATTATTAGTGCTTTGTTTGAACTTCAGGAAAAAAAAAAAAAAATTTTGAGATCTGAAAAAACTGTATGATTAGATTTGTTGCTGAAACTTTACCCTAAATAAGCAGGATGTATTAGAAATGTAATGTTATTAATCTAAAAAAAATGCCAAATATATTTGACTTGCCAGCTTTAAAAGCTCAAAGTATAAATTGAATTAGAAAAAGTTAATTGCAGTAACTAGATGCCTAGAATATGGCAGGCTAAACTGTATTGTATGTATTAAGAATAAGCAATAATGATCAAAGATCTCAAGGATTGATTTATTCTCATTTGTCAGATGAAAAAGTATGTAATGCTTACACTTAAAACAATTATTTTAAGTCAGTTTTTCTGAAGTAATGTTTAATGTAACATGAAACTTTTATATTTGATTTGTTTTGTTTTGCTTTTCTCATATGCCATTGTTGTTGAATTTGAGCTTGTACCTGCATCTTGTATTTTGTTTAAACTTTGGAAATCATTTTTAGTTTCAATCATGTGTATCTCATGTGTATCTACTTTATAGGTTTGAGTAGACTTCATCACAAAGGTTTATAATTTATTTAGAATTGTATTAAAACAATGTGAAAACAATTATTTGTATGATTTAACCCCCCAAGACTGCTTGGACAATTTTCACCGATGTTCTGCGTGGGGGGAGTAGAGGGGCTTAGAAATGCTGATAGATCTGTATCTGTAGGAAAAATGTGGCATTTTGAGTTTCAAGAGGCTGGGAGCCTGGGAACAGGTACTGGACCTGCTCCCTCCTCCCTTGCCTTTTCTTTAAAACTTGAGGCATGGTTATGTATTTTTGGAAGATAAGATTTTTATAAAAATTATAAAGATTATGTCCTGGCAGGTTAGCTAGGCGAGGCAAGCCTGTTAGTTTCCTGATGGGCATTGGGGCACCCTATTTAGTCTTGAGAGAGCCAATAGGACCAGGAAGCCACCGGACAAACTGCCTGTTTTCCTTGGACATCAAGAAGGACTGTGGTCCTCGGAAGGAACACGTACTGGGGGAATGCAGCTGTTGAACTGGTCCAAAGTGGAACAATGGATCTTTGAGGAGCTAAAGAAGGCTCTCATCTCAGCAGCTGCCCTAGCCTTGCCGGACGACGCGGAGCCCTTCCACCTCTACGTGAGTGAGGTAAGAGGCATTGCCAAAGGGGTTCTCACTCAGACTCTAGGTCCCTGGAAGAGACCTGTTGCCTATCTGTCTAAGAGACTGGACCCTGTGGCAGCAGGGTGGCCAGCGTGCTCCCAGGCAGTGGCCACCACAGCATTGCTGGTGAAGGAGGTATAAGACTGGCCATCAACCCTGCCGGCCTGCTTCCAGATGATGATGAGAGAACCCATTCATGACTGCACAGAGATAACAGACGACAAGGTACTGTTCACGGATGGGAGCAGTTACGTTCAGGATGGGACCTGATATGCAGGGGCAGTGGTAGTCACCTTGGACCACACCATTTGGGCACAGTTCCAGAACTTTTGGCCTTAATCCAGGCCCTTTGATGGAGACACTGTGCCATCCACAGAGGAAAGAGGGTTACCAACTGCAGCCAGAAGGAATTGGCTGAACAGAAGCAAGCCACTGAAGGACCAGATGGTTGATGGACCCTCCAGATGACAAGACTGTTGGTCCCAGAGGCTCTAGGTCAGAGTTGCCCGGTGACACCAGGTTAAGTGTCACCAACTTCTGAACTTCTGTGAGGCAAAGTTGCTAGAAGTACTGTCTGTGCACAGGTAAATGCTAAGCAAGGTAAGGGGATCCCCCCTGGGAATTCAGGTCCCAGGGAACCTCCCCAGGAGAGCATTGGTAGGTGGATTTCAGAGATTAAACCACCAGCATTAAGGTCTAGTTTTTATAGACACTTCAGATTAGGTTGAGGTATACCCCACTGTCAGATAACAGCCCCACCTTGGAAGCTAAGGTATCTCAGAGTATGGCAATAGCCTTAGGACAGGTAGGGCGACTCGGGAGGAAGGGGGTTTAACTAAATGTGTCTTAAAATCGGTGAAAATTGGACCAACCCCCTGTCCTTTGCCCTCTTAAGGGCCAGGTATACCCCTTACTGGGACAAGTTTCCCCTTTTTGGGAGGGGATCATGTATGGTAACCATTTTCTTGCTCAAGTCCTTACAGGCTCTGCAGTTTGCTTGTTCCAGATGCACTGCCAGTGCCCACCGCAGACCCTGTAGCCCCGGAACTCAATGTGGGTAAAGAAATTCACTGTCCAAGGACTCAAAGGGATGCTGCACTGTTATCCTGAGCACGCCTACTGCTGTTGAAGTAGATGGCACCCAGACCTGACTACATGACTCCCAGCTCCTGCATGGCCTGGATCCTGGCAACTACAGGCCAGGAGGAGAACTGATACCTGCAGGAGGGGAACTGGACTTCAGTGAGGACAATACTGATGGGAACTGTGGTACTAAGGGTCTTGTTAACTGTATTTGTTGTTTATGCTGAAAGGAAGTAGGCTGAGTCAATGATTTGACTAGGCACATTAGACAAGGGGGGAATGAGAGGGCAGGGCGGGGCAAGGATGAGCTCCCGACTCCACCCCGCAGGGCGGAGTTATCCCTAGCCCTCAAAACCCCCTGGACTGGGAGAAATTCGCTCTCTTCCGCCATGCTGCCGGCGTTGGTGGGAAGGGCCCATGCTAGCATGGTGAAGGCTCTTTTGTTTATTGCATCGGACTTGGCTCCCTGGTGGTCCTTGGGGGATCACGAAGTCTGGGCATAACAATAGTGGGGGTGAAATTGCCCAAACTGCCCCCCATGCTCCCCACTGCCTTCTTACTCAAGTCTCACAATAAACTCTTTAGAAAACACCCAAAGTAGTTCTTTGAAAAACTGTCCCACCAGCCCTGGGCCTCTGCCCTTTGAACTGACAAGTATGGAGAAGGCTGGACAGGTGTGTGTGTGTGTGTGTGTGTGTGTGTGTGTGTGTGTATGCACGGCGCGCGCACATGCATAAAATAGTGCTTTCAGTGGCTAAAGCCCACAGCTGGAGACAAAAAGCATCAGCTGCTCCCACCCCCTTTAGAAAGACTCCAACCAGCCAGCAGGTATGACTCAGAGTTCCCTCCAAACACCACCCACCACCCTATGTAAATGAGAGGACTGGGAGGCGCAGGAGGGGAGCCCAGTGTTCCTGGTGGGAGGGGGAATAGAGAGGGCAGAGGAAGATGCTCGGGTCCCCTGCTCCCCCAAGCCCAGAGGCTTGTAAAGGAAACCCCTAAGAGAGCTGCTCGAGCGGGAAGGCCCGCATGCAGGGAAAGTTGGCTTCCAGCGTCCTGCCTGGACTCCCGCTGGGCTGCACGGATCAGCAGGCCCAGCCCGCAGCCTTGGGAACTGAATGCGTAGAAATGCTTGCCAGAACGCAACAAATATGCTCTGTGGCGTGTGAACGTGGAGTCTGGTGCCCCCTTGTGGCCGAGAAGTATATGAAAGTCAGAGGCTCAAAAGTACTGAGATGCCTGGAAAGAAAATGGAGAACATCACTCTCACCTGATCCATAACCGCCCCCCCCCGCCCCCGCCCTCCGCAGCCTTCAGACTTGGAAAAAGGGCCTCAGCAATTTCCAAAGCTCCAATGGGGGAGCAGAGGGCTTAAGAGGTCCTCCAGGAGATGGGAGACAACCTGGAAGGGGGGGAGGGGGGGAGTCAGCAGGTAGAGCGGTTCTCTTCACAAGGCCCCAGGGAAGGAGGAGCCCAGGTTACCAATCAAGAGAGCCCCAAAAGTTATGAGATCTGCCAAGGCTGGTGCCACATAGTTGGAACCAGGGATTGGAAAAACAAAGTCGTTTTGTGTATACAGTCCACCATTCAATGAATACCTGTTAACATATCAGTTACATGTACCCGGGCACAGCATGGACTTCAGGAGAGAAAATACTGACTGTGCCACTTAACAGTTTTATTGCCTCAGGCAAGTCCCATCAGAGCCTTCGTAAGAGGATAATATCTAGTGGGCAAGGTTATTAAAAAATTAAAGGCAGTGTCTATAAATGAATAGAAGCTACTTATTTAGGCACATGTGTATGCATGAAGGAAGGCATTTGTTCCCAGATGCCTTTAACAGAAATATGTGAAGTAGTATATGATAAAAGACAAGTAAAAAGAACTAGTAAAACAGAAATTTTAAAAAAGGAACAAGAAATGCTGAGCCCTGGCCGGTGTGGTTGAGTATCGTCCCATACACTGAAAAGTTGGGGATTCAATTCCTGATCAGGGCACATACCTAGGTTGCAGGTTTGATCCCCAGTTGGTGAGTATGGGAGGCAGCTGATCGATGTTTCTCTCTCTCTCCCTCTCCCTCCCTCAAAAAAATCAATAAAGAGCCCAGCCAGAGTGGATCAGTATATGTACACTGAGTAGCCAGAAGGTCATGGTTGGATTCCCAGGCTCGACAGCCAGTAGGACTATGCAGGAGGCAGCTGATCAGTGATTCTCTCCCATCATTGATGTTTCTCTCTCTTCCTCTCTCTGAAATCATTAAACATATATTTTTAAAAGTCAATAAACATATCATCGGGTGAGAATAAAAAAAGAAATGCTGATGTGCTACCCATAAATGCAAATTTGGTGACTTTGGTTTCAAATTTAGTTTTGAGTTTCCTGGCAGCTGAGGTGAAAAGGGAAACCTGAGAACTTATACAACTCCAGTATCAGAGAGAAGGGGGGATACTGCTTTTTCAGGGGAGACCAGTTTTCCTTGGCTCCAAATTCTAAAAGCAATATCTTAGGAGTCTTTCTGCATTGGCTTGTAACTTAACTGAAACCCTGACTATTCTTCACCATGGATTGCTAAAGCTTTGGAACTAATCATACAGCTATGAGAACTGAGACAAATTACTAAAGGTGAATAACCCAGATTTCTATACTTCAGATCACAGTGTATTCTGCAGCAATTCTCAGCCCTCAGTTCTTCAAATTCTTTCAGGCCAGTGTTCCCTAACATGCATTGTGAGATCACACAAAGGGCATTTAGAGTCACCACTTCTGTCACCACCAAGAAAATGTGTTTTTAAAATATATTTTTATTGATTTTAGAAAGGGAGGAGAGAGAGAGAGAGAGAGAGAGAGAGAGAGAGAGAGAGAGAGAGAGAGAGACATCCACGATGAGAGAAAATCATAGATTGGCTGCCTCCTGCAAGTCCCCCATTGGGGATGGAGCCCACAACCCGGGCATGTGCCCTTGACTGGAATTGAACCTGGGACCCTTCAGTTTGCAGGCCGACGCTCTATCCACTGAGCCGAACTGGCTAGGGCCAAGGAAATGTTTGTATTTGCAACTCATGAAGAAGCTTTGGACCAAGAGGACAGATTTCAGAGATGTATTTTTAAATACTTTTATTGATTTCAGAGAGGAAGGGAGAGGGAGAGAGAGAGAGAAACACCAATGATGAGAGAGAATCATCTATCAGCTGTCTCCTGCATGTCCCACACTGGGGATGGAGCCCACAATCCAGACATGTGCCTGACCAGGACTCGAACTTCGGCCTTTTGGTTCATAGGTCGACTTCAACCACTGAGCTATGCCAGTCGGGCAAAAAATATAAATGTATTCTTAAATGCAATAGGTAAATTCAAAAGACTCTCTCTTTCCAGACCCAATTCAGGCCTATGAAGACCACACACGGCCCTTAAAGGTCAAGGTCACCTTTCAAGGTCATTAGCACACGAAGTAAACAGCCTTTGCAAACTAGTGCTCCAGGTGAGCTTTCCCAGCCCAACCCCGGGAGCCACCGCAGCTAATCTGCAAATGCTAACAGGAGTTTCCATGGCAGATGCCAAAATAAACTCCTGTCCTCCCTCACCTTTGCTGTAATCCCCGCATAGGTTTTGCTTTTACCATATGGTAATTATTTCCAAATCACAAGTGCAAACACTCACTCTGATTGGAAAATTAGCAGATTTCAAACTCGGGTAATTTGTCCCTAATGAGGAACTTGTTGAACTGAATTTAACAATTAACTCGCACACCCTTTGCTGCCTGCAGCGATAGGAGTGAAGCGGGGAAGGACAAGCCAAGGGCCAGGACCTGGCAGGACTTCAGGCACAAGATGAAAATAGGGATGGGGCAAGGTGTATCATGGGTCTGGAGGAACACCAGAATCTTAACTGTTCAAATGGATATGCGTACAAATATATGCCAAAGTAGATATATAAAAGTATATGTACACTGAGTGGCCAGATTATTATGATCTCTGAATGCATAATAATCTGGCCACTCAGTATGTGTGTGTGTGTGTGTGTGTGTGTGTGTGTGTATTAGAGATATATTAGAGGTATTAGAGGCCCGATGCATGAATTCGTGCATGCCTGGGGTCCAGCCAGCCTGGCCAGGGGGAGTGGACATGGGTGGTTGACCGGCCTGCCTGCTGGTCGAATTCCTGGTAGAGGGGACAATTTGCATATTAGCCTTTTATTATATAGGATATGCGTTCAGAGATCATAATAATCTGGCCACTCAGTGTGTGTGTGTGTGTGTGTGTGTGTGTGTGTGTGTGTGTGTGTATATATATATATATATATATATATATATATATATATATATGATATATTAGAGGTATTAGAGACCCGGTGCATGAATTTGTGCATGGGTGGGGTCCAGCCAGCCTGGCCAAGGGGAGTGGACATGGGTGGTTGGCCGGTCTGCCTGCTGGTTGAACTCCTGGTCCAGGGGACAATTTGCATATTAGCCTTTTATTATATAGGATATCCAAGTGGCCAGATTATTATGTGTTCAGAGATAATAATCTGGCCACTCAGTGGATATATAGCCAATTACAAATATATACCAAAGTAGAATCATATAATAAGCCTCTATGAACCCATCACCCACATTATCAACTCATGGCTGCTCTGGTTTCTCTATGCCAAGGAGACCCAGAAAATGGACAAGGAGGAGTGAAAGAAAGAAAGAGAGAGAGAGCAAAAGGGCAGGTGGTGTGTCTCCTCTCTCGCATTCCCTTGGGTTCCAAGCTCCTCCCGGTAGAGGTGGGAGAACTGAGGTTTAATTCCCTGCTGGAATGGTTAGTGTCCCCCACTTAGGTGTTTTGTCCCCCACTTAGGTGTTTTGTATATGGCAGGGCAGAGCCTGGCAAGGAGCTGACCCCTGCTTTCCATTCTCTACCGCCATCCTGGCTCTATGGCTTGGCCCAGTTGCTGTCTACCTACAGGCCCAGGCCCAGGGGACCACAAGCCGTGAGGATTTCTGGGAGTTTGCGCTTAGCACATGGAATCACTTCCTCACTTCCACTCCAACTGTGTGCTCTGATGATCAGCTCCTGCCTCATCTCAAGAACTGATTCCCGCCCTAGCTGGTTTGGCTCAGTGGATAGAGTATTGGCCTGTGGACTGATGGTCCCGGGTTTGATTCCGGTCAAGGGCATGTACCTCGGTTGCAGCCTTCTCCCCTGCCCTGGCCCTGGTCAGGGCATGTGCAGGAGGCAACCAATCAATGTGTTTCTCTCACATCGATGTTTCTCTCTGTCTTTCCCCCTCTCTAAGCAAACAAACAAAAAAGAAATGATTCCCAACTCACACCTGAGGCTCTCTAGGATCGGCTCTGCTCCTTGGTCCCTCTAGAAATACACTAAATAAGGTGACCAGATGTCCCGCTTTTGGCGGGACAGTCCCAATTTCCAACAATTTGTTCTGTGTCCCGCGGCGCTATAAAAAAGTCCCGATTTTTTGAAAGATCGGGACTTTTTAAAAATGCCATGGAACGCGGGACAAATTGTTGAAAATCGGGACGTCTGGTCACCTTACACTAACACCATAGACATATGCAGCTGCTGACCAATTGAAATGTGGCCCATGGGACCGAGGAACTAATTTTTACTTGATTCAACTAATTTAAATGTCTAAGAATGTTTGCGAGGTGAATCTACATTTTCAACTATAGATTTTATTAACATCTAAATGCAGATCAAGTATTTCTGATGAAAATTTCTGAATTAAGACAGGCTGCAAGGGTCTGGATTTTGAAAACTGAATAAAAATAAAAGAATGTAAAATGTCCATTAATAATTTTAAAATATTAATGACAGCCCAGCCGGTATGGCTCAATGGTTGAGTGTCGACCTATGAACCAGGAGGTAACCGTTCGATTCCCGGTCAGGGCATATGCCCAGGTTGGGGGCTCAGTCCCCAGTCGGGGGTGTACAGAAGGCAGCCAATCAATGATTCCCTCTCATAATTATGTTTCTATCTCTTCCTCCCTTTCCCTTCCTTTCTGAAATCAATAAAATATATTTTAAAACAAAATAAAATATGAATTACAAATGGAAATGATAAACAGGCATAGCAGGTATTACTGAACTTCAATTTATTGCACTTACCAGATAACGTATTTTCATCAACATCAAGGAAAGACCGCCATCAGCAAAAACATGAATTGCTGAACAATTAGATGATTAGCATTTTTTAGCAATAAAGTATTTTTATTTTATTTTTAAATATATATATTTTTTATTGATTTTACAGAGAGAGGGATGGAGGAGAGAGAGAAACATTGATGAGAGAGAATCAATTGGCTGCCTCCTGCACACCATCTACTGGGGTTCAAGCCTGAAACTCGGGCATGGCCCTGACCGGAAATAGTACCAGCAACCTCTTGGTGCACAGGACAATGCTCAACCTACTGAGCCACACCAGCTGGGCTACAATAAAGTATTTTTCATTAAGATCTGTACACAGTTGCCGAAACCGGTTTGGCTCAGTGGATAGAGCATCGGCCTGCAGACTGAAAGATCCCAGGTTCAATTCTGGTCAAGGGCATGTACCTTGGTTGCGGGCACATCCCCAGTAGGGGATGTGCAGGAGGCAGCTGATCAATGTTTCTCTCTCATCAATGTTTTTAACACTTTCTCTCTCTCCCTTCCTCTCTGTAAAAAAATCAATAAAATAAAATAAAAAGATCTGTATGTTGTTTTTTAGACACAATGCTATTATACACTTAATAGGATACAAAATAGTGTGAACATTAACATACACAGTGGGAAACCAAAAATTTTGTGTGTCTGGCTTTCTCACAATATTTGCTTTATCTCAGTGGTCTGGAACCAAGCCTGCAACCTCTCCAAAGTATGCCTGTATTGGGTTAAATAAATTATTAAGGGTATTTTGTCTTGTTGCCTTTTGCTTATTAAAATGTGGCTACAGAGCCCTAACTGGTTTGGCTCAGTGGATAGAGTGTTGGCCTGCGGACTCAAGGGTCCCAGGTTCAATTCCAGTCAGGGGCATGTACCTTGGTTGCGGGCAAATCCCCAGTAGGAGGTGTGCAGGAGGCAGCTGATTGATGTTTCTCTCTCATCGATGTTTCTCTCTTTCCCTCTCCTTTCCTCTCTATAAAAAAATCAATAATATATATATAAATTAAATAAAATGTGGGTACAGAAAAATTTAAAATAATTTAAAATTTAATATAATGTGAGGCTCACATTATATTTCTATTGAACAGCGCTGACCTAGAACCAGAGTGCTCCATCACTGCACGTGTCCTCAAGGAATATAATTCTGTTCCCAAACTCCTGCCCTGTGACAGAGACCCAATTGCGGGCAGACATTTCCTGCTGTCCTGGGCCCACCTGGGTTTCCCCGGATGATCATCTCCTGAGCCACCTTTTTTTATCTCTATTGGAACTTTTGGGGACACCTGCCGGCCCATAACCATGAATGGTCAAACACTAAGTCATGAAGACAGCCTGCATGTAACTAGTTAAAGACAGAGAGGATGCGTTTGACCAGGGGGAGGAAAAAGCCTCCAGGTTCTCAGGAGAATAAAATGAATGAAAAGTTCATTCACAACCACAGCCAGTGAATAGCCTAAAAGGGACCCTACAGCAAGTACCAACTTTGGTGGGGATCATTAGAAGGACACATAGGAGACAAAGACCACAAAAGGTTCTCTGAAACAAAACTAAATTTATTTGCTTGACTGGAAGGCACAAACAGCAAAAGGGAAGAAGTACAGCAAATCTGGGGAGAGTCTGAGTTCCGGTCTCTGGTGGGTTGCCAAGGCCGAGTGTAAACGCTTCTTTGTAGTTGGCCATCGCACTGGGTCATCCTTCAGAGTGCAGCACCATGGCCGAAGGTGTCCAGGGTGGGCCGCAGGAGCTCCCACGGGCACGGTGTCACTCAGATGACAGTTGAGGTGTCTGAAGTCGATCAAAAATCTTTCCTAACGGGATCCGTAGCACATCGGCACGGCTGGCTTCATCGAGTAAGACCCCTTCACGCATCTCTTTGGGAACTGTCAGACCCAATGTCCTTCTTTCGGTTAAGGCAAAACGTACCCGTGTACTTAGAAAAACGAATTTCATGTGGACAGGTTGCCCTTCAGGTTGTAACAAGGCAAAACATGAGAGACACACAAAACCCGTACACGATGTTCAAAGTGACATTACACACGACGGCCAATAGGTGGGAGCGACCCAAATGCACACCAATGCGGAATGGGTACATGGATGTGGCACGTTCAGAGAACCAGACATCACTCAGACACGGAAAGGAATCAGGTACGAACACGTGTTACAACGTGGGTGAACCTCAGAAACGTTATGCCAAGGAAAAGCGGCCAGATACAAAAGTCACACACTGCAACTCCGTTCCTAGGAAGCATCTAGAAAGGGAAGTCCGCCCAGACACAAGGCAAACTGGTGGTTACCTGGGCTGGGAGGGGGATGGGAGCCTAGTGCTTAAGGGCTACAGAGAGCTTTGGGGTGCTGAGAAGTTTTCCCAGCAGGGATGGCGGCAGCAAACCCTACACTAGTAGATGCCACTGAATTCTACACTTCACACGCGTTGTTTCTTATGCGAATTACATCTCAATAAAAAGAAAGGGGGGAGGAGAAACCAAGATGGCGGCATAGGGTAGACACCCGAATGCAGCCTACCACAACAAATTTGAATTTAGAACTGAAAAACAGGGGAGGCATTGCCCTGAAGTGCCTGACGGCTAGCTGAGAGGAGGCTCTGCCATCTGGGAAGGAGAAGAAGGCACGCTGAACCTCAGGAACTGTGAAGGTACGGAGAACTGTGTGCGCGAAAAAGCGCTGGTTCACTCCTGGTGTGCGGAGAGGAAGGGCAGGACCAAGATTGCTGCTGGCTCACTCTTGGCGCGTGAAGAGGCCAGGCTGGGCTGAGTTCACTACTGGCTTACTCCTGATGCGCTGAGAGGGCGGGCCGGGCTGAGTTCGCTACTGGCTTACTCCCTGCGCGTGGAGAGGGCAGACAGCTAACGCGCAGCTGGCTTTCTTGTTCGAGAGGAAAACAGAATCAGACTATTGCTCTGATAGATGGCCCCAGACAGGGAGAGGCCAGGCTGTCAGGCAGTGGGCAGAGATCTCTCGGAGGTGTATGAAGCCAGAGGTCATTACTGTGGGACTTGGGGAGGAGCCCACGGGAAAACAAAGCTTGTCTGCACCAACCCAAGACTCTGCCCCATCCAAGCTGAGCACAGAAGCTCTCCCAGAGGCTGGCTTTCTCTAAGGAGGGACTGGCCGGAATCCAAAGCTTGTCTGCGCCTTTACCAAAGAGGTGCGCGCGCCTGCAACCAATCTTCCGAACCTCTCCGCGAACAGGACTTTTCTAAGGAGAGACTGACAGGGAACCAAAGATTGTCTGTGCCACCCCGAGACCATGCCCTATCCAAGCGGAGTACAGAAGCCCTCCTAGCTGAGACACTGCTGATCCTCACAGCCAATTGGCTTGGAGATCAACGCTTCCCAGTGATACCAACAATAAGCAAGGCTTAACAACAAGTCTGCACACACAGCCCACAAAGGGCTACACCAAGACTGTCCACCGCAGGTAACTGGGAAGGCTGTGCTACTGGGCTCTACCAGAACACCTAGCACACAAAACTATTCCATCAAATCAGGGAAACAACTAAAATGCAGGCAAGAGGAAGGACACAAAGGAAGGAGATGAGATGGAGGAAAAGAAAAGATTGGACATTGAGTTCAAAACTAGTTATAAGGTTATTCAACAATATTCTAAAAAAGGCCGATAAAATAAATGAGACCTATGAGGATATGAAAAGAGAGCAACTAGAAATAATAAGGGATCAACTAGAAATGAAGAAAACATTGTCTGAAATAAAAAATATTATACAAAGTCCTAAAAACAGACTGGAAGATCGCAAGAATCAAGACAAAGATTTAGAACACAAAGAGCCGGAGGACACTCCTCTGCAGAAGGGAGAAGATAAGAGAGTCCAGAAAGTTGAAGATAGTGTAAGAAACCTCTGGGACAATTTCAAGCGAACCAACATCAGAATTATGGGGATTCCAGAAGAAGAGAGAGAGCAAGATACCGAAAGAATTCTGGAAGAAATAGTGACAGAAAACTTCCCCCATCTGGGGAAAGAAATAGACTTACAAGTCCAGGAAGCCTGCAGAACCCCAAACAAAAGGAATCCAAGAAGGACCACACCAGGACACATCATAATTAAAATTCCAAGAGCAAAAGACAAAGAGAGAATATTAAAAGCAGCAAGAGAAAAGCAGGTAGTTACCTATAAAGGAGCACCCATATGATTGTCAGTTGATTTCTCAACAGAAACCATGTAGGCAAGACGGGAATGGCAAGAAATATTCAAGGTGATGAATAGTAAGAACCTACAGCCCAAAATAATCTACCCAGCAAAGCTATCACTCAGAATCGAAGGCCAGATAAAGAGCTTCACAAATAAAAAAAAAAGCTAAAAGAGTTCATCACCACCAAACCAGAATTACATGAATTGCTAAAGGGGGTTATTTAGGAAGAGGAAGAAGATAAAGATAAAAATTATGATCAACAAATATGTAACTATCAACAAGTGAATCTAAAAACCAAGGGAATTAAAAAATCTGATGAACAATATTAACTGTTGAATATAATAGAATCAGAGGTATGGAAGGGGAGTGGACTGACGATTCTCGGGGAAAAGGGGAGTGGCGGTGCGGGAAGAGACTGAACAAAAACTGTGCACCTATGGATTAGGACAATGGGGGGTGGGGAAAGGACAGAGGGTGGGGTGGGAACCTGGTGGAGGGGAGCAATTGAGGGGGGGAAGAGGATCACATTTGTAATAATCTGAACAATAAAGATTTAAAAAAAAAAAAAAGGGGGGGGGGACAGAAAAGTTGAGGCATCTTTGGAGGCACATTGAAAGCCCCCAGAGGCAGAAAAGAGGTGAGGGAGACTGTGGAGCAATGGCTCAGTGAGCCTGGGGGGGAGGGGAGGATAAAGAAAAGGGGGCCAGGTTCCGCCTCAGACTCGAACAAGGCCCCCAGATAAGGCCCCCAAACAAGGCTGCTAACAAGGCCGCAAAAATGTGAAAGGCAGCCCAGCCTGTGTGGCTCAGTGGTTGAGCGTCTAGCCACGAATCAAGAGTTCGCCAGTTCAATACCCAGTCAGGGCACATACCGGGTTGCAGGCTGGATCCCCAGTGGGGACCGTACAGGAGGCCGTCAACTTTGCCTCTCATGGATGTTTCTCTCTTTTCCTCTCTCTCTAAAATAAAAAACAAACAAACATATTTTTTAAAACTTGAAAGACAAACAAATAAAACTCATTCCAAATGGTTACCTATGTGCTTTTCTGCAATAAGCCACACTTCTAAAACTAGAAACGACTGCAGAAAGGGAGAAAACACGGCATCCAGAAATGCCCTTTCCCAGGCCTGCTTGCAGCCTGCAGGAGAGCTGGGCCCTGGGGGGCGCCTGGGGCACAGAGCCTTCCAGAGGCCCGGACACCGCCCCGCCCGCCGCTCTGCCGGGGCCCCTCTGCACACTGGAAGGTCTCCCGTGGCCTCCGCACAGGGCGACAAACATCGTTTTAGTCGTTCCAACATAGTCATTCCAACACTCTTAATAAACACACTGTAACCTCCGATTCGCATACACTGCGGCGCCAAAACCATTTGAACTAAATAAGCAAATATAAAGTACATTCTGCAGAAAGATTCTAACATTTCATAGGTCCCTTCAGTCTATACCATGTCCAGTGAAACCATTTCAAAGGCTGGGCCCCTCCTTTCACCCAGTAAGGCGCGGACAGACACTCAGTGCTGGAAGCCAGCCAGAAGGCAGTCCCCGTGTGCTGGCCCTCCCGGGAGGCGTCCACAGCACTGGACTCGGAGACGGAAGGAACGAGCTGCCGCCAGGACAGGCAGCTGGGCTCAGGGAGGGCCCGGTCACCTGGACCAGATGAGTCAATGGCAGGGACCTGTTGCCCAACAGGCAACTCTCAAGTGCTTCAGAGGGCACATTTCATGTGATGTGCTTAACGCAGCGAACAGTTAAAAACCACTCATCTTAAATTAATATAACGTAATCAGCTTTGTACAGTTAATTGATTCAGAAAACCAGAGGCTTCGGGAGGTTAACCTGAGCCAGGTGTGGATTTCATACACTTTAGAACAGGGGTCTTCAAACTACGGCCCGCGGGCCACATGCGGCCCGCAGAGGAGTCTGATCCGGCCCGCCAGGTTTTTTGGGCAGTGAGCGCAGCCGAGGTGTTACAGTAGGAATTAGTAGTTCATATAGTCCGGCCCTCCAGCTTTCTGAGGGACCGTGATCTGGCCCCCACTTTAAAAAGTTTGAGGACCCCTGCAGAACATGACAGTGGCAGCAACCAAAACAATAATGCAAGCAAAACAATCCCGGGTTATTAAATCACTCCCACTTCTATGTAAAAGCCACAGGGTTGTGCTTCAGTATAAACTTTGCATGGCTGAAATGGAAAATACTCACACAATAAAATACACCAGCCAAGCTGGCATGGCTCGGGGGTTGAGCTTTGACCTATGAAGTGGAAGGTCACGGGTCAATTGCCAGTCAGGGCACATGCTTGGGTTGCGGGCTTAATCCCCAGGGTGGGGCTTGCAGAATGCAGCGGATCAATGATGCTCTCTCATCATTGATGTCTCTCTTTTTCCCGCTGCCTTCCTCTCTGAAATCAACATAAACATATTTAAATGAATAACCTGGAAAGCAACAAAATCTCAGAACTCACTTTGGTAGATGCTCTTAGGGTTTCCAACGGAGAGACCACAACGCAGGACTCAGCATCGGGGGGTGCCGGGCAGGCCTACTTTCTCTTTGCCCTTGGCCTGGCCGGCTGGCTGCTGGCCCCCACCTGGCTGAGCTGGTTGCACAGATGCTGACCCCTCAGCCCCTGAGAGCAGCACGACCTGCCACTGCACCGGCTTGGACTGTGGCAGCTGCTGGAAGGCGGACGGCAGCTGGACCAGCCGCTGCCCAGGCCTTGTCTGGCCCGAGCCAGGCTGGGACAGCGGAGCTTGCTGGGGCTGCAGGACGCCTCCTACCCCGTTGAGGTTGATGACAGCAGCAGCCTGCTGGGCGGGCGGGCCTTTGCGGGATCTGCTGGGAGCCTTCGCCCTGGAAACCTTCCTCGCCGGCTGCCGAAGACGAGAAGCGGGGGGCTGTGCAGGTGGCGGCTGTGCTACCAAGTGGCAGAGCAGCTGCTGCGGCTGCTGGGCCTGCTGCAGGATGGTGGAGATGTCCGAGCCCTCAGGGACCCAGAGCACCTGGCTGGGCTTGAGACTGGACATGTTTCCGAGCACGTACTGCATGCCGCCTTGGGGGGCAGCCTGGGGGGCGGCCGGCCCTGCGTTCTGGGGCTGGCCTCCGGAGGGCAGGCTGCTGGGCTTCGCCCCTGAAGCAGCCCTGGCCCCGCGGGGAGAGGCCTGAGCGGGGTTGTGCTCTCTCACCACAGTCTGCACGATGCGGACGGGGCCGACCAGCTGAACGACCTTGGGGTCAAAAGCGGTGTGCTTGACCTGGATGAACGGGGCTATGCGGGATGCTCTGGCAGAAGACACAGTGGCTGCAGGAAGGGTGCGGACTCGGTTTCCTTTTGCAGAAGATTTCTTGGGAAGACGTGGTGGCTGACAAGCAGGGGCAGGAGATGGAAGCTCTCGAACCCTGAGGGGCTGCTGTGAAGGCAGAGGCTTACCCGAGGAGCTCTTCCCTGAGCTGCAGGGACGACTGAGGGCCGGAGGTGTGCGCTGGCCTTCCTTGCCCGGTGCTGCGGGCGGAGTGGACACGGCCTGCGGCTGCTCTGCTGCTCTCCCCGGACAAAGCTGGCTGAGACGGGTGAAGCCACTGGAGCCCCGTGGCACCCTGACTGGACGTTTGTCCCTCTTCTTCACCAATCTCTTGGACTGTCTGGCTGCTTTGGCAGCACCAGGCTTGGACCTAGACATGCGGCTATAGGAATGGTCATTTATGACCGACAGGAGGTGAGACATCCGTCTCCCACAGCTGACTTTTTCACGGGGCCTTTGCCCAGAGATAAATGGATCGTTCAGAGACTTCATGACGGTCGGCTTTGTTGCCGGAGATAGCTTGCCAGCTTCACGTACAAATAGAGAATCATCCTGTGCCTCCAGGTCTGGCCAGGTAATTGAGTGAGCATTGTCATATTTGAAAGGCCAATCTTCTGCAGCGTATTTTTCCACCTCGAAATCAGAAGGGGACACCAAGCCAAAGGGTAGCTGTTCCCACATACCTACCAAATTTCCTTCTTTGAAAAGGTCAAGGTCATCCAGCTGATCTGCTTGACTTTCTTCGCTTTTCTGGTCAGGAGCCTGTGCCCTCAGCTCAGGAGGGGGTGGGCTGTGAGACACCTCCGGCTGCGGGTCCAGGGAGGCTGCAGAGCAATCCTGGAGGCTCCTTTTCATTGGGGGAGTGTTCATCTTTTGCTTGTTGTAGAGCAGCTGGTTTTCAATGCAGGCTACTGACACAGAAGGGTCGAGGCACAAGGGCTCCGCAGTAGCTAAGATCAGCTGACTCTCAAGCGAAAGTCTGTCTTCCTGGGTCCAGATCTGGTCATCGCTGGTTATGGACTGCACATCAGAAGCTAACGTCTGCATCGTTGGGCGTAAGAGGACGTGCCTGCTCCGGAAAGCACTGCGGTCCGAGTGCGTGCACCGTCTGTAGTCCCGCACCTCGGTGATGACACACCCGCTCTGAAAGATGTCCACCTGAGACTTTTCCAGGACGTCCACCAGATCAGGGCACAGCTCCTCTGCATCCAGATACTGAAGGAAGTCGCTCTGCTGGTAAGGCAGCAGCACGGTCTCCAAATACGCTTCCGTCTGGACCCTGAGCACCAGCGAGTACTCCTTCTCGCCCGGGAGCAGGTTGACCAGCAAGCAGGGCGGGGACTCCCTCTTGACCAGCTTCTCCAGCAAGTGCACGTTGCGCATCAGCTCCTCGGGGCCCTCGGGCTCCCGCCCGCACTCCTCCACGTAGATGTCGTACAGCTTCTCCTGCAGGGATTTGCCCTCAGCGGAGGCGGCTTTCCTCTTGGGAGGCCTCTGCTGGGCGCCCTCAATGGCCCGGCCCGCGCGGTCCACAGCTCGCTCCAGAGCCCTCTGCATGGTGACACGAAGCGGGGGCCTGAGAGGAGAGAGCGCGTAAGTAAGAGCGCTGTGGCTCGCTCAGCAGTCCGTCTGCAATGTCGTCTGCAGTGTCCATGTATCGCTTTGCAAATGTTGCGACTCGAGTGAGCAGCGACCGGCTTCCCCTCACAACAGACACGAGAAAACCCCCTCCTGGCCCGAAGGCCGTGCCCCTGAGCGCGCCACCCTCATCAGCCAGCAACGCGGAAAGGACTTACGATCGGGCCGCCTGTCCGTGCAGCAGCCGCCTGAAGCCGCACCTCGCTCACCGAGCCTCGAGGTCTGCAGCCTGGGCCGGAAGTGGGGGCGCCCTCTCTCTTTTCCGTGCTCCCAGGCTGGCGGGTCGGTCACGGGTGCGCATGCATGCTCTGCCTGGCTTGCGTGCTGGCGCCCTCTGCAGGCCAGGGTCCCGCAGCATCCTCCTGGCGCCTGCTGCCACCCCCAGGGGGCGCCAGGCCCAGCCCCGCACTTCCTGTGGTGGCGCCCCCACACTTTCCCCTGGACAGCCAGGCCTGGTGCCCCCTGGTTTGTGCGGTCACCCCCAAAAGCAGGCACCCCAGAGCAGAAGCAGCAGGCACACAAATACATACGTGTTGGGCACGCTTTAAGTACTCCCCGATGTCTGTGGCTAAGCGCTTGGGGACAGTGGTGCAGGTGCGCTGCTTTTCGCCAGAAGCACTTGGTCAGGGGTCAGTCCCCGTTATTGAAATCTCTTGTCCGTGGCAGGGCTGTTCCTCGTGTCCTCAGGTTTCACACACGCCAAGGGGTTGGGTCCACAGCTATGGGTCCTGCAGACGTGGAGGCTTTGGGGCGAGCAATGGAATTCAATGAGTCGTCCGCAGTCTCCCGCCCAGTGGCATGCATACAGATTGCACGTAGCGCGGCTCCTTACACATAAGTACTTACACCCTCCTCCCCACGTATTACATAACGACATTCTGTTATTTATTTATTTTTAAGTATGTGGCAGCCCTAACCTGTTTGGCTCAGTGGATAGAGCGTCAGCCTGCAGACTGAAGGGGCCCAGATTCGATTCAGGTCAAGGGCATGTCTTGGTTGTGGGCACATCCCCAGTGGGGTGTGTGTAAGAGGCAGCTGATCAATGATTCTCTCTCATCGATATTTCTAACTCTATCCCTCTCCCTTCCTCTCTGTAAAAAATCATATATATATATATATATATATATATATATATACACACACACACACACACACACACACATGTATATATATATATACACACACGCACATATATATATATATATATATTAAAGTATGTGACAGGTATATTATACTGTCCATGAATTACAGTGCAGGATTAAACTATTTCTTTTATTTCTTGATTTGCATCTGAGCGGGTGGAGAACTGTTGTTCCAGGTGATGGCAGCTAATTTAATTGATTGCTGTAAGTGTAGACCTGAGCTACAGTCCTAATGGTGGATTTGGATGGTATGGAGTCTTAGAGAATTATTGCGACATTGTTTTCCATTACCTCTGTTACTTTGAAATCTGCCAGCCTTCTTGGGCAGCTTTTTAAAAGAACCTCTTGATGCTTACATGTAGACAGAATGAGAAAATGATATGTGTAGTGAAGTCTCACAAATGAGAAGAATCCCAGACAATTTGGCACAACTCCCGAATTACAGACTACTATAAAATAAATGTGCTTTTCCATCAATAGCAATGATGATAATTATATACATCGTAGATACCGTTTATTGAAATAGGATTAAAAACTCCTCCACTAGGAGTTCCTTAAAGATGACCTTCATTTGAGAATAGACAAGAATAATTTTCTTCTGGCATATCAATTGTCTTTGAGCAAATGTGCACTTGTGGAGTACCTCAATGGGGCTTGAAATCAGTTGAGTTTCTTAACTCTTTCAAACATCTTTCCCTGCCTTTCTTCCCGTCTATATGCTCCAACTTAGGCAAAGCATAAGACTGCATAGCTGAATCATATTTTGCTATCCAATAATCTAAATATCCAACTGTAATAAAGCCCCAATTACTGAGGTCAACATGAGCTCTGCCCCTCATTCCAACGCTGCCTTATTCTTCCAACTTGAAGAGATGAACTTAGTTCGGACCTGACTCTTGCAGGCTCCTCACCAGCCAGGACCCTTTTCACCTTCCGTCCCCATGAACTTGCTGAGCGTTGGGTCTGAAAAAGGGTCATTCTGTGACAATATTCCATGTAGGCAGAGACGCTCGTTAGAATGGCAAAGCTCTGCTTCTTGTTGGTCTGAACTAGACATTTTGTTGGATTGGAAGTGGCACAGTGGCCCTGTGTTGGAGTCAGGTTATCCTCCTAAACCTTAAAGAAGTCCAAGACTTCTGCTGGCTGCTCCTAACTGGCAGACTGGACTTTCTGGCTTCTCAGCATGGCACAGGAGGAAGGCCGGGTCTAGCGTGAGCCATGTTGGGGGCGGGCCTAGAGCACTATCATGTAGGAGACACCCACTCCCCGGGTTGTGCGAGTCCTGGGTCAGGGCCTTAGATGCTTCACTTGCCTCACGTTGTCCCAGCCCTGCAACTAGGCCTCTTGCTGCCTGAACCTGCCTCCGTCCCAGCCTCATCTCTCTCTTTTGTGTTTCTATGCTCTGCACATAGTCAGCGAGCTATGTGCTCTGATTGTTACATAGCTTACATTTTTCAGGCAGCCATGCCTCATAAATACCTATATCCCAGGTTTTTTACCACATGCAATACCAGACAAACCAAGTGCATCCTCCTAAAAGCAATCCATAGATAAAGACTCTCCCACTTGTTAATGCTATTAGTGTGTTTGCCAGCAGGTCTGTCATTAGCATGTGTACAAGGACATCTGATTGGCTCCCTTTTCTTTCCTTCCCAGTATGCCCTTCAGTAGAAGGAGAGACTGGGTTACAATCTTCTCTTACCCCCTTTCTCCCCAGATTCCAAGGGACAGGAATGGGAGGCAGCCTGTCTTCTGTGGCCATTTACAGCTGTCCTGATTGTGGAAGCTCTGGAGCCCTAGGAGAAATGTGGGTTTTCAAGTTGGATGTACGGACAAATGACACAACCACTGAAGCTCAAATCTCATTCTTTCCCCTTTCCATGTTACACTAAAGAAGTCATTACATCTTAGTCACTTCATCTGAGGAATGGGAACATTATCTACCTCACTGGTTTATTGTTATGACTACATGAGTATGTGTATCCTATATAATAAAATCCTAGTATGCTAAGTGTCTGACCATTCATTTGACCGTTTGACCATTCGACCAGTCGCTATGACACACACTGACTACCAGGGGGCAGACGCACCAAACGGTAGGTTAGCTTGCTGCTGGGGTCTGGCCGATTGGGACTTGGTGAGATGGGCCAGACATGCCCTGAAGCCCTCTTGTGGCCCCTCCCCAGCCCCAGTCATGCACCGGTGGGGTTCCTCGGCCTGGCCTGTGCCTTCTCGCAATCTAGGGCCCTTCAGGGGATGTCAGAGAGCCAGTTTCAGCCCAATCCCTGCAGGCCAGGCCTCTAGTATATATAAACTAATTTCAGAGAGGAAAGGAGATGGAGAGAGAGAGATGGAGAGAGAGAGAGAGAGAGAGAGAGAGAGAGAGAGAGAGAGAGAGAGAGAGAGAGAGAGAGAGAGAGAGATAGTGTGCAATATTGAAGATGAGAGAGAATCATTGATTGGCTGCCTCCTGCATGCCCCAGACTGGAGATTGAACCTGTAATCCAGGCATATGCCCTAACTGGGAATCGAACCATTGATCTCCTATTTTATAGGTTGACACTCAAACAATGAGCCACACCGGCCAGGCTGACTACATGAGTCTTTTGTGTGAAAATACTTCTTAAAAGGTGTGTCTAGGTACTATATTATTGCTATAATCAGTGAATGTCTGCAGCCTTCTATTTGGGTGCTCATTTGTGACTTGTTCTGAAGTTGGTAGCTCTGGGTTCTGATTACAAGGCCTATTAGTTGTCAAAGGTCTGTCAGCATCATGGCATCCTGGATGACAGGAATCCTTTGGTTTGAAAACATAACCTGGATCCTAAATCCACTCTTACAGCACCACTTTTGTCGTTATATTTCTTCTCACTGTCTACAATTATGTATTTGTATAAATATAATACCATTTAACACTATTAAGTATTTACTACCTGCTAAGTACTTTTCTATGCACCTTAAGTGCAATATCCCGTTTAACCCTCCCCTCCCAACAATCCAATGAGATCATTATTTTTAATGATAGATTTTATTATAGAAATAAAGTTGTATATGTTCAAAATGGTATGCTCTGTTTCAAGAAATTAATACTAAATTGTGAGAAATTTCTCATGTTACAGTTGCCATGATTAACTTTCAAAATTTGTCAGACTTTTAGCCTGTCTTCAATTTTTCATAGGGATAAATGAAAATATAAAGAAAATATTTGTGCATAAAAATTCTACTTACCTAAATCTTTCAACTTTGTTCGTGTAGTTTTTTTCTCCTAACGTTGTTGTTGTTGATAAAATATCCTCACTAGGATATTTTTCCTTTGATTTTTAGCGAGTGGATAGAGGGGGAGAGACAGAGAGAAACATCAATGTGAGGGAGACACATCGATTGGTTGCTTCCTGCATGCGCTCTGACCAGGACCAGGGATAGAGCCTGCAACCAAGGTTCATTCCCTTGACCAGAATGAAACTGGGGACCCTTCAGTCCACAAGCTGATGCTCTATCCACCCAGCCAAATTGGCCAGGGTTCCCCTAACTTTTTATGGAAATGTTACGTACATATAGAAAAGTTCATGTGAATGTTCAGCCTAATGAATTTTCACAAAGTGAGCACAGTCATATAACCAGTACCCAAATCAAGAAATAAAGTATTACCTGAACTTCAAAACCCCCATCATGTCTGCTTCCAGCAATCACACCATCACCTTCCACAAAGGGGAACTTCTATGCTAACTTCATGATTTCATGAACTTGATGTTTAGCTTTTTTTTTTTTTTTTTTTTTTTGAACTTGATGTTTAGCTTTTTTTCATTCAATATTCACCTGTCTTGTGTGTGGTTCCAGTTGGTTCATCTCCAAGAAGATAAGTACACTGTTGTTATTAACCCTACTTAATAGATTAGCAAACTGAGTCACAGAGAGGTTAAGCTAACTTTCTCAGAATCACACACTAGCAAGTGGCACAGCTGGATTTCGAACCCAAGACTCCATTCCATTAACCAATTTTCTATACTGCTCCTCATTGTTATTTACTTAACGTCTATCTCTTCCACTATAGTGTAAGCTCCATTTTGACCCAGCACCTAGCATCTAGCATATCCCAGATGATCAATAAATATTTCCTGAGTGAATGAGGAATGAATGAATATCAAATAGGTCTGCTTCTACAATTCAGTGTTTTTGTCTAGGGCCGTGGTCGGCAAACTGTGACTCGTCAGCCACATGTGGCTCTTTGGCCCCTTGAGTATGGCTCTTCACAAAATACCACGGCCTGGACGAGTCTATTTTGACGAAGTGGAGTTAGAAGAAGTTTAAGTTTTAAAAATTTGGCACTCAAAAGAAATGTCAATCATTGTACTGTTGATATTTGGCTTTGCTGACTAATGAGTTTGCCGACCACTGGTCTAGGTTACTAGAAATGCATCAGAAGGCTCTGTATCTTCCTTTTGTTCTTCTTGATTATGGCTATCTCCTTTAGTTTTATATAAATGCTAACATTTAATATATAAACATGGTCTAAATAGTATATCTTGTAAATATAAAGATACTAGGGGCCCAGTGCACAAATTTGTGCACCTTGAAAGGAACTGTGGGCTACAAGGCTGTGGTGGGCACAGGGGCAGGTCTCAGCCCATCCTCTGTGCCCCTACTAGCACCTCCTGCCCCAGCCCCCAGTCCCCTGTCTGCCAGCAGCCCTGCCACCTGTGGTCACTGCCCCCTATTACCCATTTGGCCACAGTGCCATGTTGAAGAAAGATTTGCTTCTGTGTCTAGACTCTGGAGAGTTCCTGGGCCTCATCTTCTCCTCCCATGTGAGGGAGACACAAGGGTAATGCCATTTGGCCACTGCTCTAGGAGTTGGAATGACCCGTTCATGAGCTCCTGCAAGTCTCAGTGCAGTTTAGAAATGATTATCGCGCTCTTAACCCTCAGCTTCCTGTGCAAAATGGTGATGCCCATAGACAGTTGATCCCCTGAGGCAAGAAGAAAATCCTGCATGTTTGCAACAACATGAATGGACCTGAGGGCGCTATGGTAAGAGAGTTAGGTCAGTCAGAGAAGGACAAGTACCACATAGTCTCACTTACACGTGAAATCTAAACCCTCCCCCGCCCCTCAAAAAAAAAAAAAAAAGAAACTCACAGAAAAAGAGATCAGATTTGTGGTTATCAGAGGCAGGGCAGGGAGGGGGTGGGGAAAGAGGGGATTGGAGGAAGGTGGTAAAAAGTACCTGGGATATAATGGACAATATGGCGACTACAGTGAACAGGGAGCTGGACTTTCCCACTCTTATACTTGTCTGTCCCTGGCTCTTTCTAGCTCTTCAAAGCAGTTGCAATACCTAAGAGCAGTTTTACAAAAAGTCACAGATACCCATTAGAAGCAAAAGCGCACAGAAGCCAGGAGCATGTAGAAACTGTAAATGGGACACAAGGGGATCAAAGCGTATCCATCTCAGAAGGTGATGGGCCCTAGTAGAGGCTAATCCTGGAGGGTAAGGGGTGGGTCTTTCCTACAATGGAGTGAAAACTGTATATTGAACAAACTTGAAGAAGGGGCTCTTCCTTTCTCTCCAGAAGGCCTGGAGTGGGCCTGGAAGCAAGGCCAAGAATTGGGATGTGGCCTGGCCGCAGTAGCTCAGTGGTTGAGTGTCAACCTATGAACCAGGAGGTCACGGTTCAATTCCTGGTCAGGGCATATGCCTGGGTTACGGGCTCGAATCCCTGATCATTCAGGAGGCAGCCAATCAATGATTCTCTCTCATCATTGATGTTTCTCTCTCTCTCTCCCTTCCTCACTGAAATCAATAAAGTTACTTTTTTTAAAAAAAGAAAAAGAACTGGGATGTGCCTTCAAACAGACCCCACTCTCCTCAATGAAGTGTTTAATGTCCTCCATTCTTTTCTTAGACCACATGTGTCAAACACAAGGCCCGCGGGCCAAATCCAGCCCGCCAGGCCTTGCAATGTGGCCCGCACCGCACTGTCATCACTGCACTCTGCTGTCAGTTTATGACATTGTCAGTTTATGACTGTTCAGTAAACCATTAGGCCCGCGATTTAGGCTGGATTTTAGATTTTGGCCCCTTCTCTGATTGAGTTAGACACCCCTATCTTAGACTATGATAAGAGTCATATTTAGCACCCAGTTAAAAGCATTTTTTGTCTTATGCCATTAAGTTATTCCCAACTGGCCGGTAAAGTCTTAAACACATTCTCACCTGCTGTTGTGGGGAAATGGAAGGTAGGCCAGTACAAGGAGTGTGGCCCACCCCAGATCACCCTACACTGCTCCATGATAGCAGTGTCACATGGAGGAAGACTGGCTGCAGATCACGGTGACCCAGAGCAGGAGCTGGAGCTGATGAATCAGCAATTGGGCCAAGTAGATGACTCTGGAGAAGATAGATGACAAACCCCTTTTTTCCGAGTATAATAGAAAAAAGTAACCTTTGATGAGAGTAAAGAGAAGCTAACTTGGGTTACACTTAAAGTGTCACACCTGATGTGAGAGGTTTTTACAAGAGATGACACCTTCATACCTTGGCCTTATAAGGGCCAGATTGTTATCAAAATGACAATGGTACAAGGCATAGACTCTCTGAGACAGATGAAGAGATAATGAACAACATTTCCAGAAAAAAAAATGTAAGCCTGGAGTTATATCTAGCTTTTATATCTCGCAAAACTAAAATTACAGCTGGGGTTATCATCTTTTCTTATACAACTGTAATTTGGTATTAGACAGTGTTATATACTTAGTAGCATTAGTCAGCCTTATTAACACAGATCTGATGATATAATTTTTCTTTTAAAAATATTTTAAGATTTTACTCTTTTCAAAATGTAAGGATGACAGAATAGGAGGTACTATATAGTAACTTCTTTGAGTAAAGTAAAATAGTGAGCTTGAATATACATATAATTTAATATGTAAATATATTATATAAATATTAAATTTATATAAATTTCACAATTAAATATAACAAAAGATCATTTTCCCTTATCTATATATATAAAACCTTAATATGTAAATAGACTGAACAGTGGAACAACCAAACAACGGGTCTCTATGACGTGCACTGACCACCAGGGGACATGCATGCAACATGGCAGGCATTAGGAGCAGGCAGCAGAGTGTGGAACATGGCGGGCAGCAGCTGCAACAGGATGGTGGATCAGGTGAGTGGGGGCACCAAACCAAGGCAGGCACTGGTTGCTGTCATTGGGGCGAGCATCTGGTAGTTACTGAAAATTCTTTGCTCCCACGTGTCATGGTCCTACCCGCCCCCCGCCCCCCCCCCCCCGACTCAGCACCCATACCTGCTGCTGGCCCCTGCCCCAATTGCTCAGCACCATCAGCAGGTGCGGCAGCTGCTAGCCCTGATCACCCCTCAGGGCTTCTCCATCTCCCTCTGCTCCTGAGGGGCGATCAGGGCAGCAGCAGCTGCTGCTCATACCCACTGACAGTTCCAGCCCCAATTGTTCCCTGCTGTCAACAGTTGCAAGCAGGGCCAGCTCCATCAGCACGTGGGAGCAGCAGCAGCAGCAGCAGGAGCAGGGCTGCTGGCAGACAGGGGACTGGGGGCTGGGGCAGGAGGTGCTAGGTAGGGGCACAGAGGATGAGCTGAGACCTGCACCTGTGCCCACCACAGCCTTGAGGCCTACAGTTCCTTTCAAGGTGCACAAATTCGTGCACTGGGCTCTTAGTATCTTTATATTTACAAGATATACTATTTAGACCATGTTTATATATTAAACGTTAGCATTTATATAAAACTATAATGTATATACCAATACATACAAGTATAATTTAATTTTCCTGAGCACCAAGCATACTTTTCGTTTTCTGAGCTACACTGGGTAATTATTATAAAACCATGCAATCTATGGACTGTTTTCAATATTAGTGTTGTGAATAATGAAAAAGGTCTTTGGTTTTAACTGTTGTCCTTGGAGATTTTCTAAGTGGTAACATGAACCCACTCTCCGACCATAGCAGGTATAGCATAGTGGATATATTGATAACTGAGTCTTTGAATGCTAATGCCAATCTGGCTTTGCTTCCAGATCCTGACCTTCTATGTCATCTGCATAATAAGTCTCCTGGATATGAATATATTTTGGACCTGTTTATTTTCTTGTGATTTTCCTCTTTCTAGTGTTTTGAGGGTCTACTAATTGAGGATATGATGGACTATACGCCTCATCTGAATAAGTGCTTCACCTTGGGGGGAAAAAAGTGGTAAGGAGCAGAAAGTGATTCCTAAAGTTCTTGCTAGAATATCTGCCATCCTAGCTAATAAAGACAGAATATTAAAATTTACCAAAACTCCACAACAAAGATGGCAGCGCCCACAGACAAAAAGGAGGGAATATGCAAATATATGTGACAAGGTGAGAGGCAGAAAGGCAGCTCTGGGCCAGAGTGAAGGCAGTGCCGGCAGCCAGGGGAAAGAAGGCCTATTATTGCCCAAAACTTCATGCATTGGGCCTCTAGTTTTTTTGTTTTTGTTTTTGTTTTTAATATATTTTATTGATTTTTTACAGAGAGGAAGGGAGACGGATAGAGAGCTAGAAACGTCAATGAGAGAGAAACATTGACCAGCTGCCTCTTGCACACCCCCTACCGGGGATGTGCCCGCAACCAATGTACATGCCCTTGACTGGAATCGAACCTGGGACCTTTCAGTCCGCAGACTGACGCTCTACCTTTGAGCCAAATCAGCTTCGGCTGGGCCTCTAGTTTTTAATATAAATGTTAGGAAACCCATAGGTTTTGAGGTAGCACATTTTTTTAAAAAATGTATCTTTTATTGAAAGTATTATAGATGTCCCCTTTTTTGTTTTTTGTCCCATTGACCCCCTCAACTCCATACCTGCCCCTCCCAGGCCTTTGCCAGTCTATTGTGCTCATGGGCTATGTATCTATGCAAGTAAGTCCCCCCCCTACCCCACCTTCCCTCTGAAATTTGTCAGTCTGTTCCATGTTTCTATGTCTCTGGATCTATTTTGTTCATCAGTTTATTTTGTTCATTAAGTTCCACACACGAGTGAGATCATGTGATACTTATCTTTCTCTGACTGGCTTATTTCATTTAGCCTAATACTCTCCAGGTCCATCAATACTGATGCAAATGTAAGTATCTTCTTTTTCAGAGCTATGTAGTATCCCATTGTGTAAATGTACCACAGCTTTTTATCCACTCATCTGCTGATGGGCACTTGGGCTGTTTCCAGATCTTAGCTATTGTAAATTGTACTGCTATGAACATAGGTGTGCATATATACTTTCTGATTGGTGTTAATGAAGAAATAAGCAAATCAGACTACATAAAAATAAAAAGCTTCTGCAAAGCAAAATAAATCATCAACAAAATGAAAAGAGCCCACTGCATGGGAGAACATATTTCCTAATGATATATTTGATAAGGGTTTACTTCCCAAAGTATATAAAAGACTTCTACAACTCAACAAAAGGAAGACAGAAAACCCAATTTAAAAATGGGCTTAGTGGATAGAGTGTCAGCCTGTGGACTGAAGGGTCCCAGGTTTGATTCTAGTCAAGGGAATGTACCTTGGTTGTGGGCACATCCCCAGTGGAGGTATGGAGGCACGTGCACAGAGAGGGCTGGCAACTGAGTACACGGTTGTCTTTTTCAAGCAGGAGGGAGACAAAAGCTCCTGACTGCACCGAACTCCAGTTCTAGGCAAGACTCTGGGGACCCAGACTCATTAGGGGAGAAACTGGACTGGCAGCAGGCAAAACTCGAGGGTGGCTTTCTCTCAGAGGTGCTTGCAATGATTATCAAAAGACACTGAGACCCTGGGAGCGGGCGGGGGGAGGTCATCTTAGGGCAGGGCTGATGGGAAGCCATTGCTGTTTGCTCTGCCTTGAGACCCTGTCCCACAAAGTCATTGCTATTTGCTCTGTCCTGAGGCTCTGCCCCATCCAAGCTGAGTGCAGAGGCTTTTGCAAATGAATGGCCTGGTCCTTTGAATTCTAAACTTACCTAACAATCTGCAGCTGAGTGAGGGAGACCCATAACATCCAAAAGAAGGCCCAAAGCCCTGCAGCAGCTTGCATTGCTTCATATCAGGGCCTCACCCGAGCACCTCCAAAACCCGAACAAAGAAGAGGAATTTGCAGATCTCTCTGTAGCTCCTGTTGGGTAGCCTCAGGCAGAGGCTAATTTAGCACCTCCTTGGAGATTCAAGAGCCAGTGTACCCAGGGATCAGAGTAGGAGCATCCAGATTACAACTCCGCAGATCCATAAGGGACACACTCAGTAAGCAGACTCAGTGAGCACCAAAGTCCCACTGAAACAAGTCTTGCCTCACAAGGGTGTCTCCAGCACAGAAGTTCTCCCATTATTGACACAGCTAATCTTCACAGCCAATTGTCCTGGAGGTCAATTCCTCCCAGTGATACCAACAACAATCAAGGCTTAACTACAATAAGACTGTGCACAGCCCACAAAGGGTGCACCAAGAGAGTCCACCTCAGGTAACTGAGGAGGCTGAGCAACTGGGCCCTATAGGACACCTAGCACACAAAGCCACTCTATCAACACAGGGAAGCAGCCAAAACATGGAGACATAGAAACAGGTCACAAATGAAATAAACGGAGGAAAGCAAACTACTGGATATAGAGTTCAACACCACTGTTATAAGGTTTTTCAAGAATTTTCTAGAAAAGGATAATAAATTTAGTGAGACTGTTGAGGATATGAAAAAGGACCAACTAGAAATCAAGCATACAGTGACTGAAGTAAATAATATACAGAGATCAAACAGCAGACTAGAGGATAGCAAGAATCAAGTCAAAGATTTGAAATACAAAGAAGCAAAAAACACCCAAGTGGAAAAGAAAAAAGAATCCAAATATATGAAGATGGTGTAAGGAGCCTCTGGGACAACTTCAAGCGCACTAACATCTGAATTATGGGGGTGCCAGAAGAATACAGAGAGCAAGATATTGAAAACCTATTTGAAGAAATAATGACAGAAAACTTCCCCCACCTGATGAAAGAAATAGACTTACAAGTCCAGGAAGCGCACAGAACCCCAAACAAGAGGAATCCAAAGAGTACCACACCAAGACACATCATAATTACAATGCCAAGAGTAAAAGACAAAGAGAGAATATTAAAAGCAGTACGAGAAAAACAGTTAGTTACCTACAAAGTAGCACCCATATGACTGTCAGCTGATTTCTCAACACAAACTATGCAGACCAGATGGGAGTGGCAAGAAATATTCAGTGATGAATAGCAAGAACCTACAACCAAGATTACTCTCAGATAAAGAGCTTCACAGATAAGAGAAAGCTAAAAGAGTTCACCAAACCAGTATTTTATGAAATGCTGAAAGATATTCTTTAAGAAGAGGAAGAAGAAGAAAAAGGTAAAGATAAAATTATGAACAACAAATACACACCTATAAACAAGTGAATCTAAAAATCAAGTGAATAAAAAAAATCTGATGAACAGAATAAACTGGTGAATATAATAAAATCGGGGGCATAGAAAGGGATTGAACTAACAATTCTTGGGGGAAAGGAGTGTGGGGGTGTGGGAAGAGACTGGACAAAAATTGTACACCTATAGATGAGAACAATGGGGGGTTAAGGGCAGAGGATGGGGTAGGAACTGGGTGGAGGGGAGCTATGGGGGGGGAGAAGAGGAACAATTGTAATAATCTGAATAATAAAGATTTATTTTTTAAAAAGATGAGTGGATAAAAAAGCTGTGGTACAGTTACACAATGTAATACTACGCGGTTGTAAAAAAGAAGGATCTCTTACCTTCTGTAACAGCATGGATGGGCCTAGGGAGTACAGTGCTAAGTGAAATAAGCCAGTGAAAGAAAGACAAGTATCACATGATCTCACTCATATGTGGAATCTAATGAACAAAATAAACTGAAGAACAAAATAGATCCAAAAACATGGATACATGAAACAGACTGACAGCTGTTAGAGGGGAGGGTGTTGGGGACAGGATGAAAGAAAGTTAAAGGATTAAAAAACATATATATAGCCCTAGCTGGTTTGGCTCAGTGGGTAGTGTCCATCCTGGCTTCCATTCCGGTCAAGGGCCTATGTCTTGGTTGCAGGCTCCTCCCCAGCCCAGGCCCTGGTCAGGGCATGTGCAGGAGGCAACCAATGCATGTATTTCTCTCACATCAATGTTTCTCTCTGTCTTTACCTGTCTCTTCTACTCTCCCTAAAAATCAATGGAAAAATATCCTTGGGTGAGGATTAACCAAAAAAACAAACATACATACAGAACACATAGACACAGTCAACACTGTGATTATAGCCAGAGGGGAATGGGGTGAGGGCTAGGCAGAGGTGGGCAAAGTGAGGGGAAATGGGGAAAGAGACTTTGCTTGGGGCAATAGCTGCACAATGTAGTATACAGATAATGTTTTATTGAGCTGTACACTTGAAACCTATGTGGTTTTGTGAATGAATGTCACCACCAATAAATTCAATAAAACAGTAAAAGAAGTTACTCTTTCTTTTCAAACTCTTCATTAGTTCTCTACTGTCCCCAAGAAGTAAAATATAAGGGTTCTGAAGCAATTATGAGGATAGTGGTAAAGAAAAAAATGGCTAACCTTTAATGAGTTCCCACTTTGTACAGGCATTGTTCTATGGACATGGTTTATATAGACAACATCACTTAAACTTCAAAACAACTAAATGAAGTAGGTGTCATCATCACCACCACCACCATCCCAATCTATATATATAAAAGCCTAAGTGACCATTACGACTGGCTGACTGGCTGGTAGCTATGATGTGCACTGACACAAGGGGGCAGATGCTCATTGCAGGAGCTGCCCCCGGTGGTCAGTGTGCTCCTACAGCCAACCTCCCATGGTCAGCCAACCTCCTACAGTTCCCCCTGCCCCACCCCCAGCAGGCAGGCCAAATGGGCCCTGATCAGGACTGAGCAAGACATCCCAATTGGCCCCTATCGCCGGCCAGGCTGAGGGACCCCAACTGTGCACAAATTTGTGCACTGGGCCTCTAGTCTATAAATAAAAAACATAAAAAATAACTTACTTAAAGTCGCACAGATAATTAGTGGAATTAGGGTTTAGGCAAAGGAATCTGTAGAAATTCACAAGGTGATTCTAAAATGTGTATGGAAAGACTAAAGAAATTTGGATAGCCAATATTACTATGCAAAAGAAGAACAAAGTTGGAACTTTATTACTACCTGATTTCAAAACTTATTATATAGCTACAGATATTAATATAGAGTGCCATTTGTACAAAGATAGACAAACAGATCAGTGGATCAGAATTCAGAGCCCAGAAATAAGGCTTCACATATATGATCAATCAATTTTTCACAGAGGTGTAAAGGCAATTCAATGGAGAAAGGACAGTCTTTTCAACAAGAGATGCTGGAACACTTGGGCATCCATGAGCAAAAATTGAATCTTGATGTCTACTTCACATATTATACAAAAATGAACTAAAAATGGACAACCTTAAAACTTCCAGAAGAAAAGATAGCAGAATATTTTGTGACTTTGGGTTGGGCAACAATTTCTTACATATGACACCAAAAGCACAACCCAGTAAAGAAAAAAGTGATAAATTGGACTTCATCAATATTATAAGATTCTGTTCTTTGAAAAGACACTGGTAGGAGAATGAAAAGAAAAGCTAAAGATGAGGGAGAAATATTTTCCAAACACATATTCCTAAATGACATATTCAGATCATATCAATGAATCTCAACCTCACTAATAAGAAAACCGCCCAATAAATAGACAAAATATTTAAAGAGACATGTCAACAAACATATGTGGATAGAAAAATGAACTCATAAAAAGATATTCAACATCACTAGTAATTAGGGAAATATAAATGAAAACCACAATGAGGTATGCTAGACAACTATTAGAATGATTCAAAACAAAACAAACCTGACAATACTAAGTGATGGCAAGGATGTGGAGCCACTAGGACTCTAAATGCTACTGTTTGGAAATATAAAAGGGTACAGCCACTTTCAAAATAGTTTCTTATAAAGTTAAACATTACCTACCACATGATTCAATATTGTACCACATAGGTATTTACCAAAGTGAAATGAAAACTTATGTTCACAGAATATCTTGTATACAAATATTTACATCAACCTTGTAAATTGAATTAATTGCAAGATAATTAACCTAAAACTGAAAACAACACAAATATCTTTCAGCTGTTAAATGGATAAACAAATTCTGACATCAATACAAGAGAATACTATGCAACAATGAAAGAAACATACTAATAATGCATGAAACAACATGGATGAATCTTACATGCATATATGTGATGGAATCCAGTCACAAAAGCTAAATGATTTACAATTGCGTTTATATAACACTAGAGGCCTGATGCACAAAAATCATGCACTGGGTCGGCAGGGCGCGGGGGAGAGAGACTCTCAGCGTGGCCTGTTCCCTCTTGCAGTCCTGGAGCCCTCAGGTGATGCAGTCTGGAACCCCTAGTTCCTTACCGCCTGCCTGCTCACTGCTCCTTACCACTCAGCTCGCTGCTCCTTAGCATTGCCACGGAGGCAGGAGAGGCTCTGGTAGGAGAATGAAAAGAAAAGCTAAAGATGAGGGAGAAATATTTTCCAAACTTCTGGCTGAGCAGTGCTCCCCCTGTGGAGGCACACTGACCATCAGGGGACAGCTCCTGCATTGAGTGTCTGCCCTCTGGTGGTCAGTGCACATCATAGCACCGGTTGTTCTGGTCGTTCTGCCATAACGGTCACTTAGGCTTTTATTATATAGATTCCAGAAAAGGCAATCTATAGTCCCAGAAAACAAATCAATGGTTGCCCAGGACACTAGGTGGGGAAGAAATTGATGACAAATAAGCATGAGAGCATTTTTTGCATGCTGGAATAGTTCTATGTCTTGATTATGATGGTGACTGTGCAATTGACAACATTTTTCAAAATTCACAGAGCTATACACTGCATATTATACATAATTAAAAATTTCATGCTCAACCTCCATGAATATGGAACAAAACAGTTTACTATTGCAAAGTAGGTTAATTATCTTGCAATTAATCCAATTCTTATCTTCGTCTTGTATACCTTAGTCTGGCCCTGAGTTTTCCCTGCATATGCAGCTATGTCAAGCTGCTGCGGGAAGGGAAGGAGTTGGAACCCACATAATTAGCAAAGGCTCCAAGGACAGTGTGTATTCAGAGTAATTAAAAAAACTGATCTTGTATAGGATCAGGCAATTAGGGAGCTCAAGTGAAGAGAATGGCTTCGCCATGATGAGCACTGCCAGGCCAATTAATGCACACTGGAATACAAGCACAGCTGGGTTCAGAGCCTCACCAGTGCACTGTATCTCAGGACTCCTATAGCCATGGAGCCCTCCCAGGGGGAAGAAAGCAGTGGGTCAGAGCCTCCACTTTTGACTGTGTTGGCTTTAATAGCTGACAAAAAAGTCACATGAATTTGGTCATTTCACTAGGATAGAGTACAATTTCACTTTTCCATATGCTCAGATATATTACATGGCACATTTCGCTATATCATTAAGAATGATGCCCGGCCAATGTTGCTCAGTTGTTGAGCATCAGCCTCTGAACCAGAAGGTCATGGTTTGATTCCTGACCAGTAGGGGTCGTGCAGGAGGAAGACAATCAATGATTCACTCTCATCATTGATGTTTCTATTTCTCTCTCCCTCTCCCTTACTCTCTGAAATCAATAAAAATACACATTTAAAAAAATAAATAAATAGCCCTTTTGGCTGGAGGGTCATCATGAGAGACAAAATTGCGGGTTCAATCTCTGGTCAGGACACATATAAGAAGCAACCAATGAATGCATAAATGAGTGGAACAGAAAATTAATCTCTCTCTCTCTCTCTCTCTCTCTCTCTCTCTCTCTCAAATCAAAATCAATTAATCAATAAAAATTTTTAACAAAAATCAATGGCCCTTGCCAGTTTGGTTCAGTGGACAGAGTGTTGGCCTACAGACCAACGGAACCCAGATTCGATTCTGATCAAGGGCACATATTCAGTTGCAGGCTCCTCCGCAGCCTGGGCCCTGATAAGGGCAGGTGCAGGAGGCAACCAATCTAAGTGTTTCTCTCACATTGATATTTCTCTCTGTCTTATTCTCTCTCTTCCACTCTCTCTAAAAATAAATGGAAAAAATCCTCGGGTGAGGAATAAAGAATAATAATAATAATAATAATAATAATAATGAGGAGGAGGAGGAGGAGGAGGAGGAGAAAGAGGAAAGAAGGCTGACTTCTCCCACTTCCCTTCAGTCATAGGTGTAGCAGATGCTGCCAGTGCCCTACCCATCTCCCCGTGCCCTTGCCATTCTATACACATGGACAGTCTTACTGCCAACAATTGTGACTCTGTACGAGGGCATTTGGGGCCACAGCAGCACGGGTGGCTCTCGTTCATGGAAACACAGAATGACAGGGAGTAATGCCCCCAGGACTGTCCTCAGCCAGTGAGAGGGCAGAGAATGAAGGAGTGCCTGAGCTGCACTGCCTCTGAGCTAAAACAACCTGAGGCTTGTTCTAGCCTGTCTCCCAGAGGCCCCCGGCAGGCAGACTTCAAAGCAGCAGAGGTCATGGAGAACGTTGCTTCATACATTCTCCCCCAGCAAGGACCAGGGGTTCACAGCAGTCTCCTGCTATGGCCTTGTACTGTCTTGTTCCCATCCCTGACGCAGCCCCCTTGGCCCTCAGCAGCACTGCTGCAGGTGGCCCCCCAAGCGACCTGCGCTCACATCACCTCCTCAGGGGCCACCTCTGGGGAAACCCAACCTCAGACACAGCCCACGCAACAACTGAAGAGCCAGCACATCCCCTGACACAGTGGGCACATACACCTGTCTCCTAAGTGACAAGCACGCTGGGATGGCAGCTAAGAAGCACATCCCTGGTTTACAGAGCAGGGAGTTGAACTGTTCTCGTCCAGGGCCATTTGCCCCCGGGGGTCACCTGGCAGATTCAGACCATTTTTGTGATCACAACTGGCATTTAGTGGGCAAGGCCAGGATGCCATAAACACGCCACAGTGTGGAGAACCGCCCCCACAGCAAAGGTCAACAGCGACCTGGTTCAGAAAGGCAGGCACCTGCAGCCCCAGACTCAGAAGACCTGGCTGAGTCAGAAGACCTAGCTCTGGGTGCTGCTCTCCCACTAAAGAGGGGATGAAATATTTTCTTCACGACGTGCTTATGAGTCTTAAGTTGAGGTAACCGGAGTGTGGAGTCAATTACTCCTTCAACCTAGAATGCCAACCTCAGACCAAGCAGTAACCCTGTTGGTGACCAAACGGACATGGAACCCATATTATTATTGCCCTCAGAGAATCCAGGGCTGTGTGTGGAGAAAGCACACAAACACTCAATGCCTTTCCAATGTGAAGCCTGGCTCTAACAGGGCACGAGGTAGGGGTGCCTGGCAGGAGAGCAGAGAGAAGGAGGCATGCTTCCTGGAAGTCAGGAAGAGATACTTGAGGTGCTAGATGGGGATTAGCAGGTGACTAAGCAGACAGGGCCCTCTCAGCAGAGGAAATAGGCTTTTGCAAGAGCCCTGACAGAGTGGGTCTGTCTGAGGAATGCTGACTATGTTCAGGGCATCCTATCTAATAAAGAGGGAATATGCTAATTGACCATCACTCCTTCACAAGTTGGTGGTGCCCACAGCCAATTAGAAAGGAATATGGTAATTGACTGTCACACCCTCAAAGATGGCAGTGCCCACGGCCACAAGATGGCAGTGCCCAGTCTTCTCAGCTCCGCCGGGGTGGCAGGCACACAGCACAGCCAGGTGAGCCCCCAGGTGAATCAGGCTGCTCCACACATCTGCCTCTTGAGTCCCCCAGTCCCCTTAGCCCACCAGCCACACAGGGCCAGCCTGAGGTGCAGGCAAGCCATGAATGGCGACTACCTAGCCAATGCCCAAGGCATAGGCAAGCCACAGATTTTGGCTGCCCATCTTGGATGGCGGGTGCCTGCACCTTGGATGGCGGGTGCCTGGCCTCCCCCAGGGCCTCCCGAGGATCTGGTAACCAGGGCCAGCCGAAGCTTGTGCTGCCAGAAGTGACAGCAACAGAGGTGTGATGGAGGTCTCCTTCCCCTGATCGCCAAGTTGCCTCCTGCCCCTGAGGGCTCCTGGACTGTGAGAGGCGGCAGGATGAGCTGAGGGACCCCTCCTTCAGTGCATGAATTTTCATGCACCAGGCCTTTAGTAGAAACATGAAAGAGAGAAATGAGGCTGGGACGGAGGCAGGCCCAGGCAGCAAGAGGCCTAGTTGCAGGGCTGGGACAACGTGAGGCAAGTGAAGCATCTAAGGCCCTGACCTGGGACTCACACAACCCGGGGAGTGGGTGTCTCCTACATGCTGGTGCTCTAGGCCCGCCCCCAACATGGCTCACGCTAGGCCCGGCCTTCCTCCTGCACCATGCTAAGAAGCCAGAAAGTCCAGTCTGCCAGTTAGGAGCAGCCAGCAGAAGTCTTGGACTTCATTAAGGTTTAGGAGGATAACCTGACTCCAACACAGGGCCACTGTGCCACTTCCAATCCAACAAAATGTCTAGTTCAGACCAACAAGAAGCAGAGCTTTGCCATTCTAACGAGCGTCTCTGCCTACATGGAATATTGTCACAGAATGACCCTTTTTCAGACCCAACGCTCAGCAAGTTCATGGGGACGGAAGGTGAAAAGGGTCCTGGCTGGTGAGGAGCCTGCAAGAGTCAGGTCCGAACTAAGTTCATCTCTTCGAGTTGGAAGAATAAGGCAGCACTTTGAATGTGGGGCAGAACTCATGTTGACCTCAGTAATTGGGGCTTTATTACAGTTGGATATTTAGATTATTGGATAGCAAAATATGATTCAGCTATGCAGTCTTATGCTTTGCCTAAGTTGGAGCATATAGACGGGAAGAAAGGCAGGGAAAGATGTTTGAAAGAGTTAAGAAACTCAACTGATTTCAAGCCCCATTGAGGTACTCCACAAGTGCACATTTGCTCAAAGACAATTGATATGCCAGAAGAAAATTATTCTTGTCTATTCTCAAATGAAGGTCATCTTTAAGGAACTCCTAGTGGAGGAGTTTTTAATCCTATTTCAATAAACGGTATCTACGATGTATATAATTATCATCATTGCTATTGATGGAAAAGCACATTTATTTTATAGTAGTCTGTAATTCGGGAGTTGTGCCAAATTGTCTGGGATTCTTCTCATTTGTGAGACTTCACTACACATATCATTTTCTCATTCTGTCTACATGTAAGCATCAAGAGGTTCTTTTAAAAAGCTGCCCAAGAAGGCTGGCAGATTTCAAAGTAACAGAGGTAATGGAAAACAATGTCGCAATAATTCTCTAAGACTCCATACCATCCAAATCCACCATTAGGACTGTAGCTCAGGTCTACACTTACAGCAATCAATTAAATTAGCTGCCATCACCTGGAACAACAGTTCTCCACCTGCTCAGATGCAAATCTAGAAATAAAAGAAAGAGAGACACAAGATGGCGGCCTAGGTAAACATCTAAACTGCTGCCGTGCACAACAATTTCAAAACTACAACTAAAAGAAAAAACCACTATCACTCAGAACCATGGGCAAGCTGGCTGAGTGAAAGTTCTACAACTAGACGGAAAGAGAAAAGAGCATTCAGGGCACAAACACTGAAAAACTGAGATACGGGGGCACGCAGGCGATACGGGCTGGCAGTGGATCCTGGCTGGTGGCCGGCATTGCTTTCTTCAACCCAAACAGAGACAAGCTTCTGATCTCTCTGAAATCCAGTTTCTGGGGAGAAGCTGGACTATCTGCCATTGGGTCAGAAAGTGAGGGTGACTTGTTTGCAGAGCTGCGTGCAAGAATAATTGTTTGCTGTGCTAGGGCGTGAGACGCGGGGACGCAGTCAGAGAGACAGAGACGTCTGACTGGCAGCCATCGCTGTTTGCTACCCTCTAGCCTAGTGACACCCTGAGACTCCACCCCCACAATCTACAAACACACTCAAGTTCCAAGCAGCAACTTTTGCATACAAATGGCCTTCTCTATTGCAGTTTAACCTAGCAAACTTACAACCTGGTGCAGAGAGCTCCAAAGCCTCCAAGCTCCAAGCAGAGAGGAGAGGACTGTGGTTCTCACTGTAGCTCCTGTAGGCCTCAGACAGTAGCTGAACTGCACCCCATTGGAGATACAGAAGCCAGTGTACCTAGTGGTCAGTGTGAGACACCAGATTTCAACTCCTCACACCCATAAGTGACATATTCGGGAGGCAGACTCAGTGAGCACCAAAGCCTCACTGAAACAAGGCCTGCACCATAAGCATGTCTCCAGTGTAGCAGTTCTTCCATTATAGACACAGCGGTTCTTCATAGCCAATTGGCCTAGAGGACAGTTACTCCCAGTGTACCAACAGCAATCAAGGCTTAACTACAATACACCAAGACTTTGCACTCAGCCCACAAAGGGGTGTACCAAGAGTGTGATTGGAGAGGCTGAGCTACTGGCTCCTATAGGTCACCTACCACACAAAGCCACTCCATCAACACAGGGAGGCAGCCAAAATGAGGAAACACAGAAGCATATTATAAGTGGGAGAGATGGAGGAAAGTAAACTACTGGAAAACACAGAGTTCAGAATCACATTTATAAGGTTACTCAAGAATCTTCTAAAAACCACTGAGAAACTTGAAGAGACCTTCAAGGATCTTAATGAGAATGGCGGGGGGGGAATGAAAAGGACCAGTCAGAAATTAAGCATACACTATCTGAAATAAATAAAGAATATACAGAAACTCAACTGTAGATCAATGTACCCCAAGAGTCAAACCAAAGATCTGGAACACGAGGAAGCAAAAAACACTCAACCAGAGAAGCAGAAAAAGGAAAAATCCAAAAGTGTGAGGATAGTGTAAGGAGCCTCTGGGATGGCTTTAAGCAAACCAACATTCGGATTTTCAGGGTGCCAGAAGAAGAGAGAGAGCAGGATATTGAAGGCATATTGAAAGAAATAATGACAGAAAACTTTCCCTACCTGGTGAAAGAAATAGACTTACAAGTTCAGGAAGTACACAGAACCCCAAACAAGAGGAATCCAAGGAGGACCAACCAAGACACATCATAATTAAAATGACAAAGGCAAAAGATAGAGAATCTTGAAAGCAGCAAGAGAAAAACAGTTACCTACAAGGAAGTACCCATACGACTGTCAGCTGGTTTCTCAACAGAAACTATGCAGGCCAGAAGGGAGTGGCAAGAAATATTCAAAGTGATGAACAGCAAGAACCTACAATCACCAAAACTGGTTTGGCTCAGTGGATAGAGCATCGGTCTGCGGACTGAAAGATCCCAGGTTCGATTCCAGTCAAGGGCATGTACATTGGTTGCAGGCACATCCCCAGTGGGGGGTGTGCAGGAGGCAGCTGGTTGATGTTTCTCTCTCATCAATGTCTCTAGCTCTCTGTCCCTCTCCCTTCCTCTCTGTAAAAAAATGAATTAAAATATTTTTTTAAAAAGAACCTACAACCAAGATTACTCTACCCAGCAAAGCTATCATTCAGAATTGAAGGTCAGATAAAGAGCTTCACAGACAAGAAAAAACTAAAGGAGTTCATCACCACAAAACCAGGATTACATGAAATGTTGAGGGTATTAAGAAGAGGAGGAAGAAGAAAAAGGTAAAGATAAAAATTATGAACAAAAAAGACATTAAATACATACCTACCAAAAGTGAATCTAAAAAATCAAGTGAATAAAAAATCCGAAGAACAGAATGAACTGGTGAGTATAATAGAATCAGGGACATAGAAAGGGAGTGGACTTACAAGTCTCAGGAGCAGGGGGTCTGAGGGGTGCGGTAAGAGATTAGACAAAAATCTTACACCTATGGATGAAGACAGTGGCGGGGAGGTAAGGGCATGAGGTGGGGTGGGGTGGGGAATCAGGTGGAGGGGAGCTATGGGGGTAAAAAAAGAGGAACACCTTTGATAATCTGAACAATAAACGATATTTTATATATATATATATATATATATATATATATATATATATATATATATATAAAATCATAACAATGATAAAAATAAAAAATAAAGTTTAATCCTGCACTGTAATTCATAGACAGTATAACATACCTGCCACATACTTTTAAAATATATATATATTTTATTGATTTTTTTACAGAGAGGAAGGGAGAGGGATAGAGAGTAAGAAACATCGATGAGAGAGAAACATCGATCAGCTGCCTCCTGCACACCTCCTACTGGGGATGCGCCGGCAACCGAGGTACATGCCCTTGACCTGAATCGAATCTGGGCCCCTTCAGTCTGCAGGCTGACGCTCTATCCACTGAGCCAAACAGGTTAGGGCTGCCACATACTTAAAAATAAATAAATAACAGAATGTCGTTATGTAATACGTGGGGAGGAGGGTGTAAGTACTTATGTGTAAGGAGCCGCGCTACGTGCAATCTGTATGCATGCCACTGGGCGGGAGACTGCGGACGACTCATTGAATTCCATTGCTCGCCCCAAAGCCTCCACGTCTGCAGGACCCATAGCTGTGGACCCAACCCCTTGGCGTGTGTGAAACCTGGGGACCCGCGGATGACGAGATTCCAATAATGGGGACCGACCCTTCACGAACTGCTTCTGGCGAAAAGCAATGCACCTGCCACCACTGTCCCCAAGCGCGTTCCTGCAGACATAGGTGTGTACTTAAAGTATGTATTTGTGTGCCTGCTGCTTCTGCTCTGGGGTGCCTGCTTTTGGGGGTGACCGCACAAACCAGGGGGCACCAGGCCTGGCTGTCCAGGGGAAAGTGTGGGGGCGCCACCACAGGAAGTGCGGGGCTGGGCCTGGCGCCCCCTGGGGGTGGCAGCAGGCGCCAGGAGGATGCTGCGGGACCCTGGCCTGCAGAGGGCGCCAGCACGCAAGCCAGGCAGAGCATGCATGCGCACCCGTGACCGACCCGCCAGCCTGGGAGCACGGAAAAGAGAGAGGGCGCCCCCACTTCCGGCCCAGGCTGCAGACCTCGAGGCTCGGTGAGCGAGGTGCGGCTTCAGGCGGCTGCTGCACGGACAGGCGGCCCGATCGTAAGTCCTTTCCGCGTTGCTGGCTGATGAGGGTGGCGCGCTCAGGGGCACGGCCTTCGGGCCAGGAGGGGGTTTTCTCGTGTCTGTTGTGAGGGGAAGCCGGTCGCTGCTCACTCGAGTCGCAACATTTGCAAAGCGATACATGGACACTGCAGACGACATTGCAGACGGACTGCTGAGCGAGCCACAGCGCTCTTACTTACGCGCTCTCTCCTCTCAGGCCCCCGCTTCGTGTCACCATGCAGAGGGCTCTGGAGCGAGCTGTGGACCGCGCGGGCCGGGCCATTGAGGGCGCCCAGCAGAGGCCTCCCAAGAGGAAAGCCGCCTCCGCTGAGGGCAAATCCCTGCAGGAGAAGCTGTACGACATCTACGTGGAGGAGTGCGGGCGGGAGCCCGAGGGCCCCGAGGAGCTGATGCGCAACGTGCACTTGCTGGAGAAGCTGGTCAAGAGGGAGTCCCCGCCCTGCTTGCTGGTCAACCTGCTCCCGGGCGAGAAGGAGTACTCGCTGGTGCTCAGGGTCCAGACGGAAGCGTATTTGGAGACCGTGCTGCTGCCTTACCATGATAGCGACTTCCTTCAGTATCTGGATGCAGAGGAGCTGTGCCCTGATCTGGTGGACGTCCTGGAAAAGTCTCAGGTGGACATCTTTCAGAGCGGGTGTGTCATCACCGAGGTGCGGGACTACAGACGGTGCACGCACTCGGACCGCAGTGCTTTCCGGAGCAGGCACGTCCTCTTACGCCCAACGATGCAGACGTTAGCTTCTGATGTGCAGTCCATAACCAGCGATGGCCAGATCTGGACCCAGGAAGACAGACTTTCGCTTGAGAACCAGCCGATCTTAGCTACCGAGGAGCCCCTGTGCCTCGACCCTTCTGTGTCAGTAGCCTGCGTTGAAAACCAGCTGCTCTATAACAAGCAAAAGATGAACACTCCCCCAATGAAAAGGAGCCTCCAGGATTGCTCTGCAGCCTCCCTGGACCCGCAGCCGGAGGTGTCTCGCAGCCCACCCCCTCCTGAGCTAAGGGCACGGGCTCCTGACCAGAAAAGCGAAGAAAGTCAAGCAGATCGGCTGGATGACCTTGGCATTATCAAAGACGGATATTTGGTAGATGAGTGGGAACAGCTACTTGCTGACTGGGATTTCCCTTCTAAAGTGGATATGGACAAATATTCTAATGACGAGGATTCCGTTGAATATGATGATGCACAACCAACAGTCTGGCCAACCCTGGAGGAACAAGATGATTCTCTATTTGGATGTGAAGCTGGCGATCTATCCCAGGCAACAAAGCCGACCGTCATGAAGTCTCTGAACGATCCATTTATCTCTGGGCGAAGGCCCCGGAAAAAAGTCAGAGGTGAGAGACGGATGTCTCACCTCCCCTCCTTTCAAAATGACCATTCCTATAGTTCCGTGTCTGGGTCCAAGCCTGGTGCTGCCAAAGCAGCCAGACAGTCCGAGGAATCTGGGAAACAGAGGATTTGTCCAGTCAGGGTGCCACGGGGCTCCTGTGGCTTCACCCGTCTCAGCCAGCTTTGTCCGGGGAGAGCAGCAGAGCAGCCGCAGGCCGTGTCCACTCCGCCCGCAGCACCGGGCAAGGAAGGCCAGCGCACACCTCCGGCCCTCAGTCGTCCCTGCAGCTCAGGGAAGAGCTCCTCGGGTAAGCCTCTGCCTTCACAGCAGCCCCCCAGGGTTCGAGCGCTTCCATCTCCTGCCCCTGCCTGTCAGCCACCACGTCGTCCCAAGAAATCTTCTGCGCAAGGGAACCGAGTCCGCACCCTTCCTGCAGCCACTGTGTCTTCTGCCAGAGCATCCCGCATAGCCCCGTTCATCCAGGTCAAGCACACCGCTTTTGACCCCAAGGTCGTTCAGCTGGTCGGCCCCGTCCGCATCGTGCAGACTGTGGTGAGAGAGCACAACCCCGCTCAGGCCTCTCCCCGCGGGGCCAGGGCTGCTTCAGGGGCGAAGCCCAGCAGCCTGCCCTCCGGAGGCCAGCCCCAGAACGCAGGGCCGGCCGCCCCCCAGGCTGCCTCCCAAGGCGGCATGCAGTACGTGCTGGGAAACATGTCCAGTCTCATGCCCATCCGGGTGCTCTGGGTCCCTGAGGGCTCGGACATCTCCACCATCCTGCAGCAGGCCCAGCAGCCGCAGCAGCTGCTCTGCCACTTGGTGGCACAGCCGCCACCTGCACAGCCCCCCGCTTCTCGTCTTCGGCAGCCGGCGAGGAAGGTTTCCAGGGCGAAGGCTCCCAGCAGATCCCGCAAAGGCCCACCCGCCCAGCAGGCTGCTGCTGTCATCAACCTCAACGGGGTAGGAGGCGTCCTGCAGCCCCAGCAAGCTCCGCTGTCCCAGCCTGGCTCCGGCCAGACAAGGCCTGGGCAGCGGCTGGTCCAGCTGCCGTCCGCCTTCCAGCAGCTGCCACAGTCCAAGCCGGTGCAGTGGCAGGTCGTGCCACTCTCGGAGGCCGAGGGGACGGCATCCGTGCAACCAGCTCAGCCAGGTGGGGGCCAGCAGGCAGCCGGCCAGGCCAAGGGCAAAGAGAAAGGAGGCCTGCCCGGCTCTCCCAAATGCTGAGGCCTGCGCTGTGTTCTCTCTGTTGGAAACCCTAAGAGCATCTACCAAAGTGAGTTCTGAGATTTTCCTTCATTCGGGGTTATTTTAATGTGTCAGTATTTTCCATTTTTGATGTGCAGGTTTTAGACGGTTAATTTTAGAAGCACAACCCTGTGGCATTTACATAGAAGTGGGAGTGATTTAATAACCCGGGATTGTTTTGCTTGCATTATTGTTTTGGTTGCTGCCACTGTCATAGTGATTTCGATTTTAATGTTCTAAACTAAAGTGTATGAAATCCACACCTGGCTCAGGTTAACCTCCCGAAGCCTCTGGTTTTCTGAATCAATTAACTGTACAAAGCTGATTACGTTATATTAATTTAAGATGAGTGGTTTTTAACTGTTCGCTGCGTTAAGCACATCACATGAAATGTGCCCTCTGAAGCACTTGAGAGTTGCCTGTTGGGCAACAGGTCCCTGCCATTGACTCATCTGGTCCAGGTGACCGGGCCCTCCCTGAGCCCAGCTGCCTGTCCTGGCGGCAGCTCGTTCCTTCCGTCTCCGAGTCCAGTGCTGTGGACGCCTCCCGGGAGGGCCAGCACACGGGGACTGCCTTCTGGCTGGCTTCCAGCACTGAGTGTCTGTCCGTGCCTTACTGGGTGAAAGGAGGGGCCCAGCCTTTGAAATGGTTTCACTGGACATGGTATAGACTGAAGGGACCTATGAAATGTTAGAATCTTTCTGCAGAATGTACTTTATATTTGCTTATTTAGTTCAAATGGTTTTGGCGCCGCAGTGTATGCGAATCGGTGGTTACAGTGTGTTTATTAAGAGTGTTGGAACGACTATGTTGGAACGACTAAAAACGATGTTTGTCGCCCTGTGCGGAGGCCACGGGAGACCTCCCAGTGTGCAGAGGGGCCCCGGCAGAGCGGCGGGTGGGGCGGTGTCCGGGCCTCTGGAAGGCTCTGTGCCCCAGGCGCCCCCCAGGGCCCAGCTCTCCTGCAGGCTGCAAGCAGGCCTGGGAAAGGGCATTTCTGGATGCCGTGTTTTCTCCCTTTCTGCAGTCGTTTCTAGTTTTAGAAGTGAGCTTATTGCAGAAAAGCACATAGGTAACCATTTGGAATGAGTTTTATTTGTTTGTCTTTCAAGTTTTAAAAAATATGTTTGTTTGTTTTTTATTTTAGAGAGAGAGGAAAAGAGAGAAACATCCATGAGAGGCAAAGTTGACGGCCTCCTGTACGGCCCCCACTGGGGATCCAGCCTGCAACCCAGTATGACTGGGTACTGAACTGGCGAACTCTTGATTTGTGGCCAGATGCTCTACCACTGAGCCACACGGGCTGGGCTGCCTTTCACATTTTTACGGCCTTGTTCGTGTCTTTGTTTGGGGGCCTTGTTCGAGTCTGAGGTGGAACCTGGCCCCCTTCTCACCCCCCCCCCCCCCCCCGGCTCGCTGAGGCATTGCTCCACAGTCTCCCTCACCTCTTTTCTGCCTCTGGGGGCTTTCAATGCGCCTCCCAAGATGCCTCAACTTTTCTGTTTTTCCCCCCTTTCTTTTTATTGAGATGTAATTCGCATAAGAAACAACGCGTGTGAAGTGTAAATTCAGTGAATTCAGTGGCATCTACTAGTGTAGTGTTTGCTGCCACCATCCCTGTTGGGAAAACTTCTCATCACCCCAAAGCTCTCTGTAGCCCTTAAGCACTAGGCTCCCATCCCCCTCCCCAGCCCCAGTAACCACCAGTTTGCCTTGTGTCTGGGCGGACTTCCCTTTCTAGATGCTTCCTAGGAACGGAGTCGCAGTGTGTGACTTTTGTATCTGGCCGCTTTTCCTTGGCATAATGTTTCTGAGGTTCACCCACGTTGTAACACGTGTTTGTACCTGATTCCTTTCCGTGTCTGAGTGATGTCTGATTCTCTGAACGTGCCACATCCACGTACCCATTCCGCATTGGTGTGCATTTGAGTCGCTCCCACCTATTGGCGGTCGTGTGTAATGTCACTTTGAACATCGTGTACGGGTTTTGTGTGTCTCTCATGTTTTGCCCTGTTACAACCTGAAGGGCAACCTGTCCACATGAAATTCGTTTTTCTAAGTACACGGGTACGTTTTGCCTTAACCGAAAGAAGGACATTGGGTCTGACAGTTCCCAAAGAGATGCGTGAATGGGGTCTTACTCGATGAAGCCAGCCGTGCTGATGCGCTACGGATCCCGTTAGGAAAGATTTTTGATCGACTTCAGACACCTCAACTGTCATCTGAGTGACACCGTGCCCGTTGGAGCTCCTGCGGCCCACCCTGGACACCTTCGGCCGTGGTGCCGCACTCTGAAGGATGACCCAGTGCGATGGCCAACTACAAAGAAGCGATTACTCTCGGCCGTGGGAACCCACCAGAGACCGGAACTCAGACTCTCCCCAGATTTGCTGTCCTTCTTCCCTTTTGCTGTTTGTGCCTTCCAGTCAAGCAAATAAATTTAGTTTTGTTTCAGAGAACCTTTTGTGGTCTTTGCATCCTATGTTTCCTTCTAATGATCCCCACCAACGCTGGTAATATGATGCATCTGCCATAGCAATGTTGAAAAAAGCATTATCACCCTTGAAATAAAATCCCAGACAAGGTACTGATTCGAACAACTATGTAGGCGGAGTCCCATGTCCCTGGTATTGTGTTAAGCCCGAGGTGGGATGGGGAGAATACGGATACCAACGGAAATGAGAATACCTCTTTAGAATATAGATTGTGTAATTTTATACTTCCGCAGTTTTAGCTAGATTCCCACTACGATGAAGTCTCAAAGGACTAATGAATGTTACACACATAAAGATGAGTATACAGTAGAGAGAATGGGAAATAGCAGGAGTCTCGAGATTTTAGTGTCTGTTACTCTGCTGCAAGTCATAGGGCAGAACACAGACCAAGGCGATAATGGGAAGAAGATTCCACACAGAAAAGTATTGTCCACCCCATAAAATCCAGGGATGTGTATCTGCATAGAGAATTTGTTTTTATTTATAGCCTAATGGCCAGGTGCACAAAATTCGTGCACATTAAAAGGGGATTAATTAGAGGAAATATTTTAATATTGCTAGTTGCCCTTTTTCTATAATAGAAGTGTCAGAGATGAAAGAAAATTAGTAAAATGTATATGAAAATCTTCCTCCTGTCAGAGTCTGGGGCTCACCACGGGACCCAGAGTCAATCAAGTGCCTGCCCACCCATGTGCACCTCAAAATCACGTGAGATCCAGACCCAGCCTCCCCCTCCATTGGGCTAGATCCAGACCCGGCCGGTCCCACCCTTGTAAAGCCCCTCCAGGGCTGGGGGCTCAGGCTCAGGTCCCCTTTCAAGCCCCACTGGGAGGGGGGGCACAGCCTCGGGTACCCTGATGAGCCCCACTGAGAGGAGGGTGTAACCTGAGGTCCCATCAAGCCTCTCTAGGTGGGGGATGTGGCCTCAGGTTCCCTGGCCTGGCACCAGGGCAGGGGGCATGGCCTGAGATCCCCCATCAAGCCCTGCTGGGCAGGGGTGTGTGGCTTGAGGTCTCCCAGTCGGGGGCAAGAGGAACAGCCTGAGGTCCCCCATCAAGCCCCGCCAGGTGGAGGGTACAGCCTCAGGTCCCCTAGCCCAGTGCGGGGACAGGGGGAGCAGCCTGAGGTCCCTCAGCCCAGAACCGAGGCGGGGGGGGTGCACCTTGAGGTCCCCTGTCAAGCCCTGCTGGGTGGGGGCACGGCCTGAGGTCCTCCAGCCTGGTGCTGGGGCAGGGGGTGTGGCCTGAGGTCCCCTGTCAAGCCCCAGGGTGGGCAGGAGAGGGGTGCACAGCCTCAGGTCCCTGCTGATTGCTTGTTAAGGCTCATTACGGAAACTCAGCCTCTGCTGTGGGTACAGCCATCTTTGTGGTGGAGTGATGGTCAATTTGCATATTCCTTCTTTATTAGATAGGATACGTTTAAAAATCTATTATTTCATTCTAGATTTCTGTCTTGAAAAATTTGAGGGAAGTCACCCAATTCTCCTAAGAAATGTTTCTTTATTCTTAAAAATAACAGAAATAACTCAGGTTCCTTGCTAGACAGATTGTCCCCCAGGTCCCATTCCCATTTCTCCCACCTTCTAACTGACACCAACATTGTCTTTGTTTTTTGCTGTGTGTTGCCTCCTAGAAGTACCATAACCACCTGTTTATTAGAGAAAGCTGAGTTTATTCTAACTGGTAAGAGAGAGGACAACCCTCTCAGAGGCTTAGTAACATTTCAGTTATTTATCTTTTCCCATAAAATCTAATCAAACAATCCATCTCTAGGACCTCAGGATTTTATCTGCAGGGGAAATATACATAGCCACATTTTGAAAAATACTTAGGCACCATTGACACAGACAATAGGGTGGGGAAGGCCTGGGGTGGAGGGTAGAGGGTGGGAGTGGGTTGGAGGGGTCAATGGTGGGGGGACGGGGACATATGTAAAAAAAGAAAAGAAAAGAAAAATACCTAGGCTAAAAAATACACGATCTCCTCTCCCCACCTGCCATGCTCTGTTCTAACTACATGGTAGGCACTGTTCTATTTGATGTTTTAACACACACAGCCCTTGCTAAGACCATGAAAGGAAGTTGCGATTATGGATGAGAAAACAGAGCATTGGGAGTTTAAGTAATTTGTTTCAGGTCACCCATGTGTGAAGTATCAGAGCCCAGATTTGGACCCAAGCCTCCAGGGGCCAGAGGCTGTGTCTTTTACCACACTGCCCTCTCCAGTGCCTCATGGAGGGCAAGACATAGACCCATCCCTAGTGGACCCATCATATGCCTAGAAAGACCCCAAGATACATGGTTGAAATGACAGATTACAGTCTGTCATTTAGTCACATGCTGCTGTTTGAGGGGACCTAGTAACTGACCTCTCTGCTGGAGTTTGGAACCGCTTGAAAAATATTCAGGAGTCATGCCGAAACCGGTTTGGCTCAGTGGATAGAGTGTCAGCCTGCGGATTGAAGGGTCCCAGGCTAGATTCTGGTCCAGGGCATGTACCTTGGTCGCAGGCACATCCCCAGTAGGGGGCGTGCAGGAGGCAGCTGGTCGATGTTTCTCTCTCATCGGTGTTTCTAACTATCCCTCTCCCTTCCTCTCTGTAAAAAAAATCAATAAAATATTTTTTTAAAATATTCAGGAGTCAGACAGCTGGATATCAATATATTCTCCTTTATTTGATGCTCATACATCCAAGGACATAATTTAGATCTGGACTGGACCAGGTGCATTTCCTAATATTCGACCCTCTTGTTAGGGAGATTCTTCCACTCACTCATAGGCAGGGCTGGAGAATTGCAGAGCCTTCCCCATGGGTCTGGCCCTCTCACTGGTGAGAACTGAGTGGGCAGAGCAAGGCCAGTTTTACTCTACTGAAGAGCTACTTATTCCCTGCGCAATAGACAGTAGGCCCCTTTGGCATTTGGTGAAGACTATGGATCTGTCCTCAGAATAATGTTTTTGTGTGCATAAAATATACAGCATTACAAAGGAAACCAATATCACTAAAATATAACCCTAGAGGTCTAAAACAAGCACATTTATGATAAATAATATATGTGTTTTTTGTTACTGCAGTAAATAATGAGATTTAGTGGCAGGGCTAATAACTATTATGAGTTCAAAGTAGTGATGAACATGAATGACGTTTTGAGATACCTGCAACCAGGGAAATGTCTTGAAAACATCTGTGACTTCTATTTTGCACAGATTCATAGACATTGCTACTATTACTGTGGTTGGTTATCCATATTCATATTTGCAGGAAATATTACATTTTAGTTAGAGGTCAGAGAAAATAAAGATATAAGGGTCTCCTAAAAGTGTCCATGGAACTCAGGTTAAGAGTACTTGCTCTAGCCTGGCCAGCATGGCTCAGTGGTTGGTGTCAACATATGAACCAGGGGGTCGGGGTGGGGGGGTTGCGGTTTGATTCCCAGTTGGGGGCACATGCCCAGGTTGTGAGCTCCATCTTTGGTGGGGATGTGCAGGAGGCAGCCAATCAATGACTTCTCTCATCATTGATGTTTCTATCTCTCCCTCTCCCTTCCTCTCTGAAATCAATTTTTTTTTTAATCCTCACCCGAGGATATTTTTCCATTGATTTTTAAAGAGAGTGGAAGAGAGAGGGAAAGACAATATCAATGTGAGAGAAACACATCTATTGGTTGCCTCCTCTACACGCCCCCACCAGGGCCTGGGCCAGGGACAAGCCTGCAACTGAGGTACATTCCCTTGACCAGAATTGAACCCAGCACCCTTTGGTTTGCAGACCAAACCAGCTAGAGCCAATAAAAATATATTTTTAAAAAGGAGTACTTGCTCTAATGGAAGCCTTCCCCTGGAAAGAGAAGTAGGTAATAAGCATTATCTCCAACAGTATATGTTACATGAGCAAGACTATAGTAATGATTAAGTTTGCTTACATTGTACATAGGTGGCCAGATTTATTTTTTAAATATATTTTTAAAACATTTTTATTTATTTTTTTAAGAGAGGGAAAGTCAGAGAGAAATATCAATGTGAGAGAGACACATTGCCCAGGCTAGGAAGGAGGCTGCAACCAAGATAGGTCCCCTTGACCAGGATCAAACCCGAGATCCGGGAGCCTTCTGTCCACGGGCCCACGCTCTATCCACTGAACCAAACCAGCTAGGGCAAAGTGGCCAGATTACTAAATGGTTATCATAGTAGGTTGGAAAGGAGTTACTCACATGGCATGCATTATTCATTCAATCCTTAAAATGACCCTTCATTTTTAAGTGAGGAAACAGAGAGATTAATGTAATTTGTCAAAGGTCACACACCTGGCTCATGGAGGGGCCAGGACTTGAATCTAGATAATCTGGCTCCAGAACCCATGATTTTAACACTAAAATAAAGCTGTTTAATAAGTTTAGAGGGCCAATGTAGGAATAACTAGGGCTACATCTAACTGCTGTCTACAAAGTTGCTGCTGTAGAAAAATACATATACTGGTAAATCAATCCTTAGAAGACAAGGCTTCCATAGGTTGGGACTTCCTCTATAGAGAGATCAATTGGGGATTATAGAACACCATGTAGTTGCCCGTTATTCACTGTATTAAATTAAGCAGAATTATCTAAAGTAGCTTCATTTGGGCTTGCTTGGTGGAGCAGATTATGGAGGCACTTCCACTGAACTCAGATTTTTGACAGGAGGGCACATCACTTCTAAAGGGCTCTGCTGAGAGATTGTGACGGGTATAAGACTTTCCCTGCTTGAAAGCTAAAAGTTGGTCTACCTCAGTTTCATGGATACCAGCACCCATTGTCAGTGCCTGGCGTCAATCACTCCTCAGGGCTTCTCCACTAACCCCTGCTCCTGAGGGGCAATCAGGGCTGGTCCCAGTAGCTTGGTGCTATCAGCGGGTCAGAGATAAGTGACTTTATTACTCATAGTACAATAAGCAGCATGAACTTCATGTTTGCATTGGTTGCCAATACAGAGGTGGGCCCGAGTGGATGTGTGCCACAGGAGAGGAACCCACACTTAGGAAACCCCAGTATTTTAAACAGGGCTGCAAGTAAACCTGCCCAAGTTTTGCTCTAGAGGCAAACACGGTCTTTATTATGCCCATTAACAAACAAATGTGTCTTTGGCTCCAGAGGGCCACACTATATCTCTTAAGGCTGTTCACTATACAAACTTCTTTAGGAAATTAATCCTAAATAAACGCTGTCAGGGCCTTTGTTCACAAGATGTGCGGAAATAAGAGAAACCCATGCAGAAGTGTCTCCCAACAAACGTCATGTGCTGGCAGCTGGAATTCACAGATAATTTCTTTAACTAGATAGAGTCCAACTCCAGACTGCCTGGCACCCAAGTACTTTGTGCATCCTTTCATTGTTAAGATTGTTTCCTCCTGCCCACCCTATAAAAGCAGAGCAATAAGGGTGCAAGTCCTTCTACTGGAACATGGGCCTTGTAAGTTTTCCTTTCCCCCAGACCAATAAAGCTGATGACTAAATTCATTCCAATCCCTTGTGCATGACAGGCAAGACCCAGATGGTCTCAGTCTAGCAGATAAAGAGAAATAACAAGTCAGATAAGAGTTCCCAGCAGCCAGAAGAAGGACGATCAAACAGGGCATGCACCCAGCAAAACAGGATTAATAGAAGACACAGATAACAACTTAAAAAATAAAACTAGGATTTGAAGAGATTCAAATACAGCATGAGGGTGACCAGCTGTCTCATTTCACCTGGGGCTGAGGGAGTTCCACGGTTGTGGGGCTTTCAGTGTTAAAACTAGGACATTCCGGTTAAACCAGGATAAGTCGATCATCTTATACATGCACACATCATCCCATACTTTCTGTAACTATTATGTTATGGTTTCAAATTTTAAAATGCACTAGGTGAAACAAAGGAGAGAATGGCTATAGTTGCAGTCAGAGTTAATAATCTGGGTGAAGGGGGAGAAATATCTCAAAGCATAATATCTCAAAAATATAGAACTCATAAGGGGAAAGATAAGAAACTTGAAGAAGAGATGTAGCCATTAAATTCTTTTGAAATGAGGATGTGACATTGGCTTATCTGGTAGTTAAAAGAATTGTAAAATCTATTATTTAAATCATCTGATCCTGCCAGTAAAACCATGCTTTCATTTGTGAACACATACATTTCTGTGTTGCAGTGGGGGTAGGGGGGAAGAAAAAGTACAAGAAATCCCAGTAGGTTCCATGAGAATTATAACAGTTAATCTATACATTATAGTTGATTAAATTATTATTCAACAATTAATAATTCCCTTCTCTTTATCTAACGTGAATGAGCAGGTTGTACTTCCCTATATCATGACTTTAAGTTGGCCATGTGACTCACTTTGGCCAATGGACTGTTAGTGGATATGATACAAGCAGAAGCTTTTGGCTGAACACATCTCCCGCATTGAGTGTCTGCCCCCTGGTGTTCAGTGAATATCATGGTGACTGGTCTTTCCACTGTTCAGTCGATTTGCATATTAGGGTTTTATTATTGTATATAGAACTGATTTCAGAATCATTGATCAGCTGCCTACTGCATGCACCCCACACCCCTAGGGATCAAGTTCACAACCCAGGAATAGAACCGTGGCCTCCTGGTTCATAGGTCAACACTCATCACTGAGCCATGCTGGCTGGGCTAGGCCTCTTCACACAGCCTTACTCCTGCAGCAACAATCTGTGAAAGACTGCAACTGAGATGCACAGTGCATAATTCGGTTCCTTTATCTAAATATGAGAGTTTTGTAGCCTTGGAGTGTTGTTAAGAAAGGAACAGCTACCTGCCTTATGGGTGGTGTTATAGAACACAATAATATGTGGGGGGAGGGGAAAGAGGGTGCCCATTATTTCCCATTAAAAGATCCATTTAACTTTCTGAGACTTAAAAAGTCAGTCCATGTTACGACAATTTAATGTTTCTGGCCCACTAAAAATCCCCTTTTCTCTTCTATTTACTAATCAGGAATTTTCACTTATTATTCAATGTTAGCACTCATCTTAGGGAATTTTCTACTATCTATAGGAAATACAACTGTTTAACATTGGCAAATACACATCAAACCCCATTTCCAATCAAAAACAAGGAAAGACTGAGACGCTATCACAGACCAGAGAGACTAAGGAGACGCAATGACTAAATGCAATGTTGTATCCTAGATGGCACCCTGGGCCAGAAGAAGGACCTTAGCAGAGAAACTAGTGAAATCTAAATAAAGCCTGCTGTTCTGTTAATAGCGGTGCACCAATATTGGTTTCTCAGTTTGAAGAGGAAAACTGAGTGCATGGTGTATGGGAACACTCTGTACTTCTCTTGCAACTTGCCTGTAAATCTAAAACTGTTCCAAAATCCCTTTACCTGCTGTACCCAGCCCCCCAACACCCCTCCCCTATGACAGTTTTCAGTATCTATGAGTCAAGGCAAAAGGAGGAGGAGGAGGAGGAGGAGGAGGAGGAGGAGGAGGAGGAGGAGAAAGAAGAAGAGGAGAAGGAGGAGGAGGAGGAGGAGGAGGAGGAGGAGGAGGAGGAGGAGGAGGGAAAGGAGAAGAAGGAGGAGGATGAAGAGGAGGAGGGAGGAGAAGGAGGAGGAGGGGGAAGGAGAAGGAGGAGGGGGGGGAGAAGAAAGGCACAGGCAACAGTATGGTGATTGCCAAAGGGAAAGGGGATGGAGGGAGGTGGAAGAGGCAAAGGAGGAATAAATGATGACGGAAACAGACTTGACTTTGGGTGGTGAGCACACGATGCAATACGCAGATGACATGTTATAGAGTCGTGCACTTGAAACCTGAATGGTTTTTATTAACCAATGTCACCCTAATAACTTCAATAAAAAATAAAATTTTAAGAAAAAAGAAGTACAAATTGGTAGTTACAAAATAGTCATGGGAGGTAAAGTAATAACTATTTATGGTGCCAGGTTCATACTTGGATTATCAGGGGGATCGCTTTGTAAATTATATAAATTGTCCAACCAGTATGCTGTACCCCTGAAACTCATATATAAAATGTATTGAATGTAAACTGTAATTGAAAAATTAAATTCAAAAAATTTCAAAATAAACGTTTATGTTAATAAAAACAAACCCATTTCCATGCCATAAGCTGTGCAGAGCTTGCACTTTTCGGTCATGGTGATCTGTGGCAATTAGCAAATTTCTGAAACAACCATCTTGCTCTGCATATTGACTAGTCCTCTCACCACACACACGGGTTCTTGTATTTTCCCCCCGGAACAGGCAGCAATTTGTGAAAGAAAAATAATGCATTGCACAAAATACAGATAAGACCAGGATGCCACTTACCTTGGAATGCTACTTCTTTCGGGTCTTCAAGGCGTTGCTAGCACTCCCAGTGTGTAGGGAACTGGGGCATGAAGATAGAGTGCAGCTGACCAGATGCAACCAGGAAGAGGGAGGTGAAAGGTCCGTGATGTCCCAGACACCTCTCACCCTGGTGGGGGAATGGCAGAGATGTTATCAAAGGTTATTTCCAACTAGAAGATGAGTAAATCTTGGAGCTCTCGTGCACAGCATGGTGATTCTAGTCAACAATACTTCAAAATTGCTAAGAGGCTAAAGCTTAAATGTTCTAACCACAAAAATGAGAAATATGTGACGTCATAGAGCTATTAGCTAACACTGGGGTGGCAATCATACTGTAATAAATAAATGTATGAAATCAATGTATACACCTTAAATTTCCACATTGTGTGTCAATTTTACCTCAATTTTAAAACGAATTTCTGAAAAACTTTTACTGAAAAGAACATTTGAAAATGGCTAACAGGCCTGGCCTGCGTGGCTCAGTGGCTGAGCGTCAACCTTTAAAGCAGTGTCAACCTATGGTGATGGTTCAATTCACAGTCGGGGCACATGTCCAGGTTGCAGGCTCTCTCCCCAGTGTGGGGCATGCAGGTTGCAGCCAATCAATGATTCCCTCTCATCATGGATGTTTCTATCTCTCTCTCCCTCTCCCTTCCTGTCTGAAATCAATACAAATATAGTTTAACAAAGAAAGAAAGGAAATGGCTAATAGCATCCATTTGGAATTTACCTTTTAAAAAACAACCAAAACCTCCAGCCATGCTACCTAAAGCGTGGTCTCCCGACCAGCTACGTTGGCAGGCCTAGGGCACCTATTAGAAATGCAGAGACCACGCTTTAGGTAGCATGGCTGGAGGTTTTGGTTGTTTTTTAAAAGGTAAATTCCAAATGGATGCTATTAGCCATTTCCTTTCTTTCTTTGTTAAACTGCATGCCAGACGGGAATGGCAAGAAATATTCAAGGTGATGAATAGCAAGAACCTACAGCCAAAAATACTCTACCCAGCAAAGCTATCACTCAGAATCGAAGGTCAGATAAAGAGCTTCACTAATAAAAAAAAAGCTAAAGGAGTTCATCACCACCAAACCAGAATTATATGAATTGCTGAAGGGGGTTCTTTTAGAAGAGAAAGTAAATAAAGATAAAAATTATGAACAACAAATATGTAACTATCAACAAGTGAATCTAAAAACCAAGGAAATTAAAAAAAAAAATCTGATGAACAATATTAACTGTTGAATATAATAGAATCAGAGGTATGGAAGGGGAGTGAACTGATGATTCTTGGGGAAAGGGGGAGAGGGGGATGTGGGAAGAGACTGAACATAAACTGTGCACCTATGGATGAGGACAATGGGGGGTGGGGAAAGGACAGAGGGTGGGGTGGGAAGGGGGGGGAAAGGAACACTTGTAATAATATGAACAATAAAAATTTATTTAAAAAAAAGAAAAGAAAAAAAAAGAAATGCAGAGTCTCACCGAAACCGGTTTGGCTCAGTGGATAGAGCGTCGGCCTGTGGACTCAAGGATCCCGGGTTTGATTCTGGTAAAGGGCATATACCTTGGTTGCAGGCACATCCCCTGTAGGGGGTGTGCAAGAGGCAGCTGATTGATGACTCTCTCATCGATGTTTCTAACTCTCTATCTCTCTCCCTTCCTCTCTGTAAAAAGTCAATAAAAATTTTAAAAAAAGAAAGAAAGAAATGCAGAGTCTCGGGCCCCCCAGGAAGTTTTCCAAATGCAGCTGTAAAAATCTCCTGTGAGCTCATAACAAGCAGAGTCCCAGGCTAGTTACATTTACATTTCAATTACTTAAAATTAAACAAAATTTAAAATCCAGTTCACTAGCCACATTTCAGAGCTCAAGAGCCACATGTGGCTGCGGGCCAGTCTATTGGACAGGGCAGGTATATGATTTCCATCACTGCAGAAAATTCGGTTAGACAGCACTAGTCTCATTGGTCATTGGTTCTCAATCTTGGCTACACATTAGAATCACTGGCCATAGTTTTTTTTGTTTGTTTGTTTGTGTGTTTTGTTTTGGGTGTTTTGTTTTGTTTTGTTTTGTTTTGTTTTGTTTTGTGTGTGTGTGTGTGTGTGTGTGTGTGTGTGTGTGTTTTAACAGGGGAAAAACCAGAGTTTAATACATGTACACGGGGAATTCATATAGGCATGAATATTACCAAGACATTTTGGACAAAGGAGAAAAGGGGACCTGGGGTCTTAGATTTCAGAAGTGAGAATGGACAACTTACAGGTAGTTAAGAGCAGAATCCACATGGCAGGCAAATCCCTGCCTGCACGGCCACTCAGAAACAATGGGGCACAGGGACTCTAGCTAACAGGACTCTGCCTGAAGCCCTCTTGTTTTGTAAGTTTTAATGCAGAATGCTTATTTTAGGCCTCCTCCTATAGGAATTTTATCTTCATAAGAACTTGGCCTGGCATTTTCTAGTAAGATGACCATTAGGAAAACCAAGATCTTGATCTCGATAAAACCTCTTTCAGTTTTCATGCTCAGATAATCAAGTCATTTAAGTTGACTAAACTCCAGACTATGTACAATAGGTAACTTTGTGGCTATGATACTTTCTTCATTTTTCCTTCTATTAATTTAAAAAAAAAATTATATTAAAACACTATGAGATGTTAAGCAACCATTATGCTATTTCTCTGAAACAGTCACTTTGATGAGGGTCTTTACCCTCTAGTCCTTGCATATTTGCAACCTCCAGAGTATACAGAAATATCATCTCCAAATGCTTGTCTTTGGGTTCCTTGGGAAGGGGGGGATTCTGGGTTCTCCAACATATATTGTTATATAACCACTAGAGGCCCAGTGCATGAAAATTCATGCACTGGATGGGGGGCGGGGTCCCTCAGCCTGGCCTGTCCCCTCTCACAATCTGGGAGCCTTCAGGAACAGGAGGTGACCTGGCAATCAGGGGAAGGTGACACCCCATCACACTTCTGTTGCTGCCACTGCCAGCAGTGCAAGCCTCAGCCAGCCCTGGTTACCTGAGCCTCGGGTGGCCCTGGAGGGCTGGGGGGCTAAGGGGACTGAGGGACTCCAGAGGCAGGCATGCAGAGCAGCCGGGCCAGCCTTGCTGCATGCCTGCTGCCCCGATAGGGCTGAGGGGACTAGGCATCACCATCTTGTTGCTGTGGGTGACGCCATCTTTGAGGGTGGGACAGTCAATTAGCATATCCCCTCCTTATTGGCTGTGGGTGCCACCATCTTTGTGATGACATGAGAGTCAATTAGCATATTCCCTCTTTATTTGATAAGATAATGTACCTTCCTCAGCCTTTGCTCCTGCAAGGACACTGTTGCCCAAGGGACACAGGTTGCTATAGTGATGTTCTTTGCTGTTTCTGACTCACAGACATGACTCTAACAATCTCGCAAGAGTCACCCAACTAGGTTACATTCATAGAGTGGCTCTTTATGGAGATTTGCATGGTGGGATATTTTTATTTGCTCTATTTCCTTGTTCCAACAAGAGCCCTCTGGAAGATCTATTTGACATTGGACTACAGAAGTCCCCCCTTGTCTGTAGGATATACTTTCAAAGACCTCCAGTTGATGCCTGGAATTGCTGATATTACCAAACCCTATATAAATTATGTTTTTTCTTATACATACATATTTTTTACTTAAAAGAAACACTTTATGGCTTCTCATTGGCACATCTTAATTGTCAGCATCTCTACTCTTGAACCTTGGGGCCATTATTAAGCAAAATAGGAGGGACTTCAATACACTAAGATACCACAACAGTCGATCTCATAACTGAGAAGCTATGAAGTAACTGACAAGCGTCTACAGTGTGGAGATTTGGGCCAAATGAATGATTCACATCCTGAACAGACAGCATGAGATGTCCTCACACTACTCAGAGCACAATTTAAAACACGAATTGTTCATTTCTAGAATTTTCCATTAATTTTTTTTTTTTTTGGACTGTGGTTGACTATGGGTAACTGAAACCTGGGAAAGCCAAACCACAAATAAGAGAGGACTGACTACTGTGTGTATGTGGAAACAACTTCATTCTGATCAGCTGTTCCCTAACCCAGTTTGTGCATTCAGACTCCCCTGCTTTTGGGGGTTAGTGTGGAGTGGCCCATATTCTCAATGGGGCTCAGTTACAGAGGTGGGAGAGAGCTGGTGGCTCCACATGGCTGGCCACTGTCCTTACCAGACTAGGACTAGGGTGAGGCAAGTGTGGTGCTCACTCTGAGTCATGCGTGTGCCGGGTCAAACTTTCACTTCAAAATTTTGAGACTGTGTTCATCATGGGTGGGGTTTTTTTTTGCCTTAATTCTGATCTTTTAAAATATTTTATTTTAAATTTTTAAGTCTTGATTACAGAAGCTTTTCTTTTTTGTTTGTTACTCTTTAAAGTTTTTGCAAGTGCCTCACTCACCTCACCATATTCCCAAGCCCTGGTCCTTCCCACCAGGTTCCTTTATCTCTCATTCAAATAGACCCTACTGCTGAAGCTGTCAAGTCATAACCTGGAGAGTATTATGCTAAGCGAAATAAGCCAGTCAGAGAAAGACAAGTATTGCATGATCTCATGCATACATGGAATCTAGTGAACAAAATAAACTGATGAACAAAATAGAACCAGGGGCATGGATACATGGAACAGACTGACAGCTATCAGAGGAGGGGGTTGGAGAGCTAGATGAAAGAAAGTGAAGGATTTAAGTATATCCTATCAAATAAAAGAGTAATATGTAAATTGACCATCAATCCAACACACAAGATGGCTGCCATAAGATGGCCAGCAGGGAAGGGCAGTTGGGAGGGATCAGACCAGCAGGAAAGGGCAGTTGGGAGGGACCAGGCCTGCAAAGGAGGCGATCAAGCCTGCAGGTACAGGCAGTTAGGGGTGACCAGGCCAGCAGAGGAGGAAAGTTGGGGGCAACTGGGCCTGCAGAGAAGGACAGTTGGGGGGAACCCAGACCTGCAGGGGAGAGCAGTTGTGGGGGGACTAGGCCTGCAGGGGAAGGCAGTTAGGGGTGACTACAACTGCAGGGGAGGGCAGTTAGGGGCAATCAGCCTGGCAGGGGAGCAGTTAGGCATCAATCAGGCTGGCAGGGGAGTGGTTAGGGGATGAACAGGCTGGCAGGCAGAAGCGGTTAGGGACAATCAGGAAAGCAGGCAAGCAAGCAGTTGGGAGCCAGCAGTCCTGGATTGTGAGAGAGATGTCCCAGATTGGAGAGGGTGCAGGCTGGGCTGAGGGACAGCCCCCCCATGAACAAATTTTGTACACTGGGCCTCTAGTGTGTGTGTGTGTGTGTGTGTGTGTGTGTGTGTGTGTGTGTGATCTAAAGAAAGAGTGAATAGTGATATTAAAATATTCTAATTAATTTCCTTTCAGTGTGCATGAATCTGTGCACCAGGACACTAATATATATGACCAGATCAGAAAACTATGGTACATCTACACAATGGAATACCACACTGCTATAAAAAAAAGAAGGAATTCTTACCATTTGCAGCAGTATGGATCAATCTGGAGAGCATTATACTATGTGAAATAAGGCAGGCAATGAAAGAAAAATACCACGTGATCTCACTCATTTATGGAAAATAAAGAACATTATAACCCGATGAACAATAAGATAGATACAGAGGCAGCAAAGCACCAAACAGACTGTCAAATTACAGCAAGAAGGCTGGGGAATGTTGGGGGAGGGGAAGAGATCAACCAAAGGACTTGTATGCATGCATATAAGCACACCAATGGACACAAGACACTGGCGGGGGAGGGGATGAGGGCGACAGGAGGGAGGGGAGGCTGGGGAAGGTCAATGTGGGGGGAAGGAGATATATGTACTACTGTATGTAATACTTTAAACAATAAAAAATAAAATAAAAAAGAAAGTCATGCCTAGTATAAATCACTCCCAGTACCCAGTTTAGGTCTTGAGCTACAGGTAGATGCTTTTTATTTTTTTTAATATATTTTATTGATATTTTACAGAGAGGAAGGGAGAGAGATAGAGAGCTAGAAACGTCGATGAGAGAGAAACATCGATCAGCTGCCTCTTGCACACCCCCTATTACTGGGGATGTGCCTGCAACCAACATACAAGCCCTTGACCGGAATCGAACTTGGGACCCTTCAGTCTGCAGACCGATGCTCTGCCACTGAGCCAAACCGGTTTCGGCCTGATTTTTATTTTTTTAGTTGTAATCACATTGTTCACTTTTTTTTTTTTTTTTTTTTTGGTAGTATGTTTAATTTTCACAAGCAATTGTTTTATACACAATATATCTTGTTTCTAGGTTGCCTTAATTGGATATTAACGTTAGTTTCCATTTCTCATTCACAATGAGTCTTTAGATCTGCAAATGAGTTGAGTGTTGAGATAGAGGCTTAACTGCTCTGCGTAATAAAGTAAGAAGCTTTTTTGATGTCCTTTTGGAGTTTGAGGATTTGGGCTGGGTTGTTTGTTTGTTTGTTTGTTTTCTGATGGGCTTCAGAAGAGAGGTAAGCAACTTGTTGGAAATCTGGAGCCCATGTTAGAAGAAATAGTGGAGGAGCATTTTAAAAAGAGAGATGCATGATTTGGAATTTAAGGTATCAACTATATCTAGCCACAATGGGGGCCTCTGCTGTTACTGCCACATCCTCAGTAACCATCTACCACAGAGCAGACTGACTTGGAGACATAAATATGGAGTATTAACATGCTATTCTGCATGTATCCAACAAAGCCACTACCCGATCAATTCCATCTCACAAAGGCAAAAACAGGATTTATGTGGGAGAAAGAGAAGAGAGGAGAGAAGAAATGGCAGACGTTTGAAAATGGTGGCACTTGCTTTGTTTTCCTTAGCATCTCTTATGGTGCTAATCAGCTGGCAGTAAGCCAAGAGGCGAGTGCAAATACCTACCAATGGAAGGCCACCGGGAACACATCTGGAGTCAAACCAAATTAGCTTCTGTTACCTTACTGGAACTAGCAAGAATTCACTCCAGGGACCATGGGGCATTTTTGTAAGAGGGACCAGGGAGGGGGGTAATTACAGGATTTAGGCAAGTGTTAAGGGATTCTTTTTTTTAATTAATTAGAGAGAGAGATTTGTTGTTCCATTTATGCATTCATTGGCTGCTTTTTTTTTTTTTAAGTGGCATTGCTCTTTCTTTAAAAATATTTTTTATTGATTTCAGAGAGGGAGGGAGATGAAGAAAGAGAGAGAAACATCAATGATGAGAGAGAATCATTGACCAGCTGCCTCCTGCAGGCCCCACACTGGGGATCGAGCCTGCAACCCGAGCATATGCCCCAACTGGGAATCAAACTGTGACCTCCTGGTTCATAGGTTGATGCTTAACCACTGAGCAACACTAGCCAGGACCATTGGTTGGTTCTTGTATGTGGCCCTGACTGGGAATGGAACCCGCAACCTTGGCATAACAGAAGGACACTCTAACCAACTGAGCTACCCACCCCACCAGAGCAAGTGTCAAGGGATTCCTAAGGAAGTAGGGGCATGTTCTGAATTCCATGTTGTCAAGAGGCAGAAGCAATATAATAATTCATAATTTTCTTTTCTTTGAGAGATGGGAATTTTAAGAAGGGCTAGAATTGCCATTGGCAAAGGAGCAGCAGTGCATCTTGTTAGTCAAAGGTGGGGACTGTTAATTGGTTTCCTTGATGACAAGTAGCCTTGTTTCTGTCTACTTCCAACAGGGACATTTATTTTCCATGAGCGCTATTTATCTTCATTTGGGAACATTAAAACTTAGCTACCAACCCTAGCCGGTTTAGCTCAGTGGATAGAGCGTCAGCCCATGGTTCAATTCCAGTCAAGGGCATGTACCTTGGTTGCAGGGTCTATCTCCGGCCCTGGTTGGGATGTGTACATGAGGCAACCAATCAATGTGTCTCTTTCACATCAATGTTTCTCTCTCTGTCCCACTGCCTTCCATTCTCTCTCTAAAAAATAAAATAAAAAGAGCTAGCTAGCCCTGGCCGGTTTTGCTCAGTGGGTAGAGCATTGGCCTGTGGACTGAGGGGTCCCAGGTTCGATTCCAGCCAGGGGCACATGCCTAGGTTGTGGGCTCAATCCCCAGTGAGGGATGTGCTGGAGGCAGACAGTCAATGATTCTCTCTCATCATTGATGTTTCTCTCTCTCTCTCTCTCTCTCTCTCTCTCTCTCTCTCTCTCTCTCTCTCTCTCTCTCCCTCCTTCCCTCCCTCCCTCCCTTCCTCTCTGAAATCAATGAAGAAATATATTTTAAAGAGAGAGAGAGAAAGAGCTAGCTAGCTGCCAGCAAGGCTGTTTTTCGCGTCCTCAGTCTCTCCTGACAAGATCAGCTGGCAGGACATTAATCCACAGCAGGTCCAGGTCTACAGCAATCAGGGCAATCCTGCCCTTGAGCTGCTGGATTGGTCATCAAGGGGATGACTTTTGTTGTCCGTAGACGCACCAGGAGGTCGTAGGAGGCTGCTGTCCTGTGTCTGGGACAGGCTGTTTTTGAGTTATGTTGGCCAGTGTCCTTTGAAGGTGCCTGCCTTTCAGTTATGCTCTCATCCAGTTTTTCTGAACAGATGCAAACACTGGGTCTTAGCTTCAGTTCCCTGCGAATGCAGATGCCAAGGCAATAGTAGCATGTGTTCAGCTACTTCACTGTAGGAGCTTCTCCCTTTTACCAAGAAGGGAGCTTCTCCCTTTTATCAAGAAGGCCTGCCTGAGGCAGGAGCAATATACAAAGTCCACCTCAAAACACTCCCCCCAAGACCCAGAGGAGGGAAGCCTTTCCCGCCAGGCCATCCTCATGTGGTCTTGCCAGAGTGACTGAGCAGCCCCCATGAGTGTCCCCTGCCTGGTGGATGTTAAACATTTCTTCAATATGCAGGAGATTCGTGGATCAATGAATACATTGGTTTTTGTTTTTCTGTTTTGTTTTGTTTTGTTCATCCTCACCCAAGGATATGTTTTTACTGATTTTGAGAGAGAGAGGAAAGGTGAGGGGTGGGGGAGAAACATCAATCAGTTGCCTCTCACACACACCCTAGCTTGGTATTGAACCTGAAACCTTTTGGTGTGTGGGACAACAATCCAACTTCACTGGGCCACCCAGACAGGACAAAATAATGTTTTGCCCCCCTGCGAGTGTCCAGTGATTTACACAACCACCACGTTAGCAGGATCAAATCCCAAAGAGGTTGGAAAACCTTACACCTGACCTGGCTTTGCCTAGATCCGTGGCTGGCAAACTCATTAGTCAACAGAACCAAATTATCAACAGTGCGACGATTGAAATTTCTTTTGAGAGCCACATTTTTTTCAACTTAAACTTCTTCTAATGCCACTTCTTCAAAATAAACTTGCTCAGACCATGGTATTTTGTGGAAGAGCCACACTCAAGGGGCCAAAGAGCCCCATGTGGCTCGCGAGCCGCAATTTGCCGACCACTCACCTAGATGCCATCCCTGGCCTCTTAGAGCTCCGATGAGCAGTTAGCCAGAGCTCTCTGCCTCCCTCTCTCCCCGGCCACAGAGAGAAGATTCTGTCTTTGTGGATGAAGGCTTTCTGCAAATGCATCTCCCCATGGACCCAACCCACTGTGGGCCCAGTAACGAGAAGAGGAATAAAAGAGAGAAGGAAGAGCCTGGCTGGTGTGGTGCAATGGTTAAGCATCAACCTATGAACCAGGAGATCAGAGTTCGTATTCCTGGTCAGGGCGCATGCCTGGGTTGTGGGCTCGATCCCCAGTGTGGGGCGTGCAGGAGGCAGCCGATCAATGATTCTCTCTCATCATTGATGTTCCTCTCTCTCTCTCTCCCTCTACCTTCTCTGAAAACAATAAAAACTATTTTTTAAAAATAGAGAAGGGAGAGAGACTAGCTTTATCCTGCTCGCAAGCCATCAAATCGGCAGCCTCTTGGGGACTCTGGACAATGCACCCCTCTGTTTAGCAGTATAACTGCTGCAAAATTCTGGACAATGAACTATAGCCATTCAGCAGGTTAAAAAACACTGGCCAGAACTGAAAAGGAGCCCAGAATGTAATGGTTGAAACTGGTAATGTATATAAATAGCTGAGCCAGTTTGTCTCTTGTTCAAAATCCTATTCTATTGCAAGCAATTTTCTTCCACTTCAAACTCTCTCATTACATACCCTTTCATTCAAAATGTTCATTCTCCCTCCTCTGGTACTTTAACCATCCACTAATCATTTCTGGGATGGAAACACATATTCCTAAGTAAAACTCATCTGAAGAGCTGAATTAAGCAGACAGTGGGTTTGTTGCTGTAATTTCTCATCCATTGGTTAATAGAATTGCCAACAAAGAACTTTTTCAGTCTTAAAAATGATCCATGATCATGTTTATGGGCAAACTAAACTTTTTGGGGCCAGATGGGGGGTTATATTTCAGTAATTACAGTAAAAAATAATAATAATAATAAAATAAAAAAGCCAAATAGTAAGAATATGTTGCCCGTCCTGACCGGTTTGTCTCAGTGGATAGAGCTTCGGCCTGCGGGCTGAAAGGTCCCAAGTTCAATTCTGGTCGAGGGCATGTACCTTGATTATGGGCACATCCCTGGTGGGAGATGTGCAGGAGGCAGCTAATCAATGTTTCTCTCCCATCGATGTTTCTAACTCTCTATCCCTCTCTCTTTCTCTCTGTAAAAAAATTCAATATAATAAAATATATTTTTAAAAAAGAATATGTTGCTCCAAGATGATATTTACAAAAATGACTTAGTCTATAAACATACAGTGCAACTGTCATTCCAAATTAAAGGACATATGGATTCTAGCCGTGGGTGTTCTGGTTGCTCGCCAAGTGACCTTGAACACGTGTCTGCATATTCCACCGAGTTTGTAAGTCTATTTGTAATAAAAAATATGGAAATCTGATCAACAACTACAAAGAAGATAAGCAAAGCGGTTGTATGTAAAGAAGAGAAAATTAATGTGGCGGGCCAGGAAAGAAGTCAGATGTTCTCAGGCTCGTTTTGTCTAACCTGTGTCTCTCTAGCTTCCCCTAGAGCTCCAGGGACTATCCAATCCAAGTAATTTATGGTCTCCTTCGCAAAACTAACCCCTCAAGGACGTCAGCAGTGAGCAAGACCAGCTAAGACTTTCCCGTTTGAAGTTGAGAGATAAACTAGCATTTGGCTCCAAATGCTCTAATCTTAAAATTTTAAACAGAATCTACATATGGTCAATGATTCCTACTGAATCCAATGTCATCCTTTATCTCTCTTGAGAAGTAATTTCAAAGATCTGAGTATTTTGAGAGCCTCCACTCCCTTCTGTCCTTACAAAATAAAAATTTCCCAGGCTATAGAATGCATGGAGGCCTCAATTCTCTACCCCTTCCCATATTCACAGCCTTTTCCATGTAATTTTTAAAAATTTACTGATTTTAAAAGAGGGAGAAAGAGGAGAGAGAGAGAGGGAGGGAAGGAAGGAGGGAGGGAGAAAGAGAGAAAGAGAGAGAGCAATTTGTTGTTCCACTTATTTATGCATTCATTGGTTGCTTCTTGTATATGCCCTGACCAGGGATTGAATCCAAAATCTTGACATATCAGGACAACGCTCTAACCACCTGACCTACCAGCCAGGATTGCCATGTGATTTTGTGTGTCCTCTGCTGTAGTACTCAGCCAGGTGCAGAGCCTGGATTTGTGGGGCCCAGTGCAAAATGACAATGAGAGACTCTGTTCAAAAAGCAGCAAATGAGCCCTTGCCTGTTTGGCTCAGTGGATAGAGCGTCAGTCTGTGCAGTGAAGGGTCCTAGGTTCAATTTCAGTCAAGGGCATGTACCTGGGTTGCAGGCTCGATCCCTGGCCCTGGGTGGGGCACGGGCAGGAAGCAACCAATCTATATGTCTCTCTCACATCGATGTTTCTGTCTCTGTCTCTCCCCTCCCTTCTACTCTCTGTAAAAATCAATGGAAAAATATCCTCCTGTGAGGATTAACAACAACAACAATTAAAAAGCAGCAAATGAGTGCCATGTCACCTACTAAAATACAGAGCTTTTTTCTTTCTTCCACAGTCTGTCTCTCTCTCTCTCCTCTCTCAACTTGTCATGGCAGTTTTATTTGCTATTTAATGTCACCCTAAGTAAATACAAATTTTTTATCAGCATGAATTTTACACTTCATCTTTATATTTTGTAAGAATATAAGTGACACCTGAGGCCAGAACACCCGTGAAGAGCACAGGAGGCAGGGACCCCTGCGCAAAGTGTCTCCCCTGGACTGAGGACTCCTAGACTAGGGGGACATGGTGCCTGCTACATAGTAAGCAATAAATGTGGATTTAAGGGGGAAAGGGAGGGAGGGAGGAAACAAATGAGTTTGAAAATCAGTTCTGCTTGTGAGAATGTGGAGAAGTTGGCACACTTACACATCGCTGGTGGGAATGTAAAATGATGCAGCTGCTTTGGAAAACAGTCTGGCAGTTCCTCAAAAAGTTAAACAGAGAGTTCCCACAGGACTCAGCAATCCCACTGCTAGGTATATAACCAAGTGAACTGAAAGCCTACGTTCACACAAAAATTTGTACATGAATGTTCATAGTAGCATTATTCATAACTAGAGGCCCAGTGCACAAAATTTGTAGGGTAGGGTCCCTAGTGGCTGCTGGCTGGGGCCTCCCTCCCTTCCCCCAGCCAGCCCTGCCCCCTGGTTGAACTCCCGGACAATTTGCATACTAAGCTTTTATTATATAGGATAAGCAAAAATTAAAAACAAGTCAAATGTCCATCAATTGATGGTCTATCCATACAATCAAATCTTATTCTGGGGGGAAAAAATAAGGTACTGATTCGTGCTACAACTTGGATGACCCCTGAAAACACTACGCTAAGTGAAAGAGGCAGTCACGAAAGACCACACATATTGTATGGTGTCATTTGCATGAAATGTCCCGAATAGGCAAATCTATAGAGACAAAGCAGATTGGTGGTTGCTAGGGGCTGGGCAGAGGGTGAAATGGGGACTGACTGGGTACAGAGTTCCTTGTTAGATTAATGAAAGTGTTTTAGAATTAGATAGTCATGATGCTTGCACAACTTTGTGAGTATACTAAAACCACTGAATTTTGTGGTATGTGAATTACATATCAATTAAAAAAAAAAAAAACAGGACTGCTGAGGCCCATTTCTTATTAATGGTTTGACCTTTGAAAAGTATGTCACCTCTCTGAACTTCAGCTTCCTCCACTATAAAGTGGCGAGAAACAGTACTTAACTCATAGAATGGTCTGTGAAAGTCAAGTTAGATAGTCTTCAGGGCTTCTGCTATTACCCACTGCCCTCAGGTGCAGAAGGATCCCTGACCTGGCAAACTGACACAATGGGGGAGTAGGATGTGGAGGAATACTAGGTGGTAGATGGAGCTGGCTGAAGCTGCTTCTTGGGAAGGGCTCTCTTCCCTGGGGGAAGCAGGTGAGGCCCAGGGGGGAAATAAAGGAAAAAAATACTGCCTGCCCAATCTTGGCTGTGCTCTAGGCTGTAAGGGGCAGAGTCATTGGGCTTCTCAGGATTTCTACATGTCCAGCCGCCTTTGACACCTCAGTGTGGAACAATGTGAATAGCATATACAATTTCTGCTACGCCCACTCAGCAGGAATAGCTTCAAAGAGGAGAGGGGAGCCCCAATGTCTGGCACAACCAGAGCTAAACAGATTCATGTGGCACCCCCGGACAGCAAGGATCAAATACCTGTTCAAACAGAATGTCCTTGAATTTTATTTGCTCAAAATTGTGGGTTTTTTTAAATATTTTTTTTTTCTTGATTTCAAAGAGGGAGGGAGAGGGAGAGAGATAGAAACATCAATGATGAGAGAATCATTGATTGGCTGCCTCCTGCAGCCACCCACTGGAGATGGAGTCCGCAATCTGGGCATGTGCCTTGACCAAGAATTGAATCGTGACCTTCTGGTTCATAGCTAGACGCTCAACCACTGAGCCACATCAGCTGGGCATGCTCAAAATTGTTTAATGAGGGTGAGTGGTAGAGATAAGGAGTGTTTTCTGATTTCCACCAGAGGGTGCTGTCTGCCTCCTTGGTCACCATTCCAATGTTCCATAAGAAGTACATGTGGAGTTAATTGGTACCATGTGACCAATTTATTATAGGAAAGTTTTAACACCACGAATGTGACTCCCCCACTCTGCACTTTTAGTCCTAAATTTTCCTCCAAACCCTGGTTCTACATTTTCAGACGTATGTTTCCTATTTCTGCCTGGGTGTTCTGCTGACACCCGGAACTCACTACGTCCCAAAGTGAGCTCATCATCCTTCCCTTCCAAACTGAGTTTCTTATCTCAGTATGCAGATCTAGGACAGCCAGTTCTGTTCTGAAGAATGTGAACGGCAAAAGGGTCCTCAGCTGAAACCCAGTCACACTCTGTTCACCAAGTCCTGCACCCAGAAGAAACCAGCATCTGCAAGAGGTCCCAGAGCAGCTAGCAGTGGTCCTGGATCCCACACTCATCTCAGGTTTTCAACTTGGTCATTTGCCTGTCATTGCTTTTCCCTATTCCATGGCCACCACCATCCCCATACGAGTGTCAAGATCGTATTTTTTTCCCCTGAAGATCCATCACTAATGTGGCCACTCTCAACTTTAAGTCAGCTCTTTCCCATCCAAATGTTAAAAGCACCTTGCTATACTCTTCCTACGGCATTTATCCCTTTCTGATTGGGACTCAACTATTTGTATGATTGTGTGATTCAGAAAAACCCACAGCATTAAATGTACTGTCGTAAACATTGTAAGCATGCTGTTCAGTAGTGTTGAGTATACTCGCCCTGTTGGGCAACAAATTCCTAGGACTTTTTCATCTTGCAATATTAAAACTTGACATCTATCAAACACCAATTCCTCCAGCTCTTGATAATCACCTTTCAACTTTCTGTTTCTACAATTTTGATTGCTCTAGATACTTCGCATAAGTGGAGTCATACAGTATTTGCCTTCTTATGGCTGGCTTCTTTCATTTAGCACAATGTCCTCAAAGTTGAACCATGTTGTAGCATGTAGCATATTCTATTATTATGTATATACTACATTTTCTTTATCCATTCATCCATCAATGAACATTCGGGTGGATTACTTCCACCCCTTTGCTATTGTAAATAATGTGATGAGCACAGATGTGCAAATAGCCTTTGAATTCTTTGAGATGTATACCCAGAGGTGCACTTGCTGGATCATATGGTAGTTCTGGCTTTACTTTTTGAGGACTCTCCATATTGCTTTCCATAATGGCTGCACCATTTTACATTTCTACATGGTGCACAAAGGTTCCAACTTCTCTGCGTTCTCATCAGCACTTATTCTCTTGTGTTCTTTTAATAATGTTCTAGCTATTTCAGAACAAGTTGCTGTATTTGTTTCCTAGAGCTGCTGTAACAGATAACCGCAAACTAAGTGGCTCAAAACAATAAAATATATATTCTCTCATAGCTCTGGGGGCCAAATGTCCAGAATCAAGATGTTGGCAGGTCTGGTTCCCTCTAAAGTAAGGTGACCAGACGTCCCGCTTTTGGCGGGACAATCGCGATTTTTAACAATTTGTCCCGCATCCCGCGGCATTTTAAGAAAGTCCTTTCCAAAAATCAGGATTTTTTTAAAACGCCGCGGGACGTGGGACAAATTGTTGGAAATCGGGACTGTCACGCCAAAAGCGGGACATCTGGTCACCTTATTCTAAGGCTTTGAGGGAAAATCTATTCCCTGTCTCTCTCCTAGCCTCTGATGGCTGCTGACAACCTTTGCCTTGTACCAGCACGAGTCTAATCTCCTTTTACCTCCTTCACGTGGCCATCTTTTCTCTGTCACCTCCTTTTCTAACTCTTATAAGGGCTCTGTTACTGGATTTAGGGTCCATCCTAATGGAGTGGGAGACACAATTCAAGTTGTCATTGTAAGCTTCTTGAGATCAGGATCTATGTCATGTCATATTTGTTTATCCCCAAGTGCCCAGTACAGTGCCTTAAACAGAGAGAGTGCTCAATATGTGTACTGAGTTAGCAGGTGAATGGACTGATGGTTGGCCAGATGATGGACAGTTCCTACCCTACTAGACTGTCACCTACTGCAGTCAGAATTGGGAAGTGTGCATTTGGGATTCACATACCCCATAGAAACTTGATCATTCCAGGTCTGACTTTAAAAATACAGCACGCAGCCCAGCCAGCATGGCTTAATGGTTGAGTGTCATCCTATGAACCAGGAGGTCATGGTTTGAGTCCCTGTCAGGGCACATGCCTGGGTTGTGGGCTCAATCCCCAGTAGGGGGCATGTAGGAGGCAGCCAATCAATGATTCTCTCTCATCATGAATGTTTCTATCACTCTCTCCCTCTCCCTTCCTTTCTGAAATCAATGAAAATATATTTCTTAAAAATACAGCACACAGAGGGGTCAATTTCTCAAAATTGATGATCACAATCCAGCCAGCATGGCTTAGTGGTTGAGCATTGACCTAAGAACCAGGAGATCATGGTTCAATTACAGGTCAGGGCACATGCCTGGGTTGCAGGCTCGATCCCCAATGTGGGGTGTGCAGGAGGCAACTGATCAATGATTCTCTTACATCATTGATGTTTCTATCATTCTCTCCTCTCCCTCTCTGAAATCAATAAAAAATATTTTTAAAATTGATTCTCACTTTAAATGAGTGAATTATATGTTATATAAATTATATCTCAATAAAGCTGTTACCAAAAAATACAGTGCACAGCCCGGCCGGTGTGGCTCAGTGATTGAGCACTGAACTATGAGCTAGGAAGTCATGGTTCAATTCCCAATCAGGTCACATACCCAGGTTTCAGGCTCAATCCCCAGTGGGGGAGCATGCAGGAGGCAACTGATCCATGCTTCTCTCTTATCACTATTGCTTATCTATCCCTCTCCCTTCCTCTCTGACATCGATAAAAATGTATTTTTTTAAAATACAGTGCACAGAACTCAATGAAAAAACACTCCGGGTTTCATCGCTACGTAGCTTCAATGAAAAACTTCTCTTCGTTTCTTGTAAATAAGTCCCAGATGAAGTCTGTCTGGCCTTGGGAGATTAAGGTAAACTTGGCTTACACCCCGTGTTTCACAATGAGAGTCCACAGCCCTCCCCCCCATTTCTGCAGATTGTCAACTCTCTGCTTCATGGTCCTAATTTGTTGTTCTTGTGTGTGTTCTGATTCCTTTCCTTGCCAAAGGTCAGACTCTCTACCAGATGCTGCACAAGATCACCCCTCGCCTCCCACCACAAGCAGTTTGTAAACTTAGAACTTCGCTCAAGATTTGGGGGTGACACAGCACATCCCTCTTGCCCACTCACTCCACTTTCTCCTTGTTTTACGTTTCTCTTCCCCTGACCCTCTCTGGTTCAGAACATGAATTCCTTTCCTGTCTCATGCCAGGCAGTTCTGCTCACACTTCCACCCCTTGACATTTCAACTGGTACTCCAAACAGGCTTCTTTTAAAAATGTAAGGAAGCCAAAACCAGTTTGGCTCAGTGGATAGAGTGTCGGCCTGCGGACTGAAAGGTCCCGGGTTTGATTCCGGTCAAGAGCATGTACCTTGATGATGTGCAGGCACATCCCCAGTGGGGGGGTGCAAGAGGCAGCTGATCGATGATTCTCTCTCATCGATGTTTCTAACTCTCTATCCCTCTCTCTTCCTCTCTGTAAATAATCAATAAAATATGTTTTTAAAATAAAATAAAAATGTAAGGAAGGCAGGGGGGCAGATAAGGAGAGGGGAGGAAGGGAGGGAGAAAGAGAGAGAAAGAGAAAAGAAAGAACCAAAGAAGAATACTTTGAAGAAACTGGGATCTTCTAAGAGGGATTCTCATACCAGCTATTAAAATAATATTTTCTTTTCTTGTATTTTATAAATATTAATAAGTTAAAGTTGGCAATTCTTTAAGTTGGGAGGAGGGAGCTTTAACAACAGCCTTTGGTCCACTAGCTGTAGTCTTCCCCCAAACCTTGGCCTTCTAACCAGAATGAAGCAATCTTCTTCTGGAGTTTACATTTAATTGTAATTGCAACTGTCACAATGATTAAGCCTCTCCCTTTGTCATTGTCTCTTCTTGGCATCGTTTCTCTGGCTCCGCTTGCATGCTATAGACCACTTATGAATCACAAAGAATCTGTGCTTTTTAACTGTGGCGAAACCATAGGCAGCTTTTTTGTTTATTTCCAGAATCCGTTCCAAAACAGCTGTTACATGCTCATCCTTGGTTTTGTCATCTCATTTCGGGGAATTGTAACAGCAGCATCTTCTGTTTTTAATTTTCCCGAAGAGAGCCAGAGAGACCTCCCCAAGATGGTGTGCTGAGCAAAGGTGCTCCTTAACGACTTGTTTCCTCTCGTTTCCTTAATCAGGAAATTTCGTAGTTTAACAGGGGCGAGGTTCCCATGAACGTGGACTTGACTTCAAGCCAAGCTGTGTGCAACATTCAACCATGAAAACAGCTTGCTCTGCAAGCCTCCGAGTGTTCCAAACCAAGGCCAACCAGAAGCTTCCATTTGACACAGTGGCGAGGAACGCTTGTAAATGTTTTTATGGTTAGCGATGGTTCCATCTCAAGTGAAATCAATCAGCTGAAAAGTACTACATGAAATCGTCAGTCATCTGGTAGATCGCACGCAAATTGGCCAGTACGTTTGACTTTAGGGATATTTCCTTCATAAAAACTGCTGTTGAATGACGGACACACTTGATACCTCGTGGGGTGCAAAAAATACTCGGGAAAATCAAGACAAATGGTGCCTTGTGTAGGTACAAGATAGTGCTTCATTGAGAATCATCGCTTGGAAGCTAACAGCTTTGCAAAACGGCCATTTATAAAGGGCATGAGCCATGTTTCAATGGCTTTTTACCCAAGGTTTTCACACCACAGCTATACACTGGAATAAACTGTGGAGAGTTTTGGGGGGAAATAGTAGACCGGACCGCAAAGATTTTTATTCACTGGTGTCGAGTGAAACCCGGACAGTGATCTTTTTCACGCGCTCTCCAGGAAATGCTGGTTTACAGCCAGGATGAGAGTCACTGCTTTCTGAAGTCACAACTGCAAACAGCCTTTGGAACCTGAATGCTGTGCTGTATACATGTGTGTACACATATTGTGGTGTGCACACTATAACAGGTCAAGCATTTTACTTAGCCCATGACAAATAATCTTTGGCAAACCTCACACTCATGTGTTCTTTCTTCTCCTTTTCCTCCTCCTCCTTCTCTTCCTCCTCCTCTTTCTTCTTTTTCTTCTCTCTCCCTCTCTCCCAGCCCATCTTCCTCTCTCCCTCTCCTGCTCTTCTGTACACGAGTTTCCTTCCTTCTTTCACAATTTCTGAGCTTTGACATCTCTGTTGTCCTACACCCCAGATGGAGTGTGAGTCTCACAGAATTAAACCTCTGATTTTCCTGAGAAAGATTCTGATTGCCCTAGCTCGACCTCAGACAGTTATCTGTAACCAATGACATAGGAATACCTGTGCAAACACTCCTCCCTGCAGTATCACCTTGAACAATAGGAGAAGGTGGGGGAGTTTAGCAGGACAATGGCTGGTGGCAAGGGAAATCGCTGGCTTTAGGGCTAGGTAGACACCTCCGAGTCCGCTAGAGAATTCAAGTTAGCTTCTGGGCATGCGCATCTTTACTCTGTCTGTTATGTCTTTTCTACTTGTCCTTTCTGACTAGTTTACCTGTGGAGGATCTAGAGATTCTCAGACACTGAACCATTACCATATGAGAGAACAAGAAGGGAAGAAGAGAAGTACTTTTATGCCACAGAAAGAAGAGAATTAGATCAAGGAAACAATAAGTATATTTTAAGCATCAAAGCATGACAAATTATTTCCAAGAGGAGAACTGGATTAAGAAAAGAATAGTACATATTAAGCATGAAAGCTTGATGGATTATCTTAAATCACTGCCTTTGAGTCGGTTTTCTTTTAAACCAAATGACTCAGCCACCAAGAGATTCTTTTGTTATATGATCAATCTTACTTTATTGCTAATATGGCAAGTTCAAATGGTGATGTGGTGCTGGTTAAATGCTGCATTGATGAAGCAGCCTGTTTCTCTGTCCTTATGCTCACTCTTTTAAAAAATATATTTTATTGATTTTTTACAGAGAGGAAGGGAGAGGGATAGAGAGTTAGAAACATCAATGAGAGAAAAGCATCGATCAGCTGCCTCCTGCACACCCCCTACTGGGGATGTGCCTGCAACCAAGGTATATGCCCTTGTCTGGAATCGAATCTGGGATCTTTCAGTCCACAGGCCGACACTCTATCCACTGAGCCAAACCGGTTTGGCCTTATGCTCACTCTTTATGAAGCATTTGCTTCCAACTATGATGCCCAAATCTCTAAAACAGACCCATCAGTATGACTGAATAAAAAGTAAGTGGTTGAGCTGTAACTGGTTTGGCTGCACAAGCCCCAACCAGGGCCCGGGCCGGGGAGTAGCCTGCAACCAAGGTATATGCCCCTGACCAGAATCGAACCCAGGACCCCTTAGTCCACAGGCCAACGCTCTATCCACTAAGCAAAACCGACCAGGGCTCATATTTTAAGTTTTTATGGAACAATGTTATACAAGATAGAACAATAGATATATTTAGGAAAAGGTCATGTGTGTATGGGTTAACATTCTGGCTTTGTGGTTTAAGGATTCAAACCCTGGTTTCTGCCTCTTTACTAGCTATGTGATGTCCAACAAAATACTTAATTTCTTATCACAAAATAGGAATAGCACAGCCTCTGAATAGTTGGGCAGCATTTACTTAAAATAATGGCTTGTACCCGTTAGGGACTCTACTGGACCGCAAACAACAGAATCCCGGAGTAAAATGCACTGAGTGGCCAGATTATGATGATCTCTGAACGCATAATAATCTGGCCACTCAGTCTATATGTTATATAATAAAAGACTAATGTGCAAATTGTCCCCTCAATCAGTTCAACCAGCAGGCAGGCCGGCCAACCGCCCATGTCCCCTCACCCTAGCCAGGCTGGCTAGACCCCACCCATGCAGGAATTCATGCATCGGGCCTCTAACACACACACACACACACACACACACACACACACACACAATGAGTGGCCAGATTATTATGCGTTCAGAGATCATAATAATTTGGCCATTCAGTATAGTTGCTTCAGAAGACCAGGAGATTAGTTTTTCTCTCATTCACCAAGCTTGGAGGTAGGTAGTTACTGACCTTGGTTAAGGGACAATGCTTTCAGAGCTGAGGTCTTGGTAGTTCCCATCTTTCTCTCATGGTTCCAAGATGGCTGCTGCAGTGTCAGCTATCATATCCATATTCCTGACAGCGGAAAAGAGGAAGGGGTGGTGATTCAATCAAGGTAGCAAAACTTTCCCAGGGGAGTTAGCAACTTTAAGTCAGGGCAGGCTAAGTGCTATAACAAATAAGCCCCACTCATCAGTGGATTAACACAACAGAAGTTTATTTCTCTTGCCAAGGTCAATTGATAGCAGGGGGTCGGGGTTAGGAGAGAGGAGCAAGTCTGCTCTGCTTAGTGCAGTCACCCAAGGACCAGTTTAACATATGGGGCTTCCAGGGTCATGAATATCCCACCAACAGATAGCGGAAGAGAGAGCACAGGGAGTTGTGTAGAAAGGTTTATGGATCAGACTAGAATCGAGGTACTGTATATTTGTTCATATTTTATTGGCTAGACTTCAGTCAAGTGAGTCCATCCTATATAATAAAAGCCTAATATGCTAAGTGTCTAGTCAACTAGATGGCTATTCAACCAATCAAAGCATAATGTGCTAATGATATGCTAAGGACGCTCAACTGCTCACTATGACATGCACTGACCACCAGGGGGCAGACTCTCAACTCAGGATTAACTGAGATAATGAGCTCCAGTAGGCATTATTTCATACTTGCTACGTACACAATATTAAAATAGAACCCCAAGTGGAAACAGCTCAGATGCCCATTGTGTTTATTTCCTTGGGCAACCATAACAAAGCACCACCAACTGTAGCTTAAAACACATTTATTCTCTCACAGTTCTGGAGGCTATAAGCCTGAAATCAAGGTGTTGGCAGGGCCAGGCTTGCTCTGAAGGCTCTAGGTGACAACCCTTCCTTTCCTCTCCATCTGATGGTGGCTGGTAAGCCGTGGTGTTCCTTGGCTTTCAGCTGCATCATCTCCAGTCGCTGCTACTCTGTCATCACATGATGTTGTCCCCGTGTGTCTCGTGTCTCTCCTCCTCGTCTTATAAGAACACCAGTCATATTGAATTAAGGGCCCGCCCTACTCTGGTATGACCCTACTCTGGCATCATCTGCCATGGCCCTTAGATCATATTCTGAGGTCCTGAGGGTTAGAACTTCAATGTATCATGGGGTGGGAAGAGGTGACACAACTCAACCTATAACATTCATAAAATGATGATTGGCTAAATAAAATGTATTATATCCATATAATGGAATATTGTTCGGCACTGATAAAAGGGAATGAAGTACTGATACCTGGATGAACCTCGCAAGCATGACGCTAAGTGAAAGAAGCCAGACACAAAAGACCACATACTGTATCATTTCACTTATGTAAAATGTCCAGAATAGACAAACCTATACAGATGGAAAGTAGATTAGTGATGGCTAGGGCTAAAGAGGGGTTGGTGAGTCACTGTCAAAGGGTATGGGATCCCTTTTAGGGACACAAAAATGTTCTAAAACTGACTGTAGTGAGAGTTTGCAGAGAAAATGAGGAAATGGAACTTCACAATTTTAAATACGTTTAAGCCTCTAACCTTCAATAAATTACATTTCCAGGTTCCTGAAAGAACCTATTCAGATCATCCTATAAATGCTGCTGGAAAGCTTACAGGGATCATGTGTTAGGAAGAAAATAAGGCCTTCTTTCCAGCTCCCCTTCCCCAAACACCTCATGCTAAGTGAAAGAAGCCAGACACAAAAGACCACTTAGCTGACCAAGGGGATTTGGTGAGAACTGACGTCCACTGGGGTCCAATTCTGTGCTCTTTGCTCTGTATCTGAAAGTCTCCCTAACTAGAAATGGGATGGATTCCTCGATTTACAGCAAGGGTATCACCCTGTTTCTTGATTTATCTCAATGGTTTCTTGATTTACCCCGTCATTAGCAGGGGTAACCACACCTATTTCTCTTCCTTTCAACCAAAATTTGCACCTAAGAGTTCTCTTCACAGGTCAACTTTAGCAAGCTATTCAACATCCTATTGTAAAAATTTCCATCAAATTATCCCTGCAGTGTCCCAAAATGGTACTAAAATGTGAGACATCTCTTCTGTTATAGCAGCACTGTTATTTAAACTTATTTCTCATATCTAAATAATCCAACTCATATCTAAATAATTCATCTTCCCCAGAGGAGGGGCAGGTCTTTCTTATTTTCACATAGAAAAGGCAACGGAGAGCTGCTATGCTGCGCCTGCGTGCTGCCACATTCCTGGCCCAGGGCCTGGGCTGCCTGAGCTACAGAGAAGAATAAGACCCAGAACCTGCTCTCCAGGATCTTGGGATCAGCTTGACGACTGTGTGACTGGTGAGTGAAGTATTGTAGAAAGAACTAGTGCGGCTGAGACATAACTCCAACTGCCTCCAAACTGCCCTGGATGCCTTGTAGATCTTTGTGTGTCTCTCTGGATCTTTTTTAAAATTGATTTTGAGGAGGAGAGAGAGAGAGACAGAGATCCACTTGCTGCCGCACCACTTATACATTCGTTGGTTGATTCCTACATGGGCCCTAATCAGGGATTGAGCCAGGAACCTTAGCACATCAGGATGATGCTCCAACCAACTCAGCGACCCAGCCAGGGCCCTTCTCTGGATCTTTAATGATTTGGTAAAGCATTTCAATGCAGGTTTAGCTGGGTCTCTCTTCTCTCTACCTCCACCTTTGAATAAGTAACACTGCTTTTTAAAATAATTTACTTTTATTTACTTTTTAAAATATATTTTATTGATTTTTTACAGAGAGGAAGGGAGAGGGGTAGAGAGTTAGAAACATTGATGAGAGAGAAACATCCATCAGCTAACTCCTGCACACCTGCCCACCCACCCTGGGGACGTGCCCGCAACCAAGGTACATGCCCTTGACCGGAATCAAACCTGGGACCCTTCAGTCCGCAGGACAACACTCTATCCACTGAGCCACACCGATGAGGGCAAGTAACACTGCTTTTTCAGGTGACTCCTGTCTTCCTTCAGCCCCCAAATCAGCGGGCAGTTTCTCCCGTTTCCAGCTGGCCCAAGGCTCAGTACACAGGTCTGTTGCATTAACAGGGAGAAAATGGAACTGAGAGAACGTTTGCCTGGTTTGTAAAATAAAAATGAGTTTCGATCCCAGTGGTGTATGTATTATCCTCGTAAGGACTGGGTTTACATCGATCACCTTTTCCATGCCAGTCAAGTGTGGAATGTGCTGCAGTTAGAAATGCAATTGTGTAGACATAAAAAATTGCATCTCTCTAACCATTATCGGGACACTTTTCTCAAGACGCTATCTCGGGGTCCTTCAGAGCAATAAGTGGGCCAATTGAGATGTAACAGAAGCAACTTAAATGCTATGCCTCGTTTACTTCTGGGAAAGCTAATGTGCTTCAGAACAAGACTACTGCTCATGACACGAGAGACTGTCACAGAGGCTGAAATGCTTCAGGGCCATCAAAATGCCAGCCATGCCGCTGTTCAAATATTCTTCAACTTCTCATTTAAGGCGCCTGCACCTAATAATGTAATGGTGTTATTCTCTCTGATAGCAGGAATCCAGAGAAGCCAAATGCCTGGGAATTACGGACTATTGGGGCTATGGGAGTCTAAAAGACAGATGAGGTAGATAAAATGTGTTATTTTATACTGGCACGTTCAACATTTGTGCTCGGTTATCGTTTATGAGTTGAAATGTATTCAAAGACAAAAGTACTGGAAGTGTGTTCTCTGGGCTGAATTGAGGAAGAGGTTGGAGGAATGCATATGTCACCTGGAGATCTCAACTCAGAAACCTGCCCTAGCTGGTTTGGCTCAGTGGATAGGGCATCGGCCTATGGACTGAAGTGTCCCGGGTTTGATTCCGGTCAAGGGCACATGCCTGCATTGCAGGCTACACTCCCCAGTGTGGGGTGAGCTGGAGGCAGCCATCAATGATTCTCTATCATATTGATGTTTCTATCTCCCTCCCTCTTCCTTCCTCTCTGAAATCAATAGAAACATATTAAAAATAAATAAATAAACTCAGAAACCTGTGTGGCCGGCATGGCTCTGTGGTTGAGCATCAACCTATGAACCAGGAGGTCACAGTTCAGGGCGCATGCCTAGGTTCCCAGCTCGATCGCCAGTGTAGGGTGTGTGGGAGGCAGTCGATCCATGATTCTCTATCATCACTGATGTTTCTCTCTCTCTCCCGCTCTCCCTACCTCTCTGAGATCAATACAAATATATTCAAAGACAAATAAATAAATGAACTCAGAAACCCGAGAGAGAAAGACTCACATACCTGTCCTCCAAGCTATTGTCCAGGTTAAATTTTCTCAAGCGTTGACTGCCCATTTTTGTTTTGTTTTTTGTTTTTTGTTTTTTGTTTTATAAATTTTTATTGATTTTTTACAGAGAGGAGGAGAGAGGGATAGAGAGCTAGAAAAGTCGATGAGAGAGAAACATCGACCAGCTGCCTCTTGCACACCCCCTACTGGGGATGTGCCCGCAACCAAGGTACATGCCCTTGACCGGAATAGAACCCGGGACCTTTCAATCAGCAGACTGACGCTCTATCCATTGAGCCAAACCGGTTTTGGCAGACTGCCCATTTTTGAATCAGGAAGTTGTCATCTTGACAAAACATCCCTCCACACCTCCTACCCCCCAGCCCCCTACCCCCACCCCCCTACTCCCCTACCCTCCACCCCCAGAATGTACAATTCTCTTCCTGATGAGCAAGTTGGAAAAAGGCAGCAGAAAAGGGCAATTTTAAAAGCCAGAGCTGTGAAAAGGTGATGCTTGGAGGGGCACGCTTTAGGTTCAGGCCCCCATTGGTACCTCGGGGCTCAGACTGGGACGTAGTGCCAATTCAAACTGTCACACAGTCCGGGGGTGGGGGTGGGGGGCTAAATCCGTTTCTATTCTTTCATAGAAAGCAATACTGTAGTTTAAATTAGCAAGGCGCTGCTGAACCGCTATTTAAAATGCGTTAGCACTGACATCCCAAAAAAAGGGTCTCCCCCCCCTCCCCCGTTTAATTGCACTGTCAGTGTGGAATGCTTTCGCTTAAAACCACTCTGAGGTAGACCTTTTAATAGAAAGTGACAATTTAAATGGCCACGATAACCACGTAAATGGTGCTTAAAGTCATTACTAAACTGATGTCACCGTTGGCTCCAGCCCAGTTTGTTAAAACCGAAGAAAAGGTGTGGGGGGGAAGGGAGGAAAGCAACTAAACGGTGAATCATTAGTTCCTTTTCTGTTCATGGTAATAACGTTAGCGGGGATGAAGTCATCTGGCTCCCAGTGGATGCAATGTACATTTCTATGGAGCCCCGCGTTATTCAGTTCTGATGTTGCCCTCATGAATATCTAGGACTCAGGAATTGCCCCAGTCACTGGCACTCCTCTGCAGTTACTTTGTTTTTTTGTCTTCGCCCCCATGGTCCAAAGAGGAGAGCTGTGGCTGGTTGGAGTTTCAAAAGCATAAGCGATAGATGTATAGATTGCCTGTCTTTCCTCTCCCTTAAATAAGTCAGATTCTCCTGGAAGCTGTTAGAAATGCTCTCACTGGGCTGAAACCAGTTTGGCTCAGTGGATAGAGCGTCGATCTGCGGACTGAAAGGTCCCAGGTTCGATTCTGGTCAAGGGCATGTACATTGGTTGTGGGCACATCTCCAGTGGGGGGTGTGCAGGAGGCAGCTGATCGATGTTTCTAGCTCTCTATCCCTCTCCCTTCCTCTCTGCGAAAAATCAATAAAAATATATTTTTAAAAAGAAATGCTCTCACTAGCTTTCAAGGAGCCTCCGCCCTGCCCCCAGGTGTCATGTCATGTGAGTTGAGGTCAAGGCCACCTGAGCAGTGCCATTGGTCAAACTTGATTGGTTGAAACACACCAACTGGTTTGCTGAACAGGTGAGGTGACATCTGGGGGCCCACTGGGAGGGGGCACCATAAAACCTTGGGAAGTGAGGCCCTGTGAACCTGCAAAAGTGCTCAGAAGTGGATTGAGGCTGAGTGTGGAGCACTGGGGACAATGGGAGGGATGGGGACAGGAGCTGGGAGAAATGGATGAGGAACAGGGAAGCCTGTGGGATTGAGGGCCACTCAGTCACCTTCACAGAGTCTCACTCAGATGTCTCAGTTCTGAAACATCCCCCCCTTAAAAGTAAATTAATCATTAGGCACAATAGGTAAACTAGATTATTATAAAATTACTAGAGGCCCGGTGCATGAAATTCGTGTATGGGTAGGGACCCTAGGCCTGGCTGGCAATCAGGCCGATCTGTGGGGTGACCAGCAGGGTGATTGGGGGTACCCCCGCCAGCACCCGCCTTGGCCAGCCTGGCACCGCCTGCTCACCAGCCCTCCCCTCTCCCCATGCTGCCGCCAGTCACCTCCCCCTGTGGAGCCCCCTGCAGGGACCTACAGGCTGAGGGCAGCTCCTGCATTGAGTATCTGCCCCCTGGTGGTCAGTACGCATCATAGCGACTGGTAGTTCCACCACCAGCCGTCCTACCGTTTGATAAATTTGCATATTAGGCTTTTATTATATAGGATTTTAAAATACAAGGTGTGGCCATGGCCGGTAGCTCAGTTGGTTAGAGCATTTTTCGGATACACCAAGGTTGTGGGCTCAATCCCCAGTTAGGGCACATACAAGAATCAACTAATGAATGCATAAATAAGTGGGACAAACAAATCAGTGTTTCTCTCCCTCTCTCTCTGTCCCTTCCACTCTCTCCAAAAAAAGAAAATTAATAAATAAAAGGGTATACAAAAGTATGTTTACAGTTGTGTGTATGCAAAACAGAGTTCATTCTTTTTTTAATAAATGTTAACTATTTTTTTCTTTTTCTTTTTTATTAAGGTATTATATGTGTACATACCTTACCAATCCCCACCCCCACCCCACTCCCATATATGCCCTCCCTCCCCATAGTTTTTCGTCCATTGGTTATGCTTATATGCATGCATATAAAACCTTTGGTTGATCTCTTATCTCCCCCATATATCCCTACCCTCCCCGCTATAAATTTGACAATCTGTTTGTTTCTTTACTGTCTCTGTATCTATCTTTTTGTTCATTAGTTTATAATGTTCCTTATTATCCATAAACTATTTTTTAATATATTTTATTGATTTTTTTTTTACAGAGAGGAAGAGAGAGGGATAGAGAGTTAGAAACATCGATGAGAGAGAATCATCGATCAGCTGCCTCTTGCACGCCCCCTACTGGGGATATGCCCACAACCAAGGTACATGCCCTTGTCCGGAATCAAACCTGGGACCTTTCAGTCCGCAGGCCGACGCTCTATCCATTGAGCCAAACCGGTTTCGGCCAGAGTTGATTCTTGTATTATTATTCATTATTTTCCATATGAACAACTGTAAACCTACTTTTGTCCCCACCCTGTATGCTGCATATTCCTTTTTATTATATAAAAATTACCTCAAGGAATCAATAATTGTAACTGGGCTCACAGAGGAAAAATGTACTTCACATTGTAAATTTAAAACACTATATTTAGGACTGGGTTTCTGAGGTTTCCTGAGCTCATACAATTTCAGGGTTCTGGGAATGATGCTATACCTTTAAATTTTCCCCTCAATCAGACATTATAATTTCTGAAATTTCCATTGCTCAAAATTGGAAGTGATCATGGTGACTATCTAGGACATGATACTAGGCTCTTAATCTGGGGACTGGGCTGGGTTACAGATAGACCATGAAAACCATACACAAAAGAGAGAGTTTGTTTCTTTCATCAGAATTAGGAGCTTGTAAACCAAAAAAAATAATAATAAAAATTAAAAAAAGTTAAGAACCATTAATCCAACATTACTTTACTACAAACACAAAACAAAACAAAAAATAAAAAGACCTTAATTTTCCACAAAAAAAATATGAAACCACAGACACAGACACACACACACACACACACACACACACACACACACACAGAGGAAACAGAGGCCTGGAGAGGTGGCTGACTGCCCAAGGTCCCTGATCTATAGAATCTTGGTCTCTGGTTCCCAGTCCCAAACTGCTTATTAAATTTTTTATAATTCTTTTTCGTTTTGCAAAACAATGCATAATGTAATGCTGTGCTTTTCTGAAAGCCGCTCTCCTGGCGGGCTCAACTTCCTGGGACACATCTGTCCATGGCAGAGGCAAAAAGGGTCTGGGAGCCGCTAAAATTAGTCACAACGCGCATGCCCAATGGCCCATGAAAGAAGCACCTCAGAGTTCATCTTCTACGCCATTCATTTGCTTAACAACGTATTGAGCTAAATAGTTACTGATGCTCTCTTTTTCTCTTTCAAATCCTAAGAGAAAGCTTCTTTAGAAAGTCACAGAGGTAGAAGTGAGCCGCTGGGCTGTGGAAGTCAGGAAACAAGTTCCAGAAGCAGAAGAGGGGCCCTTGGAGGTTAGGAGAGGGAAGGGAAAGGCGGAGAGCGCCTATCAATGCTTTCTTTGTACATAATTCAAATTTTGTTCTCCGGTTTCACGGAAATCACAGCAAGTTAGCTGCGAGAGGCCTGCAAAAGGCAGGGACAGCGATCCCAATTTGTGAGAGATTTGCCCACAGCTTAACAGCAGAGGGAGAGCAGGACGCTGTCATATAGTGAAGACTCTGAGCCACGAAGCAGATGGCAAATGACTTCTCAGGGTCTGTCTGGTTTGTTGAACCAGTGAGATCACATCTGGGGGCCCAGAAGGTGGGGGCGCCATAACATCTGGGAGGGCACACAGGGTTGGGCACAGTGCATTTTAGAAAGCTATTTAAGGGGTTAAAGTGCATGGCATGTGATGAAAACAAACGTCCACTCAAAAGCTTGTACAAGAATGTTCAGATGAGCCAGAAGGTGGAAACAATGCAAATATCCATCAACAAATGTATATATATATTCATCAATAGATGCTTGCAGCATAGCCATACAATCGAATATTATTTGGCCTTAAAAAGGAATCCTATATGATAAAGAGGTAATACGCAAATTGACCTTCACACCCTTGTGTCACAAGATGGCCACCCCCACATTGTCACAAGATGGCTGCCCCCACACTGTCACAAGATGGCCGGGAGGAGAGGGCAGTTGGGGGGGACCAGGCCTGCAGGGGAGGGCAGTTGGGGACAACCAAGCCTGCAGGGGAGGGAAGTTGAGGGGGGCAAGGCCTGAAGGGGAGGGCAATTGGGGATGATGGGGCTGGCAGGAGGGCAGTTAGGTGTCAATCAGGCCAGCAGGGGAGCAGTTAGGGGGCTATCAGGCTGGCAGGGAGAGTGGTTAGGGGCAATCAGACAGCCAGGCAGGCGAGTGGTGGGAACCAGTAGTCCCGGATTGTGAGAAGGATGTTCAACAGTCAACATCCCTCCCCCGAGGGGTCTCAGATTGGAGAGGGTGCAGGCTGGGCTGAGGCACCATGGCACTGGAGGGGACCAGCTTGTGCAGCTGATGGGACCAGGCACTAAGAACTATGACCTAGGTTAGACAAGTCACGGATGGGGTACAACACACGCCAGGGATAGGAGCTGGACCCAGGAAATGTCACAGCAGCAAGGCTGCCAGCATGTCTTCACGACACTAGGAGGCAGCAAGTACCACTGCAGCAATGCCAGCGCCCGGAGACAGTTAGCTGGCACATTCCATCTGGACTGGGTAAGGCTCACAATATTCTCAGGCCACCTGGAGGGGGGGAAGGAGCCCAAAATATTGATGTTGAATTTTTTGTCCACCTGGCACTGTGATCCTGAGTCCACCTTTTTTAAAATATATTTTATTGATTTTTTACAGAGAGGAAGGGAGAGGGTCAGAGAGTTAGAAACATTGATGAGAGAGAAACATCGATCAGCTGCTTCCTACACACACACACACACACACACACCCACTGGGGATGTGCCCGCAACCAAGGCACATGCCCTTGACCGGAATCGAACCTGGGACCTTTCAGTCCACAGGCCGACGCTCTATCCACTGAGCCAAACCAGTTAGGGCCTGCGTCCATCTTAATTGAACTTGGAAAACGAAAAGATACATGTGCCCTGAAGACTGTAAGGAAGTTCACACTGGTGACAATGACAAGGACAAGCCCTAGAAGCTGTCCAGAACCTGGAATTTCTGGCATGGTTTCACAAGCATTATGTCATATGGTCCTCACAAAAGCCCTGTGAGAAGATGGCTGCTGGGTGTTATTCTCCTTAGTGGAGCCAAACGAATTGCCCAATTGCAGATAACAAGCGCTGAAGCTCTGGCTCCAGTCAGGCTTTTTGACTCTTAATCCAGTGGGCCTCCTATTACGCCAGGATGCCTTTCAGAAAAAAGAGGGACTCCATAAAAATATATTTTTTAAAAAAGAGGGTCACGCTGAAACCGGTTTGGCTCAGTGGTAGAGCGTCGGTTTGTGGACTGAAAGGTCCCGGGTTCAATTCCAGTCAAGGGCATGTACATTGGTTGTAGGCACATCCCCGGTAGGGGGTGTGCAAGAGGCAACTGGTCGATGTTTCTCATCGACGTTTCTACCTCTCTATCTCTCTCCCTTCCTCTCTGTAAAAAATCAATATATATATATATATATATATATATATATATATATATATATATATATATATATATATATATATATATATATATATATATAAAGGAGGGTCACATAGGCTGCCAAAATATTCAGAATTTTCCTTGCCTGGAAGGAATGATAGTAGTCCAGGGCCATATTCCTCAACAGCGTCAGCTGCTTTCCTTCAGTCCGTCCAGGGCACATGTGAAAACAAGAGTGTCCTCAATGCAGCCGGGCTCTCCAGCTGTGCCCCCAGTGCCTCCTGCCCAGCTCGCGGGCACCCTGACCAAAACCTGCCACTCCACACGGCACACCCTGTCACTGAACTCACCATGGCACGAAGGGGATGCTACCCTTTGCCTTTTGGGATGTCTTCAACATCCCTGGTGTCTTGCACCATTCATTCCCTGAGTCGTTGCTGTCGGTTCTGTCTTCCTGACTAGAGCGGAAGCTCCTGTGTCGCCTGCCTTTGGTTCTCAGAGGGGTCTGGTGCATAGAAGGGGCCAGTCAACTCCTTGGAATGAATGCTTAGTCCTTGCCAACACATCATGGGTGCTCGGCAAATATTTGTTCATTACCCGACTGGCAGATTTACTATTCTCTGCATAACTCCTCTGCCCCAGAAGAAGTAATTAATTCAGGATCCTCCACACCTATGCACACAGGGACAAACCTATTTCCTCAGGGGCTATTCAAGCCTCTACCTCGGGATGGCGCTGTGACCTCGGGCAGGTTGTTAGGCTCTGGCTGCCTGCCTGTGGATTGGGGGTGGTGAGGATAACAGATATTATCACTTTCAGTTGTTATGGAGATGGAGTTGACGTGCGTTTAGCACAGTGCCCGGAGCACAGATAAACGCCGCCTGTTAAGATTGCAAGTTCAGGCCTTGTCCAGCTTGCTTCAGCGGTTAGAGCATGCGGGTTCGATTCCTGGTCAAGAGCACGTAGCTTGGTTGCAGGTTCCCCAGCCCCGGCAGGCGTGCCAACAGGAGGCAATCAATCTTCTCCCCCGCCCTCTCCCCCGCCCCCCCCCCCCCCCGCCTCCCTCCTTCCTGTCTGTATAAATCAATGGGGGAAATATCCACGTGTAAGGATTAAAAAAAAGATTCCAAATTCAGGATTGCACCTGGCTTGCCTAGATGGAATATACAGTCCTTTGATGCCATGGGCTTTTCTCACTCCCCTCAGTCAAGTAAATAAAAAGCAGATTCTAAAATCACCCGCTGCCCTAGCTGATTTGGCTCAGTGGGTAGAGCGTCGGCCTGTGGACTGAAGGGTCCCAGGTTCGATTCTGGTCAAGGGCATGTACCTTGGTTGCGGGCACATCCCCAGTGGGGGGGTGTGCAGGAGGCAGCTGATCAATGATTCTTTTTTCATCAATGTTTCTAACTCTCTATCCCTCTCCCTTCCTCTCTGTAAAAAATCAATAAAAATATATTTTAAAAATCACCCGTAAGAGGAGGAAATGAAAGGTTAACAATTGCTTTTTCAGGGAACATTTCCCTCGCTCTTCAGGACGGGACTTTAAAAGGGGAATGTTCTGTGACTTTAATTGAGCTATTAAGAGTCACAACAGGTCGTGACATACTTCATTCAATGACAGCAAAATATCTCATCACAGCAGCAGTATTAGGAATTTCCTCATGCCCCCAAATTGTCAAAAGCTTTATAGGTCTGGGCGGGTGTCATGTTAGGGGGGCCACTTCACTCTCAGCCATTTCCTCATTCAATCCATCATTCAAAAATGGATTTATTCACTTATTCAGCTGTGTAATAAATAGGTGACCCTTGAACAATGTGGGGGGGTTAGGGGTGCCAACCACCCACACAGTCTAAAATCCACAAGTAACTTAAGTTTCTCCCCGCCCTCCTCATCCCCCGACCGATTCCCAACCTTGGATGGAAAACATCTACTTATTTAGCACCAGTTATGTCGGGGGCATATGATAAAATGTAACTGCTAGCCCTAACCGGTTTGGCTCAGTAGATAGAGCGTTGGCCTGTAGACTAAAGGGTCCCAAGTTCGATTCCAGTCAAGAGCATGTGCCTTGGTTGCAGGCATATCCCTAGTGGGAGATGTACAGGAGGCAGCTGATCGATGTTTCTCTCTCATCGATGTTTCTAACTCTCTATCCCTCTCCCTTCCTCTCTGTAAAAAATCAATAAAATATATATATATTTTAAATGTAACTGCTACTGCCATTACACACCCATGATCCTCCAGAATCCCAAAATTGATCATTTACTTTTCCTAATAATTTCCACCCCCGTCACTTACAGACAAGAGGCAAGATAAATGAGTAAAATATATAGCATTTTCAGAGAGGGATGTGTGCTAAGAAGAGAAAGTAAAGCAGGAAGGGAAGGGTGAAATGTAGGGGATGGATTCGAAAATTCTAGATGAGCTGGCTAGGGAACCAAAAATCTGTATTCATCAAGGTTCCCCAAAAGAAAGAGAACCAACAGGATGGAAAGAGAAACCAGGAGAGGGAGAGAGAGTTGAAGGAATTGACTCACAGGAGCGAAGGGCTGGCAAGTCTGAACTCCGCAGGGCAGGCCACGCTGCGGACCCAGAAAAGAGTTGACTTTGCGGTCTTGTGGCCAAAGGCAGTCTGGAGCCAGAACGCCTTCCTCCTGGGAGAACCTCAGCTTTTTTCACTTGAGGCCTTCCTTCAATTGACTGAATGAGGCCCAACCTCTTGGAGGAGGTCAATGCGAGAACATGACTGCCACTTGCCCCTCGAGCTGGCAGGGGCAAATAGAGGCTCCTCACCTCCTCCCCTGTCCTTGGAATGAATGTTCTGTCCTCTGTCCCCACACTGTGAACCTGTTTCAAGGATGTAGCCTCGAGAGAAATAATTTGTTGCTGATACCAGCTGAGCTGAATATGTGACTGAACTCTAAGGCCTCTGTGCAAAGGGGCGGGCGGGGCGGGGCGGGGAGGGTGCAGAGATCTGCTGGTCTATGGCGCCTAAGGCTAGTATCATAGCTAAGTCCCCTTGCTTAAGTAAGAAACCTGCTACCTACCAGGCTGGAGTGGTCTGCCTCTGCCTCGGGTCTCTCCTTTCCCTCCGTCTATGAGAGCCAATTGCAAACCAACACACCCACATTACAGAGGGTAATCTGCTTTGCTCAAGGTCTACTAAGAAAGGGGCTTTTGAGCCGAAACCGGTTTGGCTCAGTGGTAGAGCGTCGGTCTGCGGACTGAAGGGTCCCAGGTTCGATTCTGGTCAGGGGCATGTACATTGGTTGCAGGCACATCCCCAGTGGGGGGGGTGCAGGAGGCAGCTGGTTGATGTTTCTCTCTCATCGACATTTCTAGCTCTCTATCCCTCTCTCCTCCACTCTGTAAAAAATCAATAAAATATATTTTTTTAAAAAGAGGAAGAAAGAAAGGGGCTTTTGAGAACAGATTTTCAGAAGGTGAGTGAGCCCTGCAAATAAGTCTCTGGGAAGAAGAAGTCCGGTGGAGTGAGAAGCACAGAGCTTTGATTGGGAGTACGCTGGGCTGTAGTCACGAGAACGGGGAGGGGGGGAAGGGGGGGAGGAGGGGGAGTAATGTATAAGGGGTCAGAATTCGAGGGAGCAGAGCATGAGGGGCCTTGTAGGCCTTCCTAAGGACTTGGGTCTTATTCTGAATAAAATGGAGGGGAGGTTTCAACAAGGGAGTGACAGAGGTTTTAACAAGATCACTGGCTGCTGTGTTAAGAATGGACTGCAGGTCCAGTGGGCGTGGCTCAGTGGTTGAGCGTCGTCCTCGATCCCCACTGTGGGGCGTGCAAGGGGCAGCCAATCAATGATTCTCTCTCATCACTGATGTTTTTCTCTCTCTCTCCCTCTCCCTTCCTCTCCGAGATCAATACATAATGGACTGTAGGTGGGCAAGAACAGACGCAAAGAGACCCGTTGGGAGGCTATTACCATAATCCAGGTGAGAGAGGATGGTGGCCTGGGCCAGCGTGGTAGCCGTCCAGGGCAGGGAGAGAGGTCAATTCTATATGTGGTTGGAAGATTGAGCCAAGAAGATTTGCTGCTGAAACCGGTTTGGCTCAGTGGATAGAGCGTCGGCCTGCAAACTGAAAGGTTCCAGGTTTGATTCTGGTTGGGGGCATGTACCTTGGTTGCGGGCACATCTCCAGTAGGGGGTGTGCAGGAGGCAGCTAATCGATGTTTCTCTCTCATCGATGTTCCTGACTCTCTATCCCTCTCTCTTCCTCTCTGTAAAAAAATCAATAAAATATATTTTTTAAAAAGGAGATTTGCTGACAGACTGGATATGGGTTGTGAGAGACAGAAAGGAATCAAGGATGACCCCGAGGTTTTTGGCTTGAACCAGTAGAGCTGCTATTAACTAAGGTGGTGAAGTTGGCAGGAGTACTTTGGAGTGGGGATCAGTACACATCAAACACTCTATTTTGGACAAGTAAGTGGGGGTGCTAACACATATTTTCAATGGAGATATTAAGCAGGCAGTTGGAGGTCCAGGTCTGGAGTTTGGGAGCAAGATTCAGGCTGGAGATACAAATTGGAGAGTTACCAATATTTGGAACAGATGCCTGTGACATTAAAATGTAATGATTAAATGATGTCACCCACAAAGCGAGAGTAGATACACAAAAGGTCTAAAGATTGAACTGCGGGGCACTTAACACTTGGAAGTTGGAAAGAGAAAGAGAAACCAGCACACAGAATGAGAAAGAGGGATCAAAAAAAGAAGACGATGAGATGAGAGGGGGATTATGGGAGCCAAGGAAGAAAGTGTTGAAGGAGAAACAATGAGTCCAATGCTACTGCTGAGGATAAGCGATCACGGGACTTAGCAGTGTGGGGTCATTTGTGATGAGGGAACTTTTGGGAGAGAGATGGGACAAGACCTAACTGGGTGGACGCGGGGGAGATCAGAAGCAGAGAACTTGGAGATGGCGGACAGAGCAGCTCTGCTACCTAACAAAGTAGCAATAGCAGCACACGTGTTTGCTGATGACAATGGTCAATAGGAGGAAGCTGGTGATGGAGGAGAGGGAGGAGGAGTGCCGGAGCCATGGCCTTGAGCGGGGACTGTTCTTGGCCAGCGGCATAAACAAGCCACCCACCTTATCAGAGAGAAAGATCATGCGGGTCCAGATGCAGGAGGACAGCAGTGATGCTGGAATCTGTGGACATTCTCTTCTCATTCTTTCCATTTCTTTAGTGAAGGAAGAAGCTACGTCAAGGTCAGATGAGAGAGCGGAGATAGGGGAGGGAGCGGTTGGAAGTTTGAGAAGAAAGCTTTTTAAAAATGGCAGTGCTGATTTTTGCTTGAATTTCTACGAGTTGGAGGTGAGTTCAGTAGTTAGAGCACAAAGCACACAAAGCCTGGAGTGAGCTACCCCAAGGGCTCGGGGTCACAGGAAGATCAGCGTTCATAGAAGGGAGGGAAGAGGAGTGTGCAAGGGACCCCAAGATGCCTGCCGCAGGACACGAGGCACCCATCCTGTGGACCAGATAGGAACTGGTCCACAGGATGGGGTGGTACCAGTCACTGGTGGTACCAGTCACTGGTCCTGTTGGCCTGTCTTGGATGCCCTTGTGGGGTCTCCAGAAAGCAACCAATGAAAAGCACCCCTTCCACCTTGCCCATTTCTGCCCTTGGGATGGGGTCAAGCACATCTCCCCCCACCTAAGTGGCCGGCCCTGCTCCTCTGCGGACACGGGTGAACATGGCAGCACGGTGGGTCGTGGGACAGCTCAGAGGAAGGAGAAAAGAAGGCCCATTCTAACCTGACTCTCCAGGACGCTCCTCGCGTGCAAAGGCCGCCGTCTCAAGCGCAGTCCCTGACGCAGCAGCAGCGGCAGCAGCAGTGTCACATGGGAAATGGTAGGCCCATCCCAGACCTACTTCATCCCAGCCTCCGAGGGCAGGGCCAACAAGCTGCATTGTAACCAGGTCATGCGGTGTCACCAGAGTTTGAGAACCAGCCCTTGGAGGCAGCCTGGTCTCGTTTCTGTTTGCTCTTATCCAGGAGTGCCACCTATTGGGCAAGCTCCTCAGGTGCCGGGAGGTGAATCTAAACACGGGCATTTCCTTTGCCTTTTCTGTATGTGAACAACTTGACAAACCCAAACCCAAAGCAACCTCTTAGGACCGTTCGCATTATGCAAGCACTCAGTGTACATGGCTGTGATGAATATACTCACTCTTTTCACACACACACACACCCAGACATTCTGTGCCCACTTTCTATGTATTAGCCAGGTAGCACATATAGCCATTGTTTTTACTGTAAAATTCCATTATAATACAATCACAGTGGCCATATTTTTTTCAATGTAAAATGGACACGTGGTCTGACCGAGCATAAACAAACAGATGAAGACAATTTGACCCAATATTTGGAAATCTTAGAAGTTTGTTATCGGAACACAAATCAGTCCATCATTCCATGGTTTTAGATGCTTGAGCTATGGCCAGCTTTCAGTGGTTATAAATGATAAAGCAATAAGTACCTTTGTACAGTAGGCTGGGGGTGGGAGGGAGGGGCAAAAGGTTGATAATGCCACAGCAGTATTTGAAGTCAGTCAAAAGGAAAACTAGAAATAATCCCAATGTGTTTACAAAAGAATTGGTGAGTTGTGGCACAGTCACCACAAGTGCTGTTAACAACAAACATTAAAAAAACCAATTGTCAGCAGAAACTGGTTTGGCTCAGTGGATAGAGCGTCGGCCTGCGGACTGAAAGGTCTCAGGTGCGATTCCAGTCAAGGGCATGTACTTTGGTTGCAGGCACATCCCCAGTAGGGGGTGTGCAAGAGGCAGCTGATCGATGTTTCTCTCTCATCGATGTTTCTAACTCTCTATCCCTCTCCCTTCCTCTATGTAAAAAATCAATAAAATATATATATTTTTTAAAAACAATTGTCAGGGGATTTTGTCAAGGTTGTAGCCTCCCAGCATATTTAGAATACCCGCCTATGTTGTTCCTGCCTCCAGGGAAGAAGCCAGAAAACTTGCTTTGTCCGAGAGGTTCACACGTGACCTAGGGTTTATCCATTAGGTATACCGAAAGAAGACACTTTTTTTCCTTCTTTTATTGGTTTCAGAGAGAAAGGAAGAGGGGGAGAGAGAGATAGAAACATCAATGATGAGAGAGAATCACAGATTGGCTACCTCCTGCACGCCCCCAACTGGGGACCGAGCCTGCAAGCCGGGCATGTGCCCTGACCGGAATCAAACCCAGGATCCTTCAGTCCACAGGCCGATGCTCTATCCACCGAGCCAAACTGGCTAGGGCCCGAAGGAAGACTTTGACTCAAATATGAGTCATCTGAAGCAGGACACCAGTGGAATCCACTGTCCGGTGAGGGTGGCACTGGCTTCTAGCATTCAGAGGTTCTGGTATCTGGTCCTCAACATCAAAGGTGCAAGCGGTGGGTCTATGTCCAGTGGTCTGCGCCCAGAGGTGTGGTTTGACCATCACTCCTGGCTGAGTCACATTCTAGCCTCTGGCCCTCTCAGAGCTCTGTGGACAATTTAATTTTCTTTAACAAATTGCCTTTCTGCTTTTGTGTTCATTCTAGTACTTTTGCTGAGGAACAAGTTGGTGGTCATGCAAATCAGAGGAAATGGTTAGCTCTAGGGGGTGGAGGGGATGAACACCGACTGGGGAGAGACACCGAGACCTTCTAGAAGGCTGGGGCTCAACTATATTTTGGTGTGGATGGTGATTACATGACTGTTTACGTATGTAAAAGTTAGTCGAGGTAAATAGTGTATTAATGCCCTATAGGTACTTTATTTCATTCTTCAATAAGAAGTAGAGATAGAATTCCTTGCCTTTTAAAATATATTTTATTGATTTTTTACAGAGAGGGATAGAGAGTTAGAAACATGGATGAGAGAGAAACATCATTCAGCTGTCTCCTGCACACCCCCTACTGGGGATGTGCCCGCAACCAATGTACATGCCCTTGACGGGAATTCAACTGGTGACCCTTCAGTCCACAGGCCGGTGCTCTATCCACTGAGCCAAACCGGTTAGGGCTTCCTTGCCTTTTTTTTTTTTTTTTTTTTTTTAAGTAGCTATTGGATTCTGTCAGATACCACTAACACCCTCACGTAAGGAAGATGGCGGTGCTCACCCCTGGAATGCCAGGCTCCCCCTGCAGCCACCACGCTCCTGTGTGGCCAGCCCCTCGGCAAGCTAAGCCCCAGGAACCCCAGCTCTACAGGAGAGAAGTCCACAATCAAGCACTGTAATCCCAAAATATCACAAGCTGAGGAGTTAAAAAATGTAGCTGTTGACTGTATCAGCGAATACCAGGATGTTCTCTGCTGAAGAATACGTCAAGGACCTGAGAGGTTACATTGAGAAACTTTCCCAGAACACGGCACAGAGAGATAAAGGCATGAAAAGAATGAAGAGACGTGCACACAGGGCTGTAGTTACAAGATTCCTCTAAAAGTCATTTTCCAAAGGAGATAACGCAACAATTCAAAAAACGGTAACAGGCAAGAAATTCCCGGAATTGAACCCAAGTCTTAGATACAGAAAGACCTCTGAGTGCTAATCAGTATTTTAAAAAAAACAAAAACCAATACACATGCAGACACTGTGGCAAATTTTCAGAGCAAGAAAGATAAAAGAGCTACCTAAAAGCTACCAGAACAAACAGAGCTGCAAAAAATGAGGAAGGGATTGATATAAGCGTTCCTGTCAGCCAAAATGATGCAGAAATAGTGATAACTGCTGAAGTCAAGGGAGAGATACACAGGGGTTCGTTACATTCTTCCGGCTACTTAATCTGTAAGATTAATTTTGTTCATAATAAACAGTTTTCTGTTTCTTCTTCTTCTTCTTCTTTTCATGCAAGAAGATAATAGAGTTACATCTGCAATGTGTGCTGAGGGAAAATAGCTTTGAACTTGGATCCTATATCCATTTATGTTGTCAAAGAGTGAGGACAAAATAAGGCCATTTTCAATTACAAGGACTCAAAAGTGTTAACACACCAGATGCTCCAAAAGGACTTCAACAAGGAGGAAAAAATGAAATTAAAAGAAGCAATGGGATATAAGAAGCAATAACGAACAAAGAAATTAAGCAAAGTATATGATAAATCTAAATGATTGTTGCTTATAAAATGTATGATCTTTCACCCCAAAGTGTGACTGAAATTCAAGCTCTACCAACAGGGAAATGGTAGGAGAGGGAGGAAGGGGTAGAGACCAGGGAAACAAAAGCTTCTAAGGGTCTAATTTTGCCCGGGTTGGTTATACAGAAGGTAACTGACCTTTAAAGGAATGTCCCTCAACCTGTACTATGCATAGAAATCATCTGGGTTCTGTTAAAGAGCAGTTTTGGATTTTGCAGGTCTCAGACGGGCCTGAGATTCTGCATTTAAAGCACATGTCACATGGCCCTGGCCGGATAGCTCAGTTGGTTAGAGTGCTGTCCTCGTGTGCCAAGGTTTTGGGTTTCATCCCCAGTCAGGGCACATACAAGTCAACCAATGAATACATAGATTAGTAGGACAATAAAAATCAATGTTTCACTCTCTCTTTCCCTCCCCCTCTCTCTAAAATCAATAAAAGAATATTTAGCCCTGGCGGTTGCTCAGTGGTTAAAGCGTTGGCCCTCGGACTGAAGGGTTGTGGGTAAAATTCTGGTCAAGGGCACATTACCTCAGTTGCAGGCTCAATCCCTGACCTAGTCGAAGCACGTGCGGGAGGCAACTAATCAATGTGTCTCTCTGACATCGATGTTTCTCTCTGTGTGTTCTCCCCTGCCCTTCTACTCTTTCTAAAAATCAATGGAAAACATATCCTCTGGTGAGGATTAACAACAAAATTAAAACACACTCCACAGAACGTGTTTGGAGTGGCAAGGCTTTCGACTAAAGTTAAGGACTGTCCTGACTCAGAGTGAATAGATGCTAAATGTCCCTCACTCTGCCGAAACCGGTTTGGCTAAATGGATAGAGTGTAGGCCTGTGGACTCAAGGGTCCCGGGTTCGGTTCCTGTCAGGAGCATGTGCCTTGGTTGCGAGCACATCCCCAGTGAGGGGGGGGGGTGCAGGAGGCAGCTGATAAATGACTCTCTCTCATCAATGTTTCTAACTCTCTATCCCTCTCCTTTCCTCTCTGTAAAAAATCAATAAAATATATATTTTTTTAAAAATCGTGGACCAGAAAAGGAGTGGAAAACCATACCAGTAAGTGCAAGCTTAGCACGTGGGCCCATAGAGGACATGACCCAGACAGTAAAATCTGAAATTTATTGTTTTGGTTGTTTTCACTTTTTTATTTTAATTTATTTTTCAGTTTTATTGAGGTATCATTGACATATAGCATTGTATTCATTTGAGGTGTGCAGCATAATGGCTTGCCTTACATACATAGTGAAATGTTGACCACAATAAGTTTACTTCACATCCATATCATAGAGATGCAAAAAAGAAAAAAAAATGTTTCCTTGTGATGAGAACTTCTAGGATCTACTCTCTTCACAACTTTCAAAGAGACCTTTTAGCAGTATTAACTATGGTCATCATATTGTACATTACATCCCTAGTCCTTATGTGTATGTGGGTTTGTTTTTTTTTAATATATTTTATTGATTTTTTTACAGAGAGGAAGAGAGAGGGATAGAGAATTAGAAACATCGATGAGAGAGAAACTTCGATCAGCTGCCTCTTGCACACCCCCTACTGGGGATGTGCCTACAACCAAGGTACATGCCCTTGACTGGAATCGAACCCGGGACCCTTCAGTCCGCAGGCTGGCGCTCTATCCACTGAGCCAAATCAGTTCTGGCTCTTATGTGTTTTATAACTGGAAGTTTGTACCTTTTGACCATAGTCTGAAATTTCAACTCCAGCCAAGGAATAAGGAACCACCAATCTCCCTCCTATTCCCAGTAGGGAAGCTGATGCACTGAGCACACGCTCCCCCAGCTGTATCTGAAGACTGAACAAGTTCTACCGATCTGCTCGGGAGTGGAGCTAGAAACAAAATGCATGCTTGCCATAGAGCAAGAAACAGAGATTTGCACCAGCCACCAGGTATACAACTCGCGTGAGCTGCTGCTATAGAACTGTGACATGCCCACCAAGCAAAAGCCAAGAGCCATTCTCTCTTACGAGACAATCATAGGAAGGCCCTGAGCCACAGTGGTGCCAGGTCAAAAGCTGACTTATCCACATGGTCCTGTGCTCAGGCTGGTTCTCCCACTGGTTGGTAGAGTGGACCCTTGCTTCTTTCCTGCCTCTTCTTCTTCTTTGTGGTTCTGTCCACCCACTGGGTTGCAAACCGAGCTCACCCGCCTTGCAGTTACTGATAGGTAATAAAATTTTGGGGATCTTAAAAATGGTGGCAAAGTAAGTGGAAGCTACACTGATGCTCTCCCAGGACCAAACTAGAAAGACAACTAAAACACAGAACCACCCTGAAAAATCAACTGTAGAGAACCCTGATAACCAAGGATGGAAAGTAGAGGCCACATAGAGACTAGTAGGAAGGGCAGAGGTGGGAAAGCACTGGCCAGGCTCCCACTAACAGCAGCTGAAGGCCTGGAGGGACCACAATGTGCAATAGGGTCTGCTTTTCCGAGCCCCATGGCCAGAAGGAGATCGGCAAAGACTCAAAACCTCCAGAGATACGCCTCTGCCTGCAGTCTTGATTAACCTCAGGATGTGAACTACAGGGTCAGGCAAGAGGTTTTCAACAGGATGTGGTAACTGCCTTTCCCTTTGTGGCTCAGCTGTGGAGGGTTCCCACTGAGAACCCTGGGGTCTAAACCCCACGCTGAGCTTTCAAGCCCAGAGAACCAGAAGTGAGAAAGGTGTCCACAGAACATCTGCCTGTGTCAAGCAGCAGGGTTTCTGTCTGCCGGCAAGATTCAGCTTGACATGCAAGCACCCTCTTAAAGGGCCAATGCACACAATTCTGTGTTCAGCTGAGAGGTGTTAGCTTGACACGAGGGTAGACAGGGAAGGGGTCCAGTGGAAAACAAAGGCGGCGGCAGATACAGCAGTGTGAGCACCTAATCACAGAAACCAACCATACTTGAAATAATAGAATGTTCTTAGACACAGAGCAGGAAGTATGTGAAACCAAGGGAGGGCATGCAACAACAAGGTGTACTTCACGTAGGAACAGGGAATGTCCATGTCCTTTCCTAAGCAAGAACAATGAGGGAATCAGGTGGCAACACAGGTAGATATAGAGCAAGCTTATAGCACATACATACTCCTAGCCCAGTGGTCGGCAAACTGTGGCTCTGCTGACTGAGTTTGCCGACCACTGACCTAGTCTCTCAATTCCAATAATTACAGGCTGTTGTTGTTCCTTGTGATTAATCCCCTACCACAGGGGTCGGCAAACTCATTAGTCAACAGAGAGGCAAACTGTCCTAGACCAACTGACTTCGCTGGAAACCATTATTTGGGTCCCCTCTCCATGTGGGGAGTGTGACTCTGCTTGTAATACATTTTCCATGCTTTTGCTTAAACCTTCTGGTCCACAGTACTCATTCTTCAGAGCCGTGAGACACTGAGCGGAAAAAAACCTCAGTTCACCATTCTGGTTATTACAGCCACTCACCTTGGGCTCCAACAGAGGGAGGGCAGAGGGGACTGGATCTGTGTGAGGAGAATCCAGATTTGGGGGCTCTGGGGCTGGAGCTCAGATGGCAGCCACCCCAGTTTCCTGTGCTGAGTCATTCCCTCACACTGTGGAGGACAGGACGTCATTCTCTGGGGACCTTAGCTATCCAGGCAGTTTTGACCCAGGGGGAATGGCAGTTGCCACACCCTGTTGAAAGACCTCTTGCCTCACTCTGTGGTTCATACCCCAGGCTAATCAAGGCTGGTAATAATCACAGTGCAGGAAGAGACTCATCTCTAGAGACTTTGAGTCTTTGCCTGATCTCCTTCTGGGCCCCCGGGCTAGAAAAAGCAGACCCAGGTGCACATCTTGGTCCTTTCCAAAGCACTCAGCCCCAGCAGAGGGGCCCGCAAGCTACGGTTTGCTAGTAGTCCCAAACAGGGCACTCAGGGCCAGTCAGAAACAGCATCTGACATCTTCTTGCAGTACAGGCTGGGAATTGTAGAAGATTTACCGAATACATAGACACAAACCCACAAAGGCAGCCAAAATGGGGAGACAAAAAAAAAAAAAAAACCCAAAATGAAAGAACAAGAGAATTATTTAAAAAAAAAAAAAAAAAAAGAGTTAAACAAAATGGAGATAAGAAATTTATCAGATAAAGAGTTCAGAATAATGATGGCAAAGATGCTCAACAGCATGAGAAAAAAATATAGTAACTATGAAAAAAGACCAGTCAGAAATAAAGGATGACAGAGCACTAATAAAGAACACATTGGAAGGAATACACATCAGATTAGGGAAAGCCGAGGATTGGATCAGTGAATTAGAATACAGGGTAAAAAAAAAAAAAAATCAATCAGAAAACCAAAAAGAAAAAACAATTTTAAAAAATGGACAGCTAACGGGAGCTGTGGGACTATATGAAATGTAACAATATTTGCATAATAGGAGTGCCAGGAGAAAAAAAAGTGAGCAAGGGATAGAGAACATGTTTGATGGAATAATGGCAGAAAACTTCCATAACCTGGTAAAGGAAAAACTCACACAAGTCCAGGGGGCACAGAGAGTCTAAGCAAGAAAACCCCAAACAGGCCCATGCCCAGACACATCATAATTACAATGTCAAAAATTAAAGACAAAGAAAGAATGTAAAGGCAGCAAAAGAAAAGCAATTTGTTACCTAAAAAGGAGCTCCCATAAGGCAGTCAGCTGATTTCATATCAAAACTCTACAGGCCAGAAGAGAATGGCATGAAGTATTCAAGGTAATGAAAAGCAAGGATCTAAAATCAAGATTACTCTATCCAGTGAGGCTATCATTCAAACAAGATGGTGATATAACCTTGGTAAATATATATATATATATATATATATATATATATATATATATCCATATCCAATATAGGAACACCTAAACACATAAAATATATATGTAAAAAATAAATATATAAAAAGACTTCTAGAGGATTTTAAGGGAAATATCAACCACAATACAGTCGTAACAGGATATTTTAACACCCCACTGAATGCACTGGATAGATCTTCCAGACAAAAAATTAACAAGGAAACAGTGACTCTAAATGACACAGTGAATCAGATGGATTTAATTGACATTTGTAGAACATTTCACCCCAAAGGTGCAGAATATACATTCTTCTCAAGTGCACAGGGGTCATTCTCAAAGATAGACCACATGTCAGGACACAAAACAAGTCTCTACAAGTTCAAGAAGATTGAAATCAGATCAAGCATCTTCTCAGATCACAATGAAATGCAATTAGAAATCAACCACAGTAAAAACACTCACAAACATTCAAACACATGAGGCTAAATAGCATGTTATTAAAAATGAATGGGTTATCAATGAGATAAGAAAAATAAAAAACTTCCTGGAGACAAATGAAAATGAACGTACAACATTCTTGAACACAACAAAAGAAGTTCCTAGCACTATAGGCCTACCTCAAAAAAAAAAAAAAAAAAAAAAAAAAAACAAGAAAAATTAATAATAAACTGTTTAACCCTATAACTTAAAAAATTAGAAAGAGGCCCAAGCTGATTTGGCTCAGTGGATAGAGTGCCAGCCTGCAGACTGAAGGGTCTCAGGTTCTATTCTGGTCAAGGGCACATGCCTAGGTTGTGAGCTCAATTCCCCAGTGGAGGGTATATAGGAGGCAGCCAATAAGTGATTCTCTCTCATAATTGATGTTTCCATCTACTTCTCCTTCTCCCTTCCTCTCTAAAAATTAATAAATATATATAAATAAAATAAAAAGAGAAGAATTAGAAAGAGAATAACATGAAAAGCCCAGAGTGAGTAGAAGGAAAGAAATAATAAAGATTAGAGTATAAATAAATGACATAGAGACTTTAAAAAAAAATACAAAAAATCAAAGAAACCAAGAGTTGGTTCTATGAAAAGATAAGCAAGATTGATGAACCATTAGCCAGACTCATCAAGAAACAAAGTGAGGGGGGGGGGCAATGGAGAAATATGGACACATGTAATACCTTAATCAATAAAAAGAATTGAAAAATAAAAGAAACAAAGTGAGAGGATCCAAATAAATAAAATCAGAAACAAAAGTAGAGAACTAACAACTGACACCACAGAAATACAAAGGATTGTAAGAAAATGCTATGAACAACTATATGCCAACAAACTGGACAATGTGGATGAAATGGACAAATTCCTAGAAAAATATAATCTCCCAAAAATGAATCAGGAAGAATCAGAAAATCTGAATGGGCCAATAACAACAGATAAAACTGAAGCAGTAATAAAATTAAATAAAAACTCCCAGCAAACAAAAGCTTTGGTCTGGATGGCTTCACAGGGGAGTTTTACCAAACATTCAAAGAAGAATGAACACCTGTCCTCCTCAAACTATTCCAAAAAATCCAAGAGGAATGAACACTTCAAAGCCCTTTTTATAAGTCAGCATTATTATAATCCCAAAACCAGGTAAATGCTCTATAAAGAAAGACAGCTACAGACAAATATCCCTGATGAACATGGATGCTAAAATCCTCAAAATATTAGCAAATTGCATCCAGCAATATATTAAAAAGATCATACACCATGACCAAGTGGGATTTATCCCAGGAATGCAAGGCTGGTACAATATTCACAAATCAATATGTGTGATACATCACATAAACAAATGGAAAGATAAAAGTCATATGATCATATCAATAGGCCCCCCCCAAAAAAATTTGACAAAATCAAACACCCATTTTTTATCAAAACTCTCAGCAAAGTGGGAATACTGGGATCATATCTCAGCATAATAAGGACCATATATGACAAACCTACAGCAAACATCATACTTAGTGGGCAAAAACTAAGACCATTTCCCCTAAGAACAGAAACAAGACAGGGATGTTTGCTTTTACCACACTATTCAACATAGTACTGGAAGTGCTAGCCATAGCAATCAGACAAGAAGAAGAAATAAAGGGCATCCAAATAGGAAAGGAGTAAAACTCTCATTATTCACAGATGACATGGTATTGTACATAAAAAATGCTGAAGAGTCCACCAAAATCTACTAGATTTAATAAATGAATTTGGCAATGTAGCAGGATATAAAATTAACACCCAAAAATTGATGGCATTTTTATTCACCAATAATGAATTCTCAGAAAGAGAAACTAAACAATCCCATTTAGCATTGCAACAAAAAAATTTAAGATATTTCGCCGGGACCAGTTTGGCTCAGTGGATAGAGTGTCGGCCTGTGGACTGAAAGGTCCCGGGTTCGATTCTGGGCAAGGGCATGTATCTTGGTTGCGGGCACATCCCCAATAGGGGGTGTGCAAGAGGAAGCTGATAGATGATTCTCTCTCATCGATGTTTCTAACTCTCTATCCCTCTCTCTTTCTCTCTGTGAAAAATCAATAAAATATATATAAAGAGATACATTGAGTCTTTATAAAAAAAAATTTAAGATATTTAGGAATAAACTTAATCAAGGGGGTAAAAGACCTATACTCAGAAAACTACTACAGGACTTTGGAAAAAGAGATAGAGGAAGATATAAACAAGTAGAAGAATATACTGTGGTCATGGATTGGTAGAATTACCACCATTAAAATGTCCATACTACCCAAAGCAATCTATATATTCAATGCAATCCCTATTAAAATACCAATGGCATAGAGTGTACCTGTCATACAGTGCGTACCTGCCGCTCGAGCAAGCTGGCTGCCACTGGAATTTCTCGAATGAGGCATTTATCCTTTGAGATAAATGTCAAATGTCACCGCCCTCTTCATGCTTTTGACAGAATGCTGGAGGAATAAAATGAGTGGCTTGAGAAATCTCCACTGAGGATTTCCAGTTGCTCCTTTCCTCAGGGGGAACGAGGAATGAAGATGGTGGCATAGGTAAACACTCCTAAACGCTGCAGGGCACAACAAGTAAAAAAACAAAACTATAAAACAAATGTCTATCTCCAAAAAAACAAACGAAAGTTGGCTGAGAGGAAGCCCTACATGTAGACTGAAAGAGAAAGAGGAGAATCCAGGGTACAAGCGCTGAAAAACTGAGGTTGGGGGAGAGGGGGGCGAGGACACAATAAGGGCTGGCGGTGGATCCCTGCACGCGGAGGGCGGTGCTTTCTTCAAAAAGCACCCAATCTCTCTAAAATCCAGTTTCTGGGGAGAGGCTAGACTGTCTGCCATCGGGTCAGAAAGTGAGGCTGGCTTGCTTGCAGAGCTGAGATTGTTTTCTGTGCTGTGGTGCGAGATGCAGGGAGATGCGGGGATGCCATCGGAGAGGCAGCAGAGGGCAGCCATCGCTGTTGGCCACGCCCCAGCCTAGTGACCCCCTGAGACTTTGCCCTGAGGCTCTGCCCCTCACAACACATCCAAGCTCCAAGCAGTGGACTTTGCATATGAATGGCCGTCTCTGTTGCAGATTAGCAAAATTGCAACCTGGGGCAAACAGATCCAAGGAGGACAGGACTGTGGTTCACACTGTAGCTTCTGCGACAGTACTGGCCTCAGACAGTAGCTGAACTGTACCTCATTGAGACCCAGAAACCAGAGTTCTAGTGCTCAGTTTCAATCCCTCACACCTATAAGTGACACATTCGGGAGACGGTCTCAGTGAGCACCAAAGCCCCACTGAAACAAGGTGTGTCTCCAGAGCAACAGTTCTTCCTTTATAGACACAGTGGATCCTCACAGACAATTGGCCTGGAGGTCAATTCCTCCCAGTGTACCAACAGCAATCAAGGCTTAATTACACCAAGATTTTGCACTAAGCCCATAAAGGGATATAGCAAAAGTGACCAGCTTAGGTGATTGGGAAAGCTGAGCTACTGATCCCTATAGGTCACCAACCACACAAAGCCACTCCATCAACACAGGGAGGCAGCCAAAATGAGGAGACACAGAAGCATGACATGAATGGGAGAGATGGAAGAGAGTGAACTACTGGACGACACACAGTTCAGAATCACATTTATAAGATTACTCAAGAATCTTCTAAAAACCACTGAGAAACTTGATGAGACCTCCAAGAAGCTTGGTGAGACCTTCAAGAACCTTAATGAGAATACCAAAAAAATGGAAAGGACCAGCCAGAAATTAAGCATACAAAGTCTGAAATAAAGAATATACAAAAACTCAACTATAGATCAACATACCCCAAGAATCAAACCAAAGATCTGGACTATAATAAAGCAAAAATCACCCAACCAGAGAGGCAAAAAGAAAGAAGAATCCAAAAGTGTGAGGATAGTGTAAGGAGCCTCTGGGACGGCTTAAAGCGTACCAACATCCGGATTTTTGGGGTGCCAGAAGAAGAGAGTGAGCAGAATATTGAAGGCCTACTGAAAGAAATAATGACAGAAAACTTCCCCCACCTGGTGAAAGAAATAGACCTACAAGTTCAGGAAGCACACAGGACCCCAAACAGGAGGAATCCAAAGAGGAACACACCAAGACACATCATAATTAAAATGCCAAGAGCAAAACACAAAGAGAAAATCTTACAAGCAGCAAGAGAAAAACAACTATCGATAGTTACCTACAAGGGGGTACCCATACGACTCTCAGCTGATTTCTCAACAGAAACTATGCAGGCCAGAAGGGAGTGGCAAGAAATATTCAAAATGATGAACAACAAGAACCTACAACCAAGAGTACTCTACCCAGCAAAGCTATCATTCAGAATTGAAGGTCAGATAAAGAGCTTCACAGACAAGAAAAAGTTAAAGGAGTTCATCAACACCAAACCAGGATTACATGAAATGTTGAAGGGTATTCTTTAAGAAGAGGAAGAAGAAGAAAAAGATAACAACAAAAAGGCATCAAATACATACTTATCAACAAGTGAATCTAAAAATCAAGAGAATAAAAAAAATCTGAAGAACAAAATGAACTGGTGAATACAATAGAATCAGGGACATAGAAAGGGATTGGACTAACAATTCACAGCGGGGAAAGGGGTCTGAGGGGTGCGGGAAGAGATTGGACAAAAACATTACACCTATGGATGAAGACAGTGGCGGGGGTAAGGGCGTGAGGTGGGGTTGGGAATCAGGTGGAGGAGAAGTAAGTGGGGGGGAGAGGAACACCTGTAATAATCTGAACAATAAAGATTTATTAAAAATAAATAATAATAATAATAAAAATAAATTAATTAAGTAAAATACCAATGGCATATTTCACAGATCTAGAACAAATAAATACTCCAAAAATTTATATGGAGCCAAAAAGACCCAGAATAGCCACAGCAATCTTGAGAAAGAAGAACAAAGTTTGTAGGATCACAATTCCAGATATCAAGTTATACTACAAAGTCACTGTAATCCAAACAGCCTGGTACTGGCACAAGAACAGGCATATAGAACAATGCAACAGAACAGAGAACCCAGAAATTGATCCAAGCCATTTTGCTCAATTAATATTTAACAAAGGAGGCAAGAACATACAATGGAGTCAAGACAGTCTCTTCAATAGATGGTGTTGGGAAATTGGACAGATACATGCAAAAAAATGAAACCAGACCACCAACTTACACCATACACAAAAATAAACTCAAAATGGATTTTAAAAAAACTTAAATGTACTAGTAAGTCATGAAACCATAAAAATCCTAGAAGAAACCATAGGCAGCAAAATTTCAGACATCTGTTTGGTGATACATCTCCAAGGGCAGTGGTCAGTAAATTCATTAGTTAACAGAGCCAAATATTAACAGTACAATGATTGAAATTTCTTTTGAGAGCCAAATTTTTTAAACTTAAACTTATTCTAACGCCACTTCTTCAACATAGACTTGCCCAGGCCGTGGTATTTTGTGGAAGAGCCACACTCAAGGGGCCAAAGAGCCGCATGTGGCTCGCAAGCCACCGTTTGCCAACCACAGACCTAGGGCAAAGAAATAAACAAATGGGGTTTCATCAAAATAAAAAGCTTCTGCACAGCAAAAGAAACCATCAACAAAATGAAAAGGGGGTCCACTGTATGGGAGAACATATTTGGCAATGATACATCTGATATAGGGTTAATATCCAAAATATATAAGGAACTCATACAAAAGGAAGACAAACAATCCAATTTAAAAATGGGCAAAGGACCTAAATAGATACTTCTCCAAAGTGAACATTCAGAAGGCCAAGAGACATATGAAAAAATGCTCAAAGTCACTAATTATCTGAGAGATGCAAATTAAAATGACAATGAGCTATCACCTCACATATGTCAGAAGGGCTACCCTCAACAAATCAACAAATGACAAGTGCTAGCAAGGATGCGGAGGAAAGGGAACCCTAGTACACTGGTCAAGGGCACATGCCTAGGTTAGAGCAGAAATATATGACATATGGTGGGAATGCAGACTGGTGCAGCCATTATGCAAAACAATATGGAGTTTCCTCACAAAATTAAATGTGCAACTGCCATTTGATCCACTGGTCCCACTTCTAGGAATATATCCTAAGAAATCCGAAGCAACATTCAGAAAGAATGTATGCACCCCTATGTGCATAGCAGTGCAATTTGCAAAAATTCAGATTTGGAAACAGCCCTAGTGCCCATCAGTAGGCAAGTGGATAAAAAAAAAACAAAAAAAACTGTGCTACAGCTGAAACCTGTTTAGCTCAGTGGATAGAGCGTTGGCCTGTGGACTGAAAGGTCCCGGGTTCGATTCTGGTCAAGGGCATGTACCTTGGTTGTGGCCACATCCCCAGTAAGAGGTGTGCAGGAGGCAGCTGATGGATGGATGTTTCTCTCTCATCAATGTTTCTCTCTTTCCCTCTCCTTTCCTCTCTATAAAAAGCAATAAAATATATTTAAAAAAACAACAACAACCATTACAAAGGCCACAATGAAACCCAACGCCACAAAAGGAAGCCACCATGTAAGAGGAGTCACACAGAATCCAGTAGAAACAATAGAACAATCTGAAAAAAAAAGATTTTAAAATAAATGTACTTAAAATCAATACACACAAAAAAAGCAGGTGGCTATGAATCAAGAACAGATGGAAATCTTGGAAATGTTTTTTAAAACACCGAAACAATGTTTTCGATGGCGGATGACTCAAGGTCCAGTCAGGAAAAGAAAAATCGCTCTAGGTATTTCCAACAAAAAGAACATATTGCAAGGAATGTATTCCACAGGTGACAGAGGAATGAGAAGATGGGAGGGGGCCGTGGTGCATCCCAGAGATTTTACAAAAAAGCAAGAAGCTACTACCACCCCTTTGGCTGAAAGGACAATAAGGAAGATGATTATCAAACCCTAGCATTTACAGCCATCCATGGGAACTAGTCACAGCCGCCGTGGCCATGGACGTTATAGCTTCTGGCAGGAGACGGAGGCTCAGAGACACAGTGGCTCCCAGCTACATTCCCCAAAGCCCAGACAGAGGGAGAGAAATACCGCAGCTTCTCCCCTCCCTCTCCCTCAAGGCATCTGCCAATACCTTCCTTTGGCCAAACTACCCAGGAAGGATCATGGGATACATAGTTCCTGTAACGTGGAACACACTAGGTTAGGGAATGAATCTGAGACCACACTGACCAATGGCCCAATATAATGAGATAAACAAGAGAATGGGCCTCACAAGGTGAATTCCTGATTTAGGAACCAGAGCTTCTTCTTTTTTTCTTTTTTTAATATATTTTATTGATTTTTTTTACAGAGAGGATGAGAGAGGGATAGAGAGAAACATCTGTCAGCTGCCTCCTGCACACCCCCCACCAGGGATTGCTGCAACCACAGTACATGCCCTTGACCGGAATCGAACCCGGGACCTTTCAGTCCGCAGGCCGATGCTCTATCCACTGAGCCAAACCGGTTTCGGCAGGAACCAGAGCTTCTGAAATCACTCAGAGGCAGCACAGTCAGTCACAAGATGATTGAAAATATGAAAAAGTAATTAAGGGCGAGGAGGCGAGGCGGAGAGGCCCCAAAACGCATTTAATGAAAGTTCCAGAGAGCAAAGCTAGAAAGAATCAGGAAGTGGCAATAGTTAAGGAGATAATGTCTAAGAATTTTCCAGAACTGAAGAAAGGCAGAGTCCCTGGATTGGGGGGGGGGGGTGGTAAAAAAGCTATTTCCAGGAAATTAGCTGTATGATTTGAACATAGCATCCCACTGAGTACATATTTTAAATCTTCGGGGCATTGAAAAGCTAATGAAAGAGTAAGGAAATATCGGGCCAAGAGAACGCAGGAGCCTCCAGAACGAAGCAGTTTCAAAGCCCAGAATTGGTTTGATCCCAAGGGGTTTGCTAATAAGGAACACTTGTGCTTCGAGTTTAGCGGCTGAAATGGGGAAATGTGAACACGGAGCAATGCCAGTGCCTGCCCACAGGCAGACCTCGGAGATACTGTAGGGTCCTTCCCAGACCCTCCTCAATAAATCATCGCGAGAAAGCAGGCGTCATCTTTTTGCTGGTGGAGGGTCTTGCTTGCCTTGGACTTGTAAAAAACACATCTGTGAAGTGCAATAAAGCAAAACGGAGTAAAACAAGGATGGCTGTAACCGGAGCTCTTTCCCATGTTAAGCTGGGACCTCGCTGGCCTGCCGATCTTTAGAGCAGGAAAAAAATAAAAATAAAAAGAGGGGAAGGAGAAATCCTTCCCTGTGAAGCTGTGACCGTGAACTTGCAGCTCAGGTTCACGTGGCCTGAGTAGTTCTGGGAAATGAAAGCTGTGTACCTGGCTTCAAGTGCTTCCAGATTGGGACTCCCCCCAAGAAGAAAAAGCAAAGGCAACATTTTTTTTGGAGAAAAGCAGCGCCATCCTAGGCTTCAGTGAATCTACAAAATAATTTTCCAAGTCCACTCATCGGTATAAGGTAGAAAATAAACAAACTTAGAGGAGAAGTCACCATGAGTTGAACCAGCTGAAACAACAGACTGCAGAATCAGACTGAACCAAAACTTTGGATTTTTTTTTTTGGGGGGGGGGGAGGAGAGGGATGCTTACTTTATTTAAAGAAATAAAATAGCCCAGCCAGTGTGGCTCAGTGGTTGAGCATCAACCTATGAACCAAGAGGTCAGGGTTCGATTCCTGGTCAGGGCACATGCCTAGGTTATAGACTCGATCCCCATTGTACCGGGTGCAGGAGGCAGCCGATCAATTCTCTCTCATCAATGGTGTTTCTATCTCTCTCTCCCTCTCCTTTCCTCTCTGAAATCAATAAAGATGTATTTAAAATAATAATAATAAAGAAATAAAATACATGATTAAAAATATCTACAAGAAGGAAACAGTATAAAAAGTGACCCTTGCCAAAACCAGTTTGGTTGTGCAGACTGAAGGGTCCCAGGTTCGATTCCGGTCAAGGGCATGTACATTGGTTGCGGGCACATCCCTGGTGGGGGATGTGCAGGAGGCAGCTGGTCGATGTTTCTCTCTCATCAACGTTTCTAGCTCTCTATCCCTCTTCCTCCCTCTCTGTGGAATCAATAAAATATATATATATTTTTAAAGTGACCCTTCTTCATTTCCAATACCATTCTCCAATGAAAGGAACCAGGGCTCATTGGAGAAAATGTTGTTCTAGGACTGGGGCAGGAAAAATGCAAGATGAATGAGGAGCATCTTGAAGTGCCTGAAAGAGAGAGAAAGAAAGCAAGGAAGCAAGGAAGCAAGGAAGCAAGGAAGCAAGAAAGCAAGGAAGCAAGGAAGCAAGAAAGCAAGAAAGAAAGAAAGCAAGAAAGCAAGAAAGAAAGAAAGAGAAAGAAAGAAAGAAAAGAAGGAAGAAAAGAGACTCAAAAAACAAAACCATGGGTGTATAGGAGACAACCCAAAGGAGCTACTAATGGCCAAAGCTGGAACAATTGGGACAAGAAAAACAAACTAAATAATGTAGTGATGAACTATAACCTAAAGTTATATTTTTAACAGATTTTTTATTGATTTTTAGAGAGAGAGGAAGGGAAAGGGAGAGCAAGAGAGAAACATCTATGTGAGAGTGATACATCAATCGGCTGCCTCCTGCAGGCCCCCTTTCAGGGATGGAGCCCAAAACTGGGGCATGTGCCCTGACCAGAATTGAACCGGCAACCTTTCGGTACATGGGATGACCCAACCAACTGAGCTAGACCAGCCAAGGCTGAAGCTGTATTTATAAAATAAATATCCATGAGTCCATACTGATGCCCATGTATAAAATAGTCAGTATTGCCCTTGCCGGTTTGGCTCGGTGGATAGAGGAGCATCAGCCTGCGGACTGAAGGGTCCCAGGTTCAATTCTGGTCAAGGGCACGTACTTTGGTTGTGGGCACATCCCCAGTAGAGGGTGTGCAGAAGGCAGCTGACTGATGTTTCTCTCTCATCGATGTTTCTAACTATCCCTCTCCCTTCCTCTCTGTAAAAAAAAATCAATAAAATATATATTTAAAAATCGTCAGTATTCATTTATAAAATAAGTATCTGTGAGTCTATACTGATATAAAAATTGAAAAAGAACTAATTTTTCGACAGAAGTTAGAAGAAAATAAAATATATTTGAAGTGTTGCGAGTAAGTAGCTGCCTATTTCAAATGATCTATTTAATGAAAATATCCTTCAAAATGAAGGTGAAAGAAGAATATGTTTGGCCAAAACCAGTTTGGCTCAGTGGATAGAGTGTTGGCCTGCGGACTAAGAGGTCCCAGGTTCGATTTCTGTCAAGGGCATGTACTTTAGTTATGGGCACATCCCCAGTGGGGGTGTGCAGGAGGCAGCTGATCGATGATTCTCTCTCATTGATGTTTCTGACTCTCTGTTCCTCTCTCTTCCTCTCTGTAAAAAAAATCAATAAAATATATCTTTAAAAAAATAAAAAATAAAATAAAGAATATGTTTGGACACCAGACTGGTGGAATTCATCACCGGTAGAATTCCTGAAAGAAAATACTAAACGGTGTCTGTCCTTCAGGCAGAAGCAAAATGATCCCAGGTAGATTTGCAGGAAGCATGAAGAACAAGGAAAGTAAATACACGGGCAGTTCTAATTCATATCGGCTGCACAAAATGATAATAGCATTTGTGCAGTCAATATACACAACTACAATGGCGTCTAGGTCAGGAGGAGGTATGAATGGAATCTTCGAAGGTTCCTGCATGGTACAGAAGTAGACACAAAGACCAGTTCACATCAGACTTTAATCACTTAAAGATGTGTGCTTAATCTCTGTTAAAATGACGACCTAGCAATTTTATTCCTGGGTACGTGCCCAAGAGAAATGTGTGCACTGAACATGTGCACGAAAAAAAAAAAAGTGAAGTGCAAAAATGTTCCCAGCGGCAGTGTGAGATAGCCCCAGATGTTGACAGAGAACGGATAAATCAATGGAAATATATTCATCCGGGGAACAAAACCGAACCGAAGAGGGCCGCTATGGCTGGAGTGGCCTGACCATCTTTTCCAGTGCAGGCACTGGAATGAATGAATTCATCTGCTTCACTCCGTTTAGGATTAAAAGATTAAAAGTTCCAGAAGACTGAGTCAGCCGCACATACTTTAGGCAACATGCTGACACTTTGGCTCGGTTGCAGAGATTAGAGGAAGAATCTGGCAGATGGAGCCTTCAGGGGCCTCTTTAGTTTCTGCAGCGGGAGTCCTGCCAGGTCCTCAATGTATCTTTCCACCAGGACCGAATGCACCTAGGGAATTGCCCAAAAGAAATCAGGCTTGCTGTTAGGACGGACAAACGACTGGTAGGTCCATCCCTTTGGTCCCTCGTTATTCACATAACCCATCTTCCCCTCGACATGCTTTCCAAAATTCTGTTCTCTAAAACAGAATCTCTCTGGGATTCCTCGCCCCCCGCCCCCAATCCCCTTACAACATAAAATGTAATCACACTTCCCAAAAAGAGACACACCAAAGTCTCAAGGTCTCCCAAGTTCCTGTGTCCAGCTGCAAGATAGAGATCTTTGGATGCGATCTGTTCCTCTTCAAATTCCATCCCAATTCTGTAACCTACAGTTGAAGCAACAAGTCTCTCTCCATCTTCACGTATATGGAGAAAGGAGTCGGTCAAAGACTCGAGAGATTCTTTTAAATGTACATGTTTCGCAAGGAAAGGAATGTGAGGATCATCTCTAATCTTTGTTTTTGCAACCCATGGAGTTTTTGCGGCCTCCATCCTCTTGCCTTCCTGTGGGGGGTGTCCCTGAATTTTAATCCCTGAGGGTCTGTGCCCTGTCAGGCCTGCCTGGTCAGGCGTCCTGTAGTCTTCCATGAATTTACCCATAGGAGGCCCCTCACTCCCATGGGTCCTCTGCCCTGCCCCCATAGGGCGGCAGCAACCTAGTTTGCATTCATCAGAGGCAAGTAACCAAAGCAACCTCATAACCCCCTTGGTTTGGACTTCACACAGTGGTAAATGGGGAAGAGGCCAGCCGTTTGTAGCCACGGTGGCTCTCTAGATTACTGTCCCTGCTGAAACCAGGGACTCTTCCTCATCCCAAAGAGAGAGGCTGGCCCAGCCAGCGTGGCTCAGTGGTTGAGCGTCGAACTCTATAAACCAGGAGGTCATGGTTCGGTTTGGTTCCCGGTGGGGGCACATGCTGGGGCTGTGGGCTCGATTCCCAGTGTGGGGTGTGCAGGAGGCAGCCGATCCACGATTCTCTCTCATCACTGATGTTTTTCTCTCTCTCTCCCTCTCCCTTCCTCTCTGAAATCAATACAAATATTTTTTAAGTAATAAAATTTTTAAAAATAAAGCATTAAAAAAACAAACAAAAAAACAGAGAGGCTGCACATGAGCTCATTTTAGCACAGGCTCTCCTAGTGCTCACAGCAATGGGCAGCCAATGTTCTCAGAACTGGTGGGCGGCGCCTCTAGGTAGCTGGCATCCAAAGTCAGATCCACACCCTCCCCCACTACACACACACACACACACACACACGCACACCTGCACGCACATGCACTTGTGCACATGCGCACGCACACATGTGCACGCACATGCGCACACATACACATGTGTGTGCGCACACACACCTGCTCTCCCAAGAGCCCTACAGAAAAAGAGAAAACCTGCCAATAAACACATGAAAAGATTTTCAACCTCACTAATAACCAAGGGACTACAAACTTAAAACGAGAAATCATTTTTCACCCACCAGACTGGAAAATATGATATTTTGGCAAGGCTTAGGGCAAATGGGCACTTTCCATACTTTCAGTGGCACAGCCATTTTGTCAAGCAATTTGGCCAGTGTCGCTAAGACTGCAGTGTGCATGTTACATGACCCAGCATCTCCCCTGTGAGGCGTCTACCCTAGAAAACACACTCCGGCACAGACGGCAGGTGTGTAAGTCAACATCCGGAAACAACCTGAAAGCTGTCCTATGACACAGAGAAGTAAAACCTGGCGTCCTCACTTCATAGCCAAGAATGAATTAGATCCATATGTACCAAGTGGGATTTCAAAACTGGATGAGATGGCTGAGTGGGGGGTAGGGGGAAAGCAAGGAAGAGTGAAAAAAAAAGTGAATGATAGTTCAAGAGAGTATTATTTTTGTAAAAACAAGCACATGCATGTTTATATAATTTGTTTAAGTTCTGGAAAGAGTGATTCCAAATTCATAATAAAGAGTGGGGGGAGGGAGCAGAGAGGCCTAGATCAGGCTACTATTGAAGAGGACTTTATCTGTATCTATGTCCTTATTTTCACCAGGAGAATATGTTCATGTTTTATGCTTATTAATTGAAAATTATTAATAAAAAATAATGCATGTTACTTTGGAAAGTAGATGTGCCTTAAAATGTTCACTCACCTGTTGTGTGGTAAAGACCTGCCTTTCGTAACATCCTCTTTGTGAGACTATAGTCTGAGTGGCCCCAGAAGCTTCCAGAAATACATCCCTGGTGATGCAAGGTCTAACAGGCTAACCAGCCAGGCACAATAGAAAGTCTTTATGAGGTTTATTGAGCCAAATTCAAACAGGAAACCTCTGAAGTTTTGATATCCATGCACATGCACATGCGCACACATACACATACACATGCGCATGCGCATACACACCTGCTCTCCCAAGGGCACTGGCCCTTGAATTAGTTACCTACTGCTGCCTAAAAAATTATCCCCAAACTTAAGGGCTCAAAATAACACTTATTCTCTCACAGCTTCTGTGGATCCGGAATTCTGATGGTGCTATAGTCAAGGTGCTGACTGGGGCTGCAGTTTCATCTGAAGGCTCTTCTGGAGAAGGAGCTATTGTACTTTCAAACCTGATAAGAGGTCTTTGGCAGGACTGTGTCTCTCACAAGCTGTTGGACTGAGGATCTCGGTTCCAATGAGGGCCTCGGGTTCTCATTGGTTGTCAGCAAGAGGCTGCTCTCAGGTCCCCGCCATGTAGACCTCCCCATGGTGTAGCTCACAGCACGGCAGCTGGCTTCATCACAACAAGCAAGCAAGAGGCATCAGAGAGAGACAGTTTGTGATGAAGACACAGGTCACCGTCTTTTGTAACCCAATCTCAAAAGGGACATCTAATCACTTTTGTTATATTCTCTTCACTAGAAGCAAATGACTGATGCCTCACACTCAAGGAGAGATGAGCATTGTCAAGATCTGATTCAGAAGCTGCTACCACAGCCCCATGAAGATTCTGAGCTCCGTTCATGCTGTGTTAAAATGGGCCCGGTGGGCCCTGGTCAGGTAGCTCAGCTGGTTAGCGTATCATTCTGATAAGCCCAGGTTGTGGGTTCAATACCCAGTCAGGCACATACAAGAAACAACCAGTTAATGTGTAAATAAGTCCAATGAATACACGAATAAGTGGAACAACAAATCGATGGGGGTTTTTTCCTCTCTCTCTTCCTCTCTCTCTAAAATCAATAAATAAAATATTTTTTTAATGGGACCAGTGGGAGAGAGGGAGGAATGGAGGAAACAGTGTCCAAAAGACTCCAGTCCTGGCATTGTTAGAGAGAATATTAGTAAATCCAGTAGATGGCACCCTTCACTGTGAGCTGGCACCCATTCCCTTGAGACTAGCACTTTCAACCATATTAATGATTAATTTTCAAAGAAAAATAATGCAATGCTAAGTGATTTCTGTGATTTTCTTTTTTAAAATGTGTTGCAGATTTTGCTAAGTATGGTGTCAACTTATATCATAGCAACGTATAAAGCCAGGATCTGAGTATTACTAAGAGAGCAGTCGTTTTCAACTAAGAGCGCCTCGTCAGCATCACAACTGACACATTCAGCATGTGGCCATTTGTACCTGACAAAAATGGCCATACCAGCAATCAACTTTTAAACCTTTCTTCATAGGGTTAAAATCTCTGGGTTGCTATAAATCTGAAGGGTCATCTGGCAGTGTTTGCCAACCTGTAGTATGTGACTTATTATTGGATCAGAAGAGACATTCCTATAGGGCTGAGCAATCTTCTAGGTGGTTAATTTAAGTTCTGAATATTCTCTCTCCTGTATCTCTATCTCTATCTCTATCTCTATCTCTATCTCTATCTCTCTCATTCTCCAAGGGTTTGTGCTAATGGACAGTAGCAACATGTGTTCTCTGCCTAAAACTTCCCCAGAAAGCCAGCAATCCCCAAGGGAGAGCCCATTTCACTCCAGCCCTACAATTCTCAAAACAAGCTCATGCCCAGCCGATGTGGCTCAGTGGTTGAGCATCAACTTATGAACCAGGTCATTCATGGTTCCATTCCCTGTCAGGGCACATGCCCGGGTTGTGGGCTCGATCCCGAGTGTGGGGCGTGCAGGAGGCAGCTGATTAATGATTCTCATCATTGATGTCTCTCTCTCTCTCTCTCTCTCTCTCTCTCTCTCTCTCTCTCCCCCTTCACCTCTGAAATCAATAAAAGCATATTTAAAAAAAAAAAAAAAAAACAGGCTCCATTATCAGAGCCAGCATCACAGCCACACAAGCAGGAAGTTTCCAACGCAAACATGAGCATGCCACAATCACAGACTATCTGAGGAAATTCACTGCCATGAAAGACAGACACCAAGCTCAACCAATATGGAAAGTACCAGAGTTTGCCTCTGGTATTTATGGAGGGATAGGGGTGTGTGTGTGTGTGTGTGTGTGTGTGTGTGTGTGTGTGTGTCCTTTCCACCCCACCTTCAGGAGTCTAAAACATCGCAAGGCTGAGGTAACAGCAGGAGTCTCTTTAAAAATATGTACAGCATTTTAAAACTGAGGAGAGCTGAAACCAGTTTGGCTCAGTGGTAGAGCGTCGGCCTGCAGACTGAAGGGTCCCGGGTTCGATTCCGGTCAAGGGCATGTACCTTGGTTGCGGGCACATCCCCAGTGGGGGGTGTGTAAGAGGCAGCTGATCGATGTTTCTCTCTCATCGATGTTTCTGGCTCTCTATCCCTCTCCCTTCCTCTCTGTAAAAAGTCAATAAAATATATTTTTAAAAAAAATAAAAATAAAATAAATAAAAACTGAGGAGACATGAACTCTTTCCGCATAATTAGGCTCAAAATATACACCAACAGGCAGTTATCCTCCACGGTCACAGCACCTTGATGTCCACTTCCACCTTCAGGATCTAAAGTTCCTCCTCCCCCACCAAAAGGGGAACGGGACGGAGGTCAGTCAGACAGACAGCCCATGACAGGTAACAAAAAGACCAGGGAACATGGGGAAGGGGCAAAGACGCTGGAACTGGTTCTAGAAGGTTCCTCTCTATTAGCAGAAGGACTGGACATAGGAGCACCAGCTGAGTTGAGTGGATGAGGACAGCCTTCCCGGTTCTTTAGGCTGCATATGGCTTCGATTATGACATAAAGAAACAGTGTTGTGTGCTTGCTTGGCTGAAGGCTTGGGTGTGCTCCATCTTTCACCTCTGCAATCACACAGAACTTGGCTTTCTCCCCAGTAGAAGACAGAGAGGAAGAGGTCATGCACGGGGTGTTATTGGCCATCCTGTCCCTTCCCCACTGAAGCAGGGGTCATAGGGCCTGGCCTACATTTTTGGATTCTATAACCCATCCTTGGATATTTTTTTCTTTCTGTTTTTTTCTCGTCATCTTTGGGTTTTAAAGTACGATAGTCAGCTGGATTTTAGAGTAAAACTTCTGTGTTAAATGTGAACAAGAAGACATTTTCGCCAGGAATATCAGACTATTGGAACCTTGGAGTGGCCCTGATCCAAGTCGTGATAGATCTGTCATTCACCCAGATAGCCCAAAAGTGGGACCTTGGAAGGTCTGAAGTCAGGGTGGCAAACCTGGGGGAGAATCCACTGTTAGAACTGCATATATTGGAAAGAAAGTCAAATATATGCAGCATTATGTAAGTCTACCACATTGAGAAAGTCTGGAGTTGTAAATCAGATGTCATTTAAAACATAACCTCCTGCTGAGCTCGTGTTTCTCAGTGGTTAAACATCAACCCATGAATCAAGAGGTCAGCAGTCGATTCCCGGTCATAGCACATGCTCAGGTTGCAGGCTTGATCCCCAATGTGGGGCATGCAGGAGGCAGCCGATTGATGATGTTTCTCTCCCATCAATGTTTCTCTCTCTCTACCCCTCTCCCTTCCTCTCTCTCTCTCTCTCTAAAAAAAAAAAAAAAAATCAATAAAAACATTTTTTTAAAAAAAACATAACCTCCACAGATATCCAGTTTCTTAAGATATTAGAGTTGTTCCTGGATGGGGATAGAGGTCTTGTGACAGACATGCCTGCATTCGCTCAAGACCCCAGCTCCACAAGGGCCAATAGCCCCTGGGACTGAGCAGCCTCTGTGAGGCTGGCAATAATACAGGCCTTAAAATCACTGACAGGAAACACTTGCTACCAGAAACATGATTAAGTAGTGAGAAGTAGCTCTTAAGGTACTAGATCAAAAGGGTTTGATTGTGATTAGAGATGCCAGTGACACGGGACAAGAGTGGAAATTACAAGGATGGAGCATCGACCTTCAATACAGGCCACTGGCAGTTTAATGGCAACTCAGACCTCCCTCCGCAAGAGTATAAAAGTGATGATGACTCTCACAAAGTATTGGATTTGTTTTTTCTTCTTAAATATATTTTATTGATATTTTAGAGAGGAAAGGAGAGGGATAGTTAGAAACATCAATGAGAGAGAGACATCGACCAGCTGCCTCCTGCATACCCCCCACTAGGGATGTGCCCGCAACCAGGGTACATGCCCTTGACTGGAATCGAACCTGGGACCTTTCAGTCCGCAGGCCTACACTCTGTCCACTGAGCCAAACCGGTTAGGACCAAAGTGTTGGATTTAAGTAAGTATGCAAGAAGACACCGCTGGCGGGATTGTGTTTTGGGCCACAGTTATGACCTACGTTAGAAAAATACTCAGCAGCCACCCAGATTGTAATGGGTGGAGAGACTGGCCGGTGTGTGGAACTGTTGTTCCAGAAAGCTGGAAAACTTGCAGCAACCGCAATAGGTGACTACGTGCAGATCGGCCAGAAGAAAGTTGAAAAGGGCGTACACAGAGCAAGAAGACAGATTAAGAAACGAGCAAAGAAGGCAGCGTGTGAGATCAACAACATACTTGAAAAGGCAACGGAATTTGATGACAGAACACTGTGATATCCAGCGGATTTGTGGGAGGCTTTGTGCTAGGCCTTGCATCTTAAGGACGTGAGAGTCCTGCCACAGTGGAGTCCAGAGTGATCGCTGGACAATATCACACTCAAACCTCAGCAATTTGCCATCTGAAGTTTGGCCAACTACTATCTGCTGTAAAACAACCTATATGGTATGTGTTCGACAGTATCCTGAGCTATCATTTATTCAAAGCAGGCGTTCTTTATTGTGCTTAACAGTATAGTGCCAAAAACTAAAAATATGTATGATAGCTGCAGCATTAGGGCTGACTTTTTTTTTAAAGAATATGTTCGCACCAAAACCGGTTTGGCTCAGTGGATGGAACATCGGCCTGCAGACTGAAGGGTCCCAGGTTCATTTCCGGTCAAGGGCATGTACCTTGATTGCGGGCACATCCCCAGTGGGAGGTGTGCAGGAGGCAGCCGATCGATGTTTCTCTCTCATTGATGTTTCTAACTCTCTATCCCTCTCCCTTCCTCTCTGTAAGAAATCAATAAAATATATAGTTTTTAAAGAATATGTTTGCAATAAAATGAAAAACTGCAATGCCCTTTTGTGAAAGGATTTAGAAATAGAATTATTAAAGATATTAAACAGATTTAATAGCAATTGAGATAGTTTTTTCCCTGAAATTATCAGTTTACTTATATAATAACTGCAGTAAACAGTTTCAAGGAAGGCTCTTTCTAAGGAAAAATGTTTAAAGCTTTTCTTTCTTGTTTTGGATGTCTGTCGTTGCAAATATATATATATTGAAGCATCAATTGGCTCCCATGTTAGGATTGTTCATGGACCTAAGTTACCAAATTGTTTGTTTGATTTTGAGAGCTGCCTCATAGCCCTAGAGCAGGGGTCTTCAAACTACAGCCCGCGGGCCACATGTGGCCCGCAGAAGAGTCTGATCCTGCCAGCCAGGTTTTTTGGGCAGTGAGCGCAGCCGAGGTGTTACAGTAGGAATTAGTAGTTCATATAGTCCGGCCCTCCAGCTCTCTGAGGGACCGTGATCTGGCCCCCAATTTAAAAAGTTTGAGGACCCCTGCCCTAGAGAGAATAACAGAATGGACACAGGCTGCTCTTCATTTGCCGTTTGTCAGTGCATGTTGGTGAGAAGGAGAAAGGCCACTACCTCACACGGGAACAGCAATGACAGCAGCACCCTGCCCGCCTTCCCTCCCCCCCACTCCCCCGCCCCAGGGAAGAAGACAGCAATGCTAGAACGGCCAGAGGCGCCAGGAGCAGAGGTTACACGTTGAGTTGTCTAGGGAACTTTTGAAAAATACAGATGCCCAGGCCCTTCCCGCCGAGATTCCAGTTCAGTTGGCCCGGGCTGAGGAATTGATTTTAAATCGTCCCAGGTCAATCTGCTGTGCAGCTGGAGTTGAGAACCTCAGACCCAGATTAAGGGTTTGCAATCCTAATTTACAGGCAAGATGTACTAAGCCCTTTAGACTTCGTGGCAATCTTCCTAATTCTCACCATTGAAGCTAATCGGTGGCAAAAACAAGGTGACCAAAAGCACAAAGGCACAATGAGCCCTATCCGGTTTGGCTCAGTGAATAGAGCATCGGCCTGCAGACTGAAGGGTCCCAGGTTCGATTCCGGTCAAGGGCATGTACCTTGGTTGCGGGCACATCCCCAGTAGGGGGTGTGCAGTAGGCAGCTGATTGATGATTCTCTCTGAGTGATGTTTCTAGCTCTCTATCCCTCTCCCTTTCTCTCTGTAAAAAATAAAAATAAAAAATAAAAAATAAAATTTTTTTAAAGCACGATGAAATAGTCAAGCACATGACATAGAGCAGAAACTGGAGCGCACCACTCCGTGCTCTAAGGCTTGGGAGAAGGAATCACAATGAGCTCAGGCTCTGCCTGGCATGGCCTCCAGGATGCCAACAAAGTCATTAAACTCATGCCAGCAGGAGGAGGATGGAGACCAAACTGGAACAGTAGCCCCTGAGTGCCCCACTATTAAGTCCCAGGAGTCTCTTTACAGAAATCATCAAATGCTTCCTTGGGAAAAGTGTAACCCGGCTGTTTGTTATTCACAGTGTCCCCTCACTGGGTGCAGTTTCTAAGGCAGAAAGATGCTTCTCAATGTGGCAGCTCCTGGGTTTTCCTTTGTGGTGGTGAATCCACCGTTAATGTAAAGACCACAGAGATTCCGCGTTGGAAAAAGAACAACAACAAGGGGGTCGGGGAAGAGGAGGAGAAGCCATCTGGACTATATACGAGAGGGGATTTGAGAGAGCTGCAAAGGGGTAGTGGGAGAGATTTTCAGAGATCTGGTGCCAGAGCGGAAAGAGTACTGGGGAGAAGCAATAGTTAAGATGTTAGATCGGCATTAAAAATGCATTTCCTCTTTGCTTTTTCTCGAGAGACCAAGTGGAGCTGTAAATTACTCATCGTGCATGTTGGCTGCTGACCTAGATTTCCTTGGACAGACGCCTCGCAAGTAACTGGATCGCATGAGGCCCTGACTTAAATTAAAAGTATTAAGAGTAGATACAGCCCAGAGAAAGTGAGTTCAAATTAATTATTAATATCTGGAGAAAGATTAAGAGAGGCCATCACATTTATAAAGCAAGAATTGGTTGTTAAAGAAACAAACTAATGTTAAGATTTAAAAAAAAAAAAAAAAAAAAAACAACTCTCACTGTAGAACAAATTTTTCTGAGTGGTCTTCTTAGAACACAGTGTAAAGGGGAAACAAAAGAACTAAACACGTGAAAGTTAAGAGAACAAGGACAGAGCATCGGCATTGGTCTTATTCAAGTTCCAGAGTGGCTAAAGAGAATAGAGGGGAGAAAATAATAAAAGAAATGAAATAAAAATTCCCCAGATGTAAAATAAAATAAAATAAAATAAAATAAAATAAAATAAAATGACAGTTTTCATACTTAAAGAGTCAATCAAATGCCAAATAGGATCATTTTAAATTTTTTTTAAATCTGAATCTATTACGGTGAAATATCAGAACACCAAGAATAAAGAAAAAATCCTTAGCATTTCCAAAGAGGAAAAACATCTTGCCTTCAAAAGAACTAGAATAATATTCCCCTCAGCATTCTCATCCTGCCTCTAACCGCTGTAAGAAAGGAAAGAATGTGGTTTCGACTATCAAGAGTGAAAACAGAATAAAGACATATTCAGACATGAAAAGAGTCAAAATGTACCCTCCCAAACCCTTTTCAGGAATTTGGAGAATGTGTTCCAGCATGTTCCTGTGTAAGCCTAGAAAGAGAAAGGACATAATATTAAAGAAACAGCAAGTATCACGAGGAAAATAAGAAGAAAAAAATAACTCAAGGACAGAAGCTGCACAAACAGACCTGGAGGGATACCAAGCCAGTTGAAACAGGGGAAGGAGGCTCCCAGAGAAAATTGTTCGAGAATAAAATCCAACCAAGCAAACGCTGAATCAAAAATAAAAATAAAAATAAATAAAGAGCTCAAAAAATGGCACGGCAGCAGTTGCAAAATGACTGGTGAAGAACATTGTATGTATATAACGGTAGCATTTGCACTAAACAACAGAAATTTGTGATTATAAAACAGAAGGCAAATTTCAAACATCTTGATGCAGTAAAATGAAGCATATCACACACACACACACACCAAAAAAAAAAAAAAAAAAAAAAAGATAGATTTTTCTATTTCTGGCAATAGTGGACTAACTCGCTGCATACCAAGTCTCAGCAAGTACAACCAGAAAAACGAGGTGAGGTATTTTTTAAATCTGTTTGAAGGTATGGGAGCCAATTTCAATGAGGGCTTTGAGAGCCAAGATTTCAAAAAGAGATGAGAAACACACAAAGATGAGCCCAACGTTCATTGCTGGCTGCTTTTCCCTTCGAGGCATTTACTGATTCTAAAAAAGCAGCTGAAAGGCCGAGGAGCTTAGCAGAAGCGATGACTCATAGGCCGAGGAGCTGAGCCGTGTTTCCAGCCGTCTCAAAGGGATAGGGGGGAAATGAAAAGTTTAGGTCCACCAAGGAAAAGAGGCTCTGAGAAACACTCCACATTTTCAACTGGAATCTCAGGAGGGCCATATATATTAGAAAGAAGGATGAATCAGAGATGAATAAGCCCTCCAAAAGACTTATTCCCAGCTTCAAATCAGTGCAATCCCTGGTTATATGAAGGAGGACTGCCTTTCTTTCAGCCGCCAGCCTAAAGCTAACGTCAAACTATCCTATTAGAGAATAACACTTGACAGAGAATCAAATTGGCTCTGTCATTTTTTATACACAATGTCAAACAGGCCATCAGAAATTAGGAAGAGGATTGTGACCAACATGGAGGAAGAGGGTCAAAGTTTCCCTCCCACTGAAACAAGCAAAAGATGAGAAAAAAATAATAATATGAAATACTGGGATACAAGAAACTAGACATGAGGGCAACAAATGACAAGAATGGGGAAAGCTGGAAACAAGGTGAGCCCTATGATCACCCCAACTGCTGCTTTTGATTTTAGGGTCACAGTGCAGGGAAAGGAACCCAGGGATAGATAGACTGGCAACCTCCCCAAATTGAGGAGACAGCTGAAAATCTGGGGAGATCAAAATAGCTAGAATCAGCCGAGACCGGTTAGGCTCAGTGGATAGAGCACTGGCCTGTGGAGTTCGACTCCGGTCAAGGGCATGTACCTTGGCTGCAGGCACATCCCCAGTGGGAAGTGTGCAGGAGGCATCTGGTCGATGTTTCTAACTTTATATCCTTCTCCCTTCCTCTCTGTAAAAAAATCAATAATATATATATATTTTGAAATAGCTAGAATCTGCAGGGATGGCTTCCAGAGAGGAGAGTCCTGCAAAGGAGAGGACTCCAGCTATCCGCAGAGCATCCCCCTGAGTATTTAGCAGAGAACTCGGTAGGGTTATGTTACAAAATGCCCAAGGCCAAAGAAAGAACCAAGTGAAGAGATTAGGGGGAACAGCACTAGTCCTCAGAGCTTACCCAGGGCCAACAATACTGCCTGTCCCCACTAAACAGACTGGACAAACTCAAAATTCACAGGGAATTTGGCAGAGGACTCAGAAGAATCTCAGGTCATCTGTGGAGATAATTAACCCTAGACTAAACATTGTTCTGGTTCTGTCTCACAAATCTTAAAAGCAAGACCTGGGAGGGTCAGATTGTTTTTCCAAAGTAACTTAACTGTGTCACAGAATAAAGCTCAAGAATGTTTCTAGAAATGCAAAATTAGATCAATGGTGATGGAAAAAATTAAACTTAAAAAGAACCACACAAGTATCCATCACTTGACAAAGTAAAATGCACAATGTCTGGTATCCAATTAAAAATTACCAGACATGCCGAAGCCGGTTTGGCTCAGTGGTAGAGCATCGATCTGCGGACTGAAAGGTCCCAGGTTCAATTCCCGGCAAAGGCATGTACGTTGATTGCGGGCACATCCCTGGTAGGGGGTGTGCAAGAGGCAGCTGGTCGATGTTTTTCTCTCATCGATGTTTCTAGCTCTCTATCTCTCTCCCTTCCTCTCTGTAAAAAATCAACAAAATATATATATTTTTTTAATTACCAGACATGCCACCCTGGCCAGGTTGCATTTGTTGTCTCCTGCACCAAAAGTTTGGGGATTGGATTCCTGGTCTAGTCAGGGTACATCCCTAGGTTGTGGGTTCAATCCCCAGTCAGGGAGCATACGGAAGACAACTGATCAATGTTTCTCTCTCTCTCTCTCCTTTCCTCTCTAAAATAAAAAATGAAAATTAAAAAACACACACACACACACACAACAACATATCCTTGTGCGAGATATTTTTAAAAAACTACACGATATGCAAAGAAGCTGGAATGTACAACCCAAAATGAGGGCGGTGGAATTAGTCAATCAAACGAACCCCCAAATGACACACATATTAGAATTAGTGGACAAGAACATTAAAAGAGTAATAAGAATATTTTGTAAACTCAAAGAAGTTGAGACATGGGAGGTATTCTTTAAAAGATCCGAATTGAGCTTCAAGGAATGAAAATTGCAAAGTCTGAGATGAAATTATACTGAATAGGATAAATAACAGATTAATAATAGCCAAAAACTTTCCAAATATGATGAAAACTAGAAACTCACAGATCCAAGAAGCTCCATGAATCCCAAGCATGAAAAACATGAGAAAAACTATATCAAGGCACATCATAATCATATTATTCAAAAACAGTGATCAAGAGAAAATCTTAAACGCAGCTAGACAATAAAAAAAATCACAACAGAAAAACAGCACATTTTTTTTGGAACAATGCAACCAAGAAGACAGTGAAGAAACATCTTTAAAGAAATCAACCTAGAATTCTATAGCACGTGAAAATATCTTTCAGAAATGAAGGGAAATATAGGCTTTTTCAAACTTACAAAAGCTGAAAGAAGTCATTACACAGTGTGTGTTTTTAATTTTAAAATGTTTTTAATTTAAAAAAAAATTAAATTCTCACCCATGGATATGGTGTGTGTGTGTGTGTGTGTTTGTTTGTTTGTTTGTTTTAGAGAGAGAGAAAAAGAGATAGAGAGAAAAAACATTGATCGGCTGCCTTCCGTATGCTCTCAAATTTTGGCTATTATTAATCTGCTTCAATAAATGGCGCTGGGAAAACTGAATATCCACATTCAAAAGATTGAAATTTTACATACATTTTATCCCATACACAAAAAAATTAACTCAAAATGGATAAAAGACCAATGTAAGACCTGAAACCATAAAACTCCTAGATAAAAACACAGAGAAAAGCTCTTTGACATTGGTCTTTGGCAATGACTTTTTGGATATGACACCAAAAGCATGGGCAAAAAAGAGCAAAAATAAACAAACGAGACTACATCAACCTAGAAAGCTTCTGTAGAGCAAAGGACACCATCAACAAAATGTTGCTACCTATGGAATAGGAGAAAATATTTGCAAACCACATATCTGATAATGGGTTAATAGCCAACATATATAAGGAACTCATACAACTCAATAGCAAAACAACCAATAACCCAACTTAAAAATAGACAAAAACCTGAATAGACATTTTTTTCCAAAGAAGACATACAAATGACCAACAAATTCATGAAAAGGTGCTCAACATCACAAGTTATCAGGGAACTGCAAATCAAAACAGCAATGAATTATCACTTCACACCTGTTAGAATGGCTATTATTGTTAAAAGACATGCTGGTGAGGATGAAGAGAAAAGAGAATCCTTGTACATTCTTAGTGGGAATGTAAATTGGTGCAGACATTATGAAAAAGAGTATGGAGGCTTCTAAAAAAAAATTAAAGGTAGAACTACCATATGACCCAGCAATCCCACTTCTAGGTATACATCTAAAGGGGGGGAAAAATCAGTATCTCAAAGAGATATCTGTATTCCCAGGTTCATTGAAGCATTATTCACAATAGCCAAGATATAAAAACAATGTAAGTGCCTATAATAGATAAATAAAGTAAGTGTTGTATATATAAAAAGAGATTATCAATTTAGATGAAAATAACTGTCAATCTAGAATTCTGTATCTAGCAAACACATCATTCAAGAACAAACATGATATAAAGACATTTTTAGACAACTGAGAAAATTTGCCACCAATAGACCTGTAGTTAAGAAAACTCTAAAGAGTATTCTTCAGGCAAAACAAAAATGTTAACAGAGAAAATTTCAGAGAAAAGGAGAACAACAAAAACATATGTGGGTAAAAATGAACACTCACTTGTATACTAAAAATAGTAATGTCTTAGAGGGTTTAAAACACAGAGAGAATTAAAATGTGTGACAACAGTAGCATTTAAATTGGAGGAACTAATGTGGTTAAGGTGTTCTATAGTCCTTACCTTTTCTCAAAGAAATGTAAAAGTACCAATTGACATTTGACTTTGATAAGTTAAGGAACCGTGTTATAATGTCCAGAGTAACCATTATTTTTTTAATACATTTTTATTGATTTCAGAGAAGAAGGCAGAGGGAGAGATAGCAACATCAATGGTGAGAGAGAATCACTGACTGGCTGTCTCCTGCACACCCTCTCCTCCCCCTCTTCCTTCCTTTTCCCCCCTACCTCCCCACCCCTCCCCCCGCCCAAGGATAGAGCCCACAACCTGGACCTGTGCCCTGACCGGGAATCGAGCCGTGACCTAATTCATAGGTCGATGCTCAACCACTGAGCCATGCTGGCTGGGCATTAAAATGGTAAAAGAAACTTAATCTGCAGACTAACAGAAGGGGGGAGATGGAGTAGTAAAAAACAACAAATATAAAATTAATCAAGTAAGTAGATGAAATATGCATCTAAATTTACTCAACAATCTTGGCATCACCAAAGGTGGGAAAAACCAGATCTGTGCCTAATGATATGATGCAATATGAAGCATTCAGCACCACCTATAAAGTCTTCTTGCCAAAAGAATTGAATATGAACCTAATCAAGGCTTGACATCTACCCCATTACAAGAAACATGAGCAATAGAAGAACAAGTTAAATGGCATTGCAAGGAAGCAAACAAATACAATTTGTGAGGCATTCCATACTACAAATGGCCTGGTTTCTCTGAAAAATCAATTTCATAAAAAAAAAAGGTAGGTGAGTGAGTGAAGAACTCTTATAGAATAAAAGAGTCAATTAGAGAAACTTGGATATGGATTCAATAATACACAATAAGTAATTATTATAAATGTTTCTACATCAGATGATGCTGTGGTAGTTATATTTCATTTAAATGCCATCTGTTTGAGAAGCATACTTGGGTATTTATCTATGAAACTATATGATATCCAGGATTTATTTTTAAAGCACTCCAGCATAAAATGGGATGGGAGAGACAGATAAAAGGGGATTGGGGAAAATATTGATAATTATTGAATCTGGATAATGGATAAACAGGGGTTTACCCATTACCCTAGTCTGACTGTTTTTGGTTATGCTTAAAATTTTTATAAAAATGTAAAAAATATACAGCAGGTTAGGTAAATATTAAATATATCACTGATTGAAACAATTACAGTTAAAAGACTAAGATTATAGTATTGATTTTTTAAAATTTGCTTATATACTGCTTACAAAAGATTCATCTAAGGCAAGCATTTCAAACTTGCGGCCCTCGGGCCTCATGAGGCCCACAATAAATATTCATTAAGGATGACTTTTATTTCAGCCCTTTGTATACAGCATGGCTCTATCAAAATAAACCTGTTTCTATGACAATTGAAGCATTTTATCGATATTTAGTGGGGGTTTTTTTGTGTTTTTTTTTTGCAGCCCACATAAACTTAAACCTTGTTTATTTGGCCCATGTTAGCCTTTGAGTTTGACATGCTTGATAAGGCATGGTGATACCAAAAAGTTAAAAGAAAAAAAAAAAATAAAGGAAAAGGTTATGTCTTTGTAAGAACATGTTAAGTTCTCTCTTGCCATTGCAAAGGACCAAGAAAACCAAGACACCCTTGGAGAACAAAAAAATGGGAAGCCTTGCCCTCAGAAATACAAGAATTATTTTTAAATTATAGTAAGTCATGGGACTGCTATTCAGAATACATGAAGAACTCTTTGAACGCAATCATAACAAGACAGATAGTCCAATTAAAAATAGGCAAAGAGCCGGAGATCCAAGATGGCTGCGCCCAGGTGAACACCTAGCCGCAGCCGCATACAACAATTTCAATAAAATACAACTAAAATATAAAACGGACATTGCCCAGAACTACAGAAAGGTTGACTGACTGGAAATTTTACAGCGAGAAGCAAGGAGAAAACCAGAAGGAGGTGCGGAGGAGCTGGAAAAGCCCAAGGTATGTAGAAGCAGCGCAAGGAGAGGACGGAGCCAGAGAGGAGGGGGAGGTGGAGTGCCTGGCGGGCGTTCCCTAGCGGAAAGGAGATAAAACTCCGACTGTGCTGGGCCCCCGACTGCTCTGAACCCCAGTTCCCCAGACCCCGGGGACCCAGGCTCAGCCATAGGGAGCCGGGCTGTAAGGCGGAACCCCGGGGAGCGGCGAAAGGAGGTCCCGGAGGCACGCACACCGCGCAGAGAAGGGACGGTCGGCTGTGCCACGGGATTGCCCTGGCAGGAAGGAGACAGGGGCTCCAGACTGCTCTGAACGCCACCTCCAACTCCACTTCCAACTGAACTGAACCCCAATACCGGGCTCATTGTGGGAGAGCATATCATAGACTGTCTGGCAGCAGGCGAAAATCGAGGGCACCTTTCTGGGCACTGAAGGACCCGCATAGGGCGGGGCTGACGGAAGCCAAAGCTGCAGGCTCCACCCTGAAACCCCGCCCCATCTGTAACTGTGAAATGCAACAACAAAATAGATCACAAACTAAAGAAATGGAGGACAAAAAGCGTCTGGATATAGAGTTCAAATCTACGCTTATAAGGTTTTTCAAGAATTTCCTAGAAAAGATGGATAAGACCTATGAGGATATGAAAAGAGATCAACTAGAATTAATAAGGAGTCATCAAGAAATGATAAGGGATCAACAAGAAATAAAGAATACATTGTCTGAAATAAAAAATATTTTACAGAGTCCTAAAAACAGAAGGGAAGATCGCAAGAATCAAGTCAAAGATTTGGAACATAAAGAGCCAGAAGACACTCCTCCACAGAAGCTAGAAGGCAAGAGAATCCAGAAAATTGAAGATAATGTAAGAAACCTCAGGGACAACTTCAAGCGAACCGACATCAGAATTATGGGGGTCCCAGAAGATGAGACAGAGCAAGATATCGAAAACATACTGAAAGAAATAGTGACAGAAAACTTCCCCCACCTGGTGAAAGAATTGGACTTACAAGTCCAGGAAGCACACAGAACTCCAAATAAAAGGAATCCAAAGAGGACCACACCAAGACAAATCATAATTAAAATTCCAAGAGCAAAAGACAAAGAGAGAATATTAAAAGCAGCAAGAGCTAAGCAGGTAGTTACCTATAAAAGAGCACCTATACGATTGTCAGCTGACTTCTCAACAGAAACCATGCAGGCCAGAAGGGAATGGCAAGAAATATTCAAGGTGATGAATAGTAAGAACCTACAGCCAAAGATAATCTATCCAGCAAAGCTATCACTCAGAATCGAAGGTCAGATAAAGAGCTTCACTAATAAAAAAAAAGCTAAAGGAGTTCATCAACACCAAACCAGAATTAAATGAATTGCTGAAGGGGGTTCTTTCAGAAGAGAAAGTAAACAAAGATAAAAATTATAAACAACAAATACGTAACTATCAACAAGTGAATCTAAAAACCAAGGAAATTAAAAAAAAATCTGATGAACAATAGTAACTGTTGAATATAATAGAATCAGAGGTATGGAAGGGGAGTGAACTGACGATTCTTGGAGAAAAGGGGAGAGGGGGGCGTGGGAAGAGACTGAACATAAACTGTGCACCTATGGATGAGGACAATGGGGAGTGCGGAAAGGGCAGAGGGTGGGGTGGGAACCTGGTGGAGGAGAGCAATGGTGGGGGGGAAAAAAGGAACATTTGTAATAATATGAACAATAAAAACTTATTAAATAAATAAATAAATAAATAAATAAAATAAAATAAATAAAAAATAGGCAAAGAGCTGAAACCGGTTTGGCTCAGTGGATAGAGTGTCGGTCTGTGGACTGAAAGGTCCCAGATTCGATTCCGGTAAAGGGCATGTACACTGGTTGCGGGCACATCCCCAGTAGGAGGTGTGCAGGAGGCAGCTGATCGATGTCTCTCTCATCGATGTTTCTAACTCTCTATCCCTCTTCCTTCCTTTCTGTAAAAAATCAATAAAATATACTTTTTTAAAAAATGGGCAAAGGATTTCATCTTCCCAAGAAAATATACAAATGGTGAGCAAGCACATGAAAAACGCTCAACATCTACCCGGCCAGTGTGGTTCAGTGGTTGAGCATTGACCTATGAACCAGGAGGTCATGGTTCAATTCCCAGTCAGGACACATGCCCAGTGTGGGGCTTGATCCCCCAGTGGGGGTAGAGGGTGTGCAGGAAGCAGCTGATGGATGTTTTGCATTGATGCTTCTCCCCCCCTTCTCCCTTCCTCTCTCTCTAAAAATCAATAAAAAATATTTTTTTAAAAAGGGAAAGTTACCCAGAATGTTGTTATTCTCTATGAGAGGTAACTTCCGGCTGAAGTTCCTTCTAGAGAGAAATAAATCAGGAGCCCTGTTTCTCCATCAGGACAAGCTGCATATTTACAGACATTACCACTCTCCTGCTGGCTGTTTTCTTCAAGAGACACTGATTTCAAGCATTTAAAATTCTCAGCACAGCCGAAACCGGTTTGGCTCAGCGGTAGAGCGTCGGTCTGCGGACTGAAAGGTCCCAGGTTCGATTCCGGCCAAGGGCATGTACGTAGGTTGCGGACACATCCCCAGTAGGGGGTGTGCAAGAGGCAGCTGGTCGATGTTCTCTCTCATCGACGTTTCTAGCTCTCTATCTCTCTCCCTTCCTCTCTGTAAAAAACCAATAAAATATATTTTTTTTAAAAAAGACTAGTATCAGACTTTTCATAACAATGAAGTTGGAAAAAAACCTGAAACACCTATAAACTGAGAAAGAAAAGGGATTATAACCAAAAGTTTCTCCCTCACAACTGAGATACCATTTGTCAAGGCAAAAGTGGTTATTTTGAGGTAGTCAAGGCCTCTGAAAGAATATACACCCACATACCAGATGTGAAGGCACAAACATGAAGTATCCATCAATCACAGGACAATTTATTCAGCACAGAGATGTCACATGGGAAAGATGAAATGATAAGAAATACCAGTAGCAATAAATCATGGAAAATAGACTTAGTGTCTAAATACATTATAACATGATTGATAGCTGTAAGGCAAGAGATAAGAAAGAACTGTCAAAATAGAAAACATATCAGACAAAGCTGAATTCAAGATCAAGTGTTAAAGAGAACATAAACAGATGGTCTGTTAAAGGTACGCTTATGAAGATGATATGTAAATTATCTATAGAAATCAAATTACATAAAGCAAGACTTGAAATACAAGGAAACTACATAAAATACCCGTATGGTAGAAGATGCTAATAGCTTTTCAAATATTAAGTAGTCAGCCCTAGCTGGTTTGGCTCAGTGGATAGAGTGCCGGCCCATGGACTGAAGGGTCCAGGGCTCCATTCTGGTCCATGGCATGTACTATGTTCGGTTGCAGGCTCCATCCCCAGCCCTGGCTAGGCATGTGCATGAGGCAATCAATCAATGTGTGTCTCTTACATCAATGTTTCTCTGTCTCTCCCCCTCCCTTCCACTCTCTCTAAAAATAAATGGGAAAACATCCTCAGGTGAGGATTAACAAAAAACAAACAAACAACAAAAAAAACAACTAGTCAAAAATTAGCAAGAATATAGAAGACTTGAAGCTGAAGCTGGTTTGGCTCAGTGGATAGAGCGTCGGTCTGCGGACTGAAGGGTCCTGGGTTCGATTCCGGACAAGGGCATGTACATTGGTTGCGGGCACATCCCCGGTAGGGGTTGTGCAAGAGGCAGCTGGTCCGTGTTTCTCTCTCATCGACGTTTCTAGCTCTCTATCTCTCTGTAAAAAATCAATAAAATATTAAAAAAAAAAAAAAAAAGAATATAGAAGACTTGAAAATATAATCAGCCCTGGCCGGGTGGCTCAGTGGGTTGGAGCGTTGTCCCATACACCAAAAGGTTTCGGGTTCAATTCCAGGTAGGGTAACAAATGATCAATGTTTTTCACATTGATGTTTCTCTTTTTCTCTAAAACTAATAAAAACATATCCTCGGGTGAGGGTTCACAACATTTAAAAAAAAAAAAGAAGCTGAAACCGGTTTGGCTCAGTGGATAGAGCGTTGGCCTGCGGACTGGAGGGTCCTGGGTTTGATTCCCATCAAGGGCATGTACATTGGTTGCGGGCACATCCCCAGTGCGGGGTGTGCAGGAGGCAGCTGGTCGATGTTTCTCTCTCATCGATGTTTCTAACTCTATCCCTCTCCCTTCCTCTCTGTAAAAAAAATCAATAAAATATATTTTAAAAAGAAAGAAAGAGAGAGAGAGAGAGAGAGAGAGAGAGAGAGAGAGAGAGAGAGAGAGAGAGGAAGGAAGGAAGGAAGGAAGGAAGGAAGGAAGGAAGGAAGGAAGGAAGGAAGGAAGGAAGGAAGGAAGGAAGGAAGGAAAGAAAGAAAGAAAGAAAGAAAGAAAGAAAGAAAGAAAGAAAGAAAGAAAGAAAGAAAGAAAGAAAGAAAGAAAGAAAGAAAGAAAGAAAGAAAATACAGCCCAAGCTGCTTTGGCTCAATAGATAGAGCATCAGCCTGTGGACTGAAAGGTCCCAGGTTCGATTCCAGTCAAGGGCACATGCCTGGGTTGTGGGCTTGATCCCCAGTGGGGGGGTGGGGGGGGTTGCAGGAGACAGCCAATCAATGATTCTCTCTCATCATTGATGTTTCTAACTCTTTCTCCCTTTTCCTTGCTCTCTGAAATCAATGAAAATATTTTTTTAAAAAGAAAGTACAATCAACAAGCTTATATAAAACTAACTAGAAACCAACACTAAAGAGATTAATAAAACTTTTACTACTTGGAAGTTAAACATACAAAGAGGAAATTAAAACTGATAATGTGATCACTTCATAAGGTCTAATCACTAGGTTGTACAACAGAAACTAATATAATATTATATGTCAACTGTAATTGAAAAAAACTTTAATGTCGATCTAGGAAGTGATAAAAAGAACAATTCATATGCAATGGGACACAGCTAACGCTACTTGTGTAGCAAAGGAAATGCGCAGCTTTCAAGGAGTTCATTTTAAAATAAATTAAAATAAATGCTGTTTGAAACATAAGACATTTTAACTAGATCCACAAAATAACCCAGGAGAAAATTGGAACAGAAAATTAATAACAATGCAGGAGGAAACTAATTAAATAGAAAACCAACAAATATAAATAAACAAAAGTGAGAGCTGCCTCTTTGATAACATCTATGAAATGGCTAAGCCTCTGAAAGCCTATTTAAAGAAATCAGAGAGATGAAATAAAAATATTCAGGATAAGAAAGAAGATGCCATCCAAAATGCAAGAGATTAAAATAATTATGAGAGAATAATGTGTGCCTCTTGATGATAATAAATTGAAAATCTAGAAGAGTGGTTCTCAACCTTGGCTACACATTGTAATCACGTGAGAGGTTTGGGAAATGATTGATGTCCGGAGCCTCACTCCCAGAGATTCTCATTTAACCGGTCTGGGGTGTGACCTGGGTAGTTGGATGTTCAAACTGCCCCTGAATTCATATATATATATATTATTGATTTTTCACAGAGAGGGATAGAGAGCTAGAAACATCGATGAGAAAGATACATCGACCAGCTGCCTCCTGCACACCCCCCACTGGGGATGTGCCCGCAACCAAGGTACATGCCCTTGACCGGAATCGAACCCGGGACCCTTCAGTCTACAGACTGACACTCTATCCACTGAGCCAAACTGGTTTCGGCTGCCCCTGAATTCTTAGAGGGGGATGTGTGGTCCATGGACCAGCAGCACCTGCATCTCTAGGGCACCTACAAGAAATGCACAATCTCGGGTCTCACTGAGGATCCACTGAATCTAAACGAGCACTTTCACAACATCCCCCAGGTCTGTGGTCGGCAAACTGCGGCTCTTCAGTCACGTGCGGCTATCTGGCCCCTTGAGTGTGGCTCTTCCACAAAATGCTACGGCCTGAGCGAGTCTATTTTGAAGAAGTGGCGTTAGAAGAAGTTGAAGTTTAAAAAATGTGGCTCTCAAAAGACATTTCAATCGTTGTACTGTTGATATTTGGCTCTGTTGACTAATGAGTTTGCCGACCACTGCCCTAGGTGATCTGTGTACATGTTATTATGTGAGACGTATTGATCCAGAGAAAATGGGCAAATTCCATGGGAAATATACATGCCAACGTTTATTTAGGAAGAAAGGTTGATGGACGAATTCATGTTGAAGAGATCAGAGAAGTAAAAACCTACCATTTATAGAGGCATCAGACCCAAATGCTTTCACAACTGAGTTCCGCCTATTCCTTAAAAATAAGACAATGGCCCTAACCGGTTTGGTTCAGTGGATAGAGTGTCGGCCTGTGGACTGAAGGGTCCCAGGTTCGATTCTGGTCAAGGGCATGTACCCTGGTTGTGGGCACATCCCCAGTAGGGGGTGTGTAGGAGATAGCTGGTCGATGTTTCTCTCTCATCAATGTTTCTGGCTCTCTATTCCTCTCCCTTCCTCTCTGTAAAAAAATCAATAAAACACATATTTTAAAAATCAGACAATGCCTCTGGTTTTTAAACCATTCCAGAATATAGAAAAGTTCCCCAAGCTTATTTTATGGAACTAGAATTACATTAGTATTCAAACCTGATCATAATGGTACAAACAAGAAAGCACCAGAATTATGAACATAGATACAAAAATTCCAAATAAAATACTAGCCAATTTATGCTTCAGTATTTTGAAAGAACAATAAAAATTGCCGAAGGGGGGTACTTTTATCCTAGAAATATGAATAGGGTTTAACTTTATTTTTTTTAAATATTTTCATTGATTTTTTTTTACAGAGAGGAGGAGAGAGGGATAGAGAGTTAGAAACATCGATGAGAGAGAATCATCGGTCAGCTGCCTCCTGTACACCTGCTACTGGGGATGTGCCCGCAACCAAGGTACATGCCCTTGACCGGAATCGAACCTGGGACCTTCTAGTCCGCAGGCCGACGCTCTGTCCACTGAGCCACACCGGTTTCGGCAGGGTTTAACTTTAGAAAATCCAGCACTGTAATTCAATATTCTTCATTACATCAACAAATAAAAACAGAAAGTCAAGTAATTATATTAATAGGTGGCTAAAAGACATTTGATAATATTATTTAGTCATTGCTAATAAAATCTCTAAGTAAAATGATAATGGAAGGAAACTACGCAACCTTGGAAAATGCTATTTTCCAAAACCACTATTAAACTAAGTGGTTAATTACTGAAGTATCACCATTAAAAGCAGGCATAGCATAGAAATTCCTGCTCTAGGAAGGAAACCAAGATGGCTGCATAGGTAAATGCCCCTAACTGCAGCCTCACACAACAATTTCAAAAAATACAACTAAAATATAAAGTGGACATTACCCAGAACTACAGGAAAGTTGACTGACTGGAAATTCTGCAACGAGAAGCAAGTAGAAAACCAGAAGGAAGAGCAAATGAGCTGTAAAAGCCTAAGGTACGGAGTCACGCGGCGCACGCAGAGAGGACAAAAGCCAGAGAGGAGGGGCGGCTAAGTGCCTGGCTGGTGTTCCCAGCCACACGAAGACACATCATAATTAAAATCCCAAAAGCAAAACACAAAGAGAGAATATTAAAAGCAGCAAGAGAAAAGCAGGTAGTTACCTATAAAGGAGCACCCATACGATTGTCAGCTGATTTCTCAACAGAAACCATGCAGGCCAGATAGGAATGGCAAGAAATATTCAAGGTGATGAATAGTAAGAACCTACAGCCAAAGATAATCTACCCAGCAAAGCTATCACTCAGAATCGAAGGTCAGATAAAGAGCTTCACTAATAAAAAAAAAAAAAGCTAAAAGAGTTCATCATCGCCAAACCAGAATTAAATGAATTGCTGAAGGGGGTTCTTTCGAAAGAGAAAGAAAATAAAGATAAAAATTATGATCAACAAATATGTAACTATCAACAAGTGAATCTAAAAACCAAGGGAATTAAAAAATCTGATGAACAATATTAACTGTTGAATATAATAGAATCAGAGGTATGGAAGGGGAGTGGACTGATGATTCTCAGGGAAAAGAGGAGTGGGGAGTGAGGGAAGAGACTGAACATAAACTGTGCACCTATGGATGAGGATAATGGGGAGTGGGGAAAGGGCAGAGGGTGGGGTGGGAACCTGGTGGAGGGGGGGAAATGAGGAACTTTTGTAACAATATGAACAAGAAAGGTTTATTTAAAAAAAAAAATCCTGTTCTAATACATATTATTTATTCAGCATTGTTTTAGAAGTTCTACCTAACATAAGACACAAAAATGAAATAACTGACATCTTTTTGTTACTTAACTGCACACATAGAAATTCAAAGCACAATTAGAATTGGGAAGATAACGTGGAAAAGTAGCTGGGTACATGAAAAGTACATAAAAGCCTAATAGCTTTTCTCGATACTTTAGCAGTAACTAGGTGGCTAAAAATTATATGGGCTTATGAAAAGTATATGACCTATATATAAAGCTATGAAGATTTTATTTAAAAGATATAAAATAAGACCAGAATAAATGGAGGGATATGAATATGAAGACAAGATGATAAAATTGCCAGGTTTGATTTAATATTAAAAAGTCATGCAATTTGCCTGGCTGGTGTTGCTCAGTGGTTGAGCATTGACCCGTGAACCAGGAGGTCACGGTTTGATTCCTGGTCAGGACACATGCCTGAGTTGCAGGCTCCATCCCCAGTGTGAGGTGTGCAGGAGGAAGCCAATCCATGCTTCTCATCACTGATGTTTCTATCTCTTTCTCCCTCTCTCTCAAATCAATAAAAATATATTTTTAAAAAAAATTCGCCGAAGTCGGTTTGGCTCAGTGGTAGAGCGTCGGTCTGCGGACTGAAAGGTCCCGGGTTCGATTACGGTCAGGGGCATGTACCTTGGTTGCGGGCTCATCCCCGGTAGGGGGTGTGCAAGAGGCAGCTGGTCGATGTTACTCTCTCATCGATGTTTCTAGCTCTCTATCCCTCTCTCTTCCTCTCTGTAAAAAATCAATAAAATCTATTTTGAAAAATAAAAAATAAAAATTCATGCAATTTAAATAAAAACTCCCAATGGGTCGTCTTTGTGGGGTAAAATGCGCATAATGTTCCTGTGGAAGAATAGATGTCAAGAAAACAATGAAAAAGGAAAGAACTTGCATTCTAGATATTACAGTTCACCAGCGAGATTGGCACAAGAAGAAATCAAGAGATCAGTAAAGCAGACTAGCCTTCAGAACTTAATCCCAGGTTACAGATGAACCAAGTAATCATTTAGTTCAAGGGAGTACAGGATGACTGACTAAACAAACAGTGCCATAATAACTGGCTCTCTATCCAAGAGATAAGAGAAACTACACCTACCAAATATAATAACTCACACGGAAACACCCCAGGACAAAATGGCGGTGGGGTCTCGATCCATTGGTCATCCATCGATCTCGGCCCTGGGTCCCCGCAGAGCTCGGGTGGATTGGGCTGAGCGACAGTAGCTGCGGCTTCGACCCCAGGCGCAGGGGCATCAGCAGAGAAAGCTCTGTGGCCTGAGGACAGCGAGTGGAAGCAGCGCCGGCCGAGTTCCCTGGGTGGTGGGGTTGGGGGACTTTTAAGGGCGATTTTGCGCCTTAAAGGGGTAGCGCCTGCCTTTCGCACTTCAAGGTAGTCCCTCCGAAGCCCTTTTCCTCTCTTCCTTTGAGGGGCCTTTCTAACTGCTGGGTGAAGACGATTGTTATTGCGGTTGCTGATGCCATGGAAAGACGCAGGGTCTTAGGAGACGCCAAAACCTGAGTTCAAATCAAATGCTATTTTCTTGCTGTGTGACCTTGGGTGAGTTCCTTCACCTCTCTGAGCCTCAGTTTCATCCTCTGTGAAATGCCATCATTAGCTCATTTCACGGAGGATACTGTATAATGCAAGTTTTAGTACTGTGCCGCTCAGGTGTCAATAAAGGCAGCTGGAGTTAATGATATCAGTAAAGAAAAGCTTGTATGAAATTTCACTCTAACTTAGCCCCACAGGCAGCCTTGCATTCTCAACTTCTCTTTGTTGTTCTGTCAGTGGGGGACTCTGGAGATTATATATATATATATATTAATTTCAGAGAGGAAGAGAGAGAGAGAGAGAGAGAAGCATCAGATGAAACAATTACTGAACAACCCACACTGGAGATCCGAGCTCACATCCTCGGCATGTACCCTGACTGGGAATCAAATCCTGACCTCCTGGTTCATAGGCAATGCTCAACCACTGAGCCACACTGGCTGGGCTCTCTGGGACCTGTGTGTTTCATCTATACTAATAAAAGCGTAATATGCTAATTAGACCAGACAGCCAAACAAAGCCACAGTGTCAGAGGCTAAGGCAGGGGTGATCAGGCCAGCAGTGGAGCAGTTAGGTTGTGGGCACATCCCTGGTGGGGGTAGTGCAAGAGGACCACCCCCACCCCCCACCCCTGTGCATAAATTTCATGCACTGGGCCTCTAGTTTATAAATAATTGCTTTGGAGTTAGACCTGAGTTCAAATTCAGGAGCCTAGCGACCCTCTGACAAGTCCTGTCCCCTCTCTACATTTCATTTGCTCCCGGTGAAGGTGAGCTTGATAATAGCACGCATCTAGGTTGTGGTGGTAATTAAAGCTGGCTGCCGATCTATTCCCACCATATGGCGAGAATCCTACTGGGCTCAGCAGTTGGTAATTATGGCGCTTCACCCTTGAACAATACTCCCGCAGGGGTGGAAGGGTGGGTCCTTCAGCCCGGCCTGCACCCTCTCCAATCTGGTACCCTTGCAGGATCCAGCCTAAACTGGCAATCAGACATCCCTCTCGCAAAATCCAGGACCGCTGGCTCCTAACTGCTCGCCTGCCTGATCACTCCTAACCCCTCTGCCTGCCTGCTCGCCCCTAAGTGCCTCTGCCTGCCTGCCTGATGCCACTAACTGCTCCACTGCTGGCCTGATCACCCCTGCCTTAGCCTCTGCCATTGCGGTTTTGTCCGGAAGGATGTCCAGAAGGTCGTTTGGCTGTCTGGTCTAATTAGCATATTATGCTTTTATTAGTATAGAATAGATGAAACACACAGGTCCCAGAGATCCCAGCCAGTGTGGCTCAGTGGTTGAGCATTGCCATGAACCAGAAGGTCAGGATTGGATTCCCAGTCAGGGTACATGGCTGGGTTGCAGGCTCGGATCTCCAGTGTGGGTTGTTCAGGGGTATCTCAGCTCTTTCATAGTTCGCCATGAAGTTGGCCTTATCCAGAAAAGACTGATTTTGAGCAGGTCTCATGGGAATGTTGAAGTAAAGGAGAGCTTGAGACCTGTCTCTTTGTATTAAAATCTTGGCTCTGACCCTTACTAATGGTCTAACCTGGGCTTCGGGAGATACTAAATGATCCTGCAGGGTTGCTATTCTTTTTTATTATTTTTTTTAATATATTTTATTGGTTTTTTACAGAGAGGAAGAGAGAGGGATAGAGAGTTAGAAGTATCGATGAGAGAGAATCATTGATCAGTTGCCTCTTGCACCACCCCCACCGGGGATGTGCCCGCAACCAAGGTTCACGCCCTTGACCGGAATCAAACCCGGGACCTTTCAGTCCGGAGGCCAACGCTCTATTCACTGAGCCAAAGAGGTCTCAGCAGCGTTGCTGTTCTTATTAGAGGAGATTACTTAGAAAATACTTGGCTCATAGTGGGTATTCAAGCAACGTGTTTTCCTTTTGCTTCTCATAGGATCCTGATTATCATCAACCTCTTGTCTCCTAATCGTCCCACCTATATCACTGTTATTTTTCTAACTGGATTGTAAGCTGCTTAAGGACAAAGCAGTAAAGCTCACTTATATACTCTTCGTTTCCAGATGCTTTTATTAATATTTTCTCGCTTAATGCCAATTACAGTGTCATGGTGACAAAATCTAGGTATGAGAAGGCTAAATGTTTCATTCAATCCTTTCAGCAACCCTAGGAAGTAGGTATGTTATTCTCAATGTACAGATAAGGGAACTGAGGCCTAGAGAGGGTAAGTAACCTGGCCAAATGAGATAGGATCAAAACTAAAAAGAACCAAGGACTGCTTTGTCTGATCCAAAGCCTTTTCTGTTACATACAGCCTTCTCTTTGCTTCTCAGTGGTATCTAGCAGTGTAAGCCAAGCATGTCAAACTCACAGCCACAACGAATATTTTTGTGGCCCAGCCAATATAACGATAAGGAACATTTTAATAAAAATTCTGTAACTTGCCTAAACTGGTTTGGCCCAGTGGATGGAGCGTCGACCTGCACACTGAAAGGTCCCAGGTTCGATTCCGGTCAAGGGCATGTACCTTGGTTGAGGGCACATCCCTGGTGGGGGGTGTGCAAGAGGCAGCTGATTGATGTTTCTCTCTCATCAATGTTTCTAGCTCTCTATCCCCTCTTTCTTCCTCTCTGTAAAAAATCAATAAAATATATATTTTTTAAAAAAATTCTGTAACTTAATTTTTACAATATCCTGTTATACATCATTATTAATAACGAAGTACACTTTGTTTAGGAGCTACAGTGATAGGATGTCACATCATCCCATGTCTTATCCAAGGATTAATTGAAACAGCATTAACCAAACAGCAAATTAGTCTCCTCTGAGACACTGCAGAGCAAGAAAGTCAATGGATGTCAGCTGAGTTTGAAGAAAGGAGTTTAAATAAAGCAAAGGGGGAATTGTGAGAATAAACAAGTCATCTTTTCTGTCAAAGAATAGTTTAGACAGCCGCCATTTGGATCACGTGACTTGGCAGCCGCTATGTTGGCAGGCCCCTCCCCTGGGGGCTGCCATCTTGAAACAGCAAAGGCCAACCCCCCCTTTGAATTTGCAAATCGCAAAAGACTGTGTTCCTGAGCTCCAATCAAGAGCAAAGGAATTATAAAGCCAAGCAGACAGTCTGCTTGGTGTGCATGCGCTTCCAGACCATGTGTGTGCACCCTTCTATAGAAGTAAATATGTTTGCCTTGAAAAAAATAAATAACGAACTACAACGTTCCAACGTTCGCTAATGACTGATGACTACAATCCTGTTGCATTCTTTTCCTTTATGCACCTTAGGTGAAGGTGTAACACAGGTGTCGGCAACCTACGGCTCCAGAGCTGCATGCAGCTCTTTTGAAGCTTTACCGCGGCTCCGACAACTTGCAAGCCTGTGTGAAAATGAAGGTAACGTCTTACAGCCCTGATGTGCTGACACTGCGCACTGAGGTTCAGGAGCAAAAATCCCATTAACCAGGTAAATTAAATATTTTAATTAGCTATTAATTTGCAAAAATATATTTTACATTGTTAAGTGAAAAAGTCTTTTTTTTCTTCACATTGACAGCTAACTGCACGATCCGGTATATAGCATTAAGGTAAGAAACAATATATGCAGTGTTATATTTGTTTTAAATGTCGCAATGGTTTTGCGGCTCCCAGGTTTTTTTTTCCTTCGGAAACGGGTCCAAGTGGCTCTTTATGTCTTAAAGGTTGCAGACCCCTGATGTAGCATTTCTCTCCACTAATACCAGCAGCAAATATTTTAGCAGCCAATGGCCACGTCATTAGTCTTGTACTGACTGTTTGCTATGCGCAACAGGAAATATTTTGCTTTCGGAGAACAAGAAAAATAGGTTTATCTGCGTTATGCTTATTAATTTGTGCAGTTATTCAGTAAATGGCAAGTTAATGTTTAAGGAAAAATATTAATTTTTATTAAAAGGTTCTATTTTATGTGAACAATTACTCAGTTATTTCAGCCCTTTGTCTTCAACATGTCTCTATCGAAATAAACCTTTGTTTCTATGAAAATTGAAGCTTTTATGTGTGTTTTTTTTGTGTGTTTTTTTTTTTGTGGCACACATAAACTTAAATCTTGTTTATTTGGCCCATGTTAGCCTTTGAGTTTGACATGCTTGGTGTAAGTACTTCATTGATGAATTATATATAGTAGACACAATATAGAGGTGAATAAGAAAGAATTCAAGCCCTAACCGGTTTGGTTCAGTGGCCGCCATGTGTCAAACACAAGGCCCGCGGGCCAAATCCAGCCCGCCAGGCCTTGCAATGTGGCCCGCACCGCGCTGTCATCACTGCACTCCACTGTCAGTTTATGACATTGTCAGTTTATGACTGTTCAGTAAACCATTCGGCCCGCGATTTAGGCTGGATTTTAGATTTTGGCCCCTTCTCTGATTGAGTTCGACACCGTCAGCATTAGGACTGAAGGGTCCCGGGTTTGATTCCAGTCAAGGGCATGCATGTACCTCAGTTGCAGGCTCCCAGCTCTGGTTGGGGGCATGTGGGAGGCAACAATTGATGTGTCTCTCTCACATCGCTGTCCCTCCCTGCCACTCTCTAAAAAAATTAATGGAAGAAAAATATCTTTGGGTGAGGATTAAAAAAAAAAATTACAAAAACTGCAAAGTATGGACTATCATATGTTGTCAACAGAAACCAACATATAGCATTGCTGAGGGGATGATACTTTCAAGGGAGGATTCTTATCCAGAGCAGCCCCCGGGGAGAAGTGAAAGTTTGAGATCCAGCAGGTCCTCAAATAACATTGTTTTGTTCAATGTGTGGGCGAAGAGGGGCCGCCAGCTAACCTGGCTGAGTCAGCGAAGGCCAGCATAGCGGCCTTGCAAATTCAAGTATCTAAACCACAAAGGACGGTCTGACATGAAAACCTTTTAATGAAAAAGCAGTTTATAGTGTGTAGTCCTGTCCTTGGCCAGTATCTTCCCAAAGATCAACTTCGATCTTTACCGAGCCTATTGACTTTTTGCATCTAAGATAACTTACCTGTGGAATGTCAGGGTAATTTGTCACTTCCCCTTTTCCGGACCCCCCAGGGCACCGCCATTGTCATTGTTATTGAGGTGCTTGTTGGCTGTTAAGTATGTGTAAAGGAAGTATGTGCCTATCGTTTTACTTTTTACCCAATTCTAGAGGACCCCCTCTCCCCCCCACTTTGCTTTCTACCGCCTCCCCAATCTATCATCAATGGATTTCTTGTAACCAGCTTAATTCTCCACTTTTTATTGTAATGTATGAAACAAGGTGAAATTATCTCAATCCAGTTACTTGTCGACAGTTTGGCTCAAATAAACTCACAAAAGTTCTTGACAGGTGTGAATGTTTCTTTAACAAATGTCTCCTTTCATTATAAAATATTGATGAGATGACCTAGGACAGGGGTCGGCAAATTCATTAGTTAACAGAGCGGCAAACCGCGACCACGGTCCTAGGACCTTAACGCTTGTTTATATGGATTAGCCTGTGGTAAAACTGGTTTCATTATATGTCATGTTGCCCCAGTCCCAATAACCTATAGACGATGTTAACCAAGGACTTGCTGTAGTCTTACAAGTGCTTGGTCACAGTGTGTGTGCAGCCTGCTGTTTTTCCACTGGAATTAGGCTCCCTCTTCTCCTCCTCCCCCACCCCTCCCCCACATGAGGGGCTGTGGCTCATGTGAAGGAAAGAGCATGTCACTGTACTCATGTCTTGGGCCCAGCTCTTTTGCAGTTCTCAGGAGCCTGAAGCTATTACCCAGCCTAAACAGGGCCAGGGTTCATTGCCCAGGTCACAGGAATGGTGAATATCAGTGTACCCAGCGATAGGATAAAAATCTAATGGGTGCTGAAACCGATTTGGCTCAGTGGTAGAGCGTTGGTCTGCGGACTGAAGGGTCCCGGGTTCGATTCCGGTCAAGGGCATGTACATTGGTTGCGGGCACATCCCCAGTGGGGGGTGCAAGAGGCAGCTGGTCGATGTTTCTCTCTCATCGACGTTTCTAGCTCTCTATCCCTCTCTCCTCCTCTCTGTAAAATATCAATTAAAAATACCGGGCGTATAAGACGACCCCCTAATCTTACAGTTAAAACATAGGTTTAGGCCAATATTCGCTGTATAAGACTACCCCCCACTTCCGAGGCAACATCAGTTCTTTTTTTAATTAAATTTTTAATGAATGACATTTTTCGAACATACCGTAATATACCGTACATTGATATGATAAAGGGAAGGTCTCTTCACAAATGGCAATGCCATGAACTTGACCGAGAAACAAGAAATTGTTTAGCGGCATATTGAGCCGTTTTTCGGGATATACTCAGCGTATAAGATGACCCCCCGGATGGATATATATATATATATATATATATATATATATATATATATATATATTTTTTTTTTCCAGTTGACTTTTTTCTTTTCAAAGGTCGTCTTATACGCCGGAAAATACGGTATATTAAAAAAAATATTTAAAAATCTAATGGGTGAGGAATGTAAGGGCCCCAGCATTATTTTCTATGCCAAGAACCTTAGTGACAGATAGGAGCCTCTGCTGAAGACTTAAAAAAAAAAAAAGAATAACTACCCTAGCTGGTTTGGCTCAGTGGATAGAACATCAGCCTGTGGACTGAAAGGTCCCAGATTCGATTCCGGTCAAGGGCACATGCCCGGACTGTGGGCTCAATCCCCAGTGGGGGGGCGTACAGGATGCCATCGATTATTGATGTTTCTATTTCTTTCTTTCTCCCTTCCCCTCTGAAATCAATAAAGATATATTAAAATAAAGAAAAAAAAGAAATATTTTGTGTCTATAAAAATCAGCCTTGGTTGGATGTGAAGTCTCTCTCCTCTCTCTCTCTCTCTCTGTCTCTCTTCCTCCCTCCGTCTTCCTCTCTCTCTCAAAAAACAAACCATCATATTTATCAAAATAATTTTAATTGTATAAAAATTCAAACTAATTAAAATATTACAAATACCAGAAGAAAATCTGGGCACATATTTATAAAGACCCTTGGGGTAGAAAAGACCTTTTTAAGTAGGACAAGAAACCCCAGGAGTCATAAAAGGAGTGGGGGGGGGGAGACATATATTTGATTAAACAAATATTAAAGATTTTGGGGTATCAAAAGGCAACATAAACAATAAGATAAACCACAGACTAGAAAAACATGCAACAAACATTAGAAAGCTAATAGCGGTGATGGAAGGAGACTTGACTTGAGGTGAACACACAGTACAGTGTACATGCAGATGATGTGTTGTAGAATTGTACACCTGAAACCTGTATAATTTTGTTAACCAGTGTCACCCCAATAAATTCAATCAACAGGGGGAAAAAGAAAGCTAAATGTACAAAAGGCTCTAAAGAGAAAAGGGACCACAGGATTTGAACAGGTGATTCATGACAGAGAAAACTCAAAGGGTTATTAGACATATGAAACTATCGTATTACCTAACTCCACTGTCAGGTCAAAATAGATGGAAACAATGGTGGAAGAGCAAGCTTTTCTCACCCTAGCTATTGACTCTAACACCCACTTTGTAAGATGGAGGAGAATGGGCCCTCCCATCTATTGCTGTGGGAGTGTGGACCTACTAATGGCAAATAACCTCACACTTTGCTAGTGGGCTAATGCCAGAGGACCGACCACCAGAATCGGACTAACCCTTATTACTTCGCTAGAGGCTCAGTGCATGAAATTCGTGAACCGGTAGGGTCCCTAGGCCAGGTCGGCGATCAGGGCTGATCAGGTTCCCTGCCTACCCGCCTCCTCCTTCCCTGCCACCCACATCACCACCTCAGTTCCCCACCTCCTGCTTCCCTCGCACCCTCAGTGTGCCACCACTGCCGCCGCTGGTTGCCCATGTTCCGCCCCACCCCCTGATGATCAGCACACATCATAGTAAGTGATTGAACTCCCAGTCTCCCAGCGGACACTTTGCATATTAGCCTTTTATATATAGAGATGATTTAAGGGAATTTATCTCTGCCTTCTCTGAATCCGGGCCTGGGAGCCCTGGGGAGAATACTGGAGCCATTCTCACCCACGTGCTCCATTTCTCTGGTCTCCCTCTAGCTCACAAAGGGGAGGGTGGGCCCCACACCTTTGAGTAATTGGCTGCATCACTCAAGGCCTACCCTGGTGGGGGAAACAGATGTGGTCTCCCGACCTCCCAACCCAGCTTTACAAAATGAAGTCACACACTCAACTGGTGGCTTCTTGTGTCTATTTTCAATGTGGTTAGAACCCAGAGAGGATGGGTATAATTAGAACCTCCCAAACCCCAACAGATGCTTTGCAATCCCTCCCCTTCCTTCAAAAAAAGCCCAGGCAAAAGGAATCGGGTTCTGCTTTTAAAGCCAAACACAGCATGAAGCAGAAACTGGCCTCTCTTGGATAAAAGCAAAATGATATAGTTCTAGTGAACTATTCTACTTTTGTCAATAGATTTGGTATTTCTGTGGTAATTCACATCATGAATAAATGCTACCTACAATTCCTAAGCAAGTTTTCTGTAGCAAAGTATCCTGATGGCTTTACAGGATCAGCAGGTTACTACAATGCCAAATCCCTTGTGTTCACTGATACCAACAATACAAGTAATTTGGGATCAAGTGAATAGAAAAAAAAAAAGTCTTGAGTTTCACCTCAAACTTAATAAACTACAAGAATTGCCATCCCAGAGGTCACAAAAGTGATTTTAAAGTCTAAGCAGGTGCCCTAGTTGGTTTGGCTCAGTGGATAGAGTGTCAGCCTGCAGACTGAAAGGTCCCAGGTTCAATTCTGGTCAAGGGCACATGCCCGGGTTGTGGGCTTAATCCCCGGTGTGGGGTGTGCAGGAGGCAGCTGATCAATGATTCTCGTTATTGATCAATGATTCTCGTTTTTCTCTCTCCCTTCCTCTCTGAAATCAATAAAAAAACAATTTTTTAAATAAAAAAATAAAGTCCGAGCTGGTGCAGGTGTCACACCTATATGCAACACTGATACTTTCATTGGTGCTAGAAGTGCTCAACTATTAAAGAGGTCACATCACTTCCAGCTGATACTGTGTCAAGAATTTATTAACCCTGTGATTTATGTTTCATTTCCACGTGTGTGTTTGTGTGCGTGCGCGTGTGTGCGTGCGCGCGCATGCACGCACACACCCTGTCTACAGCCAACACTCCACTAGGGTAACTTAAAACAAAATAGGAATTTATTTACAACAATAGCAGATGTCAAAAATAACAGGAACAATATATAACAAATCCAAGAATTATTTTATGAAAAAGGCAAACAATATATACACAAGACAAAACAAAACCCAAATGGGCAAAGTTGAACAGCTACCAATATGGGTTTTCAGATATGAATTACTTAAGTAATGTTGGGCCAATTAAACACATACACACTTTCCAGTCCTTCTCTTTTACTTGCTGACTCTTCCTCTGAATTCTAATCCACCTTTGAGGAGTGTAACTTAGGGGAAGTCATACAAGATTAAGTGCAGGCTACTTACATGTGGACTACAGGATTTACTTACTGACCAGCAGGCTCACACTTTAAGAGGGGTAAATCCAAGATATCAACTGAGTCCCATGTCACCTTTAACTGCTTCTCTCTGGCTCGTGTGTATGTGTGTGTTTCTAATCTTTGAAGTCCCTCAAGTGCTCTAAAACAGTGTTTCCCAAATTTAAGCATGCAGCAGAATTACTTGGAGGACATGTTAAGACATAAGATCACTGGGTCCCACACCCAGTTTTCTGATTCAGGCAGTGGGTCTTGGGTAGGGCTGAGAACTTGGCAGCACTTGAAAAACCACTGCTCTGCAACAGCAACCCTTTTAAGAGTTTAACTGGTCATGCTTTTCTTTACATGAATTCTAGAATTTGTGGGAGATCAAGGAAATTGTCAATACAAAGATTCCCAGAGAACAGAGCGATACACTGCCTGGGCTCAAAGATTGGTATGATGTCATCAGGTATTTTATTACAACTCAGTTTCTCAGCATGCTACGATTCTTGTCCGATTTACGGCTCTGGACAGTGACGTTCACCATGTCCTCTTGATCCTTTGCCTTAAGTTTTTATTATTTATTGTCTCAACTATTAGGCAAATACTTAGTCCTACATAGTTGAGGATCAGCAGGATCTCATCTTTAAAAATCAATGACAAATCTATCTTGTTCTTTTTTAACTCCTGATAACATTTCCCTAACTTCTCTTATTATGACAATAATCATTCTCTAGTATTAGTGTCTTCTAGAACCCTCCAAAGTGGGCACAAAGGGGAAGCTTAGGGCAGGGTTTCTGAGGTGGGGGTGGGGACAACCCCCACTAACCCAATGTGCTATGCATTGATACTAAATTGAACTTTAAGTGCTCTCACAAACCACTTTATGGGAGGGAAATTTATCTCCGGGGAATTTGAGATGCTAATAAAACAAATCCTTTATGAAGATAAAAGAAAAAAATAAATTTCAAGGACATGCTCATCAAAGGACTCACCAATCACCTCTTAACTCCTCTGAAATACTTGCAAATCCGCAGGGCTGAAATATTATCAGTATTTGCATTCAAGTCATAAAATTCAAAGCAATCAAGCATTTTGAATTCCACTGCTGCATAAAAGGAATTAAGAAATGGGGAAATGAAAATAAACCACTGCTTTTGATGTTTATTAGGTTTACAAAAACTGTACATTTTTTTTTTTCTTAAGAAAAAGCATTAACTTAGTACTGGTATCAAATAGACTAAACATTCAGTAACAGGAAAATATTCTGATTTTTATTTTTGCACGTTATTCTCAAGTACACAATTACAATAATGTCACACATCCCTATATGATTTTCTTTTTATGTATTTTACTTTTTTTACAAAGTGTACAGAGGGAGGGACATACAATATTTAATAGGATATTTCTACAGAACAATAACTTATATTATGTCCTTGTAAAAATCTGTACCTCTTTAAAACATTTAACTGAAACATCCATTTTTTTTAGCTTTGCTAATCAAAATTGTTTTAAGTAAAACTAGGTTGTAACTAATGTCAGTACATAACAGTGACTACAATTTCATTTTCTCTTTATACAGACAAATACATCTTATCATATTCACTTGACCAAACCCTTAAATAGCTTTTAAAGGTTTCAATATTGTGCTTTAAAAAGAAAAGAACTGTGTATGATTCCAGACTATGTAAGAGAAATATAAAGTGTGTAAAATGCTGTGTTCTTTATCTCAGTTTATTTAAAAAAATATAATGACCAATTATTTATATTTTCTGTATTAATTTTATAGGATGTTTTAAAATTAATAAATTTCCACTTTCACTGAAGTGTTTTTACATTACCTCTGGGAAAAAAATTAAAAATTAGGGACATTTTAAAGGTTCTCAAAAAAAGAGCTTTCAAGAATAGTACTGCAGGGCAATGAATCACACAATTTTAAGTTACTTTTTTTTTAAAAGCACGTTATAGAGGCCAAGAGGGCACGGGAGCTCCCACTGGGACAGGCCCATGCCTTGGTTTTGACTGGCATTCAGGTTGGAGTTCATGCCAGCTTCAAAGTACTTGACTTAGAACTGAAGTAAATCAATCCGATACTTCGGATGCTTGCCAAACACACGATATTTAGAGTTCTAATCCTATAAAACTCTTGAATACAGATCAACGGCAAAGAGAAAGATGAAAGGTAAAAACCTAAAAGCACAAAGAGGATGGAGCACCATAATGAAGTGGCAAGGCAGCTATCAAGTGGGAAGAAAAGTCCAAAATCTCCCACGACGTGCCAGGTACTCGTATGTGCTGACAGCCAATTTCAGGACACCCCCCCCAACTGTCTTTTCTGTTCTCTAACATTTATGCTAACATAACCAAATGCTAATTAACGTTAGTGTTCCTTTATGCATTTGTCAATCTGAGTCTGAACTATTTGTTTAAAAACAAAAATCAACTCAAAGAAAAATAAAACAGTGAAAGACATGATGATGTTCCAAATAAGGCATCAGATTATTTTCCTCATGCACGTAAAACATACCTTTAACGTTATGTTCTAATCAAAGCCAACTTGAGCGTTACGTTTTCGAAAGTTTCCTAACTACAACTAAGAAATAACAGAGTAGGCTGAACTTGCCAAGTGTAAATCATAATTAGCACCCGATCTCTGATACATGAAGCTAGTTTATAGCTTCTTGAGTCTCCCTCGCTCGGTAACGCAGAGTTCCCTCGGGGGCTTCTCAGAGAGAACTGAGGAAGGTCTGTCTGGATACTCGTTAGCTTTTCAGAAAAATATAAAGGCATGGAGCTGAAGGTGTATGAAAACATTCTATCTAGAAACATCTTAACTTCTATTTCTCGATTACCAAAGATATTTAAAAGAAAATACCTTTACTCTTTAAAAATACGAGTGTCCTTATTTTCCTTCTAATTCTTCACCTGAGTAGTCTCTCTGAAGAGCATGATTTAAAAAATGCTCTCATACATCCCTGCATCTTTCATGTTATTGTAAATTTAATACTTTTCATTATAGATTTTTAAACAACTACTACTTGGGGTTGTGTGTATAAATATGTAAAATAAGCAATACACACAGATACATGTTTTATATATATATGTGCATATACATAGTTCAGGGTACATATACATATATAAAGTTGCAAAAAGATCCTATGAGCCACAAATTACCTCTAGGAGATTCCAAAATGCAGTCCTCGATAAGTCTCATTTGTAGCACACAACCATTCCAAGACAAAGCAGCACAGACAGAATAATCAAAATACAACAGGATCAAGCAAAATTTGTCAATAAAGTTTTCTAAGACTTTGCTATGCAGACAAAAGATGTAAATACTCCAAAGAAAGCCCCCCAAAGGTATATTTTTTCCACTAAACAAAATGAAAAGTAAGCACAAAACCCACCCACTGTTCTTTACTCAGCAATGCCAGGGATACAAAGCTCAAATGGAAACTTTCATTGTCATGTGGTCAGAAAAGATTAAGCAAGACAAGTACATGACTTTCGTGTTAGCCTAATTGGACGTGACTGTTAAATCTCCCATTTCTGTTAGACGTCTCTAACAATTTTACTGTAAGAAATTTATGGGGGGGGGAGGGGATAGTTACTCTGAAAGTCATCATATTGACTCGATCTAAAGTTACCCTAGCTTTATGTTAAATGGTCTTAGGAGAGTACCATCAAGATAATAAGCAAGGTAAATATTTAAATAAATATAAAACTAATAGAGAATTTCAGTATAGAAGCAAGGAATACTTCATTAAAAGCAACTTGCTTGTTGCTGCTTTTCCCCATTAATTAAACAAACTGAATAGGATTCAGAACACACTACTGAACAAAATGTTAAAAAAAAAAAAAAAAGAAAGAAAAAAAAGAAAGAAAATAAAAAAGAAAGAAAAAAAAAAAAAGAAAAAGAAAAAGAAAGAAAAGTCAACTACAAGCAATATTCTATTTGTACACAGAATAAATCAATATACAGTATTGTATGGGAACAAGACTAATTGGCTTTAAAATGAATTCTCTGCTCCAAGGCCAGCATCTCCACAAACGTCTGTAGAAGGATTTTTAGGGCAGACCCACTTCTTTGTGATGCCGCATGATGTGCTGGTTCTTCTCCGAAGGTCTCCGGAAGCCTTTCTTGCAGTACTCACAACGGTGAGGGTAGTCTTTTGTATGAATGGAAATAACATGCCGCTTAAAGCCCGAGGCATCTGTAGTGCTATACTCACAGTACTCACACTGATACACCTTCCTGCCACTGTGCGTCTTCATATGCTTCTTAAGCTCGTTCTGCTGCCTGAATCCCTTCCTGCATCTCTTGCACCTGAACGGGAGATCTTTTGTGTGAACCGAGAGGATATGGCGACTCAGGACGAATGGATCTGCGATCTTAAAGTCACAGTGTCTGCACTGGTGCATCTTTTTCCCCTTGTGGGCAGCCACGTGCTTCTTAAGTTCGGAGGGCCTGTGAAAGCCTTTGTCACACATGTCACACTTATGGGGGTAGTCCTTCGTGTGAACCGAAATGATGTGTCGCTTCAAATCGCTGGAGTTGGAACTCTTGTGGTCGCAATGCAAACACTGGTGTGTCTTGCTTTCCTGGTGAATAAGAGCATGTTGCTGCACCTCTTTGGTATCTGAGAAAGTCAGGAGGCAAATGTCACACTTGAATGGCATCTCTTTACTATGCTTGGTTTTGACGTGCGTTTTCAAGTTGGAAGAGTCTGCAGACCTGTACTCGCAGTACTGGCACTGGTAGGGCTTCTCCCCGGTGTGGATGCGCATGTGCTTTTTGAGCTCCGAGGGGTGGCGGAAGCCTTTGCCGCACTCCACGCAGATGTGAGGGAAGTTCTTGCTGTGGACCGCCAAGAGGTGGCGGTTCAGCAGCCCCTGTTCGGCTGTCTCATATTCACAGAATTTACACTTGTACATCTTGTTGGCTCCTTTTTCCTTATGCACCATTTTGTGAGTAAACAGAGCGCCGGCGTGAGAGAAATGCTTCCCGCATTCGTCGCATTCGATGGCCTTCTCGGCCTTGCTGGTCAGCTTGTGGCTCTCCAGGTGGTTGTGTAAACTGATCTTCTTGTTGGTAGTGTAATCACAGTCAGTACAGCGGTACTTCTTCTTGGCAAGGTGTTCAGGGTGGTTTTTCATGTGCCTTTTCAGAAAACCTCTGGACTTAAACTTTTTCCCACAAATCATGCAAGGATAGACAGTCAAGGGATGTCCGTCAGGGCCAATTATTATTGCTAAGAAAGGAAAAGAAAGGTGCATGAGAGATCAAACCAAGTTCTAGTTTGGTTTCGTCGAGAATTGAAAGGGTGTGTTCTGGCCATTATTGGGCAAATACTCCGAAGTTAAGCTATTTGCTGCTTAACTTTCCTTTTAGCATTTTTCAACATAGGAGATATATCAACTTTGTCATAAAGAGGAACCTGGTCTGCAAACTTTATCTGGTATGACTGGACCAACCTCACTCCCTCCAGTGTAAAACCATGCATGAATATGTAACTTCTATTAACTAGCGATTAAAGCTAATATTATCAATTTAGAAATCAGTGGGAAATTATTCATAAAAATATAGTGGTGTAATCCCAATGTCCTCTTTGGTTATTCCAAAAACATAATTTATGTCAACTTACAGCAAAACTTAAATGGGCATACAAAAATAGACAGGAATACGTCACATGAACTGAAGTATCTGTTCTGCTGCTCTGTAAAGTATGCCTCCTTACGCTGACATAATCAGATTCTTTAAATATATTACTTTTTAAAAAGTTAATGTTTGTAACGTATCTGAGGGATTTCTTTTCATTTCCACAAAAAAAAAAAAATCAGAGTTTTTAATTATTTTCATCCGTGTTCGATCCATTCAGTTTCTTTTTATCCAAGAAAATCATTCATGAATATCACTGAATTCTTAAAATTATATTTTCAACTTTGATATGCAGAAGTTACACGTGGTCTCTAGCAGCTAAAACGCCATCACAACACCTCTGTGGATACATACTAGTTCCATCTGAGAGCTCGCAAAGCACGCTGCGCTGTGCAACTCGTGTGCCCTCACCTGTTTGGTACTGCCTGGAATCAGGTCTTCTCCTTTTCTTTGGTTTTTGTTTAGCCAGTCTGCCGAGCCCAGCAGACTCATCTATGTGCAAGAGGGCACTTGCAGTGCCATTCCGGTTTTCAATTCCATCAGAATTATTACCTAACGATGCGCATTAAAAAACAAAATTATACTGTATTATAAATTACAAAGAATGAGGGATTCTTTATTAACTACAACAACAAAAAGTAAGCCATGATACTCATGAATGACAGAAATTCCCCATTCTAGATAATGGGTTTCATGACCGTATTTATTATAACAAGACCGGAAGAAATGGCCTCGCTTCCAAATCTAAAAGACACGTCAGCATTTTGCCCCATAGACTCCCTTGTCTCCCAAAATGGAAAAGGCATGGGCCAGATAGAATCAAGATGCAAGTTTCAGCTTGAAAGCCTGTGTGCTTCTTGCAATACTTCATTCTACATGCTACACACATGAAGAAAAGTCTTGTTAAAAATAAAGACAAACAGTAGACTTTATAATCTTCCTCTAGTCCTGTTCAACTCAAGTAACCACGATAGGGTACTGGCATTTCAGATTTCTGAAACCTAAGACCGCAGAAACCGTTTTTCCAAGCATGAATTCACATTCAAGAACCGACTCAATTGGGAGAGCGGCTATGCAACTTACCGTAAGCTGCTGCCCACGCTATTGGCATGAAGGTTTTGATTTCATTGTCATCGATTTGCTGTTCGTGTGCGGCGGCCGCGGCGGCTGCGGCAGCATCCTCTTCGCCTACAATCACTTCCATATACACTTCATCAGCAATCTCAGCAACATCTAAGTCGGAGATTATATAAACTTTTGTGACCAGGCGTACACAGATGATAGGGAACATACTGCCATTTGAATTCAATTAATAGACAAGTAGAAAGAAGGTTCAAATGTTGTATTTGAACCATAGTTTTCACATAGAAGCACTCAAATGTATGAATGAATCATTCATTTCTTGGTTTTCACAATAATTCATTTTTTCGTTGCTGATACTATTCGTTCTTACATTCAAGTTCTTAGAATACATAATGAGTTATTGTTGTTTCCCTTATGGCAGCATATCAATCTCTACAATAATGTTACTTGTTTCCTTTGAATATTGGCCATATTTAAGATTTTTTATTTTTTTTACTTATTAATCCTCACCCGAGGATATTTTTTCCATTGATTTTTGGAGAGAGTGGACGGGAGAGGGAGAGAAAGAAACATTGATGTGAGAGAGACACATCGACTGGTTGCCTCCCACATGCACCCCGACTGGGGCCGGGGACTGAGTCTGAAACAGAGGTACATGCCCTTGACTGGAATCAAACCTGGGACCCTTCAATCCACAGGCTGACACTCTATCCCAGGGGTCTTCAAACTACGGCCCGCGGGCCACATGCAGCCCCCAGGGGAGTCTGATCCTGCCCGCCAGGTTTTTTGGGCAGTGAGCGCAGCCAAGGTGTTACAGTAGGAATTAGTAGTTCATATAGTCCAGCCCTCCAGCTCTCTGAGGGACCGTGATCTGGCCCCCACTTTAAAAAGTTTGAGGACTCCTGCGCACTGAGCCAAACCGGCTAGGGCCATATTTAAAGATTTTTTTTTTTTTAAAAAGAGCTACAAGAACATTACATTTTCGCCCACAAAAAGACCATCTACTTACTCAGATCTTCATCTTCTTGCTGAGAGTCATTGACAGTCATATAAACCATCTTTTCCCTTGGCACACGAATACTGCTATTCTGCTCAATTAGTTCAACTCCATGGTCATTCTCAGGTTCACTCTCCACAATGTCTACGGTGCCACCTATTAGGGAAGATGACAGCTCCACAAATTTATGAGAGAACTTCATTTCCACCTATTTCACATATCACGTTTTACATACTTTTCTACTGCTACATTGGAAACCTTCCTTAAATATAATTTTATTTATTTCAGAAAGGGAGAGTGGGAGATAGAAACACCAATGATGAGAAAGAATATGGATCAGTGCCTCCTGCACACCCCCTACCGGGGATCAACCAGGCAGGTGTCCTGAACGGGAATCGAACGCCAACCTCCTTGTTCATATGCTTAACCACTGAGCCATGCTGGCCGGGCTGGAAACCATGCTTAAAAGTTATCTTCAGAAAAGGTTCTCAATCTAATCCACCCAAAAGTAATCAGGTTAAAGGGTTCCGATCAGGATGAGGGATATTACCTAAGTCATCCTCTCCAGGGTCAGCTTTAAAAATGTACACCTTGATGACTTCAGGGCAAGAACCATCCACTTTACAAGGATCAATTTCCGACTCAGCCATTCCAGAGGAACCGCCGTGTTCTATTTTGCCAGCATCATCCACTAAAAAGGCAGGAAACACATTACAAATAACATTAGTAGGGATTTAAATGTTACCGTTTTCCACTTTTTTTGCAAATATAATCTTTAAGTGGATTCACATAAAAATGAACGATTTTACCTAGACAAGTAGACACGTGGAGCATGATGGGAAATGTGGCCAGTGTCTACGCTAAAGCCTGGTCACAAAGGGTCTGGTGTAACCAGGCAGAGATCAGACTTGATCCTTGGCTGGAGGTTTCTCGATCTTGTCAGGTGTCAAAATCTCTTTGGGAACTTAAAAACATAGGCCAGCGCCCAGCAGTTCTACACAATCAGAATCTGCAGGGGTGGGGCCTGATAGACAGATTAAATAGGGGTGTCGAACTCAATCAGAGAAGGGGCCAAAATCTAAAATCCAGCCTAAATCGCGGGCCGAATGGTTTACTGAACAGTCATAAACTGACAATGTCATAAACTGACAGCGGAGTGCAGTGATGACAGCGCGGTGCGGGCCACATTGCAAGGCCTGGCGGGCTGGATTTGGCCCGCGGGCCTTGTGTTTGACACATGTGGATTAAGACGTACCTTGCCCTAGGGTTTCTGATCAGAGTTTTGAGAACCTCTGCTATAGGTGACGGGACACTTCTACGCCAAACAGTGACGAAGTGAGATCACAATTTTTGCTCTACCATGCTGGCCTTGAGAAACAGGATACCACTTGTGAATCTACTTCAATAATGTAGGCGACAGATACCAAGGCCTTGAATCAGGCAGAGGCAGTACAGACGGGGAAGAGGGCTGGACCTGAGGCCCATCTTAAAACTAAAATGGAAGCACCTGATGCTAAGAAGATAAATGAGGAAAAGGATCTCTCTTCCTGCATGTTAATTAAGACTCAAGGGGTAACATCTCTGAAAGCTCTGAGGTGGTGCCTGTCCCTATCCTTCTGTACTCATAGCACCCTTTGTTTCTCTGAGTGTACAATTCACTATATTGTTACTATCTGGGGTTTTCCACCTAGCATTCCCATTGACAGAGTAGAACCAGTATTTTCATTATTCAGTCTTTTAAGATAGAGCTTGGTCATAGTAGATGCTCAGAATATTGATGAATCAATTATTTAATGGTGGCTGAGATGTGAAGTCAGTTGCTGGATATTCCAGTCTGAAAGCTGAAGGCTGACACACAGATTTGGGAGCCCATCAGCTCCATGCTAACCAAGACAGACAATGAGAACCTGCAGTGTGAGGCAAGAGCGGGCTGAGAAAATCCTGGCAATGTCATAGTCTAAGGGAGGAACAAGAAGAGTTCACATAGGAACTCAAGAAAAGAAAGCTGAAGAGGTGGATGGAGAGTCATAAAGGAAACTAGGGAGCTAAAAGTTCCAAGAATCCTACTGAGACTCAAGGTAATAATGCAACATGCGTTATTCAAGGAGAAATGTCTGCATTGACCAGAGTCACCTGGAAGTCATTGATGTTCCTGGTGAAAAGTGGTGTAGTGAAGGGTATATGGGGCCAGATGTGGGTTGAGGATTCAATGGAAACTATGATTTTTTTTAATTTTCTCTAATCTTTTTTTTTTTTCAATATACTTGGTTGATTTTTTACAGAGAGGAAGGGATAGAGAGCTAGAAACGTCAATGAGAAACAGGGCCAGCCGCCTCCTGCACACCCCCAACCGGGGATGTGCCTGCAACCAATGCACAAGCCCTTGACCGGAATCAAACCCGGGACCTTTCAGTCCGCAGACCGATGCTCTACCACTGAGCCAAACCGGTTTCGGCGGATTTCTTTATGAAGTCTAATTTTAAAGTGAATTTCTTTATGAAGTATAATTTTAAAGTGAACAGAGAGGCAGTGACTAGAATGGGTTGCAGGGCCAAAAACTTTTCTGTTTAATTGAGGAAAATACTTATGCATGCTCAATCTGTAGGAGAAAATATAATAGAAAGTGAGGGGCTAGAACAAGACATGGTGTGAAATTTATAGATCAAGATCTTAGAGGAAAAGGGAAACAGAAACGAAACTAGATACCAAGATAAAAGAGCCCTGGCCAGTGTGGCTCAGTTAGCTGAATGTCATCCTGTGCTACAAAAGGTCTCGTCTGATTCCGTCAGGGCACTTGCCTGGGTTGCAAGCTCGATCCCCGGTAGGGGGCGTGCAGGAGGGGGCCAATCGATGTTTCTCTCCCTCCCTCTCTCAAAAAAAAAAAAAAAAAAAATCAACAAAAGCATATTTTTAAAGAAGATAAAGGAATTTTTCTTAAATAGGAGAAAAAAATATGCTATACTTCTGAGATGAGAAAGTAAACATGGATGAGAACATAGCTACATTGTGTTTAGGGAAAGGGGGAAGGTTGTAATGCAGAAAACTGGAGGAGTTCATGACTGGTGCCTTCAACCATAGATATGAAATAGGAAGGAAGGACTTGGTTACTAGTGAGAAAATGGCAGACTGAGTTAAGAACTTAAAAAGCTAGAGAAAATGAGTTTGTCCAGGACAAGCTTGATGATATGAAGGGTCAGAGACCAGTTGGTTAAACTCTGCAGTTTAAAAAAAGAGGTTCTCTGAACCCTGAATGTAACTACCTATATTCAAGTATCTTAACTGCGTTTTATAAAAATGGTTTGCAGGGGGAAAGAATCAGCATTCTGTCCTAATTTCTGGCCTGATAGGTACCTGCCCTTTTTCAAAGCTAAATATTTTTGTGATATACCCAAGCTGATTGAGCCAATGTTATTTTCTTAAAGACAGCTTTGGAATTTTAAGCTGAGATAACATCAGAAAAATGAAGCTCTCACCCAACTAGCAGGAAAGTCCTGTATAAATTTATGTCTTCAAAGAACTCATCTCTGACAGGTGACATTGTTGATGAAGCTCGGCAAGGTTTGTCCAAACCGATTCTAACAAGTACTAGAAAATCAAGTGCCCTTGTGTTTACAAAGAACAAGGTCAGGCTGCTTTTGCGTATACTAAGTTTGTCGGAACTCATAAGATAAGCCTTTGATGATTGGAAAATCTAATCATTTTTGAGCTTACAAAATGTCATGTATGTACCTGTAACTTGAACTAAAAGATTTTTCTGTTTGTCTTCATAAATGTGTGGGAAACACATTTCAAATATACAGGCTTACTGGAGCCACGCAGAGCTGTTCTATCATTTGACAAAAGAATTCAACTTTAGATTTTCACCTGGAGAATTTGCCGCACTAACTCAACCTATGAAGTTATTCTAAATATGAAATATTACAGAAGTGATGTGTTTTAAAAAATACTTTGCTGGTCCTCTTACTCAAAATTCCACTCTGACTTGAATGCTACCATTAAAAATGAATTTCTATTAAAAACAGACAAAGAAGGCTTGGATAAAATTGAGTCATCATACCTATGATTTCTACGTAAGTGCCTTCTTCTAATGCAGTAAAATGAAGCACTAGAGCTTTAGAATAGACCTCTCCAAAACAGAAGAGCATAATTCCTGAAAATTAAGACTACTTCTAATAATAACCACCATTTGTATGGCATTTCACAATTTCCTCAGCATTTCTATGTACTTCTACTAACTTGATTCTCATCTTTTCCAGATAAAGAAATAAAGGCTCTGGCCGAAACCGGTTTGGCTCAATGGATAGAGCGTCGGCTTGGGGACTGAAGGGACCCGGGTTCGATTCCGGTCAAGGGCATGTACCTTGGTTGCGGGCATATCCCCAGTAGGGGGTGTGCAAGAGGCAGCTGATGGATGACTCTCTCTCATCGATGTTTCTAACTCTCTATCTCTCTCCCTTCCTCTCTGTACAAAATCAATAAAATATATTTTTTTTTTTAAAAAGAAATAAAGGCTCTGAGATGGTATGTGACTTGTCCAAATAGGTGAACTAGTAAGAGGGATGTGGGAGACAGTTTAGATTCCAGATCTTTATTTTCATCTTTTGATTTTTTAAGAAATTTATGTTCACTGTATATAACTTAGTATTTTTGAAAATCAACAATAGTCCCACCAACCAAAGATTCTATCATTATCTTAGTAAATTTCCTTCCCAGTTTTTTCTTTTAAGTAAAACTGGCGTCACATTTTCCTCCAGCCTTATGGAATAATAATCTTTGTATCTCATCCAGCAATTTTAAGCTGTAAAACTGAAGAAAATATTGACTTAGCAACTATCTCATTAGTAATAGCAAAACTATGGCAAAATATAGGCATACTTTATACTGCTTCAAGGGAGCGTCAGTAAAATCCCTGAAGACCAAAAATTAAGGGTTGCTTATTTCCAATACTAACAGATGCTACGGAGTCTAAAAATATAGTTAAGACTTCAGAAAACTCAGTAGTTCCTGGAAAAGAAAAATTACTTGGGGTTGGGGGTTGGGGGATACTCCACTTCAAGCAAACTGCTTGTTAAAGGAACATTGATCTAATTTAAAAATCAGCAAAACGAAGCTGATTTGGAGAGCATTTGATGGAGAATCTATATAAGAAATGGCGATGGTTGTGATAATGATAACACCAAAAATTTACCTATCACATACCACATGCCAAGCATGATACTAAAGCCCTTAAAATATACCATTTACTCCTCACAACAACCTTATCAAACAGGTGATACTGGTTTGTTATTTTCACCTCTCAAAGCTTCTAAACAGATTTCATTATAACTTTTGCCAAGATATATGATATCTGATTGTTATAGAACTGCATTTTGTGTACATTAATAATGTAAAAAGAGACATCACACCAAAATCCCTTAGACACTGCCCTCCATCAGCTTTCTTAAAACAAAGATCCAGTCTCCTTACTCCCTAGCAGGGAATGGTGCCCCATTTCCTACCAAGTAAAATATAATTAGTCTAGCAACCGAACTCTGACCAAACTGCCTTCTGCCTTCAGTTTTGTCTCCCCAGCACCCCCAGACTACCCCACGTACCCTGAACTTATTAGTATGTTATTTCCATTCCTTTATGCTTCTGCAACTTTGCTTTAAAATATATACATATTTATTGTAGAATATGTACAGCTTATTAAGAAAAGTATTAAAAAAAAATTAAAATGTGCCCAAAAGCCCACCACATGGAACTATCAATAGAATTTACAGATCATTATTCAGACATTTCTATGCATATTTAGGCATTGAAAGGACGGGAGACAGACTGGACAGAGATTATTAGTGAAAATTGGATACTGTGACATGCTATTTTTAAACAAAAAATATATTAGAATTTACTCAAACTTTAAAGCCATTCCCTAGCTTACCAATCCCTTGCCCCACACCTCTCTCTTTTTTATGGCGAGAAGAGGGGAGGACTGCACACCTTTGCCTTATTTAAGCACTTTATTCTTGGTATAAATCTAATTGAAATCAGATTGAACATTAAACTGAAAACTCTTAATTCATTAATTTTAGTACTGATTTCTAAATAAATCTGAGTGCCTACAGTAAAGACACAATAACTTTAGAGTAACAGAAAACTTTAATTTTATCAGAATGAGCTTAAAGCTTGTTTAACACATCTTCTCTAAAATATTCTCAGTTCACTAAATTAGACTTTTCTCACATTTCAGAAATGTCCCCATGCAAATATATTTTTTAAATTCTAAAATTTTATTCTGTGGTTTACCAAATGGCTTCAAGGGACTAAATGAAATTGATGGAGTATATACATAAAAATAACGGTAAGATTTATACAACCATCAGCCTGGAGGACAAAGAAATAAGCAAATACTTTACCATGTCTCCTGTGCTAATAATATCCCCTAGAATAATTCAATTCTAAGCCATTAGACTGTATTGATCCTCAGAGTTCATGCACTGAACATAGGGGTTTGGATTTACTTATTCATTCACTCATTCCCTGAACCACTTTTTATTGGATGTCTACTATGACCAAAGTTGTGCTTAATTAAGAGCTAATATCAGACCAAATGGTCAAAACACCTAAACTAGAAGGCCAGGGCCATTAGGCTCCATATCTGCAAGGCTGCCATTCATACTATAACTGGACAGCGGACAGCTGCATGCAGCAGTCCTGTAGACAGATCTCTAGCATGTCTACATGTATTCCTCCTCTAGTAATTGGTTTGCCATCTGCCAGGATGCACAAGCCAGAAACCAGGAAGGGAGCATCAAACCCTCCACCTCCCTCCTCCACCCTAACTTTAATCAAACTTCACTTCCTAAATATGTCATGAAGTACTTTCTGCCAAACTCTACTGCTAGAACCTCATTTCAAACTATCCGCCTGTTTCTTACCTGGACTACTTACTACAACCACTTCTCATAGCGTAATTTCTGTTTCTAATTTTACTCTCCATTTGTCTGCTCTCAACATTGCCATGACTAAGATTACTTTTGTAAACTATAAGCCTAAGCATATTATTATTAATCGGCTTACAACGCTAATAGCTCCCCACATCAGAAAGGTAAAGCGGGCTTCTTATTGTATTTGAAGGCCTTTATGATTTGTGCCCAATTGTGCCACTTTTCTCATCATTTCCTCCATTCTCTTCATTGAAGACATTTGCAGTCCAAAGAAAAAGTCTCTGAACACTCTCAGACCTTCCACATTTCCAGGCCTTTAAATATGTTCTCTGCCATTCCTCCCTCCTCAGGTACTCTCTGAACATTTTACTCATCCTTCAAATTGAATTCATCCCAAATTATGTTTAAAAATATATAACAACCCCTGTCTTATATAAATACTTATGAAAGAAATATGTGGGACTTGCTTCAAAATAGAGGGAGGAAAATGAATAGGAGATATGAAATAAATTTAGTTATATCTTCAACCAAGCTGCCACAGAACTTTTGGTTTATGCTTTCATAGCATTTAGCTCATTCAAGCATACCAAAATTCTCAACATTTTCTCCCTTAGTGCTTCCAAAATACTTTGTATATCTAGTTATATATCTTTTCACACTAAACTATATAACTATCTGTTTCTGTCTGTCTTCTCTCCAAGCTGTGAATTCATAAAAGCCAGAAACTTTCACTGTTTATTTCTAATAGCTAACAAGATTCCTAGCTTATCATGGTTGATTAATGTTACTGAATGAAGACATAAGCATAGGCAAGAATAAAAATAATTGTTTAGATATGATTCTTTCTTCTTATACATAAATTTGAAGAATAAAATAAATTTTTTAGGTAGAACAAGGGAAATAGGGCGTGGAGGTTGTCCGGGTGGCTTCTGCTATTAAGGAGTAAGAAAATGTTTAAGCCCCCTCCCCAAATTATTTCCTAACATTGCTAAAATTGGTTATTCATGAATACTGTACATTTTAATAATCACTGAAATTCAATTTGCCTCCTCCATTCACCAATAATCACTATTTATCCCAAACTCTACTGCATTATAGTATTAACTTTACACACACATACATATAAACACATACACAGACAAAAAAAAAGACAATATGAGAGTGGAGTAGATACTTTGTGTGTTTTTTTTATTTTGTTTTATTTATTTTAGTTTTTTTTCCTTGCTTTTGTTTTCTTCTTCTTCTTTTTATTTTTTTATTTTTTTCAGTAAACACTGGAATAAAACTTTTCCCATTGATTTTTTTTTTTTTTTAGAGAAAGTGGGGGTGGGGTGGGGGGGAGAGAGACATCAATGTTGTGTCTCTCCCATGAACAAGGGATCGAGCCTGCAACTGAGGTACCTGCCCTTGACAAGAATCTAACCCATGACCCTTCAGTCTGAGGCAGACGCCCTTACTACTGAACCAAACCAGCCAGGGCTGGAATAAAATATCTGATTTCAAATCTTCACCCTAATGCTAACTGGATGTGTTACATAAACTGAGCCTCAGTTACCCAAGCTGTAAAATGGTGATTAACACCAACATTATAGGGTTGTTATAAGGAATATATATATATATATATATATATATATATATATTCCTTTAATAAATAGTATCTGTGTTCCAAAACAACATATATATTGTTTATATATGGTAATATATATATATATTGTTTTGGAACACAGATACTATTTATTAAAGGTTTACTATGACCTATTTTTTATTATTACCAACTTGTTACAAATCTCCAACTGAATAATCTTTATTGGGATAAAAAATCTTGTTTCAAAAAATTTAAAAATTGGCCACATTGACAACAATCCTAAACATTTCTCCCCTGAAAAGAGAGCTTTATTAACAACAAACCTCACCAAATAAACTTAATTAAATCTTCTGATAAAAATGTCAATTTACTCAAGGGTCATTAAAAGATGGATCTGATGAGTCTGAAAACATTCAGCGCACATTACTACCTGACTGAGCTCTTCCTTTGATATATTAATTCAAATGGACTTAAATTATATATATGCCACCAGACAAAAAGTTTAATAATCATTAGTTAAGAACTAAACAGTCTAATGATTTATTAACATTCAGCTTTTATAAAAGCAGTTGCATATTGCAGAAAATAGTGTTTTGAACACAATTTTATCCTAATGAAAAAGTCATTGGCCTTAGAATATAAAAACTAAATGGAGAGATCACAGATATAGTACTGTCATCAAAAGTTTTATTCAAGTTATAGTCTGTACAAAGAAAAATTTCCAATTTTATAATCATGTTAAAAATGGTGACATACTTTCATTTAACCAAACTAGTTTAAAAGATTCTAAGCTTAAATTATTTGCTATAGCCCTGGCTGGCATGACATAGTGGTTAGAGCATCAGCCACATATCAAAGGATCATGGGTTCAATTCCGGTCAAGAACATGTACCTGAGTTGCAGGTTTGATCCCCACCCCACCTTCTTGGGGCGCATTCAGGAGGCAACCAATCGATGTCTCTCTCACATCAATGTCTCTCCCTCTCTCTCTCTCTCTCTCTCTCTCTCTCTCTCTCTCTCTCTCTCTCTCTCTCTCTCTCTCCTCCACCCTCCATCCTTCCCTCCCCCTCCATTCCTCTCTCTCTAAAAAAAAAAAAAAAAAAAAAAAAAAAAAAAATCAATGAGAAAAAATAACCTCAGGTGAGGATTAACAACAAAAAAATATTTGCTATAATTTTAATGTCTTTTTAAAAACTGTTTAAAATAACAAAGCAATATTTTATTTAAATGTGTATTAGAAATGAAGCATCATATTGATTTATATTAGAATAGAGGCTCTCTGGCCAAGGTTTGTGGCAGAAGGGAACCCTAATCTCCAGAGGCATATTAGTTGTTTCCTCTGATGTTATTATAAAAGGTAGGCACACATATCCGCGTACCCTAGTCTTCCATAAGAATGCATTTATTGCTTATTAATTCTGCTAATCCTTTTAAAACTGAACTATGCATTTTTGCCTGGACTTTACATTTTAGACTTTAATATCTAGGATAATAAATTTTGCAAATTCACTACCCACTCCTGACAGCATAAAACTAGTATCAGGGTGGGCAGATCTGTGGAATAGAATTATGAGTCCAGAAATTATCCCCTCACATTTACTATCAATGGTTTTCAATAAGACTCTTGCTAGGTAGCTCAGCTGGTTAGAGCGTCATCCTGATACACCAAGGTTCTGTAATCTTGTTCTGTAACCCTCTACTTTCTTATGCATTCAGTGCTTGGTTCCATCCCTGGTCAGGGCACATATAAGGACCAACCACTGATTGCATAAGTAGAACAACAAATTAAAGTCTCTGTCTCCCTTGCTCTCTCCCTAAAAAAATCAGTAGATAAAAATTTGATGCATGTGTTTTAATAAGAGTACCAAGAATATTCAATAACTAGAGGCCCGGTGCATGGGGGGGGGGGGGGGGGGTGTTCCCTCAGCCCAGCCTGCAACCTCTCCAATTTGGGACCCCTTAAGGGATGTCTGTCTGCTCATTTAGGCCCATTTTCCGGACTGCTGGCTCCCCTCTCCCCTGCCTGATTGCCCCTAACTGCTTCTGCCTACCAGGCTGATCACCCCCTAACCACTCCCCTGCCAGCCTGCTCAACGCCTAACTGCTCCCATGCCAGCCCAATTGCCCCCAACTGCCCTCCTCTGCTGGCCTGATCACCCCTAACTGCCCTCCCCTGCTGTCCTGCCACCCCCCCCCCCAACTGCCTTCCCCTGCAGGCCTGCTCCACTCAATTGCCTTCCCCTGCAGGCCTGGTGTTCCCCCCCCCCCCCAACTGTTCTCTCCTGCAGGCCTGGTCTCCCCCAACTCCCCTCCTCTGCCAGCCCGATCACCCCTAACTGCCTTCCTCTGCTGGCCTGATCACCTACAACTGCCCTCCCCTGCTGGTCTGGTCCCTCCCAACTGCCCTCCCCTGCTGGCCTGGTCTCCCCCAACTGCTCTCCTCTGCTGGCCCAGTAACCCCTATCTCTCCTCCCCTGTAGGCCATCTTGTAGTGGCCATCTTGTGTCCACATGGAGACAGCCATCTTTGACCACATGGGGGTGGCCATCTTGTGTGTTGGAGTGATGGTCAATTTGCATATTATGCATATTACTACTAATAATTTTATTAGATAGGATGAGTAAAGAACACCATTTCAACAAATGGTGCTGTGACAACTGAATATCTATGTGCCAGAGAAAGTAAAGTTAGCTCCTGACCTCACACCATATATAAACTCAAAATGGATCAGAGGTCTTTAGCCCAGCCAGCACGGCTCAGTGGTTGAACATTGACCTATGAATCAGGAGGTGGAGATTTGATTCCCTGGTCAGGGCATATGCCCAGGTTGCAGGCTCAGCCCCCAGTAGGGGGGTGTGCAGGAGGTAGCAGATCATGATTATCTCATCATTGATGTTTCTCTCTCTCTCCCCCTCTCCCTGCCTCTCTGAAATCAATAAAAAGAAAAAAAAATTTTAAATAGTGGGCCTTGCTCCAGCTGGTTTGGCTCAGTGGATAGAGCATCAGGGGACTACATGATCCCAGGTTCGATTCTGGTTAAGGGCACATGCCTGGGTTGCAGTCTCAATCCCCAATAGGGGGCATGTTAGGAGGCAACTGATCAATGATTCTCCATCATTGATGTTTCCCTCTCTTTCCCCCTCTCCCTTCCTCCCTGAAATGAATAAAAATATATTTTTAAAAAGAGTGGGTCTTTATATGACGTTTAGTTTCTAAAGGCATACTAATTTCCATACTGGGTCAGAGCTGTGGTCTAGCCAACTGAGGACTTGATCTCTGAAAGCAGTACCAAGAAATATGTGTAAAAAGACAGTTTTCCTCCCAGATGTTAAGTTAAACAAACATTTAGAGATGTGCTCCAAAACACCTTACTCTCCTTCAATAATCTGAGTCCATCATACTTGAAATCATGTTTTAGAATCATTTGTTTCAATGCTATACCAGATTTTTTCCATGCTATCTGTTATATAATTAGTATTTTACATAAGCATATAAGTATTACATAAATACTAACATACAGGCATATACAAGAATATAAGTAGTTTGGTTATACATTTTTTTTTTCCAATTTAAACTCCTTTAAGGTTTCAATAGGTTTCCTAATTCTAATAAAGGCTGGTAACAGCCTAATCACATCCTTCATGATTTCACAGAGTTCAGTTCTATTCCTTTCCGTCTTTGTCTTTCTAGACTGAAGAAATTTCATCTTTCTATTGTATCCTTATAAGAGAGAAATGATGCTTTAATCTGTACGATTTTAATTTTCTTAATTTTGTTATCTTACAGGCTCCAAACTGAAACAACAATGCAGGAAGGTCTATGAAATTTACTTTTATAGAAGTCAAGACATTTTCATCTCTGATGTAAGTTAGGAAAGACAGCCTTCAAAAATACTTTTGAGAATCACTGTACCCCAAGACTTACAGGAAATCATAAGGTAGTCCTCACAGTTGTTCTTGTCATCATCTTGCTGGTCCACGGGGATCCCATTGGCATCAATGACTGCTTCCGAGGCACAATCTGCTACCAACACTTCTTCTGAAACTACATCTGTTGTCAGAGGATCAGTGACAATTTCTGCCTCAACTACACTATCATGAACCACATGTTCAACGTGTCCAACATCAGACACGTGTATGGATTCACTTGTCAAAACGTGTTCTGGTATAGACATTGATGAAGTGATATCGGAAGCTAAGACATCATCTGGGACTGTGCAATGGTCTAAAGAAACTTCTTCAGTTACATCTGAGTCCAGCACTTGCTCAGGAATGATGACCGTTTCAGATACATCTGATTCTTCCATGATATCTGGGCACTGAACATCTTCTATAACAACGTCCTCGATAACATCTTGGATTACAACTGAGTCTGGGTCATCAGGAACAAAGTTATGCACAGTTATGTCTGAATCCACAACATCTGAAACAAAAACGGTTTCTTGAACTTCCACAACAATTTGATCACCATCCATGTGTGCAGCATCAGTTCCTTAAAAAAAAAAAAAAAAATTTAAAAGCACAATTTCAGGTAGGCATGTATGACTACCTCAGCTAATGTAAATGTTATTTAATTCCTACCAGGAAAACAGACTAGCTCCTCAGTTTTCTCAAACATTCAGATAGATTAAAAAAATTAAAAGGGAATCTATTTTTGAATATCAGAAATGAAAATTTTTAATATAAGAACTCTTATACTCATCCCAAATCAATTGATAAGAAAATAAAAAAAATCAAGCAATTGAGGTAGTCACAAAATAAAAATGTGCATGAAAGTAAAATCCTAGGCTAACTAAAATTAAATCTATATGCATAGATACTTAAGGGATGATTATTAAAATTAATAAGTAAAGCAACTTCAGGTTGCAAATATACCATTTTCCTTTATTATATGTGTTTTTCATCTTCCATCTTGCTCCATCTTTCCCTCAACTACTACTTTTATCTTCTTTCCATCTCTCCCGTGTATTTCTTTTATTTCCCTTCCATTTTTCTCCTTTCCCCCCTTTGTTCTGATATAATATCTCATCAATATCCTGTATTTATGACGATGAAAACTTTGACATCCTCTGAATCTAAGATATGAGAGGACTGGGGCATAAATAAAAGAGGGCTAGGGCGGGGGCTGGGTGGAGGGGGGCAAAAAGTGAGTAAAACGGGGGACATCTGTAATAGTGACAACAATGGGGTGGGGAAAGACAGCTACAAGGCCACAGCTAGAGGAAAGGCAACTCGTTAAGGATCCTCTGTGAATAGATAAGATGAATGAAAGTGCAACTTCTCTGGAGCAGCAGCAGCAGCAGGTGAGGTTTGTTGGAGCGGGGCCTGCTCCAATCTTACCAGGGTACTCTGCCTCCATCCAGCCTCCTTGCATCGCCCCATACCCTAATGCCCCAGGCAGTTCCTCAGAGTATAAGAAACACTACTCTAGTCCACTCTGCAGTTAAGAATAAAGGTATAGGGATGAATCAATTAAAGCCCAGTGAGATTAAATGACTTCACCAAGATCACACCGTTTGTACAGATTATGGTGCTCAGTAAATATTACTTTGAATAAATGCCACAAATGGGACTCCAAATCAGATATCCTTGTCAAAACACATAACATAAAATAAAACAAATCTGGTATCTTGGCTCCTGGTCCAGAGAAAAGCAAATGAGGTTTCATAAAAATCTTAGTTAAAAAGCAATTAATTTAATTAGTGATTCTGGATGTGACTCAGATCAGGCTGAATCCAAGCAGCTGCCTAACTCAATGACTGTGTATCGCTGGCCAGGCCCTCAGAGAGACGCATGGTTTTGTTTAACAAACACAAATGATCAACAAAGGCCAAAGAACCTTTAAAAACGTAGGAAATCTTGAAGCCAATTAATAGCTATTTTAATTACATCTATAAGTAATAAAAAATGCTTGCTTTATTTTCTATAGAACTTCTACTAAGTGCTTTTATACTCCTTTGTTTTCAATATTCTAATATGAACATCAAGCAATAGATCACTATAACCTCCATTTTGCAAATATAAAGATGAGAGCATTTAGTGGCAAGAGCAATAGTTAAAAAATCTAAACCAGAGAACAGGGTATGGACACTTATTAGTTTTGTGACCTTGGGCAAGTCATTTAACCTCTGAGTTTCGGTTTCCTCATCAGTAAAATGAGGATAGTAGTATCTGCCATGCATACCTCACAGGACTGTTGTGATGATCAAATGGGAAAAGTATGGGAAGTATTCTGAAAAACTGTAAGGAGAGGTTTCATTATTATTAGGACAAATGAAAATGGAGGCCCTGGCAGATTAAGTGACTTGCTCAAAGATAAACAAACACCATAAGTGTTAAGAACCAGGGCTAAAGTGAAGGAGCCCTTCAATCTACCGCTTAGCCCATGATCCAGGATTGCTCATGACAAGATTAAGCTAGCAAATACCGTACGTTTTTCCTCAAAGAGCTTCTTTCTCTTTCAAGCACGTTAATTATACATGTTCTAATAAAAGAAGAATTATAACTGCATTTATTACTATCAAATTAAAATGACCAAACTTTAGTCAAAGACTATTCCAAATTGTTAAGAAAAATAAACATACCCCTCCAACACATACACACACTGGATTTGGAGATTAAAGAAGTTAAAATTAAAAACCATTAATATTGAATTTCCTGATATAGTTAATTTCTACTTCTTTAATATTCTGCAATATGATCATTTTAAGTCCAATGGAAAACTCATTAATATTTTATTTATAAGGGTAGCTAGCTAGTGTGATATAAAACCACCTTATGTCATAAAACCTAGTGTAATCACTTTACGATGTCATATAATTAGAATGATGGATAACCTAAAATTATGAATAATTTTTTTTCCTATTTTTAAAACGTCATGAATTTAATTTTACTTGTATAGTTTGGAGAGTGGGTTAAGACTGACTCCCTGAAGCAAAAGGCTCCTCTTCTCAACCTGTGAAAGATAGGGTTGTAAAAGTAGGATGGGGTAAGAATGTGGAGGGCCTGAGGTTTATAATTTAACTGCTGGGTAATGGAAAACAAAGAAATTACATGATCCATGTGTTATTTTATGATGAGTACTCTGGCTGGGGAACTATATAAAAGAGACTAAGCCCCTACCCAGTATGTGGCTCAGTTGGTTGAGCGTCATCCTGTGCACCAGAAGGTTGCCAGTTCAACCTGGTCTGTGTTGCTTAGTAGTTAAGAGTGTCAAAGGGTCCCAGGTTCGATTCCCAGTCAAAGGCACATGCCTGAGTTGCAGGTTTGCTCCCTGGTTGGGCCATATGTGAGAGGCATCCATGTCTCACTCTCCCTCCCTCTCTCTTTAAAAGCATAACTTCCAAGTTATTACAGACTAGGAATGAAATGATAAAGCCTGTCTATGTGGTGGGAAGTAAATATTAGCAACATTTTCAAAGAGAGAACCAACAGGACTTAGTGCTCTAACTGGGCAAGATGAGAGTAACTGAGGTTTTGATACTACTGCTGTCACTGACAAAAATATAAGAGTTGGTTGTAAGGGAGCCAAATTTTTTTTTTTTCCTTCTCTGTATCATTCCAATTTTAGTATATGTGCTGCCGAGGCGAGCACAGGGAGCCAAATTTTTAAGGAGGAGAATAATGTGCTCACTTTAATATTTGTAGACTTGACACAAGATACCTAAGTGTGAATATCAATATGAGAGTCTAGCAATTTGTCCACTCGATAACCAACTCCAAATCTGGTAGCTGGAAAATTGAGCAACCCAAGTAGTTATACCTGTTGTAGCAAAAAATGAGTTTGGCCCTTGTGGTTGTAATTCAAGTCCATCTTCATCCATGGCCTTTAATTTTCATCAGTCACAGCTCCTAAATTAGGGAAGAAAGTAAGCCAAGTATTACTTTTATTGTATCATGTATTTAAAATGCTCCATGATATTTATATTTCCAAAACACTCAAAAGTATATCACAGATGAACATCTATCAAAAACTTATCTACTTAGCCCCGGACGGTTTTGCACAGCGGTTACGAGTGTTGGCCCTTGGACCAAAGGGTTGTGGGTTTGATTCCTGATCAAAGGAACATATCTGAGTTGAAGGTTCAATCCCTAGCTCCTGGTCAGGGGCACATAGGAGGCAACCAACCAATGAGTCTCTCACATCAATGTTTCCTGTGTGTGTGTCCCCTATTTCCCCCATTCCCCCTCTCCCCCCGTCCCCTCACATCTCCTCCTGTCCACTCTCTCCTAGGGAAGGATTTAAAAAAATAAAACAAAACACACATCTATCTAAAATAAAAGGTAACTTAATTGATTTCCAATGATAATTGGCATCTATAAGACAAGGAAAGGAAGAGAAATCAAACAAGTCAACTTTGCCTAGACTTTTTGCTTGAGATACTGCTAGCATACATCAAGTGCACACATTTTGATTAATTTTGACACATGCTTTTAAACCTGTTAATCACTATCCTACCCAGATCAAGATACAGAACATTTCCAGCACCCCAGCACTTGTCTCCTCTCAGTCCATACACCCCACACTTCCACAAGGGTAACTAGTTTCATTAAGGTTCAACTTAAACACACACTGTTCCTTACTGGGGGAAATGTCTGCACAATTTTCATATTACTTATCTAAATTTAATGTAGTCTGCTTTCAACCAAAACATAAAAGATCAATAAAAACTCCAAGTGCATGATTATAGTAAACGCCATTTGGGATTTCTGCCTAACTTACAATGACATCTCTTAACTAACCTTCTGATCTAGAGAAGTAAATTCCCACAGTGTACTTCTATTCTCCTGGCCATGTAGTTGATTGGCACTGGCTATAAAATGATAAAAATAAGTTCATCTTTGAGCACAATAAAATCAAAGTCCTGTCCCTGAGAACTAAAACCATGAGCAAGGGTCACTTGGTCTCTTTCCTGGTAGCTATTATATAGGAGCTGAGAAAGGACCTTTTCCAACTTCGGCTTAGACTAGTGAGATGAAGTTTACAAATGAAAAAGAATCCAGTGAATGCCCTCAGAAACAGAGTAGAGGGAACAGGTAAGGGAGGCTTACCAGTATTTTTTTTAGCTCCTGGCTCTAGAACTTTCTGAGGTCCAGCTAGCTACAGAACCTTGTCTGCCTTGAGTCTGGGCAAGACATCCCAATGATCTCAATGCTCCTTTTCTATTTAAGCCTCAACTTACAACAAAAAGAACTTAATCCATAAAATAATAAACTACTTAATACTAATGACTGTTTCAAAAGGGCAGACATCAAAGATTGTGGTTTACTCATATTGTAAGTACTGCATAAACCTCTTTCCTTTCATTGGTTTCCTTATCTCTACATTTTTCACTTTCTAATCCAACCTAAATGGTACTATTAGACACATCTTTCTGTTACCTTTATCATTTGTTGTTGATAACATAAGCTCTGCACACTTATTAAATTTTCAAATGACAGGAGTCATTTTTATAATGCATCAGCTGGGTGATGTCATTCCTGTTTAAAAAAAAAATGTTTAGCCGAGACCGGTTTAGCTCAATGGATAGAGCGTCGGCTTGGGGACTGAAGAGACCCGGGTTCGATTCCGGTCAAGGGCATGTACCTTGGTTGCGGGCATATCCCCAGTACGGGGTGTGCAAGAGGCAACTGATCGATGACTCTCTCTCATCGATGTCTCTCTCCCTTCCTCTCTCTACAAAATCAATAAAATATATTTTTTTAAAAAAAGAAAGAGCATGTTTCATGTTATTTATTCAAACTGCTTCAAATTAAAAGGACCAATAAAAAAAAACATTTTCAACTATGAAAAATGGAAAGAAAGAGTATATGCTAAGTTGTCACTACTCTCTCCCCACCAAAATCACCTCTGGCCATAATTCTTTTTCACCTTTAAAAAATGTAATTACAAAATGATAAACGTGAATTAAGCTTCTAAGTATAATGATAGACTACTAAAATGAAATTAAGCCAATTAAGAAGGCAATAAATGCAATTCATTAATGTATTAAATGCCCCTCTCCCCAATCCCCCTTCATAAACCCAATCCCATCAGCTTTAAGAATTCTCAACCTGCACAATCCTCCTTAGCTTTTCTCTATTGGGATTGGTCAGATAATTAATCCCCCTCAATTCTGAAATTCTCTCCTGCCTCAGTTTCTTTAAACTGAGTTCTAATTCTCTTCCCACCTTCCTGGCTCCTATTTACTCTGCCTCCCCTCACCATTACCATAGCCCTGCCCACGGTGGTGCACTCAGCCCTTTTGTTTTCTGCTTCCTCTTCATTCCACGGTTTCAACTACCATTTACACAAAGGTGATTCCCCTAACACACATGCTCAGGCTAGCACCTGGCACTTCCACCAGACTGCCCGCTGAGTATTTTCAGCGGGATAAAGCCCCGCTTCTCCTCACGTGACCACTATGGTCTTTTCTTTCTTCTGGGCTTATATTCAGTCAGGTTGTCAGACCTTATCCATTCCTTATCCTCAACTTCTCAGGATTCTATCTCCCTCCCCGCCTTCCTTTATTCCCACTGTCACCGTTTACTCTCAGCTTCATATTTCCTTGTCCCAGGGGACAAAAATAACCTCTCAACTGGCCTTTCATTTTCTGCCACTCCCACAACAAATGACTAGGAACCTTACTACAAGTAAGGGCTGGTGCCAAGTACTGAGGCAGACTAATCCTTCAAAGCACTGCTTTGATCCCGGCCTCAGCAAGCTCCAGCAGTTCCCGATATTCACTGGGCGCTAAAAAATTCACCCAAGCACCGTGATACACCTATTTGCTATATTCCCATCACTGAACATCATACCCATTTCCTAACAGATATTATAGCCCAAATAGAGGGTGTCTCCTCACCTTATTTTTTCAATATATTTTTATTGATTTTAGAGAGAGAAGGGGTGGGGGGGGCGAGGAAACACCGATTGGCTGCCTCCTGCAAGCCCCCTACTGGGGATCCAGCCCAAAACCTGAGCATGTGCCCTCACCAGGAATCTAAATGCAGTGGTGCCTCGCATAACGAACGCCTCGCACAGCGAACTTTGGACAGGTTTTTCATGAAACCATCGGCCAAAAAGCAGAAAATGGATGAAGATGTGCAAGATTCGGTAGACTCTACTCAGTCTGTCTTAAAATTAAAAAAATGTGTTTTTTTTTTTAAAAAAAATTATGTTTTTAGATGTATCTAAATAAAAATATGTCATCTTAGCATATTTTTTTTATGTCATCTTAGCATATTTTATGCTACAGAACGAATTATTTTTTTAACATGTATTGTTATGGGAAAACGTGTTTCACATAACGAACTTTCCGCATAACAAGCTTGCTCCTGGAACGAATTAAGTTCGTTGTGTGAGGCACCACTGTGGTGACCTATGGGGCATGGGAGGATACTCAGCCAACTGAGCCACACCGGCCAGAGTCCTTTCCTTATTTTGACTTAGGTGATCAGTAAGTATTCAACGAATAGTTTTGACCCGTTTTTTTTTCCCTTCTATTTTGTCAGTATAAACACTCAGATCAGAAAAAAAACATGTTCTGTATTTCCAAGCAGAGATGACTATACTTAACTTTGAAACCCCAGTGGGGTTAGAAATAATTCCTCTGATAATCAGAATGAAACCAATGTTCTTAGAATGGCGTCCACTCAGAAGATTTTAAGGATTGTAATTTAAAAAAAAAAAAAAAAAAGGTGCTCCTGACTTTGCTGCAGGATCCGAGGTCAGAGACCAGTTGAATCTAAAGACAAACAAGTAGAAAAAAAAATCTAACAATTTGGGTGAACACATTAAAATTTGGTCCTAAAATGACAAGCCTTCTTAAAGCCTTATTTTTCCAAAGCCCCTATTCGTGCTCAGATTAAAAGTTGCCAAAACACCCTCTGAATTTAGTTGTATTAATATTCTATGAACACTAAACCTTTCAATGTCTTTGCTTAAGATTAGAGCTTGATATTAGGAACTGCATACACTTTCTAACTAGTTTTTCTTAACGAAAGCAGTATAGCCTCCTTAATGAAATGTTGCTAATTAATGCACTCAATAATTTACCAATCCATGTTCATTATATAACATTCTGTATATCATAATATATAACTCAACTCTTTGGATCACACTTTGATTTTGTAGTGAAATTTAAAAAAATAGTTTAGTAACTTCTGTTGAGATTATGGACAGAGATCCTATTTATATTTTTTCTCTAATGAAATATGCGCCTTTAGTTCAAGGTGTGATGGAGTGTTTGAAGCACTTGGTGTGATCAAAGGATGAAGAGTGTTTTGACGTAATATGAAGTGGAGATTAATTTAGACTACATTGTACCGGATATAAACTAAATAAAACTGTCAGAGGAAAACTTCTTAAAAGGGTAATTTCTGGCAAATGCAGTACATGATGAAGAAAGGTCAGTATCTGAACTCAGTAATGAGCAATGTGTCTCCTCGTATTAAAAAAAACCTTTCTGATAATGCAGAATTATGGGTGGGGATTTTTAAAAATTAAAGCATTCTTGCTTTTAAGTTATTTTATTCGGGCTAATAAGTGCTTTCTTTAGTTTCCTAGCACTGCTTATAAAATTCATGTAATGCAGCATTTTCAGTTTTTAAACTTTTAAATATCCTTAAACTACAAAACTTATTTAAATTACTCTCTTGCCAGATTACCAACATAGTTAATTTGACTAATACTGATCCCTAATCCTTTCCCTCACCTACATGAACACATGCTTCCTATCATTGTTTTTCCTAAATATATTACTTTGGGTCTGTAAGGTTCTATAAACTCAGTGCTGACACTAACAATGTTTTCTGTACATCATAAATACTGGCAAGAATGTAATTTCAAGCTTTTCAACAACTATAAAAATTTTAAATTGAAAACTGCAGAATTATGGAGTGCTTATACATTTATCTTTTGCTAATGCAGGTAAGCAGTATGTTTTGTACCTATCCTATCTAATAAAAAGGTAATATGCAAATTAACCATCATTCCAACACAGAAGATGGCTGTTCCCATGTGGACACAAGATGGCCGGTAGGGGGAGGGCAGTTAGGGGGGACCAGGCCTGCAGGGGAGGGCAATTAGGCGCAATCGGGCCAGCAGGGAAGCAAACAGGCATCAATCAGGCTGACAGGGGAGTGGTTAGGGGGTGATCAGGCTGGCAGGTAGAAGTGGTTGGGGCAATCAGGCAGGCAGGCAGTCTAGCGGTTGGGAGCCAGCATTCTGGACCATGAGAGAATGTCCAACTGCCCTCGAGGGGTCCCAGATGGGAGGGTGCAGGCTGGGCTGAGGGACACACACACACACACACACACACACACACACACACACACACGTGCACAAATTTCATGCACCAGGCCTCTAGTAACTTAATAAATCCTTAATATTTTATGTTTTTGTTGTTAATCCTTACCCAAGGATATTTTTAGAGAGTGGAAGAGGGAAGGGAGACATATCAATTGGTTGCCTCCCACATAGCCCTCCACTGGGGTCAGGGATCAAACCTGCAACCCAGGTCTGTGCCCCTGACCAAGAATCGAACCCACGACGCCTCAGTGAGTGGACCCATGATCTACCATTGAGCCACACCGGCCAGGGCAATCCTTTAACCATTTTTTTTTTTTTAAAATATATTTTATTGATTTTACACAGAGCGGAATTGAGAGGGATAGAGAGTTAGAAACATTGATGAGAGAGAAACATTGGCCAGCTGCCTCTTGCACACCCCCCACTGGGGATGTGCCCACAACCAAGGTACGTGCCCTTAACCGGAATCGAACCTGGGACCTTTCAGTCTGCAGGCAGACGCTCTATCCATTGAGCCAAACCGGTTTCGGCAATTTTTTTTTTTTTTTTTTTTTTTTTTTTTTTTTTTTTTTTTAAATAACAGGCTGGACAATGCAAGGGAATGGTTTACAGTACACCGGCTTCTTACATGACCAATAATGGGCATGCTCCACTGAATATCAGCGGCATTAATTCCATATAAATTTGAGAACTGGTCTACAAAAAAAAAAAAAAAAAAATCCTGTGTTGTTGTTTTTTAAATTGAATTTATTGGGGTGACTGGTTAATAAAATTCTGTCAGGGTTTTGACCAAGCACATCCAGGAGACCAAGCCCCTCACCTTGGAGCACACCATCAACCTGTATCCTCTTATCAATTACACTACTGCAATAAAACAGCACCTCTCTGAAGACAGCTCTGTTGCAGCCAGATTTCAACACATGAGGGTGATATCTGATAAAATTGGAATGAGGACTGGCTACCCCATGTTTTTACTGCTACAACTGGGAACACGTTTCTTCAAATTACCTGATGGTGAACTTAACCCAGGAGAAGATGAAGTTGAAGGACTAAAACGCTTAATGACAGATACTAGGTCGCCAAGATGGAGTCCTGCCAGACTGGGCCATTGATGACTGACTGTTTTGGTAACTGGTAGAGACCAAATTTTGAATGTCCTCAGAGTCCGCATATTCCAGCGCATATTACAAAGTCAAAGGGACTTAAGTTGTTTTTGGTTCAACTTCCAGAGAAAACCTTGTTAGCAGTCCCTAAAAATTATAAGTGGGTAGATGGAGCATTGTTCGAATTGTATGGACAATGCACCAGGATATGGGCCCATCATTTCTAGTCTCCTCAGCTTTGGAGCAGATTCCGTTTTATATACTAATGAATTCCTGCACAGTGGATCAGTAAAAGAAGCCCCTTCTGTGAGCACAGTATAAAATAAACATGGCAGGAAAGTTTTCTTTGTTGTATCTTTCCCAACCCCTAAATTGCCACTTGCTTTCTTTTGTTTGAATAGTAAAGTCGATATGGAGAACTAGATCGTGGTATAAACAAATAAAAATGTTTAATTTGCTTCTGTTTCTACTCATACATTTTGAACATTAAAGACTTCTAAAAAATAAAAATAAACTTGATTTTTGAATTGTTGTTAATATAGAGAAATACAATTGATTTTTGCATGTCAATGTTCCCCAACTATAATGCAACAAAACTAGAAATAAATGTCAGAGACCAAAAGAAAAAATCTCATAAATTTTAAAACAAAGTTCTAAATAATTCAATGGGCAATAGGAAAATCATGAAAATCACAATATATTTAAGACTAAATAATAAAAACCAATTCATATCAAAATCATCACAACCAGTTAATAGTTCAAGGAAAATTTATAGTTTTAAAGGCACATATTTATGAGTACAAATTAAATACTAATGAGCCAAACCTTCAACTTAAATTTTTTAAATGTTAGAATAAATGCAAACAAAGTAGAAGGAAAGAAATCTTACCAAATGAGCAGAAACACAAAGGGTCAATAAGAACTATTTAAGCCCGGCCGGTGTGGCTGTCAACCCACGAACCAGGAAGTCAGGGTTCGATTCTCATCAGGACACATGCCTGGGTTGCAGGCTCGATCCCCAATGGGGGTGAGGGTAATGCTGAAGGCAGCTGATCAATAAGTCTCTCTCATCATTGATATTTCTCTCTCTCTCCCTTCCTCTCTCTTAAATCAACAAAAATATATTTTTAAAAGAAACGAACTATTTGAAAATCTTAATAACATAGGCAAGTTACTGGCAGTGCTGAAAAAAAGAGGGACAAATTAATCAAATTAGATATTTTAAAGTCAGAGAAACCTGTATCTTATACCAATATAATTGAAAAGTTACATTTTCCTGAAAAGTCAAGTTCTGGACTGGTAGCTCAGTTCGTTGGACATCACCATCCTGATATGCTAAGGTTGCGAGTTCAACATCCAGTCAAGGTACATGCAAGAATCAACCAATAAATGCATAAATAAGTGAAACAACAAATTTCTTGTTTCTCTCTCTCTCAAATCAATTTTTAAAAAAAGATAAAAAGACTTACCACCACGAAAGAAACTAAAATCAAATCAATTCACAGAAAAGACACCAGCAGTTTCACAGATGAATTCTAACTTTCAAGAACAGAGTATTAAAACTTATTTAAAAAAGAAAAAAATACTGCCAAACTCATCATATGAAATTAGCATAACCTTATTTGTTATCAAAATAATACAAAGCCTACATGAAAAAGGAAAAGTACATAGCAATAATCCAGGAAATCCAAAGATAATTTAAAATAGAAAATCTACATCCTCCTTTCAAGATAGCAAACTGAAACTAATACAATATTGAATGTCAACTGTAATTAAATTTTTTTAATTTAAAGAAAAATCTATGCAATCCATCAAACCAATATATCCAGCAAACACATTAGAAAAATCAACTTCTGTTCACAATGAAAACTCTTAAAATAAGCAGAAGAGAATGTAATAAATAACATCTACCCCATCCAAAAAAAAAAACCCCACTACAATATCATGCTTAATGATAAAATATTAGAAGCACTCCATTCAAGTATCTAGACAAGAATGCCTGTTATCGATGCTTTTATTTAACACTGTTCTAGAGACAGTAGTCAATGCAATTATTATTTTTTTTAAAAGAGCCTTGGCCAGTGTGATTAAATGGTTAGAGCATCGGCGCGCACACCCAAGAGTTGTGGGTTCATTCCCAGGCAAGGGCACATACCTGGGTTGCAGGTTAGATCCCCACCCAGGTTGAGATGCATGCCAGAGGCAACCAATCCATGTGTCTCTCTCACAATGTTTCTTTCTATTCTCTCTCTCTACACCTCTCCTTACCTTCCATTCTCTCTAAAAAAAAAATCAATGGAAAAAATATCCTCGGGTAAGGATTAACAAAACAAACAAAAAAGAAACAGGAGACAAAATGAATGGAAAATAAAACCCCTCATTCACACACAACTACCTAGAAAATACAGAATTATAGTGTTATTGCTCCCACATTTCATTGATTCTAAATATACCACCAATTTTAAGTTGCATCCTTCTTTTATATACAGCTAAGAAAAAAACACTGCCAATTAAAGGAATATCGTACTTTATTATCTAGAATTTTCATTTTTAGACTTAGAGAAAATTCTTTTGACTCAGACATATTTTTGTATTTTGTGCATATAAAAAAAAGAAAAATAGAAGCAAAAGAAATTGGTAGGGTACTCCTAAAACTTCACATTCAGCATCCTATGATTTACTTTTCTACTCAAAACTATTCAAACTTTCCTAATAATATTGCCCTCTGCCAAGAGTGCTAGTGAGGCAGCATTTCTTAAAATGCTCCATTATTATCTTTGGGATTTTCTTTCCAGTCAAGACACCCACTTCGCCATTCCCTTTGGTTGTATTGTTTGGCCTGAAATAACTAGTACAGAACAATGCACATACTCATTTAAATGATGACAAAATGAAGTCTTGATCAAGTTTGTGCATGTGCAGGCAACAATAACTATATCATGACTGCTACCAGGGCAACACTGATTACAGGACACAGTCAATTCAAGATCTACTTTGATTTCAGAGATATTAAAATGTAAGGGAGGAAACTGGATCTCAAAATCTATGAAGTATGGTAACATGAGAGTTCAGCGGGATTATATGTCAATATATATGTCCATAGTGTTCCCTTTACATCAGCTTAGATACTAAATAGAAATAACTAAAAAAAAAAAAAAAAAAAAAAACCTAAAAAAAAACAAAACCTATTCATAACAAAAATTACACAGTATCTAGAAAAAAATCTGATGAAAATTGAGCCTTTTTGAAAAATAGAGCACACCCAGATTCAAATCCCAGCTCCACTACTTAGCATGTATCTATCTGTACCTACATATTTATTCTATAAATTTGATGCAAATACATTAAAAATCCAACAGTTGCCGAAACCGGTTTGGCTCAGTGGTAGAGCATCGGTCTGCGGACTGAAAGGTCCCAGGTTCGATTCCGGTCAAGGGCATGTACATTGGTTGCGGGCACATCCCCGGTAGGGGGTGTGCAAGAGGCAGCTGATTGATGATTCTCTCTGAGTGATGTTTCTAGCTCTCTATCCCTCTCCCTTCCTCTCTGTAAAAAATCAATAAAATATATTAAAAAATACATACAAAGTTAAATTTAAAAATAAATTTAAAAATCCAACAGTTTTTCATAGAAACTGACAAATTGACCCAAGAATAAACAAAGGAAAATAGCTTTTACCTGAAGAAAAAGAACATATATTACGATTTAATTATAAAACAATCAGAGTGGTATAGTATGTTTAGTCAACAAATGAAACCAGAAGAGAGAAACTAGAAACAGAAATGTATATTGTGAGAATACGCTAAACCTCAGGAGTTGCATTATAAATCAGTGGGGAGAAAGGCTAAACTACTTGGCAAATCCATATTAAAAAGATAAAATTAGCCCTGGCCAGTGTGGCTCAGTTGGTTGGAGTGTCGTCCTGTACACCAAAAGGTGACAGGTTTGATTCTCAATCAGAGCACATACACAGGTTGTGGGTTCAATATAAGGTCAGGGTGCATGTAGGAGGTAACTGATTGATGCATCTCTCTCTCTCCCCCTCCCTCTAAAACCTATAAAAAAATTTTAAAAAATTAAAATTTTAAATTAGTCCTGGCCAGTGTGCTCAATGGTTAGAGTTGGCCTGCACACCAAAGGGTCATGGGTTCGATTCCCAGTCAAGAGCATGTACCTGGGTTGCAGGTTCGTTCCCTGGACCAGTTGGATTATGTGTGGGAGGCAACCAATCTATGTGTCTCTCTCACATCAATGTTCTCTCTCTCTCTTTTCCTTCTACTACTCTCTCTAAAAATCAATGGAAAAAAATATCCTCAGGTGAGGATTAACCAAAAAATAAAAATAATTTTTAAAAATTAGATCACACAATAGAGAAAAAAAGTTCCAGATGAATTAATGACCTAAATATGAAAAAGCATAGCACTATTATAACCTTGGAGGTTAAAGGGGGTGAGGGGGGGTACATAAGCCATAAATGGGGGTGGGGGGGAAGACTACCTTCTTATTAACAAGTCTTATACCAAAAAAACCCAAAATATTCCATAAACAAAGCTAAAAGGTAAGCCACAGCCTAGGAAATGGTATTTTCAATGTGTATAATTACACTTATTAGTATTCAGAATATAAAACTTTCCATAAGCCAATGAGAAAAAGACAACAACCCAACTGAAAAATGGACCAAGAAGGACAGGCACAAGCAAGTCATAGAAAACTCAAATGGTAAATAAATAGGCAGGCGGGGGGGGGGGGGGGGGGCTCAACCTCACTAGAAATTTAAGAAATGCAAAATGAAATCAGCTATGAGATACTCTTAACACCCAACAGATTGGAAAACAATATGTAGTGTAATCTTTTAGCATTGGTCTGGAGAAACAGAGGTTCATACACAACTGGTGGGAGTGTCAAACAGAACATAATCTGACAATTCCCAGTAAACGTGACAAATGCAGATTCCTGAATATAGCAATTCTACTACTATAATCCCAAGAGTGAAGAACCCTGTACAGTATAAGGATGTTCACCGTAGCACTGTTTGGAATTATAGGAAATTGCAAACCAAATGATCCCTGCATAATAAATGATCACAATATATTTATACATTGAAATACAAATAAAATGAATGAACTATCTTGGTCTCAAGACCCCTTTCACAGCCTTAAAAACTGAGACCTCCAAAACGTTTTTGCTTATAAGGGTTCTATCTATGTTTACATTAGAAACTAAATCTGAGGCATTTTACAAATAATTTATAAACTGATAAAAAATAATAAACCCACTTTATGTCAACATAAGTAACACATTACTATTTTTAAAAAATAGCATTATAATAGTGAAAAGAATAGCATTATTTTACATTTTTGCAAGCCTCTAAAAATCAAGCTTACTAGAGGCCAGCTAGATCCCCTTAACTGCTCGAGTTCAATGTAAGACATCATGTGTAACATAGGCTTTGTACAACACCCATGCAGTGTACAGGAGAATGCAGCTGGCAGAATCTTAAGAGATCCCTGGGAACTTCTGGAACACACTCTGAGAATCACTAAACGAGATCCACATACATGGCTAAAATTCAAAAACACAATGCTAGGTGAAGAAAATGACAAGCAGTATGATACTGTTTATGTAAAGTAAAAACACACAAGGCAATACACACTTGTTTTTGGTACATACAAACTGGGACAGTGGTTACTTCTGGCAAAGAAAAGACAGGAATGGAATGAAGGGCACTCTTTAACTGGGTCTATGAGATTTTCTTTCTTTACACAAACAAAAATTGTTATGAATCAAATATATAATTAAATATTAAGATCTGTTAAATCTAGGCGATACTTGCTTCTCTAAAATATTTGTAAATTGACACCTGTAATTCTGAAATATTTCATAATTTAAAGTGGACCTCCCTTGGAGTAAATATAGTTGTAAGATACCTGGATTTTATAAAACATTGTTTAGAAAATTAATTTCACAGGAATAAGAACATACTGGCTATATTAATCCCAAATAGTTAAGCAGTGGGGATTGGATAAGAGTTACTCAACTTATGTGGTGTACCTTAGTATGTATACCCCTTCGTCAAAAGACACACTGACTAGATGCTTGAATAGTTGAAAACTACTCAACTATATAAAACTCTCTGCACCCAGCAATTAATTGTTTTTAGAGATAATGACCATGTGCCAGGTATTGCTTGGGGACAAGAATAAAACTATTTCTACATTGAGAGTTTAGAAAAGATGACAAACATATAAACACAGTTAAAATATAATAAATTAGCCCTGGCCAGTGTGGCTCAGTTGGTTGGAGCCTCACCCCTTGCACAGAAGGGTCTTGGGTTCGATTCCCAGTCAGGACACATACCTAGGGTGCAAGTTCAATCCCCACTTGGGGTGAGTACGGAGGCAACTGATTGATATTTCTTTCTCACATCGATATTTCTTTCTCTCTATCCCTCTCCCTTGCTCGCTTTCTAAACTCAATTTTTTTAAAAAAAACACCATCTCCTCGGGTGAAGATTAAATGCTAATAAATTAAAGATGTCCACATTGCTGTATGAGACAGAGAAAAATGAGCCTGGAAAAATAATGATGCCATTAAGAGAAAGAAAACCAGAGTAGGTATTGTTTTAGGGGCTCTGGATTTTTTTTTAAGATTATTTTTCCAATATATAGTATTGGACATCAATTTACTATGTGCCAGATAAATCTTATTTCAGCTGTGTTGAGACAGCCGGGCACCTGGGTGACGATGGTCAGTAAGCAACAGAAAATGATAGAGGAGAAACTAAGAGAGAATGTGGGCATGGTATGAAACACTGAAACCCGGGGAGATTGAGGGAAAAAAAGACAGAAGACTGACCTCGACGGAAACTTCATGATATAAGACAGAGTTTCTGAAACACAGAATACTTTTATGTGACACACCCAGCGACATGCTGAGGAACAGTTACCCAATTTAGGAATAAGTGGGACGAAAAGAGAAGTACTGGTGGAAGGAAGAGAGACAGGTGAGGTTTTCTTGCACCAGGAGAAGGCTAGGAATGTTTATAAGGGGAGGGAGAGGCGCCAGCGGAGTGAGAAGGCGATGATGCAATCGGCGGATTCGGATTCACTAACAGGTCCTCCCAGAGGACGGGCGGGGTGCTCCGCGAGCAGCTGGGCCTGAAGGAGGCCAATTCTTCCTGCGGGGAGCGAGCAGGAGGGAGGAAAGCCTTAGAGACTCGACAAGAGCGTGATATGGAAGGAAGTGAAGCCAATGCTCAGATTAGATGAGCATCTATCCAGATTTAAGGAAAAGATTAGGCAATCTCTGCTAATGCGGAGGGGTTTCCAGGGCGGGTTGAGGAATTTAAGAGGAAAAAAACTCTGGGATTGCTAAGACGCGCACACAAAATAAATACACGGTCTCGTCGCTGACAATACAAACACAGATGGGGTTAGAGAGAAAGTATTTACAAAAAGTCATGTGGAAAAAAACTGTTTTCACGTACTGTGAGCATTTTTTTTTTTTAAAAAAGGAAACTTGCACCTATTTGAAACATCTACATAACTTAAAAATCAACACCTCGGGTATCCAATAGGGTAGGGTAATAAGGTTTTCCACCAGTCAGTTTTCCAGATCAAAGTCTATTTCACGCCAAAAGCATTTCATACGTGACAGTTTGCGATAGAAATCTTTCTAAGCTATGCACTTCTCTGCCTTCTTCGTTATACAACTTGAGTTGAACAATCTTTATCTGGAACGTCCACTCTTGCGCTAGTGAAACATCTACTGCTGCCGTGCGTGCAACAATTTTCTCTCTTTCCCAGCTGGCGAGAAAGCAACTGGTTCTTCCAAGTGTGCGTTTACTCTGACCACCGAGCAACCCAGCCCCTTAGCAACCCGCGGGCCTCCGGCACATCGTTCGTTTCTTAATGGGCTGGAAACCAGAGCCCTTTATGACAACCACGAGAATTGCCAGCCTCCCGTCCTCTCACACGGAGTATCAATACTCTGACCTGCCACAGTCTAGGAACGGAAAAACGACAAGTTTCTAGCGGGTATTTATGTTTTATATCATAAAATTCTAGGGCGCACGTCTCCCGCAGGGGCATCTATAAGCATGGAAGGTTAATCACAACACGAGAAGGCTTCGCTTAGCAAACTTGGTTCCTCTCGCCTTTTTAGTAACCGGCTCTCCTAACCTACTTCTCCACACTGACTTCTTTTCAAAACCACCACGGGAATGCTTACAGAGGCATTTCTCGCTTTAGTAAAGCAATCGCCGGCGCCAGTCCTGTGTTTTTCACCTGGTAAATAAAAAGTTAGCAACCCCTTCCTTTTTGTTTACTAGAGAAATTATAACAGCTGAGCAAAAGGTTATCATCTGAAATGAGAAGTTAGAACAGAAAAAAAAAAAAAAAAAAAAGGAGCAGCTATCGAATAGATGGATCATTGAAACGGTAGTCAAACTGGCTTAACTTCTGAATATTCATCATCATCCCAGTAGTGAAAACGCTGAGGAACTTACTACTTTCATTCTTTCTCAACTCTGAAACTTTTCCTCGTCTAATGGAACCACGAAGCGGACATGAAGCCCAGAAACTTGAGGGCTGGCTGCCAGGATTCCCCCACTGGGTTTAGAAGCCATAACGCCAGCCAGGCAAGCAAGCTCTTCCACCACCACCCTTTTCTGGCCGGAATTCCCACCGCCCCCCACACCTACACCATCTTCTCCGACCCAACTGTAAATACTTACAGTTTTCCGAAGAACATTCACCCTTGAAATGTCCTCTCCCCACCTCCGCCACTGCCTAATCAAGTCCTCCCCATCACTCAGCAACCTCAAAATGTCAGGCACACTTCCCCGATGTTCCAAAGGAAACCCCAGTAATTAATTGTACCTTTCTCTCGCAGCCCTGGGGTGCACTTCACCTCGTCTCCTCTACCACCGAACAACGAACTTCTTGCAGCCACGCTGCATTACAAGAACCGTTTTTTGAAAAACCGTTCTCAGCGCCCCGCACAATGCATCGCCCGCACCGGGCTCCGAGTTTCCTGGAGAGTCGCACAGCGCGCAATCAAAGGCGCTTTAACGGATGGAATTACACCTCCGATTTTTTTTCAAATCCAAGACGCCTAAGTGCCACGATACGCACACGAACGAGAGGAAAAAAAAAAAAAGAAAAAGAAAAAAAACCCGCATCCCATTATGGAGCCCTTCGGTAAGAAAATAAAACTTTCTGCCCTTTCCCTTACTCCTTCAAAACAAAACAAAACAGAAAAAGAAAGTAAATACCACCGACAGATCACGAATCGCTGAAATGCACCTTTTTCGAGCAAGGAAATTCCCCCAAAAAAGTTATTTCCGAAGAAACGAGCTCAAAAGACTCCTTCGAAGGCTATTCCTCCGTTTTCGTCCCGTGGAATTTTCACTTTTCCTCCCATTGGACAGGAGAGTGGTGAGAACTTCTTCCTAGCCAATTGGATCGCTACTGCTTTATTTAGACACCGGAGAAGGCAATGGTGGCTGGAAAACCGCATCGAGGGCGCCCTAACAGCCATGTATGACTTCGTGTGACTTACAAGAAAATGTCTGGGGGTGCCCCTGGCCGTAGGGAGCCCCGATATCTGGGCTGCCGCCGCCCCGATCGCCCTCGGGCGGCTGAGAAAGCGGGGAGAAGAGGCGGCGCTGGGAACGCCGAGGGAGGACACGTCCCCGGCGTCAGAGCGGCGGCGATGGCCGCCTGCGCAGCTCCGTCCAAACACGGCGGAAGCCACAGCCCCTCGAGGGGCTGCGCGACGCAGGGCAGGAAGGTGGCGCTGCCGCCGAGCGACAGGGGCCCATCATGGCGGCGAGGGCAATGGCCGCGGCGGGGAGCGAGCACACGCAGCCGCGCCCGGCCCCCAGGGCCCGCCACCGGAGCCGCCGCCGCCGCAGCCCGCCCTCGGCGCCCCCTCCCCCCGCTCCCGAGCTGTAGCGGAATTTTCTCTTCCGACACCGCCTTCAAGATGGCGGCTCCCCCTCCCGGCAACCCCTTCCGTCGTCCCCTGCAGCAGGCGCCGAGCCGCCGCCATCTTGTCCCCCGGCCCTCCCCCCCGGCCGATATTTACATAGCGAAAATCGGCCCGGGCGGCCTGCGGCCTTCACCTCACGCCTGCAGCCTTCGCCTCCCCGCCAGGCCTCACGGTCGCGCGATGCCCCGCGCCGGCCGCGCCGTCGACCAGCGGCCCCTGCACCGGCTCCCGGGCCCCCGGGCGACCCTCCCCCAACCCGCGGCCGTTCGCCGAGCGCGCGTCCGCCGCGGCTCGGGGCGGCCGGCTCCTCCCCGGGCCTAGCCGCGGCCTCCTCGGGCCTGGTCGGCGCCGCGCGCCACGCCGCCCGGCCCAGCGCGGAAGGGCGCCCCGAGGGCCGCCGACCAGGCCGGGAGCAGGCCGCCGCGCGCGCGCTAGGCCCCGCGGCCGCGGCGGCGCCCGGGACTCACCGGACGGGCGTGCGGGCGGCCGGCGACGGCGGCGGGGACTGCGGGCGGCCTTTCTCTGGAGCACTGGGCCGGGCTCCGGCTGGCGGGGCGGGCGGAGGGAGGGAGGAGGGGCCGAGCTCGGAGCTGACAAAAAGCGGCCCAGCTCCCCGGCACGGGCCCGCCGTCAGCACGTCACGTCACCGCCCGGGAGAGAGACCCAGGAAAATGCGGAAGGGGAGAGAGGCCCCCTCCTCCGCCCGCCGGGTCCCCCTGGAGCCCCGGGGCGGCGAAGCATCCGCCCCGCGGCCGGGAAGCCTAGTGGGCCTCGCTGCGACGGGGTCTCCGTGACAGCGCCCCCCTTCTGGCCACCTCCTCCGCGCTCCCGCCCGCCGCCGCCACACACGCGCCGCCGCCGCCCCGGCTGGAAAGCCCGCGTGGGGCCCGGCCGCCCCCCGCCATGTCCTGTGGGCCGCGGCCGCCCCCCGGGCCCTCCCCGGAGACACAGCGCCCGTCCTCACCCGTCCTGGCCCGGGCGCCCGCTCGAGTTGTTTGCAGGCCCTCAGACCCCCGCCCGCAGTAAATGTGTTTTCAGCCCCGTGGCTGGAGAAGATAAATTTAGCAACCCCCGCCGTCCCCCTGCTTTCGCTTTAAAAAAAAAAATCGTTGAAATAAAATGAAAATAGGCTCGCCCGTCTTAAGTGGGGATGTGGGAAAGGGGAGGGGTAGGAAGGGGATCCTAAAGCAACGACGAAACCATTTGATTTAATTTTTTAAAAATAAGCATGCAGCCAGAGAGCCCAACTGATTTTATTCGTTTGCGGGAGTGGGGAAGAAAAACAAGGAAGAGGGTTGGTTACATTTGAAACGGGTTTCGCGCATTGCAGCGAACAGAGATTTTTTTTTTTTAACGTATATTTTCTATATATATAAATCGGTGTTTCAGAGTGTGGGAGCCTATGAAATGGAAGTCTTGTGTAATTGTTTCATAAGATCAATTTTTTCACATTCTCCAATAAATACGGAGAGGGAGCAGAATTGGAAATGGGTGTTGTTTTTTTACAAACTTCCTGAAACAGCCTCTTAAAGTTTAAAAAGAAAACGGACTGGAGAGAAGGGGTGATATGTATTTGATTAAACAAAGCACTTACCAACCCCCAAAATGCGTATTTTGCTTTTTCATTCGTTTCAATGTTTAAGCTCTTTCCATACTAAACTTGGGACCCAAATTATGTTTTTAAAAGTTACACTTAAATGGTAAACTGTGGTTTTTAATCAGGATATCTGAAGTGCTTTATTTCTTCACTAAATGTTAGATAAAAACATTTTAAGCAGTACCGAACACAAAAGTTTTAACACAACTAGCATATGTTGTGAAATCTCATTTTAAATACAGAAGCCATATATTTTTAATTTCCTGGCATAACTTTTTAAAACTCCCAGAATGCAAGTCGTCCTTTCCCTCAGACATCTTACAAACCAAAGGTACAGAAAGAAGAAATCTCTGAGAATGTGCTGACTGGTAATTTTCCTTTCAAGACTTCAGCTTTGATTTTTTTTTCAAGCGGTTAAGTTTATTTTTAAAAAGATAAATGACAACATGTCTTCAGCATTTGTAGAAAACCCCCATCCGGCTATAATATAGACTCTATTCGGAGAAAGGTAAATATAAGTGAGAAAAGAGAAATATCTTGTATACTCACACTAATATAATTTCAAAAAAACTGATTACCAGCATTTAGATACTTTCCTTCCAAGCGCCTGTGTTTAATGCTATGGTATGTCAAGAATGGGGTCTCATCCATGCAACCATAAGCAGCATGAACACAAAACCTAATGTCAGCCTTCCTATTCGTTCTTCCATAATTACCATCAAATACTTCTAAGCCCACCAGTACAAAGCACTTAAGAGACTCAAGGAACACAAATGAAAAAAAAAAAATTTCCTCAAAAGACCAGAAGTAGTTTAGGTATTGATACTTTTATAATAAAAGAGCCCTTTGCCATTATTTTCCATGCATAAACACTTTGATAGGAAACAAGAAAAGGATAGCCTATTTCTATTAATTACAGAAAATAAACTTTTATTGAAGTCCCAACAAAAATTCGCCCGTAGATGATTATGCAGGTGAAATCAGCCATGCTTTTATTTTTCAAAAAAGGAGAAAGTAACTTCTACTTCAAATCCATTGTAAAGAACAGCGTATGATAAAAAGCATTTTACTAGAAATCCCCTTCATATAAAATACTTATGATAAAGTGAAGGCACAAAGGAAGTGTGAATGGCAGAGATCAGAAATCATTCCATGTTGCCCTGGCTGGCTAGCCCAGCTGTCCCAATATGCCAAGGTTGCAGGTTCAATCCCCAGTCAGGGTACATGCAAGCATCAACCAATGGACGAATAAATAAGTGGAACAACAAATTGGTGTCTTCCTCTCTCTCTCTCAAAACAATAAAAAAATTAGAAATCACCGAAACCGGTTTGGCTCAGTGGATAGAGCATCAGCCTGCGGACTGAAGGGTCCCGGGTTCGATTCCGGTCAAGGGCATGTACTTTGGTTGCAGGCACGTCCCCAGTGCGGGGTGTGCAAGAGGCAGCTGATCGATGTTTCTAACCCTCTATCCCTCTCTCTTCCTCTCTGTGAAAAATCAATAAAATATATTTTTTTAAAAAATTAGAAATCATTTGATGTTATAATAAAATCAAAACATAGTTTTTGAGAATATTCACAATTGAGCATTGAGACACCTAACATCACTGAACGCATTTGGTAATTAATCACTGGGTGATTAACCTGACACCTTGCACTTAAAGGACTTCCTACAGCCTACTAGCCTTGATACTTTTGTTCATTGTTTTAGTATTAAGGACCTATAGGATTCTGGGCACAGGGAATAAAAAGATGTGGTACTTGGAGAAGACTGAATAAGGAGGTTACCTATGGCAGAATAAAAACATTCTTAAGTCCTTCCATTTTCTCAAAACAAATCTGATTTAGGGAGATTGAGAGCGGAACATTTCACAGGTAGATACTGTGAATACAAAATAGATGATTACAAAGCAGTCAAGGGATTTTGGTTATGTGCTCAAATGTATTTGTTCCTTCAGAGCTGTTCATGTATATCAGATAGTTAAAAGCATCCACTCAAGGTTTTGACAATGTTTTAATAACTTAACTAAAAATTCCTGACATGTTTATAGGTCCTTGAGCCAGAAATAATACAAAGCCTTTCAATCATTTTTCCGGAGAAAGATTAGTCAGAAAAGAAGCTCTTAAAAAAAAGAAGGAAAAATACTGTTGATTTTTCACTTCACATCACTAACTGCTGAAAATCAAATAGAAAACAGTAAGTTATTGGTTTATGAGAAAATATAGACCTCGAATAATGTTGTGGTAATTATTTTATGTCCCAAATGTTAAAAAATACTTACTTTCCCTTAGGAAGGCTCTAATTTTATTGAACTAAGCACACCCTATAACAATTAACCATCTATCTGATACTTGATACTCAAGTCATCTTTTATGTACTTATCTTAACATGAGCAAGTTGCATCTCGTTGCAATTCAGCAGGCTATAATTAATGCCAAAGTAAGAATTTTTAATTTGAGTTTTTAAGCCACATGCCCTCCCCAAGGGAAATCATTTTAAAATGAATAATGACTGACAATTAGGTGATTTTCAAACAATATTTTATACACGAGTCATTAGTTGAATAAGACATTGTTGAATTCCTGAATATAAGTGAGAAAATAATGAGCATGCTGGGTGTCCAGATTGCTGGTTCTATGTACAATTTTCGACTAGAGGAACCACAGTTCTGAGACATGACTGATTCCTGAGCTGGAGTGGAAAAGTACAAGATAAACCAGGAATATCTCCTCATAACAGAAAGCTTACTAGGTGTCAAAAGGTGTCAGGAACCAGTTTACAGAGGTGCCCCTTTGCTAAAGATTGAAAAATTTAAATCTCAAAAGAATAATTGCTGCTGAAACCGGTTTGGCTCAGTGGATAGAGCATTGGCCTGCAGACTGAAGGGTCCCGGGTTCCATTCCTGTCAAGGGCGTGTGCCTTGGTTGCGGGCACATCCCCATTCAGGGGTGTGCAAGAGGCAGCTGATGGATGATTCTCTCATTGATGTTTCTGGCTCTCTATCCCTCTCTCTTCCTCTCTGTAAAAAAATCAATAAAATATATTTTTTAAAATATTTTTTAGAATGTGGTGATGGTTGCACAGCTTTGTGAATATACTAGAAACTAGGAAATTTTATGGCTCGTGAATGATATCTTGTGTGTTGTGTGTTTTTTTTTTTAATGATCACCTTTGGAGAATGCTACAGAACCAACTCATTACTTTGAAAACTAATAAAGGGAAAGATCAGGCACTTACACTGTATGAACTGTTCTCAGGTTAAACACATCGTTGATGAAGGGCATTTTCTTTTCATAGAAGTATTTCAAGGAATACAGGAAGACTTGCTAGAGTTAGACATCACCATTTTGCAGCCCCTAAGGAATCAATGGGCCTACGCAACAGTCATCAGTGGCTGCGAAGCAGAGCGACAACAAGACATATGCCTCATGATGGAAGTACACACCGCCGCTGATCCCATTGTCATTAGCTAGTTATCGATAATAGGAAAGGAGCAAAGGGGAAAGGCCAGGCATTAGAAGCATGTCATTTGGCCAGCTTTAGCCGGAAGTTGCAACTTTGCACTCCCCAGGGGACTGCAAGCCAACGCCCTGCAAAACATTGGGGGAGGGGATCTAAGGAAAGGAAAGAGATGCATCCCCAGTAAAGTTGGGGTGACATAGAAGAGGTACTTGCCTGTCAATCACACCCGGGGACAGAGATGGTTGGCCAGAATGGGCTTGATGACTGCAAACATGCAAAAATTTGGGAATAGCCGAAACCGGTTTGGCTCAGTGGATAGAGCATCGGCCGGCAGACTGAAGCGTCCCAGGTTCGATTCTGATCAAGGGCATGTGCCTTGGTTGCAGGCACATCCCCTGGGGGTGGGAGGGAGTGCAGGAGGCGGCTGATCGATGTTTCTTTCTCATCGATGTTTCTAGCTCTCTATCCCTCTCCCTTCCTCTGTAAAAAAATCAATAAAATATATATATTTTTTAATTTTGGGAATACATAATACCCTAAACAAAGGAGCTCTCTCTCTTGTTGCTTTCTTGTCATGCTTGACTATCGGCTTGCTGGACTCTTTTTTTGCTGCTGTTTTCTTGCATTCAGCCACAGGACCCAGGGCCATGCGGACCCCACATGCAACGGACTGATGGACTGCAGCAGGAAACCCAAGCTAAACTAGCCTGATGCTGGCCTGGCCCCAGCTCCAACAGGCAAAGGGAACTCTGGACACTGGCTCTGATTTTAGCTCTGCTGAAGCCCCTGCTACATGTCTATGGCTGGATTAAAGAAAATGGGACTCTGGAAACCGAGGGATATAATTACACAGAAATAAAGCTTTCTACTATATCTCATCCTCCCCTGTGAGCGTCAGAAAACTCCTTTTCTCTGGAGAGCACAAGAATTCCAACCTCACTAGCAACCAGGAGAGAGGAGGCCCCCTCCTATCCATGAGCACCGCTAGCCAAAAAAGTAAAACCTGAACTTGATCAAGCCTCTAGCTCTAACTGCCAATTTATAGGAAATACAGGGGACATGGAACCGCATCCATGAAACCCCAGGGATGCAATCGACTAAATCAAGATGGTGGGAAACTCTGGGACCTGCTTTCTTCAACAAATAAAGAGAAAAAAATTGGAGGGGAAACCATAGATAAGAAAAGACTTAAAAGACACATCCATCAATTGCTGTATATGAAACCTATTTCAATCTTGATTCAAGCAAGTGTAAAAAAAAATATGAGACAATTGAAGAAATGTGACCACTGAGTGGATTGCTGTCAACAATGACAAGATACATGTTGATATAAACAAATTCTTGTTAATTTGGTTTAGGTGTGATGATAGTGTGATTAGATCTTTAAGAGTACTTATGTTTTAGAGATACATTAATAAACTATATTTACAGATAAAAATAGGTAGCCTTGGAAATAATATGGGTGAGGACAGAACAGGGGTTGAGGGTGCAGTGGGTGGGGGATATAATTAAAATAAGACTGGCCAGCCGAAACCGGTTTGGCTCAGTGGCTAGAGCATTGGTCTGTGAACTGAAGGGTCCTAGGTTCGATTCAGGTCAAGGGCATGTACATTGGTTGCAGGCACTTCCGTGTACATTGGTTGCAGGAGGCAGCTGGTCAATGTTTCCCTCTAATCGATGTTTCTAGCTTTCTAGCCCTCTCCCTTCCTCTTTGTTAAAAATCAATAAAATATATTTTTTAAAAATAAAATAAAATAAGACTGGCCATGAGCACACAATTGTTTAAGTTGGATGATGGACACCTGAGGGTTTGATGTATTATCCTCTTTGTGTGTATATTTTAATTTCTCTCTCTCTCTCTCTCTCTCTCTCTCTCTTTTTTACATTTTATTGAATTTAATGGGGTGACATTGGTTAATAAAACTATATAGGTTTAGGTGTACAATTCTATAGTACATCATCTATATATTACATTGTGTGTTGACTACCCTAAGTCAAGTCTCCTTCCATCACCATTTATCCCCCCATACCCCTTCCTATTTCCTCTCTTTTCCCCTCTCCTCCTGCTTTCCTTCTGACTGTATATTTGGAATTTTCCACCGCAAGTCTAAAAAACAAGCAACAATACAAAGACAAAAACACTTTCACTATCAAAGAATCTTTGGAGTGGGGCAGCATTACGGATATTAGTTGCGCTTACTTTCTAAATCAATAAAACTAGACCACTTATGATTAAGAAAACTGCAGCGGTTTTCAAACTTGCAAGGGCACACCTTCCTAAAGATGCAGAGTCCTGGGCCTCAGTTCCCAGAAATTCTGGTTTTTAGCAGATCTGTGATAAAGCTCAGGAATCTACAATTTAACCAGCATTTCAGGTGAATACACAGACCGGTGGGCACACGCCAATGATACTATAAGAAATATTAGGCCGAAACCGGTTTGGCTCAGTGGCTAGAGCATTGGTCTGCAGACTGAAAGGTCCCAGGTTCGATTCCGGTCAAGGGCATGTACCTTGGTTTCGGGCACATCCCCAGTGGGGAGTGTGCAGGAGGCAGCTGATCTGTCTCTCTCATAAATGTTTCTAGCTCTCTCTCCCTCTCTCCCTTCCTCTCTGTAAAAAAAATCAATAAAATAGATATATTTTTAAAAAGAAATATTATTAGTACATTCTGGTAAAGGCCTCTTTGCTCCTATTTGTAAGTTTTGCTTGCAGTATAAAGAAGTAAAATGGCTGGATATGGCACGTTTTCAAGATTACTCTCCAAAATTACTATCCTAATATAAATTCCCTCCAGCAGAAGAGAATTCCCAAGTCCCCATTCCATGGCCAACACTTGATGTGCTCATGCTTTTTCCTTTTTGCCAAGAACATAAGTATCTTACAGAATGACCTTTCCGTTAGCAACATTTGTTAAAGCAGCTCTCGAGAGCTCTCCCACATTTTGAACAAAGACTCCTTTTGAGCGATGTTTCATTATTGTAATTATTGTAATTATTCTAATTCAAATGACTTTTCGCCCCAAAATAGTTCAGTAAATATGCTCAAAGGAGCGACAACTACATATGACATTTTAAGGCAGAAATGTTCTCACCAGTAATCAGACATAATTCCTCTTCAGAGAATCTCAGATGGAATACATTTGAGTTGTGCTCTGTGTTTACATGAACTGCAAATGATTTTTACTTGTTTTTGCATTCAGGCATCAAGCAAATAGAAACAACCCGAATTGAGAGCAAAAACAGGAAGAAGCAGCTGGCAGAAATGTGGAAAGTTTCGCAATTCTCCAAAAGGTGAGGCAAGCCAAGGACACAGCAGTAATCTGAGTAAAACTGAGGTTTCTATAGAGTGGGAATTGCGCGTATGACTTCTAAGAGACCCAGCAATGGAACCCCCACTTTATGGTCATTATTGAGGAAAACTCACATGAAAATCAAGTGTCAGAGCGTTACATGATCTGGTCTGGTCAGTTTGGGAAGGTTTTAGTTTTTAAATATATTTTATTGATTTTTTTACAGAGAGGAAGGGAGCGGGATAGAGAGTTAGAAACATCTATGAGAAACATCGATCAGCTGCCTTCTGCACACTCCCCAATGGGGAGGTGCCCGCAACCAAGATACATGCCCCTGGCTGGAACCGAACCTGAATCACCTGAATCGAACCTGGGACCCTTGAGTCCGAAGGCCAACTTTTCATCCATTGAGCCAAACCAGTTGGGGCTGGGAAGGTTTTTGCTGGGGGGAAGGGGGGGAAGATTTTGGGAGAAGACCCAAAAAAATGGATTATGAAAAGGCTCAAACTGAGCCTGTGCTCTGGAGCAGAGCTTCTCAAACTACTGGGCCACAGGGTCCTGGGGACGTTGTGAAAAGGCTCCTGATGAGGACGGGGCCTGAGAGCCTGCATTTCCCAGGAGCTCCAGGGCGCCGCGGAGGGAGCAGGGCTCTCTGGGGTCCTCACTCTGAAGTCTGTCCCTGGGGAATCCTGCAGCGCAGACCCTGCCACTAGGAAGACAGTGGGCCAAGGACAAGGCAGGAACCCGTCTGGGGCCGGGCCTGTGGCAGCCAGTGGCTAGAGTCCTCCCGTGGGCACGGTGTGGCCCAGCAGCAACAGCTCTTGGCATGGATACTGCATCACCCACGTCCATGCCCCTGGGAACCGGTGCTCAGATGTGGAGGAGAAGGAGGAGAACGTTGACACGGGGACAATGATCAACAAATCACAGGTGCATGATGTTCCTGGCCAAGAGATACATGATGAAAGATGTTTTCTTTTATTTTTTTAATGTTCATTTATTGGTGAGAGGGAGGAGGGAGAGAGGGAGGGAGGGAAAGAGGGAAGAAGAGAGGGAGGGAGGGAAGAAGAGAGGGAGGGAGGGAGGGAGGGAGGGAGGGAGGGAGGGAGGGAGGGAGGAAAGAAGAGAGGGAGGGAGGGAGGGAGGAAAGAAGGGAGGGAGGGAGGGAAGAAAAGAGGGAGGGAGGGAAGAAGGGAGGGAAGGAGGGAGGGAGGGAAGAAGGGAGGGAGGGAGAGAGAAAGACAGAGTGAGAGAGAGAGAGATTTGTTGTTCCACTTATTTACGCATTCACTGGTTGATCCTTGTATGTAACCTGACCAGGGATCACACCAGCAACCTTGGCATATTGGGATGATGCTCTAACCAACTGAAATAGCCGGCCAGGACATGAAAGATCTTTTAGGTTTTTCTGAGTTTAAGGGCGAGCTCCATGTGTAGACTGAAGGAAGGAACTTGCCCCACCCATTTCAGGGAGGATTATCTAATCCAGCATTTTTCAACCGCTGTTCCACGGCACACTAGTGTGCCCCGAGATGTTGCCTGGTGTGCCGTAGGTGCAGACAAGACAAGAATTTTATAATTTTTCACTATTTTGTTTACTTAATATTTCATAATAAAGTAATTATAAAATACTTTCTTTGTGTTTATTTGATTCCTATTCAAGAGAATTACTTTATATATAGTCAATATAGGCACAGAGTTAAATTTTGTAACATTTTCTAATGGTGGTGTGCCTCGTGATTTTTTTCATGAAACAAGTGTGCCTTTGCCCAAAAAAGGTTGAAAAACACTGATCTAATCACACACACATGGCAATACGTTTTAGCTCCAAAAGCAAAGGGCCTGGGACCCTCAGGACAGGAGCAAACATCATTCGCTCTGCGCACTTGGTGCCCTGCGTGCCTTCTCTCCTGCAGCCTTCATACATTCCAAACCAGGGTGGTGCTGGCCTGGAAGGTGACCAGAGTCAGGAACTCCAGCTATGCTGTCCGGATCCCTTTGCTCTCCAGCTGCCTCACTCTCATTCCTCCAGACGCCCCGGCAGCTCCTGCTCACTTATCAGAGCTCAGTGACACCAGGAGAGAGAGGGAGTCTGTCCTGGTTTCACCAGAGAAGGTCTCCAGTTGTCTTTTTGCCCTGTGCTTGCCCTGGGATCCATCACAGTGGCCAAGGGAACGGGGTGAGAGAACTGGCCAGGGGCTGCGGGTCCTGTGATTGGAAATCCCCCCAGAATGAAAAGGGCGGAGCGAGAAAAGTAAGCGAATCAAAGAGAAGCTTTGCCAACAAAGGCCAAGGGCACACACGGGGAGGGGGGTCTCGGAGTCGCCCCGCTGGGCAGATGCGGGCAGTAAGGTTAGAGGTGGAGACACTTGCCCAAGGTCACACATCCATGTAAACTGAGGCGGTCAGAGTGCAAACCAAGGCGGTCCGACCAGCGTCCCTCCCCACTCTGCTCCCAGGCAGCAGAGGCCATTTGGGTTCAGACTCCTGCCACATCAGCTTTCAGAAGAAAATGGAGCAACAGCTAGACATTTTTAGAGAAAAAGGTTGTAACCAAAGATCCGTACACTCTGCCAAACTGTCTTTCACAATGATAGCTAACAAATATTACACACACACACACACACCCCGTGTGACAGTTCTAAGAGGACCTCGCACTCTTACACCTGAGCTGGGGGAGGCGAGGATGGCGTTCCGCTTCTGGAGTGACACATCCGTTTTCCAGGAGGAAACCTGGGCAGGGGTCTTCGGCCTGGGTCTTCTCTTTTTTTTTTAATTTAAAAATATATTTTATTGATTTTGTACAGAGAGGAAGGGAGAGAGACAGAGAGTTAGAAACATCAATGAGAGAGAAACATCGATCAGCTGCCTCCTGCACATACCCTACTGGGGATGTGCCCGCAACGAAGGTACATGACCTTGACAGGAATCGAACCCGGGACCCTTCAGTCCACAGGCCGACGCTCTATCCACTGAGCCAAACCAGTCAGGGCTTCTCTTGCTCCTCCTCCTGATTTTTAGATCCTCTGCCCTGTGAGCAAGCTGAAGCAGGACGGATCAGGTGGGACCCAGTACCAGCCTGAACTGTTGTCCTGCTGGGGAGACTGGGCGGGGAAGGGAGCTCCAGTCCTCTCCCTGCATCTATCTGCCTGGATGAGGTTTGGGCAACACAGAGCTGATGTGAGATGAGAGATTATGCCAGCCTGCCCTTCCTGGAGTGAAGACTGGCAGCGGGAAGAAAAGGGAGCCCCGCCTTCTGTGCTGAATTTTCCGATCCAGCTTTCCTCACACTGAGCTGCGGGGTGGGAAGCAGTTCGCGGCTCAAATGCTACAGACGCCCACTGTTCTTACTAAGGTTGAAGCAGGAAATTTTCTTGAATGAATGTTTCTATTTGCTGTATGTCCTTGGGACAAATTCCAGAGAGTTTAAATGGTTGGTTTTGGTTTTTGTTTTTTTTTTTTAAATAATTTTCACCAGCTAAATGGTTCTTTTACTGGGGAGAGTGTTAGTAGAGACTTGTCACCTCAACAATTCCCAGAGTCCCCTCAACGTTTTGGAAGTCAGCTGCCTCCATCAGGTGTTTTCTTTTGAAAGTGAAAAATACATTTGCGCCCTGACCGGTTTGGCTCAGTGGACAGAGCAAGTCCTGCGGACTGAAGGGTCCCAGGTTTGATTCCGGTCAAGGGCATGTACCTTGGTTGTGGGCACATCCCCGGTATGGGGTGTGCAAGAGGCAGCTGATAGATGTTTCTAACTCTCTATCCCTCTTCTCTTCCACTCTGTTAAAAATTTAAAAAATACATTTAGTAGCATTTTAAACTCAGGATTCACACATATTCCATGTGTTTCAATCCACTGCAATTACTTTTATTGGTGCTCAAATTATACCAACTGTGGCCAATGGGAATTTTTAAAAAATATATATATATATTATAGAGAGGAAGGTAGAGGGACAGAGAGCTAGAAACATCGATGAGAAAGAAATATCGACCAGCTGCCTCCTGCACACCTCCCACTGGGGATGTGCTCGCAACCAAGGTACATGCCCTTGACCAGAATCGAACCTGGAACCCTTCAGTCTGCAGGGCGATGCTCTATCCACTGAGCCAAACCGGCTTCGGAGAGCGGGAACTTTTTTAAGTTGGTGCCTGAGTCCTTCTGACATGGCCCTGACAGTTGTTCACAGCTTTCTTGCTATTAAAATGCTTGTGTGCATTCCCTCCCAGACACAGAGGATGCTTTGGAAAAACTTAAAAGGCGCGCTTAGCAGTATCACAAAGAGTATACATGTCTTCCAAAGAAAGGAGTTCGATAAAAGCAAACAGTCAAAAGGGAAAACAAACCAATTTTTAAAATCACCACGGATAAGACGTGGAAACAACCAAAGTGTCCCTGCAATAGAGGACTGGATAAGTGAAATAAGTCACTCAGCAAAAAAGCTAAGAACTCTATAATTTCACTCGTATGTGGGATATAAAACAGAAACTCATGGACACAAATATAAATAAATAAACCACAAAATCTTTTAAATCATAAGAAATAAAAATGATAAGGAAACATTAAACACAGCATAGAAAATATGACATAACTAATTAAAGGTATTTGTGATCATGAGAAATAGAAATGGAATCTACTCCCCTATTAAAGATTAAGATTCACAAATTGGACTAAGAATTCAATCTTGCTATTTTGGACATGGATGGACCCTAAAGAGTATTACGTTAAGTGAAATAAGTTGGACAGAGAAAGACAAATGCCATATGCTTTCACTTATATCTGGAACCCAACAAAACAAATGAACAAACAAAAGAGAAACAAACTCATAGATACAGAGAACAAACTGATGGTTGCCAGAGGCGAGGTTGGATGGGGGTTTGTGCAGAGAAGAGGAAAGGGATTAAGAAGTACAAACTTCCAGTTATGAAATAAGTCATGGGGATGTAATATACAGCATAGGGAACAGAGTCAATAACATTTAATAACTGTGTACAGGGACAGATGATTACTAGACTTGCTGTGTTGATCACTCTGTAAGGTATATAAATGTTGGATCACTGTGTTGTACACCTGGAACTAATATACTATTGTATATCAACTATAAATAAAAATAAATTTCAAAAATAAAATTTGAATTTCATATTATTTAAATGAATCACAAAATGAAATAAAAATTAACATAAAGAAAGGGGGAAACATATAAAACAAATGCAAATCAAGACAAATCAAAGATGGAAATATTTATATTAGTAAAATCTGACATTAAAAAGTGACACTGAGCCCTAACCAGTTTGGCTCAGTGGATAGAGCATCGGCCTGGGGACTGAAAGATTCCAAGTTTGATTCCAGTCAAGGGCATGTACCTTGGTTGTGGGCACATCCCCAGTAGGGGGTGCAGGAGGGAGCTGATCAATATTTCTCTCTCATCGATATTTCTAACTATCTATCCCTCTCCCCTCCTCTCTGTAAAAAAATCAATAAAATATATATTTTTTAAAAAGTGACACTGAGCCCTTGCCAGTTTGGCTCAGTGGATAGAGTGTTGGTTGTCCTGCGGACTGAAGGGTCCCAGGTTCGATTCCAGTCAAGAGCATGTACCTTGGTTGCGGGCATATCCCCAGTAGGGTGTGTGCAGGAGGCAGCTGATCGATGACTCTCTCTCATCGATGTTTCTAGCTCTCTATCTCTCTCCCTTCCTCTCTGTATAAAATCAATAAAATATATTTTTAAAAATGTACAGGGAAAGGACACACTATAGCAAGAGCCTGAAAATCAGAATACACATCACAGCATGGGACTCACAGCAGCGGTCTGGAGAGGCCAAGTGCAGGCTCCTTGTCTCTCCCCTGCCCCAGGCCTAGAATCAGCCATTTCTTCAAGGAGTCCTGGTTCCATGTATTGGAGAATGGTGTTTAGAAACAAAGGTCTGGATGTGTTCTCCTTGCTGCTGAGTGCCACTGCTTCTAGGCCATCACAGCGCGCAGAGCCAGGAAATATATCTAAGTATACTACCTCACGTATACTTACATATCTCTATTTCTGTATCTACCAACTAGATTACAGTATTTATGTACAGTTCTTTTTGTCATTAGTTTTACATTATGTAATCAAAGCACCATCTTTCTTTCTTTTTTTTAGGTATAATTGACACATGATGGGTGTCAGGTGTACAAAAACAATGGTTCAATAGTTGATCACCACAATGTCTATTTAACACCCATCACTGTACATAGTTCAGAATTTTTTTTAAAAAAGTACATATATATATATATATATATATATATATATATATATATATTTTTTTTTTTTTTTTTACAGAGAGGAAGGGAGAAGGATAGAGAGAAACACTGATGAGAGAGAAACATCGATCGGCTGCCTCCTGCACACCCACTACTGGGGATGTGCCTGCAACCAAGGTACATGCCCTTGACTAGAATCGAACCTGGAACCCCTGAGTCCGAAAGCCGACGCTCTATCCACTGAACCAACGTTTATTATTAAAAAAAATTTAATGTAGCCCAGCCAATGTGGCTCAGTGGTTGAGCACAGACCTATGGACCAGGAGGTCAAGGTTTGATTCCCAGTCAGGGCACATGCCCAGGTTGTAGGCTCAAACCCCAGTAGGGAGAGTTCAGGAGGCAGCCTATCAATGATTCTCTCTCATCACTGATGTTTCTATCTCTCTCTCTCTCCATCTCTCTTCGTCTTTGAAATCAATTCTTTAAAATCTTAAAAAAAAAAAGACATCCATGTCTTAATCCCCTCGATCGATGACTGTTACATCATATGGCAAAAGGGACTTTGCAGATGTGATTAAGTTAAGGATCTCAGGCTGACACCGGTTTGGCTCAGTGGATAGAGCGTCGCCCTGCGGACTGAAAGGTCCCAGGTTCAATTCCGGTCAAGGGCATGTACCTTGGTTGCAGGCACATCCCCAGTAAGGGGTGTGCAAGAGGCAGCTGATCGATGATTCTCTCTCATCGATGTTTCAAATTCTCTATCCCTCTCTCTTCCTCTCTGTAAAAAATCAATAAAATATATATTTTTTAAAAAGTTAAGGATCTAAGGATGGAGATTATCCTGGATTATCCAGGTTGGTCTTAAATGTCATCACAAGGGTCCTTAAGAGAGAGCTGTAAGAAAGTCAAAGGAGCCTAAACCAGTTTGGCTCAGTGGATAGAGCATCAGCCTGCTGACTGAAAGGTCCCAGGTTTGATTCCAGTCAAGGGCATGTACATTGGTTGCGGGCACACCCCCAGTGGGAGGTATGCAGGAGGCAGCTGATCGATATTTCTAGCTCTCTATCATTCTCCCTTCCTCTCTGTAAAAAATCATAAGATATATATATTAAAAAAAAAAAAAAGTCAAGGGAGGTAGGAGGAGTCATGAGAATGGGAGCCAGAGGTTGGAATGTTATGAGGAAGGAGTCAGATAAGGAATACAGGAGGCTTCCAGAAGCTAGAAATGTCAAAAAAACAAGTTTTCCCCTAAGGCTCCAGAAGGAACCGGCCCTACCACACCTCAACTTTACCCTAGTGAGACTGACTGCAGACCCCGGCCTCCCAACTGGAAGAGAATACGTTTGTGTTGCTGTAAGCCACCAAGTTTGTGGCCGTTTTTTACAGCAGCCATATTCCTATCGCTATACACGTCCCTCTGGCTTTGCCTTTTCCAAAATGTCACATGAGCGGAAATATACAATACTTTTGGGTCTTTGGAGCCTGGCTGATTTCATTTAACAAAATGCATTCAAGATTCATCCATGCTTATGTGATGTATATTTTACCACTCAAAAGAGATTCTCTCATGTCGAGTGAATCGGTAGATATTTCCCTCACTGACTAGTGTCCCATTGTAATCATCTACCAGTTTATCACCCACCTGCTGAAGGACATCTGGTCATTTCCAGTTTTTGATGAAGAGAGCTGCTATAAACATGTGCACATAAATTTGTGTGTGCACATAAATTTTCAATTAACTTCGCTACTAAAACTCATGGGTATTCATAGCTTTTAGGACATGGAGATGTAAATTTAAATAACCATTACCCGGGAAACACATTATTAAGTAGTACAAACAGAAAGAAGCACTGGCCTTTTAAGGCCAAGGTTACTTTCACAGAACAAGCCAGAAGTTCTGATTTCCAGATGTCTTACAAGACCCAAAAGTATTATATGGTTAGACATAACATTTTCAAGGACATTTTAAGAAACAAGAAAACCATCTTATTCTGTTTCTGAAATTTCTTTCTTTCTTCCTTTCTCTCTCTCTCTCTCTCTCTCTCTCTCTCTCTCTCTCTCTCTCTCTCTCTCTCTTTTAAGAGAGAGGAAGAGATAGAGAGAGAGACGTCGACCAGTTATCTCCCATATGTGCTCTGACCAGGGATCGAACCCGCCACCTTTTGGTCAAAAGAACAGTGCTCCAACCAACTGGGCTGCACTGGCCGAGGGTGTTGCTGGGATTTCTTACCCCAGCAGTTAGGCGGGCCTGTGGGTTTCCAGTTCAAATGCCGAAATCCCGTTATTTAGAACTGAGGGACATAAAGACAGCTCTAAGAAGATCAAAACTTAATATGGAGCCCTGCCGAGACCGGTTTGGCTCAGTGGATAGAGCGTCGGCCTGATGACTGAAAGGTCCCGAGTTCGATTCTGGTCAAGGGCATGTATCTTGGTTGCTGGCACATCCCCAGTGGGGGGTGTGCAAGAGGAAGCTGATTGATGATTCTCTCTCATCGATGTTTCTAACTCTCTATCCCTCTCTCTTCCTCTCTGTGAAAAATCAATGAAATATATATATATATATATATATATATATATATATATATATATATATATATTTTTTTTTTTTTTTTTAAATGGAGCCCTAGCCAGTTTGGCTCAGTGGATAGAGCCTTAGCCTGTGAACTGATTCCGGTCAAGGGCACATGACTGGGCTGTGGGCTTGATCCCCAGTGGGGGATTTGCAAGAGGCAGCCGATCCATGATTCTCCCTCATCATGGATGTTTCTATTTCTCTCTCCCTCTTCCTTCCTCTCTGAAATCAATAAAAATATATTTTAAAAATAAAACTTAATATGGGAAAGAAAGGAGCAAAATAGAATTATAAACAATGAAAAATGATCATGTAGTGTTTTCCATCTATAGTGTGAATTAAAAAAACCTGACAATGAATATTTGAATTTCTGATTTATTATATTGGCAATACATTCACCCCTGGTCCTTAGTATTGTCTGCTTATGAAACTTGTCAAATCGTTTCATGAACTCAGTAAAACATTCTGCTTTTTCCAACAGATGTGCAATGACACCTCTGCCAGTGGAGTTTTGCCTGAACAAAGAAAAAAAGAAGTCATTGGAACATAAAAATGACAAAAATTTTTCCATAAGGGCCAAACTACAGAGGAAGGATTCCAAGTCACAACCCTCAATGCAAACTCAGGTATGAGTCAAGTCATACCCAAATGGCTTGTAAAACCACCTACAAAGTGTATAACAAATATCTGTTGGTATATGGGACTTTTTCTTACTTACAAGCTAACAAGGTAGCCTCTTTCCATTCCCTGGAAGCCAGCAGCACAGTAAGTATGAGCATCAGCAGCATGCTTGCATGGGGGATACAGCATACTTAAAATGTCCACTTCCTCGAGTCCCACAGGGAGGATGTGGAGGGGCCCAGATAGACACACTTTGTACCCAATGCAAGTTTGCATCGCAGCCAAGAAATACTGGCCTTGGGAATTCACATCTTTTTTAAAAAATATTTTTAAAATATATTTTATTGATTTTTTACAGAGAGGAAGGGAGAGGGATAGAGAGGTAGAAACATCAATGAGATAGAAACATCGACCAGCTGCCTCCTGCACACACCCTACTGGGGATGTGCCCACAACCAAGGTACATGCCCTTGACCGGAATCGAACCCGGGACCCTTCAGTCTGCAGGCTGATGCTCTATCCACTGAGCCAAACCGGTTTCGGCAAAAAAAAAAAACAACAAACACATATATATATATATATATATATATATATATATATATATATATATATATATATAATTGATTTTTAGAGAGGGAGAGGGAGAGAGAAACATTGACGTGAGAGTGCAACATCCATCAGCTGCCTCCTGCACACCCCCTATCCAGGATTGAGTCTAAAACCCAGGCATGTGCCCTGACGGCATAGAACCCAAAACCTTTCGGTGCATGGGACAATGCCTAACCAACTGAGCCACACTGGCCGGGGCTGACCTCACATCTTTTATGGCAAAACTGCTCTCTGTCCCAGGAGATAGCATCTCCTCTCTCCGGGCAAGTCCCTGCAAATATGGCCTTGAGAGATGAAACCCCAGGTAGAGGGTCAGAGCCTCGCATTCTTGGCATTCAAAACAAGAACATCAGGGACACTCTGGGCTCTGGCCGATTGTATCTCCCAACAATATTATGCCTCGAGAGAAAATAAGCCATCTCTCCTTCCACATGAAGTGAACAATAAGACATAATGCTCAAAGTTTTATCCCTAGGAATATTTCCCTTCCCATCCATTTTTACCCAGTGACAGCAAACTGGGTTTTGCTGTTGAACAATCATAGAGAACTTTCTGGAAGCCATAAATGTGAGTTAAGGAAAAAGTATATCAGAGGGAGCAAACACTTAGCAGGGCTGTTTGTTGGTTTTTTTCAATATGTATTCATCTTTATCTTCTCAGTATCAATGGAAATATTACAGGAGAAAGGGTTTATTTTTAAATGAAGATTCTATAGAAAATTATTAATAGTGTTGTCTTCCATATATTTCCTAAGATGGTGGTTCCCTTTCGATTAATATGTCTATCTTATCATAGGGTTGGGGTCTTTTGTTTTGTTTTGTTTTTGAGAGAGAGGGGAAGAGGGAGACAAAAACACCAAGGAGAAACAGTAACATCGATTGGCTGCCTCCTGCACACCCACCCCCTGCTGGGGACAAGGGATGGAGCTTGAAACCCAGGCATGGGCCCTGACCAGGAATCAAACCGGTAACCTCCTGGGCCATGGGTAGATGCTCAACCACTGAGCAACACCGGCCGGGCTTCATAGAGTTTTAATAATATTAGCCTAACATAAGCAAAATAAATCTCATAGCGATGGCACACACACACACAAAAAAATGACAAACGGCCAAAACCGGTTTGGCTCAGTGGATAGAGCATCAGCCTGTGGACTGAAAAGTCCCGGGTTCGATTCCGGTTTTGGTTGCGGGCACATCCCCGGTGTGTGTGTGTGTGTGTGTGTGTGTGTGTGTGTGTGCAAGAGGCAGCTGATCAATGATTCTCTCTCATTGATGTTTTTAACTCTCTATCCCTCTCTCTTCCTCTCTGTGAAAAATCAATAAAATATATATTTTTTTTAAAAATGACAAACGTGCCAAAACCGCTTTGGCTCAGTGGATAGAGCGTTGGCCTGCGGACTGAAAGGTCCCAGGTTCGATTCCGGTCAAGGGCATGTACCTTGATTGCGGGCACATCCCCAGTGGGGGTGTGTGCAAGAGGCAGCTGATCGATGATTCTCTCATCGATGTTTCTAACTCTCTATTCCTCTCTGTAAAAAAATCAATAAAATATATTAAAAAATAAAAAATAAAATTAAATTTAAAAAAAAATGATAAACGTTTTAAGGATATCCAAACTTTAGCTTGCCACTGTTAAGCCCATGGGGGTTTAAAGCACTTCTTCCTACGCATTATTTGTGCTTTCTGACTAGCTGGGACTCCATCGCATGCACAACGTTATCATTTCCTAATGGAATTGCCACATCCAATTTCCTTTTTCCACGGATCAGAAAACACCTATTACCTGGTAGTCATTTCAAGTGGCATACACCCCTCTCCTTTCACGTCCCACGTTTCCTGCCTTCCCTTTCTGAGGGAACCCGCCCAGAAAGGGGAAGGCAAAGAAACCCTTCCCAGGGGCACAGAGCAGACAGAGAGGAGGGGAGTGGATCTCGAAGGGCAAATGGGAGATAGCCAGCACAGCCCATAAATGGCATTGATGTCACTGGTGTGATTTTCTAAACCATGAAACCGTTCTTGGGAGTGTGCCAAACAAAACAACACACACTCCTCTCAGTTTGTATAGTGGTTCCGTTCCTGGAAAATTCCAGGATATTAAAACTGTGCGTAAAAGACTGTGAGTTATGCTCGCTTCAGCGGCAATATACTAAAATTGGAATTATCCAGAGGAGATAAGCGCAGCCCCAGTGCTAGAATGACATGCAGCTTTGTGAAAGCATTCCATATTTTTTTTTTAATTCAATTTCAGAAGAAAAAAAAAGAAGAAGAAGAAGAAAGTACTCGGAGTGTAGATGCAGAATGAGATTGGGTTTAGGCTCAGACAATGACAAATAGGCTTCTCATATATGTGACTTTCTCAGGGGACATTTGAAAATTACATAAGAGGTCGGAAAATCTGTCCTTGGAAGAATGTCACATGCATTAAGGAACATATGACATTCTTGGCTCCTTCCCATTGACTGCCAGGAAGTCCCTGCCAGGGGAGTCCTGTCAATCACTGTCCCAACCCCACAAGTGTCCAAAGCACAGCCTTGGGCGGTGCTGCCCTTCGTGAGGCCCACTCTCCTAATGAGACATTCTTCCTTGCAGAATTTGAGTTTGCTATTTCATCCTCCTAGTGTCCGGGGACAACACAAAATGGAAGGAATGACTTAATGGATGGGTCCTTGTTCAATCCAACACACGAAAGTCTATGGCCCAGTGACCGAACGTTGACTGCCATTTCTGGCGACCCATACTTGTGAACTTGAATGTTCTGATTTAGTATCAATAAAAACCAAGAAAATAACTGGATGTGAAGCTCACAGTTCATAGGGAGCCCGATAAAAGTTCTCAAAGAGCCATGTTTCGTGTCACTTGGTATTAACCTATAACATTTTGCTACGTTTAACTTATACATTTTAAGTAATGAATACACATTATATAACATTACAAAATATAGACACAAAAGTAAAAACATCACATACTGTGGTAGACAGAAAAATGGTCTCCCCTCAAAGATGTCCATGACTTAATTCCTTGAATCTTTTTCATGTCAAAAGGAACTCTGCAGATGTGACTAAGTTAAGGATCTTTTTTATTTTTTATTTTATTTTTTTAAATATATTTTATTGATTTTTTTTACAGAGAGAAAGAGAGAGGGATAGAGAGTTAGAAACATCGATGAGAGAGAATCATCGATCAGCTGCCTCTTACACACCCCCCACTGGGGATGTGCCCGCAACCAAGGTACATGCCCTTGACCGGAATCAAACCCGGGACCTTTCAGTCTGCAGGCTGACGCTCTATCCACTGAGCCAAACCGGTTTCGGCAAGGATCTTTTTTAAATTATTATTATTGATTTGAGAGAGAGAGAGAGAGAGAGAGAGAGACAAGGAGAGGAGAAGAGAAGAAAGGAGTGAAAAAAGAGAGAGATCAATTTGTTGTTCCATTTATTTATGCATTCATTTGGTTGATTCTTTTTAAAAAATATATATTTTATTGATTTTTTACAGAGAGGAAGGGAGAGGAATAGAAACATCGATCAGCTGCCTCCTGCACACCCTCTACTGGGGGTGTGTCCGCAACCAAGGTACATGCCCTGGGCCGGAATCAACCCAGGACTCTTCATCCACAGTCCGATGCTCTATCCACTGAACCAAACTGGTTAGTGCTCATTAGTTGATTCTTATGTGACCTGACCAGGGATTGAACCCACAACCTAGCATATCAGCACAACAGCCTAACCAACTGCGCTACCCAGCCAGGGTTAGGATCTTGAGATAAAGAGATTATCCTGGATTATCCTTGTGGGCCCCAGATAATCACAGGGTCTTTATAAGAAAAAGCAAGATAGTCAGAGGGCAGAGGTGATATGAAGATAAGAGCAGATGCTGGAATGATGGGGCAGAGCCAAGGAATGTTAGCAGCCTCCAGGGCTCGAAAAAGCAAGGAATGAGTTCTCCCCTGGCGCCTCCATTAAAGTCTGCGGCGTTTTAAAATCTATCATCTCTCTACACCAGCGTTTTTCAACCGCTGTTCCGCGGCACACTAGTGTGCCGCGAGATGTTGCCTGGTGTGCCGTAGGTGCAGACAAGACAAGAATTTTATAATTTTTCACTATTTTGTTTACTTAATATTTCATAATAAAGTAATTATAAAATACTTTCTTTGTGTTTATTTGATTCCTATTCAAGAGAATTACTTTATATATAGTCAATATAGGCACAGAGTTAAATTTTTTAACATTTTCTAATGGTGGTGTGCCTCGTGATTTTTTTCATGAAACAACTGTGCCTTTGCCCAAAAAAGGTTGAAAAACACTGCTCTACACTTATTAACTGGTGTTCATCTTTGAAGTAGAGCCCCCCCCTTATCCATTGGGAATATTTGGTTATTGAAATACAGATTCTACTGGAAAGGCAAAAAAAAAAATTCTCCACTCTTTACTATTAATAGCCAAATTACCTACCGTGTTTCCCCGAAAATCAAACATCCTCCAAAAATAAGACCTACTTACAGGTTTCCTTCTGAGTGAAATAGAAGGCATCCCCCCGAAAATAAGCCCCCCCCCACGCTAAACATGAGAGATTTGGTCCACTGATTCTGAAAGAAATGGAGTCACAAGAAATTCTCCAGGAAATTCAGGAATTGGATTGTTAGGATGATGTTCCAGAAGATGATGACATGATTGTCATTGAATAAATGAGTCAATTCTTGGTACTGTAGGATTCACAGTTTGTCTGGTTTGTGCTGACAACTACCGTACTACTGTACCGTATACAGGTAATAAATTTCCTTTATTTTCATTTAACAATAAATGTGTACCATATTCTTCTTCATGGAAAAATAAGACATCCCCTGAAAATAAGACCTAGCGCAACTTTGGGAGCAAAAATTAATATAAGACACTGTCTTATTTTCGGGGAAACAGGGTAGTAAGAGTTGAATAACAGCCGCCTCAAATGGTGACAAGTAAACCTTTTCAGACTTTCGAGCATCATTATTAAACCACGGCTTTTCATAGATTCCACCTGTTTCAGTTCATTGCCACCGTGAGGCTTCATAATCCTCTAAATGCCCTGACTCCGGCCAGGGCAACGTGACCCCACTAATCTTTGAGAACTACTGATTTCTAGCATAACAAAATCTCCCTGGCTTTCCTTGTACTGAGGGCAGCCACCAGCTGACAGCCAGCAAGAAACGGAGACCCTCACCTCCGTCCAGCAGCCCGCAAGGAATGAAAAGCTGCCAACAGCCACGTGAGCGTGGAAGCAGACGCAACTGGAGACGCAACTGGGCGGGCACCTTAATTGAAGCTTTGTTAGTCTCTGAAGCAGAGCATCTAGCTAAGCCATGCCATGCCCAGACAACTGGCCCGCAGAAAAAGAGAGAGAATAAATGTGTCTTGTGTTAAGCCTCTAAGTCTGTGTTAATATTGTTAAATAGCAGTAGATAACTAATGTACTATTTAATAATGGGTTTATGTGAATATTTCCAATTCAATTTTAATATTCTAGTGGTTTCTTTAATTTCTTAGATTTTATCCTATTATTATTTTTTTTTTTATAAATAATGGATCTTCTGGCCCTATCCCCATGAGGACTGCACACCAAATTGTGAATATAAGGGATCCCTGAAAATAAGGGATCTCTTGTCCTTTGTATTTTTTCATTCTTCCTCTCTTTGAAGGGGAACATTTATTCCTTAATATTTTTTTCTCCTATGGCCTTGCTCATTTAAGTAAACTAAGTCTATGAAATCACTTCAAAATAATTTTTAGCCCTAGGATTCCTTTAAATTATTACTGTAATATTTCTTGGTAATGTAGTACTTCATGGTTTAAAGTGAATTTTGCATGTATAAGTTTCTCTAGTAAATTTTGGAACAACATTCAATTAATAGAAATTTGATATAGGCAAAATTAGAATACAAATTATTTGCTTCTCTCTAATTGTTTATTTCCCCAAACAAGGCACACTTGTGCTTTTAAAATGTTTAAAAAACAAAACAAAACAAAACAAAACCCACACAGTTAAATACATAGTTTGAGTCTGTATTTTTAATAAATTTATGAAATAGAAATTCAAAGTTCAAGCTCTGGACAACCATTTATGAAGAACAAAGATGTGCCTAATTTAAACCAACCATTTCTTTTTAATATTTAGTAAGAAATATTTATTTTATCATTAAATTATACAAATACATTAAAATTTGCATTATTTCTGCTCAAAAACTAAATGTCTTCAAACATCCACTTGAAATGATGTTATTAATACTAATAAAAGAAAAATACTCAGATTCATTTTTAATACTTATTTATCACTTTCAGGTTTAACACATGATGTTATAGAACAAATGATTCAACCTGACAAATAACATTTCCCAAAAGTACCATTTTCAGTAACAATTTTTCTCTATTGACTGAGACTTGACAATAAATATTGTAAAATATCTCACAACCACCCTGCACATGGGTCAATAAATATTACTGTAATATATTTCATAGAAAGTAGCAGGGCAGGTTTTATAGAAGCTTAAGAAACAATGGTTAAGTTCTTCTGACCAAAAATATACCCACTAAGGAGGAGATTAAGTTAAGTCAAAGAATTTTCTGGCGCAACTTTGTATGTTCCTCAAAACTCTGTTCTGTCATGAAACTTTTTTTCTGGATTATTAGTGCATTAAAGAGGTTGAGGGAACATTGAGAAAAAGGTCTGGGTCTAATATAGAACCTGGCATATCAACCCAATTAATGTTAAATAAATAAGTTGACAATTACTGGAAGGAAAGTAGGAAGGAGTGCAAAGGGTCTAATGAATGACCTTAAGTGGCTTTAAGTTACTATGAAATATATTTAAGGTAATAAAGAAATACAAAGCAATTAAGGACTGAAGGAAGTTAGCCAAAACCTTAGTGAAGGCTGATTTCCATGAAGCAATGAAAGAAATAGGTTATAAACACAAAAATGAAGCTTATATAGATTGTAGGTATGACCTCTATTTTAAAATTTTGGAATCCATGTCATTTTGTTTATAAAAGGATTAGTATAACCTTTGAGATTGTGAGAAACTGGAAATCTATACTCAGATCTCACAACTTATCCAGTCTTTGACCAAACAGCAACTTCAGTCAAGAGAGACAGCATTGTCACTGGAGTGCTATTGGGCTCAACAGGAAAAATACTGCCCTCTGTGGGGCATTATGGATGGTTATTGATACTTTTTTTTTTTTTGACATGTTGGAGTGAAACTACAAAACATTAATGATAAAGGGAATCTTAAAAGCCACAAGAGAAAAAAGGTATTATCACTAAGAAATTAAAATTAGATAACCGACAGACTTTGTATAAGTCACCAACTCTGCCAAAAGACAGTGGAATGATATTTTCAAAGTGAAAAGGGGAAATATTACCAACATAGCATTTTAAACCTAGATAAATTACCACTATAAAGGCAAAATACAGACATTTATAGACATAAAAAGTAGTTTACCACTGATAGAAATACTGTGGATGTGCTGATTTATGGTGCCAGCCAAAATGGAATAAGCCCACTATAGTCTATCTCTCCCACTTAGAACAACTACAATCTCGGGGGGGTGGGGGGGAGATACACCAAAGCAACTACCTGAATACTATGAAATGTCAGCAAAATCAGGTGCATTGAGAAGGGAAGTAAAAATTTGAAGAGGTGAGGGGTGAGTTACCCATATATTTTAGCTACTTTCTCTCCCAACATTGATCAGAGAAGAAATCTCCAGCAGAGCTTGCTTAGACAGTACACAGAGAATACCTCCAATGAACCCTATACTCTGGCCAGACAACTGAGAAAATGTGCCCCTGAAAGTTGGAAGTGTGGAAGGAATCACAAAAAGGAGATTGCTGGAGGAGTTGATTCTGTACATGAACTAGCACAAATCCCAGACTCAACTCTGAGCTGAGCATGCATGGGACAGACCCAAAGCAACAAAGCAAAGACTTTGAGAACTAAACTATTATATAAAAACACTCCTCAACCAACTCCTGAGTAAAGCACATGGGGGATAAGACCAAAGTACCAGAGCAGCGGCTTTTGAACCAACATTGGGACCACTGCACACAAAGCATGTAGTCTCAACCTAACCAGGTTGATTGCCTGCTTTAAAAAAAAAAAAAAAATCTCATCCACCGGAGACTTTAACAGGACCCAGATCCTTACAACGTAAGATTCATAATATCCAGTATACAATCCAAATTATTTGACATACAAAAAATTGAGAAAAACATGGCTAATTCCCAAGGGAAAAGACATTCAACAGATGCCAAATCCAAGATAACTCAGATGTTCAAATTAACAGACAGACTTTAAAGCTGTTATAATTATGCTCTATGAGGTAAACACGCCCTTTAGATAAATGAAAATACAGTTCTCAGCAGAGTAAAAATAAACTATAAAAATTACCAAATGGAAATTTTAGAGGGTAAAAATACAATATATAAAATTAAAAATTCATTAGATGAGCTCAATAGAAGTAGATGTGTTAATATATATCTATATACACTGAGTGGCCAGATTATTATGATGTCTGAACACATAATAATATGGCCACTCAGTGTATATTCTATATAATAAAAGGCTAATATGCAAATTGTCCCTTCAACCAGGAGTTCAACCAGCAGGCAGGCTGGCCAACCGCCCATATCTCCTTCCCCTGGCCAGGCTGGCCGGACCCCACCCATGCACAAATTCATACACTGGGTCTCTAATCCTCTAATATATATATATATATATATATATATACTGAGTGGCCAGATTATTATGCATTCAGAGATCATAATAATCTGGCCACTCAGGATATATATTCCTTATTTTATATATAACACAAAATATCACATATATTGTATTTATATAATATATATTATATATCTTTATAGAGAGAAAAAGGTGAAGATTATGTAGGTTGTGAGTACAACCCCTACTTAAAAATTTGGAATCCATATCATTTTGTCTATAAAAGGGAATTAGTCCAGCCTTTGAGACCATGAGAAACTGGAGCTCTACAGCCCCGATTTCACAACCCACTCAAGTCTCTGGCTAAATGTAGCCTCAGGAGATACAGCAATTGTCTCAAAAGTGCTATAGGCTCAACAGAGACAATACTGCCCTCTAAGGAGCATTCTGGAAGTTTGTGGGTTTTTTGAAACAGCAAAATATCACTGACAAAGAGGGGAGAAAAAGCATGCGCGCACGCGCGCACACACACACACACATTCTTACAGAATTGTGGGGCTGGCAAATCTAAAATCTTCAAGGCAGGCCAGCAGACTAGAGACCCAGGGAAAAACTGCAGTGTTAAGTCCAAAGGCAGAATTTTTTCTTCCTCAGAGGAGGTCAGTTTTTTCACTTAATGTCTTTAACTGAGTGGATAAGGCCCACCCACATTATTGAGGATATTCTGGTTTACCATTGATTTAAATGTTAATCACAATTAAAAAAAAATACCTTCACAGATGATCCAAGGTGGTGGCAGAGTAGGTAGAAGTCACACACACTTCCTCCTAGGACCAAACTGAAAGTACAACAAAAATAAAGGAAAATTAACCTAAATAACCAACTGAATACTAGCTGAACAAAAATCTTATTAGCAAGGATTTACAGAAGAAGCCATACCGAGACTGGTATGAAGAGTGGAGATGTGACCCATACCCACGTGCAGTGGCTGAGAATCCAGAGGGATATCTCAGCTGCAGAGGTTCCCCCTGCCAAGAGCATGGAGTCTCAACCCCAGCAGGGCTCCCAGCCAAGAACACTAGAGCCGGGAAGAGGAGCCCACGTAACACCTGGCTGTGAAAATCAGTGCGAATTCTGTCCACCAGGGCAACGGTCAGCCAACTCATTAGTCAACAGAGCCAAATATCAACAGCACAACGATTGAAATGTCTTTTGAGAGCCACATTTTTTAAACTTAAACTTCTTCTAACGCCACTTCTTCAAAATAGACTCGCCCATGCCGAAGCCGGTTTGGCTCAGTGGTAGAGCGTCGGTCTGCGGACTGAAGGGTCCCAGGTTCGATTCCAGTCAAGGGCATGTACATTGGTTGTGGGCACATCCCCGGTGAGGGGTGTGCAAGAGGCAGCTGGTCGATGTTTCTCTCTCATCGACGTTTCTGGCTCTCCATCTCTCTCCCTTCCTCTCTGTAAAATATCAATAAAATATATATATTTTTAAAAAATAGACTCGCCCAGGCCGTGGTATTTTGTGGAAGAGCCACACTCAAGGGGCCAAAGAGCCGCATGTGGCTCGCGAGCCGCAGTTTGCCGACCACTGCATCAGGGAGATGGGGTCTGTTAGAAACTCAGGCACCCTCTTAAAGAATCAGAGCATAAAATCTCACTCACAGCACTCACCGTGGGCTCCAGAGGAGGGAAGGAGGCTCAAAGAAGAGACTGGAGAGACTGGGTTGTGTGGCTCCGAGGAGAGAGCTAAAGGGACAGCCGCCAGGGGCCCTGTGCGGAGTCCCTCTCTCACGTTCCCACAGATGCTCAAGCCTGAAGAGGAGTCAGATGCCTGCGCCTGTAGGGTAGAATTTCCTGAAGGCCTCTTGAGGATGAACTCAGGGGGTGTCAGAGACTGAGTTATATGACTCTGGGGCAGAGACCACGCCTCCTACCACGAACCTGACTGGAGCTTATCCCCAGAAGAAATCCACTAGCCCCACCCTCCCAACCCCCAGTGGCCCCTCCCTGCCAACCTGGTGTCCTGCAGAATTGTCACCTGGCTGTGGCCAGCCTGGGCTTGCAGTGCAGTTTCTAGAAAAGCTCTGGGCAGAATCAGGCAGAGACTGAATTCTGTGCCTCTAGGGCAGGTTCCAATTTTCTCTCACATACCTGACCAGCGCCACCATTCTTGTGTATACCCCTCCCTTCACACGGTGAAATCTTGGTCTCTTTGGGTCTGGTGAACTCTACTGGCCTCACCCTGATAACTCCACGAGATCCTGCCCCACTACACAGGACTGCAGGCACTGGATGGTGGCAGCTGACCTTGGTGTACTCTGGGACTTTTGCTGAGTGGTTTCAGTCCCAGCACTGGTGCTGAGTTTGAATCTGTATCATTCTGGTGAAAAACACATGTCCCTACCCGGTGACTCACTGCGAACCTACCTCATGCAACTCTCATATCACTAGAGGCTATTTCACTGAGACTAACAGGAAGCCACCGGCGGAGGTGGAGTTGGGGGGTGCTTTGGGCTATTTGCTGACCTGCTCCCAGGCTTGGTGCTGGTGGAAACTGGCCTTGATATGCAGCCTGGCTCCTCTCTTCACACCCATGCCCAGCAGAGGTAGCACAAACTGTGGATTCCTTTGTAGCTCCAAACAAGTAGCCTAGAGTCAGTCACAGGAAGTGCCTAATATTGACCTGCTGCAACGGAGTCCCTCCCAAGAGGCCCCAACACACGTGGTGGCAGATTTCAGACCACAGCAGAGCACCACCTAATTAGTTCCTCAAGAAAAGGGAAATCTCAGCAGGCACAAACCCTGTTGGGGCAAATTCCACTTTGTGGGGTCAGCCTCCACACAGCAGTTCATACACTGTGGTTGGGGTCAATCCACATCTTCACCCAGCCTAAGAATCAACTCCACCCACTGATGGATCAACAGCAATCAAGACTCAACTACAATAGGAGGGCTCACATACCCACACAAGGGACATTCCTGAAGCACTTAGCTCAGGTGATCATGGAGGCTGTGTCATTGAGCCCCACAATATACCTACTACATAAGGCCTCCATACCAAGCCAAGAAGACATAGCAGATCTACCTAATGCACAGAAACAAATAAAGAGAGGCAGCCAAAATGAGGAGACAAAGAAACAGTCCCCAAAGGAAAGAACAGGAAATATCCCCAGAAAAAGAACTAAATGAAATGGAGGCAAGCAATCTACCAGGAATAGAGTTCAAAACAGTGGTTATAAGAATGTACAAGGAACTTAGTGAGAACTTCAACAAAGAGATAGTAAGCATAAAAGAATGGACATAGAGACAATGAAAAAGAATTAGTCGAAATTTAAGAATACCATATCTGAAATGAAGAATACACTAGAAGATTAGAAGAATCAACAGCAGATTAGATGAAGCAGGGGACTGAGTCAACAACTTAGAAGACAAGGTAGCTAAAAACACCCAATCAGAGAGGCAAAAAGAAAAAAAAATTATTTAAAAAAATTATGTGAGAGAGACACAATGATTGGTTGCCTCCTGCACTCTTTAAAAACCAATGGAAAAGTATCCTTGGGTGAGGATTAATCACAAAAAAGAAAAGTACAGTCAATATCCCTCATGAATACAGTTGTAATACAAATAAATAATACAATAATTAATAAATAACATAAGAATAAACTCTGGGCCCTAGCTGGTTTGGCTCAGTGGATAGAGCATCGGCCTGGGGACTGAAGAGTCCCAGGTTTGATTCCGGTCAAGGGCTCACGCACAGGTTATGGGCTCAATCCCCAGTAGGGGGCATGCAGGAGGCAGCCAATCAATGATTCTCTCTCATCAGTGATGTTTCTATCTCTCTCTCTCCCTCTAACTTCCCCTCTGAAATAAATTTTAAAAATATATTTTTTAAAAAAGAATAAACTCTGGTGCTTGCTTCAGCAGCATATATACTAAAATTGGAATGATACAAAGAAGATTAGCATGGCCCCTGCATAAGGATGACATGCAAATTCGTGAAGCAGTCCATATTTTAAAATAAATAAATAAATAAATAAATAAATAAATATATAAGAAATAATTTATTGAAAAGGTGGCTGTTCACACACACACACACACACACATACACACAGAATAAATTCTGTTTCACATACAACTGTAAACCTATTTTTGCCCACCCCTGTATTTAGCGATTAAAATTCAGCAACATATTAAAAGAATTATATGGGTTCTAGTGTTCAGAATATATCAAACACATCTACAACTCAACAACAAAAGGACAGACAACCCACTTTAAAAATGAGCCAAGAACTTGAATAGACATTTCTCCAAAGAAGATATAATCATGGCTAACAAGCATATAAAAAGCTGCTCAACATCACTACTTATTAGGGAAATGAAAATAAAAATCACAATGAGATACCACTTCACACCCACGAGGATGGCCGTCACACCAACAACAAACATAAAATAAAAAGCATTGATGAGGATGTGAAGAAACTGGAATCCTCATACATTCCTGGTGGGAATGCAAAATGGCGTGGCCACGTTAGAAAAAAGTTTGGCTGTTCCCCAAAAAGCTAAAACATCGAATTACCATATGACCCAGCAATTCCACTTCTAGGTACATACTCAAAAGAATTGAAAACAGGTGTTCAAACAAAAACTTACACATGAGTGTTCATAGCACCACGACTCACAATAGCCAAAAAATGGAAACAACCCAAATGCTCATCAACCGATGAACAGATAAACAAAATATGCCATATTATTCAGTCATAGAAAGGAATGAAGTACTGACACATGCTATGACATGGATGAACCGCAGAAACATTGTGCTACGTGAAATAAACCAGACACAAAAGGCCACACACTGTATAATTCCATTTACATGAAATATGCAGAGTTGGCAAATCCATAGAAACAAAAAGCAGATTAGTGGTTGCCAGGGGTTGGGAGAATGGGAATGAGGAGTGATTGCTTAATGAGTATGAGGTTTCCTTTTGGAGTGATGAAAATGTTCTGGAATTAGATAGTGGTGATGATTGCACAACATCGTGAATGTACTTAGTGACAATTGTACACTTTTAAATGGCTAAAATAGTAAATTGTATGCTATATGTATTTTATTACAGTAAAAAAAAATGTTTTAAAGAATCATACACCATGGCCAAGGAAGGTTTATTGCTTGGATGCAAATCTAGTTCAATATTTAAAATCCCTTCAACAAGCTAAAAAAGAAAAAAAAAAATCACATAATCATATCAAGTGATGCAGAAAAGCATTTGACAAAATTCAACACTGATTCCCGATAAAAATTCTCAGAAAACTAGGGATAGAAGGTAATTTCAACTTGATCAATAAAACCTACAAAAAAAACCTTACAGCTTACATTATACTTATTGATGAAAAACTGACTGTTTCCCCGCTAAGAACAGGAACAAAGCAAGGATGCCTGCTCTCATCATCTTATTCAACACTAGTGACCCAGTGCATGAAATTCATATACATTAAAAGAGAATTAATTAGAGGAAGTATTTTAATATTGCTATTTGCCCTTTCTCTATAATAGAAGTGTCAGAGAAAAAAGAAAATTAGTAAAATGTATATGAAAACCTTCCTCCTGTCAGAGTCTGGGGCTCACCACGGGACCCAAAGTCAAGTCCCCGCCCACCCACGTGTGTCTCGAAATCACAAAAGAGCCAGACCTGGCCGGCTCCATCCCCATTGGGCTAGATCCAGACCTGGCCGGCAATCAGGGCCAATATGTAGAGCAACCAACCGGGTGACGGAGGGGGCCCTGCTGGCACCTGTCTTGGCTGGCCTGGGGCCTGCGGGCTGGGGCAGCTCCTGCGTTGAGTGTCTGCCCCCTGGTGGTCAGTGTGCATCATAGTGACCATCTGTTCCACTGGTCCTTCCACCATTTGGTATATTAGGCTTTTATTATATAGGATGCCCCACCAGTGTGGCTCAGTGGTTGAGCATGGACCTGTGAACCAAGAGGTCATGGTTTGATTCCCATTCAGTGCACATGCCCAGGTTGTAGGCTTGATCCCCAGTGTGGGGCATGCAGGAGGCAGCTGATCAATGATTCTTTCTCATCATTGATGTTTCTATCTCTCTCTCCCTCTTCCTTCCTCTCTGAAATCAATAAAAATATATTTTTAAATCTATAAAATAACTCCTAGAGCTAATAATTTTGACAACATCACAGGATCCAAGATAAGTGTATAAAATAACTATTTCTATATATTAGCAATGAACACATGGACACCAAAATTTAAAATACAATACCATTAACAATCAGTAAAAAAATAAAATAAAATACTTAGGTATAAATCTAACAAAGCATGTATAAGACTTGTATCCTTAAAAATTACAAAATACTGATGCAAGAAATACAAAAAGATCTAAATAAATGGAGAGACTTTCTGTGTTCATGGATTAGGAAAGTCAACATAGAAAAGATTTTAGTTCTCCCCAAATTCCTGTACTGGTTTAATGCAATTCCTATCTAAATATCAGATATATCAGGTTAATCCTCACCTAAGGATATTTTTCCATTGATTTTTAAAAAGTGGCAGGGAGGAGGAGAGATAGAGAGAAACATCGATGTGAGAGAGACACATCAATTGACTGCCTCAAACATGGGCCCCGACCAGGACTGGGTAATGAATCTGTAACCAAGGTATGTACCCTTGCCTGGAATTGAACCCAGGATCCTTCATTCTGTAGGCCAATGCTCTATCCATTGAGCCAAACCAGCTAGAGCTCAATAATATTTTTATAGATGTAGACAAGCTTATCCTAATATTTACACAGAAAGGAAAAGGAACTAGAATAGCTAAATTAATTTTGAAAAAAAAAAGAATAAAGTAGAAAAAAATTAGTCTATCTGATTTCATCATTTATTATATAGCTATAGTAATCCAGATTGTAGACATATAGACATAGGTCAGTGAACAGAATAGAAAACATAGAAACAGACCCACACAAAGATACCCAATTGATTTTTGACATGGATGAAAAAAATAATTCAATGGAGGAAGGAGAGTATTTTCATGAAATGGTGCTGGATCAATTGAACAGCCAACAGGCAAAAATAAATAAACAAGCCTAAACCTGAACCTCGCACCTGATACACAAATGAACTCAAAATGGATTGTCGATTTAAATGGAAAATATAAAATTATAAACATTTAGGGGAAAAACATAGGATAAAATCTTCAGGACCTAGGGCCAAGCAAAGTGTTCTTTTTATTTTTTATTTATTTCAGAAAGGAAGGGAGAGGGAGAGAAAGATAGAAACATCAATGATGAGAGAGAATCACTGATCGGCTGCCTCCTGCACGCCCCCTTCTGTGGGATCTAGCCTGCAACTCAGGCCTGTGCCCTTGAACAAAATTGAACCTGGGACCCTTCAGTCTGAAGGCTGATGCTCTATCCACTGAGCCAAACCCACTAGGGCCAGGCAAAGTGTTCTTAAACTTAACATCAAAAACCCCATAAAAGGAAAAATGGGTAAAATTTTGCTCTGTGAAATACCTTATTTAGAGCATGAAAAGTCAAGCTACAGACTGGGAGAAAATATTTGCAAACCACATATCTGACAAAGGATGTATACTCAAAACTCAACTGTAGAAAAGCAAATAATCCTATTACAAAATGAGGAAAATATAATACATGAACAGACATTTCACCAAAAAGGATATACAGATGGCAAAAAGCCCATGAACACCATTAGCCATTAGAAATGCAAATTAAAACCACAATGAGATATTATAGTTTTGTAAGATGTTACCATTGGGGGATATTTTGTAAAGGGTGCATGGGATATCTCTGCATGGATATTTCTGCATGTGAACTCATAATTATCTCATAATAAAGAATTTACTTTTTAAAATAAGATGGAACACAGAGAAAATGGTGCTTAGAGGGACATTTATAGCTTTAAATATTTATATCACACACAAAAAAATCAAATCAATAACCTGTACTTCTATTTTAGGAAACTAGAAAAAGGAGAGCAAATGACACCCAAAGCAAGATAAGACATAATAAAGATCAGAACTGAAATCAATGAAACAGAAAACAGAAAAACAATAGAGAAAATTTTAAAAACTAAAAGTTGGTTTGTTGAAAAAACTGACCAGGCTGAAATCGGCTTGGCTCAGTGGATAGAGCGTTGGCCTGTGGACTCAAGGGTCCCGGGTTCGATTCCGGTCAAGGGCATGTACCTTGGTTGCAGGCACATCCCCGGTGGGGGTGTGAAGGAGGCAACTGGTTGATGTTTCTCTCTCATCGATGTTTCTAGCACTCTATCCCTCTCCCTTCCTCTCTGTAAAAAAACAATAAAAAATATATTTAAAAAAAAGAAAAAACTGAAAAAAAAGGGGGGGGGGGAAGAAAAGACACAAATTACCAAAATCAGGAATGAAAGAGGATACAACACTACCCACACTACAGAAAGTAAAAGGATTAAAAAGGGTTTGAATGAACCAGTTTATGCCCACACATGAGACACCTTAGATGAAACGGGCAAATTCCTGAAAAGACACAAATGATCAAAATTCACCCAATAAGCGATAGAAAATCTGAACACACCTACAGCAAGAAATCCCATTACTAATTTGAAATCTTCTCCGAAAATATAGTTCAACTCCAGGTGGCTTCCCTGGCAAACTGGTGAATTCTAACAAATATTTAAAGAAAAAATATTACCGATCCTTTACAAACTCTCAGAAAACAGCGGAAGACAGAACACTGCCCAATTCATTCTGTGAGGCTAGCTGTACCCCTTCCCAATACCAAACAAAGCCATCACAAGAAAAGTAAAAATTAATATCCCTCCTTAACATCAATGTAAGAATATTTAACAAACTGTCAACCAACTGAATGAAGCAGCATATAAAAAGAATCATACATCGGGACCAAATGGGATTTAGGCTGGGAATATAAATACTGAGGGAAACACGCAGGCCTAATGTTAGCTACAAGGAAAAAGAACGCCCTCCCTCACAGATCCTTGAGGTTTCTCTGTGGCTGACTCTGACCCTCCTCCCCTGCAGGCCCCTGGGCCTCCTGCTCTAGCTCTTGGCAGGGATTAGGGGGGCGGATCCAGAGGGGCTCAGGGACAGGATAGCAGCGAGAGGCAGGGCCTTCCCGACAGCTGGAGTGGGTTGTACATTCGAGTGTGAACTGAACCCTTTTGTGACACATATATGGAGCTGTGCAGGCCCGGCCCCACCCTGTTCTGAAGCCCTAGCAGGGCCACCCCTCCCCACTGAGCCTCTGAGTTGGGGGAAGGGGGCTGCTGGCTCTGCCAGGCCGGCCTGGTTTCCTCAGAGGGTCTGTGGATTGACACTGGTTCTTTTCATAAAAAAATAGAATTTAAAAAGCAGCATGTCTTGCCCATTGTGACCAAGGCGTAGGGAGGCCCCGTCTGGCAAAGACTGCCTTCTCGCTGGAGACAGGCAAGGGGGGGCCAGCGCTGGGGAACTGGGCAGGGCCACAGTTGCTCCCTGCCACCCACCCACAGGGCCTGCAGCTGTCAGGCCTGGGCACGTCTGTTTCGTTAGATTTCAAGCCCAGGTCAGGGTAGAGAGCGCAGGAGGGGGAAGCAGGGATCCCGTGGTATAATCTTGTGTAAAATATGGCAATGACCCACGCTCAGGGCCAAGAGGTGAGTGGGCAGTGAGGGTAGCTGCAGCAACGTTGTGTATAAAAAGTGTCCAAGTTCACCCTAACTGGTTTGGCTCAGTGGATAAAGCATTGGCCTGTGGACTGAAGGATCCTAGGTTCAATTCCAGTCAAGGGCACATGCCCAGGTTGTGGGCTCCACCCTCCTGCAGTGCAGGAGGCAGCCAATCAATGATTCTTTCTCATCATTGATGTTTCTATCTCTTTCTCCCTCTCCTTCCTCTCTGAAATCAATCCTATAAAATAAAAGGTTAATAGGCAAATAGACCAAATAGCTGAACAACTAAATGGTCGCTATGACGTGCGCTGACCACTAGGGGGTGCTCACGGAACATGGTGGCAGTCAGCCACGCTAGGATGGTGGAGCAGATGAGTAGGGACACCAGACCAAGGTGGGGCACTAGTAACAGTCATCAGGGTGAGCCTCTGGTGGTTACTGAAAATTCTTTGCTATAGTGCCACTGTCCTGCCTAGTGCGGGCCCTGATAGCTCAGTGCCCCTATCACTCGGTGCCCTCAGCGTCAGCAGGTGTGAGTGGTGGCTGACGGCCCCAATCGCCACTGAGGGCTTTCCCACCTCCCCCTGCTCCTGAGGGGTGATCGGGGCAGCAGCCACCACCCATACCAACGGACAGCACGGGCCCTGTTCCCACCCATTCACACCCACTGCTGGTGCCAGCCCCAATTGCTCAGCACTATCATCGGTGTGAGTGGTGCTGGCATAGTCAGCACATGGAAACAGTGGCAGCAGGAATGAGGCTGCGGGCAGACAGGGGACCAGGGCCAAGGCAAGAGGGGCCACGTGGGGGTGCAGAAGATGGGCCGAGACCTACCCCCGTGCCCACTGCAGCCCATAGTTCCTTTCAACATGCACGAATTCGTGCACTGGACCCCTAGTAAAATATATATATATATATATATATATATATATATATATATATATATATATATATATATACATACTTTTAAATACATATATTTAAAATACACTTTTTTTTAAAAAAAACATATTTTATTGATTTTTTTACAGAGAGGAAGAGAGAGTTAGAAACATTGATGAGAGAGAATCATAGATCAGCTGCCTCTTGCACACCTCCTACTGGGGATGTGCCCGCAACCAAGGTACATGCCCTTGACCAGAATCGAACCCGGGACCTTTCAGTCTGCAGGTCGACGCTCTACCCACTGAGCCAGACTGGTTTTGGCTTAAAATGCACTTTTAAAATATATTTAAATACACTTTTTAAAAGTGTCCAAGTTTCGCCAAGACTGGTTTGGCTCAGTGGATAGAGCGTTGGCCTGCGGACTCAAGGGTCCCAGGTTTGATTCCGGTCAAGGGCATGTACCTTGGTTGCGGGCACATTCCCAGAAAGGGGTGTGCAAGAGGCAGCTGATCGATGATTCTCTCTCATTGATGTTTCTAACTGTCTATCCCTCTCTCTTCCTCTCTGTAAAAAAATCAATAAACTATATTTAAAAAAAAAAAGTGTCCAAGTTTCTATAGGCAAAGAGGACCATGGCCAGTATTTGGGCTTCTTCAATACTGGGGTGAAAGCTGCCCAGGAAGGCTGCGGGGGGTGGGGTGTGAGGGGGAGCAGGGTCTTCATTTGGTTTCTTGGTATTGTCAGTCCATTCCCAACTGGAGGGGCCTAGCTCCCCTAGTTCATGCTGTTGGTTGGGATAGACATGGGTGAGGCCATGGAGATGGCAGGGATGCCCGTAGTAAACTGGCTGTTGACCAGCTGGTGGGTGCTGGAGCCCCACCACTGCTGCCCTGGGCGCCAGAGGACCCTAAAGCAGTGGTCAGCAAACTGCGGCTCGCGAGCCACATGCAACTCGCAAGCCGAGGTTTGTCGCTCTGTTGACTAATGAGTTTGCCGACCACTTGGGTGGGGGCTTAATCACAAGGAACAATAGCCTGCAATTATTGGAATCGAGAGTCTATGTCAGTGGTCGGCAAACTCATTAGTCAACAGAGCGGCAAACCGCGGCTCGCGAGCTGCAGTTTGCCGACCACTCCCCTAAAGGAATCCGGTTGTCGTGGCCCAAAGCTGGAGCCGTCTATGATAACATTGCTCAGGTCCGGGCAGTCAGCATCCCACTGCTGAGGTTTAGGTGCTGCCATGTTCCACGTGCTCTCCAAGTGGGTGTGCAGTGAGACCCCGGCGGGGGTGAGGGTGTCGCCCCTGTGTATCGGAAGAAGGAGTTTTGCAAATCCAGTAGGTGACTGGACTTGGAACCCGTCTGGTCTACCTGGGCCACAATCCTGATGTCGTAGCTCTGTCTCCGGTAGGCAGTAAGCAGGCATGTCCCTGAGAGTGTGTGACCGCAACAGGCACCAGACCTGGTACCAGTGGCGCCTGGACAAGCCACACAATTAAGCCAATGAACATGACGTCAAACCAGAAAGCCAGACCCTGAACCAGCCCGGATTGCAGCATGTGGAATTTCTTTTTTCCCCTTTTTTCTCTTACCACTCATCCCTCTCCCGCAGCATGTGGAATTTGAATGGGATTTCTTTCTTTTTTTACATATATATATTTTATTGATTTTTCACAGAGAGGAAGCGCGAAGGATAGAGAGCTAGAAACATCGATGAGAGCCAGGACCGGTTTGGCTCAGTGGATAGAGCGTTGGCCTGCGGATTGAAAGGTCCCGGGTTCGATTCCGGTCAAGGGCATGTACCTTGGTTGCGGGCACATCCCCAGTAGGGGGTGTGCAAGAGGCAGCTGATTGATGATTCTCTCTCATCGATGTTTCTAACTCTCTATCCCTCTCTCTTCCTCTCTGTGAAAAATCAATAAAATATATTTAAGAAACATCGATGAGAGAGATACATCGACCAGCCGCCTCCTGCACACCCCCCACCAGGGATGTGCCTGCAACCAGTGTACATGCCCTTGACCGGAATCGAACCCGGGACCTTTCAGTCCGCAGACGGACACTCTATCCACTGAGCCAAACCGGTTTCGGCTTGAATGGGATTTCTATCCTGCACAAGTCTCCATCTTTGGCCTCTAAAGAGTTAGTTCACCGTGTACTTGACAGGCCTGGCCATCAGCATCCGGGTGTCAAATGCGTCCGCTATAAGCTTCCAGAAATATTCGTCCACAGTGGCATCTTGGAGGGGCAACAGATGGCTAGCAGCAGAACCTGGCCTTAGTGAATTGCTCCATGGAGAGCAGTTCATCCATGAAGGGCATGGGGTGGGCATCACCAATGATAGGGAACATGTTTCCACCAGGCCTCAGGTACTTGGCATGTGGGTGGCTCTTGAACATGCACTCATGGAACAGCATGGAGCCCATGGGCTCTGAGATGGCGATGTACACCGGCTCAGGGAGCGAGACCTCTGCAGGTGGCCACGATACAGTGGCTGATACACTAGGTGAGGTTGTTATTCTTCACCAAGACCCGCGAGTGCTGCCCTGCACTGCCTATGCCACCCTTGCTCCAGCTTGGGCAGCAAAAAGCAACAGGAGCCCATCTGGTGTGACTCAGAGGCTGAGCCTCGACCTATGAACCAGGAGGTCACTGATCGATTGCCAATCGGTCAGGGCCCAGGCCCAGGTTATAGGCTTGATCCCCAGGGTGGGGGGTGCGGGAGGCAACAGATCGATGATTTTCTCTCACCATTGATGCCTCTGCTACTCTCTCTCTCTCTCTCTCTATCTATCTATCTCTTCCTTTCCCTTCATCTCTGAAATCATATATATATATATTTTAATTTTTTTTTTTAAAGCGACAGGACCCCAGAGCCACAGCCACCATCAAGAACGACCTTGTCCTTGAAGTCCCTGAGGCTCTGCAGCATGGCACGCTGCTAGGTGCTCCCCGGCACGTAGCCCTGCATCCTGTTCTGCCGCCGGGGCAGGTGGCCATAAAACTGGAAATACTGCTGAGATGGAGGACGGCTCCTCCCTCGCTCATAGAACACGGACGGCTCCAGGCTATGGCCCCGGCAGGTCTTTGGGACATTGCAGAAGGGATAGATTTTGGGTGCGGCGAACTGGATGAGGACGCCGCTGCAGCCCAGGGTAACGAGGGTGAAGGCCTGCTTGCCCACGCGGCTGCACTCCGTCTCGCGGGACACCGAGCCCCCCCCCCACACACACACACACACACGCACGCACGCACACACACAACTACACGGCTGTAGAGGGCGATGCCCGCCCCGGCGGGGCCAGAGCGCATCGCCTGCGGCTCCGCGCGCCCCTGATCCCGCCGATCGCGTCGCCGATGGGCGCCAGGGAGCCCCGAATCGGCCGCGCGGGGCCCCGAGACGGCCCGGCCCGCCACCCCCACCTCGCCCGCCCCGCCGCTGCCGCCGCTGCCATCTTAGATGCGGCTCCGGCTCCGGCCCAGGCCGCCGCCCGGATCTACAACATTTAACGCGATCCCTTCCCCGATCCCGGCAGGCCCTTCGGGGGGAGAAATGCACCAGCGGAGCCTAACATGTCTGCGGAAATGCAAAGGGTTGAGAATAGTCAACACGATTTCGAAAAACAGAAAAGTTGGAGGGTTTCCATTCCCCGATTGCAAACCTTACTTTCCGGCGCCTGGTCTCTCCCGCGGCTCTCGGCTGCGGCTCCGGCTCTCCCGGCGGTCCGCCTGCTCCGCCCCGTGTGCCGGCGGGACCTCGGCGAGTGGTCCCGGCCCCAGAGCCTGCAGGGGGTGGAGGAGGCTCCGCAGCACCCGCCGCAGGTCGCAGGCGCCGGGGTGGAGGTAGACGAGCTGGGCAGAGCGCCGACGCCCACCCAGGCTGAGAACCGAGCCACTAGTATTGCAAGGGCCGGCCTCGATCTAAGTAAACCCTACACCTCGGTCTTGACAGACCCGGATGCTCCCGGCGGGAAGGACCCAAAACGTAGGGAATGGCACCATTTTCTGGTGGTCAACACGAAGGGCAGTGACATCAGCAGTGGCACGGTCCCCTCTGAATATGTGGGCGCTGGGCTTCCAAAGGGCACGGGACCTCACTGGCCACTGAAGTGGGAAGAGCCTATTCTCAGCAACCGACCCGGAGGCCGCCCTGGCCAATTCAAGGTGGCATCTTTCCACAAAAATTAGGAGCTCGGTCCCCAGTGGCTGGCACGGGCTACCAGGCGGAATAAGGATGGTACGTGCCCAAGCTCTGTGAGCAGCTGTCTGGGAAGTGGGGGGAAAGGCAGGAAACAGAAGTCGCCCCCCGAGGCCCCAAGCAGTGTTCTCAAGTTCAGCGATGCATGGAGCTTTCTCTTCTGCCCTGTTCCCATTCTCCGAGGCCAGACCTGGGCAGATGGTGGGTTAGGGGGACTTTTCCTTCTGCCTGTCCTTTACAATTGTAAAGGGTCAATGCTTTATGGTTTGACCAAACTTGAACTCCATTTTGGGGGATATTTTGGTACTAGGATGGGCTCCTCGTTAGACATTAGGAAAATACAAATTAAAACCACAATGAGATACCACTACATATCCTCCAAAATTAGTGTCATAAAAGAAAGCAGACAATACCAAGTTTTGGAAAGGATGTGAAGAAACTGGCACTCTTTTTTAAAAAATATATATATTTTATTGATTTTTTATAGAGAGGAAGAGAGAGGGATAGAGAGTCAAAAACATCGATGAGAGAGAATCATCGATCAGCAACCGAGGTACATGCCCTTGACCAGAATCGAACCTGGAACCCTTCAGTCCACAGGCCGACGCTCTATCCGCTGATCCAAACCGGTTTCAGCAAAACTGGAACTCTTATACATTACTGAAGGGAATAGAAAATGGTACAGCCACTTTGAAAAACAGGTTAGCACTTTCTTAAAGAGTAGAACACGGACTTACCATACAACCTAACATTCCACTCCCAGGAATCTACTCAAAGAAAAATGAAAACATATGTCTACACAAACTTGAACGCTAATGTTCATAGCAGCATTATTCTTTTTTTAAAAATATATTTTATTGATTTTTTACAGAGAGGAAGGGAGAGAGATAGAGAGCCAGAAACATCGATGAGAGAGAAACATCGACCAGCTGCCTCCTGCACACCACCCACCGGGGATGTGCCCACAACCAACATACATGCCCTTGACCGGAATCGAACCTGGGACCCTTCAGTCCGCAGACCGACGCTCTACCATTGAGCCAAACCGGTTTCGGTAATAGCAGCATTATTCTTAATAGCCAAAAAAAGTGAAAACAATCCTAATGTCCAGTCAATTGGTGAATGGGTAAATGCAGTATATCTTTACAGTGAAATACTATTCAGCAATAAAAAGAGATAAATTGCCCTAGCTGGTTTGGCTCAGTGGATAGAGCATTGGCCTACAGACCAGTGTTCCAGGTTCGATTCTGGGCACTCCCCAGCACTAGGCCCTGGTCAGGGCTCATGCTCACATCAATGTTTCTCTCTGTCTCTCCCTCTCTCTTCCACTCTCTCTAAAAATCAATTTAAAAATATCCTCTGGTGAGGATTAACCAAAAAGAAAAAAAAAAAACAGAAAGAAAGAAACAATGCTGAAATAAACATCATAAGCAAATATTTCTTTATGATACAGCAAGTATTTCTTTATAATCCACATGGGGGATTCTGGGTTAAAGGGCAAGATATTTTAAATCTTGTAATCAAACTGTCTTCTTTAAAGAATGTACCTGTTTACATCCTCACCAACACTGACTGCTATAAAGTGTTTTAATTTTTGCCAATTTTAAAGAGTGAAAATGAATCACACTGTTACTTTTCACATTCCTTATTACTAGATAGGCTGAGCACTTCACAAATGTGTATCGGATATTTGTATTTCTTCTATAAATAGCCTATACATATTTGCGAGATGGGTTTTCTCTGTAGCCAAAAAGCTGAAGTCAGACACATTATTCACTAATGGTGCCTTATCCTCCAGGATACAGTGTGATTATTACACTGATGCCAAATGTTTGTAAAGGGTCCTTTAAATGCAAGCATAGTAAGAGGAATATTTGTCTAAGTTCTTCCTGAACAATGATATGATCTCTGAGTATAAAAGTACAATGGTTCATGCCGAAACCGGTTTGGCTCAGTGGATGGAGTGTAGGCCTGCGGACTGAAGGGTCCCAGGTTCGAGTCCGGTAAGGGGCATGTGCCTTGGTTGCGGGCACATCCCCGGTGGGGGTTGTGCGGGAGGCAGCTGATCAATGTCTCTCTCTCTCATCGATGTTTCTGACTCTATCCCTCTCCCTTCCTCTCTGTAAAAAATCAATAAAATATATTTTTTAAAAAAGTACAATGGTTCAGCACAAAACTCATTTTCATGATCCCATATTCACTATCTTATAAGTCGAAACAGTCTTTTCCTGTTGTGGAATCTGAGGCACTAAGAAAACTCCATGGAGATGAGATGCTGCATATGCTCCTGCCTGTGGGACCATTTCACTGTCACTAACTTCTACATATGCCCAAACCAAATCAGTGTGCTCATGAGTCTATACAAGTTCTCTTCCTCTTAGTTTTTAGCTATCTAAAAAAAAAAAAAAAAATGGAATATGGCCCTAGCCGGTTAGGCTCCGTGGATACAGTGTCGGCCTGCGGACTGAAGGGTCCCAGGTTCAATTCCGATTAAGGACATGTACCTTGGTTGCAGGCACATCCCCAGTAGGGGGTGTGCAGGAGGCAGCTGATTGATGTTTCTCTGTCATAGATGTTTCTAACTCTCTATCCTTCTCCCTTCCTCTCTGTAAAAGAATCAATAAAATATATATTTTTTAAAAAGAAATGCAATATATACACATAAAATACCTTAGGGGAAAAAAAAGAAATGCAATATGTATTTTCCCCATTTTTACTCTATTTTTATATTACTGATTGATACTGGGAATATTAATTTTTCATATGTCATGTAAGTTTCAAGAATTTTTTCTCAACTTATCATCTTTTAAATCTGCAATATCTTTGGCCATAAGCTTTGAACTTTTATTTATTGGATCTGTCAACTTTTCCTTTATAACTTTTGGGTTTGTTTTGACTTCCTCATCCAAATTGCTAAAATAATCTCATAACTTCTTTGTTCATAATTTTGTCTCGATTAAATTTTATATAAGATTTTCAATAAAATATCTCTATCGGCAAATAGCCATTTGGACTAAAACACAGTCTATCTCTTTCTTCACTGACATAAAATGCTCCCTCTAGTATATATTATTAAAATTTTAGATCTGATTATAGTTTGTTCCAATGATTGCTCTATTTCTGTATTCATACCATGCTTCTTATATTGTGGCTTTATATGTTCTAAAATGTGGTATGTCAACTCTCCCATCATAATTCCTTTTCAAAGTTCATTTACTATCATGAATTTACTTTTCAAAATCTTTATGTTTAGCTGAACAAGTTCTTTAAAGTCTTAATATTTTTGATTGCACTGAATTTATGGGAAAATATGGTAGTCATCTGTACAATGTTGAGTATTTCCATTCAAGAATATTGCCTATTTTCTTATTATTCATATCTCCTTTTTTGTCTTCCAAATGTTGGTTGTATTCATATATACATTGCATATTCTTTTTAAACAAAATATATTTTATTGATTTTTTTACAGAGAGGAAGAGAGAGGGATAGTTAGAAACATTGATAAGAGAGAAACATCCATCAGCTGCCCCCTGCATACCCCATACTAGGGATGTGCCTGCAACCAAGGTACATGCCCTTGACCGGAATCAAACCTGGGACCCTTCAGTCCGCAGGCCAACACTCTATCTACTGAGCCAAACAGGTTTTGGCATACCTTGCATATTCTTGCCACATTTATACCTGGATAGTTTATAACCATTGCATTTTCTGATTTGTGTATTGTAAATGAGTAAATTATTTAGTAAACTAATAATTTTGGCATGTTTATCTTGAACTCTGTCACCTTACTAAATCCTCTTAGCAGTTCACAAGTTTTTCAGTTTCTGGGATGTCTTTTTAGGTAGATAACCTTGGGCCTAGTAAATAATGTTCTGTCACTTCCATTCCCAATAGTTATATCTCATGTGCTAAGCCCCAGAGAATCGTGTTGTAGAATTGAAGCGGCAGCTGACATTCTTGACTTGTACCTGGACTTGAGAATTCAGAAACAAAACAATAACATGAATTCTGGTGGAATGAAATTGATGACTGCTTCCCACCCTCTATATTTCACCCTAGTTATTTTATTAACCCCACAACCCCCCTTTCTACCCAAGTGAAACTTTTTACCAAGATGAAAATTTTTTCATCATTAAAAACGATAATTCTTATAGTTCTCTAAGTACATGAGTTAATAGTTTTCTTCTCTATATCACCTACGTTTTTAAATTTTTGAATTGTACCACAGGCATCTTCAAGGTACACTCCCCCCCCCCCCCCGCCAACCAATAAAAACACTCAGGTGTACATAAGAAAGCATTATTTTTTAATATATTGCTGGACTTTATTTACTAATATTATAGTATGAATTTTAGAACTTTATAAAGTCTCTAATGGTTCTGTTGCTTTTGGTAGTATTATTTCCAGGTTTGGACAGCAGGGATAGAATAATTTTAAACAATGAGTTAGGACAGTGGTCGGCAAACTCATTAGTCAACAGAGCCAAATACCAACAGTAAAACAACTGAAATTTCTTTTGAGAGCCAAGTATTTTAAACTTAAACTTCTTCTAACGCCACTTCTTTAAAATAGATTCGCCTAGCTGAAACCGGTTTGGCTCAGTGGTAGAGCATCGGTCTGCGGACTGAAAGGTCCCGGGTTCGACTCCGGTCAAGGGCATGTACCTTGGTTGCGGGCACATCCCCGGTAGGGGGTGTGCAAGAGGCAGCTGGTCGATGTTTCTCTCTCATCAACGTTTCTAGCCCTCTATCTCTTTCCCTTCCTCTCTGTAAAAAATCAGTAAAATATATTAAAAAAATAAATAAAATAAAATAGACTCGCCTAGGCCGTGGCATTTTGTGGAAGAGCCACACGCAAGGGGCCAAAGAGCCGCATGTGGCTCTCCAGCCCCAGTTTGCCGACCACAGAGTTAGGATGTCTCCTTTTGTTGCCCCCTCTTCATTTCCTATTTTCTGGAACAATTTAAATATCAGAATTACCTATTCCTTAAAATTTGGCAGAATGTGAAAATTTTTGCAAAGCTTTTTTTTAACATTCTGTGTCTTGCTATCAATATTATAAGAGTGCCTGCTTCATTTTTGGTATTTTAAAAATGTTTTTATGCGTTTCTAGAAAGGTATTCATTTCACTGGAAGCTTTACTATATTTTTTTTCTAAAAATGGGATTTCAGAAATCTTATGAGTACACTTATTAGAAGGAACGTTCTTTTTCCTCTGTGAAGGCCAAATGTAAACACACACATTATGGAAGGTTACACACAGAGTGAAATAGTGGATAGAGCTTTCTAGGCCAGCCTGGATGTCATTTGGATGTCACAGCTTCACTGTCCTTATGCCGCCCCCCCCCTTCTGTGAGACTAACTTTATAATTTATCAGAGTTGTTCATAGCATTCGCTTACAAAAAGGGTTCCTGCTTATGTTGAGAACAGACTGCAGTGGTGAAGTGTGGAAGCAGGAAGGAGTTAGAGGGTTATTGTCATTGCTGACTTGGACTAGGATGGTAGCAGCGGGGCTGGTAAGAACTGGTCAGATTCTGAAAAGATCTTGCTGATGAGGGCCAATAGAATTTAGATGCCATGAACTTTCATCAGCAACATCACAGTACAAGCAGATTCTCAACTAGGTATGTCTTTTGCTGAGAATTACTGTACCAACTTTAAGTTCTATGAAAATAAGGCCTGGGGAATTGGAATGGGGGGTTGAGGACAAATATGTGACACCTTAATCAATAAAGAAATTAAAAATATATATATATATATATATATATATATATTATATTGATTATATATTTAAAATTATATCATTTGGACATATTATGTTAAAGAAAACATATTAAAACTAAAAAAAAAGAAAGAAAATAAGGCCCATTGTTTTATTGGTATATTCCCATTTACACTAAGCACAGTGCTTTGCAGATTTGTTGAAATTCATGCAAGAGCCCTAACTGGTTTGGCTCAGTGGATAGAGCGTTGGCCTGCGGACTCAAGGGTCCCAGGTTTGATTCTGGTCAAGGGCATGTACCTTGGTTGTGGGCACATCCCCAATCGGGGGTATGCAGGAGGCAGCTGATTGATGTTTCTCTCTCATCAATGTTTTAAACTCTCTATCCCCTTCCCTTCCTCTCTGTAAGAAAAGCAATTTAAAAAAATGTATTTTTAAAAAAAGGAAATTCATGCAAGAGACTTCTGGTTTCAATTCTGACATGAGACTAATTAAATTAGTTGCACTGGCCAGTGTGACGCGGTTGGTTGGGCATCATCATCCTGTGCACCTAAAGGTTGCCAGTTCAATTCCCGGTCAGGGCACATGCCCAAGTTTGGGCTGGATCTCTGGTAGGGGGCGTGCAGAGGCAGCCGATCAATATTTTGCTCTCATATCCGTGTTTCTCCCTCTCTCTCTAAAAATTAGTGCGAATATTTAAAAAATAATAATAAATTAGTCAACTATTGCAAAGTTCTGGATGTTACGTCATTCCAGAATTTCTGGTAAATGCTTCGAAAACACAGGGGACATATTAGATATAGACTTCATGTTTGGATTAGAACCTTGTTTTATTTCAATGTATTCCAGATGCTATAACACAACCCTTCAAAGTCAACCAAGTATGTAACATTAACATGGTTCCTCAAAACTTAGACTTACATAACTCATAGGCATAGATTCTAAACTTCTATGACACACCAGCTTCAATGCCCAAAAGAGCATACTATTATGACTATGGCATCCAATCCCACATTAAACGCAAATTGAAGGAAAGCAAAAGAGAGTATTATCAGACTACCAAAACTCAATGAGATTCTGTGTTATCTGATACACCTACTTCTCAACTCTAAACTTGTTTCTCAACACTGGGGAGTTTTTAAAAATCATCAACGCCTCAGCTCCACCCCAAGCCAATTAAATCAGAATCTCTGTGGGGCGTCTATTTTTTATTAAAAAACACATACTGTATTTTTATTGATTTCAGAGAGGGAGACGGAGAGATAGAAACCTCAATGGTAAGAGAGAATCATGGATTGGCTGCCTCCTGCATGCCCCCTACTGGGGATGAGCCTGCAACCCGGGCATGTGCCTTGATCAGGAATTGAACCTGGGACCCTTCAGTCCACAGGCCCATGCTCTCTCCATTGAGCCAAACCAGCTAGGGCAGGCAGCTTTCTTTTTTTCAGGTTTTTCCAGCAATTCTACTGTCAGTCAGAGTTGAGAACCAGTGCTCTAACAGAATCTTTTTTTTTCTTTTCTAATAAAATCTTAAAAAATAAAAAATAAGTAAAATTAAAAAGCAAAATTAAAAAGCACAGCACATGTAAAATACAGGAACATGGAGAATAAGTTAAAAATCAAAGGGCATGCCCTGGCCAGTTTGGCTCAGTGGATAGAGTGTCGACCTGCAGACTTAAGGGTCCCAGGTTCAATCCCGATTAAGGGCCTGTGCCTTGGTTGCAGGTATATCCCCGGTGGGGGGGTGCAGGAGGCAGCTGGTCCATGCTTCTCTCTCATTAATGTTTCTGATTCTCTATCCCTCTCCCTTCCTCTCTATATAAAATCAATAAAACATATTTTTAAAAAAATCAAAGGGCACACCCCTTGGTTTCTAACATCTTTTATCTTGAAAGCTCCAAAGATTACTAAAATTAAAGTACAACAGCCCTAACCGGTTTGGCAGAGTGGATAGAGCGTCGGCTTGAGGACTGAAGGGTCCCAGGTTCGATTCTGGTCAAGGGCATGTACCTTGGTTGCAGGTATGTCCCCAGTAGGGGGTGTGCAGGAGGCAGCTGATCGATGTTTCTCTCTCATCGATGTCTCTATCCTTCTCCCTTTCTTTCTGTAAAAAAAAAAAAATCAATAAAATATATATTTTTTAAAAACTTTGCCCAGCCGTTTGCTCAGTAGTTGAACATTGACCCATGAACCAGGTCAGTTAGATTCTTGGTCAGGGCATATAACCCATTGCGGACTCGATCCCTGGTGTGGGGTGCGCAGGAGGCAGCTGATCAATGATTCTCTCATCACTAATGTTTCTCTCTCCCTGTCATCAATTAAGTATCTATCTATCTCTATATACATAACAAATCCTAAAGATTACTAATATTAGAATCTCATAAGGCCTTGGAAGATCTTATTTAGAAGCACCTGATTTAACAGTATTTGCAATGGGGGAAGACTGTTGGATTTCAGGCATCAACTAACACAATTATAGGATTTCATAGGGAGAGGGAGAACTTCTGACTCTAGTTTCCTGTATTCCAGCCCAGGAAAAGGGAGTAGGTGGGGTGCCCACAGTAACCAGCACTCACGCTCTAAAGCAAGCATGTCAAACTCGTGGCCCACAACTATTTTTGTGGCCCAGCCAATATAATGGTAAGAAACATTTTAATAAAAATTTTGTAACTTGCCCTAGCTGGTTTGGCTCAGTGGATAGAGCGTCAGCCTGGGGGTCCTAAGTTCGATTCCAGTCATGGGCACATGCCTGGGTTATGGGCTTGATCCCCAGTGGGGGACATGTAAGAGGCAGCCAATCAATAATTCTCTTTCCCTCTCTCTTCCTCTGAAATCAATATGTATTCTTTTAAAAATTTGTAATTTTTACAATATCCTGTTATAATTTTTAATAACTACAACATTCGCTGATTACTATAATCCTGTTGCACTCATTTCCCTTACTTGCCTTATGGGCAGGTGCACCATTTCTCTAATACCAGCAGCAAATATTTTAGCAGCCGATGGCCACACCATTAGTCTTGGATTGACTTGTTTGGTGTGCACAACAGGAAATATTTCACTTTTGGAGAACAAGAAAAATAGGTTTATCTGCGTTACACTTATTAATTTGTATTAACTCAGTTTGGTAAGTTAATGTTGAAGAAAAAATATTAATTTTTATTAAAATGTTCTATTATTTTATGTTAACAGTGACTCATTTATTTCAGCTTTGTATTGAAAATTGAAGCTTTTCTTTTTTTTTGCGGCCCACATAAACTTAAACCTTATTTGGCCCGTGTCAGCCTTTGAGTTTGACATGCTTGTTCTAAAGGATAATTTTATTTGAACCTATTCATTTCTGTTATTCAAAATTGTGAAGATAAAGCAACATAAAATATGAGGCAAAGGGAAGCTAGTCTTTAAAAAAAAAACTTGTATCTCCAAGTTTTTACTGATGTAATAATCCTTTCAAGCTGGAAGCTACTCAAAGAGGAATCATGAAAATAAGAAGAAGAAATTTATTTCAAATAGGTTCCGTGATACATGTGCTACAGCAAAAGCTAGTTGTAGCAGTTTCCTTTCAAACCAGCAGTGATACGTAATTTAGACATTATTTGGGAATGAGCAGTTTCTGAGAGAATCAATCCAGTAATTTTTGCATTTATTATAGACCCTAATTTCAGTACTAGAGAGGTTACATTTGCATCACCAAAAAATGAGAATAATTGATACTACGGTGAAATTCACTCCCCAGCACTACTTTGAAAATATATCGCTAATTTGGTAATAGAAAATCTGATTTGATCCAAATTCTTCAGTCATCATCTACTGTTGGCTTGATTGTCACTCCTCTTCTTATTTGACCCCAACCAATTAAACTGCAAAATGAAAATGAAAGAAACTGTGAGTTTTGGGCTCTTTCATTATTACCACACAATCATTTGACAGAACTGGTTTTACTTGCCTATCTGCTCAATCAGAATGTTTCCAAAACCTGCTCCTCCATAGAGCTCACACTATCATCTTAGATTCTTAGACCCAGACAGATGGATTCCAGTCAGAATGAATGACAGAAGAAAAAAAAAAAAAATTGCTACTACAAATATGCTCATCTTCACTCTATCAAAACTCATCCACTCCAGAACTGCCAAGAGCCTTCCCATCCACCTAAGGAACCACACCGTTACAAAACCCCTCCCTCTGATATTTTTTAAAAATCTCATTCTCTATCCTTTTCTCCATTCACAGCACCTCAGCATATCACAATGGCTTTAGCATTACCTTAGCTGGTAAAGGACATTAAAAGGACTAGATAGTCTATTATTGGCAGATTACTCTCAACAGCAGAGGGACCTCTGCTTCCTCTTCCAATGTCTGCTCTATTAAGTGACTAAGCTGGATTGCTAACTCAACTGTAGCTTCTAGAACAAAATCCACCTCCACATGGGTTAAAACCACAATTCCAAAGAATGTAACAATCACCCAGCCAGCATAGCTCAGTGGTTGAACATCAACCCGGGAATCAAGAGGTTACTGGTTTGATTCCCAATCAGGGCACACGCTTAGGTTATGGGCTCAATCCCCAGTAGGGAGAGTGCAGGAGGCAGCCAATCAATGATTCTCATCATTGATGTTTCTATCTCTCTCCCCCTTTCTTCTCTAAACTCAATAAAAAATATTTTCAAAATGTTAAGAATCATTCAGATGCTCTCATTTCTTTGAACAATTTTAGTAATTCTCTAAGGAGACATCACCACCTATATAAGTATTCCAGCCAAGAATATAAAACCTGAATCTAATCTTAGAAAACATCAGATAAACCCAAATTGAGGAAGAGTCTATGAAGTAACTAGCTGGTATTCTTTAAAGCTGTCAATGCCAAAACAATGAAAGGTTAAGGAAGTTCCAGACTAGACATCAAAGAGACATGAAAACTAAATGCAATGCATGACTCAGTCTGGAAGGACATTGAAGACAATATTGGGACAAGCAATAAAACTGGAATATGGACTGTAGATTTTATTATTTTATCAATGTTAAACTTCTTTACATAGTTATATAAAAGAATATCTTTGTTTTTAGGAAATATACGAAGTATTATGAGATCAAGAGGCATGGTTATAAACAACCTAATCCTCAAACGGTTCAGAAAGTTTATTCATATATTTATATATAAATATATATGCACACACACAAAGTAAATTGTGCATTTGGGAAAAGGGAATACAGGAGTTGTGTGTGCAACTCTTGTAATTTTCCTGATAAGTCTGAATTTATTTCCAAATGAAAGTTTTAAAAAGCCATAGACAAGGGAAATACTGAACCAAATTCATTGGTTTTTCATAGGTGTCCATCACAAATCAGGGCTGTACACGCCCGGAGCAGCCAGGTCGGGAGCGGCAGTGGCCAGACCTGGAGCAGCTGGTTGTGGAACGGACCAGAGCAACAGAGGCCAGGCCCGAAGCAGCCAGGCCTGGAACAGCTCACTCCTCGCCTGCCTCCGCCCCAAGGCTGCCTCTCAGACATGGCTGGAAACTTTTGGGGGAACTTGAGGGTCTGCTGAATCAAGTGATGAAGGCTTAGATGCCTTGTGTGGGGCCTGGATGAGGTTGGTTGATCTATTTGGAAATGTCTTTTGTGTGAAGTGTATCCTTGGGCATGTGGAGGTATTATTGATTTGAGAAAATGCTAAGTAACTGATTTACTATCTGAAAAATTTAAAGTTCTGAAAGTTTAAGGTCTTTCGCCAAAAAGAGGTTTTAAAGCTAACACCTTAATTTTAATGGAGAAAGGGAATGACAAGCCCTTCCCACCCAGAACAGGTAATCCAATTCCAGCCAGCAGCCATCTTTAAACAATGTGTCCATTTACACTTGAATGGCTACACCTTTGGCAAGTTTACATGTAAACAAGTTTGCTCTCAATTCCCAGGGCAGAAAAAAAACAAGGTTTAAAATTATTAGATTTTAAAATTTATTCTTAGAAGTGTAAAAGTTTATTAATTAAAAAAAAAAAAAAAAAAAAAGGAGATTGAAAAACCTGATGAACAATAATAGCGGTTCATTGTAGTAGAGTCAGAGATATGGGAGGGAAGTGGTCTGACTGTTGGGGGGGGGGAAGGGAGGGAGGAAGAGACTGAACATAAACTGTGCACCTATGGATGAGGACAATGGGGGGTGGGGAGGGGGCGGAGGGAGGGGTGGGAACCTGGTGGAAGGGGGAAGAAATGAGGAACCTTTGTAATAATATGAACAATAAAGATTAATTTAAAAACAAAAGAAAAAAAAAATCAGGGCTGGAAATAAAGATTACAAAGTCATCCAAATAAATACAGTTTAAAGTTAAAGCCGCAATAACTGTTGCATTGAAGGAAAAGTGTGTGTGAAAGAGTGTGAGTGTGTGCGTGTGCCCGTGCACACCACCAAGGATCTAAGAAAATTAACTGTGTCTTCTTTATTAGATAGTAGCAAAGGCTAATACACTTACCGCCAGTGTTTCTCAACCCTTCGGCTAAGGGCAATTTTTTCTCCTACTTCCGTGCACACAGGATTAGTCAGAACAATTTTGCCCAAATCGGCCTTGACTGCACTAACTCGTCCTCCAGTCGACAAGGATCCTATGTTCACCATGAGCACTTCATTCTTAGACAACTTTTGTACCTAGGAAAATAAAAATAAACCTCAATATCAAGTAAATGTGTTCCAAAACTTGTTTTCTGACATCCTTGCCAACAACAGATGTCAGCAACTTTCTATCTCTACCAGAATAATCTTGAAACTAAAAATAAATAAATAAATAAATAAACAAATAAATATCAAATGATGCCCTAGCCAGTTTGGCTCAGTGGATAGAGTGGACCCAGGTTTGATTCCAGTCAAGGGCACATGCCTCAGTTGCAGGCTCGATCTCTGGCCCTGGATGGGACACGTGCAGGAGGCAATGAATCTATTGGAGGACACACAGATGTTTCATTCTCTGTCTCTCCCCCTCCCTCCCACTTTAAAAATCGATGGGAAAATATCCTCAGGTGAAGATTAACAAGAAAGTAAGTAAAATGGGTAACAGGACTATAACATTGTCACGACATACTTTTCCGTTTTGTTTGGTTTCATTTTAAACCGACTGCCATAGTGAAATTCTCCACTTTCAAGAAGTCAAATTTATTTATTTATTTTTTTAATCCCATGTTAACTGTAAAACTGGTCTTTACATCACTGTCACTTTTTTTGAAACAGGAATTATGGAAAGCACTTACTTTTGCAGCTTTTTTGTCTCCTTCGGTGCGCACACCTAGAAGGCGTCTAAGCAGGAAATAGGAGATTTCCAATTCCGTGAAGATCTCAGGTAAAGCTCCAACTGCACCGAGGACCTGCCCCACCATTCTGTCAGCCCGGCACAAAGTGGGGTCAATCTTGGTTCCAACTCCTGATATGAAATAAGATATATCCTATGAAATAAAGAGCTAATATGCTAATTAGACGGAACAGCCAAACAACTTTCCAGATGAACTTGGACTGTGAGGGCTGAACCCTTGCATGATTTCATGCATCGGGCCTCTAGTGTTTGTATGCCTGTATGTATGTGTGTGTACACGTTCCAACTTTTTTCCCTACAAAGCTGTTTACCCCAAAACGTACTCAAACAAGTACAGCACACACCTATACATTTTAATACTTAGATTTTCATAGTCATATAACAGCCACATAGGTTTGGCAAAAAAATCCATTTTACCTGAAGAAATAGAACTGTAAACTCCCAGGTTAGTTGTGTATTTGAAATCAGAAAGACTCTCCTAACTTAAATTCTAAACAAAGGACAAAGAGATAATAGATTAACTAAAAAATGCATCTATCCTTAATGAAGGCTAAAAAGATACAAAATTCATGAGTAGTGTGAAGAATATCTGCCTGCCATTTCTCCCCTAGGCGGGTAAAAAAGATAGCTTGAAGATTTTATATATGATTCCTAGGATCCACTTCAAAATGTGTTAGCAGTGTATCTTTTGAATAGGAGAGGAATAGACATAAAGAGGAAGCAAGATTGGACAGTATTCGTAATCTGTTGAAGTTGGGTGGTGGGTACATGTGTTATCTCTCTCCCCACTCTGTCTCCCTTCTCCCCTTTCTAAAATTAATGAACATATCCTGGGGTGCCAATTAACAAAAGGAGTATCTATAATATATCTTTTTGAGTAATTCATTTCCCATGAAAAGTGCCATGAATATCCACAAATGAAAACGTAGCCCTGGCTGGTGTGGCTTAGTTGGTTGGGTGTCATCCCATATACTGGAGGGTCCTCAGTTCAATTCTTAGTAAGGGCACATGCCCAGATTGTGGGCTTGCTCCCCAATGGGGGACATGCGGGAGGTAGCCAATCGATGTTTCCCTCTCTCACATTGATGTTTTTCTCTCTCTCTCCCTCTCCCCTCCTGCCTCTCAAAAATAACATAGGGATGAGAGGAAAATCCTTACCAATGAGACCCCCTGGAGCAGCGTACTGAAGATCATTATGTTCCGCAAACAGTGATACAATTTTGGAAAAGATTGGTTTACACATGAGTTTTCCTTCACTATCTTTGGAAACTATACCAGGTCTGACTTCTATCTCCTGGCCCACCTGTAAAAAAATAAATAAATTAATAATTAGAATTACTTCATTTAGAATTAGGGACAACACAATTCCCATTTACACATAAAAAGTCCCAACAGAAAGACCACAAAACTGAAAAGGCAATCCTTTTTCTATTTCAAAGATCACAGCAATAAAAAAAAGTAAAAAAGATCTCCCAAACCAGAACCATCCCATTGTTCCTAACCAGCTACCACATAAGCCTATTTACACAAAAAATGTGGGGTACTAAAAGACATCTATATCAAGTACTAGGCACCAAGAAAAAGATTTTTGGCCTGGACGGGTAGCACAGTTGGTTAGAGTTGTCCCAATATGCCGAGGCTGCAGGTTTGATCCCCAATAAGAGCACATACAAGAAGCAACTAATACAGAAATAAGTAGAACAAATTGATCTCTCTCTCAAATCAATAAATTATTTTAAAAAGAGTTTCATGTCTTTAGAAAAAAATTTTTTTTTTCAATCTAAAATATTCATATACTGTTTTCCTGATTAAGACCTAGGAAGTACATGATTTTCTAACCACTTTGCTGTACATCTGAAACAAATACAGAATAATACTGAATGTAAACTGTAACGGAAAGAAAAACAAAAAAACTAAAAAGACCAGGGGAAAACAAAGCAAAATCATAAAATCATAGCCAGTAGATTTTTGGTAGTGAGCACACAATGGAGTATACAGATATTGTATTGCAAAGTTGCAAAAACCTGAAATTTAAATGTTATTAACCAATTTACCCAAATTAAATAAACACAAAAACACACAATCACCAAAACCCAACTTACCTTTAACACTCCTTTTAAAATACTACCCCCAGCTACACCACCTTTAAGATCATCTACTTCACAGCCAGGTTTGTTGACATCAAAGGACCTAATAACTAAAAATAAAACAAATTAAAGCCGAGTCTATACACTTTAATTTTATACACTTTAATTTTATATGAAATATTATTTTCTAAGTTAATTTCCCTAAAATAGTACACACGTAAGATTTACACCATAGGGGTGAGTTTGTGACAATCTGATATTATTACTCCAACTAAGTTTATTGCAGTCTTATGAAAAAGTGGCAATAACGTAAAAGTTCACTGATAGGAGGCATTTTATGGTCCATCAATACTAGGGATTGTTGCCAAAACTGGTTTGGCTCAGTGGATAGAGCGTGGGCCTGCAGACTGAAAGGTCCCGAGTTCGATTCCGGTCAAGGGCATGTACCTTGGTTTCAGGCACATCCCCAGTAGGGGGTGTACAAGAGGCAGCTGGTTGATGTCTCTCTTTCATCGATGTTTCTAACCCTCTATCCATCTCTCTTCCTCTCTGTAAAAAGATCAATAAAATATATTTTTTAAAAAATACTAGGGATTGTCATGCAGCCATTAAAGAATGTAGAACCATAGCCGAAACCAGTTTGGCTCAGTGGATAGAGCATCGATCTATGGACCGAAAGGTCCTAGGTTCGATTCCGGTCAAGGGCATGTACACTGGTTGCGGGCACATCCCCGGTAGGGGGTGTGCAGGAGGCAGCTGATCGATGTTTCTAGCTCTCTATCCCTCTCCCTTCTTCTCTGTTAAAAAAAAAAAAAAAAAAAAAAATCAATAAAATATATTTAAGAAAAGAAAAAAAAGAATGTAGAACCATATATGCCAGTCTGGAAGGATACTATTAAGGGGGGAATAAACTAGTTACTAAAATAACACACACAGTATTGATTCCACCTCCACAAAGAAAAACTGAAACTAAATACATGATGATGTGAGCAAAGAGAGGTATGGGAATAATATATGCCAATTGTTTAACTTTGGTTACTTCAGGGCTAAGGGGCTAGAAGTGGGAGGCAGGGACATTATGGACTTTTTTGTTTTCTTTATATACCTCTATACAACTCCTGAAATAAAAATTGAGTTTTAAAACTATAAAACAACTCTAGGACTATAAGACCTACACTTAGGTCCTGAGAGCAGTCAGTGTCTCTTAACAATGGGTATGCATCACAATGGCCCAAGAGAAGAGAACACTTCCCACAACACACAGGTGGGCCCAAAAGGGCTCAAATGTGTTTTGAAAAGGCTTCTACATCTCTGTAAAAATCACAAGCTTAGCACTAGCTGGTTTGGCTCAACAGACCAGCAAAGTGAAGGGTCCTGGGTTCAATTTCGGTCAAGGGCACATGGCTGGATTATAGGCTCAATCCCCAGTAGGGGGAATGCAGTAGGCAGCTGATCAATGATTTTCTCTCATCATTGATATATATCTCTCTCCCTTCCTCTATGAAATCAATAAAATAAGAAAGAAATCACAAGCTTTGATGATCAAATTATAGCAATACTGATATTTTAAACTTAAATGAAAGTGAAAGGGACATGAAAATCTTCATTAATGGTACAAATCTGTGTGAGAGTTCTAATATTCTGTTCTTTATTACAACATAATCCCATAGAGAATATTGTGTTATTCCATCTCAATCACGTAACATATATACAAAAAGGTTACATTTCTTCTGCATTCAGGACTCTGGCCCTGATCCAATAATGCAATCTAGCATTGCCAATATGCTCTCAAAACTCAATAATTAAAAAACATTTTTCAATGGAGATTATAATTTATTATTACTTCTGCAGATATAGGAAATAGCAATAAATACTCTTAAGGGGGAATCACCAATGTAGAAAAGATCCAATTTAAGAGTTAAAGACAAATCTTGCCGAAACTGGTTTGGCTCAGTGGTAGAGTGTCGGTCTGCAGACTGAAAGGTCCCGGGTTCGATTTCGGTCAAGGGCATGTACCTTGGTTGCGGGCACATCCCCAGTAGGGGGTGTGCAAGAGGCAGCTGGTCGATGTTTCTCTCATCGACGTTTCTAGCTCTCTATCTCTCTCCCTTTCTCTCTGTAAAAAAATCAATAAAATATATTAAAAAAAAAAAAGAGTCAAAGACAAATCCTATCACTTACCAATAAGTCGGGGTTCTGAAGTAAAATCTCTCGGCGGTACTGGGATTTTCTTTACTATGTACTCACACACAACTTCAATATTATATTTCAGCTGTGCAGAAATTGGAATAATAGGAGCACCTTCTGCTACTGTACCTATATGACAAAATTGAGAAAAATCAGAATTCTTCAATTTTACAAAACTTGTTCTATACATGTTACAGGAAACTATTAAGAAACAGATGCCTACACACATTCCCACACAAGTGCCAGCAACCAGTAGAAAGTGATAATTTTGTTTAGAAAGGTGGCAGTATTCCGTTTGCTTTTACTCCTGAAAATGGGTACTATTCCCTTTAAGAGAAAAATGTTAAAATACATTTAATATACTAAGATGATAAAACGGTTTAAAGGAATAAAATATTAACACTCCTGGGAAAGAACACTTTACTAGTTGAAAGATTTCTAGTAACATGTAATTAACTTACCAATAAATGTTAAAATTATAGACTCTTTGCTAATCAAAGACTACTGCACATATTAATATTTGCTCCTTATTAATTATATGTCAAACAGGCTGGTCAAAGAAATGGAACAAACAGAATTAATTTTAATCAATATGACTTATTCTTTTACATTATGAAAGAACTGGGTTCTGTGGAAAGTCAACCTTTCGAACAAGAAAAACAAGGCTGAGAGAGAATCAAATGTCAACAATAAGATGTATCATGTCTTCCCTGATATGAAGAACACTAGCTGGTAGAGAAAGGGATGATGAAGTTTAAATAAATGATTGTCAGTTCCAATTCTCCAAGTAGCTACACATTTTAAGAATTTATTTAAGAACTGTTTTTTAAGTGCTTTGTTCATTTTATTATCACTGAGGATTTTTTAATTTATTTTTAAAAAAACATTTTTACTGATTTCAGAGAGGGAGAGGGAAGAGATAGAAACATCAATGATGAGAATCATTGATCGGCTACCTCCTCCATGCCCCATACTGGAGGTAGAGCCCACAATCCAGGCATGGGCCCTTGAAAGGAATTGAACCCAGGACTCTTCAATCCCCAGGCTGACACTCTATCCACTGAGCCAAACCAGCTAGGGCTCACTGAGGATTTTTACTAAACTGGTAGTTTCCAGAATACAACTTCACTTCTCTCAACCAGCAAAAATATATTTGTCTATTCATTCAGAAACATTGATTTCACCAGATGGTAGGTAGAGAAAAATAAGGCTTACCCTGTTTTATATAATCTATTAAGCTAACATCTGGTACCTGGATTAACTAGCTCTCCAAGTGATCCATAGATGTATTAGATATTACGGCTTCTTACCTTGTACAAATGCAAGGATCTGTTCATATTGTTCTTTAGCCTGGCTTTCTTTCACCAAATCAATTTTATTTTGTAAAATCAAAATATGCTTCAGTTTCATGATTTCTATAGCAGCCAGGTGTTCAGACGTCTGAGGCTGAGGACAAGACTCATTACCAGCTAAATGACAAAGAATAAAATAGATGCATGAGAATTAGCTAGAAATATTTGTCAGAAGAGGCAAATTCATGAGACATAAAGCAGATTAGTAGTTGCCAGAGCTGGACTGGGGGAGAATAGTGACTGTTTAATGGGCATAGGGCTTTCTTTTGGGGTAATGAAGATGTTCTGGATCTAGACAGTGATGATGCTTGTACAACACTGTCAGTGTACTTAATGCCACCAATTTGTACACTTTAAATGGCTAAAATGATAAGTCTGCCTCCTGCACACCCCCCACTGGGGATGTGCTCGCAACCAAGGCACATGCCCTTGATCAGAATCGAACCCGGGACCCTTCAGTCCACAAGCTGACACTCTATCCACTGAGCCAAACCGGTCAGGGTGAGTGAAAAGACACTTACTACAAGCTATGAATTTCAACTAATCATTCCCTAACAAAAAAAGGGAAGAACACTAATAGTAAAGATAACCACCAGTGTATTATAAAGAAATAGGCATGTTTTGTTGGGCACTCCAACGGTCATTTCTCTATGCAGTAATGTTGAGGTGTCCTATATTATATTCCTTGGCATGCTTTTTTTCATGTTTGGGGCTTAATGTCACAGGAAAGTCATGGTATCCTGCCACCTGTGAAGAATAGGCCCAAGTTGCTGTTGGTGTGTTATTCACAGAGGAGCCATTCTTCAGGCGCTCTGCTCTCTTCACACCCACCTTGGCATACTTTTAAAAATAAAAGTAAGAAGTTATGTCATGTGATGTGTGGAAAATGAACTATTGACTTTTAAAAATATATACTACCATACGAATTCTACAGGCCCTAGGTCTATCTTGTTTAATATTTTGTGATAGCTGGTAGGCAGGGATGTCATCTAGTATTTCATGTTAGTTTCCATTCATGTCACCCTTAGGTAATGGATATGGCCTTTAAAGGCCGTTCCCCTTTAAATATTTCATCTTGGATTTGCTCCACATTGATTTGTCCAAACCAATTCTGATGTTACTTACCTATCAACAGAAGAGCTGCATCCATCACTGCGGCACCGTTCAGCATAGTAGCCATTAAAATATCGTGGCCAGGACAGTCAACAAAGGAAACATGCCTACCAATGAAGAAATAACAATCAGTCCTCCAATGCTTCAAGATACAAGTTATAGATTTCCCAAAATTAAATCACTTTAATGCAGAATATAAGTATTACATATGAATATGGAAAAAATATAAATATTTATTACTTCTATAAAGGCAAGTGGTGCCAAAACCGGTTTGGCTCAGTGGATAGAGCGTCAGTATGCGAACTGAAAGGTCCCAGGTTTGATTCCGGTTAAGGGCATGTACATTGGTTGCGGGCACATCCCCGGTAGGGGGTGTGCAGGAGGCAGCTGGTGGATGGCTCTCTCATCAATGTTTCTAGCTCTTTATCCTTCTCCCTTCCTATCTGTAAAAAAAATATAAAAAATCAATAAAAATAAAGTCAAGTGGTTACAGGACTTGGTGTTTCTAGACCTTGAAAATAAGATTATCGCCGAGACCGGTTTGGCTCAATGGATAGAGCGTCGGCTTGGGGACTGAAAGGTCCCGGGTTCGATTCCGGTCAAGGGCATGTACCTTGGTTGCAGGCATATCCCCAGTAGGGGGTGTGCAAGAGGCGGCTGATCGATGACTCTCTTTCCTCGATGTTTCTAGCTCTCTATCTCTCTCCCTTGCTCTCTGTACAAAATCAATAAAATATATTAAGAAAAAAAAAAAGATTATCTACTCGCTGAGAGTCAAATCGCTATAGATCATTACAAAGCGAATGAAATTAACTACGTAGTAACTAGAAATAACTGAAGAGACAGAAATTCCCAAATCCAATGAAAATAAATACAGTATGAAGTGTGTATAGGGAATTTCACCTATTTGAAAGCTAACAGTGTTAACAGAATGGGCATTGCCATCTGAAAAAATAATTTGCCTAAAATTTCTCTAGCACTTTCAAAAGCTGGAATTGGGCCGGCTTTTGATAAAATTCTCTGCCCAGCTGGTCATGGTTCAATTCCTGATCAGGGCACATGCCTGGGTTGTGGGCCATCCAAAAGGCAGCCATGATTTTCTCTCATCATTGATGTTCCTATCTCTCCCTTCTTCTCTTAAAATCAATAAAAATATGTATTTTAAAAATGAATGGCTTTGTTCTTCCCTTTAGAATAGAAACATCTATTTAAAAGCATATGTTAAAATAACAAAACCATTCAGCGATTAGGCTCTCTGTTTAATATCCTGGTTCATATACTTCAAAGAGCTCCGACCACAAAGCATAAAGTGTTTTTAGCACCAAAGAGGTCACCTGACTAATTTGAAGTTTCCTTTGGTCCCTGGAATGTCTGTAGGAAATTCATCAGGTGTGCTACTTCCACAGGATCTGTAACATTCTGGCCGAGGACAACTTGGGTCATCAAGTTTATAAATCTAAAAGATTCAATGAAAAGAAGATTTGGATTTTGTTATCTGCACTTTCCAATTAAAGTTGATGTTTAGTTCCACAGTACAGGGCTCACCTTAGCATTAGCATATCCCAGCTTGATTGTAATATTTCTTTCTAGCTCATTTTTGAATCTTACAGTATGAACTCCGGAAATAGCTTTTACAACTGTGGATTTTCCATGAGCTACGTGGCCAATCGTACCTACAGACAAAATTCAAAAAATTAATTCACATGCACTTAATTGCACCAATTATTTTTTGCAATTAACAATGGACCAGAAAAACAAAGCCATAAACTCATTATAAAATATCAATGTAAAACCAACAGTGGCTTCAATTTTTTGCCTACATATTTCTTTAAAATATATTTTTATTGATTTCAGAGAGGAAGGGAGAGGGAGAGACAGAAATATCAATGATGAGAGCCTTCCCCCTCTCCCTTCCACTCTTTCTAATGGGAAAAATATCCTTGTGTAAGGATCAACAACAACAAAAAAAGCCATACTTAGCATACTAAAAATTATTCACCTCATGTTTTTAATCACAGGAAAGATTGCCTTCATTTAAAATAGACACTCAAGGCCCTGGCTGGGTAGTTCAGTAGGTTGGAGCATCATCATAATATACCAAGGTTGTGGTTTCCATCTTGGTCAGGGTACACACAAGCAGCAACCAATGAACACATAAATAAGTGGAACAACAAATCGATGTTTCTCTCTCTTAAATCAATAAATAAAACTTTTAAAATAAGAATACTATTTGACATTGAAATTGGGACTCAAAAGAACTGTTGGGCTGAAGCCAGTTTGGCTCAGTGGTAGAGCGTCGGTCTGCGGACTGAAAGGTCCCGGGTTCGATTCCGGTCAAGGGCATGTACATTGGTTGCGGGCACATCCCCGGTGGGGTGTGCAGGAGGCAGCTGGTGGATGTTTCTCTCTCATCGACGTTTCTAGCTCTCTATCTCTCTCCCTTCCTCTCTGCAAAAAATCAATAAAATATATATTTAAAAAAAAAAGAACTCTTGGGCCGAAACCGGTTTGGCTCAGTGGATAGAGCGTCAGCCTGCGGACTGAAGGGTCCCAGGTTCGATTCCAGTCAAGGGCATGTACCTTGGTTTCGGGCACATCCCCAGTAAGGGGGGTGCAGGAGGCAGCTGATCAATGTTTCTCTCCCATCGATGTTTCTCTCTATCCCTCTCTCTGAAAAATCAATAAAATATATTAAAGAAAAAAAAGAAAAGAACTGTTGGCCCAGAAAGGAACTCACAGACTGATTCATTTGCCTCTCAAACAGCCCAAATTTACAGACTGATTCATTTGCCTCTCAGTATAACCATTATGGCTTGTTTCAGTTTAGGTTCTTATAAGGGTATTTCGTAGATCACATGATCTCACACATCTAAAGGAAATGATGAAGAACATAGGCTGATGAACAAAAACTGACTCAGAGAAAGAGAAGCACCGAACAGACTTTCAAACCTCAGAGGGAAAGCAGGGGAGGGTGGGGGTAAAGGGGAAGAGACCAACCAAAGGACTTGTGTGCATGCATATGGGCCTGGCCAGTGGCCATGGACAAGGGGGGGTGGGGAGGGTAAGGGCATATGTAGGGAGGGGTTTGGGATGGGATTGGGGGGATGAGGACAATTATGTGATACCATAATCAATAAAAAAAAATTAAAATTAAAAAGATACATATATTCAGAAATTTTCCAGTATTCCCAGAGTAAAATAAATAGGTATGATAAGCCTAACCAAAAGGAATCCATGAAAATAAGAAAACCCAGGTTTAATTACAGTAATGATGTCAAGGACAGCATATATCTTACAACTCTTTAATATCCTTACTTTTTAAGTAGGTTTTACTGTGCTGTTTGTACAGACTCTCAAACAGCCCAAATTTACACTCAGTCGACATAACTTCTCCTCTACAGTTGTAGGTGTCAATTAAGGGGAAAAAAATACTCTACATAATAATAGCCTATATAGCAAATAAAACTTTCAAAAACACTCTGCCCTTGCAATAACCCTGTGTGACAAGTACAGCCACATTTTTATTTCTTACTTAAAGTGCTACATGACTACATACTGCCTTATGCTATTAAACTTCTCATATGTCTGTATTCCCCCCCGCCCCCACCTAGTCTGTAAGGTAAGCATGGGTAACATGTGCTTCCCAAAGAAAACAAGGAAGTGCTTTGCTCACAAGCGCTCACAGTCTGTTTGAATATCTGCCACCTTATATAATTCAGGTAATCACACAAAGGGAGAGAAAATCACTTGCTGGAGATCAGGCAACTCAGGTCTCCAAGAAGTTCTTCTTATCTTACCTATATTAATCGTGGCTTGCCTGCTGATTACTTCGTGGGAAAGTGGCGTCAGTTTGGTAACGTCCTGCAATCAAACATTTTACTTTTACTTTTGATCACTACACATAAGGCAAGTCACAACTTTCCCCTTTCACTTTACACTTGACCTAAGATGACCACTATGAGGACAGCTCTCTTCTGTAAGCAATCCTGCACTCAGATGACTGGCAAGTTTTCAAAGTCCTTCTCCATAAAACTATACTCCTCTGCTCTCTAGAGAACACCTTGACATTAGCACTGAAGACAAACTTTCAAAAGTGAAAGCCTTAATGACATTTAGGTGTCAGGATCTCACGCCCCCGCTGCCCAGATCGCGGACGTGCCGAGATGCAGGTGGCGGCGGCAGTGCCGGCAGCACGCCGGCAGCAGCGCGGCTCAGGACCTCCGGCTCCAGAGCCAACCACGCTCCTGCAGCCCGGCACTGCCTTGTCTCAACGCCACTCGGGAGGCCCTGTCTTCCCCACTCTCCAGTTCTCTCCGTATTGCCCCAGATCGAACCTTACCAAAGTGGCGAGATCTTGGCGAGAAAGATGCGGCTGGCCGAGAGTCACGCCAGCCTCACCCCCCGCCATCTTGTCGGTAGAGGAAGGAAGTCGCCGCGGCAACCGCCAGAGAAACGCAGGGCGGGGGAGGAGGGGCGGAGCGACGAAAAGCAGGCAGGCTAGGACCCGGGCCGGGGCTAGGAGAACGACCGGTGCGGCGGGGCCTCATCCCTTGGGCTTCTTTCTGCTTCGGTTCATACGGTACCTGCCGGCGGCATGACTAGAAAACGCGAGGCGAAACTCCGGGGTCTGTTCGTAGCGGGCCTGTCAGTTATTTGCGCAGGCAGCGCGGAGGGCAGCTCCCCAAAAGGCCCCTTGCTACGCGGGTGAAACTGACGGCGCGCGCGCCGGCTCCGGAGAAACCATTTCCGGTTTCCCGCGGGGGTGGCCGGAAGGGTTTCTCAGGACCTGGGAACTTTAGGTAGGATGTGAGGACAGACTGTGGGAACCGAGTTTTTTCACTCACTTCCGCAGTTTCCGAAGGAGAAGTCCGCGTGGGCCCCGCCCACCGGTGACGGAGCTAGAGCCGGGAGGAGGCCACGCGCTGAGCTGGCCACGTTCACGTCGCCTCGCGTCACAGGCGGACGGCGGGCAGGGCGCCCCCGCGCGGAGGTTCCGCGGCCGGCGGATGGGAAAAGCGAAGTGGAACAACTTACTCTCCGTCGTTTCTGGTCCGTAGTGGCGCAGAATGGAGTTAGCATAGAATAAGAAGCTGGGTGGGAGTGGAAGGGGTGGGGATTGGTAAAATATGTACACATATAATAACCTTAATAAAAAAAAGGGAAAAAAAAGAATTAGAAGCTGGGAGTCAGTAAGACCTCCCAAAAATGGTGGGGTTTTTTTGTTTGTTTTTTTAAAAAGCTGATCCAAGAAAACCCACTTCTTTAATGGAAATATTACCAGTAAATTGATATTTAAAAATGTAAAGCTTGCTGAGATTTAACCCTTTTTCATCCAGTGTTTAAAAGAATGCAAGTTTTTTTCCTCCCCCGTGTATTTCTAGGCTTTATAAATTTTCTGTCATGAACATGTTTTCACTTCTGGTCAGAAAAAATGTAAGGAGAGTTGAATAAGAATTTAGGTTATCTGTGTTCATTTGCTTAAGAAAGATGATAATGGGTATGTTTATAAGTTTTAGGTACAACGGTTTACCTAAAATGGGAAGATATATTTCAATAAATACATTCATTGGTTAAGTGATGGCAGAACCTGTACAATATTTTGTATTTAGTGGAGGCAATTAATTCTAAATTTAGGAACTTAGTTTATAAATTTAGAATTTATCTGACATTGTAAATAGTTGTATCACCAATTCAGAAAACCCAGATGATAACAATGTGTCATTAGTGGTGATGGTTACACTACTTTGTGAATATACTAAAAAATCAGTGACCTGTACATTTTATTTTAAATTTTAATTTAATTTTTATTGATTTCAGAGAGGAAGAGAGAGGGAGAGAGTGGTAGAAACATCAAAGATGAGAGAGAGCCATTGATCTGCTTCTTCCTGCACGCCCCATCAGGGCACATAGCAAGGTTTTGAGTTCCATCCCTGGTTGGGGTACATGCAGGAGGCAACTGATCAATGTTTCTTGCTCTCTCCTCCTCCCTCTCTCTCTAAAAATCAATAACAACATTAAAAAAATAGCCCTAGCTGGTTTGGATCAGTGGATAGAGCATCAGGCTGTGGACTGAAGGGTCTGAGGTTTGATTCCCTGGCCCTGGTAGGGAGTGTGCAGGAGGCAACCATGTATCTCTTTCACATTGATGTTTCTCTCTGTCTCCCCATCCCACTCTCTCTTAAAAAGAAAAAACAAAATAAAAAATATATAGCCCTGGCTGGTTTGGCTCAGTGGATAGAGCATTGGCCTGCTGACTGAAGGGTCCTGGGTTCGATTCCAGCCAAGGGCACATGCCTGGGTTGCAGGCTTGATCCCCAGTGGGGAGCGTGCAGGAGGCAGCAACATCAATGATTCTCATCATTGATGTTTCTATCTCCCTTCCTTCCTCTCTCAAATCAATAAAAGAAATATATATTTCAAAAATATATATTTAGTGTTTCTCAAAAAATGTGTACACACTTTGAATAATTATTAATTCCAATGCTTAAATTTGAAAAGGAAGAGACATCAATTGAACTATCAAAAAAAGTTTATATACATTTTGGGGGACACTATATATATATATATATATATATATATATATATATATATATATATATATATAAAATATAATATACAATACAGAATGTAATATATAGTAGTGGCCCAGTGCACAAAATTCATGCATGGGGGTGGGGCCCCTCAGCCTGGCCTGCACCCTCTCCAATTTGGGACCCCTCCTAACTGCTCCCCTGCTGGCCTGATCTCCCCCTAATCACTTCCCTGCCGGCCTGATTGACACCTAACTGCTATCCTGCAGGCCTGATTGCCCACAACTGCCCTCCCCTGTTGCGACCTGCCTCCTCCACTAGAACCCACCTCCTCTGCACAAGGCAGCAGAGACACTGGGACTGGCCTCCTCCATGCCATGTGGAGCCACAGGACCCCAGGCCTCACCACATGGAACGGGTGCAAGGCCCTGCCTTCACTGTGCGTGCGACCATCTTGTGGCGGCCATCTTGTGACAACATCGCACACAAGGGTCACCTAGGCTTTTATTAGTATAGATAGTATATAATATACAATATATAGTACACTAGTGGCCTGGTGCACAAAATTCATGCACATTAAAAGGGAATTAATTGGAGGAAATATTTTAATATTGCTATTTGCCCTTTCTCTATAAAAGAAGTGTCAGAGATGAAAGAAAATTACTAAAATGTATATGAAAATCTCTCTCCTGTCAGGGTCTGGGGCACGCCACAGGACCTAGAGTCAAGTCCCTGCCCACCACTCACATGTGCTTTGAAAACACAGGAGACCCAGACCTGGCTGGCCCCACCCCCATTGGGTGAGACCCAGTTTCCGACGGCCCCACCTCCATCAAGCCACTCCCGGTTGGGGGCGCAACCTCAGGTCCCCTGGCCTGGCACCAGGGTTGGGGGCACAGACTGAGGTCCCTCGTCAAGCCCCACTGGGCAGAGGGTATGGCCTGAGGTGTCCCGGCACAGCACTGGGGTAGGGGGTGTGTGGCCTGAGGTCCCCATCAAGCCCTGCCAGGTGAGGGGGTGCAGCCTGAGGTCCCTCGCCTCAACCAGGCACCATACAGCCTCAGATCCTGGCTGTTCGGTTATGACATTATGGCATCCCAGCTAATTTGCATATTCCTCTATTATATAGAGATAATATAAGTAAATTATTTATTTATACACACACACACACACACACACACACACACCCTAATATGCAAAGGACCAAACGGCGGAACAACTGAATAACCACTCACTATAACATCTGCTGACCACCAGGGGACGCATGTGGAACATTGTGGGCATTGGCCGCAGCAGGATGGTGGAGCAGATGAGCAGGGGCACCAGACCAAGGCAGAGTGCCAGTCATCATCATTGGGACGAGCTTCTGGTGTTTACTGAAAAATTTTTGCTCCCACATGCCGAGGTTACACCCAGCGCTCACACCTACTGTCAGTGCTGGCCCCACTTGCACCTGCTGCTGGCGCTAGAGCTGCTGCTCGCACCTGCTGATGGCGCCGGCTCTGCTCGCTCAGCAGTGGCAGGCAGCAGCGGGAGCAGGGATGCCAGCAGACGGGACCAGCAGCTGCAGCAGGAGGGGCCAGGGAGGGGTGCGGAGGATGGGCTGAGACCTGCCCCTGTGCCCACTGTAGCCTCGTGGCCCACAGTTCCTTTCAAGGTGCACAGATTCATGTACTGGGCCCCTAGTATATGATTGTATGCTGTATGTTGTATAATGTTAACCTATAATATACAATATATAATGTATAATATATAACACCCTACCTAATAAAAGAGTAATATGCAACTTAACCATCACTCCGCTCCACAAGCCACGCCCACCAGCCAATCAGAGTGAGTATGCAAATAAACACAACCAAGATGGCTACAGCCACAAAGAGCAGGAGGGAGGCGTTTCCCCGGCAATGGAGGAAGCCAAGCTTTCCGTCTGCCTTTGCTGGCCTAAGCCTCCACTCAAGGCTACTAAGTTTCAATTATCAAAGGTAAACAAATCCAAACAGAAATGGCTGCTGCCACGGAGCAAGCAGGAGGCTTTGCTCTGCTCCAGGCTACAAAGTTTCAATTGTAGAAAGTAAATATATCCCAGATACCAGGGCCTCTGCTTGGGACTCTGGGTGGGGGGGGGGGGGTGGCTGGCCTGCAAACCACCACAGGCCCCTCGCTCAGGTCGCCCCATGCCCCAAGGGAACCCTCACCCTGATCCAAGACACCCTTCAGGGCAAACCAGCTGGCCCCCACCTGTGCACCAGGCCTCTATCCTATCTAATAAAAGAGTAATATGCAGATTGACCATCACTCCAACACACAATATGGCTGCCCCCATGTGGTCAAAGATCCTACCCCTATATGGACAGAAGATGCCCAGCAAGGGAGGGCAGTTGACAGGGACCAGGTCTGCAAAGGAGGGCAGTTAGGGATGACCAGGCTGGCAGAGGAAAGAAGTTGGGGGCAAACGGGCTGGCAGGGGGGCAGTTAGACATCAATCAGCTGGCATGGGAGTGGTTAGGGGGTGATCAGGCTGGCAGACAGAAGCGGTCAGGAAGGCAGGCAGGCGAGCAGTTGGGAGCCAGCAGTCTTGGATTGTGAGAGGGATGTCCGACTGCCCGTTTAGGTACAATCCCACCGGGATCGGGTCTAAACGGGCAGTCGGACATCCCTGGAGGGGTCCCAGATTGGAGAGGGTGCAGGCTGGGCTGAGGGACACCCCCCTGCTTCCGTGCATGAATTTCGTGCACTGGGCCTCTAATATATAATATATATACATATCATTGATAATAAAATATATGCTTCATTGTCTGAAACTTTTGGAAGTAGAAATGTTACAGGAAATAATGTCATTAATAAGAATAATAGTAGTTAACAAATAATGCACTGACTTAAGTGTGAACTTTATTTAATTCTTACAACAATCTGATGAGATATATACAATTTTTAAAAGATGTATACTATTATTACCAAGGTGAGGAAACTTGATTCCTAAAAAGATTAGATAAGATTCCCATAATTCCACAGCTAGTAAGTAGCATAGATGGAACTCATAGGCAATTAATAAGCATGCTCTTTTTAGAAATTTGGGCTCTATTGAGGTAAATTTATATATATATATATATATATATATATATATATATATATACATATATATAATTTATCCATTTTAAGTACACAATTAAGTGATTTTTAGTAAATTTACAGAGTTGTGCAACTATCACCACAATCCAGATTTTGAATATCTCCATCACTCCCAAAGAGATCCTGAGTATCCATTTGCAGTCACTCCCCATTTCTACCTCTGGCCCCAGGCAACCATTAATGGTCTTTCTGTCTCTATAGATTTGCCTTTTCTGGACATCCTATATAATAGAAAGCTAATATGCAAATAGACTGAACGGCGGAACAACCGAACAACCAGTCACTATGACGTGTGCTGACCACTAGGGGACAGGCATGGAACATGGCAGGTGTTGGCAGCAGGTGGCAGAGTGCAGAACATGATGGGCATAGGCCATGGCAAGATGGTAGAGCAGGTGAGTGAGGGTGCCAGACCAAGGTGGGGGACTGATCGCTGTCATCGGGGCAAGCCTCTAGTTGTTACTGAAAATATTTTGCTCCCACATGCTGCAGTCCCACCTGGTGCTCTCACCTGCTTGCACCTGCTGCTGACATCAGAATCACTGCTCGCACCCACTGCCGGGGCCTAGTGCTGGCCCCAATTGCTTGGCACTGTCAGCGGGTGCGAGCAGCAGCTGCTGGTCTTGATAGCCTCTCAGGGCTTCTCCACCTCCCCCTGCTCCTGAGGGGCAATTGGGGCAAAGGATCTGAATAGACTTTTTTTTTTTTTTTTTTTTTGAGAGAAAGGAAGAGGGAGAGAGAGAAACACCAATGATGAGAGAGAATCATGGATCGGCTGCCTTGAGACTCACAACCCAGGCATATGCCCTTGACTGAAATCAAACCCGGGACCCTTCAATCCACAGGCCAACACTTTATCCATTGAGCCAAACCGGCTAGGGCTAGTAGATGTGGTTTTAATTTGCATTTCTCTAATGAGTAACGATATTGAGCATCTTTTCATGTACTTATTAGTCACTCATATCTTCTTTGGCAAAATATGTATTCAAAGCCATTTTTAAATTGGGCAGTTTATCTTATTAAGAGTTTTAAAATATTCTGGAAACAAGTGTTTATCAGCTACATGATTTGTAACTATTTTCTCCCAGTCTGTAGCTTGTCTGATTCATTTTCTTTTTATCAAAATATATTTTACTGATTTTTTACAGAGAGGAAGGGAAAAAGAGAGTTAGAAACATCAATGAGAGAGAAACATCAATTAGCTGCCTCCTCCTGCACACCTCCTACTGGGGATGTGTCCGCAACCAAGGTACATGCCCTTGACCGGAATCGAACCTAAGATCTTTCAGTCCCCAGGCCAATGCTCTATCCACTTTGCCAAACCGGTTAGGGCTCTATTCATTTTCTTTTTTTAATATATTTTATTGATTTTTACATAGGGGAAGAGAGAAGGATAGAGAGTTAGAAACAATGATGAGAGAGAAACATCAATCAGCTGCCTCCTGCACACCTATTGGAGATGTGCCTGCAACCAAGGTACATGCCCTTGACCAGAATCGAACTTGGGACCTTTCAGTCCGCAGGCCAGTGCTCTATTCACTGAGCCAAACCAGTTAGGGCTATTCATTTTCTTAATGGTGTCTTTGAAGGAAGAGCAAAAGTTTTAAACTTTGAAGTCCAGTTTATTTCTGCTTTTATGAATCATGCTTTATAAATATACTATTGATTTGAGATAGAGGAAGGGAGAAAGAGAAAAAGAAGGGGAGACATCAATTGGAACACCCGACTGTGGATCAAACCCACAACCGAGGTATGTGCTTTGACTGGGAATCAAACTAGCAACCTTTCAGTGCATGGGACAATGCTCAACCAACTGAGCCACACCAGCCAGGGCTACAAATCATGCTTTTGGTATCATATTTAAGAACGTGAAGATTTACCCCTCTGTTTTCTTCAGCAAGGTTTCTAGTTTTAGCTCTTACATTTAGGTCTATGATCTATTTTGAGTTAATTTTTATGTAGAGTGAGGTAGGAGTTTAACTCCATATTTTTGCATGTGGTTATCCAATTGTCCCAACACTATTTGCTGAAAAGAGAATCGTTTCTCTTTTGAATTGCCTTGGAACTTTCTTGAAAATAATTTGATCATAAAAGGGTTTATTTCTGGGCTCTCTGCTCCATTGACCTATTATCTCTATCCTTATGCCAGTACCCCGCTGTCTTGATTTCTGTAGTTTTAGATAGTATATCTGAAATTGGCAAGTGTAAAGTATAAGTCCTTTTAACCATATTCTTTTTAAAAGTTGTTTTGGCTTTTCTAGAGCCTTTGCATTTCAATATAAATTTTAGACCCTAACTGGTTCGGCTCAGTGGACAGAGCGTCGGCCTGCGGACTGAAGGGTCCCAGGTTCAATTCCGGTCAAGGGCATGTACCTTGGTTGTGGGCACATCCCCAGTGGGGGGTGTGCAGGAGGCAGTTGACCGATAATTCTCTCTCATTGATGTTTCTAACTATCTCTCTCCCTTCCTCTAAGAAAATCAATAAAATATATATTAAAAAATAAATAAATGTTAGGACCAGCCTGTGAATTTCTACATAAAAGCCTGCTAGGGATTTCTAGGGATTGTTTTGAATCGATAGATCAATTTGAGGAAAATCACCATCTTGACAATATTGAGACTTCTAGTCCGGAAGGCCATTCTGCCTCACCTATGCTTAGCATTTCAACACCCCCCACCACGACAGTGCTGCTTTTGTCCTAGGTCTCTGGACAGGGTGAAGTTCAGCGTCCTTGAAGCCAGGCACGCCCCCTCCCCCTCCCCCAGTTCCCGCTGCTATTCACGTGTGTGCACTTTCCCCGCTTTCACTAAAGCTACCCACCCCAAGCTGAAGCTGCCGGAGCCGACTTACCTGAAGTCCCTCTGTGCCCTGTGTTGGGACAAAGACATTTTGTCCTGAGAGCTATGTGATCACTGTTTTTCGAAGAACTTAGTTTTCGAACTAATAACCTCAGACCCTATATTCAATCCCGCCTCTCTCCTTAACCACGGCCTCCCAAGTCCTAAAGCTGTGCTTCTGGTTAAGCTCATTACTGGAGGCTTTTTTTTTCTCACTTCCTTCATGGTGCAAACACCATATATTAGCTCTTCACTGCTCCCCCTCACCTCAACTCTGGGGCTCTCACTTAGAATGTGTGTGTTTGCATGCACATCTACCGAAATGCAGTACTTAGGAATATGTGGCTTCTAAAGTATCGTGTTGCTTTGTACTGGTTTAGAAAGAACATAAAAATTATTAACTCTGTGAGAAAGTGTTCTGTTTAGCATCTTCATTTATTTTTTAAAAATATTTTCATTGATTTCAGATAGGAAAGGAGAGGGAGAGATAGAAACATTAGTGAGAGAGAATCACTGATCCACTGCCTCCTGCACACCCCACACTGGGGATGGAGCCCGCAACCCAGCCATATGCCGGGACAGGGAATTGAACCATGACCTCCTGGTTGATAGGTCAATGCTCAACCACCGAGCCACGCCAGCCAGGCAACATTTCCATTTATTGTAAGGGGACATTGTCTACAATGTGTTTCAAAGTAAATATATTTCATTACAATAGTGATATTAATTTCATCTTTGATGAGTGTTGAAGAACTTCCCATGCATTCCTATCTGGTATAGCATAGCACACTCTTTGTTTTACTCTATCTCACGGCTACGCCTTCTGTCTCCTTGGCAGTTCTCTATCTTCTCCCGGAGACTCCCTGCCTTTGCTGTTGCCAGTCCTTCCTGCACGTACACTCAGCCCCTTGAAAGTCTCTTCAACACCTCATGAATATGTGGCTTGCATATTGTATTATTTTTTTTAATTTAAATATATATATATTTTATTGATTTTTCACAGAGAGGGATAGAGAGTTAGAAACATTGATGAGAAACATCATTCAGCTGCCTCCAGCACACCCCCTACTGGGAATGTGCCTGCAACCAAGGTACATGCCCTTGACCGGAATTGAACCTGGGACCTTTCAGTCTGTAAGCCAACGCTCTATCCACTGAGCCAAACCAGTTAGGGCTCTATTCATTTTCTTTCTTTTTTTTATATATATTTTATTGATTTTTACAAAGAGGAAGGGAGAAGGATAGAGAGTTAGAAACACTGATGAAAGAGAAACATCCATCAGCTGCCTCTTGCACACCCCTTACTGAGAATGTGCCTGCAACCAAGGTACATGCCCTTGACCAGAATCGAACCTGGGACCCTTTAGTCCACAGGCTCTATCCACTGAGCCAAACCGGTTCCGGCTTACATATACATTTTTATTGATTTCAGAGCGGAAGGGAGAGGGAGAGATAGAAACATCAATAATCATAGAGAATCACTGATCAGCTGCCTCCTGCCTGCCACCTACTGGAGATTGAGTCCGCAACCTGGACACGTGCCCCCTCACCAGAATAGAACCTGGGGCCCTTCAGTCTGCAGGCTGACACTCTATCCACTGAGCCAACCTAGCCAGGGCGCATAGTATTATTTTCAATTGGTTCATAAGGAGCACAAAAATGATTAACTTTTAAAAAATTTGTCCATACATGTTCAGAAAAGGCAAATCCACAGACAGGAAGTAGATTAGCAGTTGCTGGGAGGGGGGGGGGCGGGGGCTGACTGTGCTAAGGGATATGGGTCTGTTTTCCGGGGTGATGACAATGTCCTGAAATTGTGAATATTCTAAAGCCATTGAGTTGTACACATTAAATGTGCAATTTAAATGTGAAAATAAAATAAAATATTTAGAAATAAAAAAAAAAATAATAATAAAAATAAAAAATTTGTCCATAGATACAGAGAACAGACTGACAGCTGTCAGAGGGTATGGGGTAGGTCTGGGTTAAACAGGTGAAGGGATTAAGCAAAAACAAAAAAAAAACCCCAAAACCAAAAAAACACCTCATAGACACAGATAACAGTATGGGGATTACCAGAGGGAAAGGGGCATGGGGGCAGGTAGAAGAGGGTAAAGAGGGATAAATGGTGATGGAAGGAGACTTGACCTTGGGTGGTGAACACACAATACAATATGCAAATGATGTATTATAGAATTGTACACCTGAACCTATACAATTTTATTAACTTATGTCACCCCAATAAATTCAATACAAATTTTTAAAAATTGTTCTTCATAATGTTATTTTTATTTTAAAATGTTTTTATTGATTTCAGAGAGGAAGGGAAAGGGGGAGAGAGAAACATCAGTGATGAGAGAGAATCATTGATTGGCTGTCTTCTGCACACCCCCCCCCCCCCAACTGGGGATCAAGCCTGCAATGCAGGGCATGTGCCCTGACTGGGAATCAAACTGTGACCTCCTGGTTCATAGGTCAGTGCTCAACCACTGAGCCACACCAGCCCGGCAGTGCATCTTTTATTGATGATGAATATTTAGTTCCTGCCTCTCCAGGGTACAGCATATGGCACTCTAGCTCTCCTGGGTGCCTAGACCAGTATCCAGTCCTTGTGTCTTCTCCTTTCCCCTCCCTCCACCCCTGCAAACCTGTTCCTCTGGAACTCTCCCAGATCACAGGAAGTGACAAGTCCATACTTCCGGTCCTCAGGCCAGAAACCTGGGCGACATCCTTAACACCTCTCCTTCCTTCCTCCCTACATTCAGGAAATCCTGTTGGCTCTTCCTTCAAAATATTTGCACAGTCTGGCCACTTCCCCTGTCTCCACTGTAGCCTCCATTCCACTCCACTGATGGATTAGCTCCCTGCTTCCCCATGTCTGCCTACATTCTTTTTTTTTTTAACAGCCTGTATTTTGTGTGTGTAATCTTTCCAGTGTTTTTTCTTTTAGTTTTATTGAGATGTAATTGACATACAGCACTGTATAGGTTTGAGGTATACAGCAGAATTTGACTTACATATACTGTGAAATGATTACCACAGTAAGTATAGTTAACATCTATCATCTCATACAGACACAAGGGGGGAAAAAGGTTTTTATTCCTTGTGATGAGAATTTCTGGGATCTACTATCTTAGCAACCTTCAAACATACAATAGAGCAGTGTTAACTACAGTCATCGTGTTGTACATTTGTACATTACATTGTGCCTGAATTCTATTATTCATACAGCAGCCTGAGTATTAATCATATTGCCTCTCTTCTCAAAACTTTCCAATGGTTCCAATTTCTCAAAGGCCAAACACTTGGGGGGAGAAACATCTCCCCCCCCCCCCAAGTGTTTGGCCTTTGAGAAGTTGAGTATAGGGGAATAAATGGCAAATGAGAAAAAATAAAATAAAATGAAGGGGGGAAAAGGCCAAAGACTTTACAATAACCTACAAGGCTAGATGATTCTCGTCATTATGTTTCTATCCAGTCAAGGCTCAAAGGATCCCTCCTACCCAAATCCTCCCAGTTAGAATTGGAACACCCTTCCCATCAGCATTCCTAATCTCTTTTATCATCCAGCTCTATTATTTCCCATAGCATTTGTCCCGTTATAGCAGGCCATATAATTTATTTATTTTGGTTATTGCCTGATTTATGTAATTTGCAAGAAGGCATGAATTAAAAAATATATAAAATCTATACTAATAAAAATGTAATATGCTAACTAGACCGGATAGATAGGATGTCTTCCGAACGTCATTTTGGACCTCCTTCCTGACAAAGCCAGGGGTGTGGCCAGCTTGCAAACCACCCATGGCCCCTCGCTCCGCTGGCCCTGCCCCCAGCGGGGACCCACCCTGATCAGGGGCAGGGGCAGCCTACAAATCCTGTAGCCCCTAGCCCCAGCCAGCACCACCCCCAGCGGGGACCCTCCACCCAGATCCGGGGCTTCCTTCAGGGCAGGCCAGCCAGCCCCCACCCATGCACCAGGCCTCTATTCTGTATAATAAAAGGGTAATATACAAATTGACCCTAATGGCAGAATGACCAGAATGACTGCTGGACCAGTCACTATGAGGCCCACTGACCACCTCTTGGTTTCTTTCCCCAGCCAGCAGGCTCTGATCGCCTGACGGCCACCCACAGCGAGCAGGCGGGAACAGCCGACCTCTCGGTTCCTTCCCCTTGTTGTCAGGCACAGATCACCTGATAGCAAATGGGGACCTGGGGATGGGTGGTAGCAGGGGGTGGGGCAGCTGGGGAAGATGGCCCTGATTGCAGGGGAGGCCTAGGGATGGTACCTGTGCACGAATTTCATGCACCGGGCCTCTAGTATAATAAATAATATAGAACATATACAATATGTGAGAAGACTGAGTCCAAGATACCAAATGTAATTTTAGTGGTTTTGTTTTGTGTTGTTTTTCTGTTCATCCTTACCCGAGAATATTTTCCCATTGATTTTTAGAGAGAGCGGGAGGGGGAGAGACGGAGTGAAACATCTATTGTATGTGAGAGAGACACATCAATTGGTTGCCTCCTGCATGAGCTCTTACCAGGGCCTGGGCCAGGGAGGAGCCTGCAACCAAAGTACACATCTTTGACTGGAATCGAACCCGGGACCCTTTGGTCCACAGGCTGACACTATCTACTGAGCTCAACCGTCTAGGGCTAAATTTATTTTATTTTATTTTTTACTGATTTCAGAGAGGAAAGGGGAGGGAGAGAGAGATAGAAACATCAAAGATGCCCTAGCTGGTTTGGCTCAGTGGATAGAATGTCAGCTTGCAGATTGAAGGGTCCTGGGTTCGATCCCAGACAAGGGCACATGCCCAGGTTTCGGGCTCAATCTCCAATGGGAGGCGTGCAGGAGGCAGACGGCTGGTGATTCTCTTTCCTCATTATGTTTCTATCTCTCCCTCTCCCTTCCTTACTGAAATCAATAAAAAGAAAAAGAAAAAAAGAAACATCAATAATGAGAAAATTATTGATTGGCTGCCTCCTGCATGAGCCCACAACTGGACATTTGCCCTGACCAGGAATCGAACTTTGACCTCCTGGTTCATAGATCAACACTCAACCACTGAGCCACGCCGACTGGGCAAGGCATGGATTTTTATATGTTTGGTTGCTGATAGATTCCCAGTGCTTACAATGGGATTTATAGTAGTCATTCATAAATATGAATGATGTAAGTATACTAGTATAGTAGATTAAACAGGAACAATTTATGGAATTAAGTAGGAGTAAAAAAAATGCAAAAATGTTAATCCCTATAACATGGTACAGTGGAAAGAGCATGGGGTGAGAGGCAACCCAGGAGGGGAGAAGCCCTGACTGCCAAGGTCTACTAGTTACTAGACCCGTCGTCGGCAAACTGCGGCTCGAGAGCCACATGCGGCTATTTGGCCCCTTGAGTGTGGCTCTTCCACAAAATACCACGGCCTGGGTGAGTCTATTTTGAAGAAGTGGTGTTAGAAGAAGTTTAAGTTTAAAAAAATTTGGCTCTCAGAGATGGAACCTGGATGTTTCTGAACCCCCGCTGATTGGCCCCAGGTCAAAGCAGTTATTCTTTTTTAAATATATTTTATTGATTTTTTACAGAGAGGAAGGGAGAGGGATAGAGAGTTAGAAACATCGATGAGAGAGATACATCGATCAGCTGCCTCCTGCACACCCCCCATCGGGGATGTGCCCACAACCAAGGTACATGCCCTTGACCGGAATCGAACCTGGGACCCTTCAGTTCACAGACCAACGCTCTATCCACTGAGCCAAACCAATTTTGGCCAAAGCAGTGATTCTAACAACGGCCAGCAGAGGATTGTTTGCTGGAGCTTTAAGGAGGGAAATGAAATAGGAAGAAGCAAAGTTCCAGGACGAATCCCATAGTGGAGTCCTCTTGGACTTGTAGATGTGTCATGTTATCAGTTCGTTTTCCTTTAGGTAGTTTCATGGGGGGTGGCGGGGGAGTGCCCTTTTAAGGGTTTTTGTTTATTTTTGCACTTACATCACTTTGGCATATTTAGGGATTTGGTATTCTCGCAGCTGAGCCCAGGGTGGGGTTTGAGAGAAACAAGTGGTATGTATGCTCAGGAAAGGGTTCCCACGACTACAGATCTTAGAGACAAGGAGAGAGGACTTCCTGTGTAGGGATCGCTAGAAGCCATGACTTGTTTATTTTTATTATTATTATTATTTTATATATATTTTATTGATTTTTTACAGAGAGGAAGAGAGAGGAATAGAGAGTTAGAAACATCGACGAGAGATCGATCAGCTGCCTCTTGCACACCCCCACTGGGGATGTGCCCACAACCAAGGTAAATGCCCTTGACCGGAATTGAACCCCGGACCCCTCAGTCCGCAGACGGTCTCTCTCCACTGAGCCAAACCGGTTTCGGCATCATTCCTTGTTTAAAGAGACTGAAGTTTCCTTGTCTTTGCTTTGCTAGGAAAGTGGAGGGAGAGTCGTTTGTTAGTCAGGAAGTGGAGAGAGAAAGAGAGAGAGAGAGAGAGAGAGAGAGAGAGAGAGAGAGAGCGAGCGCGCGCTGGAGAAGTGTGGAGAGGTGGTGACAAACCAGAAGGCCAGAGGTGATGAGACAAACTAAGAGGAGCCACTGGTGACAGGTGACCAGCAATGACCAAGATGTGTATCAGCCAGGAATCCTCCAACATTCATGAAGACACCGGTTTCCTATCAGTCGTGTAACATAAAAGCTCAAGTCGCCTGGCCGGGTAGTTCAGTTGCTAGAGCATTGTCCCAATACACCAAGGTGGCGGGTTTGATCCCCAGTCAGGGCACATATTAAGATTCAACTAATGAGTGCATACATAAGTAGGACAACAAATTGGTGTCTCTCTCTCAACTCAATAAAAAAAATTTAAAACCTCGAGTTATTTTATTTGGCTGTTAAAGCAATAAACTTGAAAGCCTGGAAAATTTGGGGACCCTCCAATTGCATTTTGAAGGTTACATCAGGGTTAGGGACCAGGAAATAATGCTTAGGACAACAGCTATCAGCCTGCGGCAATGATTCAGTGGCCAGGCACATGTGTCAAACACAAGGCCCGCGGGCCAAATCCAGCCCGCCAGGCCTTGCAATGTGGCCCGCACCGCGCTGTCATCACTGCACTCCGCTGTCAGTTTATGACATTGTCAGTTTATGACTGTTCAGTAAACCACTCGGCTGGATTTTAGATTTTGGCCCCTTCTCTGATTGAGTTCGACACCCCTAGGCCAGAGTATGGACCCACAGAAGTTAGTACTGATTTGGAAGATACTGGGGGACCCCCAGGGACTGAAATAGACTACTCGCCACAAGACCCCTTAAAAAGCCTCAAGCCATAGAGCATTTGGCACACAGTTTTCAAGAGAAAAGAGAATGCATATGGGGCTTTATTAGAGTTTGCTGAAGATATAACTCTTAGACTCCCAGAGTCTGCGGTGAGGCTAGTTACATGGAAAGTGATTACCAAGGTAAGTGGCACAGACTGGATTTCTGAAAAGCCTCAACTTAATTTTTTTTTAAAAAGTGGGGGAGGGGAGACAATATCCTAAATCCTCAGAACTCCTGGGGAGGAATTTCTCCCAACTCAACTACCAGCTCTCTAACCTGTGGATTATCTGGAACTGCTACGGTAGATATGGGATTTGAGGTCTGTATACTTAAGCTTCAGGGCAAGGAAAATACTTTATCTGCCCTAGGAGGGTCTCTACCCACGAGAAAAAAATGTTCTCAGGGTATTTAGTACCATTGTTCCAGTAATTGGTGGGGAAAGTAATCGAATTACCTGGAGGAGTTAATTTTTATTTATTTATTTTAATTTTATTATTATTATTATTATTATTATTATTATTATTTTTTTTTTTTACAGAGAGAAAGGGAGAGGGATAGTTTGAAACATCCATCAGCTGCCTCCTGCACACTCCCCACCGGGGATGTCCCCGCAACCAAGGTACATGCCCCTGACCAGAATGGAACCTGGGACCCCTGAGTCTGCAGGCCGACGCCCTATCCATTGAGCCAAACCAGCCAGGGCTCATTTATTTAAATGACTTGGTTTTACTTTGCTTGGTGTTGGAGAAGCAAAATGCTTCTTATTGTATCAGACCCTTCTATAAAACACGAGAGAGAGAGAGAGAGAGAGAGAGAGAGAGAGAGAGAGAGAGAGGCATCCTCCATTAAAGATCACTATTTTTTTAGGGGTGGGCACTACATAGTAAATATATAGATTGGTGGAAAGACAGCCTGTTTTCAGAAACAGTTAAGTATATTCAAAAAATACATTTGGACATATCACAGGAGACCACATAATGTCAGAATAAGGCTCATGACATCACTGTAGGTATATTCCCACTGCACAAAACACAGTTCAGTTCCTGAATCAAGAACAGAAATCCCTTTCTAGGCAGTTTAGTGTCACAATATGTACTATATAGCTCCAAATGTACGTTAGCTAATGTGCAAAAAAAAAAAAAAAATCAGCATTTTTAGATATTCAGCAATAATGTATGAAAACAAGTGTTCAAAATTGAATATATGCCATTTTAAAGTTTATTTGATGGCTCCTGGTTATTTTTAAAGCTTGTTTTACAGTTTAAATGGGAAAAGGGAAGCTTATTTCCTTATTTCCCAAAGATGTAGGTGCTTCTCTCTTTTTCCCCCCTCACGAAGTAGTCTGTCTACTTCAGCAAAACAGTACACCGTGTGCTATTTTGGCCTCTTTAGGGAACAGGACGTGTTTAAGTTTGCTACAAGGAGATAATGATCGTTGTAGCAATATATGTATCTCACGGAAAGTACGTCGGGATATTGGTCTCGAGAAAATGGCGGCGGGGGGGTTGGGGGTGGGAGGCGGAAAAATTCCATAGTTTAGGATCTGAAGTGAGCAATGGATGACAATTTCAGGTTAGTAGTAGAACCACTGGCCTCCAAGTGTGTATTTCTCTCATCTACACTTTCCCCAAAAGGTTTCACAACAATGAAGCGACAAAACAGTCCTATAATGCAATTTTCTATTCTAAATCAAGAAAAAGGCGCTGTTTAAAAAAGCGCTTAGCTAGAGCTGATCTGTTAAAAAAAAAAAAAAAAAAAGGACACCTCCCCGCCCCCCAAATCACTGCGGTCTGCCGCTGCTTGGACGCAAAAGGAACAGAACAGCGTTTTTGAGATCCGGCATTTCTCTGCGTGGTGCAGTCACGCCGTTTTCTATGAATCCCCCCCCACCTCTGGCAAATGTACTTCTGAAACGTGTAATCGCCGTGTACCCAGCCAAGTGGCACCGTGACGCAAGTATCCCCTGCAAGTTGCCTTACTAAACCATGATGTCATTTGCTGCAGAGGCAGTGGCTTCCCTGACACAGGTAGGGCTGGCCAAACTCCCTCCACGTCGTGCCCGATCCCCCCGCCCCCACGGAAGGCAACATGCAAAGCCGTTTCCCCCGCTTCCTAAGCCTCAACTTGTCCGGAGTGGGCGCACTGCGGTGCCCGGAGCCCACGGCTCCCGCAGCCGAGCGGGGACCGCAGCGCGGCGACCAGAGCGCAGCCGAGCGCTGCCAGCCCCGACGGCGAGGGACGCCACGTCCGGCCGGGCTGGCGGCCACAGCGCGGGGCCGCCCGATCCCCACCCCCCACCCCCACCCCCGCCGTGGGGCCCGCGGGCTCGGCCGGCCGGAACGTGGGGGGCCCCCGCGAGCGTGGGGCGGCCCTGCCCCCACCCCGCTCCCACCCCCGCTCCCGCGGCGCCGGAAGTGACGCGCGCCGGCTGAGAGATGGCGGCGCTGGCGCTCGACCAGGGGGAAGGTAAACACCCTCTGGGCCGCCGCCCGCACGCGGGGCCCCCTTGAGGCCCCGGCGGGGACTGGGGGCGCCTCCCGGGCCTCCTGTCCATCTCGCGGCTCCCCACCCCCTCGGCCTCCCTACCCACGTGGCAGGCTTCCGCGTTGCAGCGACCGCGCACGGAGCTCTCCCGCCGGCGGCCCCGCCTCCTCGGGGCGGGGCCCCGGGGCTGTCGCCGCCCGCAGGGGGCGCGCGGCCCGGAGAGGCCCCTGGCTCGCGGCCCCGCTGGCCCCGCCCCTTGCCCGCCCCCCGCCCGCCGCCTCCACCCCCGGCGTGGGTGATCCCGAGGCTCGGCGCGCTTCGGGGGAGAAGCCCGGAGACGCCGTCGTCGACGCCGTCCCCTCCAGCGCTCCCGCCGCTGCCCGCGGCCCCTCGGCCCCGTCCCCGCCCGCGGCCCCCGGCCGGCCCTTCCGCCGAGCTCCTCGAGGTGCCGCGCGCCCCGGGCATAGGTAAGGCCGGGCGGCCCCGACGCCGCGCCGCCTCCCGACCGGCTCGACCGTCTCGACCGGCGACTCAGCGCTGTCTCCTCTCCCAGGACCGGTGCGAGGGGGCGGCAGGCGCGCCCTCGCCCCCCGCCGGAGCGCCCCGGCCCGGGAGCGGCCCCTGCTAGCCGGTGGAGGAGCCCGCCGCGTGCCGTCCAGGCGCCCGACCGCCCCCCGTCCGGCCGCCGGCCCGCTCCTTCCTGATGCAAACCGCCGTCTGCTAGGGATCGGACGGACCCCCGAGGTACGTAGCCGCCCCCGGCCCTCCTGCCTGCGGGGGCCCGGGCTCCGGCCTCGGCCCCGCGCTCCGCACCCGTTCGGGAGCTCTTTTCTGCACCGACCCGAGTCCAAAACGTTGGGGAGATGCCGGGACCTCATTTGTCTTCGAGTTTACTTAATTGTTTGAATGTTCATTTTTTTTTTTTTTCCAGAGAGGAGGGAAAAAAGGAAGAAGCATAATTCAGCCATTTTTTGCAGCATACAGCTGCAGGTACCATGACTATTTTCGCCCCAACCCGTTCTAGCCCTTTAAAAACCCCATTTATGCCCGAAATAGAACGATAGGCAATGCGAGGGATAAAAATGTGGAATCGGAAGGTCTGGGTTCCACTGGGGGACTCGGAGGAAATCGCTGAGCGAGCTTTGGTGTCTTATCTATGAAATCGAGTCACATCACAGGGTAGTGAGGGACTGCGAAGCCATATATATGAAAATAATCTGTAGCTATAGGGTGTGAAGGTAAAGAAGGCAAGGCAATTTTGGGAGTAACCTTTCCTGGAGCGGTTAATGTTGTAGTGGCTAACTGTTGCTGCCTCTTTATTTCTTTATTATGAGTATAAGCAATAAGTAGGGAATGTCGAAGCAGTGCTGTAAATCGACTGGATATATAATAGTCACGTTGCTTGGCCTTCTACAAAATGCCAACTGCTTATTTAAATAACGGTATTCTTTAATTCAAATTTAACGTGATTGTAGTGCTTTGCTTTTCATTTATCTAGGCCGCTTGTTTCCTTCTTCTCACTCGCAATATGTAATACCTGACATTTGTCTGGTGTCTTCTATTTTCGGAATTGGTATTTTCTTTTGTTAATCTGATTAAATTGTCATTCAGAAGATGCTTTTAACATGACTACCCTAATTTGAATGCCTTTTTTCATATCTAGGAAATGGGAGGCATGAATATTTTTTGAAGAGCTTCTAAATGCATTTGGATGTCTGTAATGCTTAATATATCTAGAAATGTATAGAAACTGTCAACTTTCTGACAATATTTATATCATTTAATTCTCGCTTTCAATCACCACAACATTTAGGTGATTAGAAACAGTTTTTCAGTGGTAAAGGATGTTAATTTGCACTCTTTATTGCTGATTAACTGGGGGGAAATAATAGGATAGTAAATATTTGTGGTTTGAAAATTGCACTTATTTGTCAGAATTTATAACATGTATGTGTAACAGATATGTATGGGATCATTCTTACTCGACACATCAGAAATGTAGTATGGTTTGGCTTTAAAAATGGTCCACAAAAAGTGAAAGAAGCATTTGTGTAGGATATTATTTTTAGCTAACAAATGATTTTTTTCTTTTGAATGCTTATTCAATTTATAATCCAATACCAGTTGTCTTTCAGAGTATGCTTTTGTGTTTTGTGAAAAGGCAGAATAATAAAAGGCAGGCAGCATTCAATTCCCAAAGGAAGAGCCTACTTTATAATGTTAGGTTTTCTATATAGGACTTAGCGCTTGTCCTGAAGGTAAAATTTTGGGAAATCACTGCTTTAGTGGAAATGTGAGGTTTGACCTCTCTGCTTTGATTTGTGTTATCTGGGGCTAAAATCTTGGAACCTGGGCTAGCTTGGCTTCATATGTGTTCAGGGTCCCAAACTTGGTTTAATAATCTGTGTAAAACTTGTACAATATAAAGGTGAACAGTAAAATCCATGCTAATAATTTAAGTTTTACATTTGTCTTTACTTAGAATGAATTAAACAGCAAATAAACACCATGACAAGTGGAGAGAGACCATAGAAGAAAGGAGAAAGCTTTATGTCTTAGTATCTTTAATGATACTTTCTTCCTGGTTTGAACAAGGGGCCCTGTGTATTCATTTTGCCCTGGACCCCTAAAATTTTGTAGCTAGCCTGTTGTCAAGGTTGCCCTTTCCCAGTGTCAATGTTTTGAGAATGAATAACATTACCTGTGAGGAGAATGAATCTTTAGCTAATGTGGGATTGAATTAATTTATTAGCATACATCTCTGAATTGAATGCTATAGCTTGTGACAGGGTGGTGGTGTTTTTTATTGAAGAGATATGAAAGGTAGTCATTGGTAAAACATTGTAGGATGGCTCTGATGTCAGGCAGACCCAGCTCTGTCACTTATCAAGAATTATAGCCGTGGGCAACTTCACCTCTGAGCTTTGGTTTTCCTTCTCTTTAAATCAGTGGCAGTTACAGAATATGGAGGGTTGTGAGGATTAAATTTATCTATTCGTTCAACAAATATACACTGAGTGGCCAGATTATTATGATCTCTGAACGCATAATAATCTGGCCAGTCAGAGTGTGTGTGTGTGTGTGTGTGTGTGTGTGTGTGTGTGTATTACAGGCCTGATGCACAAATTCGTGCGTGGGTGGGGTCCGGCCAGCCTGGCCAGGGGGAGGGGACATGGGCAGTTGGCCGGCCAGCCTGCTGGTCGAACTCCTGGTTGAGGGGACAATTTGCATATTAGCCTTTTATTATATAGGACAGTGGTCTGCAAACTCACTAGTCAACAGAGCCAAATATCAACAGTACGATGATTGAAAATTCTTTTGAAAGCCAATTATTTAAAACTTAGACTTCTAACACCACTTCTTCAAAATAGACTCACCCTGGCCGTGGTATTTTGTGGAAGAGCCACACTCAAGGGGCCAAAGAGCCGCATGTGGCTTGTGAGCTATGGTTTGCCGACCACTGATATAGGATATACACTGAGTGGCCAGATTATTATGCGTTCAGAGATCATAATAATCTGGCCACTCAGTGCGTGCGTGTGTGTGTGTGTGTGTGTGTGTGTGTGTGTATGTATGTATATATGTGTATTATTGATTTCAGAGAGGAAAGGAGAGGGAGAGAGAAACATCAATGATGAGAGAGAATCATTGATCAGCTGCCTCTTGCACACCCCCTATTGGGGATCTAGCCTGCAATCCAAGCATGTGCCCTTAGTTGGAACTGAACTCGGGACCCTTCAGTTCTCAGGCCGGTGCTCTTATCCACTGAGCCAAACGGGCTAGGGCTCCAACAAATATTTATTAAGCATTTATTATGTGCCAGGTGCTGTTCTTTCTAGGTTCTGGGGACACAACCGTCAAGGAAACAAAACAAAAATTTTAATATACTAAGGAAAAATTAATCAGAAAAAGAATGTGGGGATTTTCTGGTTGATGGGGCATCTAGGAGGCTTTATTTTCTTTTTATATCTTTTGTATTGATTTGAGAGAGAGAGAATGAGAGAATCATCGATGACGACGTGAGAGAGAAAGGTTTCCTAAAACAACTTCTGTATGCACCCTGCCCAGGGATCAAACGTGCAACCTAGGTGTGTACCCTGACCGGGAATCAGACCCATAACCTTTCAGTGCATGGAATGACCCTCAACCAACTGAGCTGCACTGGGCAGGGCTGGGAGGCTTTTTAAAAATTTTTAAAAAAATATTTTATTGATTTTTTACAGAGAGGAAGAGAGAGGGATAGAGAGCCAAAAACATCAGTGAGAGAGAATCATTGATCAGCTGCCTCTTGCACACCCCCCACTGGGGATGTGCCCGCAACCAAGGTACATGCCCTTGACTGGAATCGAACCCGGTACCTTCCAGTCGGCAGGTCTACGCTCTATCCACTGAGCCAAACCGGTTTTGGTTTTTTTTTTTTTTTAATTTTAAAGAGGGGGTAAGGGGCAGGCTTCACTGAGATGACACTGAAAGAAAAACCTGAATACTATCTGGGAATGGAGTGATTCAGAAGCGGGAAAGGCAGAGGTCTTAAGGTGCGCTTTGGCTGGTTTTTGAGAAACAGCAGAGGCCAGTGTATCTGGAGCAGGGTGGACAGGGGAGGTGGGGGTGGGTAATGGGAGATAATTATTATTGATGTTTTAGGAATCATTCACTGGAGGGGCTCTCATTGTTCCTCTTTGCCCGGGGCATATCTTGTGCGGCTGCTGGTCCGACAGGGAAAGGCCTTGTCAGAATTCGAAATTTTAACTTCGGAATAAAGAAACTGGAAAAGGCAAGATATTTCCTCAGATATTTTCCTAATATAAGACCTCTAAAACTCATCTGGCTAAATTATTAAAGCAAATAAGAACAGATTGAAAATTTGTTGTCTCCGATAAGATCATTGAATTTAGTTAATGGTCTTTGCGTCACTGAAAGATTTGCAGGATACTCAGATCATAACACTGAGACCTTCAGAAAGATTTAATTATTGCGGAGAACTAGAATGTTCACATGACCGTTTCAGTGATTTCGAGTTAGGATGTAACTTAGGAGATTCAGGGTTTTATTCCCCAATAGAGGTTTTTCCTAGAATCCGCACTGGATCCAGTCTCTGAAGGCTGGGGAAGCTGTTTTCCATGACATCACCCTTGGATTACTGCTACTTGTAGTGAGGAATGAGCAGAGGAGCATTAAATTAAAATCTTCTGATGAAAAAAAATAGCATTGAAGCAGGAGTGGTTTTTTTTTTTTTTTTTTTTTTTTTTTAAACAAGGCAAGGTTTCGTGTATTGCAGGAAGACTAAATGCTAAACATACCTGAAAAGTGAAGTAATTTGGGTAATAGGTGCTAACCTGGAGGCTGGAGGGCCCAGCCCCTCCCTAACAGCTTAGTCAAACCGTCATTTGCAATTTGGTCTTGAGCTATAAAAACATTTAGATGGACAAGGAAGAATTTAGTATGAAACAAATGAAAGTTAATTCACACAGCCTCCCATCCCATATCAAACATATTTCTCAATTAGAGTATTGTAACTGAGGGTAAACTGACTGCTAACAGAGCGAATGAAGTTAGTCTATTTTCAAATTTTTCTTTTTTTTTTTTTAAATACATTTTATTGATTTTGTACAGAGAGGAAGGGAGAGAGAGAGTTAGAAACATCCATGAGAGTCATAGATCAGCTGCCTCTTGCACACCCCCTACTGGGGATGTGCCAGCAACCAAGGTACATGCCCTTGACCGGAATCGAACCCGGGACCCTTCAGTCCCCAAGTCGACGCTCTATCCATTGAGCCAAACCGGTCTCGGCGTGCTTTCAAATTTTTCTATCCTTTTAGATTGAGAAGCTGGCCTCTTAGAGATTGTTCAATTTAAACATGTTACTATCTAGATTACAGAAATTGTGAGAAATTTTATGAACCAGAAGTTAATTCTGTTTTATCTGTAGTAATTCTTGCATTTTCTTTTTAGTATGAAAGTATGGCATTTTGTGCCTAAGCATCAACTTGGGTAGGCTAAAGTTTGAGGATGAAGGTAATATGAAGTAATTTAAAATTTTCATCGAAGATAAGTATATCAGCAACCTCTGAGAATCGAGCTTTTGTGCTGGATAATGTAGGGTTTGTATGAATTTTCAAGCAGCTGCTGGGGACTGTGAAAGCATTACATTATTGCTGATGGCATAAACATGGAGGTTAGTTAATTTTGAAACATCTATTGAATTGTCTAGAGTTTTGCCTTCAAATCAGAAAATCAGAATGGCAGCCTTCTAACTGAAAAGGAAGCATTTAATTCCTTTCCTTTTAATTTCCTGTCCAATTTTACCCCCACCAGACTTTTTCCCTTACTGGTCACTAGAGAGTTTGAACTGTTAGAAATTTCTGTGATATAAATAGCAGTAATAGTCTTCCAGGGCAGACTATTGGTGTAAGTGTGTGTGTTGTCATTTATCCCTTATCATTGTAACTGTCAGTGGTACTCACAGCTTTTGGTCTCAGTACCTCGTTATACTCTTAAAAAATTATTGGTGTTCCAAAGAGCTTTTGTGTATGTGGGGTGTATCTATATTTACCATAATAGGAATTTAAACTGAAAAATAAAAAAAATCTCATTTGTAGTTCATTTAAAAAAAAACCTACTCATTTATCTAAATAGCATTTTTTAATGAAAAATAACTATTCTTCAATAGAATGAAAACCTTGGTGAGAAGAGTGGTATTATTTTATATTTTTGCAAATCTCTAATGTTTGGCTTAATAAAAGACAATGGGCTTCTTATGACTTCTGCATTCAGACTGTTATGGTATTACACACATAGCCTCTTGGAAAACAGAGAATAAGTGAAAAAGGCAAATAACTTTAAAATTATTATGAAAATAGTTTTGACCTTGCAAAGTCCTCTTAGGGGACTAAGACCTCAGTTGTCCCTGGACCACACTTTGAGAATCACTATACAGGTATTAATCGTTCTTTTTAAAATATATATATTTTATTGATTTTTTACAGAGAGGAAGGGAGAGAGATAGTTAGAAACATCGATGGGAGAGAAACATCGATCAGCTGCCTCCTGCACCCCCCTTACTGGGGATGAGCCAAACCGGTTAGGGCTTAATCGTTCTTATGTGTAGAAAAATGCGAGACTTGCTGAGTCCGGTTTGGCTCAGTGCGTAGAGCATCGGTCTGCGGACTGAAAGGTCCCAGGTTCGACTCCGGTCAGGGGCATGTACCTTGGTTGCGGGCACATCTCCAGTAGGGGGTGTGCAAGAAGTAGCTAGTCAATGATTCTCTCTCATCGATGTTTCTAATTCTCTATCCCTCTCTCTTCCTCTCTGTAAAAAATCAATAAAATATATTTAAAAAAGAAAAAAAAAAGAAAATGCGAGACTTTTTTTTTTTTCTCTAGTCAGTTGCAAGTTTAGGAAATAAGGCAAACTCTTCTGTATTTCTTTCCTAGTAGTGTAAGTATACCTTGTCATCTAGTTTAATTTGATTTGGTTAACCCTTTTAGAAAACCCACCATTTCAAATTCTGAAGGCCAAATATAGAATATATACATATACAGGTTTATAAACCATGATTTCCCTTAATCTGATGATCTATTTTGAAAAGCGAGAATACAGAATTTCTGTACATTAAACATTTTATATGTTGGTAAATATCTTTTCTCAAAGTCCCTTAATGGATCTCCCCTCAGCCCTCATTGATTTAGAGAGTTCGTTTTCCCCGGTTGCTTCCCAGAGAGAGTGGAGGGGACGGGGCGGGGGGGGGGGTAGGGGGGAGAGAGAGAGAGAAATATGGATGTGAGAGTCATGGATTGGCTGTCTCCTGCATGTGACCCATCCGGGGCTGGGGATCAGATGGAACTTGCATCCCAGGTATGTATGTGCCCTTGACTGGGAATCAAACCTGAGACTCTTTGGTACTGGGGCCGACACTAGCCACTATGCAACACCGGCCAGGGTGATTGATAGAGCTCTTATTTGAGTTTTGTTTTCATTGTACAATTAGTTTTTATAATCATGTATTGCTATAACTATTTAGAGAATTTCAATGCATAAGGTTTTGTATATTTTTCTTTTGGTATTCACATCCTTTCCTTTTTCAAGTTCTTATTTTTTATTTGCTTGTGTTATTTTAACTGCAGCTTCACTTTTTTCCCTTTTCTTTATAGCTTCCAGGGTTTGTATTGTGAACACGTTGGTTTTGTTTCACGTGTGCATCTGTAAGTTGGGTTGTTTGATGTCTTAAACATTGATGTTATAGATCTGTGCTGTCCAACCAAGTAAAATGCAAGCCACAAAGGTAAATTGTCTCATAGCCACAGTTTAAAAAAGTAAAAAACAAGTGAGTTTCATTTTAATATATTTTATTTAACCAAGCATATTCAAAATATTTCAACATGTTTCCAGTATAAAAATTTGCATAACGAGATATTTTACATTCTTTTTTTTGGGGGGGGGGAGATAAGTCTTCAAAATCTGTTGTTAGTCTTTCTTTCTTTCTTTCTTTCTTTCTTTCTTTCTTTCTTTCTTTCTTTCTTTCTTTTTTTCTTTCTTTCTTTCTTTCTTTCTTTCTTTCTTCCTTCCTTTCTTTCTTTCTTTCTTTTAGCTAAGTGTTTTATTTATTTATTTATTTATTTATTTATTTATTTTAATATATTTTATTGATTTTTTTACAGAGAGGAAGGGAGAGAGATAGAGAGCCAGAAACGTCGATGAGAGAGAAACATCGACCAGCCGCCTCCTGCACCCCCCACCCCCACCCACTGGGGATGTGCCCGCAACCAAGGTACATGCCCCTGACCGGAATCGAACCCGGGACCTTTCAGTCCTCAGACCGACGCTCTATCCACTGAGCCAAACCGGTTTCAGCTATTGTTAGTTTTTCAATTTGGGCTAGCCACATTGGCTTCCGTATTAAACAACACTGATATAGAGGAGAGTAGCTGCTGTGATTAGGGCAGAAAAGCCCGAGGAGCTAAAAAGCTAGAAAATTATATTTATGTGATGAGAACAAATGGAAAACAATGTCACTGCAAAATGAGGCTGTGTTTTGACTACCAGTACATGTCCTAATCTCTTACAGACGTGTATTGTGATAAAATTCAGGGAGGTGTGGGGTCTACAGAGGGAAATGGGAGCGGGGTCAAGTTACTATGGTCTTGTGGGTGATAAGGAGCATTAGGCAAGAGTTGGACAAGGGAAGCCAGCATTGCTTGACCTCCAGTGGGTATCCTCCTTGAGGCTAGACATTTAAATTAACATTAATTCATTTAATTACCACCTCAACTGAAGATGATGATTATTATTCCTAATAAATGGAGTTAAGTAAGTTTCTCCAGGTCACACAGGTGGTAAGTACTAGTAAGCTCTCTGATTTCAAAGCTTTTGATCTAACCACAGTATTTTGTGTGTTGTTTTTTTTTTTTTTTAAATATTTTTATTGATTTTAGAGAGGGAAGAAGAGGGAGAGATAGAAACACCAATGATGAGAGAAAAATCATCGATTGGCCGAAACCGGTTTGGCTCAGTGGATAGAGCGTCAGTCTGCGGACCGAAAGGTCCCAGGTTCGATTCCGGTCAGGGGCATGTACCTTGGTTGCGGGCACATCCCCGGTAGGGGGTGTGTAGGAGGCAGCTGGTCGATGTTTCTCTCTCATCGCATTTCTAGCTCTCTATCTCTCTCCCTTCCTCTTTGTAAAAAATCAATAAAATATATTAAAAAAAAATAATCGATTGGCTGCTTCCTACATGCCTCCCACGAGAGACGGAGCCTGCAACCTGGAACGTGCCCTGGCCGGGAATGGAACTATAACCTCCTGGTTCATAGGTCAGTGCTCAGCCACTGAGCCACACCAGCCAGGCATGTGTTATTGTTTGTTTGTTTGTTTTTTGTTTGTTTTGCAAATCAGATTCTAGTCTTAACTCTATTTCTAACTAGTTGTATGACCTTGAAGGAAAGTGTCACCTGTGGACTTAGTACCTTCATCAGTCTAGTTAGAGTTGGCCTCGGTCCCCGAGAGACTACTGAGAAGGTGAGCGTGGGTTATAAGTGCTGTTGCTAGGGAGAAGGGTTTCTCCACAGTTAAACGAACTGTTAAGGCATCAGGTTTATTATCTTGGTATCAGCACCATGAAGGGGTCTAATAAGCCCCAATGCTATGGAGTATTTAAGGGCCATATACTGTTCTGTCTTTACATGTATTAACTCATTTAATCCTCCCAGTCGCATATAAGGTGGTAGGTTCTATTAATATTAGTATTTCCTGCCGAAACCGGTTTGGCTCAGTGGACTGAGTGTCGGCTTGCAGACTCAGGGGTCCCGAGTTCGATTCTGGTCAAGGGCATGTACCTTGGTTGCGGGCACATCCCCAGTGGGTGGGGGGTGTGCAAGAGGCAGCTGATCGATGATTCTCTCTCAATGATGTTTCTAACTCTCTATCCCTCTCTCTTCCTCTCTGTAAAAAACCAATAATATATATATATATATATATGTATATATGTATGTATATATGTATGTATGTATGTATGTATTTCCTTTTCCCAGATGAGGACAGTGGAACACAGAGAGGCTAAGTAGCTTGCCCCAAGGCCACAGAGGTAATACGTAGCCCACTACAGACCTGAACTCTTTTAAAATATATATATATTTTATTGATATTTTACAGAGAGGAAGAGAGAGGGATAGAGAGTTAGAAACATTGATGAGAGAGAAACATCGATCAGCTGCCTCCTGCACCCCACCCACCCACTGGGGATGTGCCCGCAACCAAGGTACATGCCCCTGACCGGAATCAAACCTGGGACCTTTCAGTCTGCAGGCCGACGCTCTATCCACTGAGCAAAACCGGTTTCAGCTGGACCTGTACACAAGCAGTCCTCAGGTTACGTTGGGCTCGACGTACGTAATTTTGTGGTTATGTCGCTACCTCCCATTTACAGTATTTACTAAACAAAAAAATTCCGTTATTTCAATGTATGTACATATGTGCTTTATGTTTTTTATTTATTAAGGTCAGGAATTGTTATCTTAAATTTTTTTTTTTTTTTTTTTTTTTTTTTTACTGTTACACTTTATTACTGCTGTGTATGTGTCCATGTGTGACGTAGGTCCTTATGTAGGTGGGTTGACTTAAAGCAAAAATTTCCGTTACGCTGATTGCCGATGTAACCCGACTGTATCATGTTGGTTAGTCACTATATATTTTATCACTTTCTACTTGAACACATACTTCCCATAAAAGTGTAAAATGCTACACTAGCTGGTTTGGCTCAGTGGATAGAGTGTTGGCCTGCAGACTGAAGGGTCCTGGGTTCGATTCAGGCCAAGGGCAGATGCCCGGGTTGTGAGCTCCATCCCCAGTAGGGGAGTATGCAAAAGGCAGCTGATCAATGATTCTCATCATTGATGTTTCTATCTACCCCTCTCCCTTTTCTAAAATCAATAAATATATATATATGTTTTATATATTTTATTGATATTTTCCAGAGAGGAAGGGAGAGGGAGAGAGAGCTAGAAACATGCACACCCTCCACTGGAGATGTGCCCGCAACCAAGTTACATGCCATTGACAGGAATGGAACCTGGGACTCTTCATTCCGCAGGCTGGCGCTCTATCCACTGAGATAAACCGGCCAGGGCAATAAAAATATATTTTTAAAAAGTGTAAAATACCGCCGCTGCTCTAAAGCTATGTTTTATTGATAGATGCACAAGCTTTTTCATGTAGAAAATAAGTTACTGCGTATGCCTCAGCTGCTGGTGTGGCTCAGTGACGTGTCGTCCGTTGCACCAAAAAGCGAACCGGTTTGATCTCAGTCAGGGCACGAGCTCGGGTGGCTGGTTTGGTCCCGGTTGAGGTGCTAATAGGTGAGGCAACCGATCCATATTTTTCTCTCACATTGATATCTCTCTCTCTCTCTCTCTTTCTCTCTCTCTCTCTCTTCCTCCCTCCCTCCCTCCCTCCCTCCCTCCTTTCCCCTCTCTTTCTAAAATCAATTAAAAAACATAAAAATTAGTTTGTGAAGTTAGTTTAGATCAGATAAACTTGATAAGTGCATTGCTAAGACTTTAAAAATAGTTTTTTACTTTGCATATCTATATAAATACCTTATATAGTTGTAAAATCATAAAATTGATTAAATGATAATTTTGATATTGTGTTAAATGCTTTAATTTTATAGATGGAAAGATAATACCAAGAAAGTAGAGCTATTTTTGTTCTAAAACTGTATTAGGAAAAACCTACCTAAGGTAGTAAAAAGGGAGAATTTATTGTAAGAATGGAAGGATTTCTTTCACAACCCAAAGGCAGAAATAGAATAGGCCTAGGAACGTTAAAAATAAAGGTGTTGACGAGCATTGCCTATCCTCACAACTGTATTCTGAGTTCACTGATTTTTTTAATTAAATTATTAACTCAAGAAGAAAACCCGTTTTAAAATGGCATTCTCACCACACACACACCCACACACACACACCCACACCCACACACACACACACCCACACACACACACACACACACACACACTAAGGTGAGCAGACATCCCGCTTTTGAACAATTTGTCCCGCATCCCGCGGCGTTTTAAAACAGTCGTGATAAAAAGCATCTTTCCAAAAATCGGGACTGTTTTAAAACGCCGCAGGACAAATTGTTAAAAATTGGGACTGTCCGCCAAAAGCGGGATGTCTGGACGTCTGGTCACCTTAACATGCACTCACACTCACACTCACACTCTCCCCCACTTAACGTGGTTCCACATATATTTTAACTTTTTGATGGCGCAAAAGTGATATTCCCTGGATCTCGGTTTCTAATGCCTCTAAGACCTCGTTCCTTTCCGTTGCGTCCGCCATCTTGTGCGCCCGCAGCGTGGGCAGCGTCGTCTGCGTCCGCCATCTTGTGTGCCTGCAGCGTGGGCAGCGTCGTCTGCGTCCGCCATCTTGTGCGCCTGCAGCGTGGGCAGCGTCGTCTGCGTCCGCCATCTTGTGCTGCTGCCCTGTGTCGGGTGCGGAGGCAGCAGGTGCGGAGCTACCGCCGGGGAGACACGCGGCACTGACCCGGGCGCCAGCGACCTTGTCCCTCCGTCCCCTGTGGTGAGTGCGGCCCGCAGAGCCCGTGGCCGAGGTCCCCGAGGAGGAAGCCGGGAGCTGGCGGTGGGAGCGGGGCGGGGGCTTATCATGCTCAGCCACGTGGCGGCAGGAGTTCCCGTTCCCGTTCCCGTTCCACACAGGCCTGCCTTTCTCTTTCCCCGTAATTTCTCTCTTCTTACAGGTTTTTGACGAAGGAGTGTTCATTTTGATCCATTTCCCCCTCCTTCCCCCCTGGGTCGTCCATGTGCGATCAGGGTCGGTGGGGGGAGCGCGGGTGGAAACCGGTCTGCTGGGAGCCCCCGTGGTGGGCTGTGGGTGCGCAGAGGGGAGTGGGTGCTGTGCTTCCATGTTTAGGACCAAATATTCACTCACAGGTCACCAAGCCTCCCCTCTTTTTGTCTTGCTTCTTTGCTGTATCGAACCTAGCGCGGTTTTTGTTTTTTGGTCTTTTGTGAGAAAGCCTAATCCTCGCCTTCAAGTTCTCACCTGAGGGTCTATTTTATGGATTTTAGAGAGAGGAAAGGAGATAGAAACTTTGTTGTAAGAGAGAAACATGGATGCCTTACTTCTGTACACACCCTGGCGGGACCAAACCTTCCGCCTGGCCCCAGCGGTTTGGCTCAGAGGATGGATCCTCGGCCTGTGGATACCCGGTGCGGGCTCGATCCCTGGTAGGGGGTGTGCAGGAGGCAGCCGATCAATGATCCCATCTCTGATGTTTCTGTCCATCCCTCTCTCTCCCTTCCTCTCTAAAATCAATAAAAATATATTTTTTAAAAGTGTAAAATACTGCCGCTGCTCTGAAGGTGATAGTCGTACTGATAGATACACAAGCTTTTTCATGTAGAAAATAAGTTAGTGCGTATGCCTCAGCTGCTGGCGTGGCTCAGTGACCTGTCCCCCGTCGCACCAAAAAGCGAACCGGTTTGATCTCAGTCAGGGCACGAGCTCGGGTGGCTGGTTTGGTCCTGGCTGAGGTGCTAATAGGTGAGGCAACCGATCAATATTTCTCTCTCACATTGATCTCTCTGTCTCTGTCCCCTTCCCTTCCTCTTTTCCTAAAATCAATTAAAAAACATGAAAATTAGTGTTTGAAGTTAGTTTAGATCAGAAAAACTTGACAAGTGCATTGTTATGACTTGAAAAATAACTATAGTTTGACTTTGCGTATCTATATAAATGCCTTATATAGTTGTAAAACCATAAAATTGATTAAGTGATAATTTTATGATAAACATTTTTGGATATTGTGTTGAATGCTCTAGTTTTATAGATGAAAAGATAATACCAAGAAAATAGAGCTTTTTGTTCTAAAATTGTATTAGGAAAAACCTACCTAAGGTAGTATTGTAAATAGGGAGAATTTATTGTAAGAATGGAAGGATTTCTTTCACAACCCAAAGGCAGAAATAGAGCTAGGCCTAGAAATTTTAAAATGAAGGTGTTGGCGAGCATTACCTGTCCTCACAACTGTATTCTGAGTTCACTGATTTTTTTAAATTAAAAATTATTAACTGAAGAAGAAAACTAACAACCTGTTTTAAAATGCAATTCTCACCACACACACACACTAAGGTGACCAGACGTCCCGCTTTTGAATAATTTGCCCCGTGACGTTTTAAAACAGTCCCGATTCTTTCGAAAAATCGTGTCTGTTTTCAAACGCCGAGGGACAAATTGTTAAAAATTGGGACTGTCCCGCCAAAAGGGACGTCTGGTCACCTTAACATACACTCTCACTCTCCCCCACTTAACGTGGTTCCACATATATTTTGACTTTTGGGTGGTGCAAAAGTGATATTCCCGGATCTCGGTGTCTAATACCATCCCTAGGGCTCTGAGGAGATTCCCGCCTCTAAGACCCCGTTCGTTTCCGTTGCGTCCGCCATCTTGTGCGCCCGCAGCGTGGGCAGCGTCGTCTGCGTCCGCCATCTTGTGCTGCTGCCCTGTGTCGGGTGCGGAGGCAGCGGGTGCGGAGCTACCGCCGGGGAGACACGCGGCACTGACCCGGGCGCCAGCGACCTTGTCCCTCCGTCCCCTGTGGTGAGTGCGGCCCGCAGAGCCCGTGGCCGAGGTCCCCGAGGAGGAAGCCGGGAGCTGGCGGTGGGAGCGGGGCGGGGGCTTATCATGCTCAGCCACGTGGCGGCAGGAGTTCCCGTTCCCGTTCCCGTTCCCGTTCCACACAGGCCTGCCTTTCTCTTTCCCCGTAATTTCTCCCTCTTACAGGTTTTTGACGAAGGAGTGTTCATTTTGATCCATTTCCCCCTCCTTCCCCCCTGGGTCGTCCATGTGCGATCAGGGTCGGTGGGGGAGCGCGGGTGGAAACCGGTCTGCTGGGAGCCCCCGTGGTGGGCTGTGGGTGCGCAGAGGGGAGTGGGTGCTGTGCTTCCATGTTTAGGACCAAATATTCACTCACAGGTCACCAAGCCTCCCCTCTTTTTGTCTTGCTTCTTTGCTGTATCGAACCTAGAGCGGTTTTTGTTTTTTGTGAGAAAGCGTAATCCTCGCCTTCAAGTTCTCACCTGAGGATCTATTTTATGGATTTTAGAGAGAGGAAAGGAGATAGAAACTTCGTTGTAAGAGAGAAACATGGATGGGTTACATACTTCGTGTACACACCCCGGCGGGACCAAACCTGCCGCCTGGCCCCAGCGGTTTGGCTCAGAGGATGGAGCCTCGGCCTGTGGATGCCCGGTGCGGGCTCGATCCCTGGTAGGGGGTGTGCAGGAGGCAGATCAATGATTCCGCCGTTGGTGTTTCCATCCATTCCTCTCTTTTCCTCTCTAAAATCAATAAAAATACGTATTTTTAAAAGTGTAAAATACTGTCACTGCTCTAAAGCTGTTAGTCGTACTGATAGATACACAAGCTTTTTCATGTAGAAAATAAGTTAGTGCGTATGCCTCAGCTGCTGGTGTGGCTCAGTGAAGTGTCCTCCGTCGCACCAAAAAGTGAACCGCTTTGATCTCAGGGCACGAGCTCGGGTTGCTGCTTTGGTCCTGCCTGAGGTGCTAATATGTGAGGATCGATATTTCTCTCTCACATCAATGTCTCTCTCTCTCCCTTCCTCTTTCTAAAATTAATTAAAAAACAAAAATTAGTGTTTGAAGTTAGTTTAGATCAGATAAACTTGACAAGTGCACTGCTATGATTTGAAAAATAGCTTTAGTTTTACTTTGTATATCTAAATAAATGCCTTATATAGTTGTGAAACCATAACATTGATTAAGTGATAATTTTACGATAAAAATTTTTGGATATTGTGTTGAATGCTCTAATTTTATAGATGAAAAGATAATACCAAGAAAATAGAGCTTTTTGTTCTAAAACTGTATTAGGAAAAACCTACCTAAGGTAGTAAAAAGGGAGAATTTATTGTAAGAATGGAAGGATTTCTTTCACAACCCAAAGGCAAAAATAGAGCTAGGCCTAGAAATTTTAAAAAATTAAGGTGTTGGCGAGCATTACCTGTCCTCACAACTGTATTCTGAGTTCACTGATTTTTTTTTAATTAAAAATTATTAACTGAAGAAGAAAACTAGCAACCTGTTTTAAAATGGCATTCTCACCACACACACACACACTAAGGTGACCAGACGTCCCGATTTTGAATAATTTGCACCGTGACGTTTTAAAACAGTCCCGATTCTTTCGAAAAATCGTGTCTGTTTTCAAACGCCGAGGGACAAATTGTTAAAAATTGGGACTGTCCCGCCAAAAGGGACGTCTGGTCACCTTAACATACACTCTCACTCTCCCCCACTTAACGTGGTTCCACATATATTTTGACTTTTGGGTGGTGCAAAAGTGATATTCCCGGATCTCGGTGTCTAATACCATCCCTAGGGCTCTGAGGAGATTCCCGCCTCTAAGACCCCGTTCGTTTCCGTTGCGTCCGCCATCTTGTGCGCCCGCAGCGTGGGCAGCGTCGTCTGCGTCCGCCATCTTGTGCGCCCGCAGCGTGGGCAGCGTCGTCTGCGTCCGCCATCTTGTGCTGCTGCCCTGTGTCGGGTGCGGAGGCAGCGGGTGCGGAGCTACCGCCGGGGAGACACGCGGCACTGACCCGGGCGCCAGCGACCTTGTCCCTCCGTCCCCTGTGGTGAGTGCGGCCCGCAGAGCCCGTGGCCGAGGTCCCCGAGGAGGAAGCCGGGAGCTGGCGGTGGGAGCGGGGCGGGGGCTTATCATGCTCAGCCACGTGGCGGCAGGAGTTCCCGTTCCCGTTCCCGTTCCCGTTCCACACAGGCCTGCCTTTCTCTTTCCCCGTAATTTATCCCCTCTTACAGGTTTTTTATTTTTTATTTTTTTGAGAAAGCAGAGCCTCTCACCCTCAAGTTTGCACCCGAGGTTCTATTTTACGCATTTTAGAGAGAGGAAAGGAGATAGAAACTTCGTTGTAAGAGAGAAACATGGATGCCTTACTTCTGTACACACCCCGGCGGGACCAAACCTGCAGCCTGGCCCCAGCGGTTTGTCTCAGAGTATCGATCCTCGGCCTGTGGAGCGAAGGGTCCCAGGTTCCATTCGGGCTAAGAGCAGATGCCGGGTGCGAGCTCGATCCCTGGTAGGGGGTGTGCAGGAGGCATCAGATCGATGATTCCATCATTGATGTTTCTATCCATTCCTCTCCCTCTCTGAAATCTATAAAAATAATTTAAAAAGCAACAAAAACCCTGCAACCTAGTTATGTGTCCTGACAGGAATTAAACCCGCAACTTTTTGGTGTATGGGACAAGCTCCAATCCAACCAAGCTACCCGCCGCATAGTCACATCTTTTTTTTTTTTTTTTTTAAGCTGACTTTAAATTAAAAAAATATATATATATATATTATTGAGTTTTTACAGAGAGGAAGAGAGAGGGATAGTCAGAAACATCGATGAGAGAGAATCATTGATCAGCTGTCTCCTGCACACTCCCTACTGGGGATGTGCCCACAATTAAGGTACATGCCCTTGACCGGAATCGAACCTGGGACCTTTCAGTCCGCAGGCTGACTATCCACTGAGCCAAACTGGTTTCGGCTAGTATCACTTTTTAAATATTTCCTTTAGATGGAACTTTTTTCCAGAAAAGCGAATATTAGCTGTTTGAGACCTTATAAGATAGTGATAACTGTTGAATACAGAGGGTTACTTTCACAAGAAGTGAAATATATGGTGTGAAGTACTGATGAAATAGATTAATGAAACAACGCAGTCTACTCTCAAGTAAATGAATGCTGATGTGTAGCCTTCTATTATTAAGTCTCCATTAAATGTGACCAGTACATCTTGATGAGTCAGAGCAGTAATTGGTATCCATAATGATGCTGAGAAAGATAATGAAATATTAAACTTTTCGTCCAATTTAATTTGCTACTTTATTCTAATTATTTTGGAAATTAATAATTAGTGAGATGTTGATAGCCAGAATGTGTGATTATTCAGACACTACCTTTTGTTCCTGGTACTCATTTGTGTGCAATGCCTCATATAACTTGGAAAATTCTAAGCTCATTAAATTTTACCTTTAAAAACAATTCAGGGGAAAAAGTTAAGCTTCAGTATTTTAATAAGGCAGTTCTCTGAAGGGTCTAAAATATTTCATACTATTTTCCAAATTATAGATAGCTCTTGCTCTACCGTTCCAGAATGAAAGTATATAGCTTTTGGATTAGTGGAGTACTAATAAAAGGTTTGATATTAATTTCATCTTGTGAATAGTTTGCTGTCAAGTAAGTGAACATATGTGGTAAAATCAATAAGACTTCAAGGTGAATTAAGTGACAAATGGGGACAAAGAGGTACCTAGAATGCCTCTTGGTAATATGGAAAATACAAAAGAACTGGTTGGGGGAAGATATAATTATGATTCAGTTTAGAGATGATTTTGAGATCTCTGTGGGGATCCAAAAGTGTCTGACAGGCCATTTGCGATCTAGAGTACTGGTATAAGGATGGAGATTGTCAAGGTAACAGTAAAGATAGGTATTAGTGAAAACCATGGGTTTAGATGAGACAGTGCTTAGATGAGATGATGGAAAAAAGAAAAAAAAAAGGTTTAAGCCCTAGCCGGTTTGGCTCAGTGGATAGAGTGTTGCGTGTCATCCGAACTGAAAGGTCCCAAGTTCGATTCCAGCAAGGTCACATGCCCGGGTTGTGGGCTCAATCCCCAGTTGGGGGACTTGCAGGAGGCAGCTGATCCATGATTTTCTCTCATCATGGATGTTTATATCTCTCTCCCCTGCTTTCCTTTCTGAAATTAATAAAAATATACTTTTTTTAAAAGAAAAAAAACCCCTGCAAGAACAGAATCTTGGGGAACACCGGTGATTAAGGAGTGGCTCAAAGAATAGGGTAGCTCAAGGAAAATGAACTTAGGAAAGATAGAAATAAGCAGCTCAAGAATAGGAAAAGAATCAGGAAAATGGTGTCAGGCCAGTGTTGCTCAGTGGTTAAGCATTAAGCTATGCACCAAGAAGTCACTGGTTCAGATTCCCTGCCAGGGCACATGCCCAGGTTGCAGGCTTGATGGCCAGTTGTGGAGGAGGGCTGGCGTGCAGGAAGCAGCCCATCAATGTTTCTCTCATCAGTGTTTCTATCAGTTCTTATTCTCTTTCTAAAAAAGTCAATTAAAACATTTTAAAAAGTAGTGCCATGAAGCTGAGTGATGAGCTATGTATGCTGTGTGGCGGAAGGTTTCTGAGAAATAGGGACTGGGATATAACTGTTGAATTTGTCAATTAAGGATTTTTTTATTTTAAAAAAATGGACTTTTACAAAATAATAATACACTTTGCAGATAAAAAAACAAATTGGCAAAAAGGGGGGGGGGAGGTAAAACTTACTGATACTCTTCTATCCCAAGATAACAATTTTAAAAAATATATATCTTATTAACTTTTTACAGAGAGGAAGGGAGAGTGTTAGAGAGTTAGAAACATCAATGGGAGAGAAACATTGATCAACTGCCTCCTGCATACCCCACACTGTGCCTGCAGTCGAGGTACATGCCCTTGACCGGAATCGAACCTGGGACCTTTCAGTCTGCAGGCTGATGTTCTATCCACTGAGCCAAACTGGTTAGAGCAGAGGATGGACTTTTTGTCTGAATGAAAGGCCATGTTTTAGAAAAAGGTCAGTAGAAAGATAAGAGAAGGCTTAGAAGATAGGTTTGTAAGCTATATGAGAACACTTTGTTCTATGAAGAATATAGAAAAGTATTTTTCTTATTTTAATCAGATGAAACTTGATGTGACCAGCATGAGCCTATAGGGGAGTTTGTTTACACTGATGCAAGGTTCCACTGGGCACAGTGGAAAGGGTTGAGAGGGAATTGGGATGGGAAAATGGGTCGTTGGGGAGGATTCTCAGAGCTGTGTGAGGATGAGAATTGAGAGGATAGATGGTCTGGGTTGGGGTTCTGTGAAAAGGAGAAAATTCATAAACAGTCTCTAGTAGACTGGCTTAGTTTATTCGGCTTTACTTAAGAGATCTATTTTAATTTCACTATCTTGGCTTCATTTCTCTGATACTCGAAAATGTGGTTTAATTTCCTTTTACTATTCATATTTTAAGTATATAAGCAATTATCATTTTAAAAAAAATGTTAATGAGGTAAGTAAAAGGGAAAAGTTAAACCTCAATAATTCTTGAACTCCTATCCAGGGACATTATTTTGGTATATATTCCTCTGGACTTTTTCTCATCTAAACATATACATGTGTATTTAATTTTTGAAAATATATTGTGTATATTGCAGTTGCCTGCTTTTTTCCAAATAACAATACCTAATAAATATCCTTTGTCAGAATAGGTAGTTGTTATAGTAATCCATTATAGGACTGTACCATATTTAATAATCTTATTATTGGGCTTTTGAATGCTATCCAATTTTTTATTATAAATAAGGCTAGAAAGAAAAACCTTGTGTAGACAACTTGGCATATTTATGTGAGTCTTTCCTTTGGTTCAGTTCTAGGAGTTTTCAAGGTCAACGGTGTAATTTTTTATTTAATTTTTTTCTGTCTCTTTCATAATTTAGTATTTGACTAAGACATCCTCTATGTATTGTTAATCTGGGGACATGTTTAGATACATTTGTCGAGCAGTATAAAAAAATCAATGGAATAAGCATATTGTTTTTAAGTTAACAATTTACCATTTTTGGTAGATATTTAATAAAAATTTTCCACAGGTAGGGAAGCCAAAAACATTAGCCTGCAAATCTTTAGGTTATCTTCTCCCAAAGGGCTTGTACATTTAGGACTTAGACAGTGGAATTGAGACGATAATTATAAAAAATTGTTTAAGCTCTAAGTTAATAATGTCTTCAGAATGCATGGAAATGATTAACACAGTTTTCTTTGATTACTTTTTTTCCAGGTGATTCATGGCAGGGGAGATGGAAGGATTCTGTTCCTCCCTCCATGACACCAGTGTCTCTGCTGGGTTCAGAACACTGTATGAGGAGCGACTGCTGCTTGATGTCACTCTGGTTATTGATGATCATCAGTTCCATGCCCATAAAGCACTTTTGGCCACGCAGAGTGATTACTTCCGAATTATGTTTACCGCAGACATGAGGGAGCGTGATCAGGACAAAATTCACTTAAAAGGTCTAACTGCTACTGGCTTCAGCCACGTACTTCAGTTTATGTACTATGGAACTATAGAACTGAGTATGAATACTGTTCATGAGATTCTTCAGGCTGCCATGTATGTTCAACTTATAGAAGTGGTGAAGTTCTGCTGCTCTTTCCTGTTAGCGAAAATCTGCTTAGAAAACTGTGCAGAAATCATGAGACTCTTAGATGATTTCGGTGTGAACATCGAGGGAGTTAGGGAGAAGCTGGAATCCTTTCTGCTAGACAACTTTGTGCCACTCATGTCCAGGCCTGACTTCCTGTCTTATCTGAGTTTTGAGAAGCTCATGTCTTATTTGGATAATGATCATCTGAGCAGGTTCCCAGAGATAGAGCTGTACGAGGCTGTGCAGTCTTGGCTGCGGCATGATAGAAGACGCTGGAGACATACCGATACCATTATTCAGAACATCAGGTTTTGCTTGATGACCCCATCCAGTGTTTTTGAGAAGGTTAGTGCATTTGAAAGCAATAGATGGTACTCATTTAGTTAAGGCAAGATATCTTTATAGATAAGATTCCCAGGCTTGGTCAGGAGCCAAAAAGAGAATGAATAGTTGACAAGAATAGTTTTATGTCTAAGAAGTCTAATTTGTTTTAGCTTGTGCATTTAGGTTTTTAAAAACATTTTGTGGGTGAAAGAAGAATTAGGTAAGTAGTGGAGTGGTTTCATTTGAAAAGTTCTTTTAAAGTTGAAACACAATTATTTAGTCCAAAATATTACGAGCTTGCTTTGGCTTTTCTTTCTTCACTAAGTAATGAACTCTGAATCGTGTGAGGCTAGTTCCCAATGAATTCATCTCTTTACTGCATATTGCTATTTAAAAAATGTATGATTTCATAACATACATTTTTTTAGTTCTCTTTTTAAAAAATTTAAATATAGAGTTGAGTTTTTTAGTTCTGAATGGTGCATTACTACAGTTTCATATTCCTCTAAAATGTAAGAAAACATAAAATAGCTCTAGAAAACCAATAGGTCCTAGTGGCAATTTCTGTCCCCTGCTCTTACTTAGTTCTGTTTTCCCCGTTTCACTGTGCATGCTAACTACATTTAACTATTAAAATTATATTTACATCTAAAACCATTGTTTTCTACATTTCTAAACAAATAGATTATAAATCTTCATCTACATTGATCAAACTGTGTACTTTTTACCATGAAATAGTTTTGCTATCATAAAAATAGTTTTTCTCCAAAGCAGCCTTGGCCTTTTTGCATGTAAGCATTTTTCATTTTTATATCAGAGTCTCACTTGTGATCTTTTCTTGCCCAAAGGAGAGAAAGCAGTTTCAGTAATTGCTTAACTTAATTGGTTTCTAATCACGTGGTTTACCTCTGGGGCTCTGTTTATCTTGCATCTTCTTTCTAGAAAGCACTTGTAAAGCTTTGGTCGACACCCTTCATGTTAAATAGTTACTAAGCTTTAGTTAACCAAACCAGGTGATAAAAATATAATATTTGTAAAAGAAGGCCATATACACCATTTGAAAAATAAAACAGATTTGCACCTTCCAATAATAGCAGCTTGACATATTCTTTTCCCTGTGAAATTTCATTAATATACTTTTATTTTATCTACATGAAAGAGAGAGAAGGGAGGGTAAATGAATATTTATATTTTAATACAGAACTCAGTTTTTTGGATTTTATTACCTTTATTCTCAGAATGTACTGATAAGGCAGAAATAATTGAAACTAAAGAATACATTTCTCAATTATTTTTGTTCAGTGATAATCATAGTACACCAACTATGTAAATCTTTTGTCTCTGTTTTGATTTTTTTCCTTCTGTTTTTATCCCTCTCTTTCCCTGGGGGAATCCTGTTTTGTCTTTATATATTAAACTAGAGGCCTGGTGCACAAAATTTGTACATGGGGATGGAGGGGTCCCCTCAGCCCAGCCTGCACCCTCTCCAATCCAGGACCCCTCAGGGGATGTCCAACTGCTGGCAATCAGACATCCCTCTCCCAATCCTGGACTGCTGGCTCCTTATTGCTCACCCCCTGCCAGCCTGGTCATCCCTCACTGCCTCTGCGTGTCAGCCTGATCACTCCCCCCCACCCCCCCCCCCCCCGGGCCTGGTCGCCCCCCAAAACCCCCCCTCTTCTGGCCTGGTTGCCCCTAACTGCCCCCCTCTGCTGACCTGGTTGCCTGTCACGGCTCCCCACTGCCGGCCTGGTCACCCAACACAGCCTGCTGTTAATTGTTTGGTCGTCCCTCATTAACTCTCCACCAGCCCGGTCATCCACATAACCTGCTTGTTCAGTTGTTTGGTCGTCCTTCACTAATACCCCTGCCGGCCTGGTTGCCCCATGCAGCCTGCTTGTTCAGTCATTTGGTCATACCTCACTAACCCCCCTGCTGGCCTGGTCATAGGCAGCCATCTTATAAGGGTGTGATGGGTAATTTGCATATTACCTCTTTATTGTATAGGATACAAATGCTTTTCCATTACTACAACAAACAAAAACTCTCCAACTAGATGAAAGTACTTGTGAAATAGGAAATAAAATTTCCCCTCTTGTGAGACAATATGGTGGATAATTAAGTGATTTAAAATATATATATATATTATTGATTTTTTACAGAGAGGAAGAGAGAGGGATAGAGAGTTAGAAACATCAATGAGAGAGAATCATCGATCGGCTGCCTCTTGCACGCCCCCTACTGGGGATATGCCCGCAACCAAGGTACATGCCCTTGACCGGAATCGAACCCGGGACCTTTTATTATTTATTTATTTATTTATTTAAAAAAATATTTTATTGATTTTGTACAGAGAGGAAGGGAGAGAGATAGAGTTAGAAACATCGATGAGAGAGAGTCATCGATCAGCCGCCTCTTGCACACCCCCCACTGGGGATATGCCCGCAACCAAGGTACATGCCCTTGACCGGAATTGAACCCGGGTCCCTTCAGTCCCCAAGCCGACGCTCTATCCATTGAGCCAAACCGGTTTCGGCGAACCTGGGACCTTTTAGTCCGCAGACCGACGCTCTATCACTGAGCCAAACTGGTTTCGGCGGATAATTAATAGTGATTTTTAAGTGCTGAGCTACAAAACCTTTTTATATCCAATTATCAGTTCAAGCTGGTCAATAGTGACAGTGGCTGCAAGTTATTACCATCAGATAGTTTTGTAAATCATATAAAATACTAGTTGTACCTTCTGATGGATTGTTTGCAGAGGAGGTGATTATTACCCGTTGGCCAGGGATTGGGAATCTCATCTGGATGAAAATGTTGTAAGGCTTCCTTCTTGAGTTGATTTCTTAGGAAAACTTAATAAGGCCCTGGCCACTGAGAAATCTTTGTTTTATTTTAATAATACTGGTAAGATAAATGGAAGGTAGTCAGTGATTCTTGTCTTAGTGTATGAGTTAATGTTTATCAAAAGAGTCTATGGCTTTCAAAATGTTGCAAAACACTAAGTTAGCTAGATTTGAGACTTTATCTCCTGTAATAAAACTTCAGAAACCAAACTAAACTGGAAAATTTGCTTAGCAAGTAAGAATTTGGACTATTTCACACCATTATACAGGATGGGGCAAAAGTAGATTTACAGTTGTGAGTACATGAAACACTAGAGTTTATTTTTGTATTATTTATTTTGTTTTCCATATGAACAACTGTAAGCCTACTTTTGCCCAACCCTATATTTTGAGCTTGAAAATTGGATCCATCTATTTTCCCTGTGCTTAGCAACTGCAGTCTCAAACAAGGTGGTTTTAATATCCATTATATATGCTCAGTGCCAGAAAGGGCACAGAAACAAAAACATGTTACATCTGTGCTGGTTCTTTTTTACTATGAGAATCTATGTGAGGAAATGTATAGGCAGTTTTGATTTGTAGTTTTATCCCATCTGCTGAAATTTAGAAAAATGGAATATTGATATGCACTTCTTTCTTTTAGGTTTAATTTTTTAAAAGTCTTTGTATTAGACTTTCTAAGCATGTAAAAAAGCTGAAAGAATAGTAAAATGATCACTCATAAATATATCTTGTAGGTTAATAGTTGTTACTGTTCTACCACATTGGCTTTAGCTACCTAGATAGGCTTTTCATATTTGCCTTATATAGATTTGTTTTGCTGAATCTCTGAAAATAAGTTACAAACATCATGACATCTTATTCCTAAATACTTAATGTTCTGCTCCTCTGAATAAGGACTTTTTTCTATCCAAGTTAAATACCATTCCACTAGGAAAATTCACAGTAACGCCCTAATATCATCTAATAGATAGTCCATTATAAAATTTTCTCAGTTGTCCCCAAATTGCCCTAGAATCTAGTTATGGTTTATGCATTGCTTTTCATTATCATATCTGTCTAATATTTCTTAAACTAAAATAGTGCCCCACTTATTTTGTTGTTAATCCTCACCTGAGGATATTTTTCCATTGATTTTTAGAGAGAGTGGAAGGGAGAGGGAGAGACAGAGAAAGAGAGAAACATGGATGCGAGTGAGGTACACATTGATTGGTTGCCTCCCACATGCACCCTGACCAGGGCCAGGGATTGAGCCTGCAACTGAGGTACATGCCCTTGACCGGAATCAAACCTGGGACCCTTCAGTCTCAGGCTGATGCTCTATCCGCTGAGTCAAACCAGGGCACTTTTTCCTTTTATTTTTTTTTAAAGATAAATCACTGATGGTTTGAGTGTGTTCCAAATTCTGGACTTATCAGATTATTTCCTTGTGTAGGTGTTAATTTAGTTCCTCTATTCCTTATATTTCTTGTTAACACATCTCCTTATTACCACCATTTTTTTTTTTTCAGAAACAATTACAGGAAAATATTTCAATGCCAGAGTTAGTCTTGGAAAACAATTTAACAACTCTGACCAAACTTGGAATATATCCTTGTTTTTTTTATTAGGAGGCTAACTAATCCAATCCTATGAACTAAAATCATCAAAATTTTATTTACACTATTTTGTGTTTCGTTTAAATTCATAAAATTTCTCGCCCCTTTTAAAAAATTTAGAGCTGTTCCATTTAATTTATTGGGGTTAAAGCCAACTAAAGAATTAAAGTTAAGATTATTTATTCTTATATAAAAATTAGTGTGTATCAATGACTCTAGAACTGTGCTGTTCAATATGGTGGCTGCTTGTGGCTATTGAATAGTTGAAATTTGACAAGTCGGAATTGAGATTTCAAAGACTACAGTGACAAAAAACAGATGTATATTACCTTCTTAGTAATTTTTATATTGGTTACATGTCCAAGTGATATTTTGGATATATTGGATCAAATAAAATATATTAAAATCAATTTCATTTTTTTTTTGTTAATCCTCACCTGAGGATAATATTTTTCATTGATTTTTAAAAAAAGGAATCTGAAAGTTATTTTTAATTTTTAATTAATGCTCATTTGAGGATATTTTTTCCATTGATTTTTAGGGAGAGTAGAAGGGAGAGGGAAAGAGAGAGAAACATCAATGTGAGAGAAACACATTGATTGATTGCCTCCTGTAGGAGCCCTGACCAGGGAGTGGGTCAGGGCCAGGGAAGAGCCTGCAACTAAGACACATGGCTTGACTAGAATGAAACCAGGGACCCTTTGGTCCATAGGCCAACACTCTATTCCCTGAACCAATCTGGCTAGGACTTTTTCCATTGATTTTTTTTTTAAGGAGAGTGAAAGGGAGGGATGGGGGGGAGAGGGAGAGAGAGAAACACCAATGTGAGAGATATATCAATTAGTTGCATTCGGCACATGCCCCAACCTTTTAGTGTGAGGGCTGACATTAACCATTGAGTCATGCCGGCCAGGGCCAGGCTCTCTCCATTTTATAAATAAGAAAACAAGCTCCAAAAGGATAGGAATTTTATCCCAGAACAAGTGGCACTGCCCAGACTGAAACCCAAGTCTGTTTGTTTCTCTCAGTCTAAGGATTTCCGATTATAGCTGCCAGAGGTGCAAGAAGCATACAGTTAATTAACCCTGTGGCCCAGCTTGGGTTGTTTTAGATGTTGTTACGGAGATGTGAAAATTCTAAGGTATTTGCATGAACAAAATATAGCCTAAGAAATTTAATGGTACTGAAAAAAATAAAAGGCAGGAAAAGATCTGAAAGAACAATCCTGTGGTTTTCACTGTATAATCAAAGCTGTAAGTAAATGTAAGGATCATGTCCTTTTGATGTAGTTGTTTAAGAGTTCGTTGGATTACTTTTATCAGTAGTGGATTCCCAGTTTTAAAATTAAACTTCAGTGTCAGTTTTTACATATGTAAATGTCTGTGGCATGTATTTTTGCTAGTTCCAACAGAGGTCTTAGCCTCTGTTAACACAGATAATTCTAAATTAAGAGACATCATAACCAAATGCACTCTATGAACCTTGATTAAATCCTAAAAAATGGCTAAAAAAGACATTTTGGGACAACTGAGAAAATCAGAAAATGGGGTGGGTATTACATGATATTAAGGAATGACTTAATTTTTTAAAAAGATCTTGTTTTTTCACAGAGGAAGGAAAGAGGGGGAGAGAGAGAGAGAGAGATAGAAACACCAATGATTTGAGAAAAACGTTGATGGGCTGCCTCCTGCACGTCCCCCATTGGGGATCAAGCCCACAACCCGGGCATGTACCCTGACTGGGAATCGAACCTTGATCTCCTGGTTCATAGGTCGACGCTCAACTGCAGAGCCACACTGGCTGGGCGGAATGACTGTTAATTTTAACAATGATATGGTTAAGCAGAGACTACCCCTTCTAGGAGTTGAGATGTTTGCTGAAGCAGTTAGGAATGAAGCATTATGATGTCTACAACTTGGTTTGAAATGGGTTCTACACCCTCAACCTATCTAGCTAGCTAAAGCCAATATGGCAGAACAGTAACAATTATTAACCTACAAGATATGTTTAAGAGTGATCATCGTATTAGTCTTTGTTTAGAAAATTCATAATAAGGTTTTAAAAAATTTAAAGCTAAAAGTAAAAACTATATTAATGTTCTGCCTTTCATGTATAAATGTAGAGTGCTCTTACTTTTCTACCTTTGACTCGTATTGCTCCAGGTTCACAGGTTCCTGAAGAGTGCTGGTGATCTAGGGTGTTGACTACTGTTAGATCCCCTGGCAAAGAGATGATCTCATAGTATATTTGCTTATTTTCCTTTTAAATAAAAAGGAGATGAAAACAAAAGCATAGAATTGGAAACTAACTATGAAGTTAAAGGAAAGGAAGATATGGAATGGGAATAGCTATTTGATTTGTAAAAAGAGAAAACCTTTTTAAATTTTTTTATTAAATTATTATCTGTGTACATACACCATTGCCCAACCATACATGCCCTCCCTCCCCAGAGAAAACCTTTTTTTAATAAATTGGATAAAAAAAGAAATGATAACTAGAAATAAAAAAGGAAGGATCAGAGAAGTCAGAAAAATGGATAAAAGTTTAGGAGTAGGAAAGAAATCAGGAAAAATACTAAGATTTTAGGCTTTAAAGTTTTAGTTCTCACATTAAAAATTTACTCAGGAAATGTTACAAAATATAAGCCTTCGTCAGAAGCTTTATTTTTTATTTTTAAGTTTTTCTTAATACCATCTACTTTTACTTATTTATCTATTTTTTGTTAATCCTCACCCGAGGCTATTGTTCCATTGATTTTTAGAGAGAGTGGAAGAGAGAGGGAAAGACAGGGCCTAACCAGAGCCCGCCTGCAACCAAGTTACGTTAATCGAACCTGGAACCCTTTGGTCCACAGGCCGGCACTCCATCCACTGAGCCAAATTGGTTAGGGCCACAAATTAGTTTTAGATTAAACTTTTGATTTGGCTGTCTTTCTACCCTACCATAGTTACAGATAAAATATTTACATGATGGAGAATACTTCCATAAATAGAAAAATTCCACCTAAAGCATAAATTCTAAAACTTCCTTGTATTACCTAAATATTAGTATAATCAGATAATAAGGTAATCTTAAGTTTTTTCCCCCCTACCTTTTAGGGTTGTGCACTTATTTAATTTCCAGTGATGCTCTATTACCATTGCACCAAAATTGGAAGGAGCTTAGACTTTCTAAGTACATTTTAGAAGTTTATTTTTAAGATATATTTTTATTGATTTCAGAGAGGAAGGGAGAGGGTGAGAAAGAAACATCAGTGATGAGAGAGAAGCATCGATCAGCTGCCTCCTGCAGGATCCACACTGGGGATTGAGCCTGAAACCTGGGTATGTGCCCTGACCAGGAATTGAACCGTGACCTTGGGGTTCTTAGGTCGATGTTTAACCATTGGGACACCCAGGCCAGGCTAAACACATTTTTTAAAATTTTTTTTAAATGTTTTTTATTCATTTTTTTACAGAGAGGAAGGGAAAAAGACAGAGAGCTAGAAACATCAATGAGAGAGAAACACTGCTCAGCTGCCTCCTGCACACCTCCTACTGGGGATGTGCCTGCAACCAAAGTACATGCTCTTGACTGGAATCAAACCTGGGACCCTTCAATCTGCAGACCGATGCTCTATCCACTGAGCCGAACCAGTCAGGGTAGCACATTTATTTTTGAATTAAATAGTTTTCACTTTATAGAAAAGTTGAAAGGCTAGAGAACTAACCAGATTGTGCTGAAACTTATTAGAATACTAGAGGCCTAGTGCACAAATTTGTGCACTGATGGGTCCCTCGGCCTGGCCTGCAGGGATTGGGCAGAAACTGGCTCTCCTGAGGAGGTCCTGGATTGCGAGAGGGTGGTTCTTGGGTGACACCCCCCAGAATCAGGCTCCCTCCTCTCTGGTTCCAGGTGCATCACCCGAGGTGCAGCTGCCAAGTCACCGCAAGCTCGGCAGGTCCTGTGTTCAGCGTCTGCCCCCTGGTGGTCAATGCACATCATAACTACTGGTCATATGGTTGGATGGTCGCTTAGGTTTTTATATGTATACTACCGTGTTTCCCCGAAAATAAGACATCCTCCGAAAATAAGACCTAGCTCATGGAAAGATAAGACATCCCCTGAAAATAAGACTTAGCGCAACTTTGGGAGAAAAAATTAATATAAGACACTGTCTTATTTTCGGGGAAACAGGGTAACACCACTTCAAAATATGTAACATTTTGACAGTGAAAGTAGAGATGTGGAATTTTTGCTCAGTGGTAATGGCTAGTTATTATTTCTTAGACTTAATATATATTTACAAGAACCACATTAAAAAAAATCTCAAATTTTCTCTAACTATTGATACATGCATATGAGCATTACGCAGAATTACATTAAACTAAAAGAAGATTAAAGGAGGAAATGACCAATTTAAAATTATCAGATCTGTTTTTAAAACATAATATATGCTTTCATTTTGTATTCAGAATAAGACAAAATGCTTTTTGTAATAATTTTAAGGTATCAAAGCAAGAAAAGTAGTAAATAATGAATATAGTCTTTTCAAGTTTCTAAATAAGACAACTTTTTTAATCCTATGAAAGGATAAGAAAAGTAGTTCAAAACATGAAAGAAATGTCATTCTTTCCATATCTTTCTTTTTGAGAGAATCTGATAAACAGATAGTGTAACTGTTATATGAGGAGCGAACGATGGCAGAAATGCTTTCTCTATGAAAAAATGAGCCACATGTTCCTTTTTGGATAGCTCCTTTCATTAATGCATTTTGAATGATTCCATTCACATAGGTTTTTAGCCCTCCTGTCTTTTGTTTTGAAGCAGAGAATATCTGTAATGACGCTGTGCAGAATTATCAGAGAGGCATTAATTCTATGTTTCTATAATGAAAGAAGAAATCAGTTATGCTTATTGATATTGTGTGGTTTTAGAGGAAAGCTGCAGCAATACATAGCTCTGGGAAAAGGACAAGATAGATGTAGGACTTCTGACCTTGTTGGGGAGAAGTAGGAGCTAAATTCCTTTGCTTAGATTTTTTTTATGGTACAAGCAGCTATCTCAAATGGCACAACTTCCTTTATCAGAGGCTTAGCGGTAGGACAGACTAGATGCAGATATGTAGCTTCAGTTTGGACTTTAGCATAGAGGTGAAGTGAATCTTGGAAACTCCTTGGAATCCAAGTTTCAAAGGAGCACATCGAATGAGTGGGTAAGAGGAAAAGGAACCAGAAGATTGGGTATAAATGAGAGGGGAAACTAACTCTGAGAAGCAGTTAAACTGACCCAGTTTGATGGGATCTGCAAGACCCTGGAGTTGGAAGGTGGAAGGCCAGTACAGGCCATTCTCCTAGACCTTGTGTGACACTGGAATCCCTCTTTAGTGCTCCTGATATGTGGTCACACTTGGACTACCTCCAGTGGCAGGATGCTCACTGACTCTGGAGGTAGATAGTCCCTTACTTGAGAAAATGTGTAGCCATACTTTTTATTAACGTAGCCCTTGTAGAAAAGCTAAGTACAGACCTATATGGAGTCTAAAAAGGGCAAGTCCCCAGCAGCTCACCGATGAATGTTATCCACGTATACATGTTTTCCCCTGCATGCGCTGTGAACTGTGTAAAACAGCTCATTTTTGTTTTTTGAGAATACTCTATATTCTTTTCTGCAGTTTTTGTCATTTGACATTTTGAATGTCTGCATTAGTGCATATGGATTAGCCTAATTCTTTTTAATGACTCCCGCATATGGTGTATACTAGAGTTTATTCGATGTGTTTTTAAAAAAATATATATTTTTTATTGATTTCAGAGAGGAAGGGAGTGGGAAAGAGAGCTAGAAACATCAATGATGAGAGAGAATCATTGATCGGCTGCCTCCTGCATGCCCTTTGCTGGGCATGTACCCTGACTGTGACCTCCTGGCTCATAGGTCAGTGCTCAACCACTGAGCCACACCAGCCTGGTCAACCAAGGTCTTACTGATATATATTTGAGTTGTTCCTAGTTTTTGTGCTCTTAGAGATAATAATGCAATGAACATTTATTATCTTGACAGTTCTAAGTACAAAGCTTTTTTTTTTGTACTGGCCAAACATCTTCCTCCTAACTTCTACTTATTGGTTGTAAAAACAGTTGCCATCTTCTTCAGACATGGTCTTTTTTGCCAATGTCTAAAATGTAGTAGTGATGGAACTGAACACTTTTAATTGTGATTTCACCCAAATGCAGAACATGGGATTGTCTATTATTTTATTATTTTTCTTAAATGTTTTTTATTGACTCCAGAGAGAGGAAGGGAGAGGGAAAAAGGGATAGAAGTGTCAATGATGAGAGAGAATCATTGATTGGTTGCCCCCTGTATGCTTCATGATTTTATTACCTCTTAATCCTATCATGTCACACATTGTTAGTTCATGTTGAGTATAGAGTCAGGTAAATCTTTACATTTCGAGTTGGTGGATCCCTGGAGTATCTGATAAAAGCTGTGGACTTGTCACCACTTCACCCTACCCCCCAAATGCATTAACACAATTATTGCTGCAGTTTCAGGTGGTTCTTGGGTCTTCTGTGTTTCCAATTTCTTTATGATTACTTTGCTGAAGTCATAGATTCTCTCATCCTCTATCAGTGCTGTTACATAGTCAAAAATTAAACCAGAGTGCTCACTTCAGCAGCACATATACTAAAATTAGAACGATACAGAGAAGATTAGCATGGACCCGGTACAAGGATGACATGCAAATTAGTGAAGCATTCCATATTTTTTAAAAAGAAAGAAATTAAACCAGAAATGGTCAGTTTCGCATTTTTTAGTAAGGCTTCTATTGTGTAGTAGTTTATTTGCAAGTGCTGTTTTTATTTATTTTTTAAACAATCCAGGATCAGCCTCAAGCTAACCAGTCTGTAGTTGAGAAATCTGTCTGGCTTCTGGTCCTCTCCCATTCTTCACGATTCCACACAGATTACAGAAAGCAATTAAGCAGCCTTATCTGTGAAGCCTCTCAGGATCCCAGGATGTGATTTGTGAGATCAAATGACTTGAACTCAGTGAGAATATCTAGCTGGTTTTCTTTTTTTTCTCAGCCATCTTGGATTTAAGTTTCTTCTTAGTCATTGTATTTGATCTTCAGATTGGAAAGAATAAAACATTCTTAGCTGAGAATGGAAATAAAATAGGAGTAAGGCTGTTAGTCTTTGTTAATATTATATTAACCACCTCATCCAGGGGAGACTTCACCTTTCCCTCTACTTTTTACTTTAACCTCTAAACTACCATTTATTCAATATCTGGCACTTTATACAGTCACAATTCATTCAGAGGCTTTAGCCTTGTTTACAATTTTCTTAAAATTCCATTCCACTAATACTTATTTTATGTGCCTGTGTGTGTGTGTGCGTGTGTGTTTTTACCATCTGTTGTAAGTAGTTTTTTAACATCTGAATTCCAGAAAGCTCTGTGCAGCACATTAGATTTTTTAGATACTTTACTATTTTCTTCCCCTTATGCAGTCAGCATTCATGCTTTTGAGAACCTCCAAGCTTTTGAGAGCCTTTACAGTTTCTGATTTTGGAATCGATTCTAATTTTTCTTTGAAAAATTTGAAATCTGCCTATCCAATATGTGCATCCTTCCCCTTCCTTTCTTGTTCTCCAAACAACACGGCTGCTGGCTGCTTTCTCCAAAGCTTCCTTCTACTGGTATGTTACTAATCATGTATTACTGGTGAGGATTAGATCAAAGTAACAGTTTCTCTCATTTCTCCTCTACTTTCTAAAAGATTGAATTTTTACACAGACGGGAAGCACATCATCTGATGCATTGACTTAAGCTGAGTGACACTTCAACAGATGTACCCTGGTCAGTAAAATAAAGCTAGTAACTGCTATTATTTTTTTGTACAGTACCCTTATGACAGACACCATACTAAGTTCTTTTCACTTATATTATCTTGCTTATCTCCTTTCTTAGGGTTATGAGGTGTAGGTACTATTGTTATCCAGTAATTCAGATGAAGAAATGAGCTTAAGAATGTTGAATTGCCCAAGATTGTACAGCTTGTGAGTGCCAAAGTCAGATATTTCTAAATCAGGTTTGTTGTTGTTGTTAACCTCACCTGAGGATATGTATTTTTTTCCTACTGGTTTTTAGAGAGAATGGAAGGAAGCGGGAGCGATAGAAACATCGATGCGGGAGAGAGATCGATTGGTTGCCTCCCGCATGTGCCCTAACCGGGGCCAGGGATCAAGCCTGCATCTGAGGTGCATGCCCTTGACTGGAATCAAACTCCTGACTTTTCAGTAGTTGGGACAACCCTTTAACCAGCGAGAAAACTGGCTAGGGCCTAAATCAGAGTCTTAATCACCATACTGGGCTGTTTGACATGGTACTTAATTACTATGCCGGACAAGATTCTTATACTTCAAAACCTGTGTAGTTCTAAGACCACCGGCTGTGCACAGTAGGCTCTTAAATATTTAATTGGAGGTTTGTTTCTTGTTGATTTCCAGGGTATTATTGCCTTTTAGCTCTTATAAATCAGTAAGAAAATGATGAGAAAATAAGTGAGGCACACTACACTATTAGGAAATTCATAAAAGAAATATTCATTTTTTACTAATCAAATCTTTTTTTAATAATATGTTTTATTTTTTTACACAAAGGAAGGAAGAGAGATAGAGAGCTAGAAACATTGATGAGAAAGAAACATCAATCAGCTGCCTCCTGCACACCTCCCACTGGGGATGTGCCCACAACTGATGTATGTGCCCTTGACCAGAATCGAACCCAAGACCTTCCAGTCTGCAGGCCGACACTATCCACTGAGCCAAACTGGTTTCGGCTAATCAAATCTTTTGATGATTTTAGGAGATCCATTTTTTTAAAATAAGTTTAAGGTGGTTGTTTTTTTTAAAATATGTTTTATTGATTTCTTATAGAGAGGAAGGAAGAGGGATAGAGAGTTAGAAACATTGATCAGCTGCCTCCTGCACACCCCCAACTGGGGATGTGACCGCAACCAAGGTACATGCCCTTGCTTGGAATCGACCCTGGGACCCTTCAGTCTTTAGTCTACAGGCCGACGCTCTATCCACTGAGCCAAACCAGTTAGGACAGGAGATCCATTGTTAAAATACAAGACTCTTGCTGGGACCAGTTTGAGCATCAGCCTGGTTCGATTCCGGTCAAGGGCATGTACCTTGGTTGTGGGCATATCCCCAGTAGGGGGTGTGCAAGAGGCAGCTGATCGATGACTCTCTCTCATCGATGTTTCTAACTCTCTATCTCTCTCCCTTCCTCTCTATACAAAATCAATAAAATATATATTTTTTAAAAAATACAAGACTCTTGGTGCTCTCCCTCTCTGGAGCACCCTTGCCTTTCCCTTCCCCATTTTGATCCTCTAGGTCAGGGGTCTTCAAACTTTTTAAAGTGGGGGCCAGATCACGGTCCCTCAGAGAGCTGGAGGGCCAGACTATATGAACTACTAATCCCTACTGTAACACCTTGGCTGCGCTCACTGCCCAAAAAACCTGGCGGGCAGGATCAGACTCCCCTGAGGGCTGCATGTGGCCCGCGGGCCGTAGTTTGAAGACCCCTGCTCTAGGTGCATTACTTTTGCCTTTGTCTTTTCCTTTTTTTTTTTTTTTTTTTAAATATATATTTTATTGATTTTACACAGAGAGGAATTGAGAGGGATAGAGAGTTAGAAACGTCGATGAGAGAGAAACATCGGCCAGCTGCCTCTTGCACACCCCCCACGGGGGATGTGCCCGCAACCAAGGTACATGCCCTTGACCGGAATCGAACCCGGGACCCCTCAGTCCGCAGGCCGACGCTCTATCCTCTGAGCCAAACCGGTTTTGGCTCCTTTTTTTTTTTTTTAATAACTTGTTTTCTTAGCCCATTTCTTCTGTAGATCACTTTTACTACCTCTGTAACTTTCTAAATAAACTTCCTCTTATAATTTGGAGAAAAATGGCAAGACTCATTTTATATAAATATATAGGCTTTTTCTGATTGTCTTCAACTTCTTACTACTTTCATAAAGTACCCCCTTGGGTGTTTAAGGCTAGTTTGATAATCTTTTATATCTAAAGTTCTATAGCACTCACTGATGTGCTATACAGCTTCATGCCTGTCAATTGCCTCATTTACTTATTGGTAAATGTGTATGTTTTCATTTCTCCAAATATTTTTCTAAATTCTCTTTGGAAACAGACCACACCTTATCCTTTAAAATTTTTTTTTCCTTTATTGATTTCTAGAGAGGAAGGGAAAGGGATAGAGAGATAGAAATATTATCGATTGGCCGCCTGATGCACGGCCCCTACTGGGGATTGAGCCCGCAACCTGGGCATATGCCCTGAACTGGTGACCTCTTGGTTCAGAGGTCAATGCTCAACCATTGAGCCATACCAGCCGGGCTTACTCTTATATTTTTAAATCTACCTGAGGCATTATCACAATACTTAAAAAGTGTGCTTTATAAGATCTTAGTAGTCATCTTAATTAGGTAGTTTTAACTTAAAAAATAAAATGAAAAAAATTGACCTTTTCTTATCAACAGAATTCTTTTTTTTTAACTGAATTCTTTTTTTAAAAAAATATATTTTTATTGATTTTTTACAGAGAGGAAGGGAGAGATAGAGAGCTAGAAACGTCGATGAGAGAAACACCGACCAGCTGCCTCTTGCACACCCCCTACCGGGGATGTGTCCGCAACCAATGTACATGCCCCTGACTGGAATCGAACCTGGGACCTTTCAGTCCGCAGACCGACGCTCTACCACTGAGCCAAACCGGTTTCGGCTTAACTGAATTCTTATCTATAATAGCTGATGACACCAAGTCTTTATGTGAAAAACCTACTGAGACTAACTCACTAATTTAATTCCCCAAAATTTTCAGTCTTGGTTGTTCTTATATTGTTCCTTGTGGTTAAGAAAACTATGGTCTTATTTTTCTCTTCTGTGACACCTCTATCTGTCCTTGCAGCCACCACTTGTAGCCCGGGGCCTGACATATAATGGTGATTAATACATTTTAGAGGAATTTAGATTGTGCCTGGAAAGTAACTTGTTTACTTTTAAAAGTTTGGAAATGTGCATAGGTTATTACAATTATAGATTGCAAAAAACAAATGATAAAAGCTTTAAAAAAAAGTTTGTGATCTTAACAGGAAAAGCAATTTCAGTAAAGTAAGCCTAAAATCATATACCATCCATCTTAGTGGGTTTTGATGTTATGTGCCATTGATGTTCTTTTGGTTAAATTTTATTACTTTTTTCTTAGGTTAAGACATCAGAATTTTACAGATACTCTCGACAGCTGCGCTATGAAGTTGAACAAGCATTGAATTACTTTCAGAACATTCACCATCAGCCTCTGTTGGACATGAAATCAAGCCGCATCCGCTCTGCCAAACCCCAAACTACAGTATTCCGAGGAATGATTGGACATAGCATGGTTAACAGTAAAATACTCCTCTTAAAGAAACCAAGAGTCTGGTGGGAACTAGAGGGCCCCCAAGTACCCCTGCGCCCTGACTGCCTTGCTATTATCAATAACTTTGTGTTCTTGTTGGGCGGGGAAGAACTGGGCCCAGATGGTGAATTCCATGCTTCTTCCAAAGTGTTCAGGTATGACCCCAGACACAACTCGTGGCTCCGGATGGCAGATATGTCTGTACCACGTTCAGAATTTGCAGTTGGTGTTATTGGGAAGTTTATTTATGCCGTAGCAGGCAGAACCAGAGACGAGACTTTCTATTCAACTGAGAGATATGATATCATCAATGATAAATGGGAATTCGTGGATCCTTATCCAGTTAACAAATACGGACACGAAGGGACAGTGCTCAATAACAAGTTGTATATCACTGGTGGAATCACCTCATCGTCCACCTCCAAACAAGTGTGCGTTTTTGACCCCAGTAAAGAAGGGACCATAGAACAAAGAACCAGAAGAACCCAAGTTGTTACCAACTGCTGGGAGAATAAGAGCAAGATGAATTACGCGAGATGCTTTCACAAGATGATCTCTTACAACGGCAAGCTTTATGTCTTCGGTGGTGTCTGTGTGATCTTGAGGGCCTCTTTTGAATCTCAGGGCTGCCCTTCCACAGAAGTGTACAACCCAGAGACTGACCAATGGACCATCTTGGCCTCCATGCCAATCGGTAGAAGTGGCCATGGTGTGACTGTGCTGGACAAACAAATAATGGTTCTTGGAGGCCTTTGCTACAACGGTCATTACAGCGATTCCATTCTCACTTTTGATCCAGATGAAAACAAGTGGAAGGAAGATGAGTACCCACGGATGCCCTGCAAGCTGGATGGTTTACAAGTGTGCAACCTGCATTTTCCAGAATATATATTGGACGAGGTCAGACGTTGCAACTAATGACATCTTTCTCACTTCAAAGCCAAACAAAAAATTGGTTTGTGACAGAATAGTTAATTGAAAACATATAAGAAAAACCTCACCAGTTTTACTATCAAAGCCATTGGTCTAATAGCATACAAATTTTTCATTCTGTACTAGCATCCATTGTTTTCTTTTTTAGTGGCCTCAAACTCATGCAATAAGTTAGTTCTAAGCACTAGCTCTTGAAACTACTTCCTGAGTCAATTTAATAGAACGATACACTTATCTGGGAAGCTGATTTTATGCTTTAAACATTTCTCTCAGATGTCACTGTAGGAGTCATGCATCTTCTAAGAGAAGACCTGATAAGTGTCACTTGTAATTTCTGTTCCTACCTTGATCTGAAATCTTTTTGAACATTTATTTCTGTCCGTTAGACCTTTTGGTTTTATTGTTTAAGTTTAAATCCCTTGCCCTTTTTTTGCATGGCTTTTTGCTGAAAATGCAAAAATATAAATTTTCTACAAAGTTAACTTTTTATATTCAAAACACTATTTCTAAGCTGCCTTCTCTTATCTGCATTGTGTTAGTGAAAGCGTACCCATACGTGCATACATCTTATGAATATATAAGGCACATCCTCTTTTATGCGTGGTTAGTATTCTATATTTTTAAGCTAGTGCACTTGCACACACACGGTTTGCCATACTTGTTGAATTTTAGATGTAATGTCTTTTCATGTATTAACATTTTTAGGAAGTTAAAATAACTGGAGTCCTCATTTGGTGTCAAAGTAGTCTATCTTCAGTCTATACTGATTCAGTAATATTTGAACTCATATTCCTGAAACATGTATGGGTTTCTGAAAACTAACATTTTATATTTTCAAAAGTAAACGTTAGTGTTCCTTATCGATGTATGTCTTCTTTTTGAACATGTTTTTCTTTGCAGTCTGTTTAACGTTGCCCTGTTTTTAGTGAGAATTGGAATGATATATGACAAGCCCTGGCCCTGCAGCGTGCAAGCACTTTTAAAGAGAATTTAGGTAATACCAGACTTCTAAATAAAGGCCCCCTAAAAGTAAGTGCAACTTCCATTCTTTATATTCAGTGAGGCTGCTGCATCTGTTATTGAATGGAAAGTAGCAACTTGTGGAAAAGTTGAGCTCAGTTTTGACTTAGAGGTAAGGAAAAGAATTATAATCTAACTGGTCATATCTATTTGTTTATTTAGTACAAAAAATTTAGCAGCACTGGGATATAAGCCCTCAGCTTTTGTTTGTTTTTTCTGAAAGCTACTAGCATGAAGGACAGTAACCTCAAAGAGAATGGATGGAGAATAACTGTTTAAAAGCATTTATAGTAAGTGTTTTAGGATTAGCCGCACCTTTCAACTCGAAGGAAAAACAAATGGTTGAAAAAGTTAGGAAGAATAACCAGGGAATGGTTCATTCATATTGATGCCATTTTTTCCCCGAGTAGAGTCTATAGCTGATACAGATTAGATCTACACTGGCGAAACTTGCCAGATCTTAGGATATTGGTGCAATATTGCAATGCCTTCTGTATGGCTGTTGTATAAATTGTCTAGTTTCACTTTTTTTTTTTTTTTGCTGCTGCCACCACTGAACATGAGATAGAAGAGTGAAGTCATGGAAATGTGAAGACTTTTGTTTTGCAGTTAAATGAGACAACTATTTTTTTAATCTCCAAAATTGGAGGTGTTTGGGTTTAAGAAACAATCAGGTTACACAAGTAGTTTTTGAAAAAGAAAAACATTGGCATTGGTTTTAGAAGTCAAATTAGTGTTCTTTCGTATATGAGACTTAAATTTTTATTAGAGGATTCATTTGCTTTTTATCACTGTTTTAAAAAATGAAACTCGATACCATTTTCATTTAAAAATCATTTCTACTCATTTTACTTTTGAAAGCTAGGATTAGCTAAGTCATTTAGTTATTTTTCTAATATATTAGCTGGTTTAGTGTTTTGTATGTTTGCTGCTTGCTTTATAGGAAATAACAATAATGTCTTCATTAATTTCCTCATTGTTGTCTTTTGCTGGAAAAGACCGAGACAGGGTACCCTTCATCAGGCTTTTACACTCCAGTGGTGGTTCTCTTTAATTGCTTAGATATGACTTCATAGCCCTAGTTAAGGTAAGATCTGGGCAAACAGTTGAAGTTCTTGGTTTTCCATTCTAAAGTCAGAAGGCCAAGGTCAAAGCTCATGTTTTGGAAATTTTGTGAAATCGTAACTTGAAGTAACTTTGGGTTCAGCTTCACACTTAAGTCATGTCTGACCTGATGTTAGCTGTAATCAGTTTTAAGCTTTAAGAATAGTTGCTATTGCTTGGGTTCTTTATGAATGTATGAGAAAATTCTTCTGTTTATATGTAGAGCTAATTTAGGTTCTTTTAAATCCATGATAACTTACATTCCCTTTTCAAGTTATTGTTTAATTGCTGAAAGAGATTTATTTTTGTTATACTAAACTATGGAAAATTTTCATAGTTTTTTTTTTCAAGTTTATTTTTTGAGTGCTTCATTTGGAACCAGTTTTGTTTGTATACATTATATGTGTTCAAGATAGTTCTTAAAAAGTTCAGTAAGAGATTTGAAACTATTCAGTGCAACTGTTGTGATCTTTGTGTGTTATTTTTCACTTTACATTTTAAATGCCAGACTTTATAAAAATAGCTGGTCTTCATTAGTTGCATCTTAATTAGAAATGTTTGTTCTCTTTCATGTTTTTGACCTAAGTTTTGACTTTAATCTGCTTAAAGAAAATTCTTGCACTACAACCTTTTCATAAAACTCAAGATTGTCTCATTGAAGGTTTTGTATTGGAAAAAAATACTACTGGTTTTTTTTTTTATTTTAAAGCAAAGCTTAATTAATAGAATTATTAGCTTTTGAGACAGCTTTCTCTGTGTCCTCATTACTCTGCTCTGTGTGAGTGTTACTATAATTTGTGAAATTTGACTGAGCCCTTCACTTATCTTTTCTAAAGCAGCACCTTTGGACACCTCATTCTGGGAAGCCTGCTCGAGTCATAGTAAAGGACACACATTTGTATGGGGAGAAGTAAAAATGGAGAGTTTTGTCTTAATTACAAGAAACTAAGCTTTAAAATATTTTATAACAAATTATTTGAGCTGCATAATCTAAACATGTCAAACGTTCAGTGGGACTATTTTTATATATGTATATGTGGTTGTAGGTCATAACATTTCAGTTTATAATATAAATTGTTATTTCAGTTTATAAGCTATCTCTCAAAAAAGGCTAGCTCTTTTGAGAATACATAATTTAAAGTTTTAGATTGAAGTGAAACACAACATAGATAATAGTGAAATTAGATATAATTGAGGGCTATATAGCAGTAAAACTGCTAGTGCCATTTTTTTTGTTTGCCTATTATACATTTTTTGATTTTTTTTTTTGTACTCTGAACATTTTTAGGGATCATACATTTGTTCAATTAGATTAGAGTTGGTTTGGGAATAAATATCTTCTATAAAGAGATTTATCTTAAAAACAAAAGTCCTGGGAAATTAGTTTGTTGAGTTTATAAAGTCAAATACTCAATAGACATAGAACGGAGTAAGTAAACTCATGATATCCTTTCAGTATATCAGTATAACTTCAATATTACACAAGTAACACTAAAGAGAATGCCATCAGCTTGGTTTGTTCCCCCTGATATTCTTGGATTTTCTTTTTACATCTTTGGGAACAATTGCGTTAAACATTTTTGTTCATCAGTATACCAGTAAGGATTAGGAGTTTGCTTTCTGAAGGAATGTTCCTGTGAGGTGGTTGGAGAGGTTATTTTCTACCTAACTTGTAGTATATGCCCTATACCTCCTGGGCATACTTTGTCTATTAGAAAAATATTTTGACCTTTAGGTACATTTTGGGCCAACAGTCAAATAATCCTAGGACAGATTTAAAAATCTTAGAATAATTTAAGGTTTGCCTTTTATACCTGTTTTGAAAGCCTTTACATTTTTGTCAGGTAATTTTTCCCAAGCCGTGAATATAATCTATTCAAACATGTTTATGCTATCCATTCTGTTTTTAAATTGAAAAAATGTTAAAAGTGTTTATGAAGAAAAGTTTAAATAAAATATTTTTCATCTTTAAAACATACTTCTTTATCTCTTATTATTTACTATCTTTAATCCATCACTGTCAGAGTCACTCATGACTTGATTAGCATTTCCATTTTGTTTTCCCTTCAACGTGCCAAGGAAGTGCCACAAAGATGTGATCTGTACTGATGCTTTCAGCCACAGATTCAAATGAGAGCATTAGAGTGAATTATTTACACTTACATACTATGGAAATTTTATAATGAAGCCAAGTAATTAAAGTTCCACTAACACAGAGTTTTCTAGACTGGAAATACAGAATTGAGAGAAAGCATTTGCAAGCCTCAAGCTTTAGTTTGGTAATTTATAGGTTTCCTTTAGCATTTTTGATTCATTGTTCTTATAAAGGCATTTCTAAAAATAGAAAATAGGCAGGAATGAATCTGCTATATCACAAGCACTTGGATTTACATAGGCCAGCGTATGCCTCCTTTAAATGGCCTCCGGAGACACCTCAGCAGGATTCCCTGGATCCTGGCCCCACGCTACCTCTCAGGGTCTCTCCGCCCCCCCCCCCCCACTTCCTACATGCACTCCATTATGTTGGGATCTTTGTGTGTGAATTTCCAGTCTCAAATTACTTGCTTTCTTTCCCTTCCCCTGCTTCCAAAATGCACTTCTTTTTCAAAGCCCAACTCAAATGCTTTCCTCCCCTCTTGCAACCTGTTCTCTCCCATTGAATTAATTGCTTCTTCTACACTCAATACATTTATAGTTCTTATGTCATTTTGCATAATAGCTGGGTATAATTCATTCTCCACACCTAGATCATAGTCTCTTTGGAAGAAAGGACCTTTTTTATTCCTCTTTGTACCCTCATATCTAGCATGACACGTTTTTTACACGATAGGCACGGAGTTCTAAATATTTATTGCAGCATGTGACAAACTCCATGTGAGTTCCAGGCAGGTGCTCTAAGCATCTGGAAGAGGGAGTTAAATTTCTTTATTGATTAAGGTATTACGTATTTGTCTTTATCCCCCAGTTAGCTTTTCACTTACAACTTTTACTCTGCTACCTGCCAAATCTTTTATTTCTCAACTCAGAGTTCCAACCATCGAACATTTCCCACATGTTTTATTGGAATTTCAAACTGAACAAGTGTAAACCTGAAATCATTATCTTCTTCCAAAACCCCTCCCCCTTGTCCTGTATTTCCTGTATAATGATGTGGTTTTACCATTGTCTGGGACTATTTAAGTTGAAAACCTGGCAATTTTGTACTAATGCCTCTTTCCCCCTTCACCTCAACATCATGGTTCATCCAGTTGCCATCCCCTCTCCATTCATACTTCCCTCATTCAGGTCCTTGTCGTTCTTGCTGGCCTCTGGGAACTTGCTCTCTGATCTTCTACCTCCACATTTCATTTTCTCCACTGCTGCTAGAGGGAGCTTTATTTATTTATTTATTTATTTATTTATTTATTTAAATGTATATTTTATTGATTTTTACAGAGAGGAAAGGAGAGGGCTAGAGAGCCAGAAACGATGTTGAGAGAGAAACATTGATCAGTTGCCTCCTGCACACCACCTACTAGGAATGTGCCCACAACTAAGGTACATGCCCTTGACCGGAATCCATCTCGGGACCATTCAGTCCTCAGGCCGATGCTCTATCCACTGAGCCAAACCAGTCAGGGCCAGAGGGAGCTTTGAAAACATAAATCAGATTCTGGGATTCAGCAGCCTTTAATAAGCGCCCTTAATTTTGAGAATAAGATCCAAACTTTCTAGCCTGCCACAAAAGGTCCTTCATGTTTTACTCTCTTTGTACCTATTCAGTCTTTTTTATCCCATATTCTAGCGATGCAAGCTCCTTGGAGTTCCCTGAATACACCACATCCTCTTTAGCTTTTCTGTCTTTGTGCCCTTCCCCTCTTCCTTTCCTGGCCTAGCCTTTCTTGGCCTTCAAGAACCAGCCTGGGCGTTGTAGCCCCTGACAAGTCTTTTTTTTGGGGGGGGGGGCAGAATTTTATGTTGTATTAATACAAATACAATGTGCATACAGTCTATTCATTTTCTTCACTATGCAGCCCGGCGTTGCGATTGGTGACTGATGGCCAACTGGGCTGCGCTTCCACAGTGGCTTCTTGGTTCTTGGGGGAGATGTTGTGAGCAATCTCAGCACAGTGAGATTTGTTGCACATCAAGCAGCACTCCAAGCTGTTGTGGATGTTGTGGACCAGAAACTTCCGAAAGCCACTGGACAGCATGTGCTTTGTGTTCTTGTTGCCCCCATAGCCACTGTTGGGCATCAAGAGCTGGCCCTTGAATCTTATGTGCACTCTGTTGTCAGTGCCTCTGGGTTTCCACCAGTTCCGCTTAATTTTGACTTATTGGACTGACTGGTGCCTGATGAACTTCTTGGCCCTCTTTTTTACTGTCTTGGGTTTCATGAGTGGTCTGAGGGCAGCCATGGTGCCGAGCAGGAGATGGCTGCTGCCTTCATAGGCAATGCTGAGGAAGAGCCTTGATCAAGTCTTCCTTAAACCTCTGGGCCAGATTAATGATGCCCTTGATCTTACCATAGTGCCTTGTGGATACTTAGACCCCTGCCTCCTCTGACACTTGATTTCTCTATCCCACCTTTCACTGTACTCTTTGAGGGCAGATACTGTGTCTTTTTATTTTGATTTTCCGTCTGGCACATGGCAAATCCTCCTTAATAAAAATAGAACCCAGAAACTTGGAAGGTCACCAATGAAATGCTTCTGGTGAGGAGGGGCAGCTGTATTAGAGAGCTTGACTGCCTGCCAACATTGACCTCCCTGAGGAATTCCCTCTGCTCGTTTTCACTGCCACTGCTCCCCCGTCTGGAAGGCTGATGCATACAGCTATCCCAGTGGTCAACAGATCCTTCTTCCCTCAACATCTCAGTGTTTCTGAACCAGGCTGAAATTTTCAAGTGAAATAGGCCAAAAGCAAATCATTAATCCCATGGAATGCTCTATGACAGAAAAAAATGTTCAGTGGTCACAGTAATTTTAAACACTACATAAAATTTATTTTTCTTACAGAATCTCAACAAACAGCTTATTGAAGTCTCTGAGAAATCCTGATGTTAATTTATTTTGATGTTTAGCTCAGTGTAAACCAAACATGTGACCACTGAGCTCTTTTTGACATTGAATATACATTGAGTGGCCAGATTATTATTATCTCTGAACACATAATAATCTGGCCACTCAGTGTATATTCTATATAATAAAAGGCTAATATGCAAATTGTCTCCTCCAGGAGTTCGACTAGCAGGCAGGCCAACCACCCATGTCCTCTCCCCCTGGCCAGGCTGGCGGGATCCCACCCATGCACGAATTCATGCACCGGGCCTTTAATACACACACACACACACACATACACACACACACATACTCTGAGTGGCCAGATTATTAGGCGTTTAGAGATCATAATTGCCCACTCAGTGTATATGATCCAAGAATGTTCTTGAAAAAGCCAGGCTAAGGAGTAAGTAAAAGAAAAGAAGGACCACTCATTCAGATACTCTTGTCTACAAAATAGGACTGCCTCCTGTAGGGCCAGTTTGTTTCCAGGCTGAAGTCAACATTTAGCCAAGTTGACATTACCCTGGGGTTTTCACATACCAAAGAAGGTACCACCTTCTCATCTTAGGAGTTGGATGAATTTATACAATTATTTGTACAACTTGTATAGTTTAAGGAGCGGAGCAGGACTTGCAAAATGACCACAACTTCCAGCAAATCCTCTCCCTAAAAAGTAATAAAACTGAGCAAACTTGTAAAAAAATATAAACTGAAAATTGACCATAGGCATACAAATTGAGCAGCATTTAAGAAAAGGCACTATCTTATATAATAAAAATAATATGCTAAGTGTCCAACCAATTGGTTGACTGGTCGACTGCTGGACCAGTTGCTAAGATGCACACTGACTGCCAGGGGGCAGGCGCTCCCACTGGTAGGTTAGCTTGCTGCTGGGGTCCAGCTGAGCGGGACTGGGCAAGAGGGTCAGACATGTCCTGGAGCCCTTTCTGTGGTCCCTCCCTGGCTGGCCAACCTCTTGCAGTCCCTCTCTGGCTGGCCAGCCCCCATCAACCCCAGTCCCCTGCCAGGCTGAGGGACTCCACCCATGCACGAATTTGTGCATCAGGCCTTTAGTTCCTCAATAAGAACCATGGGAGTCCCTGAGTTTTGCTTGGGGCTTTTCCCATCCCAACTCTCCTTCCTCTGCTCTATGGCATGGAAGTTCTTCCAGGACTATTGCAGGGATCTGTCTGTATTTGAAGTGGAGTGTGGAGAATCCCATATGTCACTATGGTGACATTGCAGCTAGCCTGAGGCATCAATAGTGATTGTGGCCCTATCTGGATTGGCTCAGTGGATAGAGCGTCAGCCTGCAGACTGAAGGTTCCCGGTTCTATTCCAGTCAAGGGTATTTAAAAAATAGTGATGTGTTTAGTAATAGATTGGCAGACCAGCCAGAAATTTAATAGGAGATCTTGGGAATGAGATAGCCTACTTTACCCCTGGGGGTCCAGAAGTATGTGCTCATGGACAAGGCTGTGCACGTACAGGGAAACATAAGAGCTAAGACTTGGGCCATAGTAAGGTACTTGCCCCTGGCTGGACGTGAGGCCTTGCAAACACATAACATCAGGAATAGGCTTGGAAACTGAACTTTGAATTCATTCCCCAGGTCACGTAGCTTTCTTTATCAGCAAAGAGCAGAAGGAAGCTTACTGCTTCAAGGTGTTATGTATAGCTTCTGACCAATCATTGGCTGACCACTAAGCTATGCTGACTCAGTTGTTGCCTTGGAATGTTTGAAAACAAGCTGATGAGAGAGATACCAGTGGCCATCCACTAGGGTGGGGGAGAAAGGAAGTGAGTGGAGAATAAACTGCACAGAATTCCTCCAGGAAAATCACGTAAGCAAGCATACCACACCAAAAAACAGCAAAAACCACACAGAATCTAGACTTGCTACAATAATAGTAGCAAAAATGTCATTTAAAAAAAATTGAGACAAGCAAAGAAATAGGAAAATGCGATCCATACCCAGAAAAATAAGGACTGAATAGAAAACTGTCTCTGAGGGATCAGAGTTATGGAGAGCAGAATATTTATAGTTTTGTATCCTGTATTTCACAAGTCATTTCAATTTCTTTGAAAAAAATATAAAAGTGAATTGATTGTGATTCACTTTTAAAAAAGTATTTTTATTGATTTTTTTTTTAATCCTCATTTGAGGATATTTTTCCCATTGATTTTTTAGAGAGTGGAAGGGAAGGACGGAGAGAAACATTGATGTGAGAGAGAGACATCAATTGGTTGCTTCCCACATGCACCTAAACAACTGATAATCAAGCCCACAACTGAACTGGCAACCTTTCAGTGCACAGGACAACACCCAACCAAGAGCTACACCAGCCAGGGCTGAAAATAATACCTTGAATAATTGCTAAGTGTTCCATATGGCTACATCATAATTAAACATAGTCCTACTGTGGGCATAACTACATTTTTAAAGTAGTTCGTTCATTTTAAAGTCCATGACAGATACTGCTAGTTTAAGCTTCAGGGAAGTTGTATAATATTAGACCCACATCAGCATTGAGTCTAAATTGTCACCACACCCAAATCAAAGTTGTATTTTCATTTTTATTTGTTTGATTTTAGTGAGAGCTGAGTAATTTTTCATGTTGATTTGTCAATATATTCTATGAATTCCTGTTTGTGTCATTTATGCATTTTTCAATGGTATTCTAGTGTTTTATTATGGATTTGGAAGGATTCCTCGTCAACTATATGTGCCACACTTGACCATACTATCCCAAACTTAAGTATCTTTAATATTGGGTCAGTTTTTAAAAATCATACAAATTCCATTAAATGTGGAGAGCGAATGAAACAATTTAGAGAAAACAAAGGGGTGGGAATTATTCTGACAGAGCAAAATGATTTAAGAATCACATATTTAAGAGATAGGCACAGCTGATAAAGACATTGAGAAAGGTATGGTATACATTACAGGGTCAAAAAGATCCCTATTCAAAAGTTAACAGCATTCTCCTTAGACCTGGGCTATGAGAGGTTTCTCTAATGGAAACGTGCGTTCAAATCTTTATTAAATACCTGCCTTGGGTACTAGTGGGAGTGAAGTTAGCTGGGAGTGAAAAAAAAAAAGACCCATCTGCTCTCAATCTAATGAGGAATCATAAGTAACTAAAAATCACTGAAAGCAAGAAATAAAAGTAAAGAAGGCGAGAGAGAAAGGAAAAGGCAGGGTGCTGCGGAGCTCTGAAAGTTACAATTACCATTGATGACAATCAGGAAAAGGTTCATGGGAGAATTGGCATTTCTACTTGGTCATGGACATTAAGCAGGATTTCTCTATAGAAAAGGGTTCTCAAGAAAGGATGTACAAAAAAAGCGCAGGAAGTGCTGACCCAGGCATGCACACAGATCTGTCTTCCATTCAAGCGTGTTCTAGCACTGGTGGAAATAAGCAACATAAAACAGCACCTAGTAAAATTTTTTATGAATGAAAAAAATAGGTGGAGACCTATTTTAGCTCATTAAAAATGTATGTAAAATACAAACCATGGAAAATTTAGACTCTATAAAAACAACAGTAAAACTGACAATGGCAAAAACTTTATACAATTAAACTTGTCTCAGGCTCCCTGGAAGTTGACTCCAAAATGAGAATGAAAGTGTTATTTTTTTACTTACATTTATTTATTTTTTATTGTTTGTTCACATTATTACTGATGCCTCCCATCCCCCCTTCTGTTTTGCCCACCTCTACTCACCCTCCACCCCCCTCCCCCCCCAGCCTTCACACTGTCGTCTTTGTCCATAGGCTAGGCATATATATTCTTTGGCTAATCTTTTCACCTTTTTTAAAAAATTGATTCCAGAGAGGAAGGGGTGAAGGGGGGAGAGAGAGAGAAACATCAGTGATGAGAGGATCATTGATCCATTGATCAGTTGCCTCCTATACACTCCCCTAAAACCCGGCATATGCCCTGACCAGGAATCGAACCGTGATCTGGTTCATGGATCAGTGCTCAACCACTGAGCCACACCAGCCAGGCTATAGTTTTACTTTGCATCTCTCTGATGATTGGTGATGAGCATTTATATTTTCTTGTCTATTGGCCATCTGCATGTCCTCTTTGGAGAAGTGTGTATTTAGGCCCTTTGAGAATTTAAGTTATTTGAGAGGTCATTCCAGAAAGCATCAGCAGGGATTGGGGGACTGGGATGAGCCAGTAAAGGTACTTCATCAAGCAGTTTTCTACTTGGGGCGAATGAGTTCAATCTCTTTTCCACAGACAACTGGGGCGAAAAGGTATAGAACATACCTCAGAGTAATCCCACCAGAGGATGAGGAAGCTGGAGTATTTATCCTCCAACTGCCATCTATCATGGGCACAGCTCCCAGCATTTCAGGGTGACTAGTCTGACAGTCCAGGATTGGGGCGGGAGTTGCAGGTTTTTGCATTCAGAAGCCAAAACCACCATTCTTGTGTACTGAAGAGTGAGTGTCAGTGGGGCATGGGTGGGCCACCACCGCTACCTGCTGCATTTGTTGTTGACTCAAAACTATCGAAGGGTCATGGATTCAATTCCCAGTCAAGGGCATGTACCTCAGTTGCAGGTTTGATCCCCGGCTCTGGACATGTTCAGGAGGCAACCAGTTGATATGTCTCTTACATTGATCTTTCTCCCTCTCTCTTTCCCCCTCCCTCCCTCCCTCCCTCCCCCCCCCCCTCTCTCTGTGTCTCTCCTCCCTTCTTCCCTTTCATTCTCCCAAAAATATAGGCCCACAAAATTTGCATCACAGGAAATTGGTACACATAATGGCCATAAAAGTATACTCACTTATAAGAGGTTAACATTTTTTAAATAAAATTTAAAACAAGTTTTCATAGTGATATTTTTATGAATAAACATTTTCCAGATGAAAATCATTTCAATAATTCTTAATTCCTCCACAAGAATAGTAAGAATAGTTACATTGATATAAAGTACAACATAGGAAATATAATCAACTAGAGGCCTAGAGCACGAAATTTGTGCATAGGTAGTGTCCAAAGCCTGGCCTGCAATCAGGGCCGATCATCCCCAGCTGCCGGCAGCTGGCCCTGCCCCCTGCCACTGCAGCCACTGCTTGCCCTCTTGTGTGTGCAATGACCGGCAAGGTGATTGGGGGCTGGGGGCAGCTCCTGTGTTGAGCGTCTGCCTCCTGGTGGTCAGTGCAAGTCATAGCTGATTGATTCTGCTGTCCGATCTATTTGCATATTATGCTTTTATATATATAGATAATATTGCAATAATTATGTATGGGTTCAGTTGGCTTCTGGCAATATTAGTGGGAACACTTCGTAAATCATAGGATTGTGTAATCACTATGCTGTACTCCGAAAACTAATACAAAATAATACTGAAAATGAAAAATAAAAATTAGCCAAAACCAGTTTGGCTCAGTGGATAGAGTGTTGGCCTGCAGACTCAAGGGTCCCGGGTTCGATTCTGGTCAAGGGCATGTACCTTGGTTGCGGGCACATCCCTGGTGGGCGGTGTGCAGGAGGCTACTGATCGATGTTTCTCTCTCATCGATGTTTCTGACTCTCTAACTCCCTTCCTCTCTGTAAAAAATCAATAAAATATGTTAAAGCCAAAACCGGTTTGGCTCAGTGGTAGAGCGTCGGTCTGCGGACTGAAAGGTCCCAGGTTCGATTCCGGTTAAGGGCATGTACATTGGTTGCGGGCACATCCCCGGTAGGGGGTGTGCAAGAAGCGGCTGGTCGATGTTTCTCTCTCATCGACGTTTCTAGCTCTCTATCTCTCTCCCTTCCTCTCTGTAAAAAATCAATAAAATATGTTAAAGCCAAAACCGGTTTGGCTCAGTGGTAGAGCGTCGGTCTGCGGACTGAAAGGTCCCAGGTTCGATTCCGGTTAAGGGCATGTACATTGGTTGCGGGCACATCCCCGGTAGGGGGTGTGCAAGAAGCGGCTGGTCGATGTTTCTCTCTCATCGACGTTTCTAGCTCTCTATCTCTCTCCCTTCCTCTCTGTAAAAAATCAATAAAATATATTAAAATAAATATGTTAAAAAAAATTATAAAAGCAAACAAAAATAATTTCAATAAAATAAAAGCCAATAAAAATACTAGAAACATTTCATCTGGATTATAGAGGAATTTGATATCAAGGGATTAAATTGATTTGAATTTGCTCAGGAAAATATGTTCTTCGTAAAATTTCAGCCATGCTGGCATGATTCTGATTAGGGTGTTTTTCCTCACAAACATGGAGTCACAGTGTCCTCAGGCTCAAAACAAGAGGAGGATGGAAACATCCTGTTCTTGAGTTGCTAGAGGCCAAAAAATGAAGAGGATTTGTGCCAGGGGAAATTGCATGGGTAAATGCAGAGTGGAAAAGCATATGGAATGCTTTGAGAATGATGAATTCCTCACTGACAGAGCTATGGGAGCAGATGTTAAGCAAAAAATAAATAAATAAATAAAAATCATTCATGAATATTCTGTGGATCTGCAGATTTCTTTGTTGAAAGAGGATAAGAGAAAAATTGGATCTTACAGTCTTCCAGTGTAACTTCACAACTTGTCACTAAAATATCCCATGACTTTACAGGAAAAGAACAAAAACCCATTAAAAATAATGATTGACAGGCAGCATAATATAAAATTGTGAACAGCCTTGTAAATAATCTTAAGGCAAATGGAGATTGAGAAAAATAGACCCACACTTCTTCACCTTATGTAATATTCAGGCTTTCCTCATGAAAGAAAGCAACTAGAGAAATATTTTTTAAAAGATACACTTTTGCTCCACCCACCGAATCCTGACTCAAGAGACTCAGGCCTTTACTAGCCTGAGGACTGGACATTCATCTCTCTTGATCCCAAGATCTATGAGGAGGCAGATTTATTCTTGTGTTTTCCCCCTTTTCTTGAAACCTCGCAGTCCCCCATCCTTCACCCCTTCTCGCCAGCAGTCCTCATTGACCCTCCCTCACCCCCCCGCCCCGCAAGTGTACTCATTGTCTTTTTACATTGAAAAAGGACCACAGTAATCAAGTAGGCAGGAAGTAAGGGCGGACTGGCCGAGGTGTAGAGCATATCCTCCCCATTACTCATCCACTGTGACCGCAGACATAGGAAGAGCTATTTCACTGCCATTGGCTTCCAGTACCAGAGTAGACAATGTGAGGAGGGTGATAACCACCAGAGTACAAAGAGGTACAATAACAGACAACCCATTAGAAACTTAAAATGTAGACTGGAAGTTGTGCCCAACAACTCACCTCCTTTCCAGTTGCAGACTTATGAAAGGGGTGACACTACTACCCAGATGGATAGAAGTTGGGACGAAAGGCAATGCACATGTTCTGTTGAGTCTGGAAGGGTCTTTCCTTGTTTGTGTATGAATTAAGACAAAAAACAAATTGGGATCTACAAAGACTATGATCAAAGAAATGGAAGACTTGGGGAAAATTATTTGCTTTCAGAGCCAGGAGAAAAAGTCAAATTGTTAGGCATCTTCAAAAGATTGCAGGAGAAGCGAAAGATCATAGGTAGAAAAAGAGCAAAAGTGTAAAAGGTACTTAAAGAAAGACTGTAAAAACATTCCAAAGGCAGCAGCAGAATTAAAATCCATAGGCAGTAGAGATGGCGTAGAAAATTCACCTGCCAGTGTGAAAGCTGTCCTTGAGGTGTTTCCCAGAGTGCAGGTGAAAAGGACAGATTCAGTTCTTCACCACATGCTTCATGAACACCTACTATGTGCTAGTCACTGTGCTAGGTGCTGGATCTAAAGGCTTGCACATTATCCTCAGAGTATAAGAGGCAGTCAAACCCTTAAACACAAATCCTATATAATAAAAATCCCATATGCAAATTGACTAAACGGTGGAACAGCCAGTCGCTATGATGCACACATCACCAGTGGGCAGATGCTCAATGCAGGAGCGCTAAGGATATCGGACTACTGGGAGCGGGCCTAAACTGGCAGCTGGACATCCCCCAATGGCTCCTGAACTACGAGAGGGCACAGACCAGGCTGAGGGACCCCACAAGTGCACAAATTTCATGCACTGGGCCTCTGGTTAATATAATTGCAAATCTTGACGGTTGCCTTAACTGAAAACTGGCTCTATAAGGATTGCCCGTGTAGGAGAAGCCAGTTCTGATTGGGTGATTAGGGAAGGTCTCTGTAAAGAACAGATAGCTGGAAAAAGAGAGGGTGAGTGGGAGAAAAGAGATTATAGAGAGTGGACAGGGGTGTGTAGCCCTGCAGCTGAAAAGCATGTGCAGCAGAGACTGAAAGAGGACCAGGGCCTCTGGTGACGTGAGGGAGGTGAGGAATGTGGTGCAAGGTGTGACAAGAGAGCCACTATGGCCATACCTCACAGGGCTAAGGCTGGGTGAGGAGACAGTATTTCATTCTAAGGGAAGTGGGAAGTTCCTGAAGGCTTCTAGGCAGGCGGCTGATGTGATGTATGTCTTAAAAGGTCATCTGGTCCTTGAATCAGGGTAAGGAGGAAGTTGGAAAGCTGACTGAGGGGCCAGGGAGTATGAAGGGTGATGACGATTTTTTTATTTTTAAAATATATTTTATTGATTTTTCACAGAGATGAAGAGAGAGGGATAGAGAAGAGAGAGGGATAGAGAGTTAGAAACACCGATGAGAGAGAATCATCGATCAGCTGCCTCTTGCACACCCCCTACTGGGGATGTGCCCACAACCAAGGTACATGCCCTTGCCCGGAATCGAACCCGGGACCTTTCAGTCCGCAGGCTGACGCTCTATCCACTGAGCCAAACCGGTCCCGGGGTGATGACGATTTAGACAGTAGTGGTGGCTGACACTGCAGAAAGAGAAGTGAAGGGAGTTAGGATGTGCCCTGGAGGCTACCACTGGCAGAACTTGGGAATGAACTGGATGGTATAGGAGAATGGATGGTCCGTAACAACTCCTGGGTGCACTGTGAACACAGGGCCTATTGGCATTAATCACGATGGAAAAAATGGGTAGAAGAGTGGTTTGGGAAGGGACCAGCGGGAGCACAGGTTCAAGCTCTTTAGGTCTCAGATACCTGTGAGGTGTTTACGCGTGAAGAAGTGAAAAATATCACTGGATATGAATCTCATGTGAGAGGTCCGAACTGACAGTATCCACTATTACAGATAGTATTTACTTGGGTTTTATTTGATTATGTTCCCTTTAAAAGACACAAAAGTAGACCAAATAGCATACTGAATCTCTGTGTCCCCATCATAGTACAAATGATATTTTGCCATGAAAATGCCATGTCACCTAGAAAAAGAGAAAAATCCCAACTACACCAGTCTGAGCTTTCTCATCTGACAATGGGTACATTCTGACATCATGGAGTTCTGGTGAGAATCATCAGATTAACCATGTCAACAGTGTATGGTAAACAATGTTAGCCATTAATAATTGGTTATTTTGGAGTAGGCAATGTCAACCCAATAATGGAGAAGGAATATATATCAGGATTAGTGACTGGAAACAAATTGAGTTAAGTTTACAAATTCAGTAGGAAGTATTCAAATCATTGAGCTTTTATGGAGAGAACAAAACAAGCTGGTGGACACAACTATAGCACATTCTGGAATTCTTGCGAGCTGAGGACACAGCAAGAGCAAGTAGACTTAAGGTTTCTATATGAGTGCTGGGTGCCCCCACAATGGAACCCCTACTTTATGGTCATTATATTCAGGGGAAATTCACATAAAAATCAAGTAAGTACTCAAGTGTCAGAGCAGTACATGATCTGGTCTGGTGAGTTTGGGAAGATTTTTGCTGAAAAGAATGACTGTGAGAAGACCCAAAAATGGATTATGAAAAGGCTCAAACTGATCCTGTGCTCTGGAGCAGAGCTTCTCAAACTTTATGGGCCAGAAAGCCCTGGGGACGTTGTGAAAAGGCTCCTGATGAGGACGGGGCCTGAGAGCCTGCATTTCCCAGGAGCTCCAGGGCGCCGCGGAGGGAGCAGGGCTCTCTGGGGTCCTCACTCTGAAGTCTGTCCCTGGGGAATCCTGCAGCGCAGACCCTGCCACTAGGAAGACAGTGGGCCAAGGACAAGGCAGGAACCCTTTGGGGCCGGGCCTGTGGCAGCCAGTGGCTAGAGTCCTCCCGTGGGCACGGTGTGGCCCAGCAGCCACAGCTCTTGGCATGGATACTGCATCACCCACGTCCATGCCCCTGGGAACCGGTGCTCAGATGTGGAGGAGAAGGAGGAGAACGTTGACACGGGGACAATGATCAACAAATCACAGGTGCGTGACGTTCCTGGTCAAGACATACATGATGAAAGATGTTTTCTTTTTTTAATGTTCATTTATTGGTGAGAGGGAGAGAGAGGAGAAAGAGAGAGAGAGAGAAAGAGAGAGAGATATTTGTTGTTCCACTTATGTATTCACTGGTTGATCCTTGTGTGTGCCCTGACCGGGAATCAAACCAGCAACCGTGACATATTGGGACGACGCTCTAACCAGTGGTCAGCAAACTACGGCTCATGAGCCACATGTGGCTCTTTGGCCCCTTGAGATTTTAGCAAAGGCCAGCTTAGGAGTACCCTAATTAAGTTAATAACAATGTACCTACCTGTATAGTTTATGCTTAAAAAATTTGGCTCTCAAAAGAAATTTCAATCGTTGTAGTGTTGATATTTGGCTCTGTTGACTAATGACTTTGCCGACCACTGCTCTAACCAACTGAGCTAGCCGGCCAGGACATGAAAGATCTTTTAGGTTTTTCTGAGTTTAAGGGCGAGCTCCATGTGTAGACTGAAGGAAGGAACTTGCCCCACCCATTTCAGGGAGGATTATCTAATCACACACACATGGCAATACGTTTTAGCTCCAAAAGCAAAGGGCCTGGGACCCTCAGGACAGGAGCAAACATCATTCGCTCTGCGCACTTGGTGCCCTGCGTGCCTTCTCTCCTGCAGCCTTCATACATTCCAAACCAGGGTGGTGCTGGCCTGGAAGGTGACCAGAGTCAGGAACTCCAGCTATGCTGTCCGGATCCCTTTGCTCTCCAGCTGCCTCACTCTCATTCCTCCCGGGGGCCCATGGGCTGCCTCCAGACGCCCCGGCAGCTCCTGCTCACTTATCAGAGCTCAGTGACACCAGGAGAGAGGGGGTCTGTCCTGGTTTCGCCAGAGAAGGTCTCTTTTTGCCCTGTGCTCACCCTGGGATCCATCACAGTGGCCAAGGGAACGGGGTGAGAGAACTGGCCAGGGGCTGCGGGTCCTGTGATTGGAAATCCCCCCAGAATGAAAAGGGCGGAGCGAGAAAAGTAAGCGAATCAAAGAGAAGCTTGGCCAACAAAGGCCAAGGGCACACACGGGGAGGGGGGTCTCGGAGTCGCCCCGCTGGGCAGATGCGGGCAGTAAGGTTAGAGGTGGAGACACTTGCCCAAGGTCACACATCCATGTAAACTGAGGCGGTCAGAGTGCAAACCAAGGCGGTCCGACCAGCGTCCCTCACCACTCTGCTCCAAGGCAGCAGAGGCCATTTGGGTTCAGACTCCTGTCACATCAGCTTTCAGAATGAATGCTTTTAAAATTGTTGTTCAGCTTGAATATTTGTTACCAGTTTTCTAAATAGAGCTGGTGCCTCCTAACTGGTTTGGCTCAGTGGATAAAGCTTTGGCACATGAACCAAAGAGTCCAAGGTTCGATTCTGATCAAGGGCACATGCCCAGGTTTCAGAGTCAATCCCCAGTAGGAGGAGTGCAGGAGGCAGCCGGTCAACGGTTCTCTCTCATCGCTGATGTTTCTGTCTCTTTCTCTCATTTACTCTTTGAAATATATATAGATATAGATATAGATATATAGATATAGATATAGATATATAGATATAGATATATAGATATATAGATATATAGATATATAGATATATAGATATATAGATATATAGATATAGATAGATAGATAGATAGATAGATATTGCCTGAGCTGGTGTGGTTCAGTGGTTGAGCATCCACCTATAAACCAGGAGGTCATGGTTTAATTCCTGGTCAGGGCATATACCCGGGTTTTGGGCTTGATCCCCAGTGTGGGACATGCAGGAGGCAGCCAATCAATGATTCTCTCTCATTGTTGATGTTTCTCTTTGTCCCTCTCCCTCCCTCTCTGACATCAATAAAATATATTAAAAAAATAAAATATAAATACAACTGGTGCCATAAACTCCTCTATAGGAGAAAAAAGTATTTTTTAAAGAAAGGTATTATTTTTAAAAATATGTTTTTATTGATTTCAGGGAGAAGAAGGGAGGAGAGAGATACAAACATCAATGATGAGGAAGGCTGATTGGTGCCCTCCTGCACGCTCCATCCCACACTGGGGATGGAGCCCACAACCTAGGCATGTGCCCTGACTGGGAATTGAACTGTGACCTTCTGGTTCATAGGTCGATTCTCAACCATACCAGCCAGGCAAACTGGGTTGTTTGTTTGTTTGTTTTTGTTTGTTTTGGTAATATGAACTCAAGGATTAAAACTTATTTGATGTGTATAACCCATATAATTATCTTTACTGATGCTCAAATGATTCCAGCTGTGACTAGCTGAAACTTTAAATTGAATTCTGTGTCCCTTTACCATGACCTAGTAATCTCTGAAAGCTTTATTGCTCTCAAAAAGCTTGTATGTGTCTTTCCCCAGATCCACAGAATGCTTCAAGGTCATACAATTTAAAAAGAATATATATATATATATATATATATATATATATATATATATATATATACCTTCCAAAGTAAAGAAGAAGATACAAGCAAAGAAAATACTTATAAGACAGAAAACAAATCATAAAGCAAAATAAATGGCAAAGAAAAAGATGGCTGTGTCCAGTCTTGCTCAGTTGGTGGATCATCATCCTGAGCATCACAAGGTTGCTTGTTCCATTCCTAGTCAGGGCACATGTCCAGGTTTCAGGCTTGATCCCTAGTGGTGGGCATACAGGAGGCAGCCGATCGATGTTACATTCTCACATCTATATTTCTATCTCCCTTCCCCTCTCTTTCAAAATCAATAAAAAATCCTTTTTTAAAAAGATAAAATGCCCTGGCTGGTTTGGCACAGTGGTTGGAGTGTCAGCCCACGTACTAAAGTCTTGGGTTTGATTCCCAGTCAAGGGCATGAACTTCATTTGTGGTTTTGATCCCCAATCCAGGTCAGGTGCATGGCGGAGGCAACTGATCTATGTGTCTCTCTCACGCTGATCTCTCTCTCTATGTCTCTGTCTCTGTCTCTCCTTCCTCCTTCTCTTCCACTTTCTCTGAAAATTAATGGAAAAATATCCTTGGGTGAGCATTAACAGTAACAACAATAAAAAGATGAAACATGATGCGCTAAATGTATTCGTTATAATGCTAAATCTAAATGGAACCTACTCTCATCTATATAATAAAAGCCTAAGTGACCATTATGGCAGAATGACCTGAACGACCAGTCACTATGACACGCACTGACCACCAGGGGACAGACACTAAATGCAGGAACTGCCCTCTGGTGGTCAGTACGCTCCCACAGGGGGAGCACCACTCAGCTAGAAGCCTGGCTCACGGCTGGCGAGTGCAGATGCCACGGGTGTAGCACTTCCGAGCCGCAGCAGGCCGGGATGAGTGTGAGCAGTGCAGCACCTGGCCCTAATTCAGGTTCCTCTCTGGCCGCCTGCAGCTTGGCGCACTGCTACATCCCTCAGAGGATGTCCGACTGCTGTTTAGGTAGTCAGACATCCCCCAAGGGGTCCCCGGACTTTGAGAGGGAGGTCCAATTGCCAGCTTAGGCCCAATCTCAGTGCTGTTCTCTCTAGAAAGCAGACAGTCTGAATAACTCAGTGCCTCAGAGAAGCACAGGAAACTCAGGGTGAGCCCACCTCCGTGCTTGACTCACCCACTCGATGGTGTTCGCAGGACAGACTGTGGTGGCTCAGCCCGTGCACGTGCAGCAGGTGCTGAAGCTCAAGCAGCAGGCTGCGCAGCAGTAGAAGGCCATCCAGCCACAAGCCGGCAGTCAGACATCCCCTGAGGGGTCCCGGACCGCGAGAGGGTGCAGGCTCAAGCTGAAGGACAACCCCCCCCCCCCGTGCACAAATTTCATGCACCAGGCCTCCAGTATACAAATAAAGTTTCCCAGACTGGCCTTAAAACAATTATTTCTATGATATTTACAAGAATCACAAAATGACACAAAAAGATCAATGCAAGAGAATCGGGGAAATTGCAAAACAAACACAACGAAGGGAAACCAAAGAGCAAAATACTTGTGAGTAGAATTTGAGACAAAAAACTGAATAAAATGGCATTGAAATGTATAAAACCAAAATAAGAAGGATAGAGACTCACTTAATAATTCAATCAATGTCTTATTTAATAGTTTCCCAAAAAGAAACACGAACATTAGACAAATATACCTTTTTCCCATGGAACACATATACAATTTGAAGATATAGCTGCACTCACAGTGGCACTTCAGCAGGGTTCCTTTGCTGAAGAAGACTCATGGGACCTAAAAGACAAAGCTTTCAAATGTAGTTTATGATAGAGAAAGGACACCCTATAGCAAGAGCCTAAAAATCAGAATAAACATCACAGTAGGGGTCTGGAGAGGCCACATGCAGGCTCCGATTGTCCTCTTTCTGTAAGGGCCAGGCCAGATGTCTGTGGACAGGGAACCCCTGATGTGAGCACAGATCACTGCGGAACCAGGGAGACAAAAATGAAGCCTTTGCTGAGGGTGTTTATATTTTGCTTGTCACCTAGGCGTACCCCTGCTGCAGACCCAGCAGAACCTGGGGCCGGGGGCACTGTTGAGCATCACACCCAGACCAGGTACAACCCTCCAAGCTTATTGTTTTTTGTTGTTGCTGTTTTTGTTTGGGGTAATCCTCATCCGAGGATATTTTTTCCTTTTTTATTATTTATTTATTTTTAAAAATATATTTTATTGATTTTATACAGAGAGGAAGGGAGAGGGATAGAGAGTTAGAAACATCGATGAGAGAGAAACATGGATCAGGCCTCCTACTGGGGATGTGCCCGCAACCAAGGTACATGCCCTTGACTGGAATCGAACCTGGGACCTTTCAGTCCCCAGGCCAACGCTCTGTCCACTGAGCCAAACCAGTTAGGGCCCGAGGATATTTTTTTCTGTTGATTTTTATAGAGAGAGTGGAAGGGAGGGGGCGCGACAGAGAGAGAAACATCGATGTAAGAGAGACACATCTCTTGGTTGCCTCCTGCATGCACTCTGACTAAGGTGAGGATCAAACCCACAACCGAGGTACGTGCCCTTAACCAGGAATTGAACCCACGACCCTTCAGTCCACTGGCTAGGGCCAAGCTCATTGTTATTACAATAGTAAGCAATGCTGACAAGGTGGGTCGAACTCCCCTGAAACTCTTTGGACTCATAGTTACATGGACACATGATACACCAAAGCTTTGTGCTTTGACCAGGAACCACATCAGGCAGGAGCTTTAATTTAACCAAACAGCTCAGGTTGCTTGTAGACCTGCGATGAATAAGCTTTACAGCACAATAGCAAAGCACAAAGTCTATCTCAATAATTTCCAAAACACTGCAACCATACAAACTAGTTTTGGATCACAATTCAAAAAAATATATATATGATAAAACAAAGTAATCAAAATGCAAATTTAAAACAAGGCATTTTTCTTTAGAGTATAAGTCTAATGAAAATTAATAAGAATGATCATATCCAATATCAATAAGGATCTAGGGGAACTGGGCCTCTTTGTTCGTTGCTCCTGGAAATATAAATCTGTACAATCTTTGTCAGGTACATCTTGATAATCTGGATCAAAATCCTTAAAAAAGTACATCCTATTTGTCCAGAAATTACTTATTTGGCATTTCATCATGAGGAAATGATTGAGGATATGGGCAGGAAAGAATGCTTATTGCAGCATAGTGGATGATAGCAAAATGTCCAGCAAAATGGGGAGTGTTTCAGTAAGTCATAGCCATAGCCAATGATGCAAAATAATTTTGTAGCGATCTGTTTGTGGCAGGCTCTGTTAGTTGCATGTCTACAAAATTTCCCCTCTTCTATGGTAACAGAACCCAGATACTCTTCAGGGCAATGATGTTCACTGCTCCAGGCATAAATCATGACAGTCCTATTCCCACTTGCCAAGTTTCCCTTGCAACCAGGAGCGGCCATGTGATCCAGTTTTTATTTTCATTAAATATTTTGTTATTGACTTCAGAAAGGAAGGGAGAGGGAGAGAGAAACATCAATGATGAGAATCATTGATCAGGTGCCTCCTGCATGCCCCCTACTGGGGATTGAGTTGACATGTGCCCATGACTGGAATTGAACCTGGGACCCTTCAGTCTGCAGGCTGATGCTCTATCTACTGAATCAAACCAGCTAGGGCGTGATCCAGTGTTTAAAAAATGTATTTTTTTATTGATTTTTTTTATAGAGAGGAAAGGGTCGGGGGAGAGAAAGAGAGAGAGAGAGACATCAATGTAAGAGAAACATCAATCAGTTGCCTCCTACACCCAACCCGACCGGGTATGTGCCCTGACCAGGAATCAAGCCAGCGACCTTTAGGTGCATGGGATGACACTCAACCAACTGAGCCGCAGTGGCTGGGTTGTGATCCAGTTGTTGTCAATAAAAATGTAAGAAGTCTACTGGGAGTTTTGAGAAAGTTTTGCTTTCCTAGTAAAAGGGAAAGATGCTGTTCATGCCAGCAATCATCTACTGCAGACCTTACATTAAGTGAGAAAAATTATTTGTTAAGCAAGAGTTGTTTGGGGCCCAAAGAGTCCCTAACTCTTTGGATACTATAATGCGCCTCTCCAGAACCTCCTCAGGACTCCCAGACACTGGGAGTGCTATAGGCTGACAGTTTTCACCTGCCAGCTATATCCAGGAATTGAACTCATTGAAGTCAGCTGCCTTGCCCAATGTCACATCCCCTTCCTGGGAGGCAACCCATCCTATATAATAAAAGGCTAATATGCAATGACAGAGCAACTGGAACAACCAAACAACCAGTCGCTATGATGTGCACTGACCACCAGGGGGCACATGTGGAATATGGTGTGAGCTGCGGTGGGATGGTGGAGCAGGTGAGCGGGGGAGTGGGGGGGCCAGACCAAGGTGGGGCACTGGTTGCTGTCTTTGGGGCGAGCCTCTAGTGGTTACTGAAAAGTCTGCTCCTGAGCTGTGGTCCCACTTGGCACTTGCACCTGCTGCTGGTGCTGGCCCAGATCGCACCTGATGCCGGTACCTGAACCACTGATCACACCCACTACCGGCACCTGGCACTGGCCCTGATTGCTTGGTGCCGTCAGTGCGTGCAAGCAGAGGCTGCCGGCCCTGATTGCCCCTCAGGGCTTCTCCACCTCCCCCTGCTCCTGAGGGGCGATTGGGGCAGCAGCCACTGCTTGCACGCACTGACGGCACTGGCTCTGCTGGCACCCACTGCTGGCGCCGACCCCAATCACTCCACTCCTTCAGCAGGTGAAAGTGGGGCAGGTGCTATGAGCGCATGGGAATGGCAGTGGCGGAGCAGGCCTACCAGCAGATTGGACTGGGGGCCATAGCAGGAGGGGCTGGGTGGGGGCATGGAGGATGGGCCGAGACCCACCCTGTGCCCACCGCAGCCTTGTGGCCCACAGTTCCTTTCAAGGTACATGAATTCGTGCACTGGGCCCCTAGTAGGACTATAAAGGCTTGGCCTTCTTTCTTCAATTTGGGACAACTCTGCAGGTCCTCCCAGCTCCACAGCCGGAGCCCTTGTAACCACTGCACCATTGCCTAACTTCCCCTTGTGCTTAATCCTACTTTATTCCCTTTCTCGATGGTGTTGATCTTAAGAGCACTTCTTAATACATTTCCTGCACTCAAATCTCTTGTCTCAAAGTCCGTTTCCTGGGTAACCCTACCCACGGCATCACTGACATTTATTCATGTAAAAAGGTATTTAAAATATATTGCTAAATGACACAAGAACATGTTATAAAGCAGCATGCATGGTGTCTTCTTATTATACCTATTAAACAGAGGTGGGCAAAAGTAGGTTGATAATAAAAAAAGTACAATACTTAAGAAATAACACAAAAATAACCTCTGTGTTTCGTATAGTCATAACTATAAACCTACTTTTGCCCTACCCTGTATATCTGCATAGTAAAAATGCAAAGGAAAAGATGAATATTTTAACACCAGGATTTGTGTTTCCAACAATATGCTGGTCTAGATGTTTAGAGAAACTCTAGTTTAGAACACATTAAATGCCAAAAAATAAGTTTGAATATTTGAATACAGAGTTGTAGTGGGGAAGTAAGGGAACTCCAAGGGTGGTGGGGGGTGGGGGGAGACAGAAATTAGAGAGAAGCACAAATTCACAAGAGCTAACGATCACATTTGCTCTGGAGGTAGCTGCTGATTCCTGATGGCCTAGAGCCAGGTTTTCATGAGCATTGCTGGTGGAGACGGGAGACAAAGCCTAGAGCGTGAGCAGGATGGAGACCCTTGCATTAAGGCAGAAGAGCCTAAGAGCAACAACCTTAAGAAGTTCAACTGAAAAAGATGGCATCTGGAGATGTCAACTCCATGGGAACAACCAGGTATGAGCAAATAACTGATATAAATATGGGGAAAATATTTGACCAGACACTTCATCAAAGAAGATATAGGAATGGCAAACACATGAAAAGATGTTCACCATCATTGAGCCTTAAGGGAATGCACAGGGTTGGGGCAAAAGTAGGTTTACAGTTCTGAGTGTGCGAATCAGAGTTTATTCTTGTATTGTTTCTTATTATTTTAAAAATATATCTTTATTGATTTCTGAGAGGAAGGGAGAGGGAGAGAGAAAAATATCAGTGATGAGAGATAATCATTGATCAGCTGCCTCCTGTACACCCCTACTGGAGGTTGAGCCCACAACTCCAGTATATGTCCCTGACTGGGAATCAAACTGTGACCTCCTGGTTCATAGGTCAGCGCTCAACCACTGAGCCATGCTGGTTGTGCTATTTATTAATTATTGTATTATTTTCTATATGATCAACTGTAACCTACTTTTGCCCCACCCTGTATTAAATCACAGTGGGATGCCATTTCACACCAATCAGAATGGCTAAACTTAAAAAGACTGGGCATCTGTTCTCTGAGCATGCCCACGCCCCCCTTTTCTCAGGCAGGCACTTTGCTTCTGTCCTAAGCTTTAAGGGTCCCAATGAGATTTGCACCCAGGGGAGCAATTGTGCAGCAGCAGCTCATCCCGGGTTTACCCCCAATTCTGTCTCTAGGAGCCCTCCCTTTGCCTCACTATCCCAAGCTTTAATAAACGTACTCTCACTTTCACCCGAACTTGTGTGTGTGTTGAAATTTTCCCTGCATGAGTCAATAACCTGAAGGTGGCCTGAAAGGTCCTGGACCTCATCTGGGCAAGGCCGGCCCTTGGCACGGAAGTGGTCTGGTAACATTTTTGCACCTTAAGATAAATACCTTTGAAATGTCAGTAATTTCCTTTTCCAGATTACTCAGGGCAAAAAAAAAAAAAAAAAAAAAAAAAAAAAAAAAAAAAAAAAAAAAAAAAAAAAAGAAAAGAAAGAAAGAAAGAAAAAGACCAGGCAATTCCACTATATTCCTAGTTTGCTGAGAGTGTTTATTATGAATGGGCATTTAATTTTATTAAATGCTTTTTTGGCATTAATTATATTATCGTGTGATTATTCTATGTTATCCTGTTGATATGATTGATTATACTGATTGAGTTTTTGAAAAATATTTATTGTTGAGAGTATTACAGATGTCCCACTTTTCCCTCGATTGTCCCCCTCCATGGGGTTCCCAACCAGCCCCAGGTTTCACCACCCTACTATCTGTGTCCATAGGTAAAATCTTTGGTTAATATCTTCCTGTCCCTTCTCCCCCTTCCCTCTGAGATTCATCAGTCTGTTCCATGCCTTTGATCCTATTTTATTCATCAGATTTCTTATTTATTTTGATTTTTAGATTCAATTGTTGATAGGTATGTATTTGTTGCCATCTTATCTATAATAATAAAAGCATAATATGCTAATCAGACACAATATCCTTCCAGACGAATGACTGTGAGGGAAGCCCGGGTCCTGGGTGCGAGAGGGATGCCGGTGCCGGCAGCTGGGGGAAGGAAGGACTACTCTTGCACGAATTTTGTGCACTGGGCCTCTAGTTGTTCATATTTTCTATTATTTCTCCTTCTACTCCCTCCTTCTCCCCCTTCTTCTTTTTCAAGACTACCCTTCAGAATTTCATATAATAATGGTTTGGTGGTGATGAATTCCTTCATCTTTTTCTTGTCTGTGAAGCTCTTTATCTAACCTTCAATTCTAAGTGATAACTTCGCTGGGTACAGTGATCCTGGTTGTAGGTCCCTGTTACTCATCTTTTGAGTATTTCTTGCCACTCCCTTCTGGCCTGTAATGTTTCTGTTGAGAAAAAAGCTGACAGTCGTATGGGTACTCCCTTGTAGGTAACTAACTGCTTTTCTCTTGCTATTTAAAAAAAAATATATATATATTTTATTGGTTTCAGAGAGAAAGGGAGAGGGAAATAGAAACATCATGGATGAGAGAGAATCATTGATTGGCTGCCTCCTGCACAGCCCCCCACTGGGGATCAAGCCCACAACCCAGGCATGTGTACCTGACCGGAATTGAACTCGGGACCCTTCAGTCCATAGGCCAATGCTCTATCCACTGAGCCAAACTGGGCAGGGCTCTCTATTTTTAAGATTCTACCATTGTCTTTAACCTTTGGCATTTTAATTATGTCTTGGTGTGGGCCTCTTTGCATTCCTCTTGTTTGGGACTCTCTGCGCTTCCTAGACTTGTAAGCCTGTTTCTTTCACCAAGTAGGGGAAGTTTTCTGTCATTATTTCTTCAAATAGGTTTTCAATATCTTGCTCTCTCGCTTTTCCTTCTGACATCTCCATAATGTGAATTCTGGTACACTTGAAGTTGTCCCAGAGGCTCCTTACACTTTCTTCATATTTTTGGATTCTTTTTTCTTTTTGTTCTTCTGACTGAGCGCTTTTTGCTTGCTCATATTCCATATTGTTAATTTGATTCTCAGAATCCTCTACTCTACTGTTCAATCCCTGTAAATTATTGTTTATTTTAGTTAGTGTATGCTTAATTTCTGTCTAGTCCTTCTTCATGAGTTAGAAATTCTCACTAAGATCTTTAAAAGTCTCACTAAGTCCCTTGAAGCTTTCATTAAGATCTTTGAGCAACCTTATAACCATTGTTTTGAAGTTTGTATCTAGTAGTTTGCTTCCATTTCATTTAGTTCTTTTTCACGAGATTTCTTCTGTTCTTTCATTTGTGACATATTTCTTTGTCTCTGCTTTCTTGTGTTTGTTTCTGTGTATTAGATAGAGCTGCTATACATCCTAAAATTGGTAGAGTGGCCTTGTGTGGCAGGTGTCCCATAGGGCCCAATAGTTCAGCCTCTTCAGTCACCTGAGCTAGGTGCTCTAGGTGCACATCTGTATGGACTGTCTGCAGTCTTGTAGTTGAACCTTGATTGCTGTTGGTGTCTCTGGGAAGAGTTGACCTCCAGGCCAATTACCTGTGAGGACCATCTGTGACTACAGTGGGAGAGCTTCTGTGCAGGAGGCAAGGCCCAGCTGTGAAGCAAGGAAGGCTGGTGCTAGTGCTGGGTCTTGGGCCTTTTATTGACAGGTTTAGGGCGTGCTGTCACCAGCTGCAGCTTATTTGAGAAATTTAAGCAAAGCCTGAGCCAGGACAGGCCATTCATATGGAAAAGCTGCTGCAAACAGGTTGGGTGGGGCTGTAAATTGGATGGGTGGGGTCTCAGGGAACCACCAGGGTGGAGCAAACAGAGTGAGCCATGCTGATATGCTGCCAGTCAGCCATTGTACAGGGGAGGGCTTGGCCTAGGAACAATGACCCTTGTGAGCACCTCTGTCTGGGAGAAAAGCTGCTCCCAGGTTCCTGCCCCGATGCTAGACAGTCCAGTTCCTCCTATGTGTTCACCCCGGCACTGGAGCTCAGAGGAAGCAGGATCTTGTAAGTTCAGTACGTGCGCTGGCCCTTTAAGCGGGACACTTGGGCCCCCAGCAGCCACTGTGCCACTGAGCCCCAATCTCTGCTGGTTTTTACAGCCCATAGTTATGGGGACATCTTTTCCCAGCTCTGAGACCCTGGACTAGGGGTCTGGTGTGGAGCAGGGACCCCTTGCTTCTCATGGCAGCCTCCATATGGATGATCTCCCTCCAGGTTAAAAAAGTGGCATGTGTGTGTGGGACCAGCCAGTTGACACCTCCACCCCTTCTCCCAGTCTCAGTGTGCTTTCTTCTTTACCTCTCTAGTTGTAGGACTTCCATTCAGCCAGCTTTCCAGTGGTTCTGGATGATGGTTGTTCTGTATTTTAGTTGTAATTTTGATGTGGTTGTGGCAGGCAGTGAGTGTTTACCTACACTGCCCTCTGGGTTCTGATTGTTTTGAATACCGAACCTTTACATCCTGAAACAAACCTCACTTGGTCATAATATAAACTTTGTATATATTGCTGAATTCCATTTGCTAAATATTGATATTTTTGAGGATTTTGGTGTCTAAATTCATGAGTGACGTTGTTTTGTAGGTTTTTTATAGTTCTTTTGTCTGGTTTGGGTATTATATTGTCCTCAAACTGAGTTGTAAAGTACTCTCTATTATTCAATTTTCTGGAATAATTTTTGTAGAATTATTGCTAAAACTCATAGAATTTTAAAGCTGGAAGACACCCTTGAAATCACTAAGTACTGACCAGAAACTTGACTTGACTTTATTTTTTTTTATTTTTATTTAAAAAATATATATATATTTTATTGATTTTGTACAGAGAAGAAGGGAGAGAGATAGAGAGTTACAAACATCGATGAGAGAGAGTCATCGATCAGCTGCCTCTTGCACACCCCCTACTGGGGATATGCCCGCAACCAAGGTACATGCCCTTGACCGGAATCGAACAAGGGACCCTTCAGTCTCCAAGCCGACGCTCTATCCATTGAGCCAAACCGGTTTCGGCTTGATTTGACTTTAAAGATACCTTTTTATTCTCTCCAGGTAGCCAGATTCAATTTAGTCTTCTATACCTTGGAGGATTAGCAGAGAAATTTAATGATTTTTCTTTTTTAAAAAAAATATATTTTTATTGATTTCAGAGAAGAAGGGAGAGAGAGAGAAACATCAATGATGGGAGAGAATAATTGATTGGTTTCCTCCTGCAACCCCCTTACTGAGGATCAAGCTTGCAACCCAGGCATGTGCCATTGGCTGGAATCAAACCCAGGAACCTTCAGTCTGCAGGTGGACCCTCTATCCACCGAGCCAAACCAGCTAGGGCAAATGATTTTTCTTGATACGGTGTAAAAAGAAGAAAGTATACTCAGAAAGGAGCCAAAAAATCATTTCTTAAAAAATTAACAGTTACTCTCTTCATTGCACTATAAAACCAGGAAATAGTCCTGGCCGGTTTGGCTCAGTGGATAGAGCGTCGGTCTGTGGACTGAAAGGTCCCAGGTTCGATTCCGGTCAAGGGCATGTACCTTGATTTCGGGCACATCCCCAGTGGGAGGTGTGCAGGAGACAGCTGGTCGATGTTTCTCTCTTATCAATGTTTCTAACTCTATCCTCTCACTTCCTCTCTGTAAAAAATCAATAAAATACATTAAAAAAAAAAAGAATAGGTGTTCAGGGGCTGGTAAATTGGAAATTAGGGAATATGGGCAGCACATCTACCGCATCTGCCACAGCTTGGGAGGAGAATCACATTTAAGACATAGAGAAATTACCTTCCAGAAAAAGATTGGTATGATTTTTAGAAAGGAAATATAAATACCTCGATTTAATTTATTCCAAAATTAATCAAACTATAGAAATCTATTCTTGGGGATGACACTGTAAGAACTTTTTTTTTTTTTAAATATATTTTATTGATTTTTTACAGAGAGGAAGAGAGAGGGATAGAGAGAAACATCGATGAGAGAGAATCATCGATCAGCTGCCTCTTGCACATCCCTACCGGGGATGTGCCCGCAACCAGGGTACTACATGCCCTCGACCGGAATCGAACCCGGGACCTTTCAGTCCACAGGCCGACGCTCTATCCACTGAGCCAAACCAGTCCCAGCTGTAAGAACTTTTTGAAAATATATTTTTTATTGATTTCAGAGAAGGCAGAGGGAGAGACAAAAACATCATCAATGATGAAAGAGAATTACTAATTGGCTGCCTCTTGCATACCCCCAACTGGGGATTGAGCCTGCAACCTGGACATGAGTCCTTGACTGGAATGGAACCCAGGACCCTTCAGTCTGCAGGCCAAAGCTCTCTATTCACTGAGCCAAACTGACTAGAACTAAAATTTTTGTCCATTATGATATTCGTTTGATGCTGTGCCTTCAAAAATAATTTGTGAAGGCAGAAAGGAACTGGTAATGTATGGTCTTTGCATAGAGCATTTGACTCACTTTAAATTAATGCAAACCTGGATATCATCATCTGAACCTATTTTCTCTGGCATGTTAAAAGAATTGCATTAACTTATTTGTGCTAAATGAGAAAGTACTCCGAATGAGAAAAAAATAATGGATTGCATGCTGAGAATAACCTATGGATTAATATTTAAAGTTTCTCAAGAGAAGTCAGAATACAACTCCCTGGAACAGATAGTATAATGGTATTAGTCATAGATTTCTGGAAATGCTGATCCAACCACTTTTAGCACTGGAAGCTTTTTATTTATAGAAACCCATAATAATTATTGATCCAAAATAAGCTCAGGTTGTATTTGATTCTTTCTTAATATTCTGTGGTGGAGTGGTATACTTTTTGAATTTATTGTTTTAGTCTGGTCCATAAGCATCGTGTCTTGATTATTTCACTTTTAGAAGTTCCTTGGAACTCTGCAAATGTTGGAGAATTTTGGAGACTATAATTTGACAGGTTAATTTTACTGCCAAAGATTGTCATAATTTAATATTACCAGGGAGAAATGAATATTCACTTTTCCAAAAATACAGGAGGAAATGACTTACTTTTGGACAACTTTTAAAAAAAATGACACACATGAATATTTTAAACTTAATGTCATTTCTATGAATCATAGCTGAATATAATGCTGTAAATTTATAGCGTAGGGCTGAAAATTTTTCAGGGGCCATCTTCATTCTCACAAAAAAAACCCCTGAAATATCCAATGATATAGTATGGTTACAAAAATTATGCCTCATCAACCCAATGGGTTATCATGTGGCCATTAAAATTATTTTTTAAATGGATTATGTTTAAGATACAATATTAAGTGAAAAATTTAAATCTACAGGGGTGGGCAAAAGAAGGACTACAGTTGTAATACAAATAAATAGCACAGTAATTGGCCTAGCTGATTTGGCTCAGTGAATAGAGAGTTGGCCTGCAGACTGAAGGGTCCCGGGTTTGATTCCAGTCAAGGGCATGTACTGAGGTTGCAGGCTTCTCTCTGGCCTGGACCCTGGTTGGGGCACATGCAGGAGGCAATCCATCAATGTGTTTCTTTCACATCAATATTTCTGTCTTTCCCTCTCTCTTCCTCTCTCCCTAAAAACCAATGGAAAAATATCCTTAGGTGAGGATTAAAAAAGAAAAAATACAATAATTAATAAATAATACAAGAATAAACTCTTCACACAATTTTCTTCCTTTTGCTTATCTTTGTGTACTCACAATTGTAAACCTACTTTTGCCCACCTTTGTATGTTACTTATGATTATAACCATGTGAAAATATGTGTGCATTTAGACAGATTAGAAAGATATGAGCAAATTAAAACAATTGTATTATAGCAATGAGATTATGTGTGATTCTACTTTTAAAAGGGTTTTCTATGATGTGGTTATATTGTTTAATGTAAGTTAAAAGAATCAATAGAAGACTTTCTCTGGCAGCTGATGGTATTTATGTCTTTTTTATGCTAGTTATGTCTTAATATCTATTATCACTTTCTTTTATAACAACTGAATTTTAGTATGGTACACAATTGCCCAAAACAAGAATACATTTCCCAGCCTCCCTTGCAGCTAGGCGTTATGACAGGACAAAATCGTAGCTAATAAGAGAAGTGGCTGCTCTTAAACGTAAAGAGTCTGTCCTTCCTTTGTCCTTTTCCTTCATCTTGTTACCCTAAATCTCCCTTAGCTTTTGCTTTTGCACATACTATGGGTCGACTGAATCTGATATGCATTTGATTGAAATAGGAACTGTTTCATAATTTAACAAATGAGAATATACATGACTCATGAGGTATGTGTTTTCTATTGAACCAGTGTCCGGTACAAACTCTGAAAACAAGGGGATTATCTGTCCCATTTTTGGAGATCAAATGAGGGTATATTGATATTGAAGCGTGCATGTTTAGTTCTCTCCCTCCCGGGAGCAGGCCTGTGCCTTTTCCTCCCGCTATTCTTCCCCCACAGGCATGCATCTCCTAAACCCTAAGGGTCTCCACAAGACTTGTAGCCAGGGGAGCAATGGGCAGCAGCAGCTCGTCCTGGGCTAACCCCCTGAACCTGTCTCTAAGGCCCCCTTTTCTCTGACTTCCCAGTGAGACTTTTTCTGTGCTAAGCCCTCCCTTGTTTCACTGTCCCAGCTTTCATAAATGAACCCCCCCCGCCAAAAAAAGAGTACACATTTTTGTTAAATATATTCTAGTGGGAATCATACACATTGACTCCAATATTCCTTGTCATTTAAGGGAGTGTTTTAGCAGAGAATGAGATCCATGTATAGGCTGCTTTGTCTGAGTTAGAGCAGCAATCAGCTTCCACATTTTAAATGTTAAGCAAAATAAAAAATTGTATTTTTAAAGTTAACTAAATAATGCCCTTTGTTTAACTATCATAGCTGCTGGTAAGGTTTGATATCATCTGATAGCCTGGATCACAAAAGATCAATACTTCACACTATATCAGGCATGAGAAATTATCGATTCAAAAGGAAATTGATGAATACTACTGAAAATAGTCTTCATACTTGGAAAACAGCCAAAGTGCAACATGAAAGCAGATGCAACATTCTGTCCCAACTGCTTACAATGCTCAGTAATGATTAGGTATGCTATGTCACACCGACTGTAGCAACAAATGCATTATTAATTTTATTATAATTGAGAGTAGGTCAATCACAAGCTGTTCTGTAAAAACAAAATGCTACTGAAAAAAAGACACTGGAGGCTGATTCCATAGCAGCCTTTTATCCTGCGAATTCTAATATTTATGCTAAGCATGGCCTGTTCAGATATTTTTTAAAATGAAGGAAAATCAAAATTGAATAAAAGTGCTAGGGATTCATATATGTACCATTTCTCGAACAAAACTGTATATGCTTAGTTTGAGGGCATCTAGTTGAAATAATTTGTTCAGATTAAACTTCTGCCAGCAAAAAAATATTTGCACCCCTGGTATTACAAAAAGGTCTTAAAAATCTGTCGTGCATTTGGTTCAGAGAGCATACTGAGGCCTTGTTTATATTTTTTTCTTTGGTATTCATATTCATCATTTATAGACAGACAAGCAATTTATTAAATCACTTGGTTTTCTTTCAATTAGCTGCACATTAAAATGGTGGATCACGATGAACATACAATTTTTGACGCCAGAAAAATGGTTCCTTTTTGTCTTTTTCCGATTTTTCATCTAAGGTGGGGTCTTTAAATTTCACAATTTCAAAAGTTGAGGTAGAGAAGACAACCTTTCGCTGTTGCTTTGTTTCTGGTTTGTCTGTCTGAGGTTCCTAGGTAGATTATAAATGAAAGCAGAAAGTGTTTTATATTTGCTTTTTATTACTTTATCATTGACTTTTTGTACTTAGCCTCATCTCAATAAATGTATAACATATTAACAATTACATAGCAATACATGAATACAGGTGCATTATAAATATGCCTATGATGTAGGAGTATACTGAGGCAGAATTTACACAGTATAGCTTTTTTATTTTTTAAATATGTTTTTATTGATTTCAGAGAAGAAGGGAGAGGGGGAGAGAGAGAAACATCAATAATGAGGGAGAATTGCTGATCAGCTGTCTCCTGCACTCCCCCCACTGGGAATGGAGCCTGCCACCCGGGCATATACCCTGACCGGGAATCAAACTGTGACCTCCTGGTTCTTAGGTCTATACTCAACCACTGAGCCATTCTGGCCAGGCAGTGTAGCTTTTTTAACTTTATTTTTATTGTTGACACTATTTCAGATGTCCCCCTCTCACGACTCAACCCCCCCCATCTACCTCCACCCAGCCCTGCCCCTCTTCCCTCTGGCCAACACCACACTGGTGTCTGTCTATGGACTGTGCATACATGTTCTTCGGCTAATGTCTTCACCTTCTTTCACCCAGTCCCCCCACCTCCTCCCCTCTGTCAGCTGTCAGTCTATTTCATTTTTGTATGCCTCTGTTTCTATTTTGTTATCAGTTTATTTTGTTCGTTAGAATCACAGTGTAGCTTATAAGAAGTTCATATAGGAATGACTTCCTCTGAGAAAAGCACCATTAAGGATGTGCTGACTCATCAGTATAAATATACAGAGTGGGATTTTTTTTTTTTTGTGTGTGTGTGTGTGTGTGTGTGTTTTTTGCCAGTTCATACCAGCCTAAATGACTGGTATTAATCAGGTTTAAGAATTTCAAAAAGGTGTGTTACCAAGAGAAATGTAGCTTTATACTATCTAAAGTATATAACAAAGGGTTTTCAGCCTTGAACTTGTAGATTAGAAAACTCGACTCGTAGAAGTACTTGCAGTTTGCATATTGCTCAAAACGATGAATTCAGTACAAGTTAAACTTACACTCTTCGCAGCAGTGCTTGCTTTTTTCTCCTTCTCATAAGCTTTTTTCATTTTTTCATTTTTCAATCGCGCTTGCTTGGATCGCCGACCCAGATGTTTAAATTGACTTTGCTGTTGGGCGGGCCGAAATAAACTTTGGCTTTTCAACAGAGGTAAGTACCTAGGAAATGTTTGTATTACCGACAGAAAAATGGAACAAAATAAAAGTTAAACATACAGCAAGTTCCAAATTTTATTAAAGCATCCTCTAGCAAATATATCATAGATCTCAGTACTTGCAGCAATACTGCATATATATATATTTTAGGCCAAAGTTATCATTTCTACTTGAGGTACATAGCACGGTTCTTTAAATGCCATGATGACATTGATGATAATGATAAAAATTATAAAACGCAGTATCAATTGAAAATCATTTTTTTTTTCTGGAAAATACTGTGTAGTAGCCATTTGAATATTTTTTAACCATATACTAATATAAAAAGGTATTAAATTTCATAATAGTTGGGGGGAAAAACCCACACACTTTTTATTTTTTTTAATTTTTAATTTTTTTAAATTTTAATTGATTTTTTACAGAGTGGACGAGAGAGAGATAGAGAGTTAGAAACATCAAAGAGAGAGAAACATCGACCAGCTGCCTCTTGCACACCCCCATTTGGATGTGCCCGCAACCAAGGTACATGCCCTTGACAGGAATCGAACCTGGGACCCTACAGTCCGCAGGCCAACGCTCTAGCCACTGAGCCAAACCAGCTTGGGCCCCCCAAAAATGTTTTAAATGTGTTGGGTTCAGACCTAGTGTGTACTATGCCCATAGTTCCCTGGCTTTACCACTGCCAGGCACACCGCCCCAACTTCCAACTGCTAGCATTGCCCTCCCTCAGCCTGCAGCTTTCTTGTGTAAACAGGAACCCATGTTCTGGGAAACTGCCCGAGAACTAATACGGCCCCTCCTAAGCAATCCTTAACTAAAGACTAATGGACCCTGGTGGACAAATATCCCAGCTCCTTTGCCCCCTGTGGGGTAACTTGAGTTGCATGTTCTGTACTCGCTCAGACAGTCCCAGGAGAGGTTCAGCTCGTTACCCATAGTGGTAGCTTGCTTGCTAACCCACACTGTTTTTTGTGGTTTTTTTAAATCATTTTTAGAAATGAGACATTTAAAATATATATATTTTATTATATTTTTTTAGAGAGAGGAAGGGAGAGAGATAGTTAGGAACATCAATGAGAGAGATACATCGATCAGCTGCCTCCTACACCCCCCCGCCCCCACTGGGGATGTGCCTGCAACCAAGGTACATGCCCTTGACCGGAATCGAACCCGGGACCCTTCAGTCTGCAGGCTGATGCTCTATCCACTGAGTCAAACCAGTTTTGGCTAACCCACACTGTTTTGGCACCTGCCCTTCCCCATTTCACTTCTCTACCCCCTCTTATCAGTAGTTCCTGGGATCACCCCCCCCCCCCCCAATAAACTATACTCAAATCCTTGTCCCATGATTTGCTTCTGGGTGATCCCAAACTAAGACTACATTTGAGAAAGTCTTTAAGCAAGTCCTTTGCCCTCTCCAATTGATTTAGAGTTTGGCTACTTACCTGGTTAAAGCAACTCATTCTCAGATAATCAGTAGCATGAGCCCAAACAGCTAGGAGTCTAGGGTTATATATGGTGGCAAAGAAAATGACATCATGTATTTGACCTTGGTGCTAATAGGGTTAAGTTCTATAGTCAGTGCTTATACGGATGAGTGAGAGAAAATCTATTTTACGATGACAGACTGTGCCCTGCACCAGGCCATCTGTCTGGCAAATGTATAGTCTTGATCATAAAAATAAATGGGCTAAATTATGTTATCGGGTCAGCACCACTCATCTCTCCTCCTGAAGAAAACAACACCCACACAGAACAACAAGACCCAGCACGTCTGCGTGACAATGGGTCACCGGTGTTTTCTTCAGGTATTAAAGGAGGATTTTTCATTTCCAATATGACAGTGTGAAAATAGGTCCTCTTCAGTCTTATTATCTTTTTCTTAAGAAAGCAAGCTTAATCTGTAAACAAGATGGGTTTAGGTGAGACTTGGTAATGGAAGGGAAAAAAGTGATAATTGGAGTAGGCATATTCTGTTCATGTTGTTCGGCTCATAATACAGTCCATTTTGCTACAACAGGCATTTCTATAATGTGAATTGGCTCGCGTGCTATTGGTAAAGAAGGGAATAATGTCACTGTGATTTATATGCAATTTATCTTCAGCAAGGCGAGGCAGAATAGCAGGAGCAGAATCATAACCTTCAGCAGAAAGGAAAAAGTCCCGTGCAGCCTGGGCAATGGGAGCCTTGCTGGCTGGATTTATCAAAACAACAGTTACCACCCCACCCCCACAGTCCACCCTTACTTAAGGTGACCAGACGTCCCGATTTTTAACAATTTGTGCCGCATGGTTTTAAAAAAGTTGTTTTATAAAAAATCGGGACTTAAAAAATATATATATATTTTATTGATTTTTTACAGAGAGGAAGGGAGAGAGACAGAGAGCTAGAAACGTCGATGAGAGAGAAACATCGACCAGCTGCCTCTTGCACACCCCCTACCGGGGATGTGCCCGCAACCAAGGCACATGCCCCTGACCGGAATCGAACCCGGGACCCTTCAATCCGCAGACCGACGCTCTACCACTGAGCCAAACTGGCTTCGGCAAAATCGGGACTTTTTTAAAACGCCACAGGACGCGGGACAAATCCTTAAAAATCGGGACTGGCCCGCCAAAAGCGGGACATCTGGTCACCTTACCCTTAATGTCCTCCACCCTACTCCCCACCTTGGGTGGCTCTCGGATCTTGGCAAATGGTACTGCCTCTCGTGTCCACTTAAAAGGCAATCACACTGGCTCAGGGCTCCACTTCTCTGCACTATTTCGATGCCCACTCCTGCTCTAATTAAAGAGTTGCCAACATCTCTACCCTACATTTTTATATTCGCTCTGGTGGCCTCCAACCATCCTAAACTGCCTGTCTGGTGAGTCAACTTACCTCCCTAGGTAGCAATTGTCCTTTTAGTTGGTGCTCTGTTTACGAAGTTGCATAAGTTCTGAGCCATCTGCCTCAAACCTGCTATTATATTCTGTGAACTATTGGGCAGAATATGAACATTTTCAGAAACGTCTCTAGTATCTTAACTCTGGGTGAGGGGTCACTTTTACCTCGTTTCGGTAATAATCCGCAGCTGCTTTTGACGCATCTCTTCAGTTTGTGGTTTCTGTAACAGGTACTTCATTTCTTTTTGCAGACGTTTTGTGAGTACTTTAGACTCTGCATAATCAAGTATGTCATACATTATCATTGTCTTGGGAATGCTGCTGAGGGTCAATCTTCTCCAATAGTTATTTCTTCCACCAGAAGATGCAGGGGTCTTATCCAGAATACTGGAATACTGCAGGGGTGGGGAACCAAAGTAGGTTTACACTGGTGAGTATTCGAAACACAGAGTTTATACTTGTACTATTATCTATTAATTATTATAGTATTTTCCATACAAACAACTATAAACCTATTCTTGCCCCACCCGGTGGAAAAAACAACTAAGAATGATTGGTTGTGGTGCTCTAGAATGGTTTTAGACACATTTCCCAAGGTTCCACTCATTCTTGAACATCTCTGATTTTATTGGTATCTCTCTTCTATGACTCTTATTGCTGACTAATTGATGGTTTAGCTATCTGTGTGTATCTTAGCTCCCCTACTAGAAGGCAGAATCCCTGTCACATAGAATCATGCATATGATATCACACTCACTACATATTTCTTTAATGTATAAACATTTTAATGGCAGCTGAAACAGGTTTGGCTCAGTGGTAGAGCGTCAGTCCCAGGTTTGATTCCGGTCAAGGGCATGTACATTGGTTGCGGGCATATCCCCGGTAGGGGGTGTGCAAGAGGCAGCTGGTCGATGTTTCTCTCTCATCGACCTTTCTAGCTCTCTATCTCTCTCCCTTCCTCTCTGTAAAAAATCAATAAAATACATTAAAAAAAACACATACAACATTTTAATGGCAAATATAACTCACATAAGAGTCTCTGATGAAAAATGGTAGCAGAGTAAGTGGAAGCCACACCGACACTGTCCTAGGACCAAACTGGAAATACAACTAAAATACAGAAGAACCACCTTGAGAAATCAACTGAAGACTTGCTGGAGAGAACCCTAACCCAGAATGGACAGTGGCGACCGCACAGCGACTGGTGGAAGGGTGGAGATGCAAGAGGGTGGACCACAGGCAGCAGCTGAAGGTCTGGAGGGATATCGCAGCTGTGGGGGCTTCCCACTGAGAACCCTGGGGTCTAAACCCCCAAGCTGGGCTCCCCAGCCCAGGGCACCAGGACTGAGAAAGGTGCCCACATAACACCCAGCTTAAAAAGCAGCAGGGCAGTCAGAGACTCCTGGAAAAGCAGGTACCCTCTTAAAGGGCCAATGCACACAATTTTGTGTGCAGCCAATTACACTGGGCTCTGGCAGAGGGAGGGAAGAGTGGACTGGAACTGTGTGAGGGGAGTCCAGGGTTAGGGGCTTTGGGGTAGGAGCTTGGATGGCAGCCACCCCAGTTTCCTATGTTGTCATTCCCTCACACTGTGGAGAATGTCTTTCTCAGCAGATCTTAGCTACCCAGGTGGTTTTAGCCTGGGGGAAGGCAGTTACCACACCCAGTTGAAAGACCTCTATCATCCTGTGTTCCCTACCCCAAGGCTAATCAAGGCTGATAACATTCACACTGCAGATAGAGACTTTGAGTCTTTGCCTGATATCTGTCTGGGACCAGGGCTAGGAAAAGCAGACCCAGGTGCACATCTTGGTCCTTTCCAAAGGCACTCAGCCCCAGCAGAGGGGCCTGCAAGCTGGGGCTTTCTGGTAGTCCCAAACAGGGTACTCAGGGCCAGTCAGAAACAGCATCTGATATTTTCCTGCAGTAGAGGCTGGGAGTTGTAGCAGATCTACCCTATACAGAGACACAAACCCAAACAGACTGCCAAAATGGGGAGACAAAAAACAAAAACAAAACCCAAAACAAAAGAACAAGAGGATTCTCCAGAAGAGCTAAACGAAATGGAGATAAGAAATGTATCTGATACTAGAGGCCTGGTGCATGAAATTACTGCACAGGTAGGGTTCCCTAAGCCAGGCTGGTGATCTGAGCCAATCTGTGGGCTGACCAGCAGGCTGATTAGGGTCCCCTGTTCACATCTGCCTTGGCTGGCCTGTTGCTGCCCACTCACCAGCCCCCCACCCCCACGGCCTGTTTCCTCCCTCTGTGGGGCGACCAGGGGACCGCTGCTCACACCTGCCTGGGGCCTGTGGGCTGGGGGCAGCTCCTGTGTTGAGAGTCTACCCCCTGGTGGTCAGTGTGCATCATAGCGACCAGTCGTTCTGCAGGTCATTCCACTGTTCTGTTGATTTGCATATTAGGCTTTTATTATATAGGATAGAGTTCAGAATAACGATGGCAGAGATGCTCAATAGCATGAGAAAAGATATAGTAACTATAAAAAAAAGGCCAGTCAGAAATAAAGAATGACATAGCATTAATAAAGAACAAATTAGAAGGAATACTCTGCAGATTAGGGGAAGCAAGGTTTGGATCAGTGAATTAGAAGACAGGGCAGAAAAAAATCACTCAATCAGAGAACCAAAAAGGAAGAAAAAAGAAAAAAACAGGACAGCCTACCCAGCATGACTCGGTGGTTGAACCTCGAACTATGAACCAGGAGTGTACAGTTCGAATCTCAGTCAGGGCACATGCCTGGGTTGTGGGCTTGATCCCCTATGGTGGTTGTGCAGGAGGCAGCTAATCAATGATTGGAGAACATCATGCTGAGTGAAATAAGCCAGCCAATGAAAGAGAAACACCACATGACCTCATTCATTTATGGATAATAAAGAACATTATAAACTGATGAACCAAAAGATAGATATAGAGACAGTAAAGCAACAAGTAGACTGTCAAATTACAGCAGGTAGGGTAGGGAGATCTCATCATTGATGTTTCTATCTTTCTCTACCCCTCTCCTGTCCTCTCTGAAATCAATAAAAATATATTTAAAAATAAAACAAAAAAACAGGAGGATACCTTAAGAAAGCTGTTGGACAACATGAAATGTAACAATATTCACATAATCGGAGTGCCAGAATTAGAGGAAAGTGAGCAAGGGATAGGATAGAGAACAGGTTTGAGGATATAATGGCAGAAAAATTCCCTAACCTTTTACTGTTTCACTTCATTACTGCTGTGTAGGTGCTCCATGTGAGTGACGTAGGTGCTACGTAGGTGGGTTCTGACTTATGGCGAAAATTGCGTTATGTCCCGCCATAGGAACGGATCTCCAATTTAACTCAAGGACCTACTGTATATAAAATCAGAAACCAAAGCGGAGAAGTAACAACTGACATCACTGAAATACAAAGGACAACTATGTAAGAATATATTATGGCCAAAACCGGTTTGGCTCAGTGGATAGAGCATCAGCCTGGTTCGATTCTGGTCAAGGGCACATACCTTGGTTGCCGGCACATCCCCAGTAGGGGGTGTGCAAGAGGCAGCTGATCGATGATTGTCTCTCATCGATGTTTCTAACACTCTATCCCTCTCTCTTCCTCTCTGTAAAAAAATCAATAAAATATATATTTAAAAAAAAGAATATATTATGAACAACTATATGCCAACAAGCTGGACAATGTGGATGAAATTCCTAGAAAACTATAATCTCCCAAAACTGAATCAGGAAGAATCAGAAAACCTGAATAGGCCAATAACAACAGATGAAATAGAAACAGTAATAAAAAAAATTCCCAGCAAACGAAAGCCTGAGTCCAGACGGCTTCACAGGGAAGTTTTATCAAATATTCAAAGAACTAACACCTATACTCTTCAAACAATTCAAAAAAATCCAAGAGGAAGAAAGACTTCCAAGCTCTCTTTATGAGGCCAGCATTATCCTAATTCCAAAACCAGATCAAGACACTACAAAGAGAATTACAGACCAATATCCCTGATCAACATACGCTGAGTGGCCAGATTATTATGACCTTTGAATGCATAAAAATCTGGCTACTCAGTGTATATCTTATATAATAAAAGGCTAATATGCAAATTGTCCCCTCAACCAGGAGTTTGGCCAGCAGGCAGGCTGGCCAACTACCCATGTCCCCTCCCCCCGACCAGGCTGGCCGGATCCCACCCATGCACAAATTCATGCACTGGGTCATACACACACACACACACACACACACACACACACACACACACACACTGAGTGGCCAGATTATTATGTGTTCAGAGATCATAATAATATGACCACTCATTGTATATGCCAAAATCCTCAACAGAATATTAGCAACTCAGATCCAGCAATATATGAAAAAGATTATACACCAAGACCAAGTGGGATTTATTTCAGGAATTCAAGGCTGGTACAATATTTGCAAATCAACACATGTGATACATCACCTAAACAAATTGAAAATAAATACCATGATTATACCAATATATGCAGAAAAGTATTTGACAAAATCCAATACCTATTTTTGATAAAATCTCTCAGTAAAGTGGGAATACAGGGAGCATATCTCAACATAATAAAGGCCATATATGACAAACCTACAGCAAACATTATACTTAGTGGGAAAAAATTAAAACCATTTCCCCTAAGAAAAATAACAGGACAGGGATGTCCGCTTTCACCACTCTTTTCAACACAGTACTGGAAGTCCTAGCCACAGTTATCAGACAAGAAAGAAAAGGAATCCAAATTGGAAAAGAGGAAGTAAAACTGTCATTATAAACAGATGATATAATACTGTACATACAAAACCCTAAAGACTCCACCAAAAACCTATTACCGGTAGATATAATAAATGATTTAGGCAATGTAGCAGAATACAAAATTAACAACCAGAAATTGATAGCATTTAAAAAATATATATTTTATTGATTTTACACAGAGAGGAATTGAGAGGGACAGAGAGTTAGAAACGTCAATGAGAGAGAAACATCAACCAGCTGCCTCCTGCACACCCCCCTCTGGGGATGTGCCCACAACCAAGGTACATGCCCTTGACCGGAATTGAACCCGGGACCCTTCAGTCCACAGGCTGACGCTCAATCCACTGAGCCAAACCGGTCCTGGCTGATAGCATTTTTATACACCAACTAGAGGCCCGATGCATCATACAACTTAACAAAATTCAATTTAAAATGGGCAAAATAGACACTTCTCCAAAGTGAACATATAGATCAGTGTTTCCCAAACTTCTCTCATGATGAGAATCACCTGGTGGAGTTGTTAAAACACAGATTCCTGAATCCCAACTAAGAAGTGCTAAACTAGAATTTTGGGGAACATATAGGTAAAATTGTAATCTTTAAGACAGATTTTATATACAGAGCACTAAGTTAGGTATGCAATTTTACCTATATGTTCTCAAAAATTCTAGTTTAGCACTTCTTAGTTGGGATTCAGGAATCTGTGTTTTAACAACTCCACCAGGTGATTCTCATCATGAGAGAAGTTTGGGAAACACTGATATAGATGGACAAGAGACAAAAAGTGCTCAAAATCACCGATCAGCAGAGTGATGCGAATTAAAATGACAATGAGGTATCACCTCACACCTGTCAGAATGACTACTATCAACAAATAAACAAAGGACAAGTGCTGGCGAGGATGCGGAGAAAAGGAACCTTAGTACACTGCTGGTGGAATGCAGACTGGTACAGCCATTATGGAAAACAGTATGGAGTTTCCTCAAAAAATTAAATATGGTCCTACCTGGTTTGGCACAGTAGATAGATTATTAGCCTGTGGACTGAAGGGTCTTGGGTTTGATTCTGGTCAAGGGCACATACCTCAGTCGCAGGCTCTGGTCGAGGCCTTGGCGGGAGGCAACCAATCATTGTGTCTCTCTCACATCAATGTTTCTCTTTCTCTGCCTCTCTTCTCTTCCAATCACTCTAAAAATCAATGGACAAATATCCTCTGGAGAGGATTAACAACAAAAGAAAATTTAAAATTTATATATGGAATTGCCATTGGACCCAGTGATCCCACTTCTAGGAATATATCCTAAGAAACCTGAAACACCAATCAGAAAGAATATATGCACCCTTATGTTCATAGCAGCACAATTCACCATAGCTAAGATCTGGAAATAGCCCAAGTGCCCATCAGCAGATGAGTGGATAAAAAAGCTGTGGTACATTTACACCATGGAATACTATGCAGCAGTAAAAAGAAGGACCTGTTACCCTTACAGACAGTATGGAGGGACCTGGAGAGTATTATGCTAAGCAAAATAAGCCAGTCAGAGAAAGACAAGTATCATATGATCTCACTCATATGAGGAATCTAATGAACAAAATAAAATGATGAACAAAATAGATCCATAGACATAGAAACATGGAACAGATTGTTGAATTTCAGAGGGAAGGTGGGGGTAGGGAGTGGCGTGGGCCGGAAGAAATTAACCAAAGCACTTATATGCATATATGCATAAGCCATGGACACAGACAATGGGTTGGTGGAGGCCTGGGGTGTTGGGTGGGGATGGGCTAGGAGTCGAGGGGGGGGGGGACTTATGCAATATTTTCAATAATAAAGTTTTAATTAAAAAAATATAAATCTAAATTAAACTCAGGATGAGCCTAACATTTGGTAATAGCTATGTGATCTGCATACCTGGTAGTGCTCCTTCATGACATGCTTGATTTGAGATGACATTTGCATAAAGCTTTTTAGAAATAATGAGTTTGTATTTGGTGCTAAGTGGCAAATTTCACTATAGTCATTTGAAGAGTTTATAGAAACCCCACTTTTCTTTTTAAAATATTTAAAATATAAAATTAGGAATTTTAAAAGTGCAAATATATATTATCAATTCAACTTTATAAATGCTCATTTAAGGGATAGGAATAGGGAAGCAAGATCTATGATGCTAGGAAATGGAATAACAGGAAGACAGTTAGGGTATATACACACACACTCACACATACAGGCCACTCTCCCTTTGTATTATTTAGGCATGCATGAATTTTAATTACCGCTATTTAGTTGAATAAGCCCAGTCCTCTAACAACATGGTTCAAATTTCAGTTACCACAGTATAATTGAGTAATTGCATCAAGTACAAACTCTGCTGCTCGCTCTTCAGTCCATAAATCACTGTATAAATAACAGATGTGTATGGTGATTATGACAAATCATGTCACTTCTTTCAAAGTGTGTCAATGATTGGTCACAATGGGTCTGTTATTTAATTCACACACAGACAGCAAAGTAAATAGTTGTGTTGCCTCTTTGTCCCCTCGTAACAACAACAAAATCAAAAGAGGGAACGGGCAAAAAAAGTGATAATGCTGGAAGTGAAATTCAAATCCCAGGTAAATGGACTTTTAGAAGAAATAGGTGACTGTGGGGATGTTGATGCAGCCATCATTCAAGAGACTGCACATAGGCAGCTAGAGGAACCTGGAGAGAGTGAAGTTATTAGCATAAGTGAGGAACGAGGCTGTAACAAAAGGGATGAAGCTGTCCCAGAGGAAGTGACCCTGACAAAAAAGACACTTCACAGTAAAGAAACTCTGAGATATCTCACAACATTTAAAGTCCAAGGATAAGCCCTGGCCAGGCAGCTCAGTTGCAAACACCAAGGTTGTGAACTCAATCCCAGGTTAGGGCACACACATGAAGCAACCAATGAATGCATAAATAAGTGGACCAACAAATTGATGCGCATTCTCTCTCTCTCTCTCTCTCTCTCTCTCTCTCTCTCTCTCTCTCTCTCTCTCTCTCATTCTCTCTCTCGCATTCTCTCTCTCTCTCTCTCTCTCTCTCTCTCTCTCTCTCTCTCTCTCTCTCTCTCTTCCAATAAAAAATGTTTTAAAATATATTCTATTGATTTTTTTTTTACAGAGAGGAAGGGAGAGAGATAGAAACACATCCATCATCTGCCTCCTGTACACCCCTACTGGGGATGTGCCCACAACCAAGGTACATGCCCTTAACCTTTCATTCCGCAGGCTGACGCTCTATCCACTGAACCAAACCAGTTTTGGCTCCAATTAAAAAATTTAATATCCAAAGGATAAAACGTTGGTGGGTAATCCAAACTTAAGAGAAGTATGACAATTTTCCAAGACATAGAGAAGATGCATTGTAAGTTGCATAAGAACAAGAAGGCAAGCACTGTAAACTACTCTAGCTAGCTAAACTTTTTTTAGTAGCTTTATTGAGATTCACATACCATACAATTCACTTATTTATTTATTTTTAAATATATATATTTTTATTGATTTCAGAGGGAAGGGAGAGGGAGGGAGAGAGAGATAGAAACATCAGTGATGAGAGAGAATCCTTGATCAGCTGCCTTCTGCACACCCCCTACTGGGGATCGAGCCCGCAACCCAGGCATGTGCCCTTGACCAGGCCGCAGGCTGATGCTCTATCCACTGAGCCAAACCAGCTAGAGCCAATTCACCTATTTAAAGTGTATAAGTCAGCCGAAACCTGTTTGGCTCAATGGATAGAGCGTCGGCTTGGGGACTGAAAGGTCCCGGGTTCGATTCTGGTCAAGGGCATGTACCTTGGTTGTGGGCATATCCCCAGTGCGGGGTGTGCAAGAGGCAGCTGATTGATGATGACTCTCTCTCATCGATGTTTCTACTTCTCTATCTCTCTCCCTTCCTCTCTGTATAAAATCAATAATATATATATATATATATATATATATATATATATATATATATATATAGTGTATAAGTCAGTGGTTTTCAATGACTTCAAGTTTTTATTTATTTTTTACAAAGATATAAACACTTTACAATGAAATAAAACACTCTGCTGGTACAGTGAGGACTGCCTGTATATTTTATTTCCCGAGGGTGGAGTAGTAAAATGGGTAAACATCTCAGCACTGTCAATGATGTGCTCTGCACTTATTAGCTATGTGACCTTGGGCCAGTTTAGAAAAATCTCATTAAACTTAATTTTTTCCTCATCTGTTAAAGGGTCACATAATTTATGAACGTGAAGATGAAAGGAGATAATATGCATATAAAGAGCTGAAGTCTGTGCTGTGTCCATAAAGGGCTCAATAAATATCAGGAATCACCATATCTCTCTCTTCCAAAATGTCAATCTGGGGACTTTTTTCTATGACCCCAGTCCTTGGCATAGCCACGATCTGCAAGTATGAGACCCATGTCCTTAGCAAAGACAGTTAGCATCCTGAAGCTCTAGTCATTTCCTGGTCTAATGCCCTAATCTTCTAGGTTAAGGCTTTGAAAGAAAGCAGAAGTGGGAGTATCCAAGGCAGTATATTAATTTCATGTTTCACATTGAAACAACTGAGTAGTTAAGACCATGTGCTATTATTATGAGCTAGAATTTTGGGATCCCTTAGTCTTTTAAAAAATATATATTTTATTGATTTTTTTCCAGAGAGGAAGAGAGAGGGATAAAGAGTTAGAAACATCAATGAGAGAGAAACATCCATCAGCTGCCTCTTGCATACCCACTACTGGAGATGTGCCCGCAACCAAGGTACCTGCCCTTGACAGGAATCGAACCTAGGACCTTTCAGTCCGCAGGCCGACACTCTACCCACTGAGCCAAACCTGTTTCGGCTCCCTTAGTCTTTAGAATGTGTGAAATAGGGTAATAATAATAATACCTTTCTCTTAGGATTGTTATGAGAATAAAACGAGTTGATACTACAGTTATGCGCCACATAATGATGTTTTGGTCAACAACACACCACACAGATGATGGTGGTCCCATATGATTATAATGAAGCTGAAAAATTCCTTTCACCTAGTGACATCATAGCCATTATGACATCATAATGCACTATTCACATGTTTGTGGTGGTGCTGCTGTAAACCTACAGTACAAAAAAAGTACAACACATACAATTATAGTAGCAACTATACCATCTAGACTTGTGTAAGTGCAATCTGTGATGTTCGCACAATGCTGAACTCCCTAATGATGCATTTCTCAGAACGTGTCCCTATCGCTAAGTGGCATATGACTGTACATCGGCATTTGCTATTATTGTTATTTAGGTATCTAGTGTAAGTTCCCTGATTCAGCACTGCTGTCCTATTAGTTATACAAACCAGAAGACTTGGAGTCATGTTAAGGAAGGCTAGGACACCTTCCTTTAATTTACCACCCTGTCACCAAGGCCAACTGCTTAAAAAAAAATTTTTTTTTATTGATTTCAGAGAGGAAGGGAGAGGGAGCGATAGAAACATCAATGATGAGAGAGAATCATTGATTGGCTGTCTCCTGCACATCCTCACGGAATTGAACCCAGGACCCTTCAGTCTGCAGGACCACTCTCCTCTGAGTGAAACTAGCTAGGGCAAAGCCTACTGCTTTTATTCCCTAACTAGAGGCCCGGTGCACGAAATTCATGCACTGGAGGTGGGGGTGTTCCCTCAGGCTGGTCTGTGCCCTCTCATAGTCCAGGACCCCTTGGGGAATGTCCACCTGCCTGCTCGCTGCTCCTTACCGCTCAGCTCGCTGCTCCTTAGTGCTGCCATGGAGGCGGGAGAGGCTCCTGCCACCACTGCTGTACTTGCCAACCGTGAGCCCGGCTTCTGGCTGAGTGGTGCTCCCCCTGTGGGAGCACACTGATCACCAAGGGACAACTCCTGCATTGAGCGTCTGCCCCCTGGTGGTCAATGTGCATCATAGTGACCGGTTGTTCTGTCATAACAGTCACTTAGGCTTTTATTATATAGATTATCTCTTGCATCTCCAGCCTCACTGCCCTAAACCAATATCCCACCATCTCTCCTAAAATACCGTGGGAATCTCCAAAGTAAAAGGCTGTTACTGTGCTCCATTCTATACTCTACATTGTGACTGCATGGATCTCCTCACTCATCAGATGCTGTCACCTCATTTCTTGAAACACTGTACCAGCTTCTCATTGTACACAGAATCAAGAAAACAAATATCCCCCCAAATAAAAAACAAAAGAAAAAAAAGAAACACCTTACTATGGTTGAAAGCCCTGCATGATGATCTTAGTGGCTCTCCGGCCTGAATACATACCGCCACACTCTGCTCTCTCTGCTCCAGGCCCACAGACCTGCCTCCAGGCCCCACAGCCCCTCCTGCCACAGGGCCTTTACCTTGGGTATGCCGCCTGCTCAGCCCCAGACCGAGGATGTGACACATTATTGATTGCCTACCCATTTCTCTCTTGCTCCTGGAGCCCTGGTTGTTTTGGTTTTTCCAGGTATGGACCAGCAATATACTCCGGGAAGGAGAGTCCCAGCACACAAACCAATCGGTGATTGGTTTAGGGGGGAACACGTGATCTGATTCTGACCAATGGGGCCTGAGGGGAAGTCTGTGGGGGTCTTCTGGGAAAGAGTTTTCTTCCTGAGATAAAAAGACTCATGGAGACTCCTTCTTCCCACTTGTGAATATAGTTGAGAATATGATAGTTATCTTGCTCCCGTGTGAAGGAAGCCAAGAGAACTGTAGAGAAGCTGACCCAGAACCCTAATGTCTTTGAGCTGCCATATTCGCTAGTCCAGGACCCTCCTATCTGGGGACTTCTTGCACGGGACAATAACATGTCCTTTTCGTTTCAGTCTCTTGTGGCTGGAAATATTCTGTGACTTGTAGTAGAAAGCATCCCAACAATAAAAGAATCCTTCTTTATTCGGTCAAATCCCCATGCATTCTCTTAGCACCATGTATTTATTTTTGTTTTTTAATTGAGATAACATTTATATAAAATTCACCATTTTGTAGTCAGCGGTTTTTAGTAAATTCATGCCATATATCACCACTCTCTAATTTCAAAACATTCCCTCTACACCAGAAAGAAACCCTACATTCCTTAGGTATTACTCCTTAGACACAAAAAGCCATACATTATATGATTTCATTAGTATGAAATATCCAGAATAGGCAAATTCAGAGACAGAAGGTAGATCGGTGGTTGATAAGGGCCGTAGTGATGGAGGAATAAGGAGTGACTGCTTAATGGATGAGAGGTTTCCTTTTGGGGCCCCAAAAAAGATTCTAATACTAGATGGTGGTGAAGTTTGCACAATACTGTGAATGTACTTAATGCCACTGAATTGTTCACTTTAAAAATGGAACATTTTGTATTGTGTGTGTTTTTAAATAATATTGATATTGATTTATTTTAGAGAGAGGGAAGGGAGCAGGAGAGAAACATCGATGTGAGAGCATAACATCGATTGGCTGCCTCCTGCACACCTGCTACCAGGGATTGAGCCTGCAACCCGGGCATGTGTCCTGACTAGGAGTTGAGCCAGCAACCTTTTGGTGTATGGGATGACGCCAAACCTACTGAGCTACATCAGGCAAGGCTATATAGTGTGGTTTTTTTTGCCGTGATAAAAAAAATGTATGGTTCTTGGAAGATAGGGTAAGAAGGCTTTTTGTTGTTGTTTGGTTTCAATATCTAAATCTAAATTCCTTACTGTCACGTAATCTTGCATGGTGACAATATCCACTTCATCAGTTATTTTGAACCTCTGGAAAAGATATTCATCTTCTATAATTTGTTCATGAAACTTCTTCTTCCCCATAAGTTTATAAGCATCATATGAGGCCTATAAAAAGAATAGAGCATAGACTTAAAATAATATAATAGCAATAATAATCAGCACACACTTTATGTATTTTTCTGACAAATACATAAAATATTGTTCCTTTCTTCTAACAGCTTTTATTCAATAAAGGCATAGTATTTAAAAAGAAAATATTATATAGGGATTTCTAAACTACCTAAAATTTGTTCCCATAACCATATCTATATAGTTTTAAAATGCAGCTAGAAGAGCTGAGTTTACAATTCTCAGAGAACCAGTTTTTAATTTAAAAAAATTCTCATCTGAGGATATGATTTTAGAGAGAGAAGGGAGAGAGAGAGAAACATTGATGAGAGCCATCTATTACATGCCCCAACTTGGGATCGAACCCGCAACTTAGGTATGTGTCCTGACTAGGAATTGAACCTGCAACCATCTTGATTTACAGGATGATGCTCTAACCCAGTGTTTCCCAACCTTCTCTCATGATGAGAATCACCTGGTGGAGTTGTTAAACCACAGATTCCTGAATCCCAACTAAGAAGTGCTAAACTAGAATTTTTGAGAACATATAGGTAAAATTGCATACCTAACTTAGTGCTCTGTATATAAAATCTGTCTTAGAGCACTAGTTAAGTATACAATTTTACCTATATGTTCCCAAAAATTCTAGTTTAGCACTTCTTAGTTGGGATTCAGGAATCTGTGTTTTAACAACTCCACCAGGTGATTCTCATCATGAGAGAAAGTTGGGAAACACTGCTCTAACCAACTGAGCCACCCAGCTAGGGCAAGGACCACATTTTGTTTTTTGAAAAAAATTTTTATTGATTTTTTACAGAGAGGAAGAGAGAGAGAGATATTAGTTAGAAACATCAATGAGAGAGAAACATCGGCCAGCTGCCAGCTGCCTCCTGCACACCCCCTACCGGGGATGTGCCAGCAACCAAGGTACATGCCCTTGACCAGAATCGAACCTGGGACCCTTCATTCCGCAGGCCGACGCTCTATCCACTGAGCCAAGGACAAGTTATTAAAGGACCAGTTAGGGCAAGGACCAGTTATTAAAAGATGTTTTTTACCAAAAAACATTCCTTTCCCTTAAAACAAAAGAAAACAAACCTATAACGCCATTCATGTTGTCCATGCAGGAAAAATTTATCTGATTATTAAATAGGTTGGCCTAGGAACTGCAATAAAAGGTATTACTGGGCCAACTATCTTTATGTGTTAATACAGTATATAGCCCCCAAATGGAGACATGTACATTTTATTTTTATTTATTTATTTTTAAATATATTTTATCGATTTTTTTTTTTTTTTTTTTTTTTTTTTTTTTTTTTTTACAGAGAGGAAAGGAGAGAGAGAGAGTTAGAAACATCAGTGAGAGAGAAACATCAATCAGCTGCCTCCTGCACACCCCCTACTGGGGATGTGCCCACAACCAAGGTACATGCCCTTGACTGGAATCGAACCTGGGACCTTTCAGTCCGCAGGCTGATGCTCTATCCACTGAGCCAAACCGGTTTCGGCGACATGTATGTTTTAGATTGCTTAGACTTCTTTCTCCCTCAGACTTCATTCTCATTAGCCATAGATTGGCAAACAAAGCGTTTTTTACATTTACTACTTAAGGAAAGCACTTGAGAGGGCAAAGACAGAAAAATCACAGAAAATACTGATGCTCAAATCCTGTCTGGCCCTATTGGTATCCAACTCTTCCATGCACATTTCTCCTTGTTCTAAGAGCTATACACAGACTGTGAGGAGAGCCTTAAGTACCACCCACCCTCTTTCCCACTCCCCATAGTACGTGCTGCTGCTTCGAACACATATTTGTATTATGCATCTGTGCTTCTGGCCACAAAGGGTACGCTTATGTGAAGGGAGAGTAGCGTAGATGAAGATTTCAATATCTTTTGATTCCAGATCAGTCTCACTTTTCTTTTGCATCTCAGAATGTGACGCTGGTGAAAGTATGGGCGCTCTGTGTTATATAATGCTGATGTAAGCCACAGAGGAGTCACTGAGATAGGATGGACTCAAAATCTTTTTACTTACCACACAATACAACAGCGAGCTTTGATGTATTTTCTATTTCAATTCTCACTTTTGTTATCTAAAATGTTGCTTTATAATTTTCTGAGCTTAGAACACAGATACATATGAAAAATAAGAGAAAATACAGGGTGGCCCGGCCGGTGTGGCTCAGTGGTTGAGCATCGACCTGTGAACCAGGAGGTCACAGTTTGATTCCTGGTCAGGGCATATGCCTGGGTTGAGGACTCGATCCAAAGTGTGGGACATGCAGAAGGCAGCCAATCAATGACTCTCTCTCATCCTTGATGTTTTTGTCTTTCTTCCCCTCTTCCTTTGTCTCTGAAATCAATACAATATATATATTTATATATTTAAAAAGAAAATAGCCCTAGCTGGTTTGGCTCAGTGGATAGAGTGTCGGCCTGTAGACAGAAGGGTCCCAGGTTCAATTCTGGTAAAGGGCACATGCCTGGGTTGCAGGCTAGATCCCCAGAAGGGGGCGTGCAAGAGGCAGCCAATCAGTGATTCTCTCTCATCATTGATGTTTCTGTCTCTCTCCCCCTCCCCCTTCCTCTCAGAAATCAATAAAAATATATATTCTTAAAAAAAAAGAAAATACACAGTGAGGCAAAAGTAGGTGTATAGTTGTGAGTATGCAAAACGCTGTTTATTCTTGTATTATTATTTATTAATCATTGTATTACTTTTTTTCCTTGTGCAGATTGTTTATTTATTTTTAAAAATATATTTTATTGATTTTTTACAGAGAGGAAGGGAGAGATAGAGAGCTAGAAACTTTGATGAGAGAGAAACATTGACCAGCTGCCTCTTGCACACCCCCTACCGGGGATGTGCCTGTAACCAATGTACAAGCCCTTGACTGGAATCGAACCTGGGACCTTTCAGTCCGCAGACCGACGCTCTACCACTGAGCCAAACCAGTTTTGGCTATTTATTTTTTTAAATAAATCTTTATTGTTCATATTATTACAAATGTTCCTCATTTCCCCCCCCCCCTCCATTGCTCCCTTCCACCAGGTTCCCACCCCACCCCCCATTGTCCTCATCCATAGGTGCACAGTTTATGTTCAGTCTCTTCCCACACCCTCCACGCCCCTTTCCCCCCGAGAATCGTCAGTTCACTCCCCTTCCATACCTCTGATTCTATTATATTCAACAGTTAATATTGTTCATCAGATTTTTTTTTAATTCCCTTGGGTTTTAGATTCACTTGTTGATAGTTACATATTTGTTGTTCATAATTTTTTTAAATATATTTTTTATTGATTTTATACAGAGAGGAAGGGAGAGAGATAGAGAGTTAGAAACATCGATGAGAGAGAGTCATAGATCAGCTGCCTCTTGCACACCCCTTACTGGGGATATGCCCACAACCAAGGTACATGCCCTTGACCGGAATCGAACCTGGGACCCTTCAGTCCCCAAGCCGACGCTCTATCCATTGAGCCAAACCGGTCCCGGCTGTTGTTCTTTCTCTTCCGAAAGAACCCCCATCAGCAATTCATATAATTCTGGTTTGGTGGTGATGAACTCCTTTAGCTTTTTTTTATTAGTGAAGCTCTTTATCTGGCCTTCGATTTTGAGTGATAGCTTTGCTGGGTAGATTATTTTTGGCTGTAGATTCTTGCTATTCATCACCTTGAATATTTCTTGCCATTCCCGTCTGGCCTGCATGGTTTCTGTTGAGAAATCAGCTGACAATTGTATGGGTGCTCCTTTATAGGTAACTACCTGCTTTGCTCTTGCTGCTTTTAATATTCTCTCTTTGTCTTTTGCTCTTGGAATTTTAATTATGATGTGTCTTGGTGTGGTCCTCTTTGGATTCCTTTTGTTTGGGGTTCTGTGTGCTTCCTAGACTTGTAAGTTTAATTCTTTCAACAGGTGGGGGAAGTTTTCTGTCACTATTTCTTTCAGTATGTTTTCGGTATCTTGCTCTCTCTCTTCTTCTGGGACCCCCATAATTCTGATGTTGGTTCGCTTGAAGTTGTCCCAGAGCTTTCTTACATTATCTTCAACTTTCTGGATTCTCTTGTCTTCTTGCTTCTGCAGAGGAGTGTCTTCTGGCTTTTTATGTTCTAATCTTTGACTTGATTCTTGCGATCTTCCATTCTGTTATTAGGACTCTATATGATATTTTTTAATTCAGACAATGTATTCTTTATTTCTTGTTGATCCCTTATTATTTCTAGTTGATCCCTTTTCATATCCTCATAGGTCTTGTTTATTTTATCGACCTTTTCTAAGAAATTCTTGAAAAACCTTATAAGCGTGGTTTTGAACTCTATATCCAGTTGCTTTTTGTCCTCCATTTCTTTCGTTTGTGATATGTTTCCTTGTCTCGGCATTTTCGCAGCTTCCCTGAGTTGGTAGCCTTAAAAGTCTCTGTGTTCAGCTTGGATGGGGTGGAGTTTCAGGGTGGAGCCTACAGCCTTGGCTTCCGTCAGCCCCGCCCTATGAAGCTCCTGAGTCTCAGTGTTCCCCAGGGTCCCCGGTACTCACCGCAAGCACCTCTGAGAGACAGATGCCTTCGAGTTTTGCCCGCTACCAAACAGTCTAGGCTCTCCCCCATTGAGCCCAGAACTGGGGTTCAGTTCAGTTGGAAGTGGAGATGGAAGTGGGGTTCAGAGCAGTCTGAAGCCCCTGTCTCCCTCCCGCCAGGGCAATCCAGCAGCACAGCCAACCGTCCGTTCTCTGCATGCAATGTGCGTGCCTCTGGGACCTCCTTTCGCTGCTCCCCCGGGGTTCCGCCTTACAGCCCAGGCTCCCTCTATATGAGCCTGGGTCCGCAGGGTCTAGCACAGAACTGGGGTTCAGTGCTGTCGGATCTGGGGTTCAGCACAGTCCGGAGCTTTTATCTCCTTCCCACTAGGGAACACCAGCCAGGCACTCAGCTGCCCCCTCCTCTCTGGCTCTGTTCTCTCCGCGCGCAACCTGTTTCAGTACCTTAGGCTTTTACAGCTCCTCTGCTTTTCCTTATGGCTTTCTCTTTCCTTCTCATTGTAGAATTTCCAGTCAGTCGGCTTTCCTGTAGTTCTGGGTAATGTTCATTTTATATTTTAGTTGTATTTTATTGAAATTGTTGTGTGAGGCTGTGGTTAGGTGTTTACCTGTGCAGCCATCTTGGATTCTCCTCGTTTCTATTGTATTATTTTTTATATGAACAAATATAATCCTAGTTTTGCCCCACCCTTTATTCAAATGGTTGTAGTTTTATTCCTAAGGCAGTAAATTAAAGGGATAGAAATAGTTTACTAAACATGTGATAGAATGTTCCTTTGGGCAGATTATTTTGCTTTTCCATTTCATTAGTTTCTTTCTACATCTAACAAATGGCAGTATTGGCACGTAACTCAATTGTGCTTTCTTACAGAGAGGAAGGGAGAGGGATAGAGAGTTAGAAACATTGATGAGAGAGAAACATCGATCAGCTGCCTAGGTACATGACCCTTGACCGGAATCGAACCTGGGACCTTTCAGTCCGCAGGCCGCCGCTCTATCCACTGAGTCAAACCGGTTTCAGCTCCATTGTGCTTTCTTGCAATTAATTTTCTGAGCGTCCTAATTAACCATTCTGACAGTGACTCTAAAGGTAAAAGCAAATAGTTATATACTGAACAGGTCTGAAAAACCACTTAACTTCTGCTTTGAACATTTCTTTAGATACAGTTATATTTTATTTTAGAACAAGTTACGTGAAAAGGCATTTGTTGTTTCCTCCCTACTGTACTCCACTCTGCCACCACCACCAATCTCTCCAAGCCCTGGTTTCTTTATTGGTACAGGGCCTCAGCTGTGTGAGGCCCATCCCGGTCTCTCAGCCAAAACTCTCTATGCCTGGCAGTACACGGCAGGCCTGCTGCCCATTTGTGACAAGGATTTGAAAAAAGTTTGCCCTCCAGTGGCCAAGATGTTCTTTCTCATACCTCTGTCGTGTATGGCCAGATTCAGGAAAGTCCTTTTAGACAGAAAGAGATGGAAAGCAGCCGAAACCGGTTTGGCTCAGTGGTAGAGCTTCGGTCTGCGGACTGAAAGGTCCCGGGTTCGATTCTGGTCAAGGGCATGTACATTGGTTGTGGGCACATCTCCGGTAGGGGGTGTGCAAGAGGCAGCTGGTCGATGTTTCTCTCTCATCGATGTTTCTAGCTCTCTATCCCTCTCTCCTCCTCTCTGTAAAAAATCAATAAAATATATTTTTAAAAAAAAGAAAAAGAAAAAGTGTGTGCATTAAAAAAAAAAGAAAAAAAAAAGAAAGAGATGGAAAGCAGAGCTCAGCCCCAAAAAGGAAGGGTAACAACTAGGCAATGTTCTAGCTTGATCCCCAGTGTGGGGTGTGCAGGAGGCAGCCGATCAATGATTCTCTCTCATCCTTGATGTTTCTGTATCTCTCTCTCCCTCTCTGAAATCAATAAAAAATCTATATATTTTAACGCCCTGACCAGTTTTGCTCAGTGGATAGAGCATCGGCCGGCGGACTGAAAGGTCTCAGGTTTGATTCCAGTCAAGGGCATGTACCTTGGTTGCGGGCACATCCCCAGTAGGAGGTGTGCAGGAGGCGGCTGATCGATGTTTCTCTCTCATCAATGTTTCTAACTCTTTATCCCTCTCCCTTCCTCTCTGTAAAAAGTCAATAAAATATATTTTAAAAATAGAATAAAATAACTCCTAGCTCTGGCAAGTTTTGCTCAGTGGATAGAGCGTCGGCCTGCAGACTGAAGGGTCCCAGGTTTGATTCCAGTCAAGGGTACGTACCTTGGTTGTAGGCTCAATCCATAGCTCTGGTTGGGATGCATGCATGAAGCAACCAATTGAGAGGCATCTCTCTTTCTCTCTCTCTCTCTCTCTCTCTCTCTCTCTCTCTCTCTCTCTCTCTCTCTCTCTCTCTCCCCCATCCCTTCCTTCCATTCTTTTTAAAAATCAATCAGAAAACATCCTCCAGTGAGGGTTAATAAAAAACAATACAAAATAAAACAAAAAACTAGGCAAGGATTCTGGCATAGCCACCAATCAGACTAAGATTCAAGAGGCAGGCTCCATTCTTAGTGGGTGAGTCAGAGGGACAGAAGGGGGCATCTCTAAATTTGACACCTCCCCTGATACCCGGCATCAATGTGGCCCAGAACCCCCCCCCCCCCGCCCCAATCCCTGTGGTTACTTGCTGGCCTAGATCCATACTTGGGCTATCAAGTTACTGTACCATCTCAAGTCTCTTCCCTGCCTGGCTGGAAATTCTTATTCACGAAGGTAGTAATAACTAGTGTCTCTGCACGGGGACAGTTTATTGGTTTGAAACAGTTCAATTAGATACTGGCTCAGAATTAATAAAACCACCACAATGGCCACAAAAATATGCCCAGTACACAGAGAAGTGTTCAAGTCTCGGTTCTGTCCCTGACAAGCCTCTCTAAGTTTCAGTTTCCTCATAGGCATATAAGAGAACGTGTTTAGTGGGATTGCTGACTAAGGAGTGGGTAAGAGCATGGACTATGAAGTCAGGCTCACTGTTTTGTTTTGATTTTTTTAATATATATAATTTAGAGAGGAAGGAAGAGGGAGAGATAGAAACATCAATCATGACAGAGAATCATTGACCGGCTGCCTCCTGCACACCCCACACTGGGCATCGAGCCTGCAACCCAGGCATGTGCCCTGACCAGGAATTGACCATGACCTCCTGGTTCATAAGTCGACGCTCAACCACTGAGCACACTGGTCGGGCAGGCTCACTGGGTTTTGATGTCAGTTCCTTCACTTTCTAGTTATGAGGCCTTAGGTAAGTTACCTAGTGTCTTTAAAACGAAGATAATAACAGAACCTACATTCTAGAGTTTGTGAGAATTAAATAATAATGCACATAAAGTGTTATACATCATACTTGATAGTGTTCAATAAAGGCAGTTATTATTCATATTAATGTTTTTCTTTTTTACATAAATACACAATCCTCAAAAAGATGGGATCTTCAATTTAAAATAATAGTGAATGGCTGAAACCAGTTTGGCTCAGTGGATAGAGCATCAGCCTGGGAACTGAAAGGTCCCAGGTTCGATTCCGGTCAAGGGCATGTACCTTGGTTTCAGGCACATCCCCAGTAGGGGTGTGCAGAAGGCAGCTGATCCATGTTTCTCTCTCATCGATGTTTCTAACTCTCTATCCCTCTCTCTTCCTCTCTGTAAAAAATCAATAAAATATATTTAAAAAATAATAGTTAGTGAATGTTAATGTTTAAGAGCTGTCCGTTACCCAGAGGGGTCCCAGACCATGGTGGAGGGCATCTTTAGGACAGTGCTCTTGAAAATACATTGTGCCCAGGGTCATTTGGGCATCTTATTAAGGGCAGATGCTGGTTCGGTGGGTCTTGGGTAGGGCCTGAGAGTCTATGATTTTTGGTCAATACTAACCCGAGGATATTTTTTCCATTAATTTTTACAGAGACTGGAGGAGAGGTAGAAGTGGGTGAGAGGGTGAGAAGGTGGGAGAGGGGGAGAGAGATGCCGGGAGGGAGGGGGAAAGGGAAGAAAGGAAGGAAAGAAGGAGGGAGGGAGGGAGAGAGAGAGAGACATGGATTGCTTCTCGCATGCACCCTGATCAGGGCATGGGATCGAACCTGTAACTCCAGTACATGCCCTTGACTGGGAATTGAAATCACAACCCTTCAGTGTGCAGGCTGACACTTTAACCACTGAGCACACTGGCCATGGCTAGGGCTAGAGATTCTGCATTTTGAAAAAGTATTTTTTAGTGACTTTAGAGAGAGAAAGGGAGAGGGATAAAGAGAAACAATGACGAGAGAGAAAACTATTGGCTGCTTCCTGCACACCCCCTCACTGAAGATAGAGCTCACAACTCGGGCATGTGCCCTAATGGGGAATTGAACCGTGACCTCCTGGTTCATGGGCTGATGCTCAATCACTGATCCACACTGGCTGGGCATGAGCCTGCATTTTTCGTAAGTTCCAAGGGATGCCAGTGTTGTAGGTCAGCAGGCCACACTCCGAGTAAGTCACAAGGCTTTAGAATATTCTAAATATAGTTGGTCAACTAACCAGAGTGACAACCCTCTGTAAATAAGTATTGCTCTGAAAATAGATCATTGAAGTAGGTAACTGCAATAAGATCTTTGTTTTCCTACACAGAACTATACAATTGTGTATTTTTTTTCTAAAAATATATTTTTTATTGATTTTTTACAAAGAGGAAGAGAGAGGGACAGAGAGTTAGAAACATCAATGTGAGAGAACCATCGATCAGCTGCCTCTTGCACACCCCCTACTGGGGATGTGCAGGCAACCAAGGCACATGCCCTTGACCCGAATCGAACCTGCGACCTTTCAGTCCACAGGCTGATGCTCTATCCACTGAGCCAAACCAGTTTCGGCAACACACAACTATACAACTGTTCTAGCATCCTTTGAACTGTCTTGGCACCTTTGATGAAAATCAATTCGTCATCTACGGGTAGGTCTATTTCTGAATTCTCTATTCCCTCTCATTGATCTACATGTCTATATGTTATCACTAAACTGCTGGGATTACTGTGGCTTTTTAAGTCTTAAAATCAGGTAGTGTAAATTTTCTAACTTTCCCTTCTTCTCCAAAGTTTGTTAGGCTACTCTATACCCTTTCACTTGTCTTTGCTTATTTTTGGTGAACACATGAAAGATAAGGAAATGAAATTAGAAATGGCAACAGAAACAAGAGAAAAGCTGGAACAACAACAACCTGTGAAACACACCTCCTTCATAATGAATTTAGATTAAACATCTGAGTGGACTGAAACTGACTTCTTTCTTTCATATGGTCTAGTGAAGAGAGAATATGCTAATTGACCCTCACGCATGGCAAAGATGGCAGTGCCCACAGCCAATCAAGAGACAATATGCCAATTGCTGCCATGCCCTCAAAGATGGCAGCACCCACAGCCAATCAGGAGGGAATATGCTAATTGACTGCCATGCCCTCAAAGATGGCGGCACCCACAGCCAATCAGGAGGGAATATGCTAATTGACTGCCATGCCCTCAAAGATGGCGGCACCCACAGCCACAAGATGGCAGTGCCTAGTCCCTTCAGCCTCCTAGCCACCCTGGGCTGTTCCGAGGTGCAGGCAAGTCTTGGATGGTGGCTGCTCAGCTTCCCAGGGCTGCTCGAGGCTCAGGTAACCAGGGCCAGCTGAGGCTTGCACTGCCGGCAGTGGCAGCAGCAGAGGTGTGATGGGGTGTCACCTTCTCCTAATTGCCAGGTCGCCTCCTACCCGTGAGAGCTGCTGGACTGAGAGAAGGGGCAGGCTGGGCTGAGGGACACCCCCTCCAATGTATGAGTTTTCATGCACTGGGCCTCTAGTTAAGAAATAAGTCAACTTAGCCGAAACCGGTTTGGCTCAGTGGTAGAGCGTTGGTCTGCGGACTGAAAGGTCTCGGGTTCAATTCTGGTCAAGGGCATGTACCTTGGTTGCGGGCACATCCCCAGTAGGGGGTGTGCAAGAAGCAGCTGATTGATGATTCTCTCTCATCGATGTTTCTAATTCTCTATCCCTCTCTCTTCCTCTCTGTAAAAAATCAATAAAATATATTAAAAAAAGAAAAAGAAATAAGTCAACTTAGGAAGTTGGGCTACTTTGCTAGACACAATTTCTACATTCACAGAGCAAAGGAGTTGAGTAAATTTACAGTGAGAAAAATTCCACTTCTATCAATCATTAATCCAAGTGTTACCAGAGTTTGTTTTAAAGCTGAACTGAAGGGAAACAGGAACCCTAAACTGTGCTCTCCAAACTGGGTATGTCATCGTCATTTAAAACCCGTATAATGTTTAGTGAAAAACTCAAGCTGAATGAAGTGATTGCATTTTTACAATAAGAACAAAAATGTTTAAAAATATATCTGTGTGGTCCTGACTGGTTTGGCTCAGTATATAGGGCGTCGGCCTTCGGACTGAAAGGTCCCAGGTTCGATTCCTGTCAAGGGCATGTACCTTGGATGAGTGCACATCCCCAGTAGGGGGTGTGCAGGAAGCAGCTGATGGATGTTTCTCTCTCATTGATGTTTCTAACTCTCTATCCCTCTCTCTTCATCTCTGTAAAAAAAGCAATAAGCTATATATTTTTAAAAAAATATCTGAATGTATATTAAATATATATATATATTTAAATACACATTATATATATATATATATATATATATATATATATATAAATAAATATATATAATTGATTTTTTACAGAAAGAAAGAGAGAGGAATAGAGAGTTAGGAACATCGATGAGAGAGAAACATCGATCAGTTGCCTCCTGCACACCCCCTACTGGGGTGTGCCCGCAACCAAGGTACATGCTCCTGACCAGAATCGAACCTGGGACCTTTCAGTCCACAGGCCGATGCTCTATCCACTGAGCCAAACCGGTTTCGGCATGTGTGTGTATTTTTATGGGAAAAACATGAAGGGGTGACGGGAGCGGGCTAGAAGAGGTTAATGGGGGAAAAGGAGTACCTATGTAATACTTTCAACAATAAAGATTAAAAAAAAAAAAAAGAAAGAAAAACATGAAGGCTACAAAGCAAACTGTTAACATTAATCATCAGGTGAGTGAAAATTGCAGCACAGAGGAGCCAAAAAGGCACATTTCCCCTTTTTTTAAAAACTACAACTATGCTATATCCTTTTTTACAACAGTGATTTTGTAATTCGAATAAAAACTGAAGTTGTTATACAGCATTTACAAGCTTTAATATACACACAGTGCTTTCCAGTCACGGCGTCCAACGTTCTCATGTGCTCCAGCCTGGGGACAGTAGGGGCCTCCAGGAGCTGACCCAGGAGAATTGCAGTTCCTGGAAAGGCCCCATTATGTAACCTCAGAAAAGCAGCAACTGATGCTATTTTCTAGGGCCAACTCTAAGCTTATTCTGTAGATAAATGTGGTATGCGCATAAAGTAAACATCTACTTTTGTGTTGGAAGTCCTCCTATATACTGTACATGAAAAATAGTAATGTTTCTGAAACACCATGTTCCATATGAAAACACATAATCCATTTGAGACATTTCTGAAACGGACTTAAATTTTCTCCGACAGTGTCTGAGAACAGAGAAAAGCAGTCTCTTTTCCTCTTCTAATATTCTTGGGAGAGGAAATGGTACATATGTTGGAGCTGATCAGAAACTGCCAGGCTGTGTGGTCTTCTATCCTTAATTTATGCCTTTTCTGATTACTTCAGGTGGCCCACACTTTTCATGTAAAATACTTCCAGAAGGCAATAGGAAAAGAACCTTTTTTTTAAAAAAAAAAATAGGATACATCTTTTAAAAAATATATATTTTATTGATTTTTTACAGAGAGGAAGGGAGAGAGATAGAGAGTTAGAAACATCAGTGAGAGAGAGAGTCATTGATCAGCTGCCTCTTGCATGCCCCTGACTCGGGATGTGCCCACAACCAAGGTACATGCCCTTGACCGGAATCGAACCCGGGACCCTTCAGTCCGCAGGCTGACGCTCTCACTGAGCCAAACCAGTTTCAACAGGAAAAGAACCTTTGATTTATGGTTTATAAAAGGCTAAATATGAGTCCTAGCTGGTTTTTCTCAGTGGTTAGAGCGTCGGGTTGGATTCAGGTAAAGGGCAAGTACCTTCGTTGCAGGTTCGATCCCTGTGGGAGGCAACCAATCTATGTCTCTCTCACATTGATGTTTCTCTCTCTCTCTTCCTCGCTTCCATTCTCTCTAAAATCAATGGGGAAAAATATGCTCAGGTGAGGATTAACAACAACAATAAAAGGCTAAATATTAGAATGTTTATTTTTTAAAACTCAATTACAGCCATATATAAGGGTCAACAGAATAAAACATACTTCCCTAGCAGGGGAGATACCATGATCAAGAAGGCGGTTTTCCCAGGGCGAGCTTATCCATTGCACTCCGGATGTGCTGACCCCTGCGACTACCTCAAATGTGGGGAACTTGACTGCATAATTTGTGTGTGTGTGTGGGGGAAAGTATGGCCCATGGGCCCCAGCTGGTTTTGCTCAATGGATAGAGCATTGGCCTGCAGACCAAAGAGTCCCGGGTTTGATTCTGGTCAAGGGCACATACCTTGGTTGCAGGCTCCTCCCTGGCCCAGGCCCTGATTGGGGCTTGTGTAGGAGGCAACTATTTGATGTTTCTCTTTGTCTTTCCCTCTCTTTTCCACTCTCCCTAAAAAAATCAACGGGAAAATATCCTCAAGTAAGGATTAAAAAAAAAAAAGTGTGATCCATGGGAGCTGGTTAGATTCAGGCCCCATTCCAGATCTACTGAATCAGAAACTGCATCTTTAACAAGATCCTCAGGTGATCCCTATGCTGCAGACAATTTTGGTGAATATTCATGAAACTTAAAAGTTAAGAACTCAGATAAAAAAAAAAAAAGGATAAATATTTTAAAAGTTCATTTCCAAGAGTCCAGCATGGCTTTTTCTAAATATGCTACCAGAATTGAAGAAACAACGATAAACTGTTATTAAGACAAAATTGAATCAAAGGTTATGAATAATTTTAAAGCACTGACCAATAGGTCACTTTAGTCCGTTACAGGGTCGGTAAAAGTAGGTTTACAGTTGTGAATATGTGAAACAATTTATTCTTTAAATTTTTTTTTTTTAAATTTCCATGTCGTTGGTTGAGGGTCGACCTGTGGACCTGGAGGTCATAGTTCGATTCCTGGTTAGGACACATGCCCAAGTTGTGGGCTCGATCCTCAGTCGGGGGTATGCAGGAGGCAGCTGATCAATGATTCTCACTCCCTCTCCCTTCCTCTCTGAAATCAATAAAAATACATCTTATTGATTATATTTAAAATATGTATATTTATTGACTATATTTAAAAGGTATTTTATTGATTATTAATTATTATAGTTACTATTAACCTACCCCTGTCTTAACAAACCAAAAATTTAATATTAAGAATAATGGTGTGTATTTTCTAGAGCCTTATATAAGTAATTATTCCAAATATTTTTTAGTTAATAACCAGAGACACATTGAAACATATGCTTAAGAAATACTAACTGCATGCTGGGATGTTTAATGGTGAAATAAAGTCTGTATAGTTAAGTGCAATCCAGATACTATATATCTATGTTATTGATGTTAAGATGTGTAAGAAGCTAAATAACAAAATATACAGTGTGAAACATTACCTTACTTGCCAGCTTTAACGTATTTCTTCCGCTGAAATACTTGTAGCCATGGCCTCCAGTATGTAGAAAAATTTTATACACAATAAAAGGTGGAAATTTTTCACCACTGAATCTGAAATAAAGACCAAAAATGTGTCATTTGGAATCAGGTTTGGGAGTCAGTTATGGCTCCCCCTTGTGGTTAAGATAGTTTCCTGCATGCAGGATAAAGGCTATACCAGAGCTAGAACAAAGTGGTAATAAAATGGATTACAGGAGATTAAAGAGCCACACCTAGGAGGTGTTTATGCTCACAACTATTCTCATATCTGGCAGGCTGGGCACATCATGGGACACGAGCTACTCTCAAGGCAACTTTGGCTCAAGAACCATGCCTCAGTTTCTTTGCATAATAAATGTAAATAAAAGCCTATTTACTTTGCAGTTATATACTGAGAAGGTATGAGGACTTAAAACACATTTCTAAAATGTCTTCATATTCACTCAGCACTTCTTGAAAGAAATCAGCACAGAAACATTACCTGAATTTAATTTTACAGTTCATGCCACGATCTTTAGCAAACTCAGCCTCCAAGGGGCTCACATTCTTCAGTATATCATATGTCAGACAATATTCCTGAAATAGACGATGGTGCTATAAATGGAAGGTGGTACCTTGCCCAGTTGCAATTTACTGAAAATAACAGGCGGCATGATAAAGTGAACGGTAGACCAGACTTGGGAGTTCTGAAGAACTGGGCTCTAGTGTTGGCTTCTCCACTTATCATCCAGGTGGCCTGGAGTCAGTGGTTCACTCTTTTGGCCTCCAAGTTTGGGGATGTGTTCCTCCTCAAGATCCCAGGCACTGTTCTTTCCCTATGCTAACACTTCTCACAATGTACTGTAATGAACTACAAACTCCTTTTTAGCTCCTACTGGACCCGTGGTCGGCAAACTGCGGCTGGCGAGCCACATGTGGCTCTTTGGCCCCTTGAGTGTGGCTCTTCCACAAAATACCACGGCCTGGGCGAGTCTATTTTGAAGAAGTGGCGTTAGGAGAAGTTTAAGTTTAGAAAATGTGGCTCTCAAAAGTAATTTCAATCGTTGTACTGTTGATATTTGGCTTTGTTGACTACTGAGTTTGCCAACCATTTACTAGACTGTACAAGCTTAATGAAGGTAGGGGCAGTGTCCTTTTTCTTTATCACTGTATTCCCACCACCTGGAACACAGCAGGTGCTTCAAAATATTTGTTATTGAATGAAGCACTGTAAATGAGGATGATCATAGTACTGTTATTAGCTTTTAAGCACTTTCATATTCCACATACTACATTAGGTTCCTTATACACATAACCTCATCTAATCCTTACAACTCAGCAATATTATTTGAATCCTAGAGGCCTGTTGCAGGAAGATTCCTGCAATAGGGCTTCCTGCTGAGGTGGCTGCCCTGCCTGCTTCCCTCCCTTCTCCCCGCCCTGCTTGCTTGCTTCTCTGCAGCTTCGCTCCCTTCTGCAGGGCTTGGCTTCTTTCTACGCTGTCTTCAGTCTTCTCTCTGGCCTGGATATGCAAATTAACCACCACCTTGATTGGGTTAATTTGCATGTTCACCCTGATTGGCTGGTGGGCGTAGCAAAGGTGTGGTCAATTTGCATGTTTCTCTTTTATTAGGTAGGTTTATCATTCTCATTTTACAAATGAGCAAGCTGAGGCTCTGGGAGTGTCTGTAACTTATCCAAAGGCATACAGGTAGTAAGTGGGGAAGCCAGGATTCAAGCTTCAACCTGTTTGACTTTAAAGCCCCCACTTCTCCCCATATGACCCTGTCCAACATTTATGCCTATGCCAATCACATACAAATATATGCCAAAGGGATTTAAAAGTGACAAAGCATTATTAATGTAAGGTATTAACTTGAAGTATTAGGATAACATGAAAAAAAAAGAATTTCCTTCTTTCTGTCACTAAAAGAATCTAAAATGATAACAAAACCAGAATAATCACACTTAGCCGAAACCGGTTTGGCTCAATGGATAGAGCGTCGGCTTGGGGACTGAAGGGTCCCAGGTTCGATTCCTGTCAAGGGCATGTACCTTGGTTGCGGGCATATCCCCAGTGGTGGGTGTGCAAGAGGCGGCTGATCGATGACTCTCCCTCATCGATGTTTCTAGCTCTCTATCTCTCTCCCTTCCTCTCTGTACAAAATCAATAAAAAATAATAAATAAATAAATAAAAGAATAATCATACTTAAATACAAGTTCCATATGTGAAGATGATGGACAATGAACCTGCAACGTCACAAGTTGACCTGGGTGGGTTTTCTCTGAATTATTCTGTGGTCACTGACATCACAACTATGTCTGTGGAGTCAGATGGTGAACAGGTATACACAGTGCTGAGACTTTGTGATTTTTTTCAAAGGGGCTAAAATTCCCTTAATATGACTATCTATAATAATAAAAGTGTAATATGCTAATTAGACCGGACAACCTTCCGGAAGAAGCTGGGTCCTGGGTGCCTGCCAGTGGGCGGAGGGAAGCCTGGGTCCCAGTTGCCAGAGGAAAGCCGGTGCCTGCAGCCGGGGGAAGGCCAGCCTACTCTCGCATGAATTTCATGCATCGGGCCTCCAGTTACTAATAATAGACTACTGTAATCATGGGTGATTTTATTAGGAAAGTATTTGGTACTGTGTGATGGAAGTTCTACTACTCCGCTTGGGTTGACAGAGTTGTTCATTGCATTTCATTTTATTCAAATAGGACTCTATTATTTATACTGTTCTGCACTTGCCTTTTTTACTAGCACAATATCTTAGCTATCTTTCCACTGCAGAATTACATGCAAGGCTTCGAGGTTTAACACTATGAAAGCACCAACACTTACTTTACTTAACCATATAATTGATGAACATTACATGGTTTTCCTTCCTTTGCTATTACAAATAAGACTGCAGTGAAACGGTACATAGATTACAGAGTAGTCCTAGAAGTGAAATTGCTAGGTGGAAGGTAAGGGCACTTTTTTCCTTTTTATTGTTGTTAATTCTCACTGAGGATATTTCCGTTAACTTTTAGAGAGAGTGAGGGAGGGAAGGGGAGAAATAGAAAGGGAGGGTGGGAGGGAGAGAGAGAAATCTTAATGTGAGAGAGACACATCGATTGGTTGCCTCCCACATGCACCTGGACTAGGGTTGGGGATCTAACCTGCAACCCAGGCACATGCCCTTGACTGGGAATCAAACCCGAAACCATTGGTGATGCTGAAATCACTGGCCAGGGTGGAAAGGGCATTTTTAATTGAGATTTTTATTGTTGGGCGATCACTGTCTCACATCTTCAAATAAACTGAATTTAAAAATATTATATGGTCGAAACCAGTTTGGCTCAGTGGATAGAGCGTCGGTCTGTGGACTGAAAGGTCCCAGGTTCGATTCCGGTCAAGGGCATGTACCTTGGTTGCGGGCACATCCCCAGTAGGGGGTGTGCAAGAGGCAGCTGATGGATGATTCTCTCATCGATGTTTCTAACTCTCTGTCCCTCTCTCTTTCTCTCTGTAAAAAATCAATAAAATATATTTAAAAATATCATGTGGGTTTATGCAATAAAAGGCTAATATGCAAGAAATAATAGTCACTTATGTTAAAAAAAATCCAGAAATATTCATTTAGAGCGTATCAAAGAAGCAATCTCAGAACCCTTAATATTAGATTTAAATAGGAGGGAAAAAGTTACATATTTTATCCTTAGTTAACAGATACTTTAGCTTGATAAGTAATTAAATCTGTCAGAGAAAACAGAAAGCAAGATACATACTGCTGCACAAATTATATGCTTTAGGAGTTGAAATATTGACCTGTCCATATAAGATAGCCAAGCTCTTTGTATCTTTAGAGCTGAAATATCTTTACGAGATCTGAGAGAAAAAAAAAAGAGGTTAAGATTTGTGAAGTTGTTTTCATTTTCCTAAAATCTTGGGGAACTCTGAATTTATGCTCCCTCTTTTTGGCACCTCCCCACTCCCACCCTAAAACTGACCTAACAAGGAACATTTAGATGTGGTTCTTGGAACTGGTTATTTGCTGAATCTACCGTGTTTCCCCGAAAATAAGACATCCTCCAAAAATAAGACCTACTTACAGGTTTCCTTCTGAGTGAAATATAAGGCATCCCCCGAAAATAAGGCCCCCCTAGGCTAAACATGAGAGATTTGGTCCACTGATTCTGAAAGAAATGGAGTCACAAGAAATTCACCAGGAAATTCAGGATTGGATTGTTATGATGATGTTCCAGAAGATGATGACATGATTATCATTGAATAAATGAGTAAATTCTTGCTACTGTAGGATTCAGTGTGTCTGGTTTGTGTTGACAACTACCGTACTGCCGTACCGTATACAGGTAATAAATTTCCTTTATTTTCATTTAACAATAAATGTGTACCGTATTCTTCTTCATGGAAAAATAAGACATCCCCTGAAAATAAGACCTAGCGCATCTTTGGGAGCAAAAATTAATATAAGACACTGTATTATTTTCGGGGAAACAAGGTAGTTAGAATGAGGATATGAAATACTTGAGAAGATTTTCATGGAGATTAAAAAATCATTCTGGCTAAAATTTTATCATCAAAAGGCATATATATTATAATAATGTGTGAGGAGACAAACTTGTTTTCTAAAAACATCCATGACCTAAAATGATTTTTGCTGTAGTTAGTTCTTAAAAACACTGTCCAACTGTCCTAGCCGGTTTGGCTCAGTGGATAGAGCGTTGGACTGCGGACCAAAAGGCCCGGGTTCAATTCTGGTCAAGGGCCCTGGTTGGGGTGCGTGCAGCAGGCAACCAATCGATGTGTTTCTCTCCCATCGATATATCTCTCTGTCTTTCCCTCTCTAAAAATCAATGCAGCCGAAACCGGTTTGGCTCAGTGGATAGAGCCTCAGTCTGCGTACTGAAAGGTCCCAGGTTCGAATCCGGTTAAGGGCATGACCATTGGTTGCGGGCACATCCCTAGTGGGGGCTGTGCAGGAGGCAGCTGGTCGATATTTCTCTCTCATCGATGTTTCTGGCTCTCTATCCCTCTCCCTTCCTCTCTGTAAAAAATCAGTAAAATATATTTAAAAAAAAATCAATGGAAAAATATCCTCAGGTGAGGATTAACAAAAAGACACCGCCCAACTAATTCAAGTGCTAAGGAAATACAATGTGGAATTGTTGAGGTTTATAGTAGGCCCAAGTCTCTCCTGAGAGCCGATGACCAGCCCTAGAAAAGAAGCTCCTTTGTGATCTATGCTTAAACCAGGTTCATCCTAGTCAGGCCAGGTCATTATTTTACGTTTGTTCACATCCCAGCACTGGCAGGCCACAGGGATCTCCTTCTCCCCAACCTCCCAACCCCACAGGGCTACAGGCACAAAGAGAGTATTCCCTGTATAGCGTCACTGTTGGTTGGCAAAACGCAGGCTACAAGGTGTAGAGTGGAAAAGGCCCAGAATATGGAAACAGTCCTTTGACTCCGAGCCCATGCCATTTATTAGCCGTCTAACCTTCTGCAAGCCACCTACCTTCTCCCAGTTGGGGCTTCCTCATTTATAAAATGTAACAAGACAGCTTTATAGGGTTGTGTTGGGATCAAAGAGATGTGCGTTAACATGCTTTATAAATTATGAAATCCTATCCTATGTAATAAAAGGCTAATATGCAAATCGACTGAAAGGCAGAACAACTGGTCGCTATGACGCACACTGACCACCAGGGGGCAGATGCTCAATGCAGGAGCTGCCCCCTGGTGGTCAGTGCGCTCCCACAGGGGGAGCTCTGCTCAGCCAGAAGCCCTGAGGTGGGCTCACAGCTGGTGAGTGCAGCCGTGGTGGCAGGAGCCTCTCCTGCCTCTGTGGCAGCGCTAAGGATGTCCGACTGCTGGCTTAGGCTCGCTCGCTCCCTCATCAGTGGACATCTCCCGAGGGCTCCTGGATTGCACAGGCCAGGCTGAGGGACCTTCCACCCACCGAGAGCACAAATTTCGTGCACCGAGCCTCTAGTAATTATAATAATTACCCAGTTCAAAAGTAATTTAAATACACAAAAATCTATAATTTACAAAACAAGAAGTGTTTGCCGGGACTGGTTTGGCTCAGTGGATAGAGCGTCAGCTTGGGGACTGAAGGGTCCCAGGTTCGATTCCGGGCAAGGGCATGTACCTTGGTTGCGGGCATATCCCCAGTAGGGGGTGTGCAAGAGGCAGCAGATCGATGACTCTCTCTCATCGATGTTTCTAACTCTCTATTTCTCTCCCTTCCTCTCTGTACAAAATCAATAAAATATATTTAAAAAAAAAACCAAGAAGTGTTTGATGTTAGCTAAGTAAATACCATATGTAAACTGTCCAGCTGTGGAAAATGATACAAGGCGAAATTTGGCTACTTACGGTCGTACTGGCCTTGTCTTTCTAGTACGTGGAAAAGGATGTTTTTTGTGGCCTTTTACCATCGTTGGATGAACTGATTTTTCGTTACTAGTGGCCTCAATCTTTGAGGAACTACTCATTTTTCTTATAGTGAAGTAATCTGAAAGTATACAAATTAAGCATTTGAGATCATAATCTGTATTATTACACTATTTGGATGAGACTCAAGTGTCATTGACTGTTGTACTAATTCCAGAACCCTTAAAAAGGAAGGCATCATGTATCTCTTAATATTGCTTACAGTTTATAGTCTTTGTGTACTAAAAATATCATGAGGAATATGGGAAAGACAAAGGGATCTATCCAATCGCCTTCTAACTGGTTTCCCTGTCTCCAGGCTCTTCGCCCTCCTATTCTGTACACCCTGCAGCTGGAGTTAACTTTCTGGAGCAATACCCCAACCTTATCACTTCCCAACTTAAAATATTTTAGGGCCTGGCCACAGTGGCTCAGTGGCTGAGCATCAACCTATGAACCAGGAGGTCACGGTTAGATTCTGAGTCAGGGCACATGGCTGGGTTGTGGCCTCCATCCCCCGTGTGGGGTGAGCAGGAGGCAGCCAATCAATGATTCTCTCTCATCATTGATGTTTCTATCTCTCTCTCCCTCTCCCTTCCTCTCTGAAGTCAATAAAATTTATTTATTTATTTTTATTTTTTTAAATATATTTTCTTGATTTTTTACAGAGAGGAAGAGAGAGGGATAGAGAGTTAGAATCATGGATCAGCTGCCTCTTGCACACCCCCTAGTGGGGATGTGCCCGCAACCAAGGTACATGCCCTTGACCGGAATCAAACCTGGGACCTTCCAGTCCGCAGGCCTCCGCTCTATCCACTGAGCCAAACCGGTTTCGGCTGAAGTTAATAAAATTTATTAAAAAATAAAACAAAAGCTTTCAGGGACACCTCATTTCCTCCAAGCTGAAGTCCAGACTCCCAAGTATGCCATTCCAGCCTTTTCACAATCCAGTTCCATTCTCTCTCAAACCTCAAAATACCAACTTTCATCAGCATTCCTCACTACACTCTGTGAGAACAGGAACTTCTTGCCCAAACCAGTCAATGTTTTACAACTCTGGACTGCTGATCAGGCTATGTCCTCTGCCCGAAATGACTTCCCCGCCACCAGCAAACACCAAGTCATCCTTGGAGACCCCAGCTAACTGATGCCTCTTCTCTTGTTTTCCATCTTTTTTTTTTTTTTTCACAGAACTTCTCACTCCGATCTCCAAGGTCCCATAGTGCTGTACATGTTTTTCTTTTATAGTACTTCTCCTATTGCATTATAATTTGTTTTCTTGGCTGTCATCCCAAGTTCATTGAAGGCAGGAGGCATATTGCTAACTACGGAATCCCCAATGCCTAGCAGAGTGAAGGGTTTTCACATGCTAGTCTAAAAAATTTCCACTTTGGGTTTGCCACGGAATAGCTGCAAAACTTTGGGCAAGTCCCTTAAACCAGTGGTCGCCAACCTTTCAGACCTCATGGATCACCAGTGGTCTGTGGACCACCGGTGGGTGACTGCTGCCTGAAACTCTCAGTTACACAGTTCCCACCTTGGTAAAATGAGATAGTGTACTAAATCAGTGGTCGGCAAACTGCGGCTCGCGAGCCACATGTGGCTCACGAGCCTCGGTTTGCCGCTCTGTTGACTAATGAGTTTGCCAACCACTGTACTAAATGACCTGATTCCATCTCTGATTTTCTATCCTTTGAAGCATTACTCCAGTTTGGATGAAGTTCCCAAATTCTTAGTCACTGCTTAGTCTTTTCTACTAAACCAGGGGCTCTTTATCTTTTCAAATCTATTTTACTGATTTTTTACAGAGAGGAAGGGGGAAGGAGAGAGAGTTAGAAACATCGATGAGAGAGAAACATCCATCAGCTGCCTCCTGCACACCCCATACTGGGAATGTGCCTGTAACCAAGGTACATGCTCTTGACCAGAATTGAACGTGGGACCCTTTATCCACTGAGCTAAACCAGCCAGGGCTCTTTATCTTTATCTTTTCTTTTGGTATTGTAAATCCCTATGGGCAGACTCCTTCCAAGAACTATGTTTTTTTTTTTTTTAAATTTATTTAAATATATATATTTTATTGATTTTTTACAGAGAGGAAGGGAGAGGGATAGAGAGCTAGAAACATCGATGAGAGAGAACCATCGACCAGCTGCCTCCTGCACACCCCCTACTGGGGATGTGCCCACAACCAAGGTACATTCTCATGACTGGAATCGAACCCTGGACCCTTCAGTCCACAGACCGACGCTCTATCCACTGAGCCAAACCGGTTTCGGCAAGAGGAAGAACTATGTTTTTAAAAAGGCACAACATAATATATATATAGGATTCCAGAAAACTTCAATTATATTGAAATCATTGTCGCAATATTTTTAAAAAAAATTACAGAAATATGTGCCTTCTTTCTGCATTTAATAAAAGGAGAGTTCTAATCACTACTGTACTTATGAAGTGGTAAATGAGTAGAAATGATATCTCAAGAAATCTTCCATGACTAAAACATGATATGAAGACATGTGCTTTCTCTTAATGACCAAGTCACAGGTACTGTTGATATTACCATGGTTTGTTGCCTGCACTATAATAGAAAGAAATGGTAAAGTTCAGTTAGAGGTTAGTAAAAATCAAGTTGTAATTTTCCCCCATCCAAGTTCACATACTTCCCAAATTAAAAACTCCTGCCCTAATTTATCACTATACTTCACATTTTTATATACATACTAGAGGCCCAGTGCATGAAATTCATGCAAGGGGGGCGGTTCTCAGCCCAGCCTGCACCAGCTCCAATCTGGGACATCCCTCTCACAATCCAGGACTGCTCGCTCCCAACCATTCGAGTGCCTGCCTGCCTGCCTGATTGCCCCTAACCGCTTCTGCCTGTCAGCTTGATCACCTCCTAACCACTCCTCTGCCAGCCTGATCAACATCTAACTACTCCCCTGCTAGCCCAATTGCCCCTAACTGTCCACCCCTGCCAGCTTGGTCACCCCTAACTGCCCTCCCCTGCTGGCCTGGTCACCCCTAACTACCCTCCCTTGCTGGCCTGGTCGCCCCTAACTGCCCTCCCCCGTCAGCCTGGTCACCCCTAACTGTCCTCCCCTGCAGGCCTGGTCACCCTCAACTGCCCACCCTTGCAGGCCTGGTCTCCCACAACTGCCCTTCCCTGCAGACCTTATCCTTCCCAACTGCCCTCCTCTGCTGGCCTGGTCCCTCCCAACTGCCTTCCCCTGCTGGCCATCTTGTGGTGGCCATCTTTGACCACTTGGGGGCAGCTATCTTGTGTGTTGGAGTGACGATCAATTTGCATATCAGGTTTTTATTATATAAGATGTCATTCTACTACTAATGCAGAGCCTTCAGAGTCTTCTCAATATTTCTCTTTAAGTATGTGGATGGGGGTAGCTTGGAACATACAATTCACTTCAGAAGGAGAAAAACAGCCTTTAACATCTGGGAACTGGCCTGGTACTCACAGCTGGGATTTGGTGTTACACTGGCTTCCTAACCATACCCAATCCAGAGCAAAGCCCCATTTCCTTTAACTGGCCCCCCAAATCACCCAAAGCCCAAATCCTATAATAAATCTTTATAACACCCTCTTACTGAGATGCCCCACTGTGTCCCAAAGTGTGCGTTTTCCTTGCAGCAATGAGAAATAGACCCAAGTTGTTAAACTATACTGGTGTTCCCAGTGGTCTTTGACTGGAGGGCAGTGACATGCCACCACACAAACCTCCCACATCTTCCAGATGGCTGCCTGGATGGCTTTACACTTTCTATGGGGTTAGGGCATGAAACACAGGATGAAATATGAACACATACACCGCCCCATTATGGCACATTATACCAATTATTTGTGTGAGATCACAGGTTTTAAAGGTAGACTAGGTTTGATCCTGGCTTCCCACTTTCCTTCTGTGTGGCCTTGTACAAATTACTTCTCTGTGCCTCAGTTTTATCATCTATTAGGTTGGGAAAAAGAATCATGCCCATCTACTTTGGTTGTCCAAAAGATTAGTTAAGTATGTGTAAGTAGTTGAGGGCTGAACTGGGTACATACTGTAGTAAACGCCGTGTGAGAGCTTACTATCCTTGTGCATAGGATATTACTTATTTCTACTAGTATTAAGGGATTCCTAGTGAAGGGCATGCACTTAGTATATCAAAGAGAAAACAAAAGGTTAGGGCCTTTAGAGACTAAAGGACATAGCAAATTAGTTTAAGATTAAGGTGACCAGACGTCTCGATTTTTAACAATTTGTCCCGCGTCCCGCGGCGTTTTAAAAAAAAGTCCCAATTCTTTAAAACGCCGCGGGACGCATTGTTCAAAATCGGGACTGTCCCGCCAAAAGCGGGATGTCTGGTCACCTTATTTAAGACCTCAGAAACTCCAGCCAAGGTAAAAAAATATATATATCTAAAAACCTTTTGAGAGGTAAATCCAGGCGCCCCGAAGTCGGCGGCTCCGGGTCCGAGGCTTTCCGAGCTGCCCGAGGCCGTTCGGGCGCCCTCGCCCGGAGGCCTCGCGCACAAGATTCTCAGCCCACGCCGCAGGGCAGCCAATCAGAACGGCGAAAGCCTCGTCCTAGTGCCGCGAGGCATCCTGCGCCTCCCTCCGTGCTCCCACACTGAGCAGGCGCTTTCTGGTCGCCTAGCAACCACCTGCGCAGGGGCGGAGCCTGCGGGAGGCGGGCTTAAGCGCGCCGGTCGCGCGAGGCGCGACGCGCGACGCGCTGCAGCTTAGCGACGTCGCTTCTAACCGTCGCTTCCGAACTAAGCTTTCGCGGGACCAACTTGGCTGTACCAAGACAACCACCCGCTCCGCGGCCGTCTGGCGGTTGGAAGAATCAGGGCCCTATCCGGCTGCCGTAGCCGCCTCGTTCTAGTGGGCGGGGCCTAGGTCGGGGTGACCCCGCCAGAGCCGCGGTTGCCAGCGACATGTTCAAGGTGAGAGCGTGGAGCCGGGTCACATCTGTCACCGCTCCCTCCCGGTGTCCCGGAGCCTCTCTGGGGACCAGGCCTACTGGCCCTGAGGTTTTTCCCGCCTCCGGGCCGGCTGCATCTTGGTGCCGCGGTTCATTCACCTGTCCGCTCGGAGCCAACGGCTGCCGGGCGGAGGCGTGAGACTCCGGGGAGGGTGGGTGGGGCCATTTGGGTCGTATTCTCGTGAATAAAACACTTTGAAAAATTAAAGTACCCCCCAAAGTACCCACCCTCTCCCCGCTGTGCCCTCCTGGGTTTGTGGGTAGAATGAGGCCAACTCGGGGCTCTGCGGGGTTCGGCTTTGGTTGCTTGGCAGGGTCAGATTTCAGAACCTTGTGTATGAATGGGGGAGGGCCACCCTCTTGAGAAGGATGTGGGGGTCGCTGGCCTAGGAGAAGTTGGGGGAGGGGGGAAGCCGGAGTTTTGCTCCCCTGCTTAGTGAACATTATTTAGTGTGGACAAGTCGACCTCTTTCTTGACATTTTATAACTTCGTGTCCTTTGAAAGAAATTGACTTGTACAGTGAAAACTTTTATCGAAAATCTGCATTTTAACAAAGTTATTATTCTACTACTTAAAAAAGTAAATGATAGTCTCTATCTTGAAAAACAGATCACAAGGTACCAGAAATTTGTCTGCAAAAAGCATAACATCCATTAAATAATGCTAATGAAATTTCAGAAAGACTGCTCAAAACTTATTGAGCTCCTGCAGTGTGCTTTGGGTGCATTAATATAGGCTATCAAATCAGAATAATAGATTTTGCCTTCTTACCCTGGCCTTGCCACTTCCCGGCTGTGTGACCTTGAGCAAGTCACTTAACCTCTTTGTACTTGTTTTTCTACTAGTGAAATTGGAATAGCATGTGCCTCATAGGGTTGTTATAAGTTAGGGCAAAGCACTTGGAAGGGTTTCTGGCACATAGAGTTACCATCTAAGCATTCACTTTCATTTTGTCTTCAGGCAGCTCACAGTTTAATCAGGATGGCAGATCCCAGGCAACTTGAATTCATTTGATTACTCTGTGTTGAACACCTACCTATTATGTGCTAGAAGCTCAGCTCAGCTTTAGGGCTGCAATGACAAAGGATATGCTGTGATCAGTTTACATGGGTATCAACAATGTACTGTGTGGTAGTAAAAGGGAGAGCAAGATCTATTCTGCCTAACCAGGGCTTCTTTTTTTTTTTTTTTTTTAAAAAAAATATATTTTTTAATTGATTTTTTACAGAGAGGAAGGGAGAGGGATAGAAAGTCAGAAACATTGATGAGAGAGAAACATCGGTCATCTGCCTCTTGCACCCCCTCCACCGGGGATGTGCCCGCAATCAAGGCACATGCCCTTTCTGGAATCGAACCTGGGACCTTTTAGTCCACAGGCTGATGCTCTATCCACTGAGCCAAACCGGTTTCAGCTAACCAGGGCTTCTTAACCAGTGGTCCTCATCCCCTCAAAAGTGTTTGGATAGAATCTAGGGAGTCCCTGATGTCTGATGGGAAAATACTCTTTTTCACCAATCTCTTACTGAAATTTAGCAACTTCTATTATGAATGGAGATAACTGTCATTTATGTATTGCTGGAGAATGATCCACTGCAAGCCAGTACCTTAAAACAACTGACTTATTCTCACTGTCTGGGGGTTGGCCTGGCAGTTTTGCTGGCATGTGCCAGTGGATGAATTCAGTTGGTGGCTATATACAAGGTGGTCTTACTCCCATGTCTGGGGGCGTGGCACTCCTCAATGTGCCTAACTTGAGCTTCCTCCCATGGGTTGCTGGGTTACAAGAGGGCAGGTCTTATTGGCTTGCATCACATTTGCTGATGTCAAGACAAGTCACATGACCAACCCCAGCGTCAATGTGGTGGGGGACTCCATAAGAGCATGGATATGAGGAGGTGTGGTTCAGTAGGAGCCATTAATTTATTAAGCTGCTATAGCAACAAGTCCCAGTAGTATTAGCAGTACCTGTCACTAGTAGAAGTCCAAAACCAATGCAAGTCCCAGACTTTCCCACATCACATTACAGTTTTTATAACTTGCAATATAATTAGCGTTTTATGCAGTTAGAGGCATTACTTTGAGAAGGGGTCCAGAGGGCTCGTCAGACAGCCAAAGAACTGGCACAAAAAAGCAAGGAACCCATGGGGATTTTAGGAGAGGTTTCAAAGAGGAGACATTTAGCCGAAACCGGTTTTGCTCAGTGGATAGAGCGTCAGCCTGCCGACTGAAGGGTCCCGGGTTTGATTCTGGTCAAGGGCATGCACCTTGGTTGCAGGCACATCCCCAGTAGGGGGTGTGCAGGAGGCAGCTGATTGATGTTTCTCTCTCATCGAAGTTTCTAACTCTATCCCTCTCCCTTCCTTTCTGTAAAAAAAATAAAAAAATATATATATGTATAAAAAGAGGAGACATTTAAGTTTACTTATGAAAGGCTAGTAGGACTTTCTGAGTTGGATGAATTGGGGAACATTAACATTGGTATTCCATTGGGGGCAATGTCAGGAACTAGTTCTGCTGTGTCAAGGGAAATCCAGAGTGAGCTGAAATGATTCAAACGTGTAGTTGGAATAGAAAAGATGGAAGAAACCTTGGAGAATACCAAAATACAAGGAGTAGGCAGAGGCAGAGGAAGAGGGGAGGCCACGGATGTTGGAGAAGCAACTTTGGAGAAGTAGAAGCACAAAACGATGATGTTTAGAAAATGAAGGGAGGAAAGATTCAAGGACAGGCTATACTAGGACACTTTCAGCCGGGAAAACCCAATTGTTTAAATAGTAAGGCAAGCCGAAGCCTGTTTGGCTCAGTGGATAGAGCGTTGGCCTGTGGACTGAAAGGTCCCAGGTTCCATTCCGGTCAAGGGCATGTACCTTGGTTGCGGGCACATCCCCAGTGGGGGGTGTGCAGGAGGCAGCTGATCCTTATCGATGTTTCTAACTCTCTATCCCTCTCTCTTCCTCTCTGTAAAAAATCAATAAAATATATTAAAAAAATAAATAGTAAGGCAAGTTATCTCACACAGTCCAGAGGAAGGGTAGAGTCCTGTGAGTCACACATGTCATCAAGGACCCAGTGTCTTTGCTTGGCTTAGTAAGATTGGTTTCCCTATGGTTGCAAGATGACTTTAAGACATGAGAGAGATGACAAAACTACCATGCTTGGATTATGCTCTTTCTTCAGTCCGATTGGACCAGCTTAGATCAAGTAGCTGCCCCTGACCTTTTGCGATCGCTAAGGGAATGCTGTGCTCTGATTGGCTTAGACACAGGATCATCTCTGGATAGGGCCACTTTACCTTAATCACACAGGAGAAATGAATTCATGAACACTGTGGGGGAATGGAGACTGGATATGTAACCAGCAATCTCTATTGCAGAAAGATAAGCTAATTGGCTGAAATCCGTTTGGCTCAGTGGATAGAGCGTCAGCCTGTGGACTGGAGGGTCCCAGGTTCGATTCCAGCCAAGGGCATGTACCTTGGTTGCGGGCACATCCCCTGTAGGGGGTGTGCAGGAGGCAGCTGAACGATGTTTCTCTCTCATCCATGTTTCTAGCTCTCTATCCCTCTCCCTTCCTCTCTGTAAAAAAATCAATAATACATATATTTTTTAAAAAGAAAGATAAGCTAATTGAATTTGGAGAAGTGTTCATTGATTTGGGCAATTTGGAAAGCTTCCATGGTACATACAGGTTTACTGATGGAAGTGAAAGCTAGATTAATATGGTTGATGCTTGAGAGATGTGCAAATGTGCACAGTGTTTGATAAGTTTGATTGTCACGCTGGAGGGACATGTTGGGGCAGGATTCTAGAGTTGTCTTGTGGTTGTTGCAGTATTTAAAGATTTGGCAATGTATATGGCAGAGGGAGGAATGTGGGGAGGAAGGTTTTTAAAAAGAGAATTCCTCAGCTTTAAAAGGAGAGATAATCCCTCCCTCCTGTGAGATGGAAGGATGACAGTGATTGCAGATCAGTAGTTCTCATCTGGATGGTACCACCCCCTCTGCATACTTGGGTTGTTCTTCACATGTTTAATTTAGTTGTGTTGAACATTTATATACTGAAATATAATTCTTACAAGTCTTTCCTTTTTGTTCCCCATTATTGTTATTAAATTAGTCTACTGGTCTCTTTTTTGGATTTGTGTGTAAGTGGGTGATTAATTTTATTTAAAGACTAGAGGCCTGGTGCACAAAATTTATGTATGGGGTGGGGGTGGGAGGCTCTCAGCCCAGCCTGCACCCTCTCCAATCCGGGACTCCTTGGGGGATGTCCGACTGCCAGTCTAGACTGGCAGTTGTACATCCCTCTCACAATCCTGGACTGCTGGCTCCTAATTGCTCACCTGCCTGCCAGCCTGATCATCCCTAACTGCCCTCCCCCTGCTGGCCCGGTCACCTCTAACTTCCCCCCCACAAGCCTGGTGACCCCTCTACTGGCCTGGTTGCCCCTAACTGCCCCCCCATAGACCTAGTTACCGCTCACTGCCCCCCCCCCAGCCTAATTGTGCCCAACTGTCCCCCCCTATTGACCTGTTTGTCCTCAATTGCCCTCCCTGTCGGCCTGGTCACCCCCAACAGCCCTCCCTACTGGCCTGATAATCCCCAACTGCCCCCTCCTGCCAGCCTGGTCGCCCCATGCAGCCTTCTTGCTCAGTCTTTTGGTCATCCCTTGGGCTGGCCCTGGGTGGCTGGGCAGCTGCCATCTGCGGCTTGCCTGCACCTCGGGTTGGCCCTGGGCAGCTGGGGGGCTGAGGAGACTGGGGAACTCTGGAGTCTGGTGCGCAGAGCAGCCGGGCCTGCCCATGCTGCGCATCTGCTGCCCTGGTGGGGCTGAGGGGACTTGGTGCCACCATCTTTGAGAGCGTGACAGTCAATTAGCATATTCCCTCCTTATGGGTTGTGTGGTGCCGCCATGTTTGTGAGGGTGTGACAGTCAATTAGCATATTCCCCTTTATTAGATTGGCTAGCAAAAGAATTACTTTGCCTAGCTGGCTTGGCTCAGTGGATCGAGCATTGGCCTGCAGACTGAAGGGGTTTGATTCTCGTCAAGGTCATGTACCTCAGTTGCAAGTTCTTCCCCGGCTCTGGGCCCTGATTGGGGCACGTGCAGGAAACAACCAATCAATGTGTTTCTCTCACATTGATATTTCTCTGTGTCTTTCCCTCTCTCTGAAAATCAATGGGAAAAAAACCCTGGGTGAGGATTTAAAAAATTACATTAAAAATATTTGTCATAAAATGGTGGTGTTAGGTAGACATAATAGTGGAGAACCAGTGCTTCTCAAACTGTAATGTGCATGCAACTCTTCTTAAAATGCAGCTTCTGATTCAGTAGGTGAGGGCTCAGATTCTCCATTAAATAAATCCTCACCCGAGGGTATCTTTATTGATTTGAGAGAGAGAATGAGATCGATTGGTTGCCTCCGTATGGGCCCCAGCTGGGACCAAATCTGCAACCTATCTTTGTGTCCTGACTGGGAATCGAACCCAAGACCCCGCCAAGGCAGATTCTCTATTTTAAGCAAGCTCCTGGCTGATATAGAGGCTGCTGGTCCCCCATCATGCTTTAAATAGCAAGAACTGAGGCAACTTGGTAGATGAATAGTTTCTTGTGTTTTCTAGGTGAGTAACTTTATGACTAAGGTGGGGTTTGGAAGAGCACTGACCAAGGAGCAAAAGAGATAAGTGAGAGGCTGAGAGCTGCTAGGGCAGGTGTATCATGATTGTAACCCGGGAGTGGGGACAGAGCAAACAGTGGAATTGATTTGGGTTTGGGCGTTATCAGTTTGGGTCACCTAGGACCTGAGGGCAAGGGAGTTGATAGTATAGGTGTTGGTGGGAAAAGCACAGTGTGTGTGACTAGTTCCGTACATATACAATTAAATATTTGAACTGGAACCGGTTTTGATCTTGCTGTTCATCTTTAGGCCAGCAGAGGGCACTGGTGGATTATAAAACGTTTGAAAAGCTGCTCAGTATTTGCATTTTATTGCAAGAAGCAGCTTTTCAGGGTGCTGCTTCAGGAAGCTCAAATGTGGAATACATACACCCAATCCCCAGATTCACATTACTAGATTTCATTCATTACACATGCTTATCATGGTCCACCTATGAGCTGGGCACTGTGCTGTACCCTGGCGGCTACAAATGAAAAGACCTAGTTCTTCCTGGGAGTCTCCAAATTTGGCCACACATCATAATGAGTCAAGGGACAAATAGTTTCCAGGGGCCTGGCCACAGATCATATTTAGTTTATAAGTGAGGTCCAGGAATCTCTCTCTAGTTTTGAGACAACAAAAATCCCCAGGTGACAGTGAAACTCCCATTTCAGGATCTCACAATGCTGTTAGCAGCACAAACACAAACAGCCCATTCTAATGCAGTGGGGTAAGTGCTCTAATGTAAAAGTGTTGGGGAAATACAGAGCAGTGGATCTCAATCTTTTAAAAAACTATATATATTTTATTGATTTTTTACCAAGAGGAAGGGAGAGGGATAGAGTTAGAAACATCGATGAGAAACATCGATCATCTGCCTCCTGCACACCTCCTACTGGGGATATGCCCGCAACCAAGGTACATGCCGGGAATCGAACCTGGGACCCTTCAGTCTGCAGGCCAAAGCTAGAGTCTAACCACTTAGAAACCCGGTTAGGGCTGGATCTCAATCTTGACTGCACATTAGAACCACCTGGGGGGCTTCTATAAGTCTTGTTGCCCCAGTTGCACCCAGACCAAGGCCATTAGGATCTCTAGGGTTGGGATCTAGGCATCTAGGTTTTAGACCTGCAGCCAACTTTGAGAACCACTGACTTAAGGAGCAAACACCAGCAGGGGGCATCAGGATACTTGGCAGAGGAGACTGTGCTTGGGTTGACCTTAGAGGCTGGCAGACAAGGTCGGAAGGGCCTGCCAAGCAGAGCAGAAAAGTGCTCCCAAGGACACAGGAGTGGGAATTCAGCGGAACGTGGGCAGGGTACCAACGTTCTCTGTGCTGTGTCCTCACCCGTAAAACACCATGAGACTAGCACCCACCTCAAATTGTTATGTGGATTAAATGAACTCAGGCCTAAAGCTTAGCATGGTGCTTGGCACAAAGCAAGTCTCAATAAATGTGAGCTTTTAGTAACCTTTACTTGGCCTCTTAACTTTTGATTGGCTGTAGGAGGTTGTCATAGCATTTTTTCCCCTTTTTATTAAAAAAAAATAATATATATATATATATATATATATATATATATATATATTTTTTTTTTTTTTATTGATTTTTTTACAGAGAGGAAGGGAGAAGGATAGATGAAAGAGAATCATCAACCAGCTGCCTCTTGCACACCCCCCACTGGGGATGTGCCCGCAGCTGAGGTACATGCCTTTGACCGGAATCGAACCCAGGACCTTTCAGTCCACAGGCCGATGCTCTATCCATTGAGCCAAACCGGTTTTGGCTCCCCTTTTTATTTACAGTAGTGTTATGGTGGTACATGTTCTTGATGCTTTCCGAAAGTATTTATTCAAAACTTGGTAGTTGAATGGATGTGGCAGAGGAGAGAGAAGGAGAATTTTCAAGCTTTTGGCTTGGAAAATTCGGTGGCTGTTAGAACCATTCACTGACATGGGAGAGTGGAAGAAGGCCGAGTTTGGTTTGGTGAAGATGATACTTTGATTTTGAAGAAGTTGTGCTTATTGAAATATCTGTGGACAGTAAGAGGTGAGATTCAGGTGGCATGGAACCCAGAGGTACGGAGTTTTCATGAGAGAGATGTGAGCTGGAGATGGGAGAATCCTCAGATGTTTTGACTTGAGAAGAGGAAATACAGTGAAGGCTGTATGTATCAGTTCCTTCGGTAAGGACAGAGATGTCACTTGTACTCACAGCGCTATTCAGAGGAACCTGAGGTGACCATATTTTGGGCTGTAGAGCATTATTACCTCACATATTCTTTGTGGCTGTTTGGTCTTTTAAAATATATATTTTTTATTGATTTCACAGAGGAAGGGAGAGAGAGAGAGAAACATCAATGATGAGAGAATCATTGATTGGCTGCCTCCTGCACATCCCACACTGGCAATCGAACCCACAGCCCATGCATCCCTAACCAGGAATCGAACCGTGACCTCCTGGTTCATAGGTCGACGCTCAACCACTGTTTGGTCTTGATGTAAATGCCTTTATTGCCTATCTTACTTTCTGAAATTAATTTCCTTACCATGAATAATATGTTACTGGTACAAACTGAGGGGAGAATTACACTGCTAAATAGAACGGAATATCATCTGTAAACTGGAAAAGAAATACTGTAACTTCACTTTACTTGATTATTATTTTAATGCCACATATTATGGGAGATAATATAGATCCCCCCCTTACAATTTAAGCATCTCTGAGGCGATTCTCCATGAGGAATTCTAGTGAATACATTTTTCCTCACATAAATACCTATTTATGTGAAGAAGTAATTGGATGTTTTTCCCTTTTTACCCTTCAAAGATGTTGGGCGGTAGATCACAAAGAAGAAAAAACAGTTGTAGTGTTTCTGGTCTCTGAGTGACCTTAATGAGGTCTCTTTATCTCGGAGTCCCTTTATCAAGGTTCTGTGGGGACAGTAACATGCCCCTCCATATCACACAGGACATTTGGGAGGTTCACATGAGACAGTGTATGTGAAAAGCACAGTAAAGCACAAAGCACAGTGTGAATGTAAAGTGTTTTCATTCCTGCAGCACGCCTGTCCACTGAAGTGATCTGGAGTTTCAGGTCAGCACTGTGGCCTTAGGACTGGGTAAAGTAGACCAGCCCTGGCCAGTGTGGCTCAGTTGGCTGGAGTGTCATCATCATCATCATCCTGTGTACCAAAGGGTCTCGGGTTTGATTCCCAATCAGGGCAGTTGTGGTTGATTCCTGGTTGGGGCACATGCAGGAGGCAACCGATTATGTTTTTCTCTCTGTCTCTGTCTCTATCTCTGTCTCTTTCTCTCTCTTTCCCCATTCCTCACTCCCTTCCTCTTCTTTCCTCCCCCTTCCTCTCTCTAAAACTCAATTAAAAAAATAATTAAGTCGCAGACCCCCTCTACCCTTTAAAAAAAAGTTGATCAGACTTGGATAAACTTACGTCTCATACGGAACTGACTTCTGCTTAGGCCACTGTAACACACTCTTCCATCTACTTCTAAAATGCAAATAGCCTCTCATGCAGCTAACACTGGAAGAGGATGCAGAAGTAGATGAATTATTCCTTAAAAGAATGGGGTTGAGGGGCAGAGACAAAATGGAGAACAGTAGATAATACCCTAGACATTTTTGATAAATGAATTTATTACCCCATGAGACATATGCATATTTGTAGACTTTTATGATATAAAGGTTTAATTTATAATCTGTATGTATATGTGCTCCACACCCATGTCCTTTCTAGACTAAACTGGAACTTCTCAGAGGCTAGGAAATGAATTTTGATATTTATTTGTGTGGTACATTTAAAATTAATTGCAAGTAACTAGATTTATAAGAAATCTATAAGAAAAAAAACCCCAAAAAACAAAAAACCCCACCATAGCAAATATGTGTATCTATTTCAAAAATTTGAGAGTTATTTGTAATATGACAGAAGGTACCAAAAGGTTTTCTTAAAATGAAAGAATTAAAAGTGTTTATATCAGTTGATTTTTCTGTAATAATGCTTAAGTGGAATTTTAGAGTTAGTTCATATAACATGAAACTAGGCAGATATTTTCAGGGGAAATCTCAGTCTAAAGATATATCTTTGAACTTGGAAGTCGTTTGTTTTTTTTTTTTCTTTCTGATTTTTTCTTAATTTTTGCATGGCTTCATGTCAGTTTTATTAGAAAGCTTGAACAGTACCAGTTTCTGCCTCCTGCATGCCCCACATGGGATGGAGCCCACACATGTGTCCTGATTGGGAATCGAACCGTGACCTCCTGGTTCATAGGTCAGTGTTCAACCACTGAGCCACACCTGCTGGGCTTAATGTAGTGAGTTTTAAAACTTGTGTTCATTGTTCACAAAAACTTGTATACACAAGAATTTAGTGGAAGGGTTGCAGAGTTTTCAATATGCTGAGAGCCTGTGACTTTGAATATTAAGCTGTATCTTCAGGATAATAGCATTACAGATAGGACAGTTGTGTTTTGAATGAATATTGTCTTAAAGGCACTTTAAGTACACTCACCCTTTGTTTGTCTACTTCTTTCTGACTCGTTAAAGCAATGTAGTATGTTTTATTCAGAGCCCCCCCACACTGGCTCCAACTTCAAGATGTCTTTAGTTGGGTGAGGATGAGGAGCCTTCTGTGGGAGCTAGAGACAGAGTCACAAGTGCAAGTTCAATGCTTTAGGGAGGGGTATCCAGTGGTCTGATTTTTTCAGATATGTCTATTCATTCCTTTGAATGGTCTTTTAAAATAGGATATATGAAAATAACAAGGTACATTTTTCTTTCCCCCCATTCCACAAATGCCAGTCCTTTCTAAGTAACAGCCTGTCTCCTTTATGCTTGAAATGAACGGCCACTAGAGGGGCCGCTTCACGTGTTGCATTGTGAAACAGGATAAACTGGTTAGTAAGTGAGCACCAAGCGATAGGGGAACTCCAACAAGTTTACTTAAATCCTCTGATGATGGCTTGCCTCACTTGGCTAATATTTATTCTGAACCGGAATTGTTGTAACCAAAGGACTTGTATGCATGCATATTAGCATAACCAATGGACACAGACCCTGGGGCGGTGGGGGCTTACCCGGGGTGGGAATGGCTGGGTGGGGAGTGTCAATTGGGGGAAAAGGAGACATATGTAAGACTTTAGACAATAAAAAATAAATAAAGTTACTGAACATCTAAAAAAATTGTTGTATATAGTACAAATACTGACTTGTTTTTGTTCCTATTTTATTTTTAAAATTATTTTTATTTCTTTTTTAAAAAAATTACCTTTATTGTTGAAAGTATTGTGATTGTCCCCTCTTCCCCCTCACAGACCCCTTCCCCCCTGCTCCCACCAAGCTATTGACTATGTCCATGGGTTATGTCTGTAAGTTCTTATTCTAGCAGTAAGTTTCATTATGAATCCAGATTATTGTAGCTGAATTGAGCCTAGCCCATGATTTATTTTTTCAAAAAACATTTAGGTTCTCTTTTCCTTACAGATGAAAAGCCAGTCACTGTCTGCGATGAGGTGCAAGGCAGTTGTGGCCAGTGACTTAGGCCTTCTCTGTGCGCACAGCGGCCTGCTAGGAAACGAAACCAATAAGGAAACGCTCTCTGTACACTCAGCGATCTCTTAGGAAAGAACCCTAGATAGACTTCACTCTGACAGAATAGCTCTTCCTCTTAGAAAATGTAGATTTTTTTTTTAGTTGCTTGAAAATATAGCAGTATTCGAAAGGCAAGCCTTGAAGTAAATGTTCCCTTGTGATTTTTTCTCCCCCAACCTATGTTCCCTCAACTCAGAAAAGAATGAGAGGATTTTGAGATACTATTTCTATACACACACACAAACACACACACACACACACACACACATATACACATATGTGTGTATATGTATATATATATATATATGAGATTTAAGTAAGCAGTGGTAAACTTTTGTCTGAATGAGGAAGTTCAAAAATATTTGAAACATGGTCCATTACTTGTCATCTGTGTTCCCATTGTGTGAAGCCAGTACAGCCTAACCAGATGACTCAAAATCTGTCTGAAGAAATAATTATCTCATTCTTTGCCCCTGAGGTTTCTTCCTTCCTGTTTATCAGACAACTTTCTGACTTCTTGTGTGAATTTAATAAAATCTGATAAGTATTTTTAATGAGTAGGAAGTGGAATGATTACAGATGAAACATCATTTCTTTGCTTTGCGGACCTCATTTTGTGGAGAATTCTGCTTTCTAAAGATAAAATAGAAGTTGGTCTTCTGTAAGAAAAAGGTAAACGTTAATCTCGAAAACAGCCTCATTTTTTTTTCTTTAGTCATCTCTAGATCACACTAGGGAATATCCACTACTCTAGTACAGAATTGAAAGTTTGTCATAAAATACTTCCGTGTTTGTCATAGTTAGAACACAGTTCTTTTTGTTAGTTCAAGTTTGAATTCTTAAAATGTTGGCTTCATAATCCCTTTACTGTGGGACAGATTGAAGTGACTGTGGTTTGTATTGTTGAAGTATAAGTGCTCCCAATTGTATACATTCAAATGAGTGTCCATTAAAACAGTTGTTTTGAGAGGACAGATTTAATTATTCTGTCAATATATTTCTTCCAAACACACTGTCACTGATCAATATAATTATTCCAAAAATATCATCACTGATAAAACATTTTCCCCATCTTTTGGTGTTACTGTCATACTTTGTGGTAAATTCTTTCCTTTGAACCCTCACCTGATTTTTAGAGAGAGTGGGAGAGAGAGGGAAAGACAGAGAGAAATAGCAATGTGAGAGAAACATAGCAGTTGGTTGCCTCCTGCACGCCCCCCCCCCCCAAACCAGGGCCCAGGCAGGGGAGAAGCCTACAACCAAGGTACCTGCCCTTGAGTTGAATGGAACCCAGGACCCTTCTGTTTGCAGGCTTATGCTTTATCCACTGAGCAAAACCATAGGGCATAAATTCTTTATAATATCTTCAGGAGCCAGCCATTTTTGTTTTTTTTTTTGCATAGCCCAAACAAATCAGTATTTATTGTAAAAACTTAAGGAATTATAGTCTCATTTTTACTCATTTCTTGGCATACTTTTATATTATACCCTCAGTTGGACATTTTTTTAAAAACCTCACAAATCCCCCCCTTTTAAACAAATACCATTTTCTCATTTTTATTTCAAATATATTGAGACAGATTTACTTATAAACTGAAAATTTGATCTGAAGGCATTTATAAATAGAAAACATATTTGATCACATATTGAAAGTAAATTTCTTTTACAAATTTGTTATATAAATACTTGCAATAAATTTTGACTCAATATATGATCTATCAAGATTACTACTTTGAAGAAAAAAATACTTTTTTTTGAGGGGACGTACTGTTTATTTTTCTTCCTGGCTGCGTTGACTTTTTTTCTTTTTTACCATCTTAACCATTTTGTTTGTTTTAGTTCCATATATTTTTTTATTGTGCTAAAAACTTACTTACATAAGATTTACCATCTTGGTCATCTTAAGTGTACAATTCAGTAGTGTTAACTATATTTACATTGATGTAGAAAAGAGCTCCAGCCGAAACCGGTTTGGCTCAATGGATAGAGCATCGGCTTGGGGACTGAAAGGTCCTGGGTTCGATTCTGGTCAAGGGCATGTACCTTGGTTGCGGGCATATCCCCAATAGGGGGTGTGCAAGAGGCAGCTGATCGATGACTCTCTCATTGATGTTTCTAACTCTCTATCTCTCTCCCTTCCCCTCTGTACAAAATCAATAAAATATATTTTTAAAAAATGCATTATCATATTTAAAAAGAAAAGAATAGAAAAGAGCTCCAGAACTGTTTCTTCTTGCCAAACTGAAACTCTATACACATAAAACAACTCCCATTTCCTCCTTCCCCCACTCCTGGTAACCACCATTTACTTCCTGTTTCTGTGAATTTTACTGTATTAAATACCTCATGCAGATGAAATGATGCAGTATTTTGCGTCTGGCTTCTTCACTTAGCATAATGTCCTCAAGATCCTAATATTCCATTGTATGTATATACCACATTTTCTTTACCTGTTTATCTTTCTGTGGACCCGGGTTGCTTCCCCCCTTTTTTTAGTCCTCACCTGAGGATATATTTTTATTGATTTGAGAGAGAGAGGAAGTGGGGGGGGGGTGGAGAGAGAGAGAAACATCTATGTAAGAGAGAAACATTGATCCGTTGCCTCCTGAACCCACAACATAGGTATGTGCCCTGACCTAGGATTGAATCCACAACCATTTGGTGTATGGGCTGACTCCCAACCAACTGAGTCTTAACTTTGGAAACCAGCCAGGGCTTGCTTCTACCTTTTGGCTATTGTAAATAATGAACATGGATGTGCAAATATGTCCTCGAGACCCTGCTTTCAGTTCTTTTGGATAAATACCCAGAAGTGGAATTGCTGGATCATATGGTAATTTTATTTTTACTTTTTGGAGGAAGCTCCATGCTGTTTTCCAGCCTCACCAATAGTGCACGAGGGTTCCAGTTTCTATCCTTGCCAACACTTGTTATTTTCTATGTGTTTTTTTAAGTATATATTTTTATTGATTTCAAAGAGGAAGGGAGAGGGGGAGAGAAATAGAAACATCAATGATGAGAGAGAATCATCGACTGGCTGCCTTTTGCACATCCCACAATGGGGATTGAGCCTGGGCATGTGCCTCCACCGGGAATCCAGCCGTGACCTCCAGGTTCATAGGGGTCAACAACACTTAGCCACTGAGCCATGCCAGCCACGCTGTTTTTTGTTGTTTGTTTTGTTTTGTTTTATAGTGACCATCCTAAGGGATGTGAGGTGAGAAAATACCTATTTAAAAATTGTATAAGTAATACTGAAATAACTTTTCTTTGAGAAAAATTAAAACAGTGCAGTTAAGGTAATTATCAGGTTTCCATTGTCCGCTTCCCTCTGACCCCCTTCTCAGAGAAAGCCTGTTACCAGTCTGGCATGTGGCCCTCCAGATGAGACAGGCTTGTTACATAAGATGTAGGTCCTGTACTGAATGCTCCTTTTGAGGGTAAGGGCAAATTATTTCGGTGTATCAAGAATATGGACTCATTTAGTTTCTGTATTTTTAATTCAATTTATGACACTTTACTAAGGACAACAATGTAGCCTGATTTGGGCATAATTGTTGATTGTTTGAATTATTTTTTTTACCCTAAATTCTTTCACATAGTTTATTTTTGTTTTATGTTCTTTTTTTTAGAACAAGAATAAACTCAGCTATATTGTTAGTTTTCAAAGACCTTTTTAAAAATAAATCCACTTCATATTTTTAATTATTAAATAACTGAAAAGAATCAGATTAAAAGCATTTTGTTTTTCCATGGAAAATGCTTTCCTATGGAAATTATTGCAGAAAAGGTTGATTGAAGATCAGTGAACCAGTGTAACATGGTGGGCGAAACATACTTGTGCCTCATTTCCTATAAATAGGGGAATATCTAATATTAGATGGTGTTTATTTTTAATATATTTTATTGATGTTTTACAGAGAGGAAGGGAAAGGGATAGAGAGTTAGAAACATCGATGAGAGAGAAACATTGACCAGCTGCCTCCTGTACACTCCCTACTGGGGATGTGCCCGCAACCAAGGTACATGCCCTTGACCGGAATCGAACCTGGTACCTTTCAGTCCACAGGCCGATGCTCTATCCATTGATGCCAAACCGGTTAGGGCAAATGGCATTGTTTAAAAATGTCCCCAAATACATTTATTTCCTAAAGTGGTAGATATAAAAATGATCTTTTGCAATGACTTTGGAAACAGCTGTACATTTTAATGTACAGGTTTTATAAGAGCTAAAATGCAATAATTAAAGCATTAGATTGCTCTGGCCCGGTGGCTCAGTTAGTTGAGCGTCATCCTGTACACCAAAAGGTTGCGGGTTTGATTCTCATTCAGGGTACATACCTAGGTTGCAGGTTCAATCCCAGGTTGGGGCTCATACAGAAGGCAGCTGATTGATGTTTCTCTCTCTTTGTCTCTCCCCCTCCCTCTTTCCCTCTCTCTCTAAAAATTAATAAAAATTTAATAAAAGTATATCCTTAGGTGAGAATTTTTAAAAATTAGATTTATTTATGCAATTTTTGATACCAAAGTATTTTGAATGGATTATCCTCGAAACCCTATCTGACCTTGATTATATATGTACAGTGGAACCTCGTTTCTCAAACTGAATTCATTCTGGAAAGCTAGTCAAAAACCAAATCATTTTTTCCCATTAGAAATAATGTAAATTGAATTAATCTGTTCCAAGCCCCTCAAATAATTCCAAGTTTTAACTTTTCTTTTAAAAATATAAATTTTTTTACAGAGAGGAAGAGAGAGGGATAGAGAGTTAGAAACACTGTTGAAAGAAACATCCATCAGCTGTCTCCTGCACACCCCCTCCTGGGGATGTGCCCACAACCAAGGTACATGCCTTTGACTGGAATTGAACCCAGGACCCTTTGGTCTGCAGGCTGAGCTCTATCCACTGAGACAAACCGGTTAGGGCCTTTCTTAAGAAAAAATAAATAAATTAAAAAAAAAATATATATATATATATATATATTGATTTCAGAGAGGAAGGAATAGGGAGAGAGAGAGAAACATCAGTGATGAGAGAGAATCATTGATCTGCTGCCTCCTACACACCCCACACTGGGGATCGAACCTGCAACCTGGGCATGTACCCTGACTGGGAATCAAACCTTGACCTCCTGGTTCATAGGTTGGTGCTCAACCACTGAGCTGCCAGGCTTAGCCTTTCTTATGTACAATACATGTCTGTTGTACTGTTAAATCTGTAAATAAACACTTTAAAGACAAAAAGGACATGAAATATAAATGAAAATTTAACAAAAAGGAAAGGAAATGTACAGTAAAAAATGAAAAATTTCTAATAATTGTAAGCAGCAACAAAAGCAAAACAAAAAACAAACAAACAAACAAACAAACAAAAACCGAAAATATTCACAGCTCCCTATCCTGATATTTTAACAGGGGTAAACTGACTCATATTTGCACATTCTCTCCTTTGCTTGTCACCTGAGAGATGCATGACTCATCATACAGGTATCAACATGAAAGAGTTGTGAGGTTGAGAAGCAAATTGTTGGAGATAAGAGATGCTCGAGAAATGAAATTCCACTGTATATATTTTAATCCTCACCGGAGGATATCTTTTCTATCAATTTCTAGAGAGAATTGAAGTGACAGGAAGAGACAGAGAGAAAAACATCGATGTGGGAGAGACACGTTGACTGGTTGCCTCCAGCATGCACTCTGACCCAGCTGCAGGTCAAGCCTACAGCCTAGGTATGTGCCCTTGGTTGGTGTTGAACCTGGGACCTTTCAGTCAGCAGGCCAAAGTTCTATCCACTGAGTCAGACCAGCCAGGGCTCTGGCCTTGATATTAAAAGGGGACTTTTTGATTACGAATGTACTTGATCTTAAAGTAGCAGCCATGGTTTATGATTGCCTATTTTTGCTCCGTAGAGCAATCGAATCTGCTCATGGGTGAAGCTGAACAGATTGTGACGTGTCAGAAATCTTTTTGTTGCTCCTCTTTACAGCAGCTATTCCTGGAGACACTGAGTCTTGACATTGGTCTGTTGATTGCTAAAAAATAGAAGCGAGGGTGGCCGGAAGGCATGCATAAGCTTTCTGCTTGTTGATTCCGCCTTTTCTCAGCAGTTGTTTCCCAGAATTTCTAGTTGCGGCACATTATGCCCTTTTCTTTGTTACTCCTGCCCCTCGTCTGTTAGTGCACTTCCACGGGTGACGTGATTATTTGTTTATCCGCTTTATTGGACTGCGGAGGCCGTGACCGCATCTTATTGTTTGTGAAGTTTGTTTTCATTAAAGAGTTGCTTTGATGTTGTTCTTTGACTGTGTGGCTTGCACAGCCATTAGATGAGGTAGGGAAACTCAGAGAAAAACAGGTTTTGGAGAAAGAAAATTCATGATGAGGAAGCAATTGAAAAACCCGGTGAAGATGTCCATGGGGAGTTAAACATACAAGCCTGAGACAGGGAGAGGCCCGGTCGGGAATACTGATTTAGGCATCAATAACATACGATTAGAGTTAAAGACTTAGATATAAGTGAAATTGGCTCTGGAGTGAGAAAAGGAGAGGGCTTGAGAAGAGGGTTAAGAACTCCTCAACCTTGAGGAGATGGACAGAGGAAGAAAAGGCCCAGAAGGAGAGTGAAAGAGTGCCCTACAAAGCTTGTGGAATGGCCCTACCTGGTTTGGCTCAGTGGATAGAGCATCGGCCTAGGGACTGAAAGGTCCCGGGTTCGATTCCGGTCACGGGCATGTACCGTGGTTGCTGGCACATCCCCAGTAGGGGGTGTGCAAGAGGCAGCTGATTGATAACTCTCTCTCATCGATGTTTCTAACTCTCTATCCCTCTCACTTTCTCTCTGTAAAAAATCAATAAAAATATATTTAAAAAAAAAAAAAGAAAAAAAGGAAAAAAAAAGAAAAGTGCACAGCTCCTCAGTGAATTTTACAAATTGACCATCCTGGTGTATCTGGCGCTCTAGAAGCCCTCGTCAATGTAAGAATCGTCCAAGCCTGTAGAGAATATTCATGATTTTATTTGAGCTAAACTGCGGGCAATTACTACTGGGAGGCGAAATCTCAACAAATTGAGCAAGTGCTCCTGAAAATGGCAGTTTTAGCACTTATTTTAGACATCAGCATCCATGGGTGGTGGATTGGGGAGGCGGTAGGAAGCAAAGTGCTGCTTTTTAAAACCTGCACACTTTCCTGAGGGTATCCCTGCGCATTTTAACAGCCTTTCCCTTTTCTTTTTTCTTTTTCTTTTTAAATATATTTTATTGATTTTTTACAGAGAGGAAGGGAGAGGGAGTCGTGTTTTTTTTTTTTTTTTTTTTTTTGTGGAGAGCCTGTGGGAAGCTGGAAGGTGACTGCGGAGGGGGCTGTGTTGGAGACCTGTGGACGCAGTTCTTGCTGTTGAGTGGGAATGAGGGCGGACTCCAGGGATAGACTAACAGGAGAAGTGGAAGAAGAAAACAACTTGGGCAAAAAAGGGCTTAGCAGGCTTAGCCCAATATTAAAACAAGAACAGTGGAAAGAGGGAGAGATAAAGTAGAAATTAATAATTAAGAATCCAATACAGCCCTGACCGGTTTGGCTCAGTGGATAGAGCGTCAGTCCATGGACTAAAGGGTCCCAGGCTTGAATCCTGTCAAGAGCATGTATCTTGGTTGCAGGTACATCCCCAGTAGGGGGTGTGAAGGAGGCAGCTGATCGATGTTTTTCTTTCATCGATGTTTCTAACTCTCTATCCTTCTCCCTTCCTCTCTAAAAAAATCAAAAAAATGTATTTAAATTTTTTTTTTAAAGAATCCTATACATTGTTAAATTTTGAAAGTAAACAAGTTGAGATTGAAAATAAAAGATGGCTCTGATTGGTTTGACTCAGTGGATAGAGCATTGGCCTGCGGACTGAGGGGTCCCAGGTTCAATTCCGGTCAAGGGCATGTACCTTGGTTGCGGGCACATCCCCAGTGGGGCTGTGCAGGAGGCAGCTGATGGATGTTTCTCTCTCATCGATGTTTCTGTCTATCCCCCTCCCTTCCTCTCTGTAAAAAATCAATAAAAATATATTTTCAAAAAAGATGAACAGGAGCATTTAAAAAGTAGAAATCTGAATTAAAATGATAGGCAGCTGTGGAATGAAAAGTGAAATATGTAGAAAGTACATAGGATTAAGGATGGAAAGCGGGAATCAAGACTTAAGGAGGTCAGCATAAGACATTACACTAAAGGAGGATGGCGATAGGGGTCAGTATGAACCTCAAATGCTCAACAGGGAGCGAAAAAGGGGATGGCAGCTATTACCCAGGAGGGAGGGAATCAGAGACAAAGTCCAGGGCAGGGCCGCCCGGCTCAGTGGAAAGTCCCCAGCTCCAGTAGTGTTGTTAGTACATCTCAGACAGACTCAGAGGGCAGAGAGCACGGAGCTCACACCTCCAGATACCAGCGGCCTAGGCTCTCTCCTGTGGGGCAGGGAGGGACTCCACTAACTGTGTCAGCAGTAGCTGGCCAACCTTTAACCTGGAAGCAAAAGAAATTTTTAAAATATATTTTACTGATTTTTAAAAAAAATATATTTTATTGATTTTTTACAGAGAGGAAGGGAGAGGGAGAGAGAGTTAGAAATGTCGATGAGAGAGAAACATCGACCAGCTGCCTCTTGCACACCCCCTACTGGGGATGTGCCCACAACCAAGGTACATGCCCTAGACCGGAATCGAACCTGGGACCTTTCAGTCCACAGGCCAACGCTCTATCCACTGAGCCAAACCGGTTAGGGCAGCAAAAGAAATTTGTAGCAATATTTTCTTGAAATGAAGACCTTTCAAGATGAACACATAATACTTTCAGAATGTGTTAATTATTTTAAAAGCAGGTGAAGTAATAACCACTTAAAAAATAACTTCTAGCTCTTTATTTGCTTCTGAAATATGGGGATTTCCTTTTTGTGTGTGTGACTCTAGGCATGCATTGCCACAGACATTTTTGTTCTGGTCTATTTGTGTTTTGTGAGTATTCAGAACAGCCTAGTCTTTCACATTACAGGCACTACAAATCTCAGCGCTGTGATTCCCATGAAGCTGAATCATGCCAAAGTACATAGAATAAGTCAACTACTTATTTATATTTCACCTCTCTTCTGTCCATTTAGGCAGGCAATAAACAGTTAGTCAGCATTTGGTATGTGTGAGGCAGTCATGGGCCCTAGAAATACACAGTAAGACATGACCCTATCCCGAAAGGGCTTCCAATCTGGTAGAGAGAACTTGATAAGCATGCATAAATGGACAGATAAGAAAAGCAATGAATCTCCCTGCTCTTAGACAAGTTGTGCCGAAAGATAAAGCAAGTAGAGAACATTCTAAGCAGAGGACTCAGCATGTGGGAACCCATGAAGCTGGGAAACAGCATGGGAGAAATATAAGGAATTCAAGTTTTGTGGGAGAAGGCAGAATGACAGAGAGCAGGTTAGAGAAGGCGGTGGGGGTGAAATTATAATGGACGTTGTTTGACCCACATGCAAGTGCTAGGTGACGAGTTCCAAAGGATCTCAAATAAGGGTAGAAGATAATCAATCAGGTTTGTAGTTTACAAAGACCGTTCTTTCACAGTGCGGTGGTTCAAGCCATCAGAGGCCAGGTGAGCAGTGAGAATGCCGCTAAACAATCCAGGAAAGAAGTGAGGGCCAATCTACAGGAGGGGATGGAGAAAGGGAATTGAGGTCATTCAGTAGGCCGAATTAAGAGGACTTAATGACCAGTAGAATGGGATGGCAGTGAAAGATGACCTCAGAGTTTCTGATTAGGTGTTCTGGCTGGGTGATAGCACCATCCCTGAGAAAGTCGAGAAGAGGTAAGTATAGGGGATTATCGCTATGTAAGTATAGGGGATTATTGAGAAAAAGCTTTCTGACTTGATTCCACAGCACACATCCACGCATCGGGCCTAGTGTGGACTGGAGGCACAGATAAGATCCCGATGAGTTGGTTTTGGACATTCTTTTTTTTTTTTTTAAATATATTTTATTGATTTTGTACAGAGAGGAAGGGAGAGAAATAGAGAGTTAGAAACATCGATGAGAGAGAGTCATCGATCAGCTGCCTCTTGCACACCCCTACTGGGGATGTGCCCACAACCAAGGCACATGCCCCTGACCGGAATTGAACCCGGGTCCCTTCAGTCCCCAAGCCGACGCTCTATCCATTGAACCAAACCGGTCTCGGCGTTTTGGACATTCTTGATCTGGGAAGCTTGTGTCCTATCCGAGTGGAAATGTCCAGAAGTCATAGGGTGAGTGAGTTGGTAGCTCAGGAGAGAGTACTGGCTCGGCATTGTATATCTGGAAGTCACTGGGCATGAGTGACCCCCCAATCAGGGAGAGCAAGGCACAGAAAGAGACTGAGTTTGGGAACGGAGATCTGGAAACCAGCTCTGGATGGGAATGGGAAGAGGGAGCTTCTGAGAGTTTGATTAGCAGAATTACAGGCATAATCTTCACTCTATTCAATGAATTACTAGGTGAGAACATGAAAAACTCCTTCCCTTGTTGGCTGTGTGTGTGTGTGTGTGTGTGTGTGTGTGTAATTTATTTTATTTGAAAGGCCAAGTGGAAAAACTTAGAAACTACTGTCTTTGGGAAATCAAGATAAAGGTGACCTGAAATGTTAAGTCCATGAAAACATGTTTTTCAGGCAGGAGTGGCTGAGGTTAGGAACATGCTTATGTTGTGCACATTCATTTCATAACATTGAGATAAGGCTCAAGATTGCTTCTGTGTTTCAGGTAATCCAGAGGTCCGTGGGGCCAGCCAGTCTGAGTCTACTCACCTTCAAAGTCTATGCATCACAGAAAAAGGACGCAACTCACAAAGCTACTGTGAAGGTTAATGAGGTGACATGCTGTTCTTGTTGTGATATGTATATATATATTTTTATTATATTTTATCGATTTTTTACAGAGAGGAAGAGAGAGGGATAGAGAGTTAGAAACATCTATGAGAGAGAAACATCGATCAGCTGCCTCTTGCACACCCCCTATTGGGGATGTGTCCACAACCAGGGTACATGCCCTTGACCGGAATTGAACCCGCGAACCTTCAGTCCGCAGGCCGACGCTCTATCCACTGAGCCGAACCGGTTTCGGCTGTTGTGATATATTTTGAGCATCTGATTTACTGACCCCAGGAAGTATACAAATTGTGTGTCCGGAAGATACAACATTTTAGAGGATATTTAATAGGAAAACATACCTCTCCTTATAGCTTATTATTCTTTGTGAAGTTACCTGGCTTTTTCAACAGATAAATTTTAATTAATGGTCCTGAGTGTCGGGTATAATGTTTCCTAAATTTTTAGTGAGGAATCTGGTGTGTCCCAGTAGATTGTAAGCACAATTTGCTTCTCAGTGATCTGCCCAATTCCAGACTGCTTATCAAGTCAAGAAAATATTTTTTCTTTTCATCTAGAAAAAAAAAGAAAAAGAAAGAAAGAAATTAAAGACCTGGCCTCATTCTGCTTCTTGGCCAGATTAGAAGCTCATAGATGCTTAATGAATAGTAAAGAAATAAAACAAGAAATCTCTTTGTTTACATCCTTTTTTTTGTCTGTACTTGCCACTGATTATTTTGGATATTTGGTTTCTGTTGACTGTGAGTAAAGTGGCATAAAAATCCACCTTCAGACAGGAGCAGGGTTACTTAAATGTGTTTACATAAAACTAAATAGCTTATCTCTTACCCTTTACTCCCTTCTTCTCAGGCCTTGGGGCAGTGGAATTATTAAGGTTGAGGTAGGCAGCCTGTAGTGACTGTAAAAAGTTCATTCTCTGGGTGGGGAACAAACCTGCTGTCATCCTGCTTTGATTAGCACCAGACTGATCATTTGAACTAAGTAACATGCTCTTTAGTTATGCTTGAGCTTCTTTTCCTACCCGCTCTAGTCTGTCCTTAGAGCAAGCATGTCAAACTCGCAGCCGGCGAGCTGTATGCCCCATTTAAATTAGTTTGACATGCTTGCTTTAGAGTAATACTATTCTTTTTAAAAATATATATTTTTAATTCATTTCAGAGAGAAGGTAGAGGAAGAGAGGGATAGAAACACCAATGATGAGAGAGAATCATTGACTGGCTGCCCCCTACACGCCTCATCCTGGGGATTGAGCCTGCAACGGAGCATGTGCCCTGACCGGGAATCGAACTGTGACCTCCTGGCTGGGCTATAGTTATAGTATTCTTTTCCCAAACTAAATCTAAGGTGGAACACCAAATTTCAGTATATAAAACAGATAAAGGGAGCTGCTTTGTCTGCTACCAGTAATGTGGGGAGGACAGTAAAACACCTCATAGCCCTGCTCTCTCGGCCTTGGCATTATTGATTAAGGAAATAAGATGCAGAGATCCTGTGAAGCAAGTTTAGGGCACAGTTTATGAATTATTAAAAATACAATGCCTAAAAATTTGTTTTTGTTTGTTTGTTTTGTTTTGAACTACAAATCTGATCATTGATTATGTTCTCTTTGCTACATAGACATTTTTACTTCTTTTTGTTCTGTTTTATAATTTATGCAGCTTTCACTCTACTCTGTTCCCGAAGTTCAGTCTAAATATGTGGAGGATCCAAGGACTGAACTTGAAGAGAGCATCTCACATCTCCGACAGTATTGCGAGCCATATACAAATTGGTGTCAGGTACAGCTCTTCTGAAAACGGAGTGAACACATTTCTATTTTGAGTCAACAGTGAGAAGTCTGTATAAGCTGCCTGTTCTCAGAAAAAGGGTCCCAAGTTAAGAGTGCCCAACTTACAAATGTTCATCTGTGCCATCTATGGGGTGGGGGTGGAGGGAGCAGAGAGCTTCCTGGTGGTGGCAATGGCCATAGTTGCTCGGAGAATTTCCTTCCCACTGGGCAGGAGTGGAGGGCTGCGAAGTATCTTGGTCACAGCTATGAAAACACTATTGTCTACAGGGAGAGGATATGGAGTTGGAACTCTAGAGGAAGGAAAAGAATACAATGTAACCATTTCATGTCAAAATTGGGAAGTCCCCCCTAGAGATTCTACAAATCAGCACCACTTTAAACAGTAATGGTTACAGAACATGTTGAATGCTATAATAAGAGGGTAAATAAAAAGGGTAGAATTACGTATTTGAGTAATGAACTATTTTGCCCCAGCAATCCAAGAACAACTTGTACAAATTGGCTTCTACCACTGCTCAGGTTTTAGATCAGGCATTTGTCATTATGTTCACAAAGGCATTTCTGTGATTTTTAATATCTAAAACCGAAGTTTACAGTCTCCAGAATGCTTTTGTGGTCTTTGATACATATATTTGCTATACTTGATCTTGATTTTGAAAATTGATGGGAAATTGGTAAGAAGCATGTAGATATGTGTCACCCGGTCTAGATTTACTTTGCTTGACACTTAGAAACTCAATTTTCATCCAGATCTTATTAAAAAATTTTAAATTTCCACTGTCTATGTCAGCACTGAACCAATTTAGAAAGAAAATAGTAAGCACAGACTCATCAACAATATAATTAGGCCATTATACTTAAGTATCATAACCATATTATTCTTATGAAATACCTAAAGACTATATATGAGTTGTAAAACACTTAGACTTTATTCTCTTGTTCTAGAAGATTTTTAAACCATCTGCTAGTGGTTAAGATAAGGTCAGCAAAGTTGTGCAAATATTATTGTATTATGTAGGCATGACTACCATTAATTCTCTCTCTCTCTCTCTCTCTCTCTCTCTCTCTCTCTCTCTTTTTTTGGTTATGAAAGTACTTTGTCTCTTGCTTTCAATCTAAGGTTGCTTTTTGTTTTTTACTTTTTCATCTGTATATGATACTCAGTGCAGGAAAATACCTCTGTAGATGATAAAATAGTTATCAACATTTTTATTTGCACTACTTCTAAATAATTTTTGTGATTATAATCATCTTATTTTCCTATAGAATAAAGTCTTTATGAATAGAAATATCTTAAATTATTGGCTCCTTTTTGTCAGGCCAATAATTTCTAGCCCCTTTTTTCAAGAACTAATTAAATTTTTCTCCATAGTGAAAAGATTATGCCAGCAAAAAATGTGGGCAGTCACTCTAGACATTGAACTGTAGCTTTTTTTTAATGGGCAGCAAAAATGAATAAGTTTTAATGAAGTGATAATCAGTCTTTAAGTGTTTTTTATGTCCCCCTTCAAATTTAGCATTTATTATTTAAGTCCATTTAACAGAACTAGAATAACTTGTTTTGATTTGAACTAAATGATATAAAACAAATTCTTTTCCAAGTGGCAACTGGTTCTGATACCTTCTGATACCCACACATCTCTTTTTCTATCGTCAGTGGTAGACTTCTTGAAGGTGGGTACCTTCTAGGCAGTCCTTTGTTTTCTTTAGGATCATTTGATGTTCACGTTCAAAGCCTTTTTACTGTCATTGTTAAGGAATATTAAAACTTCATTTACTTTGCGACTAGGGTAAGTATCTTTTCAAACTTAGATATAGATTCCTTTGTCCCAACAAAGCTAGTCATTCCTGTTTCAAATGGGCAGTTTTTTAGACATAGGCTTTAAAATCACAGCAAGTCAGGTATTAGACTTAATATGAAAGGACAGATTTAATCTCACATGGAAAGGATTAATTATTGAGGGTATTGATTTTTGTCCATTCTCTTCAGTTTTAATAGAGAATGAAAAGGCTGGGTTGTTGAAACCACTCTACTTGAAATCTTTGTTTCCTGTGGCAGTCATAAGCCATTCTGCTAAGCAATTTGTGGTGAAGGGGAAATTACAAAAGAAAATAACACAAAAAAACCCCACTATATCTTTGTTTGAAAAGTGCTGATAACATGATAATTTATTCAGTAAAGGCAAATATATTTATTATTACTTTATTAATAAATTCTACTCATTCATTTTCTTTTCACCTTTTTAGGAAAAGTATTCCCAAACTGAGCCCAAGATGAAAAGTTTGGTTCAGTGGGGGTCAGGTAAGTTTATTTTTAATGAGATATAATCAGTTTCTTCATTAAAATTTTAGAGCTATGTAGGTTTTTCTGGAAAGATTATTTACTATTTTCATCAGATTTCAGAGGGTTCGTGTACCCAAACACTCAGGTAAGTCTCTTCAAAATCATTAGGGTTGTTGGGCTAGCAAATGCAGATATATTGGATTTTTTTTTCTCCTTTAAATCTATTCCAGGATTTTTTTCCTTTAAATCTATTGCATGTCCTTAACTCACATTAATCCATACTGACTCATCAATAGGTTTTCAGAATCAGGAGAGCTCTTTTGCATAGCTATTAATACATGTTATAGAAGTTTAAATGCAGGAAAGAAATGAGTTGATGTGCCTCAGAAAGCCCTTATTGCATAATTAGTAGTGTTTTTACATTTTTTATTGGTTCTTATTTTTTTTTCAAATTATAAAAGAAAATGTTTTGAAAAAGTCACAGAGTTAGAAAAGGTGAGCCAGCTGGGCTGAGTGGGCTCAGGAAAGGAGTTACGAGGCAAAAGAAGAACCCTAGAAGGGTCCTTGGAGCTGAGGAGAAAGGCAAAGGTAATGCACCTGGGGAAGGAGAGGGGGAAGGTTCAGAGAGAGAGAGAGAGAGAAAGAGAGAGAGAGAGAGAGAGAGAGAAAGAGAACATTGAAGTGAGAGAGAAAGATCAATCAGTTGCCTCCCATATGCACCCAAACTGGGGATTGAGCCTACAACCTGGGTATGTTCCTTGACCAGGAATCGAACCCACCACCTTTCAGGGTATGGGATGACACTTCAACCAACTGTGTCACACTGGCCAGGACTGTTGCCTTCATTTTTTTAACCTAAGGAAACTAAAGAACTCCTGATCTTTTATCTGGACATGTGTCATTGTTACCTGTTATTTCCCATTGATTCAGAACAGTAGTCATTTGCAACATGTAGTTTTTTCTTCTCTTGAACTCATAGTTCAAGAATAAAGGTTCTTAAGAAAAATTCCAATGTGAGTTGTATTGTTGTCTGCCAAGATAATTAGTCCATTCCCCAGCACTCACAGCCAAGTCATGTTACCAGAAGCTACGCTTCAGCTTCAGTGCAGTCCTATAGCGTATCTTTTTTCCCATTTCTTTGTGATTTTACCCGCTTCGGCTCAGCTCACCAAAACCATTTGGTTGTCCTATCATCTGCTCTGTGTAGAACTGAAAACGCCATGCTGATAGGCAAAAATAAAGGGAAGTAGAAAATTGTCTCAGATGACCCATGCAAAAAGATGGAAACTTAAAACTAGGTTAAAAGCCAAGTAAGCAAAAGGCCAGACAGGAACTAGTACCAACAACACAAGCCCTATAGTAATATTTAAAATGACCACATTTCCCCAAGAACCCAGGAAATGGAAAACTGGGATGTGTCTGCGATGTGTCTGCTATTATCCGGGGGAGAGAATTACTCACTACTCCAATTCGTCCAGTTTCGCATACGTCACCATAATGTCTAGCATTGAAGATCAAGGCTGATTAAGACAGTGGTCCAACCACTGCTGTGTGTAACATTAGCGCGAACACAGAGGTGGTCACAGTTCACTGTAGAAGGTATGGAGGAAGGAGACTAGTTTAATAGAGATTGGGGAGCTCGAAGCAGTCGGGAAGGATCTCTGGGACTAATCTTGAAGAAACAGAGGTAGCCACACCAAAACATGGGGGCAGGACTGCGGGCACGGCACCATCAAGGCTTGGATGTATGACTCAGTGTTGCGTGTGCCGGGAACTGGAAGCAGATAGGGAATTCTGAAAATGAGGTCGAGAAAGAGATGTGAAGGCTTTTTAAGTCATGACCCAGCTAAAAGCCATTTGTTAATTCATGTAGTATTCATCAATACCTGGCAGCGTTTTTATTTTTTTATTCTTATTTTATTTTTTTATTTTTTAATATATTTTATTGATTTTTTACAGAGAGGAAGAGAGAGGGATAGAGAGTTTGAAACATCGATGAGAGAGAATCATCGATCAGCTGCCTCTTGCACAACCCCCACTGGGGATATGCCCACAACCAAGGTACATGTCCTTGACCGGAATTGAACCCGGGACCTTTCAGTCTGCAGGCGCTCTATCCATTGAGCCAAACTGGTTTCGGCCCTGGCAGCATTTTTAATAAATTATCTGTCGTATGAACATTCACTGTTACCACTGAGGAAAGCTACATAGAAATCTGAGCAATGCACCATTGAGGATTGTATGTCCTGCTTGTGGAGACATAAAATACAGCCCTGATTAATTAAACACAAGGTGCTGTAAAAGTAGTATCAAATTATGGTACAGAGAATAAATATGATGGGTCTTTAGAGGAGGAAGAGCGGTGTGGACTGATGAGCATAGGAAAGGCTTTTCTGTGTAATTAGGACTTGAGCTGGCTCAGTGGAGAGGAGAAGAGATGTGTCATCATGCAAGTATAAGGCATGTTCAGACATGGCAGATGGGCCTACGTGTTGCCTTTATTTATTTTTATCACCATCAACAGTGACTCTGCCACATATACTTGTGCTACAAGTTTCCTTCATTATCCAAATTTATTCTCTTCTGGAGTTTGAATAATAAGTTCAGATAGCAAAGGATGCTTTTCCCCCTGAGCCTAATGTATTTGCTTCCTTAGTTTCAGAGAGCAGGCAGCAAAGCTTCAGAGAGAGATAAATTTATCCAAATCTGTAGGCTTACCCCATTTTCTTGTGCTTTGCCTTATTGCATTTTTTTTTTTTTTTTTTTTTTTTTTTACAAATTGAAGATTTGTGGCAGCCCTGCTGAGAGCAGGTCTATCGGTGCCATTTTTCCAACAGGCTTAGATGATGGTTAGCATTTTATAAAGCAATAAAGTATGTTGTAATTAAGGCATGCACATTATTCTTTTAAACCTAATACTACTGCACTACAGTATAAACATAACTTTTATAGGCACTGGGAAACCAAAGAACTCATGTGATTTGCTTTACTGTGGTGGTTTGAAATCAAACTTTTTTTTTTAAAGAGTTCTTAGAGCCCTAACTGGTTTGGCTCAGTGGATAGAGCATAGGCCTGCGGACTGAAAGGTCCCAGGTTCGATTCCGGTCAAGGGCACGTACCTTGGTTGCTGGCACATCCCCAGTAGGGGGTGTGCAGGAGGCAGCTGATTGATGTTTCTCTCTCATCGATGTTTCTAGCTCTCTATCTCTCTCCCTTCATCTCTGTAAAAAATTCAATAAAATATATATTTTTTTAAAAATAAAAGTTTTTAGATTTGAGATGAACAAATGGTTTGATGAAAATCTTTAGTTATTTTTTTAAAAAAATATATTTTTATTGATTTCAGAGAGGACGGGAGAGGGAGAGATAGAAACATTAATGAGAATTGTTGATCAGCTGCCTCCTGCATGCTCCCTAGTGGGGATCCAGCCTGAAATCCCGACATGTGCCCTGACCTGGAATCAAACCGTGATTTCCTGGGTCACAGGTCAGTGCTCAACCACTGAGCCACAACTGGCTGGGATGAAACCAAACTTATCGTATCTCTAAGGTATTCATGTGTTCTGTGTTTGGATAACAAGAGTTCAGATAGCAAGGATCTCTATTTGTATTTCTCCCCGGGTGAATAGTTGATTCTGGTCTGTAGCCTTTAGAAATATGACATTACTTTAATAATCTGACATTTCTTTACTGTCAGTAGGTTGTCAAACCAAAAGTGTTTGGAAATTGGATACTTGGTATGTGAATAGTAAGTCATAAGGCATGTTCAGGCATGGCAGATAGGCCTACATGTTGCCTTTATTTCATTTTTATCATATAAAAAGAATGTGCTGAAAAGAAGCATATTAGCAGAAAGCCAAGAATACATTATTTAAAAAGCATCTGATACTATATATACTACTTATAGTTAAGATTTTTTTAATGAGCAATTTATGGAACTGTTTCCTGGTCTGATTCTATTGTAGACAGCTATGAATTTCTCCAAAATGCTCCTCCTGGATTTTATCCAAGACTTGGTGTTATTGGTTTTGCTGGCATTGTTGGACTCCTTTTGGCTAGAGGTAGGTACAATTTTGTGAAATTAAAAAAAAAATAGTTCATAAGGGAGAGAGAAGATATATATTTGGTTCTTTCTTTTCGTTTACCAGTTTTTAGAATGAGTTGGATCCTGAATATGGCCTTCTGAATATATAATTTATATGGTTGTTTTCTTCAATATATTTGATTTTAAGCATATATAGAAATTATAAAAACAAAACAAAAAAACCCGAAAAATTATATATTCTTGGTTGAAAAAAATTAGTTATCCTTTATAGGCACATTTACTTGATCAAGTTACTGTTGCTCTTTGGTACAGAAAGAGTGAACTTTTGTTAACCAAAATCTGTCATACCTGAGACACTGTTTTTAAATGTTTCACTCTTAAGAATAGGCTATTAACCACAGTGAATAAAAAAATGATTTCATAGAAAATTTTAAAATTTTTTGATTCATTGTAGCTTTAGTCCTCGAGGATATAAAAATTTTTTAAACACTTAAAAGTAAACGCTAATAAATGCCGACATAAAAATATTACTACACTACACTGATGGACTATAAAACATTTATAGGAAACCAAGGATGAAAACATCCTTCACTGTAATGAAATGAATTTGTTATGAACTACTTGATGATTCACTGATTGTGAAATCCAGATTTTACAAAAGTTCCTAGAATAGAAAGTTTATGAACTCTGTAATCAGATCCCCATAAAAGATAACTATAGACACTAGTTCGGTATCCATTCCTCCACTTTTAAAAGTCTTCGCTGTACATGCCTTAATGGTAACGTTAGAATCTGGAGAAACGCTGCACTGGTGCCACTCCCCAACCTGTGGAATGAACTCTGGTTGGAGTTTCTGCGCCCTCTTCCCATCTACTGTATATGAGAATTAAATTGAGAGCCCTGGCTCAGTTGGTTGAGTAACATCCCATGCACTGAAAGGTCAAGGGTTTGATTCCCAGTCAGGGACATACCTAGATTTTGGGTTCAGTTCCCAGTCTGGGTGTGTATGGGAGGCAACTGATCGGTGTTTCTCACATCATCGTCTCTCCCTCCCTGATTCCTTTCTCTAAAATCAATAAAAAGCATTTCCTTGGGTGAGGATTTAAAAATGCGCGCACACACACACACACACACACACACACACAACCAATAAACAGCATGTATATGTTATCCTGTGTGTTAATAATATACATTGCACTAGCATCTATATGTATCCCATGTAAAAATACGTGTCTCTCAGTGGAGACTTTCTCATGTCAAGTCAGTTTCAAGTGTATTTTCCTGTTTCACCTTCTACATGTTTTCTTAACCTTATTCTCAGGTTTTCCCCACCTCTTCATCCTGCTCAGTTCCCCCTCTCCCCAGACTGCACATCCTCTCAGTCTGGACTGACATTCAGCACAGCTGTTGTCTTGGGATACGGCTCCACACACTCTTGGGTGTGACCCCCTTTTCCGGTTCCATGTCACCATCTCCTTGGTTTGCTCTGCCATGTTGTTGAACTACATGCTTAAGTTGCTTTCAAAAAGCCTGTGTTGGAGGTAAAATTTCCAAGTCCTTGCAGGTCTGAATACTACTTTCTGCCCTCATACCAAGTGATAGTGTGGTTGGGCATAGAGTTGGTTTTCCATCAAAACTTTGAAGGCCACATCTTCTAGCTCAGGAGTTGCAGATGTGAGAGTCAGAAGCCAGGCTGGAAGGTTGTTCTTTTTGAAGTGATTCCTTTTTTCCCCCCCTGGAAGCTTTGAGGAGCTTCTCTTAATCAGCAGTGCTCTGAATTCCCATGGTGCTGTGGCAACATATAGTTGTTTCACTCCTGATTGGGCATTTTTGGTGGCTTGCAGCATTCAGCTGCAGGAAGGCATCTGTCAACCTGGTATTTCTTTGAAAATTTACTCTTTATCTTTTTCCTTCCTAGACCCATATGCATTAGCAATTGAGCTGTTTAAACTGCCCCTATATGTCTCTTAGATATTCTTGATTATTTTATTTTATCCCTTTTGATTTTTTTTTAGTTGGTCATTTCCAAGACCTCTTTCTTGTTCTTTGAATGTTCCTTTTTCTTAGAACTTTTTTTTTTTTTTTTTTTTAAGTAGTAGCTTCTTGAGTTTATTTGATGATACTTAATTACAGGTTTAGTTTTGTTTTTAATTTCTTGTTTCCTATAAGGCCATTTTTTCCTTCTTGCTTATCTCAGTTTTCTCTCTCTCTCTTTTTTAAAATATATATTTTATTGATTTTTTTTACAGAGAGGAAGGGAGAGGGATAGAGAGCTAGAAACATTGATGAGAGAGAAACATCAACTAGTTGCCCCCCACACATCCCCTGCCCACAACCAGTGTATTTGCCCCCGACCGGAATCGAACCTGGGACCCTTCAGTCCACAGACCGACGCTCTATCCACTGAGCCAAACCGGTTTCGGCTCAGTTTTCTCTTTTATATTGCAGGCCTTCTTCAAATGACCAGTGATCCTTGGTTGTACAGTCATGTTTAAGAGCAAAGCGATTCAGCCGAAACCGGTTTGGCTCAGTGGATAGAGCATCGGCCTGTGGACTAAAGGGTCCCGGGTTCGATTCCGGTCAGGGGCATGTACATTGGTTGAGGGCACATCCCCAGTAGGGGGTGTGCAAGAGGCAGCTGATCGATGATTCTCTCTCATCGATGTTTCTAGCTCTCTATCCCTCTCTCTTCCTCTCTGTAAGAAATCAATAAAAATAAAAAATAAAAAAGAGCAAAGCGATTGAAATGCCAATAGGAACTTTTTGGGTATAGATGGGGCTTGCTAGCAGACAGGTTTTACCTCAGGATGAGCTGAATGGAAACTGACTTAATATGAGAGGTCGCCTACCCTTAGTGCCTAAGTGAGGAAGGCCTGTCTACTTTCAGGCACTTACACATATGTGCACACTACACCACATATCTTGGTTCTCAACAGACATCTATGGCATTTCTTTAGAGACAACTTATCCACTTTTTATACTTTTTAAAAATGTATATTTTTATTATTGATTTCAGAGAGGAAAGGACAGAGAGATAGAAACATCAGTGATGAGAGAGAATCATTGATTAGCTGCCTCTTGCACACCCCACACTGGGGAGCCCACAACCCAGGCTTGTGCTCTGGCCGGGAATCAAACTGTGACATCTTGGTTCATAGGTCAATGCTCAACACCTAAACCACACTGACTGGCCCACCCCATCCACTTTTTAAATTTTTGCCTGGAGAGATGCCTGGCCACAGGCAGTTTTGCGCTGGGCTGGCCTGAGGGAAGGAGAAGGTCATCTGGTCCTTGCACAGGACTTGATTTATACCCCTGTCTTGTTTTGTTGATCCTCACCGGAGGATATTTTTCTGTTGATGTTTTAGAGCAGGGGTCCTCAAACTTTTTAAAGTGGGGGCCAGATCACGGTCCCTCAGAGAGCTGGAGGGCCGGACTATATGAACTACTAATTCCTACTGTAACACCTCGGCTGCGCTCACTGCCCAAAAAACCTGGCGGGCCGGATCAGACTCCTCTGCGGGCCGCATGTGGCCCGCGGGCCGTAGTTTGAAGACCCCTGTTTTAGAGAGTGGAAGGGAGGGGAGAGGCAGAAACATCCATGGGAGAGAGACACATTGATTGGCTGCTTCCCACACCTGCCTGGACTAGGGCCAGGAATGGGATGGAGCTTGCAATCAAGGTATGTGTCCTTGACTGGAATTTAACCAGGGACCCTTCATTCCCCAGGCTGATCTCTATCTATTGAGCCAAACAGCCCAGGGCTATACTCTTGTCTGATCTCTGGTTGCCCTTTCCACCCTCCACAATACCTGTCAGATCTGGGCCACTGAGATCCTGCTCCCTCCGTGCTACAGCCCCTCCCTCCTCAGGACTTCAGGGCTGTGTGTCCTGCTTCCATCCACTCTCCATTTTCTTTCTTTTTTAAAAATATATATTTATTGATTGCAGAGCAGAAGGGAGAGGGAGAGAGAGATAGAAACATCTGATGAGAGAGAATCATTGATCGGCTGCCTCCTCCACGCCCCACACTGGGGATCTAGTCAGCAACCCAGGCCCGTGCCCTGACCAGGAATCCAACCGTGATCTCCTGGTTCATGGGTCGATGCTCAACCACTGAGCCACGCTGGCTGAGCACACTCTCCATTTTCTGAAAAGTGATTGATACTTCTTATCTGGCAGTACCCCCTCCACACATTTCCTCTTTATTGTGGGTTTATTATCTGTATTTTCTTCTTGTGCTGTTATTACCACGGAGTTTTAGAAAGGAGAGGAGAGGAATGCTTGTGTTCAATATGTAAGTAGGAATCCAGTTTACTACAAAAGGACACACACCTTAGAAACCAAAATACTATGTGGCTTTTCTTTGCAAAACTATCTTTTTTTCTGCTTCCTTGAAATTGGTGGTTCTCTTAAACATTGCACTGACAAAAGAAGCCAGTCACAAGGACCACGTATTATATAACTCACTTATATGAAATATCCAAGTAGGCCAGTCCTTAGAGAGAGAGAGTAGATTAGTGGTTCCCTAAGGCTTTGAGTGGTGGGGGAATTGGGGGAACTGCTAGTGGATGTGGGTTTTTTTGGGGTGATGAAAAGATTCTAAAGTTGATTGTGGTAGTTGTTGCACACTTCTCTGAATAACTAAAAGCCATTGAATTGTACACTTTAAAACACTTTGTGCAGGGAAGTTGTGTGAATTCTATCTCTCTGAAGCTGTGAAAATGCGGCGGTCCTTTTTTATATGTTTGATATTAGTAGGCATATTCTCTGTTAATCTTAGGACTGAAGACGTTTTATTCAGTGTTAGATATACAGGCAAATTGTGATGGTAAAAGTGGAATCATCTGACAGTGTACATAACCTTTTATTTGCTAGGTTCAAAGCTAAAGAAGCTGGTATATCCACCTGTTTCCATGGGGTTAGCTGCCTCGCTGTATTACCCACAACAAGCCATCGTATTTGTCCAGGTAAGTTAGACCCAGGAAGTTCAGCTGCCCCTTATTCTCGCTTATGTATGAATGGGTTTACTGCTTGCTTTCATCTTATAGCTTTTATAACGCCAGACTACAGTTTATTTGCACATATAAATGAATAGAGCAAATTTAAATGTTCTTCAGCTCTGGCTCTCCTTCCAATCAACCCATTAGAAAATACATACTAATTTGAATATTAAAAAAAACCCTTAAGGTCCTTTTTTAAAATATTTTATTGATTTTTTATTTTTATTTTTTATAGAGAGGAAGAGAGAGGGATAGAGAGCCAGAAACATCGACGAGAGAGAAACATCCGTCAGCTGCCTCCTGCACATCCCCTACTGGGGATGTGCCCACAGCCAAGGTATATGCCCTTGACTGGAATCGAACCCGGGACCCTTCAGTCTGCAGGCCGACGCTCTATCCACTGAGCCAAACCGCAAACCGGTTTCGGCAGATCCTTTTTTTTTCTCTCCATATTGACATGGAAGTCTAGAGACTCAAATTTCAAAGTTGACAGTTATGGGTCATTCTCAGTTCAGGCGGCTCAGGTCGCAGCGCCCTCCTTGGAATTGCTGGCCCCGGGCTTGTACTCGGCCCTCCGTGCCTTCTTCCTGGTCCTGGAGCTGGCCTCGCTTCCTTTGCTGGGTACTTCATGGAGTGCAGTCCCATCTGCTGGGAGCACTGCTCTCAGGGCTCTCAGTTGGCTACTCCTTTTTTTAAAATATATTTTTATTGATTTTTTACAGAGAGAAAGGGAGAGAGATAGAGAGTTAGAAACATCGATGAGAGTCATCGATGAGATGCCTCCTGCACACCCCCTACTGGGGATGTGCTCGCAACCAAGGTACATGCCCTTAACCAGAATAGAACCTGGGACCTTTCAGTCCGCAGGCTGACGCTCTATCCACTGAGCCAAACCGGTTTCGGCTTAACTGGTTTTTTAAAATAGTAGCCCACTGTGCCGATTGCTGCTAACACTCAGGGTACTGTTAAGGTCCTGGAGTTGGTATGAAGAGTTTGCACAAGTTAAATCGTACTTGATTCTGCTGAAGCACACCTGCAGCTGACAGTGAGAAAAGACAGAAGCTGTCATGTCATGTCTCTCCCCAGAGTCACCATAGGTTTTGGGTTTGTTTTGAGTATTTTTTCTTTTACTCTTTTCCTCCATATGACCTTTGCTGACCTGGGAATACCCAGGGAACGCTCCCCCATCAGTGTAACTCCATAGACTTTGCTGCAGTTGTTGGTGTGGTTATCAAATTTTTGTGATAAACACATTCTTTTTTTTCCAAACACATTTTTAAAATTACTCTTTTTAAAAAAGTATTTTTTTCCTGATTTTACAGAGAAAAAAAGGGAGAGGGAGAGAGAGAGAAACGTCGATCAGTTGCCTCCTGCACGCATCCCAACTGGGGATCGAACCTGCAACCTGGGCAAGTGGCCTGATTGAACCGGTGACCCTTTGGTGATGATGCTCAACCAACTGAGCCACACCGGCCGGGGCAAGAGAAACCCATTCTTTTGGATACAAATAAATAACAAAGTGTTTTTAAAGTCAGAGAAAGAAATGCAAATTCTCAGGCTCCAACCCAGATCGACTGACTCAGACACTGAGAGTTAGGGCTAGCAATCTGTGTTTCAGTAAGCCCCGAGGGGATTTTCATCTTTATGCAGTTTGAGAACCACTGACATAGACTAGATGCCTTTAGGGCAGTGATGTCTGAACTTAGTGGGACTCGAGACCTGGTGTTCCTTGGAAAATTGGCAGGAGCGAAGCAGGCTGTAGGTTTTGAGTTCCTGGACAGCAGCTGATGGAGACAGGGATCCGCTGCCAGAACTTCCATATCACACGGAGACTCTGTCTGAGGAGGAGGAGCAGGGCTGCCACCAGAAATGGGCGCTGGGGCCTCTGAGCCAGGCCGACGTGACCCTGAGCTCCCTGGGGTCCTCGTGACAGAATTGAGTGTACATTCCTGGATTGTGCTGCAGTTGTAGATGGGCCCCTAGTGGTTCCAGCTGTGGGAAATTAATGGCTTTGGTGGAAAATTCCAGTAAGATCTCTCCAGCATGGCCATGACATTGTTTATTGAAGCCCCGAAGGCAGACAGTTTATGTTCCTCTGTCTTTCAGCCCCAGCTCAGGATCAGAGTATCACTCTGTCTGCTCTAGGTCATAAAAATAATCTAACACCATATCAGGCTGCTATGGTTTAAACAGTAAATGGATAGGGTGGGCCTGGCTGCTGATTGACAGGCACAGGTGGCTGCTCCCTGAATAAAAGACTTTAAAAAATATATATTTTATTGATTTTTTTACAGAGAGGAAGAGAGAGGGATAGAGAGTCAGAAACATTGATGAGAGAGAAACATCGACCAGCTGCCTCTTGCACACCCCCTACTGGGGATGTGCCCGCAACCAAAGTACATGCCCTTGACCGGAATCGAACCCGGGACCCTTCAGTCCGCAGACCGACGCTCTATCCACTGAGCCAAACCGGTTTCGGCTGAATAAAAGACTTTAAAAATCCTATATGCTACAGCATATGTTGAAAATATATATTTTATGGTCACAACCAAATAGTAGGATGCAAATCTGAGTTGTATTCTAATTTATTTTTAAAGTCAGTGGAAAGGAGTTTTGTCTTTTATTTTGTACCTAGGGTAAGCCAGAACAAAACAATTAACTTTATTTTTCCTAGGTATAAAACATTAGTGATCCTTTTAGGATGTTGAAAAAGTTCCAGAAATGGATAATGATGATGGTTGCAAACATTAGGAATGTATTTACTGTAATGCCACCAAATTGTACACCTAAAATGGTTAAAATGGTAAATTTCATGTTATGCTTATTTTGCCAGGTGAAAGAAAACAAATATCAGTGATTGAGAAAGATTTTCTGATATTGTTTTAGTGTCACTTGGTTCCTATTTCACTCTTTAAACTTTTGTGTGTTTTTTACAAATAGTCTGACTTTGGACAGGCCTCCTAATCTCAAACATTCTGTTTTCTGTTCAGTAGTGTTTGAATAAAAGTACCATAGAAAACTCTTAAACTGATGGTGAATGTTATTCTCCTCTCAGAAATTTATAACACCGAAAAGTGTCATATATGTGTTAAATGTTTGACAGGTCTCCCTATGGATCTGATAATCATAGTATATCATATTTTAAAAATGGTTGCAGCAACTGGAAGAATGTAACTTGTAATCAGCATGTTACAACTACCACTTGATTTACTAGCACTGTATATAGAATAGATAATTCATGTGAATGTGCTTTGTAAACTAAAATGCTGTATGTGGATAAATTATTATAAAAATTAGGAAGAGAATAGTAACTGTTATCTGAAAAATTTTAAAATATATTTTATTGATTTTTCACAGAGAGGAAGAGAGAGGGATAGAGAGTTAGAAACATTGAGGAGAGAGAAACATCAATCAGCTGCCTCTTGCACACCCCCCACTGGGGAAGTGCCTGCAACCAATGTACATGCCCTTGACCGGAATCAAACCTGGGACCATCCACTGAGCCAAACCAGTCAGGGCTGAATTTTTGAATTACTGTCATGTGGAAGAGTAATCAACATTCTTTGTCACAAACAGGACCAATGAATGCAAACTACTGGAAGCTTTTTTTTTTTTTTTTTTTAAAGAAAGCTCAATAATTAAAAAAAAAATTCCATCCATTAAATTTAGCTAGCCAAAGATGGACAAGTGCCTTTTAGGTAGTGAACTCCCTGACCCCCAGATATTCACTGACTCTGGAGCCTACATCTTAGGATGTTGTAGAAAGGATTTTGGATCAGGAGGCAAAATCCCTGTAGAAACTTGAAGACTTTCTATTTTGAGGGACCCGGCAAGACTGACAATATCTTCATTGGGTTCGCTAGTTTTTCACATAAGCCCCTCACATGAATGATGGATATTCATCTTGGCAGTGTGCCTTGATTGGCTGTTATGTGCTCGAAGTGGTAGGTAGCCTTCGTTCTGTGACTGATTTTCAGGAATTTCCCATGTCAGCAGTAATCTACAGTTTTTTCCCCTTGAAATTATGAAAGTCTGGAATATACACCTAATTGATGTCAGATTATTTTAAATAACTAAACACAGCAAAGCATTTTTCTTCTTATTCTATCCCTCTTACTATTTTTGATTTGCTCACGTTGCACAGTTTTAATGTGTATGTCTCCAGACTTCTGTAGTGATCATATGCTTAAATATTGTTCTATTGGAAACGGGAAAATTCTATTCCTTACCAGTCATGTACTGACAAGCAGTGGATCTTTTCTGTTTTGTTTCCAGGTCAGTGGGGAGAAATTATACGACTGGGGTTTACGAGGATACATAGTTGTAGAAGATTTGTGGAAGGAGAACTTTCAAAAGGTAAAAAAGACCTTTTTCATTATCTTCCTTTTGGTTTAAACATGTGGTTTCTCTCGAGCGGGGGTGGGGAACATCCGGCCCGTGGGCTGTATGAGGCCCGCGAAATAATTTGGTCTGGCCCTGCCGAGGCATTAGGGCTGAGTAACTTAAAAGTGTGACCAAATATAACAGGCTGATTTTTGAGTTGATAATTTTATATGTCCATGAATGATGTTATAAATATCCAAATGGTCCTTGGCAGAAAAATGGTTCCCCACTTCTGCTCTAGGATTTTGTAAATTTCTTGATAACCCTGTTGTTCAGTCTTGCCTTTTCTGTTTATTTATTTGACCTCTTGCTCAGATTCTCTGGTGACCATTAGTGGAGAAGCAATAAAACTTATGTGCTTTTCCTTATCAGCAGGTCTGAATACATGGTAACCATAAATGCATTCCAGATCAGTCTTATATAAGGTGACCAGACGTCCCGATTTTTTAAAACGGCGTGGGATGCGGGACAAATTGTTAAAAATCGGGACTGTCCCGCCAAAAGCGGGAGTTCTGGTCACCTTAGTCTTATACCATAATTTCCATTGTATTGTATTAATAATTTGCTGAAATTATAGCATAGTATCTGAAAGTTTTATCAAAACTGCATAGGAAGGGAACATACGTGCTCCTAGGCCAAAAACATATAACCAGGACTCCTCTTGCTGGTTCACCTGCCATAAACTCGTGTTCTTTCCTCTAGCAATACTGTATCTCAGCTACAGGCCAGGTTATCTGTCTGGCTGATGGACACGCGGCAAAGGTTGCATAACTGTAAGGAGGTGTCATCGTTTATCTTTTCTTACAGCCACATAGCTAATTGGATGTTGCCCATGTTTACTGGAATTTTCTCTTTCCCTGATAAGAATGAGCACAGAACAAGGCATCTTGTCTCCTTCAGGCACTCAGAGGCACAGCTTGCTAAGGAAGAGTTAGAATTCTTTTTTTTGTTTCCATTTAGAATTCTTCTATTAATATAACTTCGGCACTGTATATTGAAGGAAGTTTATTTTGACTACTATCCTCTCAAATCACAATAAAAATATAAATAACTATCTCAAAATTTAAAACCAGAATTTGGAAACTGTAACTGCGGTTTTAAAACCAGAATTTGGAAGTAATGTTACAGAATAAATTTATAAGCCCTCCTCATTGTATGCATAAATACTCTTTCAGTGAAATCCTTTTTTGGTATTTGTTTATGGTTTTTAAAAATTGTTGACACTATTACAGATGTCCCCATTCCCACCCCCGCTCCTCGCCCTCTGGCCATCACCACTTCCAGTGAAATCTTGACAAATTTTTGTACTGGTTTCTAAAGGAATTAATCTCTGTTGAGCCTATTTAAACTAGTTCGTGAGTAGGAAGTTCTGAATTCGTTATCAAATGCCCTTTGGTAATCCCTTTTAAAGACTAAACACTCATTGTTTTACTTTCATTTCTCTTGACATTTTCTTTGGGAGCTTTCTTTCCTGTTTTAAAAATTCCTTAAGTCCACACTGATTTTTATATGGGAAGGAAAAGACTAGAATGCCAGGGAAGCTGTGCACAGCCCTAGAAAGTGAAACTCAGCCTCGGTTGTGAGTGTTCACTGTGTGGTCAGGCAGGCACATCACAGCCCAGGAGCCTCTCGATTGAAATAGTTTTCTCTGTTCTGATTCAGCCCAGTGCACAAGCAACGGGACCGTGATTGGAACACAAGTCAAACAGGCCAGCATTTTATAATTGGAAAATGTTAGGTTTTAAAGCTACTCAAATTTATTTATTTGGGGAGTAAGATAGTAAGGGGAGTGCGATAGTAAAGATGATTAATCAGCTCATGGTTGCTCTGCATTTCTTTCTCCTTTTTTGTGTGTGTGCCCTTGCTCTCTTCAGTCATGGAGAACTCATGTTCTTCCATTTGTTTATTTTCAAAACATAACTTTCTTGACAGCTGTTTGTTCTCAATAAAAGGTAACAAAGTCAACGATGACCACCTAAATATTTAGCGCAAGTTTTAAATGGAAAAAAAAATAGCACAAGGCTCTTATTAATTCAAGATTTAATATACTTAGATTTCAGGAATTATTTGATAAACAAATGCCTTTGTTTTTATTGATTCCTCTGCCCCCCTTCTGTTTGATTTTGTGAGTTTCAGTATTTGTTTGTTTGTTTGTTTGTTTTATTAACAAGAACAAAGATTTAAGCCACCATGGAGCAGAAATCTTTTAGGGCCCAGGAACTATCTCTTTGATGGAAATTGGGGGACACTTGCCTGGCTGGTGTGGCTCAGTGATTGAGTGTCGACCCATGAAACAGGAGGTCCCAGTTTGGTTCTCCGTTGGGGTGCATGCCTGAGTTGTGGGCTCGATCCCTGATAGGGGGCGTGCAGGCAGCAGCCCATAGATGATGTTCCTCTCTCATCAATGTTTCTGTCTCTCTGTCCCTCTCCCTTCCTCTCTCTCTCAAAATTAATTAAAAAATAAAAATTGTATACAAATTTTAACAACTGATAGCTCCATTTTGAAAATGAAAAATGTATTTTATTAAACACTGCATTTGTAATTATTCAAAGTGTATATTTACATTTTGGGGAATACCCTATATATAAATCAAAATATAAATAAATATATAGTTTATCCAGAGGGAGTCTTACTATATGTCATCTTTAACTTGCTTTGTTCCCTCAACATTATGTTCATTGGCTATATATGGCTGTGGCTGCCTCATTTTCACTGCGGTAGAATATTTCTTGGGTGGGAAATGCCCATGTTGATGGCTGGTTGGGTGGTTTTCATTCTATTGTTGTTGTACACATACTCATAGTGTTTTTGTGCATGTGTCATTATTTATTAAGAGTTTTATAAGGCTGGGATTCTTGATTCATGGGGTCTGCACATCAATTTCACTAGGTGGCTCCAAGTAGGTTTCTAAGGTGGTTGTTTCCATTTTTGCCAGTTGGTTGGCTTTATAATTGTGTGTGTGTGTGTGTGTGTGTGTGTGTGTGTTGTTGTTGTTGTTGTTGTTTTACTTTATTTCCCAATTTTGATTTTGAAAAATTCTCAAAACTACAGAGCAGTTGCAGCAAGAATACAATGACTATACCCCTCCCTTAGATTCACCAATTAATACTTTGCTACAGTCGCTTTATTTATCTCTCTACGCACACTTGTATTTTATTTTTCTGAGCCATTTGAGAGTTAGTTGTAAATGTCATTGCACTTTCCACCCATATTTAATTCAGCACGTATTTCTAAAGAACATGGACATTGTCTCACCTGACCACAATATCATCACTGTACTGAGGAAAGTTAACATTTCGCTGTTTTACATGAACACTACTTACCGTATTTTCCGGCGTATAAGACGGCCCCCTAATTTTACAGTTAAAACATAGGTTTAGGCCTATATTCGCTGTATAAGACTACCCCCCACTTCAAAGAAAAGACTTACTTTGCCGTCAAGATCTGCAGGTAATTTTTGTGCAATTTTGGTCTTTTGCCCCCGATTTTCGGTTGACTTTTTTTTCGTTTCAAAAGTCGTCTTATACACCGGAAAATACGGAGAGTTAGTTGTAGATGTCATTGCACTTTCCACCCATATCTAATTTAGCATGTATTTCTAAAGAACATGGACATTGTCTCACATGATCACAGTATCATCACTGTACTGAGGAAAGTTAACATTTCGCTGTTTAACATGAACATTACTTAATAGACAGTCCATATTGGGATTTCTCCAGTTGTCCCAAGAATGTGCTTTCCTTCAACAGCTTAATTTTTTTCATAGCTAAGGGAATTATTATAGCGCAAACACCCTTGTACCCATCATTATTTGGACAAAAAACTAGAACTTTGCCAGCCACCCAGAAGCCCCTGCATGTGGTCCACCCCATCTCAGTCCTCTTCCTCCTTCCAAAATACCCGCCATCCTGACTTTCATACTAATCCCTCCCTCTCTTTCCTTATGGCTTTTTTCATCTAAGTATTTATCCCTGTCACTTTAGTCTTGCCTGTTATATTATTCCTGACTTCATATCCCAGTTTTACAAACGAGGAAACCACATTTTGAAGAAGTGAATTGATCAAAATAATTCAAATGGCGAGGGACTCAGAAATGGTGGTGGTCTGCTGTACCTCAGAGGTTTGTCTGGGAATCCCCTTTCACATGCCAGAGCAGACTAGTTAGGAAGAAATGTTTGGATTAAAACAAATATTTCACTTTTGCTAATATAAATGATAATGCATGCTGTGGACAAACATGAATTTTCTGGTGTAGCCTAGCCAAGCTGACACATCAAACTAACCATCACAGTGTTGTTTAGCTTATTCCTCTAGCCCTGTGTAGGCCCTGTGGCAGTCACTAGCTGCTGAGTACTTGAACTGTAGCTAGTCTGAATTGAAGTGTGCTAAAAGTTTAAATTCACAACCAATTTAGAAGACATGATAGAAATAAAAAGAATGTAAATAATCTCATTATTATTATTATTTTTATTTATTTATTTTTTAAAATATATTTTATTGATGTTTTACAGAGAGGAGGGGAGAGAGATAGAGAGCTAGAAACGTCGATGAGAGAAAAACATCGACCAGCTGCCTCTTGCACACCCCCTACTGGGGATGTGCCCGCAACCAATGTACATGCCCTTGACTGGAATCGAACCTGGGAACTTTCAGTCTGCAGACCGACGCTCTACCACTGAGCCAAACCGGTTTCGGTAGATCTCATTATTTTTATATTGATTATACATAGAAATAATGTTAGATATGTTGAGTTAAATGTATTGATTACTAAAAAAAAACAAACACAATGAAACCCAATATATATTAAAATGAGATTATAAGGAGAATGAGTTGTAAAATATTTTAGATAAAATTATTTCTCTGAACCAATGGACACAGAAAATTATGTGGTTAAGGCCTGGGGTGTGGGCTGGAAGGGGTCAATGGAGGAAAAAAGGGAACATCTATAATACTTTCAACAATAAAATTTTTTTTAAATAATAAAATTATTTGTCTGAAAATGCAAAAAAGTTCATTTTTGGCTTATGCTAAATCGCAAACTGTCTTTTCAAGTCCGAATGTTGTTGTTTTATCTGAGATCATGGAAGTTTCTGCCAAGAGAGGTCTGATTTGTCCTAGGGTAGATATTTCTTTAGTGAGATATTTGACAGTCATGCTTTGTTATACTATAAATGATATGTAACCAAACAAGAAAATTTTCCTAGCAACAGACTTGTTTCCCTCAACCAGAAAAATGTTTATATGTGCTCATTTTCTTTTTTAAAAATACGTTTTTATTGATTTCAGAGAGGAAGGGAGAGGGGGAGAGAGAGACAGAAACGTCTATGAGAAACATGGATTGGCTGCCTCCTGGGATTGAGCTTGCAACCTGGGCATGTGCCCTGACCGGGATTTGAACCGGTGACCTTTTGGTGCATGGATTGACCCTCAATCCACTGAGCCACCCCAGCCGGGTGTGCTTATTTTCTTAATGTCCAAAAGATGAAACAGCTTATGAATTTAGCATCTTATATTTTTGAAATTGAGATGCTGCCAGTATAGATAGCAGATATCTAAGAATGTCACTAGAAGTGCTTGGACCTGGGGGCCAAGAGAGTGGACCCCACAGTGGGCACGCCAGACCCTGTTCCTGCCCCACCTCTTACAAGCCTAGAAACCTTCTAGAAATTGCTCCAGAGTGCTGGGAAAGGGGGGTAGGAGCTCATGGGGGCTGTTTTGAGGACTGAGTTTATCCATGTGAGAAACATTAAATGGACAGACTAGCGCGCTCAGCCATGATAGATACCACTGGACATTTTCATTTCTGCCTGAAAAGATAACAGCTCCTGAAAGGAAAGGGAGCCATGGGGCTTGTCCCCATTAGTCAAGGAGCCTCCTATCAGTGTTTTAGTTGTTTATTACTGCGTAATGAATGACCACACATTTACTGGCTGAAAGCAATAAACATTTATTAAAATAGGCTCTGTAGGTCAGAAGCCTAATGCGAAATCAAGGTGTCAGCAGGGCTGCAGTCCTTTCTGGAAGTTTCAGGGGAGAATGCTCAATCCACTGAGCCACACCAGCCAGGTGTGCTCATTTTCTTAATGTCCAAAAGGTAAAAAAGCTTATGAAGCTAGCATCTTACATTTTTGAGATTGAGGTTCTGGCAAGTATAGATAGTAGAATATTTAAGAATGTCACTGGAAATACTTACCAAGCATTGTGTTAGGGTAAATCAGACCTAAAGTATATTTAACTAAGTAGAGAACCACATAGTGTGTGTGTGTTTTTAATCCTCACTGAAGGAAATTTTTCCCCCCATCAATTTTTAGAGAGTGGAAGGGAGGGAGGAGGAGAGAAAGAGAGAGAAAAATCGGTGTAAGAGAGACAATCGGTTGCCTCCTGCACACACACTGAGTGGGCCGGGATCGGGCCCACAACCCAGGTACATGCCCTTGAACCAGAATTGAATCCAGACCCTTTGGTCCCTGGGCCGATGCTCTAACCACTGAGAACACTGGCCAGTGTGAGAGCTACATAGTTTTAAAAAAATTATATTTTTATTGATTTCAGAGAGAAAGGGAGAGGGGGAGAGAGATAGAGAAACATCAATGGTGAGAGAGAATCATTGAACAGCTGCCTCATGCACGCCCTCCCCGAACAAGGGCAAGTACCCTTGACCGGGATCGAACCCAGGACCCTCTAGTCCGCAGGCTGACACTCTCCACAGAGCCAAACCAGCTAGGGCCATAGTTTTTATGACAGACCCAATTGTTATCTCATCTCCATAAGTCTCTTTTTAATTCTTCTTGTTCTTTATTAATTACATACCCAGACTTTTTTTTATATACAAATGCTTGAATACTGTTGTAGGAGGTCCTAAGGATATTGTGCCCTTGTAAAGCTTATATATTAGTAAAGGATTCAAACATGAGTGAACGATTTACCCAAATCAGGAAGCTCTTGTGTGCTATGAATGTGAATTAAAGGTTCTTATCTAAACCAGTGGTCGGCAAACTCATTAGTCAACAGAGCCAAATATCAACAGTACAGCGATTGAAATTTCTTTTAAGAGTCAAATTTTTTAAACTTAAACTTCTTCTAATGCCACTTCTTTAAAATAGGCTCGCCCAGGCTGTGTATTTTGTGGAAGAGCCACACTCAAGGGGCCAAAGAGCCGCATGTGGCTCGTGAGCCGCAGTTTGCCGACCACGGATCTAAACCAAAGGGCAGTGGACCGAGGAAGCCTAGATCTAAAGGATGAATAGCATTTCAGTCAGCAAAAATTGGGATTGATCAATCGATGTCAAGGGTACATTTTGCAAAGTTCTCGTCACAGGAAAGAGCTTGGCAAGTTGAAAGAGCAACAGCAAGAAGGCCTGTGTGTGTGTGTGTGTGTGTGTGTGTGTGTGTGTGTGTGTTTAACTGGCTCTGGAGGAACAGAGTAAGGCACAGGTAGTGAATGCTATAGAACTCTGTTCAGAGCAACAAGTAGACTGGGGCATTGTATAATGATCCATCAAACAATACATATGGCCTTGTTCCCCAGAACTCAATCGTCAAGAGGATATGGTCTGTAGATATGGCTGGTGATCATGATATAATTTATCATCCGAACTAGAATACTTTACTAGTAGAGCAGGGGTGAGGAATGTCCAGCCTGCAGTCCATATAAGGCCCATGAAATCATTCAGTCTGGCCCTGCCAAGGCATTAGGGATTAGTTAATTAAATGTTTGAACAAATATAGCAGGCTGATTTTTAAAGTTGATAATTTTGTGTGGCCCAAGAATGATATTATTAATATGCAAGTAGCCCTCGGCAGACAAAAGATTCCCCACCCCTGCTGTAGAGTGTGTAAGGTACACTGTGTGCTGAGACAATAGGTATAAACCAGTAGAACTTGGGCAAGCCAGGGTGTATGATCCCCATGCTCAGAGACCAGTTCTCAAACACTCCGGTAATCCTGAAGTTGCCTGGAAACCATGCTCTGAAATCACAGGATTAGTCACATGTTTCTGCTCTCTCACTCCCCCCGCCTCCTTCACCCACGGGCAGGAGAACCTGCACCAAGTCTAGACCACAGAATGACAGCCCCATTGCCTGCTTCACCGCAGCCTAATGTTTTTCAGGTTGCCGTCTCCCGAGAGCTCAGATCCTTGCTGTGTACATCAGGCCTTACTAAAATGAAAGTCTTCAAAACATAGGGAAGAAAGGAAGGCCTGAGCACATAAACCCCCACTAGAAACTTTCCTACATCACTTCTCACGGATGACATGACCTAATTCTATGTTCCCAGGTGGCGGCCAGGCAGTACGGGTGTGATCTGATCATAAGCTCTTTCAGAGTAAACATGTTTTGTGGCTTGGCCCCTCTGGTGGATGATACACAGGGAAGTCCCTACAGGACGCGTCCTCACAATGACTGTGACATGAAGTGGTACAGAAATCTTTTCCCTGCTGATTTTACTTTCTTTTTTATAGACTCAGCTGTTTGGCTGACTTAGTATAGTGAGGTTGGATGGAGCTTTATTTCCTGATCCCCTCTGTGCCTGTCACTGTCACTGTAATTCCTTAAGTTTACTAAGAAATGGGTCACTTCGTATTCTAATATTTACTGTTCGATTCAACCAGATGCTGAAGACTGGCACTGTTTCTCTTCAAACTGTACTAATATTCTTACTTTTTGTTTTACAAGCCAGGAAATGTGAAGAATTCATCTGGAAATAAGTAGAATACTCCAGGTTCAGCCCATTTTAATCAGGTAAAGAATAGGAACATTCTGGCTATTTTAGTATTGTTAGCACCAGCTAAAATGAGCTCTTTAATGAATTCAATCAATTCTGTAAATGGATTATAGCAGTTTCAGCTTTATGTGTAAACATAGGACAAGACGGCATTTCATTCCATCTTTAATTTCTGGGTTTAAGTGCCATGACATGTAATTGTGTCTGTTCCTGAGAGGTACCTGGATTTTTTAGACACGATTTCAAACAATTGAAAAATGCCATTATTTCCTAAGTTTCTTTTTGCAAACTTCACTATAGTAGGTACAGTTGTACTCATCAAATAGTCATTCATTAAACATTTGTTGAATGTATGACTGTTTTAGAGAAGCTCTAGATTTAAGAGATATTATCTTAATTGACAGGGAATTCATAGGTGTACTGATTCCTTCTGTAAAGATTGAGTAACCTGAGGCTGGGGGAATTTAAGATGATGACGGATGAAGTCAGAAAAATCAGTTTGATTATTTCTGGCTGGTCTTATTGTCAATTTACCATTTATTTTCATTCATTTGATATTTACTCATCAAGTACCTACTAAGTTAAGAGCACTAGTCATATTATTTTGGATGCATATTAAAAATTGTATAGTAGCACTTGTGATTTCCTTGACTATATGGAATTTGGAAACAATCAAATTATTCAACTGCAGGAAAATGGCTTCTCATGGTATACCCATAAACAGGGATGTTATTATGTTTTAATAATATTTAGTTGCATGGTAATATGTACACAATTATTGTTAAGTGGAGAAAAAAAGGAAAGTATGATACACTTTTTAAAATTTTTACTGATTTGTTTTAGGGAGAGAGAGGAAGAGGAAGGGGGCAGGGAGGTAGGGAGGGTGAGAGAGAGAGAGAGAAACATTGATTTGTTGTTCCACTTATTTATACATTCATTGCTTGCTGCTGCTGCTGCTGCTGCTGCTTCTTCTTCTTCTTCTTCTTCTTCTTCTTCTTCTTCTTCTTCTTCTTCTTTTTGCTTCTTGTATGTGCCCTAACTGGGATCAAACGCACAACCTTGTGTATCAGGACAGTGCTCTAACCAACTGAGCTACCTGGCTAGGATGATAGTATGATACATTTTTTGAGAGGATAAAGCCCAGGAAATACAGAAAAATATTTAAGTAGTTCTCCCTTATTCAAAGATTCAATTTCTGTTATTTTAGTTACTTGTGGTCAACTGTGGTCTGAAAATATTAAATGAAAATTCCAGAAATAAACAATAATGATCAAACTCCTGATGGGGACACTTTGCATATTAGCCTTTTATATATATAGATTATGGCTGCAATTTAAAATTCATGAATGTCCCAGGTTTGAGGTTTTTCTCTTTCAAGCTGTCTCTATATTTGGAGACCCGAGAGTCATATAATCTTTGATTTTGAGAAGGGTCATCTGACCCACCTCCCATCCTCAAGTGTGTGCTCCCACTTTTCACTTCCACTGGTAGAAAACTCACCCCACATACATGCCCAGTTGCAGGCTCCATCCCCGGTTAGGGGCCTGCAGGAGGCAGCCAATCAATGATTCTCTCTGATGTTTCTTTCTCACCCTTCCCCCTCCCTCAAACCAATATATAATAATAATAATAATTTTACACTTATTACATGTTGAAATTGTGATATTTTAGATATGTTGGGTTAAATAAAATCTATTACCGGTATAAAATTTTTTTTTAAAAGAAAGAAAACTCACCCCACAGAGCAGCCATTTTGCATAGTTCTGATTTTTAGGAAGCTGTTTTTTATACTAAGTGAAAATATGTCTCCTTATAAGTCCTACACAATGGTCCTGATCCTGCGTTAGGGGCCACAGGAAACAAATGCAGACCTGCTTTCACATCACAGCCCTTCAGATAGTAACCCCAAGTCAGCAGTTCTCAAATGTTGTTAAACAAATTACCCAGGCAGCTCGTTAAAAGGCAGAGGCCTAGGCCCTACCCAGAATCAGCATCTCCAGCGCGTGGGGCCAAGTGTGCATCCAATGTGCTGTTAAAGAGAGACTAGAGCGAGAGCAGTAAGGAAGACACACTTGTCCTTCAGAGACTTTACATTGAATATGCTTATATTTCTCTAGGGACAATGAAACATGGAATAAAGGGAAACTATGTACATATCCATTTCATTTTCCAAAAATATTCTGTGCCAGAGTTCAACTTATACCAAACACAACCTTGATTTCATTCTTTATCTTTTTAGGTTTTTATTGGAGATGTTTGTTTTTCTGTAATCCTCACCCGAGAATATTTTTCCATTGATTTTTAGAGAGAGTAAAAAGGGGGGGGGAGTATGTGTGTGTGTGTGTGTGTGTGTGTGTGTGTGAGAGAGAGAGAGAGAGAGAGAGAGAGAGAGAGAGAGAGAGAGAGAAAGAGAGAGAGAGAGAGAGAGAGAGAGAGAGAGAGAGAGAGAGAGAGAGAGAGAAACATCTATGTGAGAGACACTTTAGCTAGTTGCCTCTCCTATGTGCCCCAACCAGGGCCAGGGATCGAACTTACAACTGAGGTACATGCCCTTGACCAGGAATTGAACCTGGGACCCTTCAGTCCCAGGGCTGACACTCTAACCATTGAGCAAACTGGCCTGGGCAAGATGTATTTTTAATTTTACAAATGATGCATATTTTTATAAAGATAATTTTTAAAAACTCGCCTTCTATTCCTTTCCCAGAGGTAATTTCTGTTAATATTGTGGTGTATCATTTCAGACCTTCTCCCTATCTATTAATATGTATCCATTCATACTTTGGATTTTTTTGACAGAATGAGATCATATTTCCTTGTGTTGTTTTACAAGAACACTGAAAACTCCATGAAGGCACATAATGCAATTTTATGATCACACCTAAAGAAATTAACACTAATTTCTTAATATCATCCAAATAATCAGACAATATGCGGACTTCCCTGATTGTCTCATGAATAACTTTTTATACTTGGTTTGTTTGAATCAGGATCTAAACAAGATCAGCTCATTGTGTTTAACTGATAGGTCTCTTTTTAAAAAATATATATTTTTATGGATTTCAGAGAGGAAGGGAGAGGGAGAGAAATAGAAACACCAATGATGAGAGAGAATCATTGATTGGCTGCCTCATGCGTGCCGCCTACTGGGGATGGAGCCTGCAACCTAGGCATGTGCCCTTGACCGGAATCAAACCTGGGACCTTTCAGTCTGCAGGCTGACGCTCTATCCACTGAGCCAAACCGGCCAGGGCTGATAGGTCTCTTAAGCCCCTTTTAAACTGTAATAGTTCCTTCTCCCTCATTTTCCTTCCTATTCATTTGTTGAAAACCTTGGTTTGTTTGTCCTTTAGAATTTCCCATGTGGCTGTGGCTGAGTGTATCCATTTCGTGTCATTTTGTTTCTCTCTTGGTTCCTCTCTTCTGTGCATTTCCAATAAACTGATGGATCTGAAGGCTTAATCAGATTTAGGTTCAAATTTTTTTTTAAAGAATACTTCATAGACCATGCTAGGTTTAACTATATTGAATTAATGAACTTGCCTTTTTTCACTTAATATATTGTGTACATTTCCCCCGTTTGGTACTTCTGAATCTATGTCACTCCTTTAGCTACATAATAATATCCCAGTATGGATTACCATGATCTATTGAATCCTTATTAATATAGGTTGTTTCCAGTTTGTAGTTTTTAGCAATGCAGTAAAACTCTTGTATTCTTAGAGAATCCAAGGCAGATTAATAATCTGAGATTGAAAAGGTAAGCTAGTGGCTTACATGTTTAATTTAAGAATTTTTTATTTTTTCTTAGAAGATCAAAGAAGTAGTCACTGGCCTCTAAAATATTTATAAACCTCTAGTTGCTAAGTAGATTCTTCACATATTAGGGGAAAAGCAGTATAGAGAAGAGCCAGTTTACCTTTGGTGTGTCTGGATTGCCGTGTATCTCATTCCAGAGAAGAATGATGGGGTGTTTTGAGGAAAGGTAGATGTCAGACTGACAGTAATACAATCACGTTCTCCAACAGATGGACGAAAATAGAGTTGTTTAGTTTTCAGAAAGGGTGAGGTGGGGGCTGCTGTGCCACTTAAGCATTTGTTTATTTATTTAATGTTTTAATTGACTTTCTAGAGAGAGAACATAGTGTGAGAGAGAAACATTGATGTGTTGTCTCCCACATGCCCCTCAGGTGGGGATGAAACCCCAAACCTGGGGGTGTGCCCTGACTAGGGATGGAGCCCCCCACCTTTCTGTGCGTGGGATGGCACTCAACCAATTGAGCCACACTGGCCAGGACTGGGCATTTATTTATTATTTATAAATTCATCCATCTGTTTATTTATTTATTTATTTTTAAAACATTTTATTGATTTTTCACAGAGAGGAAGAGAGAGGGATAGAGAGTTAGAAACATTGATGAGAGAGAAGCATCGATCAGCTGCCTCTTGCACACCCCTTACTGGGGATGTGTCCGCAACCAAGGTACATGCCCTTGACCGGAATCAAACCCGGGACCCTTCAGTCCGCAGGCTGACGCTCTATCCACTGAGCAACACCGGTTTTGGCATATTCATCCATCTGTTTAATTAGCTCAGATACACAGCCAGTTGAAAATCTGAATGTGGTATTGATGAAACATAAAGGCTTTCGGGTATTTAGTGCCTGTCTATAAAATGAGAATAAGTACGCTTTTCTCTTACTCCTTATGAGCCTCATGGTCATCTAATGCTAATGGAAATATTTGTTATGGTTTCTCTATGTAAACCTAAAGAATTTTCAATATGCAAATTGCTTGTAGCATTGCTTTTATTTTTTTTCTCGCATAGTTTACTTACGTTGTTTTTTCTTTTAGTTATAGGTAAACATTGGAAACTCCATACAATAAACCAGTGTTTCTACAGAAAAATGGAAGAGATGTCATTATTGAATGTAGTAAACGGGCTTTTTTCTTCAGGAAAAACCACACTAGGCCTCAGTGTTACCTTGGGTGATGTCATACCACAAAGGGACTAATCTAAAATCTTTCCACCTCCAGACAATGTACATGCCTTTGAACTTCTTGCTATTTATGTACATAATTAAAATTCCAAGTTAAAAAAGTTGTGCTGCTTCCCCTCCCCCCCATATTATGGAGCGACAGTTCAAGTGTATCTAGTGCCAATATGTGTATGTGGTATATGTGTGGTGTGTCTCAGAGTATACATGTATGTGTGTGCCTGTATGTGGTGTGTATGTGTGATGTGTTTCTGAGTATGCATGTATGTGTGGGTGGCATGTATGTGGATATCTCTGAGTATACGTGTGTGTGGCTTGTATTGTGTTGTGTATCTTTGAATGTATATGTGTTTGCGTGTGAGTGTGTATGTGAAAACTTTATTCTTTTAAAAAACATATTTTTTAAAATATATTTTTATTGATTTCAGAGAGTAAGGGAGCGGGGGGAGAGACATATCAATGATGAGAGAGAATCTTGATCAGTTGCCTCCTGTACGCCCCACACTGGGAGGTCAAGTCCGCAACCCAGACATGTGCCCTGACCAGGAATCAAAACGTGACCTCCTGGTTCATAGGGCAATGCCCAGCCACTGAGCCACACCGGCTGGGCTATTTACTCTTCTCTGAGCAGCATCAGCTAGCAATCTGCAGTCTGTGCCCCACAACAAAGTCGAGTCAAGAAGAGTGGCCCTAGAACCAACAGACGATGCTTCGAGGAACCAAACCTGTAAGTAACAGTCTGCCCGGCTCCGATTATAAGATATAAAAATAAAAATAGTGAGTGGGAACCCTTGTGTGCTGTTGCCTCCCAGCTTGTACAGAGCTTCCAGTTCTTCACTGCCAGTGGGAGATGCTTAATGAAGCAGGCTTTGTCCTCTGCCAGTGTGGGAATGCTATGTGCTTGTGTGTGGTGGCTCTCTGTATGTAGGCCTGGTATTCGCCTTTGTGGCCCCTGAATGCCCAGCTCATTGAACTCCATGTCCCCAGCGCTGGTGAGAATAGCAAGAGCCTCTTTGGACTTGTCAGCCAGCCAGGAAGGAAGGTGGGGAACAGTATGTGAAAGATTTGGAAATTAAAAATCATTTTTGTATTTCCATAGCATCAATGTAATTACCAATTGTTGATCTTAGAGAATTGATAGGCGTTGGTAAAATAGTAATATGCAAATGGAACGTGCACGTGTTAATATTAAATATATTTGATAGATTCAAAGTGGCAGGAATGGCGCCAACATGGTTACTGGATTAATGAGCTGAAACACATTTGTCCCTAGAATAATCCTGCTAGTGACCCAGAAGTCTTTTACTTCCTTTTATGCTGAAATACTTTGTGTTACTGTAGCAATCACCCTATATAATACGCCTAATATGCTAAGCATCCAACCATTTGACCAGTTGCTATGACGCACACTGACCACCAGGGGCCAGATGCTCCGACCAGTGGATTAGCTTGCTGCTGGGTCCAGCTGATCGGAACTGGGCAAAATGGGTTGGACATGCCCTGAAGCTCTCCCATGGTCCCTCCCCAGCCCTGATCATGCCCCGGTGGGGTGTCTCGGCCTGGCTTGCACCCTCTCACAATCCAGGACCCCTTGGGGGATGTCAGAGAGCCAGTTTCAGCCCAATCCCCGCAGGTCAGGCCGAAGGACCCCACCAGTGCAAAAATTCGGGCACTGGGCCTCTAGTTTCAATATATTGTAGTAAAGCTGTGCCTAAATTATATCTCATTATATTATCTTATTATAATATCTCATTATATTATTATTTCAGGCCTTTCCCATTGACTTGTCTTCCTACGTCACCTCCCAAAAGTAGAGATTCCACAAGTTTCCTTGTTCTTGAGATTGCTTGGTCTAAAGAAGAGGAAGGAATGGCCCACATCATAGCATGCTCTAGAGATAATTAATCAAAAGGTATTTGAGCTCTAGCCGGTTTGGCTCAGCGGATTAAAGCAGTGGCCCACGGGCTGAAGGGTTCGATTATAGTCAAAGGCACAGACCTTGGTTGCCGGTTCCCCAGGACTGGCCCTGGTTGGGGTGCGAGCAGGAGGCAACCAAACTATGTGTCTGTCTCACAGCGATGTTTCTCTCTGTCTCCCTCTCCCTTCCACTCTCTCTAAAAATCAATGGAAAAATATCATCGGGTGAGGATTAACAACAACAAAAAAAGGTATTGGAGTGTCTCCTAACTATAAGGTATTACTTCCCCTTTTTAATTGTTCATTCAATATTGAAACATTGCCTTAAAACCTCTTAACTCCTCCAAGGGGGATATGGAGGGGGGGTCACAGAGCCGGGTCCTAGCGGTACCTGGTCCGTATCTAGTACAGCAGGGGGCTCATTCCCAGCCAGTGTAATTCAGTCACCCTTTTCGCTATGACCTTTTCTTTGTGTGGTTCTTGTGTCCAGTGCTGCCTTCTTTATATATTTAACACTTTTCCCATGCCTTCCAGGAACACCCAGCTGAGGGAATATAAAATTTGCAGATCATGATATCTTGCATTTCTCTAGCTCCTTATCCTTTCAGAGCGCTATTTTATTCTTTTCTTCCTTGGTTTATTCCTGACTTCAGTATGCTTGTACTGTTTTTCTGTCCTGCAGTGATACTCAGTGTTTAAACTTTTTAGTCTGTTTCCTCTGACCATTTCTCCTTAACTAAACTATGAACTTCAATGCAATTTATGTGTAACTTAGTCAACATAGTTCTATCTGAATAACTTCAGGGAATTTGGAGGGAACATTATCATACAGAGTGATTTTAGCTCACCTAAACAGACAGATATGGTATAGTCTGTTCTGTGATAATGTGGAGTCCTAAGAAAAATTACTTCGTCGGATATCAGGATTTAAAGGCAGTTGCTGCCGTGGGAATAAAAGGGAGTAGGGGCACTAAAGAATGTCTTCATGCCCGGCCGGTGTGGCTCATTGGTTGAGTATGTTCTCATGAACCGAGAGGTCCCGGTTTGATTCCCGGTTAGGGCACATGCTCCAGTTGTGGGCGTAGTCCCTGGTGGGGGGGTGTGCAGGAGGCAACCCATCAATGTGTCTCTCTCGATGTTTCTATCTCTGTCCCTCTCCCTTCCTCTATCTCTAAAATAAAAACATATTTTTTTTAAAAACTGTCTTCATCAATCTTGTCACTGGTGGCACCTCTTGGGACAAAATCAAAATAGTAGTAGTAGGAACACCACCCACCTGGGCAGTGGAGTAGCAGGTGCCTGGGCTATTGGATCAGCACTTTTGTCCCAAGTGCTAGATTCCACCCAGCAGCACGTCCCTCATGGATCAGTGACCTATCCAGGTGGCCTGAAGACAATTCATTCGCTGCAAAATGCCCGGATTCACATATGCATATGGAAAAATGTGAGTTGCTTGTGACTTACTGCCAAATCAATGGCAGTTAGAATTAGGCCACATAGTGAGTATTACTACTGGTTTGTATTCGTTTAAAATATAAAATTCAGAATCCTTGAATTCACTGGGAAAAGAGACAGAGATTCTGTTCTCTCAGTTGTCTGTCCTGTTTCAAGGAATGCACTTTACACTCATGTTTTGGGGAAGGCTTGATAGTTAGAGAAACAGTTTTCTCTGTGACTACGGGTATCCGTGCTTATTATGTAAGCTGAATGATTTGCCCCGAATGTAAAAGCTTTCACTCCCCCCCCCCCAAAACCGGTTTGGCTCAGTGGATAGAGCGTTGGCCTGCGGACTGAAGGGTCCCAGGTTCGATTCCAATCAAGGGCATGTACTGTGGTTGCGGGCACATCCCCGATGGGGGGTGTGTAGGAAGCAGCTGATTGATGTTTCTCTCTCATCGATGTTTCTCTCTATCCCTCTCTCTTCCTCTCTGTAAAAAATCAATAAAATATATTTTTTAAAAAGTTTGCACTTTTTAATTTATCACACCCACCTAGCCTAATGCAGTCACCACTGTCAGGGGGACCAGCAATGTATTTGTGGGACTAAACTCTCACCTAAGGCTTAATTTTAATTAAGGTAAATATTTGAGTTAATGGTTCCATTCACCACTGGTTGAAAGAAACTTCCTTGAGGTTTTGTTTTTTCCCTGTACACCGCCTGTCTGATGTATTGTTTCCATTCCCATAGGTTCAGATTTCAAGTCAGTAATTAGCCAGCTCACAGTTCTAAAGGTACAATTAGGTCAAACTCCAGACGTGACCGAAGTTCAAGCTTATTTATGTTTATGAAATGATAGCCAAGGAAATTTATAGATGGAGAAAATGCTTGTTTTCGTAAGGCAGGCATTTCCCTATTTCACATTTTGTTTGCTTAGCAGTGCTGAACAGATTTGGAAATTAAAAAGTCATTTTTAGTTTCTGTATTTCACACTTAAGGGCCGTTCTCATCTTCACCAACTCCAGAGCTTTGTTGGACTTCAGCTGTGTCTCTAGAAGGCAGAAGAATAGTGCAGGAAGTGACTCTTCTCCCTGCCCACCCCAACCTGGAAAATAGTCTTTAGACTCTGTTCAAAGAGTTAGTTGGTGAATGCTCTGCTCTCCCTTCAGTGCTTGCCTGACTTGGGAATAGACAGGACAGGTGGGAGAACAAGAAAAAGGCAAAGATGGAGAGAAATACAGGATTCAAAGACTGCCCCCAACATTCAAAAGTGAAGTCATAGTGAGTCCTTCTAATGCTTACGTGACGCAATACTGGGATTTTGTTTGCAAATTTGAGTGTGGTTGGAGGGATGACTTTAAATGTTTTGTTCACTACAGGCAAAATATGAGCTGTCTAATTTATCTCCCATATCTTTTCTAAACCGTAAGAAGGTGATCTAAGTGTCAGAATATATACATTATTTTCTCCTGAAACCCAAAGAAGACCAGAGGAAGGGAATTTTGAAGATACATTAGCATACAAGGAAAGAATGGGAAGAGGGAGACAATGGGATTTTATTTTTTCAGCAGAAATAGTGACCACTGACTCCTTTTTAAAATAATTATTGACACTATTGCAGATGTTCCTCATTTCCCCTTCCCCTTTGCCCATCTCCACCCAGCCCCAGCCCCCCTCCCTCTGGTCATCACTACACATTGTTTATGTCCATGGGCTGTGCATATATGTTCTTCGGCTAATGGCTTCACCTTTTATCCAGTTTCTCTCCCCCCATCCCCTCTGACCTCTGTCCGTGTATTCCAATGTATCCATGCCTCTGGTTCTATTTTGTGCATCAGTTTATTTTATTCATTAGATTCTACATAAAAGTGAGATTATGTGGTATTTCTCTTTCTCTGACTGGCTTATTTCGCTTAGCATAATACTCTCCAGGTCCATCCGTACTGTCACAAAGGGTAAGAGATCCTTTTTTAAGAATGTATAGTATTCCTTTGTGTAAATGTACCACAGCTTTTAAAAAATATGTTGTTATTGATTTTTAGAGAGGGGGAGAGATAGAAACATTGATGAGAAAAATATCAACATCAGTTGGCTGCTTCCTGTATGGCCCTGCTGGGGATTAAGCCCACAATTCATGCATGTGCCCTGACCAGGAATTAAAACGAGTGACCTAAAAACACACACACAAAAAAAACAGTGACCTCTTGGTGCATGGGTTGATGCTCATCCTCTGAGCCCCACGGGCTGGGCACACAGCTTTTTTATTCACTCATCTACTGATGGGCACTTGGCTGCTTCGAGATCTTGGCTATTGTAAATAGCATTGCTATGAACATAGGGGTGCATATATTATTTCTGATTGGTGTTTTGGGATTCTTAGGATGCATTCCTAGAAGGGGTCAAATGGAAGTTCTGTTTTTAATTTTTTGAGGAAACGCCATACTGTTCTCCACAGTGGCTGCACCAGTCTGCATCACCACCAGCAGTGCAGGAGGGTTCCCTTTTCTCCACATCCTCACCAGCACTTGTTTGTTGATTTATTGATGGGAGCCATTCTGACAGGTACAAGGTGATATGTCATTATGGTTTTAGTTTGCATCTCTCTGATGACTAGTGACGCTGAGCATTTTTCCACATGTCTAACGGCCATCTGTATGTCCTCTTAGAAGTTTCTCTTCAGGTCCTTTGCCCATTTTTAAATTGTATTGTTTGTATTCCTGGTTTTGAGTTGTATGAATTCCTTGTATATTTTGGAAATCAATTCCTTATCAGATGTGTCATTGATAAACATGTTCTCCCATAAAATAGGTTCCCTTTTCTTTTAAAAAAATATATTTTATTGATTTTGTACAGAGAAGAAGGGAGAGAGATAAAGAGCTAGAAACATTGATGAGAGAGAGTTATTGATCAGCTGCCTCTTCCACACCCCCTACTGGGGATATGCCCGCAACCAAGGTACATGCCCTTGACAGGAATCGAACCCGGGTCCCTTCAGTCCCCAAGCCAATGCTCTATCCATTGAGCCAAACTGGTTTCGGCTAGGTTCCCTTTTCATTTTGATGCTTGTTGGTTTGTTTGTTTGTTTGTTTGCTGTGCAGAAGCTTTTTAGTTTGATGTAGTCCAATTTGTTTATTTTGTCCTGTGTTTGTTTTTTCTAGGAGATGTATCAGCAAAAATATTGCTAGGAGAGATGTCTGAGATTTTACTGCCTATGTTTTCTTCCAGGATTTTTTTTGGTTTCGCACCTTGCATTTAAGTCTTTTATCCATTTTTTTTTTTTTTTTTTTTTTTTTTTTTTTTTTTTTTTTTTTTAGTTTATTCTTGTGTGTGGTGTAAGTTGGTGGTCTAGTTTCATTTTTTTGTATGGACCTATCCAGTTTTCCCAACACCATTTATTGAAGAGACTGTCTTTACTGCATTGTATGCTCTTGCTTCCTTTGTCAAATATTAATTGACCATAGAGACTCACTGTTCTGTTTCATTGATCTATATGCCTGTTCTTATGCCAGTACTAGGCTGGTTGCTTTCTTTTAAATCCTTTCCAGAGGATATTTTTTCTGTTGATTTTGAGACAGAGTGGAAGAGAGAGGGGGAGAGAGAGAGAGAAAAACATTGATGTGAGAGAGACACATCAATTGGTTGCCTCCTGCATGAGTCCCAACCGGGGCCAAAGATTGAACCTGCAACCGAAGTATGTGCCCTTGACCAGGAATCGAACCCTCAACCCTTTGGTCTGTGGGCCAGTGCTCTAACCACTGAGAAAACTGGCCAGGGCATTACCATGCTGTTTTGATTACAATGGCGTGTAGTATGTTTTGATATCAGGTATTGTGATACCTTCAACTTTGTCCTTCTTTCCCAAGATTGCTGAGGCTATTCAGGGTCTTTTTTGGTTCCATAAAAGTTTTTGAAATATTTGTTCTAGATCTGTGAAATATGCCATTGGTATTTTAATAGCGATTGCATTGAATCTCTATAGATTTCTTGGAGTAGTATGGACATTTTAATGATGTTAATTCTTCCATTCCATGAACACAGTATATGCTTCCAATTATTTCTATCCTCCTCAGTTTCCTTCTTTAATGTCCTATGATTTTCTGAGTACAGGTCTTTTACCTCTTTGGTTAAGTTTATTTCTATGTACCTTTTTTTAAAATTTATTTTATTTTTTTACATTTTTTAATTGATTTTTTACAGAGAGGAAAGGAGAGGAATAGAGAGCTAGAAACATCGATGAGAGAGAATTGTCGATCAGCTGCCTCCTGCACACCCTCTACTGGGGACGTGCCCACAACCAATGTACATGACCTTGACCAGAATCAAACCCGGGACCTTTCAGTCTGCAGGCCGATGCTCTATCCACTGAGCCAAACCAGTTTCAGCCTTATTTTTTGTTGTAACAGTAAATGGGATTGTTTTCTTAGTTTCTCTTTCTGATAGTTCATTATTGGTGTATAAAAATGCCATTTATTTCTGAATATTAATTTTGTATCTTGCTACTTGGCTGAATTCCTTTATTAGATCTAGTAGTTTTTTGGTGGAGTCTACAATATCATGTCATGTACAAACAATGATAGTTTTACTTCCTCCTTTCCAATTTGGATGTCTTTTATTTCTTCTTATCTGATCACTGTGACTAGCACTTCTATTACTATCCTGTATAATAAAAGCCTAATATGCTAAGTGACTGTTCGTTTGACCAGTCACTATGATGCACACTGACCACCAGTGGGCAGATGCTCCAACCAGTAGATTAGCTTGCTGCTGGGGCCCGGCCGATCAGGACTGGGCGAGATGCACTGGACACGCCCTTGAGCCCTTCCACGGTCCCTCTCTGATCAGCCCTGATTGGGACTGGATGAGATGAGCCAGACATGCCCTAGAGTCCTCCTGCGGTCCCTCCCTGGCCCAATCATGCACAGGTGGGGTTCCTCAGCCTGGCCTGTGCTCTCTTGCAACACAGGACCCCTTGGGGGATGTTGGAGAGCCAGTTTCACCCGATCCCTGCAGTCCAGGCTGAGGGACCCCACTGGTGCATGAATCCATGCACCTGGCCTCTAGTTGTGAATAACAGTGATGAGAGGGGATATCCCTGTCTTGTTTCTGTTCTTAAGGGAAACACTCTTAGTTTTTGTCCATTGAGTATGATGTTGGCTGTAGGTTTGTCATATATGGCCTTTATTATGCGGAGGTATGGTCCCTCTATTCCCAGCTTGCTGAGAGTTTTTATCATTAAATGGGTGCTGGATTTTATCCAATGTTTCTTCTGCATCTATTGATATAATCATGTAATTTTAATCTCTCATTTTGTTTATGTGAATGTATCACGTTTTGATTTGTGAATATTGTACCAACTTTGTATCCCTTGAATAAATCTCACTTCATTGTGCTGTATATTTTTAATGTATTGCTAGATCCAGTTTGCTAATATTTTGTTGAGGATTTTAGCATCTATGTTCATCAGGGGTATTGGCCTAAAATGTTCTTTCTTTGTAGTGTTTTTATCTAGTTTTGGAATTAGCATCATGCTGGCCTTGTAAAAAGAGCTTGGAAGTCTACCCTGCTCTTGAATTTTTTGGAATAGTTCGAGGAAGATAGTGTTTGATAGAACTCGCCTGTGGAGCCATCCAGTAGACGACTTTTGTTTGCTGCGATTTCTTTTTATTGCCTCTTCAATTTCATTAGTCGTTATCGGTGTATTCAGGTTTTCTGATTCTTCCTGATTCATTTTTGGAAGATTGTATTTTTCTAGGACTTTGTCCATTTCGCTCAAGTTTGTCCAGTCTGTTGGCATATAGTTGTTTATAGTATTTGCTTACAATCCTTTGTATTTCTATGGAGTCAGTTGTTACTTCTCTTTCATTTCTGATTTTATTTATTTGAGTCCTCTCTCTTTTTCTTGATGAGTCTGGTTAAAAGTTCATCAATCTTGTTTATCTTTTCAAAGAACCAGTTCTTGGTTTCCTTGGTCTTTTGTATTATTTTTGTGGTCTTTACGTCATTTATTTCTGCTCCTGTCTTTATTATTTCCTTCCTTCTACTTACTCTGGACTTTGTTATTCTGTTTGACTCTTGAAACCCTGTGCCTATATAACATTGACACCCATAAAAATGACAAATTATAAGAAAAAGCAAGGAAATTTATATTAAAAATCTCATTTGCTTTGTATCTAAATTTCTGTTCCTTGTGTCAAATAGGGCTCTTCCTATAATGAATTCAATATGATGCATTTCTTTCCATCTATTATATTAAAGTTGTAGAAGGTTATGGTGTGTCTTCATATCTATGGTATTTGCGGGTCATAACTCTGACTCATTTTCTGTGTCCTTTATCAGTAAGGCAGTGCTCATTACAGCATTGCTCAAGAGGGAGGCTGTGATGTGTATGAGGCATGTTCCCCGGGATTGAAAACCAGGTTGTTTCCGTGAAGAAAAGCAGAGGCTGCTCAGTGCAGAAACCCTTCTGAACCGGAACTGGCCATCGGGCACCGGGGCCTTCCCTGCACTGGGCGCCCCATCTGCCTGTGCTGGTGAGGGTGGTGGAGGAACGCGTCCTTTCTGTTCTAAGCAAACATCGCACTGTTTAACACTCTTCACTTCGCGTTACTGGCTTTTTTGTGGTCACGTCCTAAAGATGCTTAACTTATTACTAATCTATTTTCTATGTGTGATTGCTGTTTCCCCCTTGGGACACCTTCTGTTCTTATTATTCATTTCAAGTATCAAGATGTGAGAGTTAGGGAGAACTTGCACCCTTGTAAGACCTTTGTACCTTGTTTGTACTCCTGTCCAATTCACCGTCACTCTGACATTTCCGAAGAACTGAGTGTCCAGACATGAAAACCTTTTCTTTCCGAACTCGTGGTTCACTTTCTAGATTTCTTTTTGTTGTTGTTGTTGTTAATCCTCACCCGAGGATATTTTCCCATTGATTTTTAGAGAGAGTGGAAGGGAGGGGGACGGACACACAGAGAGAGAAACATAGATGTGAGAGAGACACATCGATTGGTTGCCTCCCACATATGCCCCGACCAGAGCTGGGGATCTGGCCTGCAACTGAGGTACATGCCCTTGACCGGGAATCAAACCCAGGACCTTTCAGTCCACAGGCTGTCACTCTATCCACTGAGCCAGACCAGCTAAGGCCACTTTCTAGATTTCTTATGGCCTCACACATACTCTGCCTTTGTTAGTTCACACTTGATCTCTAGCAGACTGTAATCTCCTGAGGCCGGGACAACTGTCTTTCTTCTTAGTGTACCCACAGTGCTGACCCAATGCATTGATGTATATATACATTGCAAAACGTGTTTTGAGTGAATTATTTGAAGTTCAAATTTTTGTTATGATTTGGTTTCAATCGAGCCTTTGAGGGTACCCATAGGCACTGAGTTTGTTTGTCACAGCCTGATAGCATGTTTCCCTGTGCTTCTGACTTCCAAATCTAAAGCCCGAGGAGGTTGGGCCAGGTGCTGTCTAAAGGCCTTCAGTCTCTCTGACTCTCCCCACTGCATTGAGTGCATGGTCTAGGCCAGTGGTCGGCAAACACATTAGTCAACAGAGCCAAATATCAACAGCGCAATGATTGAAATTTCTTTGGAGAGCCGAAAACCGACTTCTGTGCATGGGCCACGAAGATTCAAATCGCACTGAACGTGCGCGCCCGCACGTGGTATTTTGTGGGAGAGCCACACTCAAGGGGCCAAAGAGCCCCATGTAGCTCGCGAGCCGCGGTTTGCTGACCCCTGGGCTAGATATTCTGTTATGTTGGGCAGAGGGGAGAAATACAGTTTACAGTTCAGATACGAAGACAAAGAGCAGCAACATCGTAACACACAGATTAACTACCTGATAGGGATTCCAATATTGGTCTTATGCAAAGAAGCACCCAAGGATATTTATCCAAAACATGAATTCAGTGTGCAACGGCAGTGTTTTGGGGTGTTTTTTTTTACATTTTTTGTTTACACTAACTTCTTTAGAGAAGGAAGGAGAGTAATCAGCGGAAATGAGTCTGGTAAAATAGGAGCCATTGGCTTTGGATGGATGATTTTTCTTTTTTGTTTGTTTGTTTGTTTGTTTTGTTAATCCTCACCCAAAGATATTTTTTCTTTGCTTTTTAGAGAGAGTGGGAGGAAGAAAGGAGGGGCGCGAGAGAGAAACATCTATGTGAGAGAGACACATAAATTGGTTGCCTCCTACATGCTCCCCTATAGGGGCCTAGGATCAAAACTGCAACCCAGGTACCTGCCCTTGATTAGGAATCGAACCCACAACCCTTTGGTGAGCAGGCTGATGCTCTAACCACTGACCTACCAACCAGGACTGGATGATTTTAGTTTTCCTGAATTAGGACTTAACTCACACTCTACTGTTTCCCCTTTAGAACACCTGTTCCCAGCAAGTTCAGCAAGAATGAGCCCAGGGTTGGGCTTTTGGGGCCCCCTTGTATTTCTCTAGCTCAGTGGTCAGCAAACTCATTAGTCAATAGAGCAGCAAATCGCGGCTCTAGCTCATTCCTTAATGTTAATATATGTAGACAAGATAAACACCTATCTAAGGATAATACCAGTTGAGATCGTGTAGGTCCTGCTTTAATTAATATATATGGTTAATTAAAAATCTATATCTGGCCTTAACCAGTTTGGCTCAGTTGATAGAGCATCAACCTGTGGACTGAAGGGTCTCAGGTTCGATTCCGGTCAAGGGCATGTACCTTGGTTGCGGGCACATCCCCAGTAGGGGGGTGTGAAGGAGGCAGCTGATCGATGTTTCTTTCTTATCAATGTTTCTAACTGTCTATCTCTCTCCCTTCTCTGTAAAAAATCAATCAAAAAATATATATATATATTTAAAATCTATATGCTTGTATAAGAAGGTAAGCCACTGTCCTTTAAAAATCTTTTAGTAGCTTAAACATACTCTAATATATTGATAACTGTTGTAGTGTTCTTATTTATTCATAGCTAGGATAAACCTCAACCCACTGAAATGATAACAAATTTGAATGTTTTCTTAAGTAAACTTCAAATTAGAGCTTGAGTGAGTGCCATGGTCTCTGTGTAGGTCATAGAGATTGTACAAATGACGTGATTTGCTCAAATGCCTGATATGCCCCTGAGATTCGGGAATTTTGGCAGTTCTTGGGCAGGGGATGCTTATGTGACCTTCCGCCAGTAAAACTCTGGGTACTGAGTCTCTAATGGGCTTCCCAAGGCAAAGCTTTGGCTGCATTTGTTTTCTGCTGGGAAAGGAATGCACGCCTAGGCTAAGGTGACCAGACGTCCCGCTTTTGGCGGGACAGTCCCGATTTTTAACAATTTGTCCCGCGTCCTGCGGTGTTTTAAAAAAAGTACATAGCTTTATGCCGAAACCGGTTTGGCTCAGTGGTAGAGCGTCGGTCTGCGGATTGATGGGTCCCAGGTTCGATTCCGGTCAAGGGCATGTACATTGGTGGCGGGCACATCCCCGGTAGGGGGTGTGCAAGAGGCAGCTGGTCGATGTTTCTCTCTCATCGACATTTCTAGCTCTCTATCTCTCTCCCTTCCTACCCTCTGTAAAATATCAATAAAAAATATATTTAAAAAAATAAAAAATAAAAAAGTACATAGCTTTACTATGTTATATCATCTTCCCTTCAGCTTTAGAGGAAAACCATAATACAAGGATTATTGTATTATTACATTAAATATTTCCAGGTCACAAGACCTGCAAAAACAGTTTGTATTCATCCTCCTCAAGCAAAGAGAAAACTCTGAGCTCCCTTGTTTAGACCAAATTACTGATTGGATTTTTTTTTTTTCCTGATTCTCACAATAGAGTCTTTCTTCCATCCCTCATGCTATGGAGGCAAGCTGTTTGGGCTGGTTCATAAGTAATTGGGTCATAAACTTCACTCCATTCAAAAGTGACGTATTTATACAAGTATTTATTTGTCCTTCAGAGAAAGAGAGAGAAAGCGCGCGCGCGTGCGTGAGAGTGCGCATTGGCTCATTTCAAGTATTGTTCTCAGCCTAGATCAGAATGCTGAAGAGCATACATCACACATTTTATTTTAAACACAGTAGTCTGATTGTTCATTTTTGATGGTGAGATAAATACTTCCCTGGGAAAGCACTACCAAATAGGCAAGACTTTTAAAAGACTGTGTTGGATCATAAACCTAAATGTAAGAGCTAAAACTAGAACTCTCAGAAGACAACAAAAGATTAAATATTCGTGAAAGAGTAAAGCGTGACCTTGGGTTCGGTAATAATTTCTTCAGTACAACGCCAAAAGCACAAGTGACAAAATAGAGTTATTGGACTATTTCAAAATGTAAAAACTTGTGCTAGAAACAAAACAATGCTATCAAGAACATTAGAAGACAACCCATTGAGTATGGGAAATATTTGCAAGTCATATCTGATAAGAGACTGTATCCCTATAAAGAACTTTATAACTCAACAATAAAAAGACAAATAAACCAATTAAAACTGGGCAAAGGATTTGAACAGACCTTTTTTCCAAAGAAGATATTCAAACGGCCAATAGGTACATGAAAAAAATGTTTGCCCCAGCCGGTTTGGCTCAGTGGTTAGAGAGTTGGCTGCGGACTGAAGGGTCCCAGGTTCGATTCCGGTCAAGGGCATATGCCCAGGTTGCAGGCTTGATCCCCAATAGGGCATGCAAGAGGCAACTGATTCATAATTCTCTCTCTTCAGGGGTGGGAGGGGCTGGAGAGGGGTTAATGGGGGGGAGAGGAGACATATGTAAAACTTTAAACAATAAAAAATAAGTAAATAAGTAGGTACCTAAATTATATTTATTCAAAAAATTCTCTCTCATCATTGATATTTCTATCTTTCCCTCTCCCTTCCTCTCTGAAATCAAAAGTATATTTAAAAAAAAAGAAAAAGATGCTCATGTCATTTGTCATTGGGGCAATGCAAATGAAAACCACAATGAGATACCGCTTCACATCTTCTATGATGACTAATAAAAAAAAAAAGACAGAGAATAACAAGTGTTGATGTGGATTTGGAGAAAATAGTTCAGCAGTTCCTCAAAATGTTAAGCAAAGAGTTGTGACATGACCCAGAAATCCCACTCCTAGGCATGTACTGAAGAGGAAGGAAAGCCCGGTCTGCATAAGCACGTGTGCACATATGTCTATTGCTTCACTATTCAAACCAAACAGTAGAAACAAGTAATAGTCCATCAACAGATGAATGGTTGAACAAAATGTATTTTCATCCAATGGAATATTAGTCATAAGAAGAAATGAAGTAAAAAAAAAGAAGAAATGAAGCATTGATATTTACTATCAGTGATACGTGAAAGCATTATGCTAAGTGAAAGAACGGTCACATATTATATTGTAAGACTCCATTTATTTGAAGTGCCAGGCAAATTCAGAGAAAGTAGATTAGAAAATAGATGAGTGGTTGCTTAGGACTCTCGGGTGGGAATGGAGTAGAGTGAAGTGTGTCACTTGGGGTTCAACGAGAGAAAACGGAACAAGTAGGCAATATATTGAGAGGTTTATTGCCAGGCATTGGCTGAGGTGATTGTGAAGGTTAGCTAGGCAAGTCCAAAATCCACAGGGCAGGCTATCATGAAAAGCAGGCTGGAACTCTCGGGCGTGAGCTGAAGGTGTCCATAAGTGGAATTTTTTCTAAAGGAAATTTCAGCTGAAACCGGTTTGGCTCAATGGATAGAGCGTCGGCTTGGGGACTGAAAGGTCCCGGGTTCGATTCTGGTCAAGGGCATGTACCTTGGTTGCGGGCACATCCCCAGTAGGGGGTGTGCAAGAGGCAGCTGATCAATGACTCTCTCATCAATGTTTCTAACTATCTCCCTTCTTCTCTGTACAAAATCAATAAAATATATTTTAATAAATAAATAAAGGAAATTCCAGTCCTCATCTTGGACCCTTCAGCTGATTGAGTCAGGCCCACTTACATTAAAATCATCTGCTTATGGACTTCGATCACATCTCAAAATAACGAACGTTCACAGCAGTACAGCACCTAGATTACTGACAACCTAGATTAGTGTTTGAACACCTGGGGACTCTAGTCTAGCCACGTTGACACACAAAACTGGCCATCATGGGTTAGGGCATGGGGGAGGGGTGACTGCCAATCGGCTTCTTTTGGGGGTGATGAAAATGTTCTAAAATTGTGATGGTTGCCCAGCTCTGAATATATGAAAACTGAATTGTCCTCTTTAAATGGGTGAATTGTAAGGTCTGTGAATTATACTTCAGTAAAGATGTTTTTAAGCCCTCACTGGTTTGGTTCAGTGGATGGAGCATCAGCCTGTAGACTGAAGGGTCCCAGGTTGGATTCTGGTCAAGGGCATGTACCTGCCCGGATTGCAGGCTCGATCCCCATTGTGGGGTGTGCAGGGGGCAGCCGATCAAGGATTCTCTCTCATCGTTGATGTTTCTCTCCCTCTCCCTTCCTCTCTGAAATCAATAAAAATATTTTTTAAAAGCCTATGTAGCCCTAGCTGGTTTGGCTCAGTGGATAGAATGGACTGAAGGGTCCTGGGTTTGATTCTGGTCAAGGGCATGTATCTCAGTTGCGGGCTTGATCCCTAGCCCTAGTCGGGGTGCGTATAGGAGGCAACCAATCAATGTGTCTCACATTGATGTTTCTCTCTTCTCTGAAACCCTTCCACTCTCTAAAAATCAATGGGAAAATATCCTTGGGGTGAGGATTAACAAAAATAAAAGCCTGTGCATTTGCAAATCCATATTCATAAGAGCGTTATTCACAATAACCAGAAGGTAAAAGCAACCCAATTGTCCATTGAGCTATGAATGGATAAACAAAATGTGATATATCCCTACAATGGAGTATTACTCATCCTTAAAAAGGAATGAAATCCAAGACAAACAAAAACTACACGAATCCTGTTACCTGCTACAGTGTGGATAAACATTGAGGACATTATGCTCAGTGAAATAAGTCACAAAAGGATAAATGTGATTCCACAGATTTGAGGTATTGGAGATGGTCAAATTCATGGAAACAGAAAGAATAGTGTTTGCCAGGATCCAGGGGGAGGAGGAGATGCGGAGTTCTTATTTAATGGGTACAGTTTCAAATTTGCAAAGTAAAAATGTTCTGGAGATTTGTTGCATAACAATGTAAGTATACAGGGCGGGGCAAAAATAGGTTTACAGTTTCTATAGAAAATAATACAGTAATTAATAAACAATAATACAAGAATAAACTTTTATGTACTCACACTATAAACCTAATTTTGCCCCACTCTTTCCTTAATACTACTGAGCTATACACTCTGAAATGGATAAGATGGTAAATTTTGGTTTGTTTTTTTTTTGTAGATACATCTTTTTTAAAAATATATTCTATTGATTTTTTACGAAGAGGAAGGGAGAGGAATAGAGAGAAACATCGATGAAATAGAAACATCAATCAGTTGCCTCCTACACACCCCCCACTGGGGATGTGCCCTCAACCAAGGTACATGCCCTTGACCGGAATCGAACCTGGGACCCTTGTTCTAACTCACCCTCAGGTGGGAACGTATGCACAGGTGACTGGGGTCCCTCAGCCAGAGAACTGGACTTATATGGGTTGCCCACAGTAGTTAACAAAAATTGACCGAGCATAAACCAAACACAGACACAAGAGTTAAAATGCATGAATCCCAAGGTTTATTTACCAGAGTCCTGGTGGTTTCCAGAAACCTAGGCAGGTCACCTGGAGATCCGCGCCGACAGACACACACACTGGACAAAACACGTTGCTGCAGCGTCTTGGTCAGGAACGAGGCCTCATAGGTTTGGCTCACAGGCAGAGTGACAGCTTCACTCGGGCAGAGTCTCATGCAGTAGTTCGAACAGGGAGAAGAGAGTGGGAGAGCACGTCGGGTGGAGGAGCCCTTCGTGGTCTCTGCCAGTGCCTCTAGGTCCCTTCTTTTATGGCCATTTCTGGGCGTTTCTTAATTCCTTCTGGGTGCAACCAATAAACCTTCAGTGTGCCTAATCGGGCGCTCTCCAGGTACCGTTTGCCTCAGTTTCCAACTTTTCAGATAAATACTTGTTAGGGCGTTCACACAGTTACAACTTTCCAGATAAGCACATGTTAGGGCGCTCACACAGTTAGGGGCTCCAAATCAGTTTTAAAACTCAAGTTTTACAAAATGGATTCAAGTCACATTACACATTTCAATTTCTTTTACTTAAAATCAGAATAAGATCAGAAATATAATTCACACTTAAACTATAAATCACTCAGAAAAGGAAATGCTTTCATTCCTATTTTAAATCACACAAATAATTATTCTTACACTGTTTTAAATACTTAAAACATCACACTAATATAACTATAACAACCCTTCAGTCGCAGTCCGACGTTCTATCCACTGAGCCAAACCTGTTAGGGCATATTAGGCATTTTTTATCACTATTTTAAAAATAGCAAAAAAGAGACTTTGTGTCCTGCATTGCCCAAGCAGCACCCTGTTATCTGAATTCTCCCTGACACCCTGTTCTGTCCCATACAGTGTTGTATATACTCTGAAATGAGAATGGGAAATTTCTTAAAATATAATCAAAATATAGCCAGGGAGCCCAAGTGACACTAGCTCACTTGTTTCTCTGTGGCTTATTTAATTTCATGAACCTGTTTCTTGGAAGATGATGAGTTTGCAGGATAAAAAGTTGAGGTAGAGTTGTTCATATTTATTGTTTCTAATCAAGACAACTGCTAAAAGCAATTAAACATCATCTCTATGTGAATGAGAGAGCTGTGGCTGCCTGGCCCTTTCCGGAATTTGGCGGACAGCCGGGGAGTCCCCTGAAGTGACCCAGAGCCCAGACCTGCGCGTCCTACTGTGTTCTCAGACTCTCTGGCCCCAGTTTCAGGATGTGAGTGGGGCAGAAGAGCAGCCCATGACTGAAGCATTGAACCAGGAAGTATCCCCACTTCCTTGTTTACCCCTTTCTTCTCTATGAGCTATTGCTGCTTGTCACAGTTAGCAAGACGCAGCCAGAAGGAGGGAGGGACAGCTGGGACTGGTGAGGCCGGGCAGGCTGGGAGCCTTGCTCCTTCTGCCAGGAATGCTTCTGCCTGAGCCCAGTGGCTCTCAAGCAGGTGATTCTGCCCTCCAGGCACACTCGACAGTGTCTGGAGACATTTTGGCTGTCTCCTCTTGGGAGGGTGGGTGCCACTGTGTGTGGGCAGAGTTCCATCGATGCTGCCAATAAACTTCCTCCAACGCACAGGACAGCCTCATAATAAAGAATGATCTGGCACCAAAGGTCAGTAGTGCTGGCGGTGAGCAACCCTGCCCTGGACTTTTGTAAGGCTGGCTCCTGGTCATCCTGGTCTTGACCTACTTTGATCTTTGGTTGCATGGTTTTTGATCAGTCAGCATAAAGGTGTGTGCGTGTGTGTGTGTGTGTGTGTGTGTGTGTGTGTGTTTGTTAAATATTTTTATTGAGTTCAGAGAGGAAGGGAGAGAGAGAAACATCAATGATGAGAGAATCATTGATCGGCTGCCTCCTGCATGCCCCCCACCTGGGATCGAGCCCGCAACCCAGGCATGTTCCCCTGTCCAGAATCGAACCTGGGACCCCTCAGTCTGCAGGCCGATGCTTTATTCACTGAGCCAAACCAGCTAGGACCATAAAGGTAGTTTTATTTTCCTTGTTGCACTATCTCTATATTATGTATTTTCTATATTTCATCTATATAATCTTCCTCCCAACCTTCCCCCACATGCGATATAATAATGGCTAATGTAAAATCCAAAATCTGCAAAAATTAAAGACCTTGTTCCTCCTCACTGCCATTTCCTCAACTTCTTTCGTAGTTTTTGGGACCCAGTGAGATGTAATCAATATTTGCTTCGTTAATGAATGAAAAGGATTTAACTTGCTCTAGTAGCTCAGCCTCCGGTTCCCACCTGTGAAAGTTTCAACCCTGCCATTGAGGTCACCAGTCCACATAATCCCTGATATGCCAGCTCCTCTTTCTCTCTTAGTCCTGTGGCCCCAGGCCCTTTCCTGCCCACCCAGCCCCCCTCCCATGGCGGGGACAGGAGAGGAGTGAAACTCCTAGGATCGTCCCCTGGGGGAAGCAGACCTGCAGCGTTCAGGGGAAGTCTCCAGAACATTCACCATCAGAGGAGTGTGGGAGAAAAAGGACTCTAGTGAAATGTTATTTTATTTTAAAAATATTTTTACTGATTTCAGAAAGGAAGTGAGAGGCAGAGATAGAAACATCAATGATGAGCCGAAACCGGTTTGGCTCAGTGGATAGAGCGTCGGCCTGCAGACTGAAAGGTCCCAGGTTTGATTCCGGTCAAGGGCATGTATCTTGGTTGCGGGCACATCCCCAGTGGGGGTGTGCAGGAGGCAGCTGGTTGATGTTTCTCTCTCATTGATGTTTCTAGCTTCTATCCCTCTCTGTAAAAAAAAAAAAGAAGAAGAAGAAGAAGAAGAAGAAGAAGAAGAAGAAGAAGAAGGGAAGAAGAAGAAGAAGAAGAAGAAGAAGAAGAAGAAGAAGAAGAAGAAGAAGAAGAAGAAGAAGAAGAAGAAGAAGAAAGAAAGAAAGAAAGAAAGAGAGAGAGAGAGAGAGAGAGAGAGAGAGAGAGAGAGAGAGAGAGAGAGAGAGAAAGAAAGAAAGAAAGAAAGAAAGAAAGAAAGAGAGAACTGGGGACTGAGCCCGCAACCCGGGCCCAAGGCTGGAATCAAAACCCGGACCCTTCAGTGCACAGGCTGATGCTCTGTCCACTGAGCCAAACTGGCTAGGGTGCAAGGGAAATTTTAAAAGCTAAATGGAAAAGGATGGGGTGGTGAGTTACATACAGAGTATCTGGCTATTCAACATTTTTGAGTGGAAAAGAAAGGAATTTAACATTTAGTGAGTGTCTTTTAGGTGCAAAGCAAAATAATCTCATTTAATAATTCTGAGATGAGAACACTCAAGTCAGGCACAATCAAATAGCCTATCTAAGGCCCACAACTACGGGGTAAAGTTGAGATTTAAATCAAAGGTGTGTGGTTCCAAAGGCCAACCTTAAATCTTCTGGGGAGACCAGTACAGAGTTATGTCCTCAGAAGAGCTTCTAATGAGGGGGAGGGGTCAGGCAAGCCCACAAATTAGCATGTGGAAGTACAAGTGTCACTTCCCTGTAATTTATATGCTCAGTCTCTCACATATGCAAATTAGTAGGCAGTCCAGTATTTCCTCTCTCTCTGTCTCTCTCCCACACACACAATCTCCCACCAAATTGTATTCCAGAACCCCAGGGGAATTGGTCATTTCCCAAATGAAAGACACACATGTGGTCATTGCCACCTCCTCACTACTGACATTGGTCATTGTAAGGGCTATAGTCATGGCCCAAGGTTTCCACTCTGTACTCACATGGCTGACTTATACTCACAAACTCAGCTCTTGTCCCAAAGAGTTATTTCAGCTATAGGGCCACAGCTACATTTCTGGTTCTACACGTTCCTGTGTAATCTGATTATCACTTCCACCAAAACGTGGGAACCAATTCTCCTCCCTTAGTGACTTCCTCCTCTAGAAACGGATGTAGCAAACGTGATGCTGCATGACTTCTGAGGCTGGGTCACAGACGGTGATGTGGCTTCCACCATGTTGCCTCACTGTGCTCACCCTCAGAACCCAGTCACCGTGCTGTGAGGAAGCCCAGGTCACATGGAGAGGCCATGTGTAGGTGTTCCGCTGGCAATTCCAGCTATGATCTGGGCAGAACAGCCGGCATCAGCTATCAAACGTGTGACTGATTCAGCCTTCAGCTCCCAGTGGAGACGTAGAGGAGCCGTGACAACCTGTCACTGCTGTGCCATGATGAAATTGATGACTCACAGAATCTATGAGCGTAATGGTTATTTTTGTGCCTCTAAGTTTTGGCATGATTTCTTTTGTAGCCATTGCAACTGGAATGCTACCCCCCCCCCCCCCAATCTATGAGAGTTTCAGCCCTGCCATTGAGGTCACTAGTCCAGATACCCCATCTTTATTGTTTTGTTTTTTTGTTTGTTTGTTTAAAAGAAAGCATTCTTTTTTTTTTCAATTGATTTTTCACAGAGAGGAAGAGAGAGGGACAGAGAGAAACATTGATGAGAGAGAATCATCGATCAGCTGCCTCCTGCACACCCCTTACCAGGGATGTGCCCACAACCAAGGTACCTGCCCTTGACCGGAATCGAACCCAGGTCCTTTCAGTCCACAGGCCGATGCTCTATCCACTGAGCCAAACTGGTTTCGGCTCTTTATTGTTTTTAAAGGCCTAGTCAAAGGTCTACCTTTGTATAATCATTCTGTTGCCTCCTAGGGGGAAGTCACCTGTTTTGCCTCTGTTTTTACATAATGTTCATCATATTGTATTAGAACTACTTGTGTCTGCTTCACAGATCAACTGTGAGCTATCTTAGAGGATGGGCCCACGTTGTACTGTCTCTCTTTGCTGGAACCTGATGTATGGCGAGGCTGGCAGGTCCTCATGCACTCACTGCATGAACCCTAGACTCAAGATTCAAACCCCTTGTACAGTAGCAGATAGCTTCAGTAGCTTTGTTTATGTATATATGTATAATACATGGTGTATGTATATGTTTTTTCTTTAAAAAACAATTCCTTTATACATCCACACAATGGAACATTATTTAGCCTTAAAAACAAACGAAATTCTGACACAGCAACTGCCACATGAATGAACCTTGAAGACATTACACTAACTGAAAGAAGCCAAAAGCCAAAACACAGAAGGATAAATACTGTCTAATTCCACTTAGAGTAGTCACGTAGAGTAGTCAAATCTACAGAGACGGAAAGTAGAAGGGTGGTTGCCAGCAACTGTGGGGAGGGGAATGAGGAGTTGGTGTTTAATGGGGTGAGACTCAGTTTGGGAAGATGAAGAGTTCTGTGGATGGATGGTGGTGACGGTTGCACAACAATGTGAATGTATTTAATGACACTGAAGTGCATGCTTAAAATTTGTTAAAATGGCCCTAACCGGTTTGGCTCAGTGGGTAGAGCGTCGGCCTTCAAACTCAAGGGTTTCAGGTTCGATTCCGGTCAAGGGCATGTACTTTAGTTGTGGGCACATTCCCAGTAGGGGGTGTGCAGGAAGTAGTTGATGAATGTTTCTCTCTCATCGATGTTTCTATCCCTCTCCCTTCCTCTCTGTAAAAAATCAATAAAATATGTTTTTAAAATTGTTAAAATGATAAATTTAGTGTTACATAAGTTTTACTACATTAAAATAGAAATTTCCATACAACCTGTTATTTCTGAATGTCACCAAGAGGATGCGGGAGCCATACCAGAGACTCAGCCCTAGAAGAAACGTTAGAAATGCCATCTGGTCTGTTTCATGTTCCTTGGAAGCCTTCCTGAAAGAGCCACATGAGACAAGTCATGTGCACACAGTGTAAGCTGCTTTGCTTTCTCATCATGTTCCACTCGGAGCCTCTGGGTTGAAAGTTCATCCCGTGATCTTCCCCACATGCTTCCCCCTCCTCTGGCTTCCTGTGGCTTGAGCTCTGAACAACCCATTCCAACTAGGCAGCGCTCATCGGGTGCACCTCTCACCCTCTACATCAGGGGTCCTCAAACTTTTTAAAGTGGGGGCCAGATCACGGTCCCTCAGAGAGCTGGAGGGCCGGACTATATGAACTACTAATTCCTACTGTAACACCTCGGCTGCGCTCACTGCCCAAAAAACCTGGCGGGCCGGATCAGACTCCTCTGCGGGCCGCATGTGGCCCGCGGGCCGTAGTTTGAAGACCCCTGCTCTACATGCTCTTTGTGGTGACCTTGGACTTGGTAACACTGACTCTGAAGTGGAGCGCTCAAGGTGTCTGACCCCTTATCTTGAGAGAATGCTGAGCCAGGAGCTTGAAGGCCTGGGTTCATGTCTCAGGTGTGTGGGCACTGTCTGTGACCTGGACACGATGTTTCACAACCACGTTCCAATTTCACTCTCCCCCAACCTGTTACAGATGCATTCGGAATTACACGCTCTTACCCTTCTCCCCAGATAAGACTACAGCAGTCCCCTGTTATCTGTGGTTTCTCTTACTGTGGTTTCAGTTACATGCAGCCAACCATGGTCCAAAAATATTAAATAAAAAGTTCCAGAAAGAAACAATCTGAACATTTTATTTTATTTTTAATATATTTTATTGATTTTTTACAGAGAGGGAGGGAGGGATAGAGAGTTAGAAACATCGACAAGAGAGAAACATCGATCCGCTGCCTCCTGCACACTCCTTTATTGGGGATGTGCCCGCAACCAAGGTACATGCCCTTGACCGGAATCAAACCTGGGACCTTTCAGTCCGCAGGCTGACGCTCTATCCACTGAGCCAAACTGGTTAGGGTAATAATCTGTACATTTTAAATTGTGCTCTGCAATGGTTGGTTTGGCTCAATGAATAGAGCGTCGGCCTGCGGACCAAAGGTTTCATTTCTGGTCATGGTTGCAGGCTCCTCCCCAGACTGGGTCTTGGTTGGGGCTCGTGCAGGTGGCAATCAATCGATATGTTTCTCTCACATCGATGATTCTCTCTGTCTTTCCCTCTCTCACCCACTCTCCCTAAAAATCAATGGAAAAATATTCTCTGGTGAGGATTAACAAAAAATAATAGTTACGCTCTGTTCTGAATAACATGTTGAAACTTCATGCCATCTGTTCGATCCCACCTGGGATGTGAATCATCCCTTTTTCCAGCATCCATTAGTCACTTAGTAACCAACTCGGTTATCAGATTGATTGTGGTATCACAGTGTTTGTGTTTAAGTACCCCGTATTTTACAAAAATTAGCGAGTATGATCCTCAGATGGAATGCAGCATCAGAATCACCCGTATGGTCACTAAAGGATTACAACCTCCATAGCAACACTTCAATGAGTTGAAAAGAGACAAGTACTTCTGATTACAGTGTTCTTTCAAAGGTTTTGACAAAAAAACAACAAAACACAAACCCTTCACATTGGAGAATCCTCATCCAGTGACATCTGTTCATTGGCATCCAGCCATCAACATCGAAGCAGATGATTCTCCTTCTGATGTGTCTGATGTACCATCAAATGGTCACTAGTAGTACCCCGGCCAGTATGGCTTAGTGGTTGAGCATCAACGGATGGACCAGAAGTTCATGGTCAGGGCACACGCCTGGTTTGCAGGCTCTATCCCCAGTGGGGTGTGCAGGATGCAGCCGATCAACGATTCATCATTGATGTTTCTATCTCTCCCTTCCTCTGAAATAAAAACATGTTCTTTGAAAAGGTCATCAGTAGCCTAATGCTACTTCACAATGCCTGCGTCATCCATCTCCTTTCATCTCATCACACAGGCATTTTATCATCTCTCATAATCACTGGAAGAAAGGTAAGCACAGTGCAATAAGATATTTTGAGAGAGCCCTAACCGGTTTGGTTCAGTGGATAGAGTGTCAGCCTGTGGACTGAAGGGTCCTTGGTTCGATTTCGGTCAAGGGCATGTACCTTGGTTGCGGGCACATCCCCAATAGGGGATGTATCGCAGGAGGCAGCTGATCGATGTTTCTCTCTCATAAATGTTTCTAAGTATCTCTCTTCCTCTCTGTAAAAAATCAATAAAGTATATATTTTTAAAAAGATATTTTGAGAGACCACATTCATGTAACTTTTATTAGAGTGTATTCTTTAAATTTTTCTATTTTATTGGTTGTTAATCTCTTACTGTACCTAATTTGTAATTTTTTAAATGTTTTTATTGGTTTCAGAGAGAGGTAGGGAGAGGGAGAGACAGAAACATCAATGCTGAGGGAGAATCTGAACCGGCATGCCCCACAGTGGGGATGGAGCCCACTACCCGGGCATGTGCCCTGACCGGGAATCAAACCCATGACCACTGAGCCAGGTGGCCGGGCCCTAATTTGTAATTTAAACTTTGTGGGAGGTAATCAGGCATAGGAGAAAAACAGTATAACAGGGTTTAGTACTATCCATGGTTTCAAGCAGCCAGTGGGGGTCTTGGAACATATCTCCTCAGATAAGGTAGGATTGCTGTATCAGTCATTCACTCTCTTATTGTGAATCAGTTTAGTCAGATCGAAAGGTGATGTTGACAACTTTGCCATACGGAAAAGGCGGGCCTAAAAGAGTTCAGGAGTGAGAGAGGCAGATAGGCCAAGGGGAGTCTTGGGTAAGCACCATGACTTCTTTATTTTAAAATGTTTTTATTGCCGAAACCGGTTTGGCTCAGTGGAGAGAGCATCGGCCTGCAGACTGAAAGGTCCCAGGTTCAATTCTGGTCAAGGGCATGTACCTTGGTTGCGGGCACATCCCCAGTGTGTGTGTGTGTGTGGGGGTGTTCAGGAGGCAGCTGATCGATGTTTCTGTCTATCCCTCTCCCTTCTTCTCTGTAAAAAAAAAGTCAATAAAAATATTTTTATTGGTTTCAGAAAGGAAGGGAGAGGGAGAGAGAGAGAGAGAGAAACATCAGTGATGAGAGAGAAGCATTGACCAGCTGCCTCTTGCACGCTTCACACTGGGGATCGAGCTCACAACCTGGGCATATGTCCTGACCGGCAATCAAATCAAGACCTCCTGGTTCATGGGTCAATGCTCAACCACTGAGCTAAACCAGTTGGGCAGCACCATGGCTTCTAGAACCAGGGGAGAGGAGCCAGGAGCTAGGACACTACCAGTCAGTTAAACTGCCTTTGCTGTTACACAGGAATAGATCGTGAGAACAGCCTGCGCTGGGATGTCTTTGTGAGGTGGAGGCTGGGAACCCTTCCTAGACTGAGTTTGGTATCTTGAGAAGAGGAAGTAGGTTATGAGACGGCTCCTCTGGGTAAGTACTTTCTGAGATCACAGCTATATTAGATAGGATTGGTTTTAGCTGTGAGTAATAGAGAAACCCACAACTAGGGGCTAAAAAGACAGAAGTTTGTTTCTCAAATAAAAGAAGTTTATAAGTAAGCAGTCCAGGGCTGGTCTGTGGTCACAAGGAACACAGGACCCTCTAGCTTTTCACTGTGCCAGCCATCCCTAGGATATGGTGAATATGGTCCTTACCTCTATGGTCTCATATGGCTGCTGGAGCTCCAGCCATCACATCATAGTTTCAAATAGCAGAACAGAAGAAGAGAGAAAGGAGCGTATGCCACCTCCCTCCTAAGGCCTCCTGGACCTTCCCCTCATTATTTCAGCTTGTTTGTTTGTTTGTTTTTAGATGATTTTATTTATTTATTTTTTTACAGAGAGGAAGGGAGAGGGCTAGAGAGTTATAAACATCGATGTCTCAGACAGAAACATCGATCAGCTGCCTCCTGCACACCCCCTACTGGGATGTGCCCGCAACCAAGGTACATGCCCTTGACCAGAATCGAACCTGGGACCTTTCAGTCCACAGGCCAACACTCTAGCCTAGGGGTGTCGAACTCAATCAGAGAAGGGGCCAAAATCTAAAATCCAGCCTAAATCGCGGGCCGAATGGTTTACTGAACAGTCATAAACTGACAATGTCATAAACTGACAGCGGAGTGCAGTGATGACAGCGCGGTGCGGGCCACATTGCAAGGCCTGGCGGGCTGGATTTGGCCCGCGGGCCTTGTGTTTGACACATGTGCTAGCCACTGAGCCAAACCAGCTAGGGCTCGGCTTACTTGTTTACTATAACATAAATCTAACTGCAATGGAGTCTGACAAATGTAGTCATTTAGCCTGGGAGCAGTATGCCAACTGAAAAAAACTGGGATTCTTTTAATTTTGGAGAGAATTGGGGAGTAGATATTTGGTAGGCAGCCACCCCAACAGCTTGAAAGGTCACTAGGAGACCTAGTTCATTCTACCACACATTCCCTTAGCATGTATTGAGCAGTCATAATGCAACAACAACCACCTTTACTTTCAAACTTTTAACCCCTGCCTGGCCAGCATGGCTCAGTGGTTGAGCTTTGAATCCTTGTCCGATTCCCAGTCAGAGCATATACCCAGGGTGTGGGTTCGATCCCCAGTGTGGGGCATGCAGAAGGCAGCCAATCAATGATTCTCTCTCATCATTGATGTTTCTAGCTCTCTCTCCCTCTCCCTCCCTTTCTGAAATCAATAAAATATTTTTTAAAAATTTTAGCTCAATTTGATGTGTATAAAGATACCTCGTTTCTTTTTTAAAATATACTTTATTGATTTTTTACAGAGAGGAAGGGAGAGGGAGAGAGAGATAGAAACATCGATGAGAGAGAAACATCGATCAGCTGCCTCCTGCACAACCCCCATTGGGGATGTGCCCGCAACCAAGGCACATGCCCTTGACTGGAATCAAACCTGGGACCCTTGAGTCTGCAGGCTGCCGCTCTATCCACTGAGCCAAACCGGTTAGGGCAAGATACCTCATTTCTTTATCTTACTCAACAAACATTTACTGAACCAATTGCCAACAGCATTGGAGATAAACTGGACCCAGTGTTGAGCCCGGCCTCACTTTCTCACCACTGCTCCTGCCCAGAGATCTGTGCTGCTTCCCCGAACTCTCCACGCCCTTGTTTTGAAAGCAGCTGTGACCCACGCAGGAGGGGAAATCTCATATCTTGTGGGGGAAGAGAGGAGGCCATGACATTTTAGGCAGCACTGCGAAGCCAGAAAGCATGGAATGCAGTGTGAATATCTATTGTTTCCAACTGAAGAGAGCTGTGTCCCTGAAAAGGAAAAAATTAGATTGAGTGCTAAGAATAGAGCAAGAGAAACATCAGTCCAGCGCCTTGGGCTGAGAACTGAATTTCATTCGAGTCACAGTTATTGTCTATTGTCCCCTCTGGAGGTTCTGGTTGGGCTGAGATCCGACTTCCACGTCAGTTCTCACAGTTGGCATTATTCTTCCTTTGGTAACTTTTGGGAAAAATTCAATATGAATCAGATTTTGTTTTGAGTTCCCACCAAAGAGAGATTTTTTTCTTAATACAATGAGAACAGACGCAGACTTAGATCAACAGACTTATCGCAATGGAGTATCTTTTAGGAGCGCCGATTCCTCTGCCTTGCATTGTTTCAGAGTCTGTAATCGCATGACTGTTCCTGTCCTGATTTAGAACAGACTGCACCTGCTGCCCAAACCCTTTGACTTCCTCTAGCTCAGCCTTCCTTAGTTTTTTTTTTGTTGTGTTTTGTTTTTGTTTTTCCTTTTTATGGAATTTACAAGCCGGAGATTTATGACTGGATGCTTCCCAGTCAATGAGACAACATACAACTCTCAAACATCAAGGAACACCCAATTTCCGGATTCCCAGTCTTGCTTGTTTTTATTGCCAAAGTTCGAGTCTCCAGCCTTCCTAGAGATTCCAGGAGCGAGCAGATAGTCTTCCAAAAGTAACTTCCTTGAAGTTACCCAGATTGAAACCAAGATTTGTTAAGATTATGATAAAAATACATAACATTTACTGTCTTCACCATTTTTATTATTTATTTTTGTTAGCCCTCGCCTGAGGATATTTTTTCCTATTGATTTATTTTTTTGAGAAAGAATGGAAAGGAGGGAGGGAGATGTTGATTGCCTCCTGCATGCACCTGGACTAGGCCAGGGCTCAAACCTGCAAGCCAGCTTTGTGCCCTTTACCTGGATTTGAACCCAAGACCCTTTAGTGCTCAGGCCAATCCTCTAACCACTTGAGCATGCCAGCCAGGGTGACCATATTAACCATTTTTATTATTTTAAAAAATATATATTTTATTGGTTTTTTAAAGAGAGGAAGGGAAAGAGAGAGAGTTAGAAACATCGATGAGAGAGAAACATCGATCAGGTGCCTCCTGCAATCCCCCTACTGGGGATGTGCCTGCAACCAAGGTACATGCCCTTAACCGGAATCGAACCTGGGACCTTTCAGTCCACAGGCTGATGCTCTATCCACTGAGGCAAACCAGTTTCGGCAATATTAACCATTTTTAAATGTGTAGTTTAGTAATATTAGGTATATTCACATTGATGTGGTGGACAAGCTCTTCAGATTTTTTTTTTTTTTATCTTGCAAAACTAGAACTCTATACCCATTTCACGACAACTTCCTATTACCTCCTTCCCCAACTCTTGGAAACCACCATTCTACTCTTTGTTTCAATGGCTTTGACTACTTTAGATACTTCATATAAATGGAATCATATAGTGTTTGTCTTTTGTGACTAGCTTCTTTCACTTAGCACAATATCCTGGAGGTTCATCCAGTTGTAGGGTGGGACAGGATTTTCTTCCTTTTTAAATGTTTATCCATTCATCCATGAGGGACACCCGAGTTGCTATTCCTCTTGGCTATTGTGTATGATGCTGCCATGCACATGAGAATGCAGACATGAATTCCAGACCCTGCTTTCAATTCTTTTGGCAAAGCTGGGGTGGCTGGATCATGTGGTGGTTCTATCTTTAACTTTTTGAGGAAACTGTGCATTCTTTTCCTCTTTAAGTTTTAATGAAAATATATGTAAGTCTTGCCCTTACCTACTTGGCTCAGTGGATAGAACATCAGCCTCAGACTGAAAGGTCCCAGGTTTGATTCCGGTCAAGGGCATGTACCTTAGTTGCGGGCCCATCCCCGGTAAGGGGTGTGCAGGAGGCAGCTGATCAATATTTCTCTCTCATGGATGTTTAACTATCTCTCTCCCTTCCTCTCTGTAAAAAATCAATAAAATATATATATTTAAAACAAAATATATGTAAGTCTTAATCTCCACAGATTCTGACATGTGTGTACATCAAGGAAACACCATTGTTTCAGAAGACACAGAAAAAAAGAGTGGAGCATAATTTATATAAAAATGAAACTATATCAAAATGAAGTTGTAGCAATGTCACAGCAGTGAGCCTTTCATTTGGAGATTAGACTCCTGAAAATTTTCCATCTGATTTCACTTCTTTATGCTAATTTTGGCCTTTTCTTATTAAACCTCATTTTCCTTTACTAGAATGAGTTCTCAGATAGAGAGGAGTTAGAGATGACTTTTTTTCTTTCTTAAATCTTTCTTTGTTAGGCACATGAAATAAAACTAGACAGAAGTCAAAGCCCCTGCATGCACACCATTGCACACATTTTTTGTTTTTAATATATATTTATTTTTTTGTACACCCCAGGTGACCAGACATTATATAACTTAATATGAGACCATCCCAATAAATCCTGCACCTATCCAGCACCAAGCCTAATTATTAAAATACTAGAGGCCCAGTACACGAGATCCATGCACTTGGGGGCTGGGGAGGGTCCCTCAGCCCGGCCTTCGCCCTCTCATAGCCCAGGAGCCCTTGGGGGGATGTCTGACTGATGGCTTAGGCCCACTGCCCCTGGGGAGAGGGCCTAAGCTGGCAGTCAGACATCCTTAGCACTGCCACAGAGGCGGGAGAGGCTCCCACCACCACCACTGGACTCACCAGCCATGAGCCAGGCTATTGGCTAAGCAGTACCCCCCCCCCCCCCATGGAAGTACACTGACCACCAGGGGGCAGCTCCTGCATTGAGCATCTTCCCCCTGGTGGTTAGTGCATGTCATAGCAACAGGTTGTTCCACCATTCGATTGATTTGCATATTAGCCTCTTATTATATAAGACTATTGACTATCTTCCCTGTGCTGAATTTTACATCCCCATGACTATTCTGTAATAACTGATTTGTACTTAATCCCTTCACCTTCCCCCGACCACGTACATATTTTTAGGGTTACACGTGCTTTTTTAGGGTCAGACAGTGCTAACAGTGAGTTTGATGTCAAGCATTGCTGTGCTACACCTTTATACCAGATTCCTACACACACCCATACAGCATCCCATCTCTTCAACAGTCTCATTTTGGACATTTATTCTGTCCTAGGGGGACCCAGGCATCAATATTTTTGTAAAGCTCCTCAAGGCTGGGAACTATTGAGCCAAAGAGAAAGCGCAGGTTGCTGCTGCTTCCACCAACAGCATGACTTATACATTTACCATTCAAGTGTACACTTCTGTAACACACCATCTGTATATTCTATTGTGTGCTCACCATCCCAAGTCAGGTCTTCCTCCATCACAATGTATCTGACCCTCTTTACCCTCTTCATCCTCTCCCCACCCCCCTTCCCTTCAATAGCCACCATTCTGCTGTCTGTGTCCATGAGCTTGTTTTGTTCATTCATTTGTTGCTTTCTGTTCATATCCCACATCTGAAAGGAATCATATGGTTCTTGTCCTTTTCCATCTAACTTACTTTGCTTAGCATTTTTATTTTAAAAATGACAAACTGTCCTGGCTGGTGTTGTTCAGTGGTTAGAGCATCGGCCTGCACACCGGAGGAGGGTCTTGGGTTCAATTCCTGGTCAAGGGCAAGTACCTGAGTTGCAGGTTCAATCCCTGGCATGAAGGAGGCACCCAATTGATGTACCTCTCTCACATTGATGTTTCTCTCTCTCTCTTTCCCTCCTTCCCTTCCTTCTCCCCTCCCTCCTTCTCTCTCCCCTTTCCCTTTACCCACTCCCTTCCACCCTCTCTAAAAAATCAATGAAAAAATATCCTCTGGTGAGGATTAAAAAAATAAAATAAAAAATTACAAACTTTCATTTCAAAATTAAAGTGCCACCTAATCTGTGACATTTATGGTATGATAAATACAAAACCAACTATCCCTCAAGAATTATTTTCTCTACAAGAAAGAACAAATTGATAAAATGTATGTATGATAAATCAGTATGCCCCGACATTAAATCCCATTAATAAATCATTTTTCTATTTTAATAATATTTGGCTTAGCCCTAGCCTGTTTGGCTCAGTGGATAGAGCGTTGGCCTGTGGACTGAAGGGTCCAAAGTTCAATTCCAGTCAAGGGCACATGTCCAGATTGTGGGCAGGAGGCAAGCCCATCAATGATCCTCTCTCATCATTGATCTTTCTATCTCTCTCGCCCTCTCCATTCCTCTCTGAAATCAATAAAAACATATTTAAAAAAAGAAGAAGAATATTTGGCCTAGCTATGGCTTATGTTATTTCTCACATCGGTATGGCACTTGACACTTTTCTAAGAGCTCTCTTACTGGGGGAAGTCCCGGAGGAGGGTTCCCACAGAATGTATCTAGTGAGTAGTGAATGCTGTGACTCACTCTCACTGGAATGTTTCCCCTCATAATTCTTTCTCGCAGTGGGCCTCCCGGTCTCCTTCCACCTTTGAAGTTAACTGGCTAACCTTGTGGTTTATTTCCTGTTATTTGCAACTTTGGATTGAAGCACATACATGAAGTCAAAACAAATGAAAAGATACCCAGGTCAGCTATCTTGCGAAGGGTCAAAGCTGCGGTTCTGGAAGGTTCCACTATAACAACTGGATTGTAGAGGCAGTTCCCAACCCAGATTGGCTCAAGTCTCTCTGAAAATATGTTATCTGCATCAGAAAAGATGTGATTTGCGTGAGTGTTTAGTTTTTCTACACTGAATCACATCTTTTGTTGCTTGGGAATTGTATTTGGTGAAACTCAAGTGGCTGATTTGTTCAGCATGGAAGACCTTGTCCTTGAACATCCTTTATCCCTCAGATACTGGGAATAATAATGCGGTGCAAATTTGCTAAATTTACCCATTGGTTGCCGTGTACATGTGTGTGTGCGCGTGTGCATGTGCATGTGCATGTGTGCACATGCACACGTGTGTGTGTGTGTGTGTGTATGTGTGTAAAGAGAAGGTGTTATGGACAGTGTGTTTTCTTATACAGAATGTAGTGTCAGAGGTACTTGCGCTTCTTGCGATTTATATAATAGCTCAGTTCAGAATTCCAAGGTCAGACATTTGCACATCCACCTCACAAGTGGGTTGTATAGATTAGAGGAGATAATAGAAGTTGTGCCCAGTCAATGTTTCTCAAGCAGCCACCTGATACAATCACTTAGTACAAAGCGTTCTGGTTTTAGTTGACTTTCTGTCACTGAAAAAGAATGGAAATTGAACAAGTCTAATCTGTGGCCCTACTACCTGCCAGGGTCGTGCTGGAGGCAGGCTTGAGAAGAGCTAGCCCTGTGTGATAGATTTCATAATATGAGGCTGTCTGAAAGCAGGAGAGACAACTCAAACCACTGGGCCGCTCCCCCAGAGCGTGGCTCTGCTTCCCACAGGCCTCAGCGCATTTGCAGCAGGTGCTCCCTCAGGCACTGCAGAAGGCAGTCAGCAGTCCCAGGCTACCGCCTCCAGGCTGGGAACCATCTGGAAATAGTGGGAGCTGAGAAACACGGGTGCACCAGCTCTGAGCCCACTCCCGGGGTTGGGGAATTTGGAGGGGGGGGCAGGATATCAAGGCTACTATTCCGACTAGGACACCAAGACCATTTAGGTGGAAGGGAAGCTCTGCAGACGATGAAAACAAGAGAAATGGGGAGTGGGGCAGTCCAAATTGTAGCTACTAGAGGCTATAATATTTGGAATTCTGATTTAAAAAAATATATATATTTTATTGATTTTTTACAGAGAGGAAGGGAGAGGAATAGAGAGAAACATAAACCAGCTGCCTCCTGCACACCTCCTATTGGGGATGTGCCTGCAACCAATGTACATGCCTTGACCAGAATCAAACCTGGAACCTTTTAGTCCATAGGCCGATGCTCTCTCCACTGAGCCAAACCGGTTAGGGCTGGAATTCTGATTTTTAAAAAAATGTTTTTATTGCTTTTTTTTTTGAGAGAGAGGAAGTGAGAGGGATAGATAGAAACATCAGTGAGAAAGAGAAGCATCAATGATCGGCTTCCTCCTGCATGCCCCCCACTGGGGATGGAGTCTGAAACCTGGACATGTGCCCAGGACCAGGAATTGAACCCGTGACCTTCCGATTCCTGGTTCAACGCTCACCTGCCAGGCTGGAATTCTGATTTTTTTTGCTTTCCAGACAGGAAGCTCTAAATCTGACTGTTTCGTTAAAAAACAACAATAACAGCCGAAACTGGTTTGGCTCAGTGGATAGAGCATCGGTCTGCGGACTGAAGGGTCCCAGGTTCAATTCCGGTCAAGGGCATGTGCCTTGGTTGTGGGCACATTCCCAGTGGGGGGTGTGCAGGAAGTGGCTGATCGATGTTTCTCTCTCATGGATATTTCTGACTCCTCTCCCTCTCCCTTCCTCTCTGTAAATAATCAATAAAATATATAAAATTAAAGAAAACTCAGAAACCAAACAACCCTATATGTAACCCCCTGCAGTGTCTACAGGCTGCTAGGTTAATGTCATTGCCACGTGGACCCCTATATATTGTAATACAGACGCTTCACGAAATGTTCAGTATGTTGCTCACCTGTCTGCCCTGCTACTCAGCACACTTCCTCTCTGATTTCTCCCAACCCCCTTTCCCTCCTTGCTCTCCTCCTTCCTTACTTGCAAGTCATGTGCTTCTATTTTGAAGTCCTTTCTTTCTCCCCATCTTCCTTATCCTTTATTTAGCCTTCTCACCATATCCTCTTTTGAACTTTTGCTCAAACAAAACACTAAGAATGAAAAACATGCCTAAAAGTTGCTAGGATGTTGTATGCAGCAGATACTGGGAAAATATGACTCCTGGGCTCACCCCGGACTTCACTGAACAAGAATGCGGAGTCCAGGCAGGAGTGTGGAGGTTCTGACGGTGCTGTGGTTCTGTTTTTCAAAAATAAAGAAGCTGGGCACGAATCCACTAGCATCAGCCAGAACAGCTTCAAAAATAGACGTTCTGTATAAATAGTCATCAAAAGGTCATTTTTTCCAGTCAGAAGAAATACTCTCTCCTTCTAGACCTTTGAAATAATTCTGAAAACATATTTGATATCCTATTGCCCTAATATGCATAAATGTGTTTCATATTTGTCCGTGTTTATTTTCAGTACTCAAATAGTAAAGGCAAAGGTTTATCTAAGTTCTGAAGATAACTGTTTCCTTAACAGGAAATGAAACTGCCCGTGTTCCAGAGAGCAGACAAGTACCTAATTTGATGAAGAAATCATGCTGATTCACCGGAAGAGAATGGTCTTAAGCATAATCAAGTGAACATTCGTGTGTAAGTGTTTTTCAAATTAATTTGCCTTAAAAAAAACCAAATAGCTGCCCTAACTGGTTTGGCTCAGTGGATAGAGTGTTGGCCTGTGGACTGAAGGGTCCCGGGTTTAATTACAGTCAAGGGCACATGCCCGGGTTGCGGGCTCGATCCCCAGTGTGGGGCATGCAGGAGGCAGCCAATCAATGATTCTCTCTCATCATTGATGTTCCCATCTCTCTCTCCCTCTTTATTCCTCTCTGAAATCAATAAAAATAATATATATAAAATATATATATTTAAAAAATCAAGTAACTTTATAGACAAAATCATGTAATGGTGTAAACCTCAATTTAAAATATATTTTAAGAATTTCTAACTTATATGCTGATTAAAAATACACAAGTTGCCAAAACTGGTTTGGCTCAGTGGATAGAGTGTCAGTCTGTGGACTGAAAGGACCCAGGTTTGATTCCGGTCAAGGGCATGTACCTTGGTTGCAGGCACATCCCTGGGGGGTGGGGGGGCGGTGTGTGCAGGAGGCAGCTGATCAATGATTCTCTCTCATCAATGTTTCTAACTCTCTATCCCTCTCCCTTCCTCTCTGTAAAAAAAAATCAATAAAATATATTTTAAAAAATACACAAGTCACGACCATTTAACATTTTGGGGTAGGACAGTTAGAGGTGAAAATGGAAGCCAAAATCAATGTAAATTTTTAAGAACAAAACAACGTCCGGCCATATATATGACTTTATTTTTTGGAGAGTCTGCATTTTATGTTTTTGCTCCAACTTAATTAGAAAGTTGCATAATTTTCTACCGTGTCAAAGGTTTGTTTTGTTTTACTTAAACGGCTACTCTGTTGGCTGGTAGGCTAGTTTACCTTACAACCTTCCTAATTACTTTTAAATTATAGCTTGTCATTCTTGCAATATATGTTTCATCACTTTGCTCACCTTACACCATGACTTTATGAGAATAACTGGAAAGCAAAATACTAGAATCCCAACTTACCACTGAGGGTTGTTGTATGACACATCCCGGCCAATAAAATGCAGGTGGAAGTGCTGAGAGATAGCTTGCTTCAGACTTTTTTTTTAAAAAGGCCATGCTCTGCTGAAACTGGTTTGGCTCAGTGGATAGACCATCTGCCTGAGGACTGAAAGGTCCCAGGTTCGATTCCGGTCAAGGGCATGTACCTTGGTTGCGGGCACATCCCCAGTAGGAGGTGTGTAAGAGGCAGCTGATTGATGTTTCTCTCTCATTGATGTTTCTAACTCTCTATCCCTCTCCCTTCCTCTCTATAAAAATCATAAAAATACATTTTAAAAAGGCCATGCTCTATGAGGACAAGCTATGTATTTTACCTTCGCCTCCCTCCTTTCGCTGTGCAAGAAACTGACACATTGCTTAGAGGTGCTGGAAGGGACATTTAAGCTGATTGCTGAGGAAGAGTTGCAGTTAATTAGATGAAGGGGAACAAGGATCTTCAAGAAATTATCCTATGTAGTAAAAAGCTAATACGCAAATCAACTGAACGGTGGAACAACTGGTCGCTATGATGCGCACTGACCACAAGGGGGCAGGTGCTCAACCCAGGAACTTCCCCCTGGTGGTCAGTGCGCTCCCACAGGGGGAGCACTGCTCAGCCAGAAGCTGGGCTCATGGCTGGTGAGCGCAGCAGCGGTGGTGGGAGCCTCTCCTGCCTCCATGTAGCTCTAAGGCCCCCTCGGGGGATGTCCGCCTGCTGGCTTAGGCCCGCTCCCTGCGGGGTCTCGGACTGCGAGAAGCTGCAGGCCCGGCTGAGGGATCCCATCTAGGGGTGTCGAACTCAATCAGAGAAGGGGCCAAAATCTAAAATCCAGCCTAAATCGCGGGCCGAATGGTTTACTGAACAGTCATAAACTGACAATGTCATAAACTGACAGCGGAGTGCAGTGATGACAGCGTGGTGCAGGCCACATTGCAAGGCCTGGCGGGCTGGATTTGGCTCGCGGGCCTTGTGTTTGACACATGTGCACACACGGTGCACAAATGCCATATACCGGGCCTCTAGTATTTACTAAAGAATGATTGAATGACTAGATATCTGACATGTCTATCTTGGAATGATCAAAAGCCCACTCAATGGGTGAGGGGGTATTCCAGCCCCAGAGACAGAGTTAAGGAAGCAGTTGGAACAGTTGGGTACATGGGAACAACAAAGAGACAGCGTTGGACTGGAAGCTAGCGGAACTTTTTCCTAAGTGGCGCTTTCCCACAATGACTTGAGCTATCGCATAGGTAGGAATTTCCCCGTCACCAAATGTGTTCAAGCAGATGCTGACTGATACCCACCCAGGAACGATGGGAGCGCCAGAGTCCTACATTCATGTAGGGGTTGTACTATTTCAGTTTCATTCAGACAACTTTGCTTGAATATACCCTAAAGGAATTTTGAACAATTGTGTAGCCCTTCATACATTTTATTTTGTCTTTTACATTTTTAAATTTTCCCTCAATTTCTGACATCTTATGTTTGTAAAATCATAGGTTGAACAGCTGCAAAGAATGTGACTTCTGATGTACTGTACATTATGCACATACTTTAAATATAATCTATTGCTTCAAAATGTTGGCACAGCTCAGTTAGCTCATTCAATTCATGGAAAATGCCTGCTTTATAGCCTAATGGCAAAGCCAGTCCCCACTATCAAACCAATCAGCCCAGTCAAACTAAAGAATTGTGCAAAATGTTAGCTCTCTCCCTGTTTGCCAAACAATGGTGAACCTAAAACCGACATAATTCTTGCCCTGGTGAGCTTGTGCTCTAATAGAAGAGACAGATCTTAAGCAAAGTATTTCACAAGGTAAATAGTAAACCACAATTAGTAAGAATGCAGATAAAGGAGATGTTAGCAAAATGTATATTAAGAAGTGGGTGGTCTGGGAGGGCTTCCTGGAGGAAGTGACATTTAAGCCAAGAGCTGAAAGGAAATGGAAATCCTTAAGGAAAATCTGAGTTCATTTTTCAATTCAAATATGTGTGAAATGTTATCTCACATCTACTTGCAATGCTCAGATAAAGCAGTTTGTCACCTGGGTTAAATAAATTGCCATTTCTATTATTATTATTATTATTATTATTATTATTACTATTATTACTATTACTATTACTATTACTATTACTATTACTATTACTATTACTACTACTACTACCAAAGTTCTCTTTTTTTCAGGTCTTAAGAGAAAAAATTGTCTAAAATCTAGCCTGGGATGAAACTTTTATGTCTGGGAGATAATCAGCAATCCTGATAAAATGCTTGAGCAGTCTCTTTGTGGAAAGTTCTGTCCTTCCCAGCACCTCCCCATTCCCCCCCCCCCCCCAGCTGACTGCTGACACTCTTTAACCAGTAGTTCCTTTATTGTATCACATATCTCTACTAAAAGAGGATCTTGGAATTGGCTTGCTCAGGAGCCTCTTTCTTTGTGGCGTTTGAAATAAAACCTTGGTTTGTGCTCCTAAGCAATCTGAGAAGCTGGTGAAGGAGAACCGAATATGCCATCCCGAAGTGTGCTCTTTGGCATAAGGATTATCTTGAGCTGGTGGTTTTTAAGAACCAGCAGACATAGGAGAGAACCTCGGAAAACTTGAGAAGTCACCCTTTGTAAGAGACATTTGCATGTGTAAGGGAATCTCCATTTGTCAGGGTGTCGCCCTGTCTGTACCAGGAACAGGAGGTGACTCTGAATCTCTAGAAACATGATCCTATCACTGGAGAAGGCAAAGATTTAAGTCTGTATCACAACAGTCCCCTTGTTTACTGTGCTTTCTCCTGGGAAGCGCCTGTAACTGGTTCCCCAGGCAAACATCTTCCTTTGTCTTTATTTTTTAAAAATATTTTTATTGATTTTACAGAGAAGAAGGGAGAGGGATAGAGAGTCAGAAACATCCATGAGAGAGAAACAACTGTCAGCTACCTCCCGCACGCCCCCCACTGGGGATCGAGACAGCAACCAAGGTACATGCCCCTGACAGGAATCAAACCTGGGACCCTTCAGTCCGCGGGCTGATGCTCTATCCACTGAGCCACACTGGTTAGGGCTCTTCCTTTGTCTTTACCTGGAGATGGTATTTAAGGTGGAGGCTTGGGCCATTTCAGGGAGTTACTCAGTTTTCCTGGGTCTCTCCCATGTATACAGGAGGCATACATGTTATTTAACGTCTGTTTGCTTTTCTCCTGTCAATCTGTCTTTTATTAATTGCGGGAGGGGGCTGGGAAAGGGGTGTCTAAGTGAAGAACCTAGAAAGGTAGAGGAAAAGTTCTCTTTCCTCCCTGACACTGACTTAACTCTCAGGGAACTATTCCCTCGGGAGTTATACATTCCTGAATTATTCTTTGGTTTGGTGCTCAGAGGTTTTTACACTTTAAGGTAGCACACTCTGCTAAGATTCAGGGTGGATGGGGCATACATCTTATTTATTTGTTTGTTTGTTTGTTTGTTTACTAGAGGCCCAATACACGAAGATTCATGCAAGAATGGGCCTTCCTTCCCTTGGCTGCTGGCACTGCCTTTGCTCCAGCCAGAACCACCTTTTCCCTGGAGCTTCCTTTCTGCCCCGCCCCCAGCTGCTTGGCGCCTGTGTATGCAAATAACTCACCATCTTTGTTGGGTTAATTTGCATACTCATTCCTGATTGGCTGGTGGGTGTTGTGAAGGTGTGGTCAATTTGCATCTTACTCTTTATTTTTATTTTTTAATATATATTTTTATTGATTTTTTATAGAGAGGAAGGGAGAGGGATAGAGAGCCAGAAACATTGATGAGAGAGAAACATCGACCAGCTGCCTCCTACACACCCCCTACTGGGGATATGCCCGCAACCAAGGTACATGCCTTTGACCAGAATCGAACCTGGGATCTTTCAGTCCATAGGCCGATGCTCTATCCACTGAGCCAAACTGGTCTCGGCAATCTTACTCTTTTATTAGTGTAGATTTTTTAGGCACGTGGGAGAAGGGTAATTATGAAAGGAGAGATGGGCAAACAAAAACTGAGTCTGACCTGTTCACCTCAGGATCATTGTCAGGCAATTATTTCTTCTTCTTTTTCCCCCCTAAAAATGTATTTTTCTTGATGTTAGAGAGGAAGGGAGAGGGGGAGAGAGAGATAGAAACATCAATGATGAGAGAGAATCATTGATTGGCTACCTCCTACACACCCCCTACTGGGGATGGAACCCACAACCCAGGCATCTGCCTTTGATTGAAATCGAACCTGGGACCCTTTGGTCTGCAGGCCGACACTCTATCCACTGAATCAAACTGGCTAGGGCCAGATTATTTCCCGAAGGAGTATACACTGAGTGGCCAGATTATTATGATCTCTGAACACATAATAATCTGGCCACTCAGTGTATATCCTATATAATAAAAGGCTAATGTGCAAATTGTCCCCTCGACCAGGAGTTCGACCAACAGTCAGGCTGGCCAACTGCCCATGTCCCCTCTTCCTGGCCAGGCTGGCCGGACCCCACCCATGCACGAATTCATGCACCGAGTCTCTAATATATATATACTGAGTGGCCAGATTATTATGATCTCTGAACACATAATAACCTGGCCACTCAGTGTATAAGGAAATTTGGAGTTTGGAAACCAAGTTCCTAAAACTCAGTCCCCTGGAGAATTCTCCTATATCTCAAGTGGCAAATGTTTCTCAGTTTGAAAGCCTTAAACTAGGTTATTCCTTCCGTATGCTTGGGGCAGAGGCTTATATAAATAAATGACCATAGAGAGCGACTTATCGCACATCACATCCAGAGGTTATTCTCAGGCCTCTGGGACAGAGACCCCAAGCAGCATCCCACCATCTTTCCCAGTTTCCTCACAGCCCATTCTTCTCAGAGGCTCCTTTGACGACAGAGTGATTATTATTCAGTGCTTATTGTTGCAGGCAGATCATGTGGCGCCTCAGTCTGCAATGCAGGCCTCAGTGAAGTGGTCTAGACAGAAACAGAAACTTTTCTGAATGTGTCCCTCAGGGCTTGGAGCACTTGATACTTAAGAGCTTGTTTTCAAAGCCAAGTCTCAAAGAATTAACATTTGGGCTAAAAGGTTGTGTCTATGTCATTGGGAGAAAAGCACCGCTCTTTAAAAAAAAAAAAAAAAAAAAAGAGCTGCTGGTTTTGCCCTATCACTCACAAATGTCAACTGTCAATTTTCACTTCCTTTCTTGATTCAAATCTCAGGAAGATACTTTCCTACAAATCACTGCCAGGAAATACCTAGGTTTTCACATGTACACTTTGCTTTTTCCCATTGAGCTGGAGTAAGAAAGAATAATAAACTCAGTGAAATTCAAACCTGGGACAATACACCCGGAAAAAGCAGAACACAATAACCTGGGTTGCAAAACTTGTACAGCTAGTTTCAGCCGACGGTTAATTAGAATCTGCTGGGAAAGTTCTTAAGTCCCTGGCAGGATTGACAACTGCACACACCGCCTAGGTTTCTTCCCTCAGGAGCTGTGTCCTCACCACTTCCCTGAAGCTCTGTGGGAACATTCCTCTTGAGTTCCATCTGGTCTGGCCCGAGACCACAGCGTCTGGGACCTTGGGGGTTGCTGACGGTGGCACAAGCCCTTTCCTCCTGGAGGGGAGAGGAAAATGTCCCATTTCTCTTCTCAGTTCTTCGGGCTGGTCGAATAATGAAGACACCTTCACAGGAGAAAATAACTGAATTTAATTCCTTAAGAACATGGGGCCTTCCCGGCCAGTGTGGCTCAGTGGTTGAGCATCTTTGGATAAGCCAGGAGGTCACGGTTCAATTCTGGTCAGGGGCATATGCCCAGGTTGAGGACTTGATCCCCAGCAGGGGACGTGTAGGAGGCAGTCATTCAATGATTCTCTCTCATTAATGTTTCTACCTCTCTCTCTCTCTCTCTCTCTCTCTCTCTCTCTCTCGCTCGCTCTCTCGCTCTCTCGCTCTCTCGCTCTCCCTTCTTCTCTGAAATCCAATAAAAATATATTAACAACAGCCGGAACCGGTGGATAGAGGTCAGCCTGTGGACTGGAAGGTCCCGGGTTCGATTCCGGTCAAGGGCATGTACATTGGTTGCGGGCACATCCCCGATGGAGGCTGTGCAGGAGGCAGCTGGTTGTTGTTTCTCTCTCATTGATGTTTCTAGCTCTCTATCCCTCCCCCTTCCTCTCTGTAAAAAAAATCAATAAAATATATTTTAAAAAATATTAACAACAACAACAGCAAACAACACGTTAAAAGAAAAAGAAGTTGGGTTGTTGTGGTTTCGGAATTCAAAGGAAGGACAGCAATTCCCATGGAGATAGAAAAGCAAAGCAAACGTTTGGTAAATAAATGTTTGCTGGGCTGGCTTTAACAATGGGCACCAGAGGACTTTGATCAAAGGAGCTTTGTTAGGTTCCACCCTATCACACCTAGTTCACATGAAACTATCTCTATCTGTAACTAGAGGCCCGGTGCACAAATTCGTGTACAGGTGTGTCCAGCCGGCCTGCCCCAATGGGGGCTGTTTAGTCCGGGCTGGCAGGGGTTGGGGGAGGCTGATCAGGGGCGGGGCGGCTGTGGGGGAGCTCGTGAGGTTCAGGGAGGGGGCCCCTATCCTGTCGGTTGGCCGCCGCAGTACACATCATAGCCACTGGTTGTTCCGGTTGTTCTGTCATTCTGGTTGCTTGGCTGTTATATATATAGACGCTAGCTTCCTTCCTGGAGCAGGTCCCGATCTCAGTTCTTTTAGGTAGCTGGGGGGAAGGGAGAAGGTCGAAGGTTTTTTCTCAGTATTTATTTCTTAAAAATAACCCTAGCTGGGTTAACTCAGTGGATAGAGCCTCAGCCAGTGGACTGAAGGGTCCTGGGTTCGATTCCAGCCAAGGGCACATGCCTAGGTTGCAGGCTCAATCCCCAGTGGGGGATGTTCAGGAGGCAGCCGATCAATGATTCTCTCTCATCATTGATGTTTCTATCTCTCTCTCCCTCTTCCTTCCTCTCTGAAATCAATAAAGAAATATATTTTAAAAAAATATCCAGCTGAGCCTGGCCGTGGTGGCTCAGTGGTTGAGTGTCAACCTGTGAACCAAGAGATCACGGTTGGATTCCTGGTCAGGGCACATGCCCGGATTTCGGGCTCAATCCTCAGTGTGGGGCCTGCTGGAGGCAGCCATTCAATGATTCTCTCTCATCATTGATGTTTCTCTCTCTCCCTTCCTCTCTGAACTCAATAAAAATATTTTTAAAAATAACCAGCAGCTCTAACTGGTTTGGCTCAGTGTATAGAGCATCAGCTTGCAGACTAAAAGGGTCCTGGGTTCAATTCCAGTCAAGGGCATGTTCCTTGGTTGCAGGCTCCTCCCCAGCCTGGGCCTTGGAGGCAACCAACTGATGTGTCTCTCTCACACCGATGTTTCTCTTTCTCTGTCTCTCCCCCTCCCACTCTCTCTAAAAATCAATGGGAAAATATCCTTGGGTCAGGATTAAGAAAAAGCAGCACAAAAATATAACCACCTGAAAACAATCAGCATCTCATAGAGGCATATTCTGGGGATGCAAACTCTGCTCCCCTTCACGCCCATTGCAGGGGAGAGACAGCTGGACGGCGGGCAGTCAGTCCCACCTCTGCAGGTGTAACCAACTGCCTGTGTCACCGCTCCTGGGACAGTTAGCTCCTCTGAGAGGTGGGGAGATGTGGGGATCCGGGACTGAGGGGTTGTAGGAACTTCCCACAGTGTTTCATGGTTTTTAAAAAATATATTTTATTGATTTTTTACAGAGAGGAAGAGAGAGGGATAGAGAGTTAGAAACATCGATGAGAGAGAATTATCGATCAGCTGCCTCCTGCACACCCACCACTGGGGATGTGCCCGCAACCAAGGTATATGCCCTTGACCGGAATCGAACCCGGGACCCTTCAGTCCGCAGGCCGACGCTCTAACCATTGAGCCAAACCGGTTTCGGCTCATGTTTTAATCCCATGTTTTAGGGCCATGTGTTTTAAAATACAGAGGAGCTGAGTGACTCTTCTGGGCGAGAGATCACAGAGAGGTCCAAGGCAGAATCGGAGAGGTAGAAATGCCGCCTGATATTTTTGCCTGGCCTATAAGAGACTATTGAAGTGGCTGAACATTCTGGAACATTAGCTGTATACTCTCTCAGAAGTTCCTCAAGGTTCCGCTATCATTTCTTCTGTCCGGGCTTGTTTCGGGTGCTTGTCAGTTAACCCTGCCGGTGGGTGGATAAGCATCTGCGAGATGGGCAGGAAGCAGGGCTGGGCTATAATTATAACATAACGCTCTGACAACATTGCACAAGCCGGCCTCAGAACTGGGTGCCAGAGCACACAGCGCCCGCTGGCTGACGGGCATTTGGATGGCGCTCAGCGTTGGATCACGTCCTGGAATGAGGCTGGGAGCCAGAAAAACTGGAAAATGATTTTTGTTTTTCAACTCCTGGGAGGCCCGTGTGGAAAATTTAGGAGAGCAAAGTCTTGTTTCTAGTAACAGAACTCAATCTAACTTGAGGAAGAGAAAGCACAGGGGCCTGGTTTCCCAGCCCCTGGCCTTCCTGGGAGCGGGCCTCCTGTGGGGCTGGGGGGTTCCTCGTAGAGCTGGCTGGGAAGTGAGGCGGGGAGCAGGGAGCAGGGAGCTCACATCCCCTTGGTTCCTCCAAACCTAACCTGAGCACAGGCAACACCTTGTTCAGGTGACAAAGAAACAGCCAGCCACCAGTAGTAATGGCTCAAGGCCACTATGTCTGGTTAACTTATTATTTTTAAAAATATATATTTTATTGCTTTTTTACAGAGAGGTAGGGAGAGGGATAGAGTTAGAAACATCCATGAGAGAGAAATATCCATCAGTTGCCTCCTGCACACACACACACACACACACACACACACACACACACACACACACCCCACTAGGGATGTGCCCGCAACCAAGGTACATGCTCTTGACCGGAATTGAACCCGGGACTTTTCAGTCCGCAGGCCGATGCTCTATCCACTGAGCAACACTGGTTAGGGCTATGTCTGGTTAAATGAGACAGAGGTGTGATTCATGAGGTGTGTGTGGAGTCCTGCTGTCCACTTCAAATCTCAGCCCCCTCGCCTCTGGTTGTGTAACGGAAAACTGTAAGCTGTTGGCCCCTACACCCTAGCTTCCGCATGCACACAAGGATGGCTTTGTTTTAAGGATTAAAGGACATAAGCCCTGTATAGCTCAAGGGGTGTAGAAAGTGCTTTAGAATTATCAGCTCTTTTGTTTGTTTCCAATTAAATTGTGACTCAAAATGGGTGCCGGGCCCTGGCCAATGTGCTCAGTGGTTAGCGCGTTGCTTAGCATACCAAAGGGGTCATGGGTTCGATTCCTGGTCAAGGGCATGTATCTGGTCTGCAGGTTCGACCCCCGGCCACAGCCCGGGTATGTGTGGGAAACGATCAATCAATGTGTGTCTCTCTCACGACGATTTTTCTCTTTTTCTCTTTCTCACTCCTTCTCTTCCTCTTCCCCCTCTCTCCCTCCCTCTCTAAAAAATCAGTGGGGAAAAAATACCCTCTGGTGAGGATTACCAACAACAACAAAAACACACACATTCTTTTCTTGCCTGTTACAAGAATGACATCAGAGTTGATTCTATCTCTGTTTTCCCATAAAATGGGGGCTGGTTATCCCACTTATTTTTTTTTTTTTTAATTTTTCCTCTTTTCACTGAATTTAAACAAATTGCAGGTGCACAGTTCTACAACACACCATCTGCAGACTGTAGAGTGAGTTCACACCCTGAGTCATAGTCCATTTATTTAATGAATAAGTGCGCACTGTGTGCCGAGCATGGAACAAGGCCCTCGGGGTGTAGAGATAATGGGACATTGAGTCCCTGATCCCAAGCGGTGGACACGCAAGAGTCAATATTTACGTTCATGCCGTTATGGCAAAGGATAAATAAATCAGTCAGTCCGAGGTCAGATAGCGCAGAGCAACTGCTTAGAAAGAGGGCACGCGTGTGGAGAGAGTGCCATGTTTGCAGGCTCACTGACCTGGTTGCCAGCACGGCCCGCAGCCCCTGCAGGGAATCCGAGTTGCTCAACTTCTCTAAGCCTGTTTCCTGATTGCAAAACGGGCCTGACTCGGTGGTGGCTGAAGCTGGCTCCTACCAGCTCCGGAGAATGGGGGATGTTTGCAAGCCAGTTGTTGAAACCATTCGTAGCTTTGAGTTGAAATCAGCCTTGGTGGAAATATTCATACCGTGTGAACCAGCAAATTCTACAAATCTAAGCTTCCCCCACCCCCGCCTTCTCCTGGTTTAAGCACACCGCTGGCATACTTGCAGAAGGTAAAACGTTACCTTATCTTGATTCTCTTGGGGATTTTGGCTGACAGGCATTTGGATTGTGAGCAGGCATTTGGCTGGGCCTGAGAATTAAGTAACAGAAAGCAGAAGAAGCGAAGAAGAGCATACATGTTTATTCAATGGAAGTTTAACATCACGTGGCTTATAAGGAAATGAAGGCTCAGACAAGTGGCAAAACCTAAACCTTACTATACCAGGTGGAACAAAGGGAGGCAATTGGGCAAACATAACTAAAATACTGTATATGGGGAATAAAGAAAGGATTATTATTTTTTAAATATATTTTTATTCATTTCAGAGAGGAAGGGAGAGAGAGAGAGAAGCATCAATGATCACTGTAACCGGTTTGGCTCAGTGGATAGAGCATCGGCCTGCAGACTGAAAGGTCCCAAGTTTGATTCCCGTCAAGGGCATGTACCTTGGTTGCAGGAACATCCCCAATAGGAGGTGTGCAGGAGGCAGCTGATCAATGTTTCTCTCTATCCCTCTCCCTTCCTCTTTGTAAAAAGCAATAAAATATATTTTTTTGAAAGAAAAAAAAGAAATATCAATGATGAGAAAAAATCATTGATCGGCCGCCTCCTGCACGCCCCACACTGGGGATCGAGCCCCCAAACCAGGCATGTGCCCTAACTGGGAATCGAACCATGACCTCCTGGCTCATAGGTCCAGGCTCAACCACTGAGCCACACTGGCTGGGCTCACGTAGAATCTATTAACACATAATGTCCCTCAGTTTCCTTTGACTTCAAGGGGAGTTTTCCTTCCTCCAGACCCTCACTGCCTCTGGACCTTGTCCCTCTGCAGTCAAGGATCATCGTCCTTGTGGGTTTAGCTGTTTCAAAACCACTTTTGTTGTTGTTATTGATTCACAGGAGAAAGAGAGAAGTATGAACCAGGAGGCCCACAGCTGCTGGGAGCCTCTCTGAGCTTTGCCGGAAGGGAACACCCCTCCCCCCCTCAGTCCCCACTTAAAAGGCTCTCCCTGCTGTGCCTGTGTCATTATCAACACAGAGAACTGTGAACACTGCTTGTCCCAAATAAATGTTGCTTCTCTGGGAGCCTCTGAAGCTCAGAATTCCCTAGACATTGATGTCAGGTCTTGGGTGAGGAACATTCCAGATGCACCTGGGACATCTTAAAAGTGAGGGAGCTCCCGAAGGCTTCTGGGGTTGTGTCTAAAGGATTCGGAGGCCATCTTGAAGGAGATCTCACTGGGCAATATGGGCATCCTGAGCTCCAATGACAAGTACAATGACAGCCCTAGCCAGTGTGTGTAATGATTAGAGCATTGGCTTCTTTACCGAAGGGTCATGGGTTTGATTCCTGGTCAAGGGCACATACCTGGGCTGCAGTATCTGGGTTCCAGATTTGATCCCCAGCCCCATTTGGGGCATGTTCAGGAGGCAAACCATTAATGTATGTCTCTCACATCGATGTTCTTTTCTCTCTCCCCCCATTTTCCTCCCTTCCACCCTCTAAAAATCAATGGAAAAAATATCCTCGAGTGAGGATTTACAACAACAAAAGAGAAATACACTGAGTGGCCAGATTATGATGATCTCTGAACGCATAATAATCTGGCCACTCAGTGTATATCCTATATAATAAAAGGCTAATATGCAAAATGTTCCCTGGACCAGGAGTTCAACCAGCAGGCAGGCCGGCCAACCACCCATGTCCCCTTCCCCTGGCCAGGCTGGCCAGACCCCACCCATGCACAAATTCATGCACCAGCCCTCTAATATATATACACTGAGTGGCCAGATTATTATGCGTTCAGAGATCATAATAATATGGTCACTCAGTGTATAATGACAATGAAGTAAGACACAGGAAATGTTTAAAGTCTCTGAGTTAATAAAAATGATACTCGGAGGAGGGGGTGAGCCAAATTGGAAGATGCTGGAAAAGCCAAGTCATTCTTTTTTTTTTTAAAAAAGTATATTTTATTGATTTTGTACAGAGAGGAAGGGAGAGAGATAGAGTTAGAAACATCGATGAGAGAGAGTCATCGATCAGCTGCCTCTTGCACGCCCCCTATTGGGGATATGCCTGCAACCAAGGTACATGCCCTTGACCAGAATCGAACCCGGGACCTTTCAGTTCCCAAGCCGACACTCTATCCATTGAGCCAAACCGGTTTCGGCCAAGTCATTCTTTTGAAAGTTAGTAAATACAAGGGAAGAATCCAGCATTTATCCTGCCTTTGCTAGGTAAACTGTACTATGGCAATGAAATACAAGATGGGAGAAAGTTTTCTTTATAGAAGCATTTTAGCTAAAGAAGAAGAAATGATAAAAATATATCATTTTGGAACTCCTAATGAATCAGACGACCTAGGTATTCATTTGAACAGCTGTTAACATTACAAAAAGAGATGACTAGACATTATATGCCTCTTGATGGGAACAAAAAATCATGTATGAAATATTCTTGCTAAAAAATCAAATCTGAATTTGATCAAGTTGGGGCCCAATTGGTAAAGTCTTACGTCTGACACCTTTGGCTTTTATTTTGTAACCAAGCAGAAGCAGGCACTATTTGCATTTTATGGTCATGGCAATAACTTGAGTGACATGGACTCTTTTAAAAAGAAATAACTTTTAGATCCCAAGTGGTGATTGGAATTTATTTTTTAAAAATATCTTTATTGATTCCAGAAAGGAAGGGAGGGAGAGAGAGAGAGAGAGAAATAAACATCAATGATGAGAGAATCACCAACCAGCTGCCTCCTGCACGCCCCACAGTGGGGACTGAGCCCACAATCTGGGCACATGTCCTGATCAGGAATCGAACTGTGACCTCCTGGTTCGTGGGTTGATACTCAACAATTGAGCCACGCCAGCTGGGCTGGAATTCTTATATTACTTACTACAGACTTACAACTAGATATGAACATTTTATGTTCATAACTGCTATATAACTCTAAAACCAGCATATATTTATAAATCCAATACAAATAAAGCTACCAAACTCATAAAATTCAAATGAACAACACTGATTGAATGTGAGAGAGGATGTTTTGCTGAAATGAAGTTGCTGATCCCTGGGATTTTGGGTTTCAGCACTGTACACAGTTGGATGACACAATTCTGCCGCCATTTTTCTCTATGAACTTTCCAGACGGTTCCTTTCAGGTAATGCGATGTCACTTCAGTTTGTCTTTGCTTGGCAAGAGCTCACTATGAACGACCTGGTGCTAAGACAAACAGCCTGGTTGTTTAATTCCGTTACAAGATGATTATCTATGTTTATCTGTATCAGGGGCTCACAACCCTGGCCTCTCTTTGGAATACCCATTAAAATGTAGTTCAATTAATAGTCTCTGGTGTGGGACCTTAGTATTTTGTAAAAGCTTTCTAGGTGATTCCAATATGCAACCAGTACTGAGAACTACTGATTTTGATGATCCAGGAGATGCTCATAATGATTATTCTTTAAAGTATAACCCAAAATAACACCAAATTTAATCATTCGTATAGAGAATATGAAGTTTTTTTAAGATATGGCAGTGAGCGCCCAGGGTTTTGAGAAACTCGATTTGGAGTTTGATTCCCAGGCCTAGTTGAGTGCCCTTAGACAACTTCACTTCTCTGAGGTTTAGGTTCTCATTATAAAAAGAAGCTAGTCCCACCGGTGCGGCTCAGTGGTTGAGCATCGACCTCTGAACCAGGAGGTCAAGGTTTGATTCTCGCTCAGGGCACATGCCTGGGCTGTGGGGCTTAATTCCCAGTAGGGGGCGTGCAGGAGGCAGCCATCACTGATTCTCTCTCATCACTGATGTTTCTCTCTCTCTGTCTCCCTCTCCCTTCCTCTCTGAGATCAATAAAAATGTATTTAAAAAATAAAATAAAATCTAAAAATAGTACCTACTTAATAGGATGTTTGTGAGAACAGGAGGAGAAAATAATATATAGAAAAGCCTAAATATAATAACTGGTTCCTGCTGAGTACTTACTGTTAGCTCTTATTATAAACTATTATGTGGATAACCATCTGGAAGCCACTAAAACACTTCTCTGGGCTAATGTGAGCCCCAAGAAAGAAAGAGGTGATGGGGGAAGAGGATGCTGGGAGAATTTTCTGAAGATGAGCACTTGGTGGCCTTTGATAAGTGGGGCAACAAAGGCAAGGATGACGGGGGTGGGGTCAGTAAGGGAATAGGTTTGTCAGTCTGAGCTGTGGATGACTGACTGCCTTCAAGCTCTGGCTTGCAGCACAAAGGGTTGAGAATGAAGCACAAGTCACCCTGAGCTGACAATCCAAGGAGGAGATGATAAAGTAGGAAAACAAAGAGCGGCCAGTCAAACAAACAGACTCCTAGGAGCAAACATGGTCACATGCAGACTGAACAGGAAGCCAGGCCTGCCACAGTCAGGAGGAGATAAATGGCTTCCCATGGCAATACCAGCTCCATCACTTGCTATTGAGCAGCCACTTGCCTCAAGGAGCAGTGATAAGTGCCATCCATGTAGGCCCTGCTGGGAACTCACGGGATAGGGCACAGTGGCCTTACGTCATTCATAAATCATTAGGTTTCTTCTGAGTAGTTGCTTCCATATTTCTGTGAAAAAGACTCCACTTTCTTCCCCTGGAAAGGCTGTCCCATGAAATCTCAGCAGTTGATGATGATCTTGGGCTACGGCTGGGACAATGACAGACTCTACTATGGATTTTAGTCAGATCTGTAGCAGGATGTCACAAGCCTATTCGTAGACAAACTCAGCTACTTCCCATTTCACTAAAAAATGGCCCCCAAGTGTAAGAGTAGAGATGCTGGCAATTCGGATGTGCCAGATAGAGGCCATAAAGTACCTGCGTTAAGGAAAAGGTGAGTACAGTGCAGTAGGAAATTTTGAGAGAGACATAGAAACAGAGGTGACATTCATATAACTTTTATTGCAGTATATTATTATAATTATTCTATTTTATTATTAGTTACTAGAGGCCCAGTGCACATTTGTGCACCAGTGGGGTCCCTCGACCTGCCCTATGGGGATTGGGCCAAAACCAGCTCTCTGACATCCCCCAAGGGGTCTGGGATTATGAGAGGGCGCAGGCTAGGCCAAGGGACCCCACTGGTGCATGACCAGGCCAGGGAGGGACTGTGGGAGGGCTCCAGGGCGTGTTCTGCCCTTCTGACCCAGCCCCGATCCACCGACCCCAGCAGCAAGCTAGCTAACCTACTGGCTGGAGTGTCTGCCTTTTGTTGGTCAGTGTGTGTCATAGTGACTGGCTGAATGGTCAAACAGATGGTCAGACACTTAGCATATTAGGCTTTTATTATATAGGATTGTTGTTAATCTCTTACTGTACCTAATTTAGAAATTAAACTATCATAGGTATGTATGTATAGGAAAAACATAGGATATTTAGGGCCTGGTATTATCTGTGGTTTTAGGCATCCACTACTAGAGGGTCTTGGAAGCATTATCCGTGGATAAGGGGGGAACTGTATAAAAATTTTGATTTGATATGTTTTTTTAATTTGCCAGCTTTATTTTTCTATTTATTTTTTTTTAATCCTCACCCAAGGATATTTTTCCATGATTTTTAGGGAGAGTGGAAGAGAGAGGAAAAGACAGAAACTTAACTTCATTGTGAGAGAAACACATTGATTGGTTGCCTACTGCATGAGTCTGACCAGGGCCCGGGCCGGGACAGAGCCAACAACCAAGTACGAGAGCCCTTTGGTCCATAGGCCATAGCTCTAGCCACTGAGCCAAACTGGCTAGGGCTGCCAGCTTTGTTTTTACTTTATTTTTATTGTTGACACTATTATAGATGTCTCAATCTCCCCTTCTCCACTTTTCACCCCCCTTTTTCCCCACCTGCACCCAGCCCTGCCACCCCCCTCTCCAGCCATCACTACACTATTGTGTCTATGAGTTATGCATATACACTGAGTGGCCAGAATATTATGATCTCTGAACACATACTAATCTGGCCACTCAGTGTATATCCTATATAATAAAAGGCTAATATGCCAATTGTCCCTTTGACCAGGAGTTCAACCAGCAGGCAGGCCAACTGCCCATGTCCCTTCCCCCTGGCCAGGTTGGCCGGACCCCACCCATGCACGAATTCATGCACTGGGCCTCTAATACACACACACACACACACACACACACTGAGTGGCCAGATTATTATGCCTTCAGAGATCATCATAATCTGGCCACTCAGTGTATATTCTTTGGCTAATCCCTTATCCTTCTTTCATCCACTCTCCACTCCCCCTGATTTTATAAGTTTTTTAAGAGATAGAATAAACTTAGCAAATAATAGTTATTTAAAAAAAAAATACACACTCACCAGAGAAAACCCCAAAGTAGCCTTAGGCCTGCAGTACAATTCCCAAATGACTGTCGGGGATAATATTTTAGTAAAATAGTAATTTTAGTTATCTTTTCAGAAGTGCTGCTTACATGGACTTTTCTCCGTTTCCAGGCTTATGATTGTTTAATATTTCCTTTCATATTTTCCCAGTTTTCTTTTTTTAAAAATATTTTATTGATTTTTTTACAGAGAGGAAGGAAACATTGACCAGCTGCCGGGGATGTGCCCGCAACCAAGGTACATGCCCTTGACCAGAATCGAACCCGGGACCTTTCAGTCCGCAGGCCGACGCTCTATCCACTGAGCCAAACCGATTTCGGCTAGAATACGTTCTCTTACTTGCCCAGGGATTTCAGGCTTCTCAGATTTGTTTTATAGTTCAGTTTTTAAAGAGGTGTCTGTGATTGAGGTGAATATATAGTGAGCTGGTGCTGGGGTGTTCAGCTTCCAATATTAAACGTAAGGGACTTCTTTAAAATGGACACAGAAACTTCATAAAAGCTTTTGTGCTGACAACACTTGGCCTTTAGGGTCAAGCTCAAAGAATGAGAAAACAAAGAGTTGTTATTGTAAGTTGCTTGGTTAATCTAATTTATTCACATATTTAACCACAGTCAGCAGGTAGTTGTTTTCCTTAAAGAGGCTCACTTTCCAAAACACCATTTTCAAAATGTTTTCTTTCCCCACAAGCTCCTTGGGTTCAGTTAACCCTTTTTCTGCTAACCAGCGTCTTGCCTGTGGTTACTGGCCACCTAGCAGGACCGTGGTTGTGGGTGGACTCTGTAGGCCTGTTTTGGGGGCGTGCTGAGCCACCAGGAAGATCTCCCCTGGATTAATCCAATATGGGTTCACACTTGTTTATATGGCCGCCCTCTGATTTAGGAGCCATAACAAACACTGAAACAAAGGGATTCAAGCCGAAACCAGTTTGGCTCAGTGGATAGAGCCTCAGTCTGAGGACTGAAAGGTCCCAGGTTCGATTCTGGTCAAGGGCATGTACCTTGGTTGCAGGCACATCCCCAGTGTGGGGAGGTGTGCGGGAGGCAGCTGGTCGATGTTTCTCTCTCATCGATGTTTCTAGCTCTCTATCCCTCTCTCCCTTTCTGTAAAAAATCAGTAAAATATATTTTTTAAAAAAACACAAAGGGATTCAAGGCAAAATCCCCCTTCGGAGGAGCCCAGGATTTATTCCCTAGACCAGCCAGTGGTCACCAACCTTCCAGGCCTCACAGATGGTTGGTGTCCACTGTCCTAGCCAACACAGAAAGCAGAAGCGGAGGGTGGGTTTTTCAGGGATCTGTCAACTTCTTTTGGAAAACATTCATCTTGGCAATCAGTACAATTGTTCTTATCAACCACCATTTTCCTTATTGTGGTCATTAGCGGGTGCAGGGACTTAGATCAGTGCAATGGGTAATAAAAGTAGTTCTGAAATAGTCTCTTCCTCATGCCTCTTCTGCAGTTCATTCTTCATCCTGGGGAATATTTTTCTTTCTTTCCCCCTGGTGGTTTTAAGCACTAGTTTAAGGAACTGCCCTCCCAATAGGATGCTAATTTCCCTTCTTGGCACCTGTGTCCAACTCCAGCCTATTTGCAAATGTCCTGTACAAACGTGGGCTTTTTTGTTCCTGTCCGATTAGCAAAGTGAGCCACTTTTCCTGAGTAGTATTTTATGTAGGATGAGACTGTTTTGGGCAAGGTGTTTTTTTTCTCGTGTTTCAGAATCCCACCTCTGACTCTTCCTTGTGTAACATTCAGGCTTATTTAGGGAGTTCTAAGCTCTGGAAAATTCTGCAGGTGAAATGTAGTGTCAGCAATATAAAGTTATCTTACAGGTGTTGCTACTAATAAAACCGTGGCTTTCAACTGGCTTCTTTCCAGAGTTGTTTAAACAATTACCAAGTTTTAGGTTCTGTTTCTTGGCCATTTTTCTTTTACACTCAACAGGAAAACTGTCTTAAGAAATAAAGGAGTAGTAAAAAGGCGTACAACAAACAATGAAATCAAAGCGTAATTTATTAAAAAAGAATCACAACAGAAACTCTAAGTACCAGTGTGTACATTGTACACATTTAAATGACTCACAAGAATGAAGTTTTTTTTTCATATACATTAAGATTACACCACCCTGTTACGTTATCAAAAGATGTTCAAGGATAAATCTGACTCCAAACTGCACTGCCATCTTAAAGTGACCACATTTCAAACATGCAACAACGCCACTGGTAATAAAGCTTTGGAATGGTTGCTCATTGTCTTATTTCACTACAAACATGATAGAAAGAAGAGAAGTTGAGAATCTGCTCTAAAATACAAATGGAGGTGTCGTCTCCACCAGCACGCCTCACTCCTCCGCGGCCATTTTTAGCAAGTACTCCTTGTCGATCTTGAAGAGTCTCCATCCCTCTTCGCTGGACAGGTCAGAGGCCCCTCTCTTTTTGTAGAAGTTGATAGATGGTTTATTCCATTCTGCCACCAGGAAGTGCATGCTGCTGCAGCGACATTTCATCGCAACCTGTGACCCAGGGGAGAGTACAATACAAACTCAGTGGCCTTTTACTTGCTTTCCAGGATCCACTTTGGATTCAGCAGTTAGAATAATTGAGTTAACTCATACAATTTCAGGAAGCCAAAAGCAAAACATACCTGGCTTAGATTCTTCAGAATTTCTGATCCTATCCCAAAGCCTAAAAGAAAGAGAAGTACCATTGAAAAAAGTCACGTGAAGGACTTTAAGCCCTGATTCCTCTTTGAGCCACCCTTCTGAACTCAACCGTACCTCTAAAATCACTCATTACGAAGAAGTCCTCAAGATACAAGAGTTTTCCAATCCATGGGTCATAGGTAAAATAGTACATGGCAAAACCAACAATGCTGTGTCCTGTAATCAGAGTATCATATGAGCTATGGACAAAATGGATTCATAAAAGCTGTAGTTGCAAAATCCAAAGCCTATCATAGGTTTTAAAAACATACATGCATGTATTAGCGAGAAGAATGCTTTCATTACTTGCCAGAGCAAAACCGCTCTAGTCTTAAACTAAAGTCACACATTATTCACATCCTAGTCATAGACTCGTATGGTGACTTAGGGATAAGGCTTACACGGCAGTTCAGAATAGTAAATATCTGTAGTTTAGAAACCCTGCTTCCTTAAAGTCAGGACATGAGGCCAAAAGTGCAACATTTCATTTCAGATCTTTCCTTCCATTTCAAACATTTTCAATTTGCTCTCCCCAGTTTTTAAGCCAGAAGAAGCAGAGGTATCCAGAAACAGGTATCATGTAACATCCACATATCTCTAAAAAAAAAAAAATACTTCATCCCTTATGCTTTCTGCTCATTTCTTCTAGCTTGGGGAACAGACTTCCGGGGGAAAAAGAGGTAAGCACCTACTCGAACAACTTCCCCTTTTAGTTCTGGGTTGTTTTTTGTTGTTGTTGTTGTTTTTTACCAGTTAATAGGGACCAGCAAATAAATAAAATAAGACTCCCTTTTATTGAATGTCTACAATTCCAAATGGAGGCAAAGGTTTCAAATTAAACTTTCTTGCCATTTGATAGTCCTTTGTAAACAAAGGAAGCGAGTAGAATAGAGTTTCTGATCTACCGTGTTTAATATCTACCATGTGATAGTAGGGCCTTACCTCATTTTATCATGATCATCTACTTTATTGTGTAAAGGATCTTTTAGTTACCTCCCCGCCCATCCATGTACACGGAAGGGCCATGTACATGGCGAAGCTAGAGACTGTAACCTGAAGATTGGGACAAATTAAGAAAAAAACGTGATTTAACAGAATTACAAAAAGAAGAGCTTACGATAGGGTCAAACAAGAACCATTTATGAAACTGAATTACAACACACGACATACCTAAGTCTTTGGGAGCTCCACAGCACTCTAATACTTACTCTGAAACAGCTCAAGTACTTCCGGGTCTCCACGGCACTCTGATACTTAAATAGCTCTTTTCACCCGCCCTAATAAGCATATTACCTCTATTTTACATCCTCAGTGGTTAGAATACTAGCTGGCTATGATCTCTGGCCACATCTCGGTCACTTAAAGCCTGTGTTGTCAGCAGTGCTACACAGCAGACTACGTTCCTATCACGCTAGGCCTCTCTGGTTTCTGGAAGGGGAGGGCGGTTTACCTTCCGGAGTGATGTGCTCCTTGGATACTTCTGCCACCAGGCAGTGGTAGAAGGGATGGTCCCCGAAGCCATCCTCCAGCAGATCTGCGGGAAAGGGCAGTGGGATCACTCAGTGTTGGCGTCGGGGAGGGTGCCAGGCACCTGCCGCCCCCCTCCAACCCGCCACGGTTGCGTTACCTTTTTCAGTTATTATTACTTGTTCTTCCATATATTCATATTTAGCCAGTTCCTAAGGCGATGCACATAGAAGAAAGGAAAAGAGGCAGAAAAGTGAGTGAGGGCCCGGCCAGCCTAGAGGGAAGGGGGGGAGGAGGTGGCGAGGCAGGGCAGGGCGCGGCGGGGCGGTGATTCATTGGGGAGTCCCATCAGAGCCGCTGCCCGGCAGGGGTTGTTGGGGGGAGGCGGGTGGAAGGAGAACCGGCCTGAGTCCCAGGCTCAGCGGAGATGGCGGCCTCCGACCTCCCGCCTCGCCCCCCGCCCCCCGGGGGAAGCCGGCGCCTCCGGCTAACCTTGATCAGGCGCAGGATGTCACTGCAGTCGGCGGCGGTGGCGGGGCGGATCACGAAGTTAGCCATTTTCGTCTTTTGCTTTTCTTCCCTTTGCGGACTAAGCCTCTGTACTTGAACAACAGGAGAAGGTGGTTCTTCATTCGTTTCCCGGGAGCGGCCTCTTCTCAGTCAGGCTGGCACCATGACCCGGGAAGCCTCGGTGAGCAACTGAAAGCCTTGACCAGAGCCGCTGGGAAATGTGAGGTTGTGGCGCAGCGCTCGGGCTTTTCAGCGCGAGGTAGCCCCGCCCCCGTCGTGAGGCGATGGCTCCTCGTCCAATGAGGCTGCGAGCTCCTTCCGGGGGTGTGGCTTTCCCTTCTGGCTCCCGTGTGAACCCTCCCGGCGCGGGCGGGGCGATGACGCACGCCACCAGCTCGCCAGCGGCGCCCTCTAGCGGCGATTTTCCGAATCTCCCGGAAGCCCGACGTGGGGGCCTAGGTGTCCCCGTCACCTTTGCAAGTGGAAGAGGGTGACTTGGCTGTTTCCTCCTTGAAACGTGAGAGAAGGGAACTCAGGAAACCAGGGTTTTGAGCAGCGCTTCCGAAATTGTGGCCTGGGGGAGTCTTTGGGCTCCAAGATCCTCGTAGGGAGTCGGCGTCAAAACTAGTTTCATAACAATAGTAAGACGTCATGTGTCTTTTTCAATCTCCGTAGAATTTTCCAGAGGCAATCTGATGTGTGATCAAGTCATTACTCAGATGACTAAAGGAATAGGTTCTTGTATATTCTGTGTTTTGTAGGATGTCCTAGAGTAAGCTATTTGGATTTCTCAGTAATTTTTTTTCCTCCTGTACAGTACCTGTAATTTAGTTAACAAAATATTTTCTTTTATACTTTTTTTTTCATTTAAAATTTTTCATCTTCCTATGGGAACACTCCTAAGTTACACTCTTCATAATTTCCTTTAGTGAAAGTCTGCTTTTGTAAAATTTGGTTGTGCTTGTATAAATGTATTTATTTCTTATTAAAACTGTTTTCTAAAAAATATATTTTAGCCGAAACCGGTTTGGCTCAGTGGATAGAGCATCGGCTTGAGGACTGAAAGGTCCCGGGTTCGATTCCAGTCAAGGGCATGTGCCTTGGTGGCGGGCACATCCCCAGTAGGGAGTGATGCAAGAGGCAGCTGATCGATGTTTCTCGCTATCCCTCTCCCTTCCTCTCTGTAAAAAATCAATAATATATGTATTTTATTGATATATATATATATTTTTAAAAAATAATAATGTATATATTTTAAATAATATAATATATATTTTATTGATATATATTAAAAATATATATTATATTTTATTGATATATATATATCAATAAAATATAATATATATATATTATTGATATATATATATTTTTAAAAAATAATAATATATATATTTTAAATAATATAATATATATTTTATTGATATATATTAAAAATAATAATATATATATATTAAATATATAAATATATATATTATTGATTTTTTACAGAGAGGAAGGGAGAGGGATAGATTTGGAAACATCAGATGGAAAAGAAACATCAATCAGCTGCCTCCTACTGGGGATGTGCCCGCAACCAAGGTACATGCCCTTGACCAAGATCGAACCTGGGACCTTTCAGTCCTCAGGCCGACACTCTATCCACTGAGCCAAACTGGTTAGGGATCTTCTTAAAATTCTTGAAGGATTTATTTCACTGCTTATAGAATTTGAGGTTGGAAGTTATTTTCTTTCAGCATATTGATGACATCTATGTTGAGGGTTGTTGTAATCCCTACTTGCTCCATCTTCTGTGCTTCTTTTTTCCCTTTATTTTTTATTTTGAAATAATTATAAATATACAGGATGCAATGGCATATTGCTCTGGTGACTAAAGGAATGTGTGCTTGTGTATTCATGTTTTCTAAAATTTTCAAACAGCATTTTTGCATTCGATAATTTTAAAAATATATTTTATTGATTTTTTTTTATATATAGAGGAAGGAAGGATAGTTAGAAACATCAATGAGAGAAAAACATTGATCAGCTCCCTCCTGCACAGCCCCTACTGGGGATGTGCCCGCAACCAAGGTACAAGCCCTTGACTGGAATCAAACCTGGGACCCCTCGGTCCGCAGACCTACGCTCTATCCACTGAGCCATACTGGTTAGGACTCGATAATTTTTAAATGTCAAAATGTTTGAAAACAGTTAAACTAGAATATAGCTATGCCTGGAACAATTACTCAAACCTCTTGCACATAGTTTTTCTTTTACAACCCACCTTCCCAGACAGACCCTTCTGAGGATCTTGCTTGGGCTGCCGTGCCTGGGTTTCCGGATGAGTCAAAGAGAAAGAGAAAGCATAAAAGGAGCCTGCAGTGTGTTCAGTCTGTAAAATGCGAGGTTGAACTATCACCAAATGATCCCCACCCCAATCATTCAACAAGTGATTTTCTGCCTTTGCTAGGAATATCCCACATGTAGAAAAGAAAGCAAAAGTAGGTTCACAGTTCTGAGAACCTCCTGGGGATGTCATGCGCAGTGACTCACCGTAAGAGTTTACGAAATGTCTTTCTCAATGGTCTTTAAAAATGTCATTAGTTCTCAGTTGCCTAAGCTACTGTAGGTGTTTTCTTTCCTGACACCATGACGCACGGATGACCATTCATAGGTTCTTCCCTCCACTGCTTTGGTCAAACATGCAAGAGGACTTAGGAGAACTTGCAACAAATTTACTGCTAATTATAAATTAGACTTCCGTGACTAGGCTGTAATGAGAGCTGCTTAGTTGAAGCAAAATCAGACCATTTAAAAAATATAGATTTTTATTGATTTCAGAGAGGAAGAGAGAGGGAGAGAGAAAGAAACATCAATGATGAGAATCATTGACTGGCTGCCTCCTGCATGCCTCCTATTGGGGATCGAGCCCACAATCCGGGCATGTGCCCTTGACCGGAATTGAACCTGGGATCACCTTTTAGTCCCCAGGCTGACACTCTATCCACTGGGCAAAACCAGCTAGGGCAAAAAAAAAAAAGCCATTTTTTATTTGGTTGCTTAGTGTTTTAGAAATTATTTCATTAAAATGCATTATACTATTTTTTCTTTTTTAAAATTTCTTTATTGATTATGGTATCACATAATTGTTCTCATCACCCCATTCCCATCCCAAACCCCTCCCCACGTAGGCTCCCACCCCCCTGTTGTCCATGACCACTGGCCAGGCCCATATGCATGCACACAAGTCCTTTGGTTGATCTCTCCCCCTTACCCCATCCTCCCCTACTTCCCCTCTGAGGTTTGACAGTCTGATCAATGCTTCCCTGTCTCTGGGTCTGTTTTTGTTCATTGGTTTATGTTGTTCATCATTTCCCCTAGATGAGTGAGCTCACGTGATACAAGAAATACCCTTGTAAGAACCGAGAATGAGACAAGCTATAATGGTTATGCTGAAAGGCATATGAATCAGTCTGTAGTGAGCTTCTTTCTGGGCCAACAGTTCTTTTGAGTCCCAATTTCAATGTCAAACAGTTCCTTATGTGTACATGTCAGCCATGATATTTCAGATCTGGTTGGTGGACAAATGGTGGTGATGCAGGTCCGACCCTCTCTGGTTTGGTCCTGGGCATCCTTCAGCACAGCTGCTGTCTGCTAGTATGGCGAGGCGTCGTCAGCGTCTTCCATCTCTGGACTGCTTCTCTTCTGTCTTCATGGCTGGGGCACAGCAATATGAAAGCAGGTTGTATAATTGTACAGAAACTTCATTTCTTTAATATGACATTTTCTCTTTTCTTTCCTTTGGATTCAAACTGGCCTCATCCAGCACCTAACTCACCTGCCTCATTCTCCCTTGCATGTCCACTCCCTTAATCAGTAAGCCCGCAGGACAGTGAGGCTCTGGTCAGCATCAAGTAACCTTAGGAATCAAACCTTGGGTCTTTTGACCCCAGAGATAGTTTCGGTCAAACTAGAGATAACATCTAGGCCTCAGTTGTGTTTCAGCTCCAGGCCCCGCAAAGTGGCAAAACCAGATGGAGCAACGCCATGGCTGATATCAGGACCAGAAGTACTGATCAACTACCTGGTACCCTAGCACCGACCAGTAGAGACCATGACCCCTAACTTCCTTAAACACCAGAACTAGTGATTTTACCCCTACATAAACCATCCCCTAGAAACCAACTGGGAGCTAGGCTTTAGAGCACATATGTCAAACACAACGCCCGTGGGCCAAATCCAGCCCGCCAGGCCTTGCAATGTGGCCCGCACCACGCTGTCATCACTGCAGTCCGCTGTCAGTTTATGACATTGTCAGTTTATGACTGTTCAGTAAACCATTCGGCCCGCGATTTAGGCTGGATTTTAGATTTTGGCCCCTTCTCTGATTGAGTTCGACACCCCTACTTTAGAGCAATGGCTCACCTGTCATTCAGGTTTGGTACCATTTCCTTAACTAATACACCTTTACTTTTCAACTGCAAACTCCTGTTCGAGTTTGATGGACTCAGGGGAACAAACCTTTAATTCAGTAACAGTTATCTTATAACATCCCTTTTGTATTAATCATCTGTTGTCACATAAATTAATGCAAATCTAGTGACAACTTATACATGTTTATTATTGTGGTGTTTGTAGGTCAGGAGTTGGGCAATGGCTTAGGTGGGTCCCCTGCCCGAGGTGCCAGCCAGGCTGTGACCTTGGGATTGTGACCAAGGAAGAATCTATTTGCAAGCTCAAGTTGTGGGCTTTGGAAGAATGCATTTCCTTGATTGAGGGTCTTGGCTTCTTGCTGCCTGTTGGCTGAGGATGTCCATTGCTTTAGAAGCTGCCTGCAGTTTCTTATCACCTTGGCTTATCCAGCATGGCCATTTACTTCATCAAGCCAGCCAGGAGAATCTTTAGAGTAGTCTGCTAGCAAGATACAGTCTTTTTGTGTGTGCGTGGAAAAAAACCCCATAGAACATAAAATTTACCATCTTAGCCATTTATAAGTGTACTAGAGGCCCAGTGCACAGATTCGTGCACCAGTGGGGTCCCTCTGCCTGGCCTGCAGGGAGCAGGCCAAAACCGGCTCTCCAACATCTCCCAAGGGGTACCAGATTGTGGGAGGGCATAGACCAAGCTGAGGGACCCCATCGGTACAAGATCGGGACCCGGGTGGGACTCGGGAAAGCTCCAGGGCATGTCAGGCCCGTCTTGCTTAGTCCTAACTGGCCGGACCCCAGTAACAAGCTAACCTACCAGTTGGAGCATCTGCCCCCTGGTGGTCAGTGCATGTCATAGCAGCTGGTTGAATGGTTGGACAGTTAGAATATTAGGCTTTTATTATATAGGACTAGAGGTCCAGTGCATGAAAATTCGTGCACTTAGGGGGGCTCCTCAGCCCAGCTTGTGCCCTCTCAGTTTGTGACACCACGGGTGATGTCTGACTGACGGCTTATGCCTGCTCCCCAGGGGATCGGGCCTAAGCTGGCAGTCAGACATCCCTCTGGCAGCCTAGGAGCCCTTGGGGGATGCTGCCATGGAGGCAGGTGAGGTTCCCGCCACTGCAGCTGCACTGGCTAGCCATGAGCTGGCTTCTGGCTGAGCCGTGCTCCCCCTGTGAATATGCACTGACCACCAGGGGTCAGCTCCTGCATTGAGTGTCTGCCCCCTGGTGGTCAGTGCACATCATAGTGACTGGTTGTTCTTGGTTGTTCCGCTGTTAGGTTCAATTTGCATATTACCTTTTTATTATATAGGATAGTAGTGTTAACTAAATGCATATTATTGTGTAACAGATCTCCAGAACTTGAAAAACTGGAACTCTATATGTACATATTGAACAATTCTCCATTTCCCCCTCCCTCAGCCCCTAGTAGCCACCATTCTGTCACTGTTGGAGTATGTACTTTAGATGTTTCATATAAGTGGAATCATATGCAGTAGTTTCTTTCTGTGACTGGCTTATTTCACTTAGTAAAATGTCCTCAAGATTTATCCATGTTATAGCCTATGGAATAAATTTCCTTTTTCAAGGCTTAATAATATTCCAATTTATGTATATACCACATTTCTTTTTTTAAAAAGATTTTTATTGATTTTAGAGAGGAAAGGAGACGGAGAGAGATAGAAACACCAGTGATGAGAGAGAATCATTGATTGGCTGCCTCCTGCCTACTCTCTACTGGAGATTGAGCCCGCAACCCACTGATCTGTTCTGACTGGAAATTGAACCATGACCTCCTGGTTTATGGGTCAGTCAGTGCTCAACCACTGAGCCATGATGGCCAGGCAATACCACATTTCTTTATCCACTCACCTATCAATGGATATTTAGGTTTTCTCCACCTTTTGGTTATTATGAATAATAGTGTAATGAATATAGAACTGCAAATATCTTTTCAAGATCCTGTTTTCAATTCTTTTGGTTATATAAGTGGGATTGCTGTTCATATGGGAGTTCTATTTTTAATTTTTTGAGGAGCCTCTATACCAACAGTGCACAAAGGTTCCCTTTTCTCCATATCTGCACCAGCACTTGTTATATTCTGGGTTTTTTATTTTTATATTTTTGGGTAATGACCATCCCAATAGGTGTGAGGTGATATCTCATTGTGATTTTGATTTGCCTTTCTCTGATGATTAGTGATGTGGGACATCTTTTTAAAAATATATATATTTTATTGATTTTTTAACAGAGAGGGATAGAGTTAGAAACATCGATGAGATAGGAACATTGATCAGCTGCCTTCTGCACACCCTCTACTGGGGATGTGTCTGCAACCAAGGTACATGCCCTTGACCGGAATCGAACTCATGACCTTTAAGAACGCAGGCCGACACTCTATCCATTGAGCCAAACCAGTTTCGGCCGGGACATCTCTTTTATTGAATCTATTGGGGTGGCATTGGTTAATAAGATTATATAGGTTTCAGGTACACATTTCTGTGATATATGATCTTCATATTGCATTGTGTGTCTACCACCCAAAGTCAGATCATTTTCTGTTACTATATATTTGACTCCCTTTACCCTTTATGGTCCCACTCCCCTTTGAACATCTTTTCATATGCTTATTGGCCATTTAAATGTCTTCTTCAGAGAGCCGTCTATTCAAGTCCTTTGCCCATTTTATTCAAAAAATATTTTATTGATTTCAGAGAGAAAGGGGGAGACAGAAACATCAATGATAAGAGAGAATCATTGATCGGCTGCCTCCTGCATGCCCCCTACTGGGGATCAAGCCTACAACCTGGGCATGTGCCCTTGACCAGAATCCAACCTGGGGACTCTTCAGTCCTCACTCCAATGCTCTATCAACTGAGCCAAACCAGCTAGGGCTCAAGTCCTTTGCTCATTTTTAAATCAGGTGTTTTGTTATTGAGCTATTGTAGGTCTTTTGGTATTCTGGATATTGACTTCTTATCAGATACATGAATTGCAAATATTTTCTCCCATTCAGTAAGTTGCTCTTTTACTCTGTTGGTTGTTTGCTATGATGTGTGAAAGTTTTAAAAAGTTTGATGTAGTCTCATTTGTCTAATTTTTGCTTTTGTTGCTTGGCAAGAGAGAGCTTTCCATAATGTAACGTAATCCTGGGAGTGACACTCTATCACCTTCAGCATATTCTGCGAATTAAAGGCAAGTCACAGATCTTGCCCACACTCAAGCAGAAAGGGCAATACAGAGGTGTAAACACCAGAAGACAGGATCATGGGAGTCACCTTGAAGTCTGTCTGCATTTGAAGGGCAGTAAAAGCCTGCTTCTTATTCAACAAATATTTATTAAGGTCTGTTTCCTGCCAAGCACTGAGCTCGGGGATTGCTGAAATTAATAAGGCTTAGTCCCTGCCGTCCAGGGACTTATAATTCAACATTACAATCCCTGACAGTTCTAGTTACGGTTGGAAGGGGTTCAGCCACCTGGAGAAAAAAGATAGGAACAATCAGAACTGAGGGGCAGAGACGCAGTCAGTCACCCATTCAGCATGACCTGCCTTCTCCGGGCCGCCCTCCCTTTCTCTCCTTCTGAAGTCATGCCCAAAGGGAAGACGAAGCTCATGGTCCAAGACTTAACTCCTCAGAAATGTGTAGGGAATCTGCAAAGTGCAATCGGCTCTCCCTAGGTCTCCTGAAATGTCACCTCTATGAATCTGAGTATGGAGGTTACTCAATAAGACCGGTTTGGCTCAGCGGTAGAGCGTCGGTCTGCGGACTGAAAGGTCCCAGGTTCGATTCCAGTCAAGGGCATGTACGTTGGTTGTGGGCATATCACCGGTAGGGGGTATGCAAGAGGCAGCTGGTCAATGTTTCTCTCTCATCGACGTTTCTAGCTCTCTATCTCTCTCCCTTCCTCTCTGTAAAAAAATCAATAATATATATATATATATATATATATATATATATATATATATATATATATATATATATATATAAAATAAGACCAGTCTAAATAATTGCCTATTGGTACACAAAGTAGAAGACACCCCCTCTTTTCTCTGTGGCCCCTGGGCATACACAATAGATTTTAAAGTTCAGAATCCAGCTTCCCATTCTTTGTACCATTCATAAACTGGCAATTACATGTTAACAGTGATTCTAGGAAAATAGAGGATACTTCAAAGAAGGAAACACAGTAGGGAGTGAACTCCACTTGAGCAGCCTCTGTTGACCTGAGAACAAGGAAGAGACTCATGTGCTTGCCTCATGTGAGTGGATATGGGTATATTCTGCTGGAGACAACAGAGGTTATTACCTGAGAGCTCATGCTGGGGTGATGGAGGATATGGGGTGAGTGATTCCTTATTGGGGGATGATGGAAGTGGGAGAAGGGTGCAAGATCAAAAGGGGACCCCAAACCACAGGAATGATGAGATGTAATACATTTTAAGGTCTTCTTAAGAGATAAATCATAGGAGGCGGCTATAGGAGAGGAAGAAGTGAAATAACACAACTAGCATTTCTTAGTGTCTATTATGAGTGGCATGGCTTGCATTGGTTGGCATTTTACAGATGTGATTTTATTTAGTCTTTTAAAAATTTAATTAAGGGAGAGAGACAATAGGAGAGAGAGATAGGAGAGAGAGAGAGAGAGAGAGAGAGAGAGAGAGAGAGAGAGAGAGAGAGAGAGATTTGTTGGTCCAGTTATTTATGCATTCATTTATTGCTTCTTATATGTGCCCTGATCAGGGAACGAACCTGCAACCTTGGCGTATCGAGATGATTCTCCAACCAACTTAGCTACCCAGACAGGGTTCACATAGTATTAATATTACTTATTTTTTACATATGTCATCTAGATTTCTTTTAATTGAAAGGATATTTGTTGGTATACTAAAAAAAAAGGTTAACTATACAGTTCCATTCAGAGCTTCAGGGAATATAATATAATCAGTCATTTAAATACAGCTGGCCTGGATAAATATAATCTGGAAGAATAAGGATGTTTTCCTCCAAAGCTCTTTAGTCAGTGTTGTTGAGAATTTCGCCATCATAGACACATAGGATGTTAATGATTCTCTAGTCCCAAATTCCTCATCTGGGAAAGCCTAAGCCCATAGGATAAAGCACGTGTCCAAGGTCACACAGCTTGAAAGTAGCAGAGTCAGAAATACAACTGAGATCTCCTGACTCTTAGGCAAGAGATCTCTGACTACACCCTGTAATTATAGCCCTCGTAGATCTTCTAGCAAACATGGAAAGTTTAAAAACAGATTTGATGAAATACCGTCCTAGGGCTGGCCCTTCCGCTAAGAACTGTAAATATTCAACACACTTGGTCCCCTTTTCACAAATCAAGTTTCTCTAGCACACACCTTGTTTCATCACAACAAGTTCCAGTCTTCCTCATGTGTCCAGCTTCCTTTCTTTGCCTTGCATCTATGCCCCCCATAATCCCAAGAATGGGACTGATACGTAGGATTGCAGTGTGGATCGGGAGCGCCTACAGCTTGCTAAGAGATCTCTGCACCCCCAGAGGCTGCCCCCATCCAGACTCCTTCACAGAAGGAGAATTCTCGAGGCCATAGGACTTTCTGCTCGTGGAGGATTCCTCTCTGGATGCCTCGTCAGTGAATCTGGGGCATCATAATAACCGTCATTCTTTCTGAGATAAGTGCTATCCTACTACTTTGAAAATGGTCCACTGTTCTTCATGTATGTTCTTCCCTCTTAGAGAGCGTACCTCACCATCAGACAGGAAGTTTGCATTCTTATCCAACCAAATGACTTAGACAATGCCAACCTTGTTGGCACGGAGCCGAAGGGTAGTTGACTCAGTAAGTACGTTTATTTTTTTTTTTAATTTAAATGTTTTTTATTGATTTCAGAGAGGAAGGAAGAAGGAGAGAGAGATTGAAACATCAATGATAAAAGAGAATCACTGATCGGCTGCCTCCTGCATGCCCCCAACTGGGGACCAAGCCTGCAACCTGGGCATGCGCCCCCAGCTGGAATTAAACCCGGGACCCTTCAGTCCACAGCCTGAGGCTGACCTAGGTGCAAACCCCAGCACTGCCAGTTATCAGCTGTGTGATTTGGGACAGGTTTATGAAACTCAGGATGCTTATCTGTAAAATAGAGTTAAAAGTTTCCTCCTTCTAGGGTTGTGAATATTAAATGTTGTGGAAAAGTCCTTTGTAGAGTGTTTAGAATATATACTGAGTGGCCAGATTATTATGATCTCCAAAGGCATAATAATCTGGCCACTCAGTGTATATCCTATATTATAAAAGGCCAATATGCAAATCATCCCCTCAACCAGGAGTTCGACCAACAGGCAGGCTGGCCAACCGTCCATGTCCCCACCCCCCTGGCCAGACTGGCTGGACCCCACATGCACGAATTCATGCACCAGGTCTCTAATATATATATATATATATATATATATATATATATATATATATATATATATATATATGAGTGGCCAAATAATTATGATCTCTGAACTCATAATAATCTGGCCACTCATGTAGTAGGTACCCGCTAGTGATAATTCCAAAACATATGTCTACCTGGTAATATAAAAATAGCAGGAATAATTGTGAATGTTTCAATGGGGAGAGAGAATAATTTGACCCTAAATCTATTTTTATCCTGCCTCTACACAGGATCATTCTCCTATTCATTGACCTATGTCATGAAACTTTGACTTTCCTCATGAATAACAAATGTGCAATGATTCTGTGAATGTTCCCAACCAAGAAGCCCTGTACCAATGGTCACAGAATCAGGAATCAACATTGCAATGCCTATTGCACTCTGCCCGTAGTGTTTTGTCTGCCAGGGCATGGTCTCTACTGATTGGTTGGGCAGTTGATAAGTGCATTGGTCCTGATGTGAGCCATGAAGTCTGTTCTGTCCAGTTTTGCAAGAATTTGTTCTGTGAAATTGTTCCACTTTCCTGGGTTCAGAGCTAAAACACAACTAAGAAGGGAGGGTGGGGATAAAAGGGAGAGATCAACCAAAGGACTTATGTGCACACATATGAGCCTAACCAGTGGTCAAGGACAATAGGGGGGTGGGGGAATGAGTCGGGGGTGGGTATTGGAATGGGGGGTTGAGGACAAATATGTGATCAATAAAGAAATTAATTAAAAAAATAAAACACAACTAAGGCTATGATATTATTTTTAACGCTATCTCAGTAGTCAACAGACCCAGGACCTTGTTCCTAAGGTTATTGGATGCTGACCAGAACCTCATTGTCCTGAGGGCTTAATGATTAAGCAAGGGAGAAGGGAGATGGGTGAGTGAGGGCATTAGGTGAGAGGCCAGTTTGAGTCAAAGGAAAAAAGAAAGGCCAGATTAAAGAACATAAAGCTTCTGCGTGATTACAATCTGGAGGGATCAATTACAGAGAAAAGGTAAATGTTTCAATATTGCTTTCAAATCAGGGGTGGGGCACTTTTTTCAGTCAAGGGCCATTTGGATATTTATAACATTACTCGAGGGCCATAAAGATTATCGACTTAAAAATCCACCTGCTGTACTTGGTCAAACATTGAATTAACTCACCCCTAACGTCTTGGCAGGGCCAGGCCAAATGATTTCTCAGGTCTTCTACGGCCCTCGGGCCGGACGTTCCCCACCCCTGGTGTAAGGAATAAAAATTATTTATATCTGCAAAACAAAAGATTTGAAAAATTACCAACATTTCAAATAGAGAGTCATACAATTTTAGCTCTTCTCACCAGTTCATTCAGTTGGTTTATTAATTCAACTTGCTCTGCTGGAATCGAGTTTCCCCTTTAGTTCTCTTGGCCTTGACTGACAACTGAGGGTGATAGGGCTGGAGATGGGGTCAGTGATAATTCCAAGAAGTTTGCAGGGCCCTAACTGGTGTGGCTCAGTGGATAGAGTGTCAGCCTGCGGACTGAAGGGTCCCAGGTTCGATTCTGGTTAAGGGCACGTACCTGGGTTGTGGGCACATCCCCAGTGGGGGGTGTGCAGGAGGCAGCTGATCCATGTTTCTCTCTCATCGATGTTTCTAACTGTCTATCCCTCTCCCTTCCTCTCTGTAAAAAATCAATACAGTATATATTTTTAAAAAAGAAGTTTGCAGGGCCGTCCACGTCTCTCTTTCTCTCTCTCTCTCTCTCTCTCTCTCTCTCTCTCTCTCTCTCTCTCTGTCTCTAAATATATTTTATTGATTTTTTACAGAGAGGAAAGGAGAGAGAGAGAGAGCTAGAAACGTCGATGAGAGAGAAACATCGACCAGCTGCGTCTTGCACACCCCCTACTGGGGATGTGCCCGCAACCAATGTACATGCTCTTGACCGGAATCGAACCTGGGACCTTTCAGTGCGCAGACCGACGCTCTACCACTGAGCCAAACCAGCTTCGGATCCATCACGTCTTGTATGACTTGCTTGGGTGCCTCGATCACTAGAGATTTTGGAAGATGTACCCCAAGTGGGAAACATTTTCTGACAGTTTCTTTGCCATTGTGAGGGGGCCATCCTTGTGGCAGGGGAAAGCTTTAACTCGTGCAGAAAACACATACCCAACAAGAAGAACGTATCGATAACTCAGACTAAGTGGCAATTGAATGAAGTTCAGCCCGCCCAAATGGTCTACGGAAGATGAAGGAATGAAAAAGAAAAAGAAAAAGAAAAAAAAAAAGAATGCTAGGAACTGGGAAGAGCCAAGCAGCTATTTGGGGTTTCCCATAGCCCTAACTATAGGTTTCTAGATTATTTTTTGTTTTCCAGTTTGGTCCCTCTGATTCTGCAGAATCCCATGATTCAAACAGTGATTGCTGTTATACATGTCTGGAATCAGGAGCCTAATTCCCCAGATCTACTCCCCTTAGCAGTTTTTCAGGGCAAGCCTGGGTACAAGACTCTGCCCTCTGGTGGAGGACACCACTCACTCCACATCTGTAATAGCTCTTTAGACAATGCTTGCTAGCCATCACAATTTTTAAAAAATATATATATTTTATTGATTTTTTACAGAGAGGAAGGGAGAGAGATAGAAACATCGATGAGAGTCATCGATCAGCTGCCTCTTGCACACCCCCTACTGGGGATATGCCCGCAACCAAGGTACATGCCCCTGACCGGAATCGAACCTGGGACCTTTCAGTCGGCAGGCTGACACTCCATCCATTGAGCCAAACCGGTTTTGGCTATCACAATTTTTAAAAAATATATATTTTATTGATTTTGTACAGAGAGGAAGGGAGAGAGATAGAGAGTCAGAAACATCGATGAGAGAGAGTCATTGATCAGCCGCCTCCTGCACACCCCCCACTGGGGATATGCCCGCAACCAAGGTACATGTCCCTGACCGGAATCGAACCCGGGTCCCTTTAGTCCCCAAGCCGACGCTCTATCCATTGAGCCAAACCGATCTCGGCTGGCTATCACAATTTTTTTTAAAGTTATTTAACGTCTCTATAACCCGATCTCCTTATCTATAAAATGGAAATGATGGGATTATCCCTCTCCTAGACTTTGTGAGGATTAAATAAAATAATAGAGCAATAAGTGCTCAATAAATAATGATTCTAATTTCTCATTTAAAAAAAACATTTTTATTGATTTTAGAGAGAAAGGGAGAGGAAGAGAGAAAAACATCAATGATGAGAGAGAATCATTGATCAGCTGCCTCCTGCACATCCCCTACTGGGGATTGAGCCCACAACCTGGGAATGTTCCCTTGACCATATTCGAACCTGGGACCCTTCAGTCCACAGGCTGATGCTCTATCCACTGAACAAAACTGGCCAGGACATTTCCTCATTTGTTGAATAAATATTTATTTATGTCTGTTTCAACATGTTAGGCACTGAGATAAATACTTGATACATGGTAGCTATCATACTACTATGTAGTCACTTGGTCAATCCATATTATTTTATAATTACAGTGTATCAGGCACTATGCCTAGTATAAGATCCACAGTAGTAGACTCTGCATTAGCTTTTCTGGTTCTCCCTTATGAATTCTTTGGACTTATTTGATGATACCTTCTCTTAAGTGAATGAGATCACTGTTAGATGTCTTCTATGACATGCCATGTTCTGGCTGACTACAGGTTGGAACAGGATATAAAAATGGGAAAAGCCTTTGGCTCAAATTGGCACATTTTTGGTAAGCACGAGGTATCAGAAGAAACACACAACATGGACCCTGCCTTCTAAGAAATTACTGTCTTCTCGAAAGACACTCCCTCATTACCTTATTTTATTTCCTCTTTAGACAGCTGTCCTACGTTTGAAATGCTTTTGCTAACTTGCTTGCTGACTTGTTTTCCTTTTCTGCCAGAGAAGTCCCCAAAAGGCAGGATTTAAAAATAAATCAGTTTTGTTGCACCCCCAGCATCTGCAACAACGCTCTGGCGCATTGCAAACAGCCCAGTAAGAATTCGTTGAATGAAATGCAGAATAAGGTCCTAGGGTGAAATCATAAGGGCGTGACCTTGAATTTTTCCTGGCTCGACCCTAGGTTTCCAACTTGTCAACACTAGGGGGCAGGCGGAGACTAGAAGAGGGAGGGATTTTTTCCCCAGAGGTTCTCAATCTTTGCTTACTTTAGCATCACCTGGGGCTCCTTTAGACTCATCCTTAAGACTAAGGCCACACCCCTGATATAACTAAATAAATCAAGTCTCCAGAGGGTGGGGCCAGGCAGCAGCAGTTTGGAAAAATGCCTGGAAGATGACAACCTACAGCCCAGAACTGGATGGATGGGGAGCCGAGGCGTGGCCGTCAAAGGGATAATGGGGACACGCTTTCAGCGAAGAGGGATAATGGGGACACACTCTCAGGACCTGGCAGCACTTGGCCCCCACCTCGCACCCCGGCCATGCTCCGCGGTGCCTTTAATCCACAGTGGCGGGGTGCAGCCCGCCCGAGACTGAGTGGGAAGCTCCGCAGAGAGACGGACGCCAGTTTCCCGCCAATGAGCGGAGCTGCAGGCCCAGCGTGGCCCGCCCCCTGGCATCGAGGCCACGCCCCTGCCAACTAGGCCACGCCCCCTGTCAGCTAGACCCCGCCCCTGGCAGCGAGGTCCCGCCCCAGGCCACGTGGGTGGAGGGGCCGCCCCTGGGCTGCCCGGCTGCCGGGGCGCGGTCGGCCTGGGAAGCGAGTTCTGGTCTCAGTGGCGCTCGCTGTCGCCCTTTTCCTCGCTTCTGCTTCCCTCCGCCGGGCCCGGGTCTCCGGTCACGTGCACAGCGGCGGAGCGCGATGAGGCCTGTGGCGCTGCGGTAGGTGGCGGGGGCACCTGACGTGCCTTCAGTCGGGGGGCGCCCACGCCTGTCAGCGGCGCCGCTAGCGGGCCCGGGCGGAAGCACCAGCTTGGCGGCGGGTGGCACCCATGCCTAGGCATCTGGGCACAAAGGGAGGCTGGAAGGCAAAGGGCGCCCTCCGGCCTGGACCACGCCGGGCCCGGGTGCGCCCCCGCCTGGGGTGGGGCACCGCGCGCCCCCCCTTAGCGCCCTGTGGCTGGGAGGGCGATATTAATAGCGAAGCGGCACTTGAAGGGAGGAAGTTGGGTGTTCCCCGAAATTCCTTTGCGTTTGCTCATCCTGGGTGTGGTTTGGGGGATAGCCCCTAATCAGAGAGCTGGTATTCGGAGTCCCGTATCACCTTTGCAGCCCTTTGCCCTCCTTGGGAGAACATTTTTAGGGTGAAGTGCTTGGCCTACTTGGACTCAGCCTTAAGTGTGTTGTAATGTAGGGTGCTTACTGGGCTCGCAGGACTGGATGACGAAGACCCCTGGTGCTGATTGCGACTTTTCCTTTAATGAGCAGCAAGGCGAGGGGAGGGGGGGAGCTCTGATGGGGTCGCTTGGACGAAGAGGATGCTATCTTATAAATGTCATCATCCCAGCTTACCCAGTTGGGGCCTGAGGCGTTAGATTTCAGGGTGCCTGGCTCTCTCCCAAACCCCTTCGCTGGAGCCCTCCAGCTGTTCGAGTTCTTTCTGCTTGACTGGGTCCCGCGGGGCCCCTTCACCCTTCTAGCTTCTGGAATCATCCAGCTACAGGGGCCCCGCCCGGCCCCTGTAGTGTGGCCCACAGTGCTTCTGACAGTGATTGCCCCTCAATTGTCTTGGGGGTCCTGGTTCTCTCTCCGGGGGTCTCTGTGGACCTTGCTATCACTTGAGAAAAGTTCTGTGTGTGTGTGTGTGGGTCTTGTTTATACCACTTAAAAATCACTTTTTTTTTTTTTTTAATACTATTTGAAGACAGGTATAAAGTCAGGTTCAAAGAATGACCTGGGGGTTGGGGGAATGACATATGCAATACTTTTAACAATAAAGATTAAAAAAAAAAAAAAAGGACCACAGTTGGACATCATGTGAAAGGCTTCTACAAACTCCACAGTCTTGCCCATGCGCCTTCTTCCAGGAAGCCTTTCTTGATCTCTCCCTCAACTTGGAAGTCCGCTTTCTTTGCCATGAACACGCATACATGTGCATTCCGTTCTCGTGAGTCCTATTGAATCCTAAGACGGTGCTCCTTAGTGCTTAAGAGAAAGCGTTCATCAATGCAGGCGGACTGTCCGAGATGATTAGGTTATTTGACTGATATTGGGATATTTTTGCCCAACCGCTGAGCCATGCCAGCTGGGCCCGGTGGGCAAGCTCTGTAGCTTCTTTTCCTCCCACTCACAAACACCTGAATTTGTTTATTTCTAAATCGAAGCACTCCTTTAGAGCCGTGTTTCCCAAACTTCTCTCATGACGAGAATCACCTGGTGGAGTTGTTAAGCGACAGATTCCTGAATCCCAACTAAGAAGTGCTAAACCAGAGTTTTTGGGAACATATAGGTAAAATTGTATACTTAACTAGAGCTTTGTCTTCGTGTGGGAAACACTGCTTCAGAGTGGCAGGCAAGAATGGCGCTGCCTGTTATTGCGCTGAAAATGCTTCCCAGACACCCACCCTAAGCTTGGGATCCAGAACAGAGCCTTAAGCCGTGGACAGCTTGGGCTCCTTGGGCTCCTTTCCTTGGAAGGATTTAATTAGGGAGCGCTAGGGCCTGGGTTTCCCCAAAGCCTTTCGACAGTTTCTTCTACAGTAAGGTGACCAGACGTCCCGCTTTTGGCGGGACAGTCCCGATTTTTAACAATTTGTCCCGCGTCGCCGAAACTGACGCGGGACAAATTTTGGCTCAGTGAACAGAGCGTCGGTCTGCGGACTGAAGGGTCCCAGGTTCGATTTGGTCAAGGGCATGTACCTTGGTTGTGGGCACATCCCCGGTGCAGGGTGTGCAAGAGGCAGCTGGTCGATGTTTCTCTCTCATCAACGTTTCTAGCTCTCTATCTCTCTCCCTTCCTCTCTGTAAAAAATCAATAAAATATATATATTTTTAAAAATCGGGACTTTTTTTTAAAACGCGGAGGGACACGGGACAAATTGTTAGAAATCGGGACTGTCCCGCCAAAAGCGGGAAGTCTGGTCACCTTATTTACAGGCCTAGGGCAGTGGTCGGCAAACTCACTAGTCACCAGAGCCAAATATCGCCAGTACAACAATTGAAATTTCTTTTGAGAGCCACATTTTTTAAACTTAAACTTCTTCTAACTCAACTTCTTCAAAATAGACTCGCCCAGGCTGAGGTATTTTGTGGAAGAGCCACATGTGGCTCCCGAGCCGCAGTTTTTCACGGAATAAGCCAGTTACTGTGGGGTGCTTGGGTGTTGGGTAATGACTAAATCATTCTCCCTCTCCCTTTCCTCACTGCTGCATATATAAAGGGAAGTGGCCGGGATTGTGAAAAGAGCAGCTGCATATGTGCGTGTGTGTGTGTGTGTGTGTGTGTGTGTGTGTGTACGGACATGTGTACGTATGGAAGAGGGATCAGAACTGGGCGCTCTCTAGTTGACTGGCTCTGGGAAAAGTCATCTAATTCTTTGAACCTCAGGTTTTTCAGGCTGATCTGAATTAGAAGTTTTAAATATAAGGGCCTATGAGGGTGTCAAAAGGGGGTGGACTGTGAACCTTCTGAGATAGTATATGCTATTTTTATATATCCATTTTCATCAGATTATCAGTAGATAGAATACTAAATTGGAAGTTATAGGCTGAATGTTCAAGAGCAATAGAAATTTGTTATACCATTTTTTGATTAGTATAGTCAACAATTTTTTAAAGCATTCAAGTTGCTGGAACCGGTTTGGCTCAGTGGATAGAGCATCGGCCTGCGGACTTAGGGTCCCAGGTTCTATTCCTGTCAGGTGCACATGCATTGGTTGTGGGCACATCCCCAGTGGGAGGTGTTCAGGAGGCAGCTGATTGATGTTTCTCTCATCGATGTTTCTAGTTCTCTATCCCTCTCCCTTCCTCTCTGTAAAAAAATCAATAAAATATATATATATTTTAAAAAGTATTCAAGTCATGCCTTTGTTCTGTTACAGGGATATATCTCCAAATTTGTTAAGGCAATATATAAAGAACAGGGCTGTAGGACCGCAGTTTTCCAAATAATTTGTCTCAAGTGTTTCTCTATGTCCATCAACTCAATTTGGTTCTCAATTCAGACATGGCCCATCATAGTGCCTCGCTTATGCTTTCTAAATTTTTAGTCCTTTTTTACTTTTAGGGGAGACTTTGGAGAAATATGACTTTCTGCAATAGTAATAGCTGATGTAGGTGTTTTGTGTGTGTGTGTGTGTGTGTGTGTGTGTGTGTTTTGAGGACTTTGCCAGTGTATTAGGCATACTTCTAAGGGTTTAACATAATAACTTCCTGATCCTTATGACAATCCTATGGGATAAGTACTATTATTATCCCAATTTTAGAGATGAGGAAACTGAAGCTCAGAGAGGTCAGATAGCTTGCCCAAGGTCACTCTGCTAACAAACAGCACGTTCAGCCTCTTCTGTACTGTACTGCCTCTCACTCAGGCAGCATGGGATGGTTCTCATCACTCTTCAGAAATGCTGTTTCTTGGGGTAACAAAACAAAAATGCTTATGTATATGTGTATTTACCCAGTTTATGAGATGGTTATATACCTCCCATTAGTTTGTAATGCATATCTATACTAATAAAAGAGTAAGATGCAAATTGACCATACCTTCGTGATGCCCACCAGCCAATCAGGAGTGAGTATGCAAATTAACCAAACAAAGATGGCGGGCTAATTTGCATAGGCAGGTGCCAAGCGGCCAGGGTTGGGGTGGGATGCTCCATTGTCACCATGGCGATGATGCAGGTGTTTTGCACCGCTCCAGGCTTCTGGGCAGTGTGGGAAGGCAGAAAAGCGGCTCCAGCTGGAGCAAAGGTGGTGCCTACAGCCAGGAAAAGAAAGGCCCATTCTTGCATGAATCTTCGTGCATTGGGCCTCTACTTCAATATATTTAGCTACTCAGAGTCAGGTCTTATTTCTTATATTGGGAGCATGTATTGCATCTATTGTAACTGCTAGTTAATATTTTGAGGGCATGATCTTTTGCTTTCAGCTAATAGTAGCAATGAGAAATACTGTAACCTAAATCAAGGTTCGGCTGCCTGTCGCCACGAAAACCATACTCATGAAACAGATGCTGGTGAAAAAGGAAAGAGGTTTATTCAGGTGTTGGTCGCTTTTGTCCAAAGCCCATCTTTATACCTCAGTGCAGGCAGAGGTTTTTATATGGAGGGAGAGGGAAAGCAGAACAAAGAGATCAAGGGGAGGAGGTTGAAAAGTTCTCTCCATGCAGGCCAACACAGTTCATTCTGTTCAAGTGATGTCTGCTGTGTATCATCCCGGTTTTCATCATCCTGGTTTTACTGTTGAAGGTCAGCAATTCTAGAGCTGGGATGACTGAAGGTCAGAGTCTTTATCTTCTGAAGTTAGTTCCTAGGATTTGTATACAAACATTAGAGGCCCATTGCATGAAGATTTGTGCAATGGGCCTTCCTTCCTCTGTCTGCCTGCATCGGTTTTCCTCTGGCACCTGGGACCCAGGCTTTTGCTCCGGCCGCAGCGGAGAAGCCAAACCTATTCCATCTTCAGTCTTCACTCTGGCCAGAGCCTTTAGTCTTCGCTCCACACCTGCATATGCAAATTAATCTGCCATCTTTGTTGGGTTAATGTGCATACTCCTGGTTGGCTTGTGGGCGTCATGGGGGTACTGTCAATTTGAATATTTCTCTTTTATTAGTGTAGATGCTGTTTACCTATAAGCTACATATTAGTTTGAGTCAGCATTTACAGAAACAATGTCAGAACAATGGTGGGGTGAGTTACAGTTGCCCACTGTTACAATATTAGCTTTTCCCAGTGAGCTTAAATCCAATAAGTTCAATTGCAGAATGCTAGTGTCTGAGAAGGCAGAATGAAGGACTGTCTCCTTCAATAAGGGATTTGAACCTACAGAAAATATGTAAAGTGAAATAGTGAGAACAAAAGAAAATGCAAGTCATGTTCTAAGAAAATGCAAATTAGAAGGTCAAGACTTAGAAGACTTGAAATATTAATATACGTATAAAAGTATAGAAGTGGAAGGTTTATTGTGGAAAAAAGCCAAAATATATAAGGTAGAGAGACTTATTACTTATTTGATTAAAGAATAAACACAAGGCCCAGCTGGCATGGCTCAGTGGTTGTATCAACCTATGAACCAGGAGGTCACGGGTTTGATTCCTGGTCAGGGCACATGCCCAGGTGGCAGGCTCAATACCCAGTGTGGGGTGTACAGGAGGCAGATCAATGATTCTCTCTCATTGTTAATGTTTCTATCTCTCCCTCTCCCTTTCAGTTTTTTAATCCCTGATATATATATATATATATATATATATATATATATATATATATATATATATATATAATTCTTGATATGACAGTGTATGGCTAGGAGTCAACACAGAAAGCAATAGGGAATAAAAACCAACTTGACTTATTTTTGGAGAACAGGGTAGGCACATTTGGATAATTAGCTTTTATTTTATTTCATTGGGGATTCGAAAATTTCTGCCTAAGTGCAATAAATACTGTCTTTGAATCTGGAAAGGGTTAATTCTCTTTTCAAAGTTGATAAATTTATAATTGGGTTTAGTTTATCTGTTGAGGAAATACGTTGTGATAATGAAAAAAAATATGTTTATAATTGTTTATTCATTTACTAAATCAATTCTGGGCTTCTGAAGCTAATCAAATCGAAAGAGCAAGAATAAATCCATTAAACCTGATTAGTATCTTTTATGTGTTTTGTAACTAGATACCTAATTGGTCTCTGCTCTCAAGAAATATTTACTCTGGCCAAAACCGGTTTGGCTCAGTGGATAGAGCGTCGGCCTGTGGACTGAAAGGTCCCAGGTTCGAATCCGGTCAAGGGCATGTACCTTGGTTGCGGGCACATCCAGTGTGCAGGAGGCAGCTGGTCGATGTTTTTCTCTCATCCATGTTTCTTGCTCTCTATCGCTCTCCTTTTCTCTCTGTAAAAAAGTCAATAAAATATATTTTTTAAAAAAAGAAAATAAATATTTACTCTGAGCCCTGGCCAGTGTGGCTCAGTTGGTTGAGTGCTGTCCTGTGCATGGAAAGGTTGCCAGTTCAGTTCCTGGTTAGAACACATGCCTGGGTTGTGGGCTCAATCCCCAGAAGAGGCAGCTGATTCATGTTTTGCTTTCTCTCCCTCTCCCTTCCCCGCTCTGTAAAAAATCAATAAAAATATTTTTTTAATCCTCACCCAAGGATATTCTTCCATTGAGTTTTTAGGGAGAGTGGAAGAGAGAAGGAAAGAGAAAAGCATTGATGTGAGAGAAACACATTGATTGGTTGATGGTAGGGAGGAGTCGGCAACCAAGGTATATGCCCTTGACCAGAATCGAATCCGACCCTTTGGTCTGCAGGCTGATGCTCTATTCACTGAGCCAAACCGGCTAGTGCCAATACAAATATTTTAAAAAAAGAAACAAGAAAAAATGTTTACTCTGAGACTGATGGGTGCCAGAGGAGAGAGGTTTGGGGGACTGGGTGATGAGGGTGAAGGGACTGAGAAGTACAAATTTGTAGTTACAAAATGGTCACAGGATGTAAAATATAGCAAAGCAAATATAGTCAATATTATTGTAATAACTGTATGGTGGGTACTGAAAATACCAGGGGGAATACTTTGTAAAATTTATGATTGTATAACCACTATGCTGTACACCTGAAACGAATACAAAATCATATTGGATATAAATTGTAATTGAAAAGAAAAATGTGTACTCTGGTTGGAGAGGTGATTTATGGAGTAGTCTCATATGCAAATGTGCATACACTGGAGAAATAAGTATAGACTCCTAGAAGACAATATACGGTACATCATGCATTGCTTAATGACGGGGATAGTTCTGAGAGATGCTTTGCTAGGTGATTATGTCGTTGAGTGAACATTATAGAATGAACTTACACAACACAAACCTAGATGGTATAGCTTACTATACTCTTAGGCTATATGGTATATCATGTCGCATATGCAGTCTGTTATCAAAATGTTATTTGGTGCATGATTATGCCGAGGATGTGGGATAGCTGAGTGCTCTGAGAGGAGGCACAGGTCTTTGGGACAAGCCATGGGACCTCCTCTAAGTGTGTTTATTCTTGTTTATTTTTTTTGTAGGCTTTCTACCTTGAGCAGGGGGCTGCTTACTCCTGGCAGAGGTCTGACTCAAGGGTTCCAGAATCCTGAAAAACAGAGAGTCTTCCACATTCATGAAGGCAAGTATGGGTGTCTACTTTTTAGACTCAAGCGGTTAAAAAACCCCGTTTGATTTGGGAGGCATCTAGATTGAGAATTCAGGGCAAATGAGGCATACGACAGGTAGATATTTCATAAGCTTCTCATTGATAAAATGACCAGGTAGCTGTGGGCAGAGATCACATTCAGAACCTTGGGGACTGAGTTCTTTTAGTTAAATGATTTCCACTTCCCATGTGTAGGTACTGAAGAGGAAGACACGGAAAAAAGAAATCTGATACATGAGTAAGAGATGGATACTTTAGTTGTACCAACTAAACACTGCTAGTGCATAGTTTTTAGAGGGACCCCGTTTAATCCATGTTTAATTGAAACTAATTTCAATTATTAATCTGATATGCAAATGATAGATGTCTTTATCAACTTAGGAGTACTCATTATAATTAAAAGTGTGGATTCTTTAAAAGGTCCACATACATATTGGCCCTCAGCACTGGCCTTCCTTCTTACACTGACTAAACCAGTAATAATCGCTTTACGTTAGCGAGCATCAGTAGTCTGTATGCTGTTCTGGGTACTTTCTGTTCATTTGTTTAAGGAACTCAGGAGAAAAAAATCAGAAATGAGACTAATTTACTAATTTTTTTTTTAGTTTTCTATGATTTATTTGTAATTAGAGTTTGCACCAAATTGATGGGATTTATATAATTGACAAAAAGCCAACCATTTTCCCATGTTAATCTAATCATATTTAGTTTTGCTCAGTTAGTATTGAAGGACAAGGACCATTAATTTCCTGTCACTGGAATATATATTGTTAAATGCTAGAAAGGAAAAACATGAACTCAACACATCATTTGAAATCCTAAAGATGTATGTTTCAGTTTTGAATCGCTACTGCTCATCTAATTTATTTTCCCTTTATCCATATAGCGTCTTCACCTATACACGTGAATAATGGTGTGTGTGTGGTAATTAGTATCAACCAAGTGATTATTTTTTTATACTAATTATTCTACCTTTGGGCAGTGGCCATTAACGAAAATTAAATCGGGTTCTTTGCCTTTCCTTGATTTACATTTTCGCTTCATTTTTTACTGGCTTAAGCTTTTCTAACAATTGGCATAGTATAAATATTATATATGAGAAATCAATTAGAATAATCCTCAGATTTGGATATTATTGTTAGTTCCTGAACTAATTTGATCTACTGCCTATAAGATAGATGGGGATTCTGTTCATAGCATCTCCGTCAAAAAGGGGCTCCTACTAGCACTGACATTGCCCTATCCAATGAATAATTGGAATTATCCTTTTTTTGTTTGCTTATGTAAACCCTAGTGATTGGCACAAGGGTATTCTTTTCCTGCGCCTAGGAGACAATAATTGTTTCACGTTTTCAGGAAGCAGAGACCTAAACCCTTCTCTGAGCTGTCTTTGTGGCATTCAATGAAAATTCATGGATCTTTAAAGCTTCTGAGTGCATGAATCGCTTCTCATAGTTCTTGCGCTTGTTGCCATCGCTCTCATGTTTCTTTGATTCAAGGGATAACCTCTTTATTTTTCTTTCAGTTCGAGATAAGCTGCGGGAGATAGTAGGAGTATCTACCAACTGGAAGTACGCACTCTTGTATATCATTCTTTCATTCCTGAAGTGGTATGTTAGGCTGTAATTAGAATCAGTTGATGGTCTCGCTGTAGGGTGGGGGAGGGAGGAGCTATGTATGGAAATAGGTTGAAAGGTGCTTTTTTGACTTCAGGGAGAAGATCAGCATTTCAACATATTCATCATTGTTGACATAAAATAATGTGATTTACATGTACTCCACATTCTTCAAAGTGCACTCAGGTGTATTACTTCACTGGTTCTCAACAAGAGTTGTGAAAGGCTTGTGGTATATGTTCCTATCCCTTTTTATGTATGATGAAACAGAAACTTCAAGAGATTCAATAATTATCAGGGTTTGGGATTCGAACCCAAGCTCCCTGGGTTTTCTATTTCATGTAGCCTGATTCCTTTATTGTTTCTTGTTAGTTGACAGTTAACCAGGTTCTTACACATTCTTTCTCTTTCAGTATTTTCCTGATGTAAAATAGGATAATGTTCCTCTTGGTGCACAGAATTTTGAGGCTAAAATGAGATAAGAAGTTCAAGTGATCACTAGGCATACAATAATCTATTGTTGGTGCCCTGGCTGGGTAGCTCAGTTGGTTAGAGCATCATCCTGATATGCCAAGGTTGCGGGTTTGAGCTCCAGTCAGGGCACATATGAGAATCAAGTAGTGAATGCATAAATAAGTGAAATAACAAATCTCCCTCCCCCTCCCCCTCCCCCTTCCCCTCCCCCTCCACTCCTCTCCCCCTCCCTCCCTCCCTCCTTCCCTCCCTCCCTCCCTCCTCCCTTTCCTCTCTCAAGTCAATAAAAAATATAACCCATTGTTGGTATAAAAGTCATCCAGTGCCGAAACTGGTTTGGCTCAGTGGATAGAGCGTCAGCCTACGGACTGAAAGGTCCCGGGTTCGATTCTGGTCAAGGGCATGTACCTTGGTAGCGGGCACATCCCCAGTGGGGGGGGTGCAAGAGGCAGTTGATTGATGATTCTTTCTCATCGATGTTTCTAACTCTCTATCCCTCTCGTTTTCTCTCTGTAAAAAATCAATAAAATATATTTTAAAAAATATCCAATAAAAAAAAAGTCATCCAATGACTTCTTTATAGGAAAATTTCAACTTACTAAGAACTAGGAAAAAGAATACCTATGTCCCCACCATCTGGACAACAATAGATTATTGTATGCCTAGTGATCACTTGAACTTCTTATCTCATTTTAGCCTATTAACATTTTCCCAGATTTGCCAATATACACATATTGGCCGAACTGTTTCTAAGTTAATTATAGATATCACAACACTTCAGCATACATCTCCAATAAATAAATACGTTCTCCTATGTAACAAAATCAGTAGTCATAGATCTTACACAGGCAAGACAGTCTGTAACATAATGAAATTGACAATAATTCACTAGTAGTATATTACACATTTATATTCATAATTCCTCAACTGTTCCTCAAATGTCTTTTATAGATTCCCTCCCCAAATCACTTTCCCAGAATGCCCGAGTTTGCACATAAGTCTAGCTTTATAAAAAGCATCAAGATCCAGCCCAGCCAGTGTGGCTCAGTGGTTGAGCATTTACCTAGCAACCAAGAGGTCGCCAGTTCAATTCCTGGCCAGGCACATGCTTGAGTTTTGGGCTCCATCCTCAGTAGGAGGCGTGCAGGAGGCAGTTGATCAATGATGTTTCCCTCTTATCATTGTTTCTATTTCTCTACCCTCTCCCTTCCTCGCTTAAAAAAAAATTAATAAAAACATATTTAAAAAACAAAAAACAAAAACCATCAAAATCCAATAAAGGATTGCATATTGCATTTGGTGGTTAGGAATCTTTAGTCCCCACCACCCCCAATTGAGAATAATAGCTATCCCTCTGTCCCTTTTTTATCACCACAAAATTGACTTTAAAGAGGCCAAGCCATTTATCTTGTAGAATGGTCCACATTCTGGATTTACCTGGTGCCATTTAACTTAATCCTCTATCCTCTATATTTTCTTGCAGGCTAAACTTTTCTGGCAAAAATAAATACTTCATAAGTGAAGCTTAAAAAAAATCTTATTTTATTATTTTTTAATCCTCACCAGAGGACATTTTTCCATTGATTTTTAGAGAGAATGGGAGAGAGGGAAAGACAGAAATATCGATGTGAGAGAAGCACATCGGTTGGTTGCCTCCTGCATGAGCCCCAATCAGAGCCTGGGCCGGGAAGGAGCCTGTGACCGAGGTGCATGCCCTTGACCTGAATCGAACTCAGGACCCTTTGGTCTGCAGGCCAACGCTCTATCCACTGAGCCAAGCAAGTTAGGGCAAAAAGATATCTTATTTAATGATATTGTAAACATTTTAGTTTCCTATTCCCTTGTCTCTTTTCTTCACCTTAATTGTCTCTTCTTTTTCTGTCTCATATTCTCTTCCGCTTTACCTTTTGCTCTGCCTTCCATACCTCTTTTCCTCTTTTGGATATACTTAATTTTTCCTCTTCTGTCTTTTTCCTGAAGTTGACGAGACAGAGAGAGAGAGAGAGAGAGAGAGAGAGAGAGAGAGAGAGAGAGACAGACACAGACGCGGGTGAAGAAGAGAAGAGAGTTGGGGCACAGAGAATATGAGAACTTTCAAGTACAGAAATGGGAATATGGAATTCAGTGGAATTATTTCCTCCTTTGATGGTGCCTGTCTGGCCTGTGTACAACTGGAATTGTGGGACAGCACTGCTCCTGTGTTGCATGAAGCTTTTGTCCTTTCTTCTCAGAGACCACATGAAAGCAATGGAGGAAAGAAAATTACTTCGTAGTTTTTTGGCGAAGTCACAGGAAGCACTGCCGCCTAGGAGAATGAAGGACAGTTACGTTGAAGTTCTCTTGCCTTTGGGCAGTCAGCCTGAATTACGAGAGAAATATTTGACTGTTCAAAACACCGTAAGGTAACATAGCACTGTTTTTATTTGTGTTGTTTATTTGCCTTTATTTCATTTCTTTTCTTTATTGCAACTTTGAGATATCTTTCACACACCATGCCATTCACTTATTGAAAGTGTGCAATTCTGTGGTTTTTTGTATATTCAGAGAGTTGTGTAGCCATCACCACAATTAATTTTTGAACATTTTCATCATCCCAAAGTGTTATTTATTTCTATAAAAATTATTTTCACTTAATTCCGTTTTCTTTATTCCACAGATTTGGCAGGATTCTTGAGGATCTTGACAGCTTAGGAGGTACTGGTATTATTTTAGTATTTCGAAATACTTATTTAGACTAATACATTGAATCCTATGGCTAGAAAGGGATTTTTTTTTTATTAACTTGTACAAAAGAGTCTATTGTAAAAGAGGAAAAAAACAAACAAACCAGCTACTACTTCTGAATTGGCATAATTTCCCCCAATAATGTAGATTTCTACTTATCAGTTAGAAACAAATTAATCCTCCTTTCTAATAACTTTTTAAAAAGTCTTAAATCTACAGAAAAGTTGCAAACAAGTACAAAGAATTGTTCTTCCCTGAATCATGGAAGAATATGTTGCTGACATGCATATCACCCCCAAATATTTCTTTTCTTTTTTCCTCCCCATAGCTCCCCTCCACCCGGTTCCCACCCCACCCTCTGCCCTTATCCCCCGCCCCCCAACTGTCCTCATCCATAGGTGTACAATTTTTGTCCAGTCTCTTCCCCCACCCCCCATTCCCTTCCCCCATCCCCGAGAATTGTCAGTCCACACCCTTTCTATGCTCCTGATTCTATTATATTCACCAGTTTATTCTGTTCATCAGATTTTTAATTCACTTGATTTTTAGATTCACTTGTTGATAGATATGTATTTGTTGTTCATAATTTTTATCTTTACCTTTTTCTTCTTCCTCTTCTTAAAGAATACCTTTCAGAATTTCATATAAAATTGGTTTGGCAGTGATTAACTCCTTTAGCTTTTTCTTATTTGTGAAGCTCTTTATCTGACCTTCAATTCTAAATGATAGCTTTGCTGGGTAGAATAATCTTGATTATAGGTTCTTGCTATTCATCACTTACAAGAAGTTTTCAGTCATTATTTCTTCAAATAGGTTTTCAGTGTCTTGCTCTCTCTCTTCTTCTGGCACCCCCATAATTTTGATGTTGGTACGCTTGAAGTTGTCCCAGAGGCTTCTTACACTATCTTCAACTTTCTGGATTCTCTTCTCTTCTTGCTTCTCTGGAGGAATGTGCTTTGCCTCTTTGTATCCCAAATCTTTGACTTGATTCTCGTGTTCCTCTAGTGGGCTGTTGGGTCTCTGTATAATATTTTTTCTTTTAGTTGTAGTTTTGAAATTGTGCTCGTCATCAGTTTAGTTGTTTACCTTTGTCACCATCTTGGTTTCTCCTCCATCACTTTGAATATTTCTTGCCACTCCCTTCTGGCATGCATAGTTTCTGTTGAGAAATCAGCTGACAGTCATATGGGTACTCCCTTGTAGGTAATTAACTGTTTTTTTCTTGCTGCTTTTAATATTCTCTCTTTGTCTTTTGCCCTTGGCATTTTAATTATGATGTGTTTTGGTGTGGTCCTTTTTGGATTCCTTTTGTTTGGGGTTCTGTGTACTTCCTGGACTTGTAAGTCTATTTCTTTCACCAGGTGGGGGAAGTTTTCGGTCATTATTTATTCAAATAGGTTGTCAGTGTCTTGGTCTCTCTCTTCTTCTGGCACCCCCATAATTTGGATGTTGGTATTCTTGAAGTTGTCCCAGAGGCTCCTTACACTATCTTCAAATTTTTAGATTCTTTTTTCTTTTCCAGTGGGTGTGTGTTTGTTTTTGCTTCTTTGTATTTCAAATCCTTGACTTGATTCTTGTGATTCTCTAGTCTGCTATTGGATCTCTGTATAATATTTTTTTATTTTAGTCTGTGCTTAATTTCTAGTTGGTCCTTTTTCATATCCTTGAGGGTCTCACTAAATTTATCAGCCTTTTCCAGAAAATTCTTGAAAAACCTTATAACCGTTGTTTTGAACTCTATATCCAGTCATTTGTTTTCCTCCATTTCTGTCATTTGTGACCTGTTTCTTTGTCTCCACATTTTGGCTCCTTCCCTGTGTTGATAGAGTGGCTTTGTGTGCTAGGTGTCCTATAGGGCCCAGTGGCTCAGCCTCCCCAGTTACCTGAGGTGGACACTCTTGGTGCATGCCTTTGTGAGCTGTGTGCACAGTCTCGTTGTAGTTAAGCCTTGATTGTTGCTGGTATCACTGGGAGGAATTGACTTCCAGGCCAATTGGCTGTGAGGATCAGCTGTGTCTACACTGAGAGAACTTCTGTGCTGGAGACACCCTTATGAGGCAAGACTTGCTTCAGAGGGGCTTTGGTGCTCACTGAGTCTGCTCCCTGAGCGTGTCCCTTATGGATCTGAGGAGTTGTAATCTGGGTGGTCCCACTCTGACCCCTGGGTACACTGGCTCTTGGATCTCCAAGGAGGTGCTAATTTAGCCTTTGCCTGAGGCCACCCAGCAGGAGCTACAGAGATCTGCAGATTCCTCTTCTTTGTTTGGGTTTTGGAGGTGCTCAGGTGAGGCCCTGCTATGAAGCAGTGCAAGCTGCTGTGGGCCTTGGGCCTTCTTTTGGATGTTCTGGGTCTCTGTGACCCAGCTGCAGTTTGTTAGCTAAGTTTAGATTTCAAAGGACCAGGCCATTCATATGCAAAAGCCTCTGCGCACAGCTTGGATGGGGCAGAGTCTCAGAGTGGAGCAAACAGCAATGGCTTCCCATCAGCCCTGCCCTAAAAGGCTCCCTGGTCTCAGTGTCCTTTGGAAATCACTGCATGCACCTCTGAGACAAAGCCACCCTCGAGTTCTGCCCACTGCCAGACAGCCAGTTTCTCCCCATATGAGTCTGGGTCCCCAGAGTCTCGCCCGGAAATGGAGTTCAGAGCAGTGGGGAACTTGTGTCTCCCTCCCACTTGAAAAAGCCATCTGCATACTTAGTTGCCAGCCCTCTCCTCGCTCGTGCACCTTCGTACCTCTGCACTTTACTTCCACAGCTCCTCTGAGTCTCAGTGTGCTGTTCTCTTCCCTTCTAGTTATAGAATTTCCACTCAGCCAGCCTTCCTGTGGTTCTGGGTAATGTCTGTTTTGTCTTTTAGTTGTAGTTTTGAAGTTGTTGTATGAGGCAGCAAGTTCAGGTGTTTACCTATCTTGGTTTCTCTCACCCCCAAATATTTTCATGTCTGTTTCCTACCAACAAGGCCCTTCTCTTACAGAACCACAATACAACCATCAACATCGAGAAGTGGCGATATATATATATATATATATATATATATATATATATATTTTTTGAAATAAATAAAAAATATATATTTTATTTATTTTTTACAGAGAGGAAGGGAGAGGGATAGAGAGCTAGAAACATTGATGAGAGAGAAACATCTATCAGCTGCCTCTTGCACTGGGGATGTGCCCGCAACCAAGGTACATGCCCCTGACCAGAATCGAACCTGGGACCCTTCAGTTCGCAGGCCGATGCTCTATCCACTGAGCAAAACCAGTCAGGCAGGCATCTTCATTTAGATGGGCCAAAGGCTTCTCGAATTCGACATGTGGAAAACAGCCCCTTTTCCTCCTTCTGTATTATATTTTTCAGTGAATGGTATACCATCTTCATTCATGCCAGCTGGAAACCTGGCTTTAGTCAAGTCTCCCTTCTTTTTAGCTCTTGGATCTTTTTTGTTCTCTTCATTTCCATTGCTCTTAGATAAATATGGTTTTTTTGGGGGGGGGATGGGGGGGATACCACAAAGGCTTTTAAATGGAGTTTCTTTGCCTTTAGCTTCTTATTCCCACTTACTGTGGTCGGCAAACTGTGCTCGTGAGCCACATGCGACTCTTTGGCCCCTTGAGTGTGGCTCTTCCACGAGGCCTGGGCGAGTCTATTTTGAAGAAGTGGCGTTAGAAGAAGTTGAAGTTTAAAAAATTTGGCTCTCAAAAGACATTTCAATCATTGTACTGTTGATATTTGGCTTTGTTGACTAATAAGTTTGCTGACCACTGCCCCAGTACATCGTTTAGCAGGTGCATGGATGGAAAATTCACTGTCACACAGCAAATACTTATTGAGCACACACCCAGTGCTGTTGGTGGTAAACATTTGAACGAATCATGGAGGAAGCAGGGAGGCCATGGAACACAGAAGTAGAATGATACTTGTAAGGTGCATAGAACCATACTTGGCACATACAAATGGTTGCTAAGTGATGGAAAGTATACAGATAACCACAGGGTGTTATGGGGAAGGCGGGATAACTCTGAGCGAATTAATTGCTTCCTGATTAAGGAAGAGTCAGGAGGAAAACTGGGAGCTGAGTTCCTGTGATTGCTTTTTTTTCCTGAAGATGTTTGACGCCATCAGACTTGTGTGCCGGGCTATTTTCTGACTTAGGTACTGTGTCTCTCTGGAGTGGTGACAGGCCACCTGATGGACCTATTCCTTGCGCTTCAATTTCCTCACCAAATCTAAAACTGATTGGACAGCTAGACTAGAGGGTCCCTAGGTTTCTTCAATGTATAAAAGTCTTGGGTCAAAGGATAAGACCATCAGTGGGACAGGGGGGTTGGATCTTCAAAACAAGATAAGACTTTTTCTAGATCTCAGGAGTGAATTGTAAATGCTGAGAAATAATTCTCCTTCGCTTTTATTTGGTTCTCTTCTGTCTTCCTACAGTTCTTATTTGCTATATGCACACCAAAGTTCATGAAGCTAAGATGTCTCCTTTATCCATAGTTACAGCCCTGGTGGACAAAATTGGTAAGTGATATTATTTTCTATGCATACTTTAAATTCTTAAAAATTACAAGACATTTTTTTTGTTATATTTTATTGATTTTTTACAAGAGGAAGGGAGAGGGATAGAGAGCTAGAAACATCGATCAGCTGCCTCCTGCATATCCCCCACTGGGGATGTGCCAGCAACCAATGTACATGCCCTTGACCGGAATCGAACCTGGGATCTTTCAGTCCACAGGCAGACGCTCTATCCACTGAGCAAAACCAGTTTCGGCATTATTTTTTAAAATTTAAATCATTTTTTATTTTTCAATTATAGTTGACATACAGTATTATATAGTTTAAGGTGTGCACCCCAGTGATTAGACATTCTATAACTTAGTAAGTGATCATCCTGATAAATATTGTACCCGTATGATACCATACCCAGTTATTAGAATACTATTTACTGTATTCCCTATGCTGTACTTTACATCCCCATGACTATTCTGTAACAACCAATTTAATTACAAGATATTGTTGCGATTAAAATTTTATAGGGGAATTTTTATGCATGTGGAAATGTCTAGAATGCTGTATATCAAAATATTTATTATAATTATCTTTAGGTTGAAGGATTTTGTGTGGTGCCAATTTTATTTTTTATATTCTTTACATTGTCTACATCAAAAAAAAAAAAAAAAAAAAAAAAGACATACAGCCTGGCTGGCATGGTTCAGTGGTTGAGAGTCGACCTATGAACCAGAAGGTCACGGTTTGGCTAAGGGCATAGAGAGTCACCTGAGGACTGAAGGCTCCTGAGTTAGATTCCAGCCAAGGGCACATGCCTAGGTTGCAGGCTTGATTCCCAGCAGGGAGTGTGCAGGAGGCAGCCGATCAATGATTCTTTCTTTCTTTCTTTCTTTTTTAAAAATATATTTTATTGATTTTTTTATAGAGAGGGATAGAGAGTTAGAAACATCGATGAGAGAGAGTCACCGATCAGCCGCCTTCTGCACACCCCCCACTGGGGATGTGCCCTCAACCAAGGTACATGCCCTTTACCGGAATCGAACCCAGGACCCTTCAGTCCACAGGCTGACGCTCTATCTACTGAGCCAAACCGGTTTCGGCGATTAATGATTCTTTCTTATCATTGATGTTTCTATCTCTGTCTCCCTCTCCCTTCCTCTCTGAAATAAATAAAAATATATTTTTTAAAAAGACAAATTTCTGCCTTGTCTGGTTTGGCTCAGTGGATGGAGCATCGACCTGCAGACTAAAGGGTCCCAGGTTCGATTCCGGTCAAGCGCATGTACCTTGGTTGTGGGCACATCCCCAGTGGGGGGGGTGCAGAAGGCAGCTGATCGATGTTTCTCTTCCATCAATGTTTCTAACTCTCTATCCCTCTCCCTTCCTCTCTGTAAAAAATCAGTAAAATGTATTTTTTAAAAAGGACAAATTTCTTTTGTGTGTCAAAAAAGTCATTAGTTTTGGAAGACAAGAAATGTAGTGGAATTTACCAACATTTCAAACGAAGTGGAATTTACCAAATTTTAAACGAAATTCTCCGTTTGCAGCACAGGAACGTTTGGGTATGATTTGGATGGATTTTCTTTTCTTTTCTTTTTTTTTTTTTGCAGACATGTGTAAGAAGAGCTTAAGCCCAGAACGGGACATCAAGCTCAGTGGCCATGTTAGCTGGGTTGGGAAGACATCTATGGAAGCGAAGATGCAAATGTTCCAGGTGTGTAAGTGCCTACAGATGGCCCCCTTGTTTCAATACAACCCACTAGTCTTAGTTAAAGGAAAGCTTACTTACCTGTGTGTCCACTTACCTGTATGTAGCCCCCCACTTCTAGACAAACTATTGAAAGTTCGGGTCACACAGATGGTGGATTATTAATATCCTCCTCCTGGACAGAGACCGATACATTACTTGGTGTTTATGTTTAGTGTTTATTACCTTCAAATCATTTCCGCTCCATGGTAAGGTACTTGCTTTTGCTTTTGCGTGGAGAGTTTCACAAATGTTTGAGTTCCGTTAGGCATGAATGGGGTCGGTCGCTGTGTTAGTTTCCTAGGGCTGCTATCACAAAATACTGTAAACCAGATGGCATACAACCACAGAAATGTATTTTTGCCTCCAAGATCCTTCCTCGCTCCTTCCCAGCTTCCGGTAGTTTGCTGCCAGTCCTTGGCATTCCTTAGTTTGTAGCTGTAACCCTTCAATTTCTGCCTCATCGTTACATGGCATTTCCTCTTGTGCACCTGTGTCTCCTCTTTTTTTTTTTTTAAAAAAAAATATATTTTATTGATTTTTCACAGAGAGGAAGAGAGAGGGATAGAGAGTTAGAAACGTCGATGAGAGAGAATCATCGACCAGCTGCCTCTTGCACACCCCCTACTGGAGGTGTGCCCGCAACCAAGGTACATGCCCTTGACCGGAATCGAACCCAGGACCTCTCAGTCCGCAGGCCGACGCTCTATCCACTGAGCCAAACCGGTGCCGGCTCTCCTCTCTTTATAAGGACATCAATCATTCATATTGGATTAGGGTCCACTCTACTCCCGTATGACCTCATCTTAACTGATTATATCGGCAACAACTCTATTTCCAAATAAATGCATGTTTATAGATACTTCAACATACATATTTGGGGACACAATTTTAAAAATATATATATTTTATTGATTTTTTTTTTTTTACAGAGAGGAAGGGAGAGGGATAGAGAGCTAGAAACATCGATGAGAGAGAAACGATCGATCAGCTGCCTCCTGCACACCCCCTACTGGAGATGTGCCCGCAACCAAGGTATATGCCCTTGACCGGAATTGAACCCAGGACCCCTCAGTCCGCAGACCAACGCTCTATCCACTGAGCCAAACCGGTTTTGGCTGGGGACACAATTTAACCCAGAACAGACACTTAGACTATCACAGCAGTTAGGAACCTCTAATGAGCAAAACAGAATAGCTACTATAAAGAAATGAAGAAATTTGACAAGGAAAATTACCTCAAAGGGGATAATAGCACAGAAATTAAATAATTCAGCATATGTCTAAGATTTCATTATGAAAACGTATTTAAGAATGACTTTTTCGTTTAGCCAGGGTATTCAGTAGACCTGTTATTTAGATACATTTTTTTCTGCTATGGAATTTTCAAATACTTCACCTTTTAGAAAAAGTTTGAAGCTTGCTCTGCAGTAATTAAAGTTATTTGTTAAAAAAAGTTATTTGTCAAAGCCCTGGTTGCCTGTCACACAGTAACTACTAATCACATGTTGACAATAATGCCAATTTATTATTGTTACTATGGAGATGATCCCAAATCCCTGTTCTGGGCTTGACCTTCAGACCCAACTTTCCAAGTACCTGTATTATCTCCCCGAACCTGGGCTCTAGCTACCTCCAGTGCAGTGCGTTTCAAATTGAGTGTCAGCTTCGCTTCTGATCCTGATCTTCCTTCAGTGTTTCCCCTTTGTCATCCTCCCGGTTTCCCAGCTGCAAATCTTTGTGATAGCTTAAATGTTTCCCTTTCCTGTGAGCCTTTTGCCAAGTTTTACAAATTCATCGCCCTCCGCAACTCACCAGGGTCCTTTCTCCCTCTTGCCCTTGGCCCCTGTATTCTGCTCAAGCCCTCACTGCCTTCATGTAAGCATCTAAACTGTATTTCAGTTAGTCTGTCTGCCTGCTGCATGTCTTCACCCTCTGTTCATTTGATACATTTTTGTCAGGCCTTCCAAAGCTGATCTTAAGTCACACCACTCTCCTTCTCAAAAACCTTGACCATTATCTGCTCATTAAAGTCTAAACTCCTTTGATGAGTTAGGACCCAAGGGTCTCCAGGACCTAGCTCTAACATCATTTAAATACCTTCTTAGAGCTCACTGCTAGACGCTTTGAGCATCCTAAGAGTAGGCAGTTGTTCATTTTTGCATTCCTCGTACTTGGCGCTAGTAGGTGTTCATGATAATAAACCATAATTGAAACAGTAAGCAAGTGGCTGAGTATCGTTGCTTATGCTTTTTCCTTTTCCTGAAATCCTTGTGCTCTGGCTCTGTACATCCACATTCCACTTGTGCTTCCAGGTCACTCCATGCTCGAATCCTTCCCTGGTCCTCCAGCTCATAATACCTGTTCCTCCCCATGATGCCTTCCTCAGACCTGCTGATCTCTGCTCCTCAGAGCTGCGTAGGAACATGGTTTCTCTTTTACTAGGACATATGCTTCTCAACAACAGGATATGGGTGTGAGTCACTAAGCCCACTTCCTGACGTGCACTCATTTAACAGTTCACTTAGCAATCATGTATTGCCTGCCGTTCTGTGTTAGGTATACAGCCGGAAGCAAAACCCAATTCCATTTTCTTGGAGTTCACATTTTGGTAGTCCTCAATAATTACCCGCCTCAATTCATACACTGGTAGTCATACCAGGTACCTGTTGTGGGCTAGTCTTTGTGCTAAATGCTTAGTGTACAGATGTCAATGAAAATGGCCTTTGTCCTCAAGGAACTCATGATGCAGCCACTTAAATAAATGATCGTGGTATAGTAGATTAAGTATTTATGCAGCATTTCTCAACAGGGACACGATTGGCATTATATGTGGGGAAATTCTCTGTTCCACAGGACTTTCCCCTGCATTGTGATGTGTTCAGCTCCTTGCTTACCCCCATCCTGCTAAGAAGGTCTCCCAAGTCACGTGACAACCCTACACATTTCCAAATAACTCTACAGGGGTGAGCACCACTGTCAGGAGAGGACTTCCCATGTAGCCAGCAGACAAAGGAGGGAATGATGAGTTGTCTGGGGAGAAGGGATGAGTGTTTGCTGACTGGGCCCAGGAAGAGTGGTTGTGATGAATGTAGTCATGAGGAAGGCATCAGGCGAAGGCATAGAACAGAGGTGTTCAACTGCATGGCCCATTCCAGGGCCTCCAGGTGGTTAGCCGTGGCTGGATGGGAAAGGTGCAGATATGAAGAAGTTGTTTGGGAACAGCTGGAGAAGAATTGGGCTCTGGGGTGAAGGGCTGTATATACAGGGCCCACAGGCTTCGAGCAGATGCTAGAAGAAAGTCAAGGTGGGAGGTGCTAGGGCCCAAACAGGTGTTAGTGGTGATGAAGGAACTGAATGGACCCTCAGGTTATGATAGGACTATGATATGACTAGAGGCCCAGTGCATGAACTCATGCACTAGTGGGGTCCCTCTGGGTGGCCTTCAGGGAACTGGCCGAAACCCACAGTCCAATGCTGCTTGCAGCTCCTACCTGCTGCTCCTGCTCATCCTGCCAGCCATGAGCCCTACATCTGGCGCCTCCCAATGGAAGTGGCCTATGGGATCGGGTTGAAACCGGCTCTCCGACATCCCCCGAGGGGTCCCAGATTGCAAGAGGGTGCAGGCCAGGCTGAGGTACCCCACCAGTGCATGATCGGGCCAGGGAGGGACCTTGGGAGGGCTTCAGGGCATGTCCTGCCCATTTCGCCCAGTCCTTATCGGCTGAACCGCAGCAGCAAGCTAACATACAGTCAGAGCAACTGGTGGTCAGTGCACATCATAGCAACTGCTCCACCAGTTGACTGACTGTCCCCTGGTGGTCAGTGCATGTCAAAGCAAGCGATTGAGCAGCCTTAGCATATCATTAGCATATTGTGCTTTGATTGGTTGTTTGATTGTTTTGCAGTTCAGTCTATTTGCATAATACCCTTTTATTATATAGGATTGTCCTGGAAATACAGACTTCCAAGAGATAAAGAAACACCTTAAAACTTACTTCAAAGGCTTTTGTGCATTGTGAGTAATTAGCTTAATCCACAGATTTGTCACTGACCTTATTCCTTCTTGGGTGCCCCTTTGCTCAGCTAAGGGATCCTGAACGTGCTGGTGGTTGGCACACCAAGGCTCCTGAAAACGCTCATGTCTAGGAGAGTGGCGGGAGGCCCACCTGGCTCCGTGTGCCATTTTGAGGACAGGGAGGCCTGGAGAAAGGCAGACTTCTGTCTGAAGCGGGACAGGGAAATGATGATGTAACAGGGGTCTTCAAACTACGGCCCACGGGCCACATGCGGCCCGCAGAGGAGTCTGATCCGGCCCGCCAGGTTTTTTGGGCAGTGAGCGCAGCCGAGGTGTTACAGTAGGAATTAGTAGTTCATATAGTCCGGCCCTCCAGCTCTCTGAGGGACCGTGATCTGGCCCCCACTTTAAAAAGTTTGAGGACCCCTGACGTAGAAGGTCCCTCTGTGACCCCTGTCGCTGGGGCCCAGTCAGGCACAGCTCCGCAGCCTTAGCTCACGTCCATCCCAGCATCTCCCACAATGCACTGTTTGGAGTTTGGGGTGTCTTTCTCCTGCTAGACCACAAGTTCCTGGTCATGCTGCTGTCCCCATACAGTGCCTAGTTCTCTGTCTGGGTTCATGAACGCACTTCTCTTTTTGTTTCTTTAAAAAAAAAAAATGTTGCCGAAACCGGTTTGGCTCAGTGGTAGAGCATCGGTCTGCGGACTGAAAGGCACCAGGTTTGATTCCTGTCAGGGGCATGCATGTTGGTTGCGGGCACATCCCCGGTACGGGGTGTGCAAGAGGCAGCTGGTCGATGTTTTCTCTCTCATCAATGTTTCTAGCTCTCTATCTCTCTCCCTTCCTCTCTGTAAAAAAAAAAAAAAAAAAAAAATCAATAAAATATATATATATAAAAAAATGTTGAGGGTGTTACCTGTGTCCCCTTTTTTCTCCCCCTTGGCTTCCCTCCTCCGGACTCTGCCCCACCCCAGGCCTTCCGCACTGTTGTCTGTGTCCATGGGCTATGCATATATGTATATAAGTTCTTTGGTTAATCTCTTCTCCCCCTCTCCACCCCATATCCCCTCTGAGGTCTGTCAGCCTCTTGCATGCTTCCATGTCTCTGGATCTGTTTTGTTCGTCAGTGTATTTTGTTCATTAGGCTCCACATATAAGTGAGATCCTGTGATACTTGTCTTCCTCTGACTGGCTTATTTCGCTCAGTATAATAATCTCCAGGTCCATCCATGCTGTCTGGAAGGTTAAGAGAACCTTCTTTTTTCATAGCTGCATAGTATGCTATTGTATAAATGCACCAGTCTCTCCTCTTTTTCTAATTGCTGCCTTTCTCAAAGTATGCACACTGTCTGTTAGAATTGTAGTAGTCTTCCCAGGAAATGCATTTTTTACATCTGCATTTTCTTTCCTTTGTTCTTTAGTTACAAGACAGTGAATATTGTCCTGTTTTGGAAGCAACATTTGTAATGGTGGCCCGTGATTCTGAAAATAAGGGGTAATTGTTCTTTTTTTTTTTTCTAATTCTTTATTTTGAAACATTTTAAAGATACACAGAGAGAAGAGCATAATGAATGTCTATATACCCATCACCTACACTTGAGTTTTAATATTTTTGCCATATTTGCTTCATCTGGTTTTTTTTAAGTATATTATTTTCTTTATAATATTTTAAAGCAAATCCCAGACATAATGACATTTCACCTCTAAAAACTTTAGTTTAGGCATCTCTTTAAAAAAATGAGGATATTTTTGCCTGGCTGATGTGGCTCAGTGATTGAGCATCAAGCCATGAACCAGGAGCTCAGGGTTCAATTCCTGTTCGGGGCACATGCCTGAGGTGTGGACTTGATCCCCAGTAGGGGGTATGCAAGAGACAGATGATCAATGATTCTCATCATTGATGTTTCTCTCTCTCTCTCTCTCTCTCTCTCTCTCTCCCTCCCTCCCTCCCTCCCTCCCTCTCTCCCTCCCCCTCCCTCCCTCCCTCCCTCCCTCTCCCTCTCCCTCTCCCTCTCCCTCCCTCTCCCTCTCCCTCTCCCTCTCCCTCTCTCTCTCTCTCTCTCTCTCTCTCCCTCCCTCCCTCCCTCCCTCCCTCCCTCCCTCTCCCTCTCCCTCTCCCTCTCCCTCTCCCTCTCCCTCTCCCTCTCCCTCTCCCTCTCCCTCTCCCTCTCCCTCTCCCTCTCCCTCTCCCTCTCCCTCTCCCTCTCCCTCTCCCTCTCCCTCCCTGTCTCTCCCTCCCTCCCTCCCTCCCTCCCTCCCTCCCTCCCTCCCTCCCTCCCTCTCTCTCTCCCTCCCTCTCCCTCTCTCTCTCTCCCTCTCCCTCTCTCCCCCTCTCCCTTCCTCTCTGAAATAAAAAATATATGTATTAAAACATTTTTTAAAAATGAGAACATTTTCTTAAGTAACTACACTACCATTAGTACACCTAACAAAAATACTAGTCAATCCTTAGTATATTCCAATAGTTCATATTCAGTTTTCCCCAAATATCTTTTTAATGATTTGTTCAAATTAGGATACAAACGAAGTCCACATACGGTATTTGATTTTTATGTCTCATAAGCCTGTTTTGTTGGTCAGTAGCTTCAGTGAGATAGAATTCACTATAGAATTCACCCATTGAAAGTGTACAATTTTATGGCTTTTAGTGTATTCACAGTTGTGCAGTGGTCTCTACGGGTTGTTTAAATCCAGAATAGTTGTGTCTCCACTGTCCTCCTCTTTTCCCCCCATTCAGACCTCAAGTATCAACACTCACTAGGTGAGCTGCTGTTGACACAAAATGTTAACATCATTGCATGCTCCCTTATTGTTTTATCAACTCTTGAAAGGCTCTTCTAGACCAGGGGTGGGGAACATCCTGTGCGCGGGCCGTATAAGGCCAGTGAAATCATTTGGTCTGGCCCTGCCAAGGCATTAGGGGTGAGCTAATGAAATGTTTGTCCAAATAGAGCGGGCTAATTTTTAAAATAAATATTTTATTGATTTTTTACAGAGAGAAAGAGAGAGGGATAGAGAGTTAGAAACATCAATGAGAGAGAATCATCGATCAGCTGCCTCTTGCACACCCCCTACTGGGGATGTGCCCGCAACCAAGGTACATGCCCTTGACCAGAATCGATCCCGGGACCCTTCAGTCCGCAGGCCGACGCTCTATCCACTGAGCCAGACCGGTTTCGGCAGTGGGAGTCCCTTTAAGCTGCCTCCTGTGATAAGCCCTTTTGACATTTCCCCATTGGTTTTTGATGTCTGCCTGCTCTCTGGTGCAAGGAGGTATCTTGGGCTCATCTTACACATTTCCTGCCCCGGCCTAAGAACAGCCATTTCCCCAAGCAGTCCTAAAGTTCCTTTTAGTGGGAACTGGTATTTAGAGACCAAAATCTAGGCACTAGAACTGTATTGTTACTAGTCTTTCATCATGTCTAGGCCTTTTTAGTGGACAGAGCTTGGGTATATGTTAGAAAGCAAATACATACACAACCTCATGAGTGTATAGTGTCATTTTTGAGTTTAATTGTACAGGCCTTACCTTATTTGGCTTTCCACTTTATCTTTTTTCTCTTCAATTGATTGATTGGTTCTTAACAACAGTTACACCCAAGGCCTTCAAACTGAAAAAAACCATCTAATTGTGTGTGGAGGGTGTAGGGTGGGTGAGAGTTACGGGATTGCTGTATGTACACGACTGTCTAGAGGCAGTTGGGGAGTCTAATTTGTATTAGAAACTTGAGTGAGGAGTTTGTAATGAGAAGTCAGTTTGCTGCGTGGAAAGCTGACATGGAAAATGTGATAAGATTGAAAAATACCGCCGAAAGTGGTTTAGCTCAGTGGTAGAGCTTCGGTCTGCAGACTGAAGGGTCCTGGGTTCGATTCCGGTCAAGGGCATGTACATTGGTTGCGGGCATATCCCCGGAGGGGGGTGTGCAGGAGGCAGCTGGTCGATGTTTCTCATCGATGTTTCAAGCTCTCTATCTCTCTCCCTTCCTCTCTGTAAAAAATCAATAAAATATATTTTTTTTTAAAAAAAAGAAAGAAAAATACCTTGGCGAGGACCAAACTGGTTTGGTTCAGTGGATAGAGCGTCGGCCTGTGGACTGAAAGGTCCCAGGTTCAATTCCGATCAAGGGCATGTACCTTGGTTGTGGGCACATCCCCAGTAGGGGGTGTGCAAGAGGCAGCTGATCGATGATTCTCCCTCATCGATGTTTCTAACTATCGCTCTCTCTTCCTCTCTGTAAAAAATCAATAAAATATATATTTTTAAAAATACCTTGGCAACTGGTCTGAGCAAAGAATGCACCCATATAGCTTCAGTCCTCCCATCATCCCCAGCTGACCTGCTTGCTGCTGCAGTGCCTGGCCTGGGGCTCCTTTGCCAGCACTGGGAGGGGGGGCATTACTTAACGTTCCTCCCAGCTAATGGATTTCAGGTTCCCAAACTGCCATTTCAGGTTTTTTTCTTGCCATTGTTGTTTCATTCAACTTTTGGGTTCTACCACAGTGCAATACTATGTTCCTTTTTGCTAATTTTCTATTTTAAAAAAGTTGACACCTACAGAAAAATAGAATAATGCAATGAACACTTATATATACCCTTTATTTAAATTCGCCAGTTCATGTTTTGCCACCAACCTACTTTACATACACATTTTTCCCCCCTGGAATCCTTTGAAAGTTTGAGACTGTTTCATGCATAAATAGTTTAGCATATATCTCCTAAGAATAAGATAATTCTCTTACATAACCTCACTGCTTTTATTATACCCAAGAAATGGAACAGTGATATAATTGTATTATGCCATATATGATCCATATCCAAACTTTGCCAATTGTCCCTAAAATATCCTTTATGGCTTCTTCCCTTAAGGAAGATCTGGTCAAGGATCATGTATCGCAATCGGTTACCATGGTTCTTTAAATTAGTCACCCTGCCGTTCTCTGTCTTGACATTTTTGAAGAGTGGAGTCCAGAGGTCTCGTAGAATGTTCTGCAACCGATTTTAACTGCTTCCTCCTGATTAGGATCAGGTGAAACACGTTGGCAGGCAGCCACGTCCTTTTGCAAATGTGAACTTTCTACTGTGCAGATGGGCCTGTAACCGGAAGCTTCCTCTATTGTTCCAGAGTCCTCGTGCGAGGCAGTCAGTCAGCGTTATTCAAAATGAACAGCAAAGTCCTGCTGGTGTGGCTCATTGCTTGATTGTTGACCTATGACCTATGAGGTCACAGTTGGATGCCCAGTCAGGGCACATGCCCGGGTTGCAGGCTCAGTCCTCAGTGGGGGGGCATGTAGAAGGCCGGTCAAATATATTTTTTAAAAATGTTATTCTCTAATAGAAATGGAAGATGAACTGTTACCCACTAGTTTTCAAGTCTTTGCTGTTTGCTTGTTTTTTAAAGAATATTTTAAAATATATTTTTATTATTTCAGAGAGGAAGGGAGCGGGAGAGAGAGAGAAACATCAATGATGAGAGGGAATCATTGATTAGCTGCCCCCCATTGGGGATGGAGCCCGCAACCTGGGCATGTGCCCTTGACTGGAAACGAACCCGGGACCCTTCAGTCACAGGCCAACATTCTGTCCACTGAGCCAGACTGGCTAGGGCAGATAATAACATTTTAATTTATACTCTTTTCTTCTTTTTAGGTCGGCATTTGTAAATCCACTCATCCCTGAAGGCCCTAAGGAAGAAGCACTCTTTAAACAAGGAGAATGTATATCATTTCTTTTTTTATTATAAGATAAACTTTTAAAAGCACATTAACTGTACTGCAGAAGAGATGATGGTTAAGAGTATGCATGGACTCCTCATATTAGTCAGGTGTCTTACTCATTCCAAGAGTTTATTGAAATTGAAAAATACCTTATTTTTTGTTCCATGAAGTTCATACTTTGAACAATTTTATCAATCAGCCAACATTTATTAATTGAAGTAATTTTTTCTCACTGTTCATGAAATGGTAAATGTATCTTTAATGTAATAACTTGGTTGGGGCTCGAGGTCAGGATGATCATAGCTGGTTTTACACCGAGCTGGCGAAGAATCACAGAAGGCTTTTGTGAGACACGTGGACAATTCCAGGGGGATTGTTGCAGTCTGGAAGTACAGCCTAGCTCAGAAACCCCGGAGTGCAGTGTGACCCTCCTGACACCATGGTTCCTCATTGTCCCATGTTGCAGTGAACAAGGGGAGAAGGGTCGCCTTCAGCTCCATGTCGTTACTGAAAATGGCTCCCAGTGCTGAGGAGAGGACGACCATCCACGAGATGTTTCTTAACACACTGGATCAAAAGTAAGTTAGGCTGGCCCGGCCGGTGTGGCTCAGTGGTTGAGCACTGACCTATGAACCAGGAGGTCACAGTTCGATTCCTGGTCAGGGCACATGCTGGTTGCAGGCTCGATCACCAGTGTGTGTGTGGGGGGGTGGGGGGTGGGCGGGGGTGTGCAGGATGCAGCCGATCAATGATTTTCTCTCATCAGTGATGTTTCTCTCTCTCTCTCCCTCTCCCTTTCTCTTTAAAATAAAATATATTTTGAAACAAATATTAGTTAGTAAGAGGCTGGTGAGATTCCATGTTAGGAATGCACTCATCCTTGGTGTTCTCCATAGCCAAGCTTGCCTAAACATATTGGAAATTGTTTGCAAATATTTGACTTGTTAGCAGCTAAAACCATGGCCCTAACAGGGTTTCCTGATTCTCTATTTGCACAGGACTATAAGTTTTCAAAGTCGAATTCTGCCCCCTAATGCAGTATGGATGGAGAAATCAAAACTGAAGAGCTTGGAAATTTGCCACCCTCAGGTACTGTGAGATGATGAAAAATCTTCTGAATGGGATAACTTGCATCCATGATATTCATCTAAGATATGACATCTTTACACTGGCCTCTGTTCTTTGGCATTGGTAATTCCTTTATTCTGTATATGCAGCTGGCCATATATATTTTATTTCCTATCATTCATTTCATGCCCTATAGGAGAGGAATATTTTCAATCGGATCTTTGGTGGTTTCCTTATGAGGAAAGCATACGAACTCGGATGGGCTACTGCTTGTAACTTTGGGTAAGTTGGATTTAAGGTAGTATTGACTTCTGAGAAGCAATTTTTACTACCCCACTGAAATGAAACTTTTTTTTTTAATACACCAGAGAAAGAAAAGGCACAGGTGCCGAAACCGGTTTGACTTAGTCTGCGGACTGAAAGGTCCCAGGTTCGACTCCAGTCAAGGGCATATACCCTGGTTGTGGGTACATCCCTGGTGAGGGGTGTGCGGGAGGCAGCTGATGGATGTTTCTCTCTCATCGATGTTTCTAGCTCTCTGTCCCTCTCCCTTCCTCTCTGTGAAAAATCAATAAAATATATTTAAAAAAAGAAAAAAAGAAAAGGCACAGGTGTGTTCCAGAAAGAGCCCACTGAAATGAAACATTTTGGTCCAGTCTGGATGTACCGGGGAATTTGTTGTGTTTTTAAAATAAATGTCACACTTATTCCAGCTGGGTTTGATCCTCATTTTAGAAGTCTGTTACTCTGACTAGGTAAATTAGCTAGCACATTGCAGGCATACCTCGTTTTATTGTGCTTCACTTTATTGCACTCCACAGATGTTTTGGTTTTTAAAAAAATATATTTTATGATTTTTTACAGAGAGGAAGGGAGAGGGATAGACAGTTAGAAACATCAATGAGAAAGAAACATCAATCAGCTGCCTTCTGCACACCCCCCACTGGGGATGTGCCCGCAACCGAGTTACATGCCCTTGACCGGAATCGAACCCGGGACCCCTCAGTTCACAGGCTGACACTCTATCCACCTAGCCAAACCGGTTTTGGCAGATGTTGTGTTTTTTACACATGGAAGGCAAGACCTTCCACCAGGAAAAAGGTTATGCCTCGCTTTATTTCAATGCTTGCTTTTATTGCGGTGGTCTGGAACCGAACCTGCAATATCTCCGAGGTCTGCCTGTAAAGACCTCCGAGAAAGGGAGGTGATAACATGCTGAAGGGAAAAGATACAGTGACTTTGGCACTGATCTGGTCACAGTGATATTGTCTTACCATTCCTCACTGGTATGATTGCTTTCCCCTTGTCTAGGTTTTTTGTTTTTTTTTTTTTTTTTTTTTTTTTTTACCATTTCAGTCATTTGTTAGGGGGAAAATAGAGAGCATCTGAATTTTACACTTGATCCCAAATTCTGCCTTTCCCAATAGGGGTTCCCGGCCATTTGTAGTGGCGGTGGATGACATCATGTTCCAGAAACCTGTGGAGGTTGGATCATTGCTGTTTCTGTCTTCCCAGGTAGGTGTGCGACAAGATAAAGTACAATCTCTGATCATTCGGGCCTGGAAGAGAAGTTTTGGTATCCTGCAGCTATCGCTTCTCTCGTGACTGCCTGTTCCCCCTGCCCGATGCGATGGGCTCACTCGTGTCTGTAATCTCTTAGGTTTGCTTTACTCAAGGCAACTACATTCAAGTCAGAGTCCACAGCGAAGTGGCCTCTTTGCACAATAAAGAACACACAACCACCAATGTCTTTCACTTCACCTTCATGTCGGAGAACGAAGTGCCTTTGGTTTTCCCCAGGACATATGGAGGTAAGCTGCCAGGATTGTCCTTGACAAAGGCAGGAACTTTGCAACAAATTTTCTCCTTTTCCCTGGCCGGTTTGGCTCAGTGGATAGAGCGTCGGCTTGGGGACTGAAAGGTCCCGGGTTCTATTCCGGTCAAGGGCATGTACCTTGGTTGCGGGCACATCCCCAGTGGGAGGTGTGCAGGAGGCAGTTGATCGATGTTTCTCTCTCCTCAATGTTTCTAACTCTCTATTCCTCTTCCCTCCTCTCTGTAAGAAATCAATAAAATATTTTTTTAAAAAAATTTCTTTTAAATTGTTGTAGGAAGCACACTGATGCCTGTTAGCTCAGAGCACATCTTAAAAAAAATATATATATATATATATATATATATATATATATATATATATATATATATATATATGTGTGTGTGTGTGTGTGTGTGTTTTATTAATTTATTAAAAATATATATTAATTTCAGAGAGGAGGGGGGAGGGGGAAAGGGAGAAACATCAATGATGAGAATCATTGATTGCCTGCCTCCTGCACGTCCCCTACTGGGGATCAAGCCCTCATGTGCCCTGAAGGGGACTCAAACCACTGAGCTTCTCTTTAGGAGATTGCACATGTTCAGGTTCTGCAGCCCTGAAGGCCAGAATGCCTCCTGGCCCCACGGGTGGCTGTGGCTGCTCTGCCCACCTGGCTGTCGCCTGAAGGGCTGGTGCCAGCTGCGAGCAGCCACTGGAGGTCAAAGACGGGTCCAGCCAAAGGAAAGGGGTGCGGGTCGAGGCTTGCTCCCCTGGGAACCTCGCGCACTCCTGGCCCAATAGCGCTTGCCGAGTAGTCCTGTGTCTGTACCTCGCTGTCCTGAGACACTGCAAGGTTCTCCGTGGTCCTCTCTCTTGTGTTTCAGAGTCCATGCTGTATCTAGATGGGCAGCGGCATTTCAACTCCATGAGTGCATCGCAGACCCTGAAAAAGGACTACCTTCTGAAGCCGCAGGGACAGCCACCCTTGGAGACCAGCGTGTCTCAGTGACGCGGCGCCTGACAAGGCCCATCACGTGTATTGGTTTAGCGTTCATGCTCATCCCCCGCAGAGAAAAAGAATGTATTCAGCTTTTAGGGTGATTAGAAAAGTAGAACGAGACAGTGGCTGGCTGGGGCAGAGGGAGAGAGAGTCATTAAAGAATAAACGCTTTCGAAACGATTGACATTGTGAATCCACCATGTTGCTTCCTGTCCGCTGAAGAGATCGGGACACATGCCTTTGTATGCCATTGAAAACCGCTTTTTCTTACACGCATCACAGGCTGTCCGCGTGTCCACGGCTTCTCGCCCAGGCATTTGGGGGCAGTTCCCCCGTGTCCTCTCAATCCCAGCAGCCCTCCGTGATTCCTTAGTGTTTGCCTCCTCCTGCTTTCCAGCTTTTGTTGTTAGCAAAAGATAGACGAAAAGGGGGGGGGGGGTTTGGATGACAGAGGTGGTATTGTGAAAGATTTGTGGGAAGCTTTAGACCTGAAGCCATAAGCAGAGGTGTTCAGAGATGAGCCAGATGAGGAAACAGGACTGCGTGTTCACTCTTTCACTAGACAGCTCCTGGTACTCTGCTGGCACTAGGTGGAATATATAATAAAAACAAGTCCTGCCCTGAATGGTGTGGCTCAGTGGATAGAGCATCGGCCTGCGGACTGAAAGGTCCCAGGTTCGATTCCAGTCAAGGGCATGTACCTTGGTTGCGGGCACATCCCCAGTGGGGAGTGTGCGGGAGGCAGCTGATCGATGTTTCTCTCTCATCTCATCGATGTTTCTAACGCTGTCCCTCTCCCTTTCTCTCTGTAAAAATCAATAAAATACTAAAAACAAACAAAAAACAAGTCCTAGCTGGTTTGGCTCAGTGGATAGAGCATCGGCATGCGAACTGAAGGGTCCTAGGTTCGATTCCAGTCAAGGGCATGTAGCTCGGTTGCAAGCTCAATCCCTGGCCCTCATTGGGGCTGGGGCGCATGCAGGAGGCAACCAATCGATGTGTGTCTCTTACATAGATGTTTCTCTCTCTGTCCCCCTCCCACTCTCTCTAAAAATCAATGGAAAAATATCCTCGGGTGAGGATTAACAACAACAACAGAAAACACACCCAAGCCGAAACCGGTTTGGCTCAATGGATAGAGCGTCGGCTTGGGGACTGAAGGGTTCCAGGTTCGATTCCGGTCAAGGGCATGTACCTTGGTTGCGGGCATATCCCCAGTAGGGGGTGTGCAAGAGGCAGCTGATCGATGACTCTCTCTCATCGATGTTTCTCTAACTCTCTATCTCTCTCCCTTCCTCTCTGTATAAAATCAATAAAATATATTTTTAAAAAAAGAAAAGAAAACACACCCAAGAACAATAATAACAGCTGCGTATGCTTATGGATCATACTTGCTATGTGATAGCTCATTTATTTCTTTTAAAAATATTTTTATTGATTTCAGAGGGGAAGGGAGAGGGAGAGATAGAAACATCAATGATGAGAGAGAATCATTGATTGGCTGCCTCTGGCACGCTCCACACTGGGGAATGAGTGAGCAACTGGGCATATGCCATGACTACCGGGAATCGAACCATGACCTCCTGGTTCATAGGTCGACGCTCAACCACTGAGCCACACTGGCTGGACAAGCTCATTTATTTCTTCCATCAGTACTATGTGGTAGGTTCTGTAGCCCCCTCATAGGGTTAGGTCGGGAAACAAGCACAGAGAGGTTGCCAGGGTCCCACTGCTAGTAGTGGGTGGTGCTGGGATTTTGTTTTTCTTTTTCTTTTCTTAAAAATATATTTTATTGATTTTTTACAGAGAGGAGGAGAGAGGGATAGAGAGCTAGAAACGTCGATGAGAGAGAAACATTGACCAGCTGCCTCTTGCACACCCCCTACCGGGGATGTGCCTGCAACCAACGTACATGCCCTCGATGGGAATCGAACCTGGGACCTCTCAGTCCGCAGACCGACGCTCTACCACTGAGCCAAACGAGTTTCGGCGGTGCTGGGATTTTGAATGAGACTGTGTGGGGCCAGGGTACTCTTGACCAGTAAGTACACTGGACTGCTTTCTAGGAATGTAGCAAGGGAGGCCACACCCAGTATCAATCACAGTGTCACCTAGGAGGGCTGTACCCAATATCACAATTACCAAAGGGGGGTAACCTTTGAGATCGCAGCCAAGACACGGTTTCTTCCTGGATGGGACAGGAAGTCGATCAAGTTCAGAAGAGACAAAGACCGGGCTGCAGAGAAGAAAAAGCCATCTCTGGAAAGGAAGGAAGCAGTCTTTAGTGGGGGTTCCAGATCAGTAGTCACAAACTTGGCTCTGCCTCAGAGTCAGCTGGCATACTTTAAAAATCCTGCTAGTCTAGTTTTTATGGAAATCACAGTTACTAGGAACAAACCTTTCTGACATCGCCAGTCCTGAGAACGAACAGTAGCCTGAGTGGCGTTCATCAGTCTTGGCCTCCTGAGCTGCATCTGGCCCTTTAGCACAGCGTTTTGCATATCTACCCACAATCCAGTGCGGCCCCTGAAGTGGCTTCCGGGAGGGATGAAGGAAGAGGGAGGGGCTCTGGGGAGTTGTGTGAATGTGTTAAGTGGAGTTCAGTGAAGAGACCTAATCCTGTTATGTGAAATCTACATTATCCATTCATCCATTTATTGCTGTGCACTGTAGCTTCTTCTAAAGCTTTCCTTGCTGTTTTAAGTAATCTATAATAATAAAAGCGTAATATGCTCATTAGACTTACGTCCTTCTGGATGACCTTCCAGAGGGAAGTGGGTGCCTGCAGCCATGGGAAGGAAGGCCTACTCTTGCGTCAATTTCATGTATCGGGCCTCTAGTGTTGCAATCAATATCTTAAGTAGTTAAAACATTTAACACTGCCAAAACCAGTTTGGCTCAGTGGATAGAGCGTCGGCCTTCAGACTCAAGAGTCCCGGTTTGATTCCGGTCAAGGGCATGTGCCTTGGTTGCGGGCACATCCCCGGTAGGGGGTGTGCAGGAGGCAGCTGATCGATGTTTCTCTCTCATCGATGTTTCTGGCTCTCTATTCCTCTCACTTCCTCTCTGTAAAAATCAATAAAATATATTTTAAAAATAAAATATTTAACCCTTAAATTATTTTCCTAGGAAAATTGTAGAGAAGTGATGTCCAGGACCAAATAGAGCATATGTTGAAGGCTTTGAGTGTACTTCACATACCCCTCCAGAACAGTTGCACATGTTCATACGTTGAAGTACATACATGTTGAAGGCTTTGAGTGTATTTCACATTGCCCTCCAGAACAGTTGCATGCGTTCACTTGCTCATCAGCAGTTGGCCTGACCTTAGCCACATTTTATCCTATTCTTTTAAAAACATCTTTGCCATTTTGATAGGCAAAAAATTACATTCATCAATTGCCTGTCTTTTAATTCTACTGAGATTGAACTTTAAAAAATTTGCTCATTGTCTTTTTTAATCCTGACCTGAGGATATTTTTCCATTGATTTTTAGAGACAGTGGAAGAGAGAGGGAAAGAGAGAGAAATATCAATGTGAGAGAAACATGTTGACTGGTTGTCTCCTGTATGGCCTTGACCAGAATCAAACCAGGGACCTTCAGTTTGCGAGCTGACGCTCTACACACTGAACCAGATCGGCCAGGGCTCATTGTTTCTTTGGTTGTTACTTGTTCGAGTAATTTTGGATATTGGAGTCTTAACCACAAATCTGTTATCTACCAATATAGTTGTTTAAATGATAGAAACTAGAGGTTTTTGTTTGGTAACATTTTAAAAAAAATGTATTTTCTTGATTTTTTACAGAGAGGAAGGGAGAGGGATAAAGAGCCAGAAACATCGACGAGAGAGAAACACCGATCAGCTGCCTCCTGCACACCCCTACTATGGATGTGCCCGCAACCAAGGTACATGCCCTTGACTGGAATCTAACCTGGGACCTTTCAGGTGCAAGCTGACTCTCTATCCACTGAGCCAAACCAGTTAGGGCTAAAAATTTTTTAAGATATGTTTTATTGATTTTTTTTTTTTTTTACAGAGAGGAAGGGAGAGGGATAGTCAGAAACATCGATGAGAGAGAAACATGGATCAGCTTGCCTCCTGCAACCCCCCCCCCCCACTGAGTACATGCCCTTGATCCAAATCATATGTACTATAGATCAGTAGTCACCAACCGGTGGTCCGTGAGGTCCAAAAGGTTGGCAACCACTGCTATAGATCCTTTCTTGCAATCTGAATACCCTGTCTCCATGTATTTTTGCTGCCTGCATGCTCTATGACATGATCTACTTTATCTCATCTCTTTGTATAGAACCAGGAGCTCGATTCCTGAAGAACTGGTCTTTCTCTTACCCCAGGGAGTTCAGCATATTCTTTTTGATGAGTTTGTGCAGTAAGAGACCTTTGATCCTTCTAAAGACATTTGATTCTTTGGGATGGCTGGGCTCATCTGGAGGTTCTTCTGCTTGATGTGGCACTGGGGTAGCTTGCCTAGTATGGGCGCATCTGGCACCTCAGCTGGGGTGGTTGGCATGGGTGGGGGCTGCCCACGCCTCTCTAATAGGCTGGTTGGATTTCTTTAATTGAGGCTCAAGGGGTCTAAGAGCAACCAGACACATTCTTTGTTCATAACTATATCCCCCTCCTGCCTCTCAAAGCCGTTTTTGTGGAGGGAATAATTGGTGGAAGCTGACAAAGATGAGCATTGGGAAAAGGGTACAGGTTGGATGATCAAGAGGTGCTGGTAAGAAAAAACAATTTCAAAAAGCTGGATGAGCCCTAACCGGTTTGGCTCAGTGGATAGAGCATCGGCCTGCAGACCCAGGGGTCCCAGGTTCAATTCCAATCAAGGGCATGTACCTTGGTTGTGGGCACATACCCAGTAGGGGGTGTGCCGGAGGCAGCTGATCAATGTTTCTCTTTCATCAATGTTTCTAACTATCCTTCTCCCTTCCTCTCTGTAAAAAAACAATCAATTAATATATATATATATATATATATATATATATATATATATATATATATATTTTTTTTTTTTTTTTTTTTAATTTATTTTTTTTTATCTGGATGACAAGGGGCTGAGTCATTGCAAACATCCAGCTCTCTTTCCTGGGTGAATTCCTTGGATGCTGCTGCTAGTGAGATGCTGTTTTATAAACATTTTATTGACAAGTAATGTTGGGAAACTGCCTAGGACAGTGGTCGGCAAACTGCGGCTCATGAGCCACATGCGGCTCTTTGGCCCCTTGAGTGTGGCTCTTCCACAAAATACCACGTGCGGGCGCACACGTACAGTGTGATTGAAACTTTGTGGTCCATGCGCAGAAGTCAGTTTTCAGCTCTCCAAAGAAATTTCAATCGTTGTACTGTTGATATCTGGCTCTGTTGACTAATGAGTTTGCTGACCACTGGCCTAGGATAACCCTCCTCTGATATCTAGCGAATGGATATTAGCTTACAAAAGACTGAAAAGTAGGACCATAAGAACACCTGTTTAACTTGACCATGGACCTTTTTCTTTTTGTTAGCACCTACAAATAAATAAAGAACACTAGGAGTTTTTATAACTCTTACAAAGCTGGGATCACATTCTTTATTCTATTTTGTTACATGAAAGGCCAGTATATTATACAGTATGTCCAAGGAGTAAATCATTTGCACTCTTTTTCTCTGAAAAATAAAATATTAGTATGATGTTTATTTTTTGTTGTTAATCATCACCAGAGGATATTTTTCCATTGATTTTTTTTAGAGAGAGTGGAAAGGAGGGAGGGAGACACAGAGAGAAACATCAATGTGAGAGAGACACATCTATCGGTTGCCTGCTGCATGCATCTGGACCAGGAACAGAGATGAGCCTGTAACCAAGGTACGTACCCTTGACCAGAATTGAACCGGGACCCTTCAGTCCATGGGTGGGTGCTCTATCCACTGAGCCAAACCAGCCAGGGCAGTATTATGTTTCTTAAAACCAAAGTTTGGATAGCATTTGAGGCTTAGAGAGGGGAACATAGACACAGACTAGATCTAGAATCTTGGCCCTTTGCCACATTTTATACATATTTTCTCAGCTGTTAAGATAAAAAGTTAACACGATTTTATGTATATGGTATGAATATACTATATATATATCAGAACATGATAGAATCTCAACCATAATAGATGAGGTTGGCTGAAATATTTTTAGCATAAAAAAAACTCTTAGAATAAGACGTTTTCTACATTTGTGATTGACTCTTTAAATTGACTTGTGAATGTTTTCAACCCCTCATTTGGCAACAAATAATGAATTACTATAAAACAGGTAACAGGAAAGAGGAATTAAAAACTAAGGCTTTGGTAAGTTTAAAATGGACTTAAAGGTCCTTAATAAATCACATTGTTTCATGAAACTGTTGTATCATAAGATTATTTGGATCTGAGGGGGATTGGGGTGCTGTGGTCCAGGTGGGTGGGCTTGTGGCAGGCAGAGTGCTGTGGGGAAGCGTGCTGGCCTGAATGTTCACGCCCGTGAGGTTGATCTGTGTCTTCAGGCCTCTAGTTCAAGGGGTAGGGTGGGGGGATTCATTGCTTCAGGTCTGATTCTTCCTCCATAAAAGTTGGGGCATTGTTCTCACCCCACAGTCTTCTGATATCCCTTCACTTGAGTCAGCTGTTCAGTGAGTGAAATATTTTAATGAACATTTCTTTCAATATCATCTTAAAAATCAAATCCTATTTAAGATTTGTATGCTAGAAAGAAAAGGAACCTCAGAAGAAAAGAGGCCATTCTGAAAACCATTTAGGAATCCAGAGGCACTGAGAAATTAATACCCCAGCGAAAGGATTATAGTAACCAAAGGCAGGGTAGGAATATTTTGATTTAAATTTAAAAAAATGATTTCGGAGAGAGGAAGGGAGAGGGAGAGAGGAGTAGAAACTCAGTGATGAGAATCATTGATCGGCTACCTCCTGCATGCCCCCTGCTGGGGATCAAGCCCGCAAGCCAGGCGTGTGCCCTGACTTGGAACCCAAATATGACTTCCTGTTCATCAGTTGAACATGCCAGCTGGGCCGGATATTATGATTTTTGTTTCACAGAAATTGTGCTCTAATAGAGGGAATAATATGGGTAATATGCCTAAAACAATATAAGGGAAGTAAAATGAAAAGTACAGATGACAAGGTATTTATATAGTAGGCATTTATTTTTATCCTGAAGATATATATATATATATATATATATATATATATATATATATATATATATATATATATATATATATATCTCAGGTGGTCATAATAATCTGGCCACTCAGTATACCACCTGACATTTGTAGGCAAATTATCTGTACACTGCATCGTATGGGATATGGAAGCCGAAGGCCTGTTCGAACACCTTTGCTGTCTGCAGTTATCAAGATAAAACGTCTCCAATTCGCACAGGAACACAAGGATTGGACAACCAAGCATTGGGAAAAAGACATGTGGTCCGATGAATCATGTTTCCAGTTGCATCATGCAGATGGCAGAGTGAGAATTTCACAGAAATAGCATGAAAGCATGCACCCACATGCATGAGTACAACCCTTCAAGCTGGTGGGGGCAGTGTTATAGTTTGAGGCATGTTTTCCTGGCATGATTTGGGCCCATTAATTCATGTGGAACAATGTCTGAATAGCACAACATACCTAAGTATTGTTGCTGATCAAGTTTATCCTATCCTGTTGATGGCGGATCCCACGGAGATAGCTGCTTCCAAGAAGACAGTACGCCATGCCACGGTGCTCATATTGTGCAGGAGTGATTTCAAGAACACGAGGGAGACTTTGCCTTGCTTAGGTGGCCCCCACAACCCCCAGATCTCAATCCAATTGAGCATTTGTGGGAGGAAGTTAAAAGAGCCATCAGGCAGCTGGTTCCACCACCATCCAATCTCACAGAACTGGACGGTGCTATTCATCAGGCACGGTGTCAGATTCCTCCCATCACCTTTCACCATCTCGTGGTGTCAATGCCAAGAAGAATCGCCGTAGTACTGAAGGCAAAAGGTGGCCCAACGAAGTGCTGATAGGGTGGTCATAATAATCTGGACACTCAGTATATATCTTGGGCCATGAAATTTATTGGGTTGTGACCAGCATTACAAAAATAAAAGCTCAGAATGCATCATGCATAACGGTGTGTGAAACTCATTGTGAACGTGCAATTGCCCACGCATGCACCTGCATACTAGGTCACGATGTAAAATGTGCCTTTAACTGGGTCAGGGTCATTAGTGGGAGTATACTCAGTACAAATTAAGATGCCTACTTGAGTTGTAATTAGTTTTGAATTGGTCTGATTTTTTTTCTAAATTATATTGGTTAAAAAAAAACCCATAAAATTGTTCTCATTCATTGTTGCTAATCAGTTGTAGCTTGAAAGGGGGGCAGATGGCTGAGGGATTTCAGTGCACCGAGCGCCCTCTCGTGGCCTTTGGGTCACAATGCTGTGTACTCCCTTTAATAAAAACTTGTAAATCCTGTTTCTGAGCTATGTAAATGACCAGAATATAAAGTTAAAAAACCACACCTGCAGATTCCATTTTTAAAAATATATTTTTTTGTTGATTTCAGAGAGGTATGGAGGAGAGAGAGAGAAACATTAATTATGAGAGAGAATCATTGATCAGCTGTCCTTTGCACTCCCCACACTGGGGATCAAGCCCATAGCCCGGGCATGTGCCCTCACTGGGAATCGAACCACAACCTCCTGGTTCATAGGTTGACACTCAACCACTGAGCCATGCTGGTAGGACTGCAGACTCAATTCTTACCTTCCATCTCACCTTGGTCATACCCTCACTGCTGACCCTAGCCCCATGATCGGCAAAATGCGGCTCGTAAGCCACATGCGGCCCTTTGACCCCGTGAGTGTGGCTCTTCCACAAAATACCATGGTCTGGGCAAGTCTGTCTTGAAGAAGTGGCGTTAGAAGAAGTTTAAGTTTAAAAAATGTGGCTCTCCAAAGACATTTCCATCGCTGTGCTGTTGATATTTGGCTCTGTTGACTAATGAGTTTGCCGACCACTGCCTTAGCCAGTAAGCTCTAAAGTATGTGCCATTTCCCCACAAGATTATGAGAGGAACACCAGTCAGTGCTTTGTCTCTTGAAGTTGGGTCACAGATAGTCTTTTCATTATAAGGACAGTGCACTCATAGGTGACAGCCTTCAGTGGAGCAATCGGAAATGGGTTTACAATCCCCTCCTCTGTGACACCTTCCTTCATCCCAGTTTTTCCTTTTAGTTGCTTATGCTTGCTTTGGAGCTACCACAGGTGACAGTGTCTTTTAGCATTTATTACACCGTCTTGCTCTTTCTGCATGCTCTTATTTGGGAGACTGTGGGCTTCTTGTGGGAAGAGATGTCATATCTTTGAATCTGCATTGACTAGCAAAGTACCTTGTTTATGTGTAAGTAATAAATATTGTTTGTATGAACAAATGAATGATGTAGGTGAATTTGGGTGTTTGGTTTGGCTTTTGAATTTTGTAATTTAAAAAGTTGTCACGCCGAAACCGGTTTGGCTCAGTGGATGGAGCGTCGGCCTGTGGACTCAAGAGTCCCAGGTTCGATTCCAGTCGGGGGCGTGTGTCTTGGTTGCAGGCACATCCCCAGTGGGGGGTGTGCAGGAGGCAGCTGGTCGATGTTTTTCTCTCATTGTTGTTTCTGGCTCTCTACCCCTCCCTCTTCCTCTCTGTAAAAAAAAAAAAAAATCAATAAAATATATTTTTAAAAATTGTCAGGTTAAGCCTCGACTTAAAACTATATTGTCAGGATTTTACATAAATGTACATTATGCCAAAATTATATTATGTGAATAATGGAATTGGTAAAAGTTGCTTTGCTGTCTAAGACTAAATACCATGCTAAATATTTTCCTTCTTTTAAAAGCTAGGTAAAATTTTTAATGAGTTTATAGAAGCATGTATACATATACTGTATATGTATGTTATATATATACACACACAAGCATATAGCGATCTCCCCTGATATGGAGACCTTTATAGAGCTGTTTACCTGAGATACACGTTTTATCTCATTCATATATTAACTAGAGGCCCAGTGCACGAAATTCATGCACTTGAGGGGGGATCCCTCAGCCCAGCCCAGGAGCCCTTGGGGCAGGGGTCCTCAAACTTTTTAAAGTGGGGGCCAGATCACGGTCCCTCAGAGAGCTGGAGGGCCGGACTATATGAACTACTAATTCCTACTGTAACACCTTGGCTGCGCTCACTGCCCAAAAAACCTGGCGGGCCGGATCAGACTCCTCTGCGGGCCGCATGTGGCCCGCGGGCCGTAGTTTGAAGACCCCTGCCTTGGGGGATGTTGGAGTGGACCTAAGCCATCAGTCGGACATCCTTAGTGCTGCTGCAGAGGTGGGAGAGGCTCCCGCCACCACTGCTGTGCTCGCCAGCCATGAGCCTGGCTTCTGGCTGAGAGGTGCTCCCCCTGTTGGAGGGCACTGACCACCAGGGGGCAGCTCCTGCGTTGAGTGTCTTCCCCCTGGTGTTCAGTTCACATCATAGTGACTGGTTGTTCTGGCATTTGGTTGATTTGCATATTAGCCTTTTATTATATAGGATAAGTCTATTCAAAAATATTTCAGTGACATAGCATCAGAAAGTTCATGGGTAATGAAATACAGTGATGCATTCCGTGATATCAGATGGTGGGTGGTTAGAGTATAGAGCATCATAACCTAGTGAAATAGTGATTAACGTTTTTGTGAACAAAATATACAACCAGGAAGACTACCGACAGATGGAAAGTTTAGGATGTAGGATTAGATGTGACCATGGACAGAAAAGAAATGATGGGAGTGGGGACTGATTTCTTGTATGGGATTCTGGGATTCAGAAATCCCTGGGAGAACAGTCTGCTACAGTCACTGTAAAGCTCGGCATACTGGCAAGACGTAACTGGGAAATACTCAGCAGATCAGACCTGGAGGGAGAAGCATGGAATTATATATGATACATACTAGCATGTGTGTATATAAATGTGTGCACTGAAGAGAGATTGCCTAGTGATTTCATAGAACCTCCAAGCCACTCTTGACCTATTATTTTGGATAAGCTCCAAATGTCATGGCATGGTCTGTCCTGCTGCAGAGGCAGCTACTAAACTGTACTGGTCTCCTTTCCTTTATCTGGTGGCAGCTGTCTCTAGAGGGATTTGTCAACCTTACCACTATTAACATCTTGGGCTAGATAAGTCTTTTTAAAAAATATATATTTTATTGATTTTTTACAGAGAGGAAGAGAGAGGGTCAGAGAGTCAGAAACATTGATCAGCTGCCTCTTGCACCCTCTCTCCCCCCACTGGGAATGTGCCCGCAACCAAGGTACATGCCCTTGACTGGAATCGAACCCGGGACCCTTCAGTCCGCAGGCCGACGCTCTATCCATTGAGCCAAACCAGTTTAGGCTAGGTAAGTCTTTGTTGTGGGGCTGTCCTGCCCATTGTAGGATGATGGGCAGCACCCCCACAGATGTGACAACCAAAAATATCTCGAAATTGCCATGTCCCCTGGGGGCAAATTGTGCCAGAGTGAGAAGCACTTCTCGATTGCATAGGTCAGCATGTTCTGGGAATGTCTCCTATAGCTGCCACCCTGTCAGGCCCAGGGCCCATCCTCTCCAGGGGGACTATCCTTTCTGGATGCTCTTTTTCCGTCAATGGCCACATGAGATCATCTTTAGGATGTAATTTTGGACATGTGGGCATTCCAGTCAGTTGTTAGAAAGGATAGTTGATAAAAGGCACTGAAAAGGAGTGCATTTATTTTCTTATTTTTTAAAAATATATTCTTAGTTTTCCACAGAGAGAAAGGGCGAGGGACAGAGAGCTAGAAACGTTGATGCGAGAGAAACATCGACCAGCTGCCTCCTGCACACCCCCTACCAGGGATGTGCCCACAACCAATGTACATGCCCTTGACAGGAATTGAACCCGGGACCTTTCAGTCCGCAGACCGACGCTCTATCCTCTGAGCCAAATCGGTTTCGGCAGGAGTGCATTTATTGCTGTTTTATTCATGGCTATTTAGTATCAAAGTGGTGAGTCAGGATGTATTTTCACTCATTTGTTGGTCTCCAGAAATTATGCTATCAACACCTGCTTCAGTAATCAAATACTGAGCTCCTTAAGGGCAGAAAACTATCTTTGGTTGCTGATATATACCAAGTGTGTAGAGTAGGCGATCGATAGATGCTGTATGTTGAATGAAAACAGTAATGACTGGCTTTTTGGAATAGATATAAAAATAGCTGTCCTCCCTATAAACATACCTAAAAAGAACGTTAGAAAAGCTCTAAGAGACAGGCTTATTCCATGAGTGAAAAATCTGTCCGCTTCAGATTGGAAAGAGGAAATCTGAGATTAGATTCCAATTGTATTGGGAGTATTGACAAGATTATTACAACCCGGTTTGAATACCAAAATACTAGCAGCTTTCAACTTTACTAATAGGTTGGCTTCTAAAATTTCAACTGTAAGCTATCACTTAGAACATACTCACATGGCACACGTAGAGATACTTATGAAAGTCATTTCCATATTGGGGTGGCAAACGGGGTGATGACATAGCATTGGGGTTCAGCATTACATATAAAGAGCTAGCTACATATGCTTCCAGATTCAAATTTTGTTAAACTAAATTTAAGCGTGTAAATTGCTACTTATATAGTTGGTGTAAGTTGAAAACATGAATTTAGAGAAGGGGGTGTGTGTCCAGATAGCTTCATGTTGTACAGAGCAGTGAGCTCTGGGTTCAGCTGCCCCTTACCAGTGTGGCAGATGGCTGTGCTCAAAACCTATCCTTTGCTGCCCCCCTCAAAGGTACAGAGAGGGGAGCCACTGAGCTCCTTAAGGGCCAAAAACTATCTTTGGTTGCTTATATATACCAAGTGAGTAGAGTAGGCGATCGATAGATGCTGTATGTTGAATGAAAACAGTAATGAGTGGTAAGAGCCACGAACTGGAAGGAGACGGTCTGGGGTTCAAAGTCTCTTTCTACCTTTCTATCTAGCTGTGTGACTTTGAGTAGTTGATCTGAGCTTCAGTTTCATCTGTAGAATAAAATGCCTGGCAGGTAGCAGTACCACATAAATGGCAGTTGTTGTTGTTACTAGTTCCATTCCATTGGACATTTTTAAAAATATATTTTATTGATTTTGTACAGAGAGGAAGGGAGATAGAGTTAGAAACATCGATGAGAGAGTCATCGATCAGCTGCCTCTTGCACACCCCCTACTGGGGATGTGCCTGCAACCAAGGTACATGCCCTTGACCGGAATCAAACCCAGGACCCTTCAGTCCCCAAGCCGACGCTCTATCCATTGAGCCAAACCGGTTTCGGCCATTTCTTAGTTTGGAAAGAGGGGATAACTGCCTATCTTTTCGCATCAGTGTCTGACTTCAACAGTAAATATCTTTGGACCCTGACATGGTGGTTTTATATTCTCCAAGAAGTAACTACAGTAACGCAATGTGGTAACAACATGGCGCCTTTTATTGAAGGCATTCAAGCATCGTGGCCTGAGGAAATTTTTCAGTTCAGTTTGTCGAAATACTTCAGTTTGCCAGCTGGATCTGGGATTATCTATGGAAAGAAAAAAGCAGATCGTTCATCATTAGTTGTCTGATAATAGTTTCCCATCTCTTGACTAAAGAAGACTGTGTTTGTGTGCTAATGATATCATATATGTGTATATAGGAAACACTGGATTTGTTCGACCTACTAATCTCAGCGATGCCAAAGGAGAGTCATTTGTCAGTAAATTAACATCTGTACTCAAGCACCCCCGAGTTTACTTACAGCTCTTCTCTCGGCCACCAGGCTTTCATGGCATCTTCGGGTTTGATCTAATTAAACCAAACACATTAAGAGAGCATGGCTACAGATGTTAATGTATCTCTGAAATCATCTGCTGGTGAAGTGTTGGGGTGCCAACCACCAGAAAAGGGGGCAGTGTGTTCAAGTGGATTTTTTTGGAGGTCCAAAATGCAACCTTTTAACCTCAAACTGCAAAGGTAAAAAAAAAAAAAAAAAATACTCAAATACAACTATGGAGCATTAATTTCAACAACTAGTGAATGGAAAAATACTCCAAACAACAACAAAGCTCCCTACTAGACCTGTTTACTTGATAGTTATAGGTAAGTACTTCCATCCCTACATATAAAAACCTCTTGTAATCGCCTTATGATAGTTCTATATGTCTTCTATTTTTATTTTTTAAAATATATTTTATTGTTTTACAGAGAGGAAGGAAGAGGGATAGAGAGTTAGAAACATCGATGAGAGAGAAACATTGATCAGCTGCCTCCTGCACACTTCCTACTGGGGTTGTGCTTAAAACCAAGGTACATGCCCTTGACCAGAATCGAACCTGGGACCTTTCAGTTTGCAGGCTGATGCTCTATCCACTGAGCCAAACAGGTTAGGGCTATATGCGTCGTCTTCATAATTTCTCTTTAGCATAAAATCAACATTACCTAGTTTTTCAGGCATCACTTCAAGGAGCATTATGTTTTTGTCAGTTTATAACCTCTCTGAAATTAATATTCAATTTTTAGGTACTTATGGAATAACTTAGTGCCAATAGTGCACTGGGCAATGGGAATGTAGGATAGCTACCATGGTCACCACCTCTGAGGCTCAGACAAGCACGTGGGAAGGATGTCTGTGTCCGTGGCTATTTTGATGTGTATGACCCAGGCTGTGTGACTCAGTTGGGCTGAGATGGCATCAGGGACGGTCTCCGAATGGAGGTGACATTTCATTTGGTCTTGAAAGAGGAGAATTTAGAGAAGGGGACAGGTATTTCAGGCTCTGGAAAGACCTGAGCAAAGTCACAAAGGTGTGACAAAACAGGGCTTAATTGGAGGGAAGATGAGTCATGATGTGGCGGGAACACAGCATTTGTGCGTGAATCACAGGGAAGATGACCTGGGAGAAACTGATGGGAACAGAATGCAAAGGCTTGAAGGCTGTGCCCTGAATATCGGACTTTGTCCTGTGACGGTGAGCCATTATGAGGTTCTGGTCTGCACTTGATCTTAGCCAAAAGGCCGAGAAGCGATTCTGGTCTGAAGAATGACATGCATTGGAGAGAGACTGAATAAACTGAGGAATATAGAGGTGAAAAACTCATCTATCATAAACACCAGCACAAAACCTTTTCTGATCCTATATCCCCCTTTCCTACTTCCTTTCCATCTACTTTCTTTCTGTCTTTTTATTCAGAGACTGTCTATAAACTATATAGCCCCCCCCCACTGCTATATTTCTTGGACTAGTTTCATGTTTCATCTTTATTTCATCCCGCTCTCTCAGCACATGTCTGCAATACAAGGTGATGTTAATGCACCGGTCACTGTTGGTTCTGCTCTTGCTCCGGGGGGAAGTGCCCCGAGCTGGATGCTTTTTAAGGCTTCTTAGGTGATACCTGTAGCTTCTGCTTCATATTTCTACCTGTGAGCCTCACTCAATAACTGTAAATTAACCCAATGACTGATTTATAATTTAAAGCACCTAGTGCTCAAAGTCTCTTTAATGCTTAACTTCAAATCCATCAGGGATCTGTGTGGAGTTGAATATTGTATTGTAGCATTAACTTTGACCCATAAGGGCAAAGCTGCTTTGCATACTTATTGAAACTAGTTTAAATCAATGAAATGTTATTTTAACTAACCTGAATGAGGTTACAGAGTGAATTTCTACCTCTCATGGTACTGTTTTGTTGTTGTTTGCTAAGGAAGAAAGTCTTAGGAGTCTATATTTTCCTTTTATCCTAAGATAATGCTTTCTTCCTCTAATTCTCTAGGTATTTTTCCTAACAGGAGTTTGTGTAAAACTCTTTCATTTTTAGAAGATAACATGTTCATTAAAGATTCAAGCCTGGCTGGTGTGGCTCAGCGGTTGAGCATTGGCCCAGGAACCAGGAGTTTGCTGGTTCAGGGCACAAGCCTGGGTTGTGGGCTCAATCCCCAGCAGGGGCCGTGCAGGAGGCAGCTGATCAATGATGTTCCTCTTTCATCGATGTTTCTCTCTCTATTCCTCTCCCTTCCTCTCTCTCTCAAGATTAACTAATGTATTTTGGCCAGAGACTACTTCAGGGACTGTCTATAAACTATACAGCCTCCCTATGAATGTACTTGCTTCAATCTAAGCCTGATTTTTTTTTTCCCAAAAGCTTTTTACCATGTATAGAAAAGCTTTGCTTGTGACTGTTTTCTTTGCCCACAATATAGGAAGAAATTCCGCAAATGTTCTCCCAGCCCTCTGAATTGATTCTACCAACTTTCCGCTGCTCCCTTTTGTTGTTGTTGATGTTAATGACATAGTATGCTGGTTATTAGGCTTTAACATTCACAGCATGAAGTCCTATCTTCTGCTTTCCCCAGTGTCAGCTACTCTCTCCACAGTTCAAAGAATGCCTGTGCTCTTCTGACTTTTGCTGAGCAATGTTTAAGTCATTTACAAAATCCAGACAGTGCTGTCACAGATGAGCTTAAGGCTGGCATTTTTGTTTGGTCCCAGACATCCCCTTAACAGAAAAATCAATTTGACTTACTGTATCGCTACCAGGTTTCCAGCCAGCAGGGCAGACTAAAAGGAACAAAAATTGGTAAAAGACAATTTAAAAACAGAGTTCAATTCTCTTCAGCAACTCTTGGCTTTTCTTTTCCCGAATGAAAAAAAATTAAAAATGGAGCCTCTATTAATGAGACCATTTCTAGGCCACTGACCACCTGGCTCTTAGCTTCTTGCTTGCTCGCACCATGGAGGTTTGGTCACAGAGCTTAGCAGTAGGTAGCTAATCTATTTTCCTTTTTGCCAATTATGTTTACTTGCATTTACAGTATAAAAAACCAAATTGAGTGCTCCTCTAAGAAAGTTGGAAACTTTTGGGATGTGGTGAACTGAAAGGTCTGGGCATGGCAAAAATTTCTCAACGTACATAAACTTAAAATAAGCTGATTTGCTGTTTGTCAAAAGAGACTTTAAAATTATTCAGAAAGTAGGATTTTATTTGGAATATACCTTGACCCAGGCACAGAGTTACACATTTGAAAGAAATATAAAACATATATTTAATTTTAGGAAAATCTGACCTTTCCCATTTAGTACCGCAAAAACTTGGAGTGAAAGGATGAATAGATTACTTGTGTGATCCTGAATAACCTTGCTGATTACTGAATTACATTGAGGAAAAAATCTAAATCAAATAATGTACCGATGCAAATAAAACCTACGCTACTAAATATTGCTAGAATGGTACATTTTAAGTTTTAGAAACATAATTTGAAATATTACAGCAGCAGAAACTTTTCTTTGTGCTTATCCAAAAGGACTATGCAAATAATGAATACTTTTGGATCTTTTAATTCAGTTAGTAGAATATATTAGTGATATTTCATTAAAATCACTTTAATAATTTGATTTACTAAAAAGATTAGCTAATAATTTGAAAACAATCAGATGACTTTTGGAACCATCCGATGTACTTATAGGATAATAAACCAAACTAGTTATACTGCTACCTCTTCTCAAACTAAAAAATCAAAAGGCTATGATGTTTGGAAGGAAAGAGTACCTTCTCCATGTTTATCGGTGTACTGGAATGCTTGAACCAAACGTAGTGTCTCATCCACTGATCTGCCCACAGGAAGGTCATTGAGAGTAATCTGTCTTAGGATCCCTTTGTCATCAATAATGAAGAGACCTCTATAAAACACAAAAGTGGTAGGGGTGAGGCCATTTCACCTCAGTTAAGACAAATACTTGTTAATGCGAATCCACACAGGATTGTTATAAAGAATCAACACACTACCTACTTGACTAACACACACATACACACACACACACACACACACACACACACACACACACACACACATATCTACTATATAATTTGGGATTATAATTGTTAAATTGCAGCTTTAATTTTTTTAAAAAGTTAAATTTATTGGGGTGACATTGGTTAATGAAATGACACAGGTTTCTGGTATACATTTCTCCTTTAACCTCTCTTACCAACCCCCACACCCCCATTAGCTTTAAAATTTTGTTTTGGTCTCTGAAATGTCCTGTAGTATTTACAGCTTAATCTTCACGTGCACTAGGTTTGGGATTTTATTGTACTGTGAATGAAATGAGGAAACTACACAGCAGAGTCTTCCTTGAAGTGAAGGAGTGATCCATCTTTCTCTTCACTGGCTGTTTGGAATGTCTTTTTATTTCCTTAAAATGGTGGAAAAAGAAAGGTTACCAATATAAGTGAAGTCACCTTTCCCTCTAAGTATGTGTGACTCACTTCTATGGCCTGGGGAGTAATGAAGTAGTTTTATTTATTTATTTAATTTATTAAAAAAAAAAAATATATATATATATATATATATATATATATATATATATATATTTTATTGATTTTTTTACAGAGAGGAAGGGAGAAGGATAGAGAGCTAGCAACATCGATGAGAGAGAAACATCGACCAGCTGCCTCCTGCACACCCCCTATTGGGGATGTGCCCGCAACCAATGTACATGCCCTTGACTGGAATCGAACCTGGGACCTTTCAGTCCGCAGGCTGACGCTCTATCTACTGAGCCAAACCGGTTGTGGCTGAAGTAGTTTGATTTAAAAGACCTGTTACTGAGTTATGGCATTGCAAGAGTTAAAGTAGGCCGAAGCCGGTTTGGCTCAGTGGTAGAGCATCGGTCTGGTCTGCAGACTGAAAGGTCCCAGGTTCGATTCCGGTCAAGGGCATGTAGGTTGCTTGCGGGCACATCCCCGGTAGGGGGTGTGCAAGAGGCAGCTGGTCGATGTTTCGCTCTCATCGACGTTTCTAGCTCTCTCTCTCTCCCTTTCTCTCTGTTAAAAATCAATAAAATATATTTTAAAAAAAAGAGTTAAAGTAGACTAGAGCAAAAATTTTTCAAGGAATTTATTGTTTATTTATTTATGTCAATATGAATTTTAACCTAATACTCACTTTAGATTGGAAAAAGATCTCAGATACTGGGGCAAATTGCTGTGTACAAGTATTATGAATGATGAGAGATATTTTTAGTAGAAATACATGGTATTACATATCTATTTCATATCTTATTTCAAATTATATTAAACATTACTAAAGTATTCGTGCTTATCTCACAATACATTTTTTGAGTAAGCAACTTTATGTCTGAAATAACTACCCTGTTTCCCCGAAAATAAGACAGTGTCTTATATTAATTTTTTCTCCCAAAGTTGCGCTAGGTCTTATTTTCAGGGGATGTCTTATCTTTCCATGCGCTAGGTCTTATTTTTGGAGGATGTCTTATTTTCGGGGAAACACGGTAGGACTCACTCCCCTTGGACCAGGTCAACTTGCTTAATTATCCTATCTAATAAAAGAGTAATATACAAATTGACCATCATTCGATCACAAAGATGGCTGCTCCCACAGCTGAGGCCAAGTTCCCTTAAGGAGCTTTAATGAGCAATGAGCAGGGACCTGACGCTACGCCCTCCCCTGCACCCATGGGGCTTGACAGGGGACCTCAGGCCGTGCCCCCCACCCAGTGGGACTTGAGAGGGGACCTCAAGGTGCACCCCCAGAGCTGGGTCAGGGAAACTCAGGCTGGCTATGCTCCCTGCCCAGTGGGGCTTGACGGGGAACCCGAGGCTGCATCCCCCCACCTGGTGGTGCTTAATGGGGGATCTCAGGACATAACATCCACCCCGCAGGGCTTGACAGGGGACCTCAAGGCACATCCCCTGCCCTGGTCTGGGGGACCTCAGGCCATGCCCCCCATCCTGGTGCTGGGCCAGGGGACCTACGCTACACCTCCTGCCTAGCCAGGCTTGACAAGGGCAGGATGGGTCTGGATCTAGCCCAGTGGGGAGGGGTGGCCAGGTCTGGGTCTCATGCGATTTTTGAGGAGCATGTGGGTGGGTGGGGACTTGACTCTGGGTCCCATGGTGCACCCCAGACTCTGACAGGAGGAAGGTTTTCATATACATTTTACTAATTTTCTTTCATCTCTGACACTTCTATTATAGAGAAAGGGCAAATAGCAATATTAAATTATTTCCTCTAATTAATCCTCTTTTAATTTGCACAAATTTCGTGCACTGGACCACTAGTTATTTTATGGGTGTTCTTTCATGTAGCTGCTTTTACAGCTGAAAACTGTTGTCAATGGTAATCAAGTCTGTTCTGAAGTAAGTGAGCCTGATCTAAAATTTTGAGCTTTCCTCTGTAACACACACTACACAAAAACAAATCTGCCTTTCCATTGCTAGTAAATTCTAGCTTTTGTCTTGTTTTAATTTTGCGAACTGTTTCTTTGGTGACTTTGAGATTAATACATTTGCCACACTTGGTGTAATATATATGCATGTCTCTTCCACAGAGAAGAAACAGGTCATTCGTATAAAAATCTGAAATTAAAATGGCAAAAGACATCTCAGTAACAACCCCAGAAGCTAAAGGAAGCAGGGCAATGCTTTCAAATGTATGTAGGAAAATTGCCTTTCAATCTATAATTCTATAGCCAGCCAAATTATTAATCATCTTGAGAGTAGAATAAAAACATTATCTGACATGTAAGGTCTCAATCCATTTTACCTTCCTTTATTTTTAAAAATATATTTTATTGATTTTTTAAAAATATATTTTATTGATTTTTTTTTTTTTAACAGAGAGGAAGAGAGAGGAACAGAGAGTCAGAAACATCAATGAGAGAGAATCATCGATCAGCTGCCTCTTGCATACCCCCTACTGGGGATGGGCCTGCAACCAAGGTACATGCCCTTGGCTGGAATTGAACCCGGGACCTTTCAGTCCGTAGGCTGACGCTCTATCCACTGAGCAAAACCAGTCTTGGCATCAGTCCATTTTACCTTCTAATGATCTTTTACTAAGAATCTATGATGATGTGTGTCACTAAAACAAGGCAGGCAGTAGTAGGAGCTAGAAAATTAGGGAAAAGGGGGAATAAAATGGGTATGAGGTTTGTTTTTGGAATAATGAAAATGTTCTAAAATTGATTTTGGTGATCACTGCAAAACTCAATATACTAAAAGTATTGCATTGTATGCTTTATATTGGGTGAGTCATATAGTATATATCTCAGTCAAGCTGTTATTAAAAAACAGGATTATAAAATAATGAAACTTTCACAAAAACATTTAAAAAATAAACTATTAGCATTGAAAAGCTAATGAACAACACAACTATAACAAAATAAATTGTTTTAAGCTAAAATTGCCCCCTTTCACCCAAAGAATTCTATTAGCATTTATTAGCTCAAGTAACCAAGTGAGAGCTGTTGGGTAAAATATTTCCTTAATTTTTCCTACTCCAAAGACATAGATTTGCTAAATACTATGATACTTGTATTAAGGAAAACCATTATTGGAGTCAGTTTGGAGAAGAGGAGAAAGAAATGGATAAGGAGTTTGGGGACCAGGGTTCAAGTCTGCACTCTGCCATTAACCAATTATATTTCTCTGGCTAAGTTCATGGAACTCTATGAATCTGTTTATCTGTAAAATAAAAACAGGGTTGGTCAAAGACCTTTACATAATATTCCAGCTCTAACAGTCTATGGCACTAATTATTTTAAAGAGTATCTATACCATTTTTGCAAGAAGAGCAAATAATATTTCTTGATCAAACTTTGTCTCTCCCAACTCCGTTTCAATGAGGGTGACAAATATATTTGGATTGGTCATAATGCAAAACCACTAAAAAGGTACCTAAGAGTGTGGCCTGAGTCTTCCAGATATACACCGTAGTCCTTTGCAATCTGATGGGTCAAATCTGAAAGAAGTGGAATCTTTATTGGTCCAAGTCCTCCTTGTTTTCGAGGGGTATTGATCCTGTAACAAACAGAACATTTACCTCTTAGAGTTAAGTAAATGGCATATATGAAAACAGCTCTTTTTCTCTGCATGTGCACACCCATGGACAAACGCCACACACCCATTCTTTCTCTAAAAAAGATAGGCTAATATGCATTCTATTTTCTTGCCCTTTTCCCCACTTAATATATTCATATCCTTTAAATACTAAATATGGAGCTACACATCACATTTTTAATGTATAAACATACCACATTTTACTAATCTCTACCGACATACATTTAAATTGCTTCAATTTTTTTCTCTCTTATAAACACTGCTGGGAACATCCTTGTGTTCTTTTTAAAAAAAATATATTTTATTGATTTTTTTACAGAGAGGAAGGGAGAGAGATAGAGAGTTAGAAACATCAATGAGAGAGAAACATCTATCAGCTGCCTCCTGCACGCCCCATACTGGGGATGTGCCCGCAACCAAGGTACATGCCCTTGAACAGAATCGAACCCAGGACCTTTCAATCCGCAGGCCGATGCTCTATCCACTGAGCCAAACCAGCTTCGGCACATCCTTGTACTCTTAACATTATACACTTGTCTGGTTAATTTCTAAAAGTAGAATTAATGCATAAAGAATAGACACTGTCATAAGCATAACCTTAGACTTGTGATCATCAGGCAATTCCTTGAGAGTCAGGCAAACAATGGGATATTTTAATATTCTGAGAGACAAAGAAATGCAGTCTACTTGCAGCAGTGAAGGAAGTTAGTTATAATCTCAGACACATAAGTTTTGAGATTTAAGTATTCTTTAAGTTGAAACTGGGGGATGTGGGCTGGTGCCCCAACTGGAAGACATTGACATAGCAGCCAGAAAACGGGGAAATAATGCTCCCCATGTCTGCAGCCCCAGTTCTGACATCCAAGTAGAAATCTCTGGTTGACATGAAACCTATCCAGCTGAGAATGCATACCCAAGAATTCCTTGGAAAGACAATCCCAAATTATTTGGGATGGCATAGATGTTTTCCCTTAGTGGATTTGTTTTAGTCATATGGAGATACAGAATTAACTATAGAAGTGATAAAGCAAATTAAACCCATAGTTTTAATATTCTTACATTGAGAAATAATTAGTACCTATTTGTATAATGAGTTATTTATAATGTTTAAGAGCATTTGGCATATTAGAATAACATATATACCTTCTGATTCCAATTTAAAATGTGTAAATTGAAATTTTATTCAGTTTACAAATATTAACGAAACAATTTAAAAGGACTTACGATGCACCACATCTATTTATTAGATTGCAAGAATTGCTTATATTTTTGGGATACTCAAGGAAAATAAAATAAAATACATAATTGCTTTAAAAAATACTTGAGAGTTAAGTAATACTTAAGGTAATATAAATTAAATTTAAGTTGTGGCTCCTGAACCAATTAAAATTTTAGTTTTATATACATATACATGCACATATAATTTATATGTACACATAATTGTAAATGGAGGAAAACTTGTTTTGAATTTGTTACTCTATGAATTTAATGTTAAGTTTTTTTATAGTGATAATTATTTTTTATATATATTTTATTGAGTTTTTACAGAGAGGAAGGGAGAGGGATAGAGAGTCAGAAACATCGATGAGAAAGAAACATCGATCAGCTGCCTCCTGCATCCCTCCTCCCCCACTGGAGATGTGCCTGCAACCAAGGTACATGCCCTTGACCGGAATCGAACCTTGGACCTTTCAGTCCGCAGGCCAACGCTCTATCCACTGAGCCAAACTGGTTTCGGCTAAAACAATGAACAGTCTTTATCATGCATAACATTTTGTGTAAAAAATTGTGGACATGATTAAGAACACATCAACACACACATTTCAGATTCTGAAACATGTTACCCAACTATTTTCCAGAAATGCTGAACCACCTGTGTGTTTGGGAATGCTGTTTCTTCCCACCTTTGAAACTTTAACTTGCAATTAATTAGGTGAAACAATTAATTAAAATATTTCTAAAATTAAAAATCATTGCTTCTGGAAAATTATAAAAGCTATTTTGAATTTGGCTTTATACTATACAACTGTATAACAGAGAAATGGTATTTTAAACATTTTCCCTCCCAGATGAAGGCTACCCAAAATTTGTCATAATAAAATAGTCATGCAACTCAATAGTTTTTGTTATGGACATCTTTTGCATTGAACTTTCCCCCTCAATTTTATTTTTATGTAACTTCATTGAAATAGTTTCACTCAGACAAATCTGAATTGTCTGATAAATAACTGTATTCCTATAATGTTAAGAGTTGTCTGCCAATAATTTAAAAGTAAATCCATTCTTTTTTCTACAAATGTAAATGTAAGATACTGACCAGGCCAAATGGGTAAACTGAGAATCGACAGAGCATGCCACCACTTCAGTGTTTATGGATCTGAATTCTTCAATTCTATCACCAAAGGCGATAATTTCAGTTGGACACACAAAAGTGCTGAAAGTAAAAAGAAAATATACTCAGTATTCTCAAAATACACATACGTATATGCGAGTTTGAAATGACTCAAGTCTTTACAAACACATTTAGTATATAAAAATGCACATTAAGAACAACTTTATATATGAATCCTCTCAATATTGAGTAGTCTAAAATGCTTTACAGCTTTCAAAGGATCTATACAAATCTGACATTTCATGATTTTTACATTCCTATACCAGCCTTATGAGCTAGATGTATCTATTTGGATTTTGGAAATGAGGAAATGCCCTCCCATCCCCTGTATTTTTTTATAAAGTCCCGTTGTCAGAAGGGTATTAATTTAGAGCACATGTGTCAAACACAAGGCCCGCGGGCCAAATCCAGCCTGCCAGGCCTTGCAATGTGGCCCGCACCGCACTGTCATCACTGCACTCCGCTGTCAGTTTATGACTGTTCAGTAAACCATTCGGCCCGCGATTTAGGCTGGATTTTAGATTTTGGCCCTTCTCTGATTGAGTTCGACACCCCTAATTTAGAGAATATTACCTTAGGGAATTGTTTTTCAAGCTGTGGTAGGAATTAAGTCAATTTACTGAGTTCCAATTAGCATTTTAAAACAGTGAAATAGAAAATATGAGAATATATCGTTCACAGTAAGGGTAAGTTATGAAACATGTATATACCAGTGCATGTACATATATGTGTGTATTCAGGAATAATACTAAAAATACTTAACAACCTTATTTCAAAACTAGAGGCCAAGTGTACGGATTCATGCACACTGAAAGGAAATTAATTAGAAAGTGGCTGGCGGGGCAGGGCTGGGTGAGACTGGGTCCCTTCCATGTTCCCTCCCTGGCTGGCCACACCTGGGGTGGCGCCAGGGCTCAAAGGGTGTCTGCGAAGTGAGCGAGGTCCCTCAGCCTGGTCTGTGGGGATCAGGCCAAAACTGGCAGTCTGACATTCCCCAAGGGGTCCTGGAGTGCAAGAGGGCACTCTGCAAAGTTACTGCCACTTAGCAGCTCCTATGTTGAGCATCTGCCCCTGGTGGTCAGTGCATGTATGTCATGCCTACGGGCCAATTGCTTAGCCTTTTATATATATATATATATATATATATATATATATATATATATATATATATGGATTGGCTTTAGTGCTGGAGATTTCGAAAAAGGATCAGGTAGGAGGAGCAACTTGGGGAAGGGGTTGAGAAAGTGGCTATTTACCCTCTGGTATGGAAGTTTTTCAGTATTCAGTATAGCATGGCTGTACTGGTGCATACAGACTGAATGTTACCGTTATGTATGTGTAAGTGTATTGGGCAGCAATTAAACATTTATTTCCTATTGTGTGTGATGGCCAAGAAAGTTAAAAAAAAAATGTAGATTTAGAAGCCAAGTTCCTACCACCCCCCAACATAGGCTTTTCAAATGTTTCAGTTGTTCAAGTGGAGGACTGTCATATGCAAGCAGAAAGTTCTAGACTATGTCCCTGGAACCTGGGCTATACTGTGTATTTTTAATATTTTCCACAATGTAGGTATGGTCAGGCCCTGCCTTCCTTCCTGTTATCCCAAGAAATGCTATTTAGAGACACATTTGCCCGACTTATTAGTGAAGACAGAGAAAAAGGTCTGGCAGAAAACTGAAGGATTGTTTGTGACTTTCATCCTTATGGACTGTGGCAAATGCCTGAGAATTCTTCCTTATCTAACCAGGCGCAGTCTGACTTTATACAGTAACAACAGAAAGAAGCTATCTTAGCCAGGAGACCATTGCTAACATCATGCATAATTAGCTATGTCTTATTCATTATGGAGTTTTAAATAACACTGGAGAGACAGCGTATTTGTCTGCTATGTTAGACTAATTTCAGAATTCAGATTTAATGTTTTATTTTACATACGTTTTAACTTTGGTTTTAGAACATGAATTTAGAAGGCCTATACTTTTTATATATTAAGACTTCAACTTCTGGTTTCTATTGGAAATTAGATTATACATTTCAGCTAGTCAAGCTTAATTTAAAAGGTTATGTATTATGTAGCTTCATGACTTGTATTAATCTCCATGTACTAATTTTTTTGAGAATCCTTCCCATTTGGATAGACTAGGTGTCAGCAAACTTTCAGCCACAGGCCAAATCTAGCCTATCTTATTTTTTGTAAAGAACCTATTTTTAAACCATTTTTAAAATATATATTTTTATTGATTTCAGAGAAGAGAGAGGGAGAGAGGACATCAATGATGGGAATCATTGATCAGCTGCCTCCTACACACCCTCTGCTGGGGATCGAGTCCTGACCTTGATTAATGATTGGTAATAACTGAGGTCTTACTAGCTGCTGTGTACATGTATTACTTACAAATCAAGCGGGTAGAAGAAAAAAACCAGGTATTTCCCGTGGTAATCAGTTAACTTGAGCTCCTTAAATTCTCCATTTATCACAGCGGTTCCTTCCCAATAAGGTGCTGGCTTGGAAACTAAGGAAGAAAAATAGAGGATGTTTTATAACACTGAGAAAACTGATGGGATGACAGGAGGAGAGCTTTAGGAAATTACTAAAAATCAAGGGTTCTAAACCTTTGGACCTCTTTAGCAGTCTGGTGAAGCTTACATACTTCTCAGAATAGTGTTATTGATTATATAAAATAAAATATACAGAATTACAAAGGAGAAAAATTATATTAAAATGAAATGATCAAAATTTGACAACAGACCCATATTGGTGATGTGGTAATACATGTTCCCTTATATTGAGACTTTAAAAATGCAAGATCTAGCAGTGATCTAATTAACTACCAAAAATAGTGAAGAGTGTAAATGTTTCAGGATACCTGTAACAGCCAACAACCACAATATGGCATGAAAATACCTGGGGGTCTATTGACAACAGGTACAAGCAAGTCCTACTGAAGCTAATGTGGTTTGTTGCTGATGTTTATAATGGAAAGTAATGCTCAATTTCAGTTGGAGGTTACTGACAATGCTTTTAATTCTATTCATGCTCACAGGACCCCCCTCCCCTACATCCCATCCCTGCACTACCCTCTACTGGATCCTTCACTATAGCCCCTCCAAGTTGAATAACTTAATATATTTCAGATAATTAGGTATGCCTTTCCCTAATGGCAGTCTTTCAGGTGTACTGATTTATTTTTTAAATTTTTTTAATTGATTTTTTACAGAGAGGAAGAGAGAGGGATAGAGAACTAGAAACGTCGATGAGAGAGAAACATCGACCAGCTGCCTCTTGCACACCTCCTACTGGGGATGTGCCCGCAACCAACGTACATGACCGGAATCGAACCTGGGACCTTTCAGTCCGCAGACCAACGCTCTATCCACTGAGCCAAACCGGTTTCAGCTCAGGTGTACTGATTTAAACATTTGGCCAGTTTCTCACATACTCACGGAGGACCTGTAGCCACACTCAAAGAGTAGGAAATTTGCAAATACATCAGGCCGGAAGTGCACAATCCCAGACCATGGGATTCTTTTCCTGGAGGGCTTTGAAAGAAGACACCCCCTGGAACAGGTTTCAAGTGACCTAATGCAAATTGAATAGTTGGTGCTGCTCTCTTGTAAGGGCATGCTGCAATTCTAGCCAACATGCTTTGAGAATATACCTTCTGTTACATTCAGATAACACTTGAACTTTCAGAACCATTACACATATGGAAGTCAATCCTTGCTTCCAAGTCTGACTATGGTTCCTAGAAAGTAAGGCTCATAATAGCCAGCATTTTTGGTCACTCTGAAAAGAGACATAAACTTAAGATGAATTTCTCTGTGAAGTGAATATATAGCATGTGATTACTTGTCTTGAGTCAGCAGCCTACCTCATATAAATATCCTGATCTGATTAGGTAAAGGCCAAGGGGGGGATTAAGTTGGTAGAAGGGTACTGAACTATACATGCTTTATATACATTACTGAAAATGTTACTCAATGGGGTTGGTTAACAGGATATGTTAAGTAAATTTGTGGTAGGAATAATAAATGACCTGTTATTCCTCAATGATGCTAGCATATGAGGACAACCAAGTCTGAGAAATAAATTTTGTTCTCAAAATTCTGAGTTTGACAATTTTGGGTTCTTAAGAATTACAAAGTTAATTCAAAGAAAAAAAACTGTCATCAATTTGTGGAGCAAAAAAAGAATGCAGTTAACTTTGCTACGATCTATAAATGGAATTCCCAAAGCAACCCCTTGTGTGTATTAAAATCTTGAATATAAATCATGCAACAGATTCCGGCAAATGCAAAGCAGTTTAAAGGATATTTAAACCTCCTCTTCCCATAACCCCATTAATTTAACTACTGTTAATGTTCTGATGTCTTTCCTTTAAACACAAATTTGGATCTTGTTGCACCCCTTTAAAAAAAACCAACAGTAAATCATTTGCAGTTTTCATGTCACTAAAAATTATTTTAAAGTATGACCTTAATAATATTCCACTTTATGAATAAAAGTCCTTGTATCTTTAATTCTAGATGAACCTACACGACACAGAGATGTAGCAAATATCTAACATGTGAAGACGTTCTCTGGTCAAGGGAAATCTATTACCACTGTTTTTTGCTTTTATGAGCAGACTTGGATGGGATTTGTTTCTTATGGGAAATATGCAATGCCTGACACAGTTCAAAAGATCTTCCCAGGTAAGTGAAACAAACGACACTTTGAAATACTGTGATTTTAAACGCGCAAGACTGGGACTCAAAGATTCTCCTGCTGGCCTTGACAAAATAAGCTGCCATGCGGTGAGAGGGCCTGAGAATAAAGAAATTGCAAGCAGCCGAAACCGGTTTGGCTCAATGGATAGAGCGTCGGCCTGCGGACTGGAAGGTCCCAGGTTCGATTCCGGGCAAGGGCATGTACCTTGGTTGCGGGCACATCCCCAGAGCGGGGTGTGCAGGTGGCAGCTGATCGATGATTCTCTCTCATCGATGTTTCTGACTCTCTATCCCTCTCTCTTCCTCTCTGTAAGAAACCAATAAAATATATTTAAAAAAAAGAAAAGAAAAAAAAGAAAAGAAACTGCAAGCAGCTGGTTCCTAGGAATTAAGCGTGGCACCAGGTCACAGCCAGGAAGAAAACAGGGACCCTGTCCTTAACCTCAAGAACTGAATTCTGCCAACCACCATGTGGGTTGGGAAGAGGATGCTGAGCTCCAGAAAGGAATGCAGCCCAGCCAACATCTTGACTGCACTTGGTTAAGATCCTGAGCAGAGAACCCAGCTAAAGCCTCCTGCGAAATAATACACGTTTAAAAAAAAAAAACACAACAGCGCGAGACTGGTTTCTTACAAACACAAAATCCAAGAGCAGTTAACTTTCATGTTTAAGAAGGCAAAACAGTTTTTCTCATTTATTTATTCCCACTCTGTGCTAAGTTATAACATCCCACTTAACACTGGGGATTGGTAACTGTGAAGCGCACTCTTTTCACTGAATATGGGCATAGAAATGGTGTAATTGAACCACAATACACATCTTCAGAATGCGGTAGGAAAAGCAGGTTACTTAAAAGCAAGCAAGGGGCAGTCTTTATCCTTTAGTCCCTGCCCACTTCTTTTTGGCTAATCTTAACACCTAGAGGCAGCAGGCGATAGCTTTCTCAGTATCTCAGCCTGACGTGTCCTTCCTGAAAGTGGCCATTACCTGTGTACACTGGACAGAAATGTAAATAATCAAAAGCCAAACGGGCAGGACACAAATTTGCCAGGAGGTTTATCATCAACCAAAACACATTACGTTGAACCTCCTTTCTCTTCCTTTCCTTACAAAGAGCCTTCAAAACACACCCTGTAAGAAGTTCTTCACTTCTAAGAGACACAAAGAATACCCATTTATTATAGGCTTTGGGGAAGGGCTTTTCATAGTCTTTATACGATGAAAACAAAGAAAAAGGTGACGTTTGCTCTCCTGAACATTTTGTTTAGCCAATTTTCTGTTTAACCAAACTTTCTATGAATCATTATTCAACTTAACCCAGTCTTCCCTGGACTAGGACTTGGAAATAGACGCGATCGGCTGCAGCCGCTTTGCAATGTTTGAGGAAGTGTTTCAGTTTGCACAACATCCTCCGATGCCTGCAAGCCCGGGACCTGGACCACCCTCTTTGCTTTTTCTGCGGCTTTTGGGGTAACCACTACTTACAAAATCTGATTAATGGAAACAATCCCTTTCTCACAGCAGGAACCCTCCATCCTTGCCCCGCTCCCAAAGAGCCAGGCCCGCCCGGGGACCAGAGTCAGGCCGGGGCCGGGGGGTGGGGGTGGGGGTGGGGAGCGCCGCCCCAGTCAGGCTCCCCGGCAGCCTAAGCAGGACACACGTGTCTCCCGGTCCTCCCAACTTCCCGCCTCCCTCAGCCACCGCTCACCCCCCCTCGGCGGGGCACCACCTACTCTTGGCTTTGCTGAGGTGCAGGGAGTGGTCGGCGGCCGACACTCGGGACGCCTCCCCCGGGTACACTTGTCCCCCCGCGTAGAAGTGGCATTCCTCTTCCCGGGTTCGGGGCCTCTCCTCCGCCTCCGAGCCCCGCAGGGTCTGGGCCAGCAGCAGGAACAGCAGCAGCGGCAGCAGCAGCAGCTTGAGGCTCCGGCTGGCGGCTGGAGTCTTCGCGGCTGGCGGCAACCCCGGCGCCTCCATGACCACGCGAGCGCAGACGCACGTTCTTTGGCGCGAGCGCTACTTCTCCCGCCGCCAGGCAGCGCCGATCGAGCGCTGGTCACGCCGCGAGCCTGCGCGGCCTCGCGAGAGCTGCCCCGCCCTCCCCCCGCCCCCTGCGCCCCCTCCCGGCGTTCCGCTCGCCAGATTCCAGGCTGCCCCCACTCCCATCGCAATCCCCTCACCACCCCCCCAACCCTGAGCCCTGCCACGTGGCCTGCTGGCCGCGGCCCGCTTTTGCGCCTGCGCCTTGGGGAAGACCTGTCTGGCGCGCAGCCCCTCAGCGAAAGCTGTTTGTGGAGAGGCCAGTGACTTGCCTAGCCTTAAGGTTCCGTCCTCTGTACGGTTCCCCTGCCATCTCTTCCCAAAAGCCTCCACACTGCCCACCATACCCCTTAACGAACTGAAACTAACCTGTCTGCCTCTGATCCGCATGCATTTTATGCTTGTAACAGCGTTTTCCTTGTAGTGATCCGTGAACAGTGCCATGGCTACCCCCGCTAGTTGCAGATCTTTCAAGTCCCGAGAAACTTGGGAGAAGAAAGGTCTGTCTAATCCAGTGGTCGGCAAATTATGGCTCGCGAACCAGATGTGGCTGGCGAGCCTTGGTTTGCCACTCTGCTAACTAATGAGTTTGCATGCCACTGGTCTAATCATTTATTCTCCAGCAAGCAAGGGCAGCCAGGCACTTAGGTGACCTAAGCCTGCCTCAAGCTATCTTCTGTTTTTCCCATCAAGACTTGAAAAATTCTGAGACTTTCTCCCAGGACATTATTGTTCCATTTGATGACAATTATCCTATCACATTATAGGGGCCAGAATCCCTTTATCCTCCTGGGAGCTCCTGTCTTATTTCTGAATCCCGCAGAAGGCTATCAGCCTGCCAGCTCCCTGGGATCCAAGTGGGTGTGGAATTCATCTTTGTCTCCCAGGCACCTATCCTTACACCTGCGACGGCGCTTCGAGGCAGACCAGACACCCGCCCTGTTCACACGTGTCCCTCCTGGCCCTGCCCGCTGTGCCCCGCCCTCACGGCCGCTGGCGCATGCGCCCTGGAGGCAGGCCAGAAGGCGCATGCCCAGTCCGCGGCCACCCGGAAGCCTAACCGGTGGGAGGCCCAGTGATGGCGTCTACTGTGCCGGGTCTCCGCTCCCCTGCCTTCCCTTCTGCCGGCTCTCAGCATTGTGTGAGGCCCGGCTTGTCCTTCTAGGCCCATCTCTTCCCAAAAGCGCCCGCCTTTGCTACTCGACTGTTGGCCTGCGGCCATACGGGAGCCTGGCCTGCCGCCATTACAGCAGGTGGGCCTGCCGCCATTACAGGAGCCGGTCCTGCCGCCATTATGGGAGCCGGGCCTGTCACGCTTGAGGCCATTACAGTAAGGTGACCAGACGTCCCGCTTTTCGCGGGACAGTTCCAATTTTTAACAATTTGTCAGGTGTCCCGTGGCGTTTTAAAAATGTCCTGATTTTTGGACCTTACAGGAGCCGGTCCTGCCGCCATTACGGGAGCCGGGCCTGCAACCATCACAGATGAGGGGTCTTCGCACGCAGCCTGTGTTACATCCTTCTCACCCTTCCCCACCCCGCGCCTAAAAGCCTCTCTGCACCACACCATCCTGCCTCCTCCCCAAAGGTGACATGAACCCTCTGCCCCTGAAATGCAGCCTTTTATACCTTTAACGTTTATTTTCCTTTTCCTTGCGCTGAGCAGGGTGAACAGTGCCCTGACTTCCCGCATTTCCTTAGCCCTTTTTAGTCCTGGGAAAACTGGAGAATAAAAGTCTAAACTGAGAAGCAGGATCTGAAGACCCTGTATTCTCTTCCAGCAGGAAAGGACCGTTTCCTGCTGGGAAGTCACAGCGTGGTGACCTCACCCTGTCTGCCTTAAGGTATGTCTTATGTTTTAAATCAGCACTGGGTGAGTTCCCAGAACCTACCTCTTCTCCCAGCTCAGTGTGGTTCCCTCTCTGACATTCCACCATTCCTCAATCTTTGCCTGGAATGGCAGGTGAGGCTGGGGCAGGGCAGGAGAGGTGAGACCCAGCCCAAACCCAATGGCGGGAGCCATTGGCAGTCTCTGTGTCCCCAGGACCCTCCCATCTTCCTGAGCCCTCGTCCTCCTTCCGAATCCCTCAGAAGCTCCCCTAACTGTCTGCCTTTTCTCCTTTAGATTATCAGCTACCTGGGGTGGAAGTCCATGTCAAACTCATCTGTTTCCCAAGGCCCCTCCTCATGGAAGTTGCTATTGTAAGTACTTGGCTTTGTAAACACCACCACCAGCCTGTCTGGGTTACAAGTGACTTTCACACGTTGTATCTTCATTCCTGTGACAACCCTTTGAGGCCCACAGGAACCTGCCCTTTCCAACTCACCCCCACCCCAGCCTGTCCATGATAGGTTTGCTTTGTGCTCCCTGACCCTGTCTCCTGTGGGAACAGGAAGGAAGATAGGAAGCCACCCCCCTTTTGTGAGAAGGGGAGAGCTGATCCTTACCCATCACGTTGTCTGGCAGCTCCTCCCTTTCCGGGGGCGTGTGGACTGCAGTCCTCTGCCTGGGGGGCTCTCGCCGCTCCGGTCCTGCTCTTTCTCTGACCCTCAGTTCCACATGCCAGGGAAACGGGGCTCTGGGGGTTCGGGACCGAGTGCGACGGGTTGGGCCCAGGCGTCTGCTCTGAGATCGGCTTCGGTGATCCATGGTGAATCCCCAGCCACGCAGCCTCAGTGGTTCTAGGCCCTGTGCTGGGCCTCTGAGTTTGGGAACTGGGAGAGGGAGTTGGGTAGAGAGTTCTCTCCTACCGACTGTGCTCTGGGCCGAGCTGAGGTGCTTAGTGGGCAGCAGGGGTGCCCACCAAGTGGACCCGGGAACCTCCTGCCACTGGAGAGGCCAGACAGACCAGCTCCCAGCGCCAGCCAACTGTGCGCCCCTGAGTTCCAGCGGAACCCTTGGGCAGCTGAGGTTCTGAGTGGCAGTTTGCTGTGAGTCCTTGTGTCCAATGGTGTTTCCCGAGGGCCTCCTCCTCAGGCAGGCATTGTGCTGTCACAGTGGCAGGCAGTCACAGGGAGCTGGGCAGGGGCACTGCCCCAATCACCCACCAGCCAGCTGGAGCCAGTTAGCCATGGGAATAGCATGCAGCCATCAGGCACCTAGGGGTGGTTCTCTATACAGAGTGCACCTGGGAAACATCTGGGGAGATGAAAACGCTCAGGTGTATGGAACCAGCCCCAGAAATGATGTACAAGTTCCGGGAGGGGTGGTCCCAAGTGTCCATGGTTCCCAAAGATGTGTGGGGTGAAAACCCACCCCTGATGGAGGTTAACAGCACAGGTTTGGGGTCAGCTGGTTGTAGTTCCAGTGTGAGTTCCGGGGCCCCTTGTCCCTGTGGCCTTGGGCAGGTATTGGAGCTCTCTGAGCCAGAGCCGCCTCTGTGATGGGTGACTGACGTCATACCTTCCCCTGTGACACTGAAAGGCTAATGTGTTGGTGATATAGTGTAAAACCTAACTGGGAATGTCGGCCAGACTGAGGGACTGACTTTGTTGCACCCGATGGGAGGAATGCTTTGTGCCTTCTGAGGCCAGATCATAAAAAGATGGTTTCTGTCTGTCTTGCAGGTAGATTACTTTTGTCCACACATTTTTTGAGATGAAATTCAGAAAACATGAATTATCCTTACAAAATGTATAATTCAGTGGTTTTTTGTGTAGTCATATTGTTCTGTTTTGTGCTCAATGCTGTCTAATGCCAGGCGTTTCTATCTCCTCCAAAAAGAAACCTCATGCAGACCAACAGTGAATTCCTCTTTCCCCAAGCCCCTGGCAAAGACCAATCTGCTTTCTTTATGTACGGACTAGAGGCCTGGTGCCCTTCAGCCTGGCCTGCACCCTCTCCCAGTCAGGAATACCAATGGGGATGTTGGACTGATGGTTTAGTGGGACTAAGCCATCAGTGGGACATCCTCAGCTCGGCCAGGGACGGGGAGAGGCTCCCACCACTGCCCCTGTGCTGGCCAGCAGTGAGCCCGGCTTCTGGCTGAGTGGCCCTCCCCCTGTGGGAGCACACTGACCACCAGCAGATGTTTCTGCATTGAGTGACTGCTCCCTGGTGGTCAGCGTGCACCATTTGGACATTTGTACATTAGCCTGCATTATGCAGGGTATATGCTGTAGATGAGTCCCCTAGAACCACAAGAAATGCAAAAAGTTCACTGTTACGTATTCTCAAATTGCCGCACCTAAAATCAGATTGCCCCCCCCCCCCGCCCTGTGGGGCGTGTGCTGCACCTTAGGAACCACTGGCCTTGGCACTTCCTCTCTGAGCTGCATTTCTGAATACATGCGCATATTCCATGGGGACTGTCATCTCTCCTCCCCTACCTCTCTGGGTTGTCATGAGGAGGTTCTGAGCTGATAAACCTAGAAATGTTTCATCAAGTAAGTGATGTCTAAATGGGATGGGATTGCTATTTTCCAGCCCACAGGTACCCTGGCGGGTAGCAGGTTCTGATTGGGGGCGGAGGGCATGATTATTCCCTGGGGCTGTAGCTATGGAAGCTTTGCAGAGGGTTCTACAGGCCTTGGAGGGGTGGGCTCTGGCCAGCAGCTCTGTATCAGTGGTTATCCTTGGAGGCACTGGTGGGCAGTGGGGTGTTAGGGGGGCACTAATGGTTAGGGAGGCCAAAGGGGGAGTAACTGTCAAACCTTCCCACTTGGCGCCATTCTTTAAATTGTAGTGTCTGTTCAGAGGCTGTACCTGCTCAGGGCAGGGCTCCAATCTCCTGGAGTGAGGTGGGGCCCAGTCATGGTGAGCCAGGCAGGCTAGGAGGGTGGGTTTAGCCATGCCCCCAGCGAGGTTCAGAGCACTCCCGCTGGGGAGATGGAGCTTCTGCTTTGGGGGGTCGGAAGGATCTGGCCCTGGGGGGCTACTCAGGCCTGCCTCCACCCAGGTCTGGAGTTGTAGGGAGGAGAGGTGTGCCCGGCCCCAGCAGAGGGGGCCTGACAGTGGTGGGCCAGGGCCCCAGGTGCCTCTGGGGCACTGAGCCATGGTTGCTGGCCTGTTATTGTTGTGGGCGGTGCTGGCGGGGGAAGAGATCAGAAGTCACAGGTGCGGGCTGCAGCTACCCCAGAGGGTGGGTCTTCTCCTGTCTGGTCAGCCTCCTTGTCTCCCTGGGGGTGCAGGGGCTGGTTGGGTGTCAGTCTGTCCTCTCAGATGTGTGAGGGCTGGGGTAGGGTGTCTGTGCACAGGGATTGGAAGAGCTCCCCGTGGCCGCTGGACTTCCTTCTTTGCAGTCTGGGCTCCTCTCAGACACTCTCCTCAAACCCGGGGGAATTTGGATGCAGCCGAGGGCTCCCTGCTGCACCCACATCCTCCTGCTGGTCTGTGAATATGCAAGTTGGTTGTTACTGTGACACAGTAACAGACAATTAGGATATTACCTCTTTATGTGTATAGATTTGCCTATTGTGGACATTTCATATAAGTGGAATCATACAATGTGTGTCCTATTGTAGCTGGTTTCTTTCACTTAAGTTAATGTTTGCAACATTCATTTATGTTGTAATATGTATTGGGACTTCTTTTTAATGTGAAAAATATAATACTATTTTAGCTACTATTATGTAGTTAAGTGGCGTTAAGTACATTCACATTATTGTGTCCTCCTCAGCATCATCTTTCCCCAGAAGTTTTCATATTTCCAAAATGAAATCAGTGCCTCTAAACAACTTCCCATTCTCCCCTCCTCCCTGCATGTGGAAACCGCCATTGTACTTTGTGTCGCTGAATTTTACTACCCTAGGTGCTCTTATAAGTAGAACCATACAATGTTTGTCCTTTTTTGCAACCCAGCCCTTGGAAGCACTTTGAGGTCCCTCGTCAAGCCCCGCTGGGTGGGGGCATGGCCTGAGGTCCCCTGTCAAGCAGGTAGATGCTGCCCCAGGTCCCCTGGCCCAGTGCGGGGATGGAGGGGCACATCCTGAGATCCTCTGTCAAGTCCCCCTGGATGGGGGGTGCAGTCAGAGGTTCCCTGGCCTGGAGGCAGGGTGGGGGGGCGTGGCCTCAGGTTTTAATTTGTTTCATGCGCCATCCATACAGTGGAGCATGTATTGTTGGTATCCCTGTGATAGGGTTCCTGAAAGTCTGTGTGTGTTTGTTGGATTAATGTTTGCTCCAAAATTGTGGAACCATGCAATAGGTTTCAGACCACATGAGGTGTTATATGTAAGGTTTACAAGGTGGTCCTGAATATTTAAACATGAATGGTTTTCCAGGTCAGGGTTAGAGATGATACTAGGTCTGATTACTGTTTTAGGGTATTGGTACATGTATGTGGTGGAGCTACTGGGTGAATCGGCGGTGTCTAGGACATTGCCAGTGATGAATTGGAAAGGAATAGGAAGGTTGGTCCAGGAGGTGATGGGGAATGGGCCATAAGAGTATGGATTGGTGGCAAGAGAATTGAATGAAGAAGCATAGGTTTGATATGTCTGCAGTAGGAAGGGTAGTTTGAATCCTGTGAATTGGGGGTTAGAGACACAGCCACCTGTAAGGTTATACAGGAGCGTAGTCCTGTTAAGGAGGAAGACTGGAAATTTGTAGTTTCTTCTTGACCATGAAACGTTTCTCCATGTGTAAGGGTCTCCATCAAGGGTGTAGAAGAGAGTGTCTCTGAGGCTATTGTATATAGTATTGTGTGTTACATTAGGAAGTTTCACAATGGGGAGTCTAGGGTATATGTTTTGAAAGTTGGACGATAGGGGTATGTTGTTGAGATTTGCAAGAATGCATGCTCTGTGTCTGGATGATGTAGTGTTACAGAGGTGAGATCCATTTTAGAAGTAGACAGGTTTGTCTTTAAGTGTGTATTGGATATGACTCCTGGGAAATGTGGTGTTGTGAGGTTTGTTTTCCAAAATCCCAACAATTCGGGTTGGGACATTTTTCATTGAATAGATTGATATTGTTTGACAGTGTGTGCCTGGAGGAGCCATAAGACTTGAGGAGGGATTTTTTTCTGTGGCATTGAAACAATGGAGAACAGTAAGAAGCTCAGCGTATGCTTCAATCATTAATTCTGTTTGCCTGTTGTGTTGGGTTTCTGAGGTGACACCAGGTGGATTGCTGTCCAGGAGACAGTTGTCTGGGTCACTCATGGCCCAGCACTCTGGAGGCAGGTCCCATGGGGGGCAGGCAGGGGTGCTCTTGCTCTTGAGGCACTGGTCACCCCAAAAGGAGCACCTGCAACCAGAAGTCCCCTTTATGTGCTAGGGACCCCTCCCCGGTCATTTCTACTCCCTGTCCCGGGCAGGGAGGGGTGGGCCTCAGTCCTCTCCAAATCTCCTTTAGCTCTCTACCCTCGTGCCCACCCCCACCCCATGCTCTGGTTTTGGGGTGGCCCCAGAATGGATCTGCCACCTCCTATTATTTGCTGGGAAGTCCAGTGGAGGAGAGGTGGCAGGTTCCCCCCACTGCACGGCTCCAGTCTCTCTGGACTGGGCTGCCCGGGACCCTCCCCAGTGTGGCCACACGCTCTGCTCCCTTCTTGTCCCCTCTTTTGTATTTGGGAAAATTGTGTTGTCATAAATCCTGAGATGAATGTTTAAAAAACAAACAAACAAAACAAAAACAAATTCATCTTTTATTTTCTGTGTAAATAAATTTTCTATGTTAGACTGGGTGCCATTCAGGATAAATGCAATGAAGTATATGCGAGCTATTTTACCAAATTTAGGGTTGTTATTAATTTGAAGTAAATGATTGTTGAAATTTTCAAATACAGGTGATGTAATGAGATCTGTAAGAACTTGTGGAATATGTGTGTATGGTCAGAAATTTTTTAATCTGAGGTTAAAAATTCCTGAGGGGTCAGAGCGCCCTCTAGTGGTGTTGTGAGGGTGCTGCAATAGTTGGTGACTCCTGAGGCATGATACAGGAGTCAGTGCAGAAGTTGCCAAAACTGGGAAAGTTGGGAAAGCCTGTGCGATAGTATTGACAATATGTAATACCATTTCCTGTGACTACATGAGTCTTGTTAAAATGTTTTGTCCTATTGAATCCTAGTGGAAGAATTGGGTTGTTAGTGGTGAAAAGAATGGATGTCTGTTGAGTATTGGCGTTACTGTGGATGTGGGGGAAGCATTTGAGGAGTCATCTGAGGGGTCATCCTCATCCTCACAGTTGTTTTCATCCTTGGACTCATAATCTTCAGAATCTGTTCCAGAAATGCACTAATCTTTCCATAAAGGGAATGACATTGAGATTCGCTCTTTGTATTCATGTCAGGTTTTCATGAGTAACCAAGGGATCTATGCTTTGAATGGGTTGAGAGTAAGAGGATTTGTTAGTGATTTCATATGTTGTAGTTGATGGCTCATAATGTTGGGTGTCTATGATTGATACAGATCTAGTGGTGAGAGCATCTTGAAACCATTGAAGTGGTATGCAGTTATTTAGTTGGGTGTGGTAGTGAGCTCTAAGGGTCGTTTGCTCAGAATTTAATGCAAGGGTTTAGGAAGTGAGTGCAGAAAGGTATGCAGGGCAGAGTTTATCGGTGCTATAATAGTGGATAGAGGTATGAAAATCAAAGTGTCCTATAGAGTATGAGAATAAAGAATTATTGTTTGTGACTATGTGTACAGGTGGGTACACACAATGTTTTTCCGATTTTTTCAGGATAGGTATGTGGGTAGGATGTGTAAGAAGGGTAAATGAAGGGATTGTCATTGTGGGAGTAGAGGGAGCAGAGGTAGGGTTAGAGGCAGAAGCAGTAATCACAGAGGTCTGGGCATTGGAGGTAGCAATAGAAGTGGCCATATTAGCAGAGGCAGCAGTCATAAGGGAGAGTGTAAAGACCAGCAGTAGCAGAGGAAATCCAGTTCCATGTCTCTCTGTTCTAGCTCCTGAATGATGCGCTGTGCTAACAGAGCGTGGTGGATTTCTTCTTGAGTGATGCTGGGTATGCATTCCCATGTTGGCGGCGCAAGGGGAACGGGTGGGGATGGATAGTGATTGGAGTGTAAAAGGCAATGAAGGGGGTGGCTAATGAGAGAGCTGGGATAGGATGTGGGTCTCTATTAGGAGAGTAGATGGCTACCTCCACCAATCGAGTAAAATGCTGTAGAGGTGGAGGTAATCAATAGCACTTTGCCCTGGGAGATAGTCAGCAAATGCTTCAATGTCATCCAGCAGGTTCTGGAGACTTTGTCTCAGGGGGCCTGTGAGGCCGGTCTGTATGTGTGCTGGATATTCAGAATAAGAGTCGGGTGGGGGTATCCAGGAGTCCCAAAGATCATTACATATCTGGGAGTGAAGTCTTATGCGATAATTGTCAAGAGCAATCCTAGGGTAAAAAGGAATTGTTGGGGCTGGGGCTGGTTCCACAGGAGGGTTAATTGGAAGTGGGGTGGAGGGAGGAGTAGGGGAAATGGGGGGTTGGTTTGGTATGGGTTGTGGGGGTCCTGGGGGTGCTGAGATTTCTTCTAGAAATGCATTTAGTTGTTGTTCCCAGGTTTCCAGTGTCTGATCACTGAAAAAGAGAGGGCTATTATTTGTGTAGGATGCAGAGGGTATGATTATAAAAAGCAGAGCAGGGTTTTTTAAGGCTTCTAGGGTCGCGTGGATGGTAGTGGTGGGCTCGGTGGTGTTGGTATTGTTACACGAGCGATACGGACACCACGTCCAATGGAGTGTCCATGGGGTTGCTAGGAGTGCTAGAAGGAGGAGGAGTCCAAAGAGGGAGATGCAGAGGATCCTCAAGCTCATTGTTGAGGAGGTATTTGAGGGTCAAAACTAGAACTAGTGTGGTAAGGATTGAGAAGGGACTGAGAGGAGGTATGGAGCAATATAGGAGTTTTTGAGTGAGCAGTTGGATCATGCCAGAGGGGTAGAGTTCTGTATTTTGGTTTGTTGTAGGTGTCCTAGACTGTTTGCAGTCCAGAAGAGCGATGATCCAGAGTGGGTGATCATTTCCTGTGGGGATAAGGAGCCGTCCTTAGTGGATTTAGTCAGGATTTTATAGGGTAATTTTTTCGTGATATTGGGGGGTGGTTTATGATCCACAAAGGGATAATTCAGAATGTGTGGCTGGAGTAACTCTTCTATTGGGGAGAGTCTATTTACCCTAGGCCTGGAGTTTAGTTGTAGACATGCTGTGTCTAGTAATTGTCCTAGTGTGTGAATGACCTGTCCATGAGTAGTATTTATATTTTGTATTTGAGGAGGCCATTGTGTCTTTCTATTTGTCCAGCCGCTTGTGGGTTATAAGGCAGGTGGAATTTCCAATCAATGTCTGAGTCTTGTGCTTGTTGTTGGATTGATGCTGCTGTGAAGTATGTGCCTTGGTCTGGTTCAGTGATTTGTGGGGGACCATAGAATGAGAACCATGTTGAGAGTGCTTTCATGGTGGTTTTTGCATTTGGATGTCTTGAGGTGTAAGCACAAAGCATTCCAGGTGTTGTGTCAACAACAGTGCATGCATGTTTATCTGCAAAGGGTACATGAAGTGGGCCAATAAAGTCAGTTTGTAAGACTTGATTAGGCACAAATGCTGTAGTCAGTCTGGGTAGTGTAATATTTACATGTGTGAGTGCCTCTGCATTGTTCACAGGACTTGATTGCTTGTTTAATGAGTTTGATGGGCGCCTTCCGGTTTCTTTTAAGGAACCAGTGGGCAAGAGAGGAGTGCCCTAAATATCCCAATGTTGTATGTATCTGCTGTGTAAATTGTGGTGTGAAGGTAAGATCTGTGCTTGGTGAGGATAATTTGTATTTGCCTCCTTCCTTTTTTTTTAAAAAAAAAAATATATTTTATTGATTTTTCACAGAGAGGAGGAGAGAGGGATAGAGAGTTAGAAACATCGATGAGAGAGAATTATCAATCAGCTGCCCCTTACACACCCCCTACTGGGATGTGCCCGCAACCAAGGTACATGCCCTTGACCGGAATCGAACCCGGGACCTTTCAATGCGCAGGCCGATGCTCTATCCACTGAGCCAAACCGGTCCCAGCTGCCTCCTTCCTTTTTTAATGTAAGTTTTTGAAGAGGGCCGATGGACCAGTCATTATTTTCATTTCTTACTAATTTTAGATTAATTGCTAATAATTTTGAATTGTCCGTGATGGTGATGTTATCCTTGGTATAATTCCTTTTGCTAATGTGTCTGCTATTGTGTTGTGCAGTGTTGTGGGTGTTTTGTGTTTAGCATGAGCATTGATATGTGTAATGTATATTTTAATTTGTTTGGTGAGGTGGTGGAGTTTTATCCAACCGTCTTGTGACCATAACTTTTGCCACTAATTAACAAGACTGTTGTCATTTGCCTGGCCATTCAGTGATTCCTTTACAAACTACCCATGAGTCGGAAAAGATGTAAATTTTGGAATGATTGTCAGTTGAGTCCTTCATGGCTAAATATGTAGCTGTATGTTCACCATGCTGAGCAGCTTTGGACTTAGCGGTCGCCCTTAGCGCCCTGGAGGTCACTGGGTTGAAGGCTGCTGCTCTCCATTCGTACTGGTCACTGGTTACAGAGGCTGATCCTTCTGTAAACCGGGCGTCTTTAAGCTTAGGGCTTTATTGTGGCCCTTCCACACCGATTGGATCAGGTGCTTGGACAAACTTGTTGGCACAGGTAGATGGTTCTACCTCAAGTTGGTTGACCTCCTGGGTGAGGAGGGCTGGCTCTCCTTAGCCAGAGGTTTCTTGTGTGAATGCACCACTTCCACGCGAGAGTCTTTTCTTCAATTTGGGAACCTGCCAATTCTTCAGCTGATATTCTGAGCCATGCCTTCAGGGCAATGTGCTGCGCAGGGTTATTGGGTTAAGTGTGGTCAGCGGCTCTACATGCAACAGTGCCACATACAGTGTCCAGATTAGCTTCTCAACATGAGAGAATCTGTGGTAAGAGTAAGGGAATCTCTGAGTCCAGAATCCAAAGGGATTAGCTTTTGTCTTCTGTTCCTCTTTTGTGTAGTCCCCAGCTGCCAAGTTTTGCCATGAAACTAATGTCTAGTACTATTTTTTCTCCTGGCTTGATACTTTGTAGGGATTAAAAGTGGTCCATGAAGTCCTTTAATGGTTTAAATGCTTCTTCCTGTTCTTGGGTCCATATGAAATCTACTGCCTTCCTGGTGACTTTGTATATGGGTTTTACAATGTCTGCTAGGTATGGTATGTGTTGTCCCCAGTACTTGAAAAGTTACGTTAATTGTTGGGTTTCTTTTTTGTTGTTTGGGGTTTTTAAGTTTAGTAATTTGTTTATTACTTTGTTTGGTATGTTTTACCTTCAGAGCTCTAAGGATGCCTGAAAATGTTGTTTTGGTGTCTTGGGGCTGGATTTTGTCAGGATTAATTGTCCAACCTAGTGATTGTAGGTGTGTTACTAGTGACTCTAGACCAGATTGTAGAATCTCTTTGTCATTGCTATAGAGTAGAATGTCACCTATGTATTGTATGATTGTGGGTTTGTATTTGTGGGGTCAATGTTAGCAAATAGGTTGTGTGCGATTTTGGGAGAGTTTTTGTATCCTTGTGGGAGTCTTTTGAATTGGTATTGTTTGCCTTGCCATGTAAATGTGGTAATGGGTCTGGAATTTTCTGCTATAGGTATTGCAGAGAACATGTCTGAGAGATCAATTGCTGCCATAACTCTAGGGATAATATAGATTCCTTCTTGTGCATCAGGCAGGAGCCATCTGTTTTTGGTGAGGAAGGCCTTTTTCAGGTTGCCATAGCCAGGGGTCCTCAAACTTTTTAAAGTGGGGGCCAGATCACGGTCCCTCAGAGAGCTGGAGGGCCGGATTATATGAACTACTAATTCCTACTGCAACACCTCGGCTGCGCTCACTGCCCAAAAAACCTGGCGGGCCGGATCAGACTCCTCTGCGGGCCGCATGTGGCCCGCGGGCCGTAGTTTGAAGACCCCTGCCATAGTCAGTTGTGATCCTGTATGTGTCGTTAGGCTTTTTTACAGGCCAGATTGGGCTATTATAAATGTGTCATCTTCTTGGTTCTATTATATCTTCTTCCAAAAAATTTTTTTAAAGTATATTTTATTGATTTTTTTTTTTACAGAGAGGAAGAGAGAGGGATAGAGAATTAGAAACATAAATGAGAGCGAATCATGGATCAGCTGCCTCTTGCACACCCCCTACTGGGGATGTGCCCATAACCAAGGTATATGCCCTTGTCTGGAATCGAACCCACAACCTTTCAGTTCGCAGGCTTACTACCCACTGAGCCAAACCGATTTTGACTCCAAAAGTTTAAGTGCTTTGATTACATCCTCATGTTCTCCTTTTGGAGGGCATTGAGGTGTGAATGAATTTGTATTTGGTTCTGGTAATGTCAATGGAGGTGTTTGTAGTGCAGTGAGGAAAGTTTTGATTTTATGTAGCCTGGGTGTGTGGGAAATGTGACAAAATAATGTTGGTAGGATGGCCATACCTAATATGTTTTGAACCTGGGGTGAGAGTAGGAATGGGATTGGGATTTGTTTGCCTTCGTATAGTATTTCTCCTCGTGTTGGCTTGGCTGGGTCACATTTCCTGTGACTCCTTCCATATGTACTGTAGGTGCTTTCTTTGGGTCTGTATTGAAATCTTTTTGTAAGCGGTGGGTTTCTTTTAGCAGGGAGACCTGCCAGCCATTTCCAATAAAAGGATTTTATATTGTAATGGATGCTTCCCAGGGAGATTTGGAGGGACATGTGGGGTCTGTTGTCATTTGTTGTGTTGAGTGATGTGTCTCTAACTAATGGGGTGTGGCTGGATATAGGCATTGTAGTTGGGATTTCTTCAGGGTCTGCAGTGTAGAAGTGATGTTCTGGCATCGGTGTCTGGTATGGCCCCCTATTGCCCAACTTGCTGTGGTCGCCGGGGGCCCCTCCAGCTTCCCTGATCCTGTCTGAAGGGGTTTTGACTATTTTGAAATGGTTGTTGTCTCCAATATCTGCCCTGAAGGGGTTTCTTTGATTTTGTGGTTGGGTTGGTGGGCTTCTGTTGAATGGGTTGTTATTACGTCTAAATGGGTTATTTCTAAATGTGTTGTTATTATCATCGTTATTACTTCTGAATTTATTATTGTCCTTGAAGAACGGATTGTTCCTCCTCCAATAATAAGCTTGTCCTTGTGTGTATTGGTCATTCTGCCTGTTTTGGTTGGTTTGGGGTGTTTGTAAGGGCTTAGAGGTCCTCGATACTGTTGCATGGGAAGGGAATATTTCTTTGATTCTTTTGCCGTGAAGGCGAATTTTTTTCTGCTAACAGATTCTGTTGCAGTTGGATTTTCCTTTTAATATCCTCTGCAGTGCTGGACCCTACGATAAGGTGGTGAAGCTGCATTTTGTAGCCATCTGGAGCATTTTTTGTTAGTACGTTGAGTATCCTTTCTACATCTGAACTTTCCCATGGTGAGCTCAGATGTGGTTTATAGAGGCTAGTTAGGATCACCAGTTCCCTTAATTGGGTCTGTACTGTAAGAGATTCCCAGTGTTCTGAAAACGGTCCTGAGACAGGCCCACTGTTGGGAATGCTCTTCTCCAAGCGTCTCCTATCCAGCTCCATGAGGACCTTACTGTATGTGAGTGTTGGTCTGCAGTTTCCCTTAGTGCTGTGTTTAATTTGGCTAATTCTGTTGCATCTCTCACTGCTCCGAGTTCATCTGCACTCAACATGGACGTGTGGCCTCAAAGTTCATATTTTTTTACAAGCCACTCTACGTCTGTTAATTCTCCTTTAATCATTAGTTTTCTAATTTCTGTTAGTTCCTGCCTTGAAAATGAGGTGACTTCTACTGTTTCCTCAGTCCCTTCATTTTTCCAATTTATTACCCTACTTTTTACTACTCTGGCTTGGTGGAGTATTTTGCAACTACCTTCAGTGCCAGTGATCTTCCCTTGTCAGTGTCCTCCTGCAGGGGATGGATGTCTGTAGTAATATTCCTCCTATCTCCTGTGGAGGCGCTCTTCCTATTATTGTTATCAGATTGTTAGGATCTACCGTATTTTTCGGACCATAAGACGCACCGGACCATAAGACGCACCAGTTTTTAGAGAAGGGAAATGAAGAAAAAAAGATTCTGAAACAAATAGTGTCCTAAAATATTTTATGTGCATTAAAACCCAACATCACAATCATAAACAGATGTAATCAACCCTGTAAAGTAAACAGCAGCATTTAGAACCATTTAGAACACATGTGTCAAACACAAGGCCCGCGGGCCAAATCCAGCCTGCCAGGCCTTGCAATGTGGCCCGCACCGCGCTGTCATCACTGCACTCCGCTGTCAGTTTATGACATTGTCAGTTTATGACTGTTCAGTAAACCGTTCGGCCCGCGATTTAGGCTGGATTTTAGATTTTGGCCCCTTCTCTGATTGAGTTCGACACCCCTAATTTAGAACCATATCAAATACAGTCAGCAAAAGACAAAATGTACTGTAAAACACAATAACGAGAGACTTCAATAATAAATTAGAATAAAGTTGAAGATTTATGGTAAAGGTTCTGCTGAGATCTACAGTACGCCTACCCAGTAGTCAAGCACGGCAACAGAGGGCAGAGAGGAATGATTGGGGGAATAGACGCGGCATTCTTCCGGGCACGGAGTACGGGCCAGCAAGGGGTACAGGCGATGATTACGGTTTGGATTACGCAGTTACCGTACACCGCACCTGGGCTGACATGGAGATATGGCTGCAGCCAGGGCATGGAGGCTGACTACCATACATGGGAACTCCTCTACCACTCGGGGTTTACAGAGCGGGGCAGACACTCTGGGCACGGAGGAATGGACAGTGGCTGCAGCAAGCACACAGAGCCGGGCAAGCACACAGAGACCACACAGAGCCGGGCAAGTTAAAAAACTTTTTTTTAAAAGTATATGTGTAGGCTATATTTGGACCATAAGACGCAGGGACTTTTCCCCCCCATTTCTGGGGGGAAAAAAGTGCGTCTTATGGTCTGAAAAATACGGTACATTGTTTTGGTTGAGGCCTGAGGCTGTCTGGATTTTATATTTGTCCCCCAGGCCTTCCTCTACCATTCTCCATTTGCTTTATGATGGTATGTTAGGCTTATTAGGGTTATTTCTTTTGAAAAGCTTGTTAAACCAGTTTTTATCTTTTTCTGCATGGTGTTGAGTGAGATGGAGTCTTGGTCCGTACCTACCAAAGGGACAGAATCCTTGTGTATGCAGTGTGTTCCTATTGCAGTATGTGGTTTCTAGATGGAGAGTTGTTAGTTTTTGTTTGTTTTTAGAAAATTAGAGTTTTAGCTAGCTTGTTCAACATTTTGTTCATAAGTTTGACTCTGCTGTGAATTTATTCTTGAAAAAGCTTCATTTTCCTTTCCTTTAGGTTCCCTTAATTTAATTCCTTGAATTTGAAGAGGAGTTTCTATTTTGGACAACCTAGGTGACCCGGTTATGCTCCGGTGTCCAGTCTCCGGATTGGGAATAGGTCGGTTGGTCTAATCCGCCAACTGGGCTCCGCTGGGACAGAGAGGCTGCTGGGACCCTCCAGCATTCCCTTCAGGAGACAGCCCCTCCTGGGCATGCCTCATGGTGGACGGCCACTGACCCGTGTCCTCAGAGCCTAGTTTGCTTTTGGTGGGTGCCAGATTCATCCCCTTTACACTCGGTGGTTGTTTCCTTAATACACCGACCGAAACCTGAGTGTTTTTGGTAAATTTAAATACTTATTCCCCTGGGCTGCAGAGAAATTTGTTTTGAAATTTTGCCAATTACGCCAATTGTCCCAATTATGCCCCAATTAATTAATTATCTGTGTAGACAGATATGCTTCAGGGCTCTGAAACATTTCCTCCAACCATTTCATCTCATCAGTGGATCTCTGCAGCTCCTCCTGCTGGATCTGCTCTTCCTCTCACAGGAAGATGCCTGCAACCTCCCAGCCATGGCCCAGGCATGTACAGGCGGCCAAGGAGGAGGCAGCAGGCACTATCTGAGCAGAGGGAACTGTAGAGTTGCACCTTCTACCACTTTCTTCAATGTTTCTTTTTCTAAATCTTTGTCTAGTACTTCCCTGTCACTGTGTTCCTTAATTGTAGGTTACCGTTATTTGCATCTTTGGCTTCATCTAGTGCTTCCTTAGCTTTTTCTGTAGATAGGATTATTCCCCCTTGTTTCTCTGACAGTCTTTCCTTTTTTTTTTTTGTTAGTCTTTCCATTTTAATTCACCATGATTTGAGAAAAGGATGTGCAAATCTCCTCTGCAGGTGTGATCTTCTAGGTTCCCTGACAATTTCAGAAAGGAAAATCTTTTCTTCCAGATATTTCATTTCAGCATTTTCTGCTAACTTTTGTTTTTCTTCTTGCTCTTGTTTAGCTTGTAGTTTAGCTTCCATTTTATTTTGCTTTCTTTATTACTTCTTGCAAAGTAATCTTCCTTGAAAATTGTTAGCAGACCTATGTAGTTTACCTTTGTTGAGGGGTCTCCATAAGCTGTTTAGCCGGTTCAGTGCTGCCAAGCACAGCAGACATTGATCATTCAATGCTCTGTGCCCTGTTCTTCTCATCTGAATATTTAGTACTTGTCCTGTAACTTCCAACTATTTATGTCATTAAGTGTTGCATCAGTAGGGAAGCCTTTAAAAATATTTTTTCCTTTTTTAAAAAATAATATTTTTTAAATAATATATATTATTTAAATTATTTTAAAAAAAATATATATTATTGATTTTATACAGAGAGGAAGGGAGATAGAGAGTTAGAAACATCGATGATAGAGAGTCATCGATCAGCTGCCTCTTGCACACCCCCTACTGGGGATATGCCCGGAACCAAGGTACATGCCCTTGACTGGAATCGAACCCGGGACCCTTCAGTCCCCAAGCCGACACTCTATCCATTGAGCCAAACCAGTACCGGCTTTCTTTTTTCTTAAACAGATCCTTTTACATCATGTTTATAATCACCAATAACTTCAGGAAGGGTTTGTCTGGAGATGTGTGGAGTTTAGTTTTATCTTCACTTATTTCCATGAGTTCTGCCTTTGGTTTGTTCAATGCTTCTACTGTTACAGTAAAGGCTGTTATATGGTCTAAACCAATGTTTCCCAAACTTCTGACATATGTGTACCCCTTCTATAATTTTCGTAACGTTGAGTACCCCTCGTACTCATGAGAATGTAGAATTAGGCGCAGCTAAGCACGGTGCAGTGCATATCCCCACCAAACTCCGGTGCAACGCGTACCTCCAACAAACTCTTCTCATAGCCTGAGGGTATGCATACCACACTTTGGGTACTAAACCAATTGTTCTCAACCTATTTAAGGCCTTGACCCTTTAATACAGCTCCTCATGTTGTGGTGACCCCCAGCCATAAAATTACTTTTGTTGCTACTTCATAACTGTAACTTTGTTAGTTATGAATCTTAATGTAAATATCTGAGTTTTCTGATGGTCTTAGGCGACCCTGCCAGCAGTTCTCAACCCCAGGCTCCAGCATTGCTCTCCTGGGACCCAGTACATCTGCCAGATGCAGCCCATTTTGGCACAGGACCCTTGTATATATTTTTATTGCAGTGTTAGAGTCAATTTCTCAGCACACCTCTCACCTGCTTCTTTTTTCAACTTGTTTTTGAAGTAACCTTGTGAGAAGAAGACAATGGCAGCAATTTTGTTTTCCATCTTTTCTGCCGCTCTGGAGCCATAGGCTCAGTGGCTGTTTCTGGGCAGGGGCCCGAGGGTGCTGCCTCAGGGGCCAGTGCCCGGCAGCAGGAAGGACAGTGAACCCAGCCCAGCTCATGAGCTCCCACCTTCACATTTCCAGTGTTTAATGAAAGCTGCTAGCACACTAGCCCTGTTCCAGCTGAGAAGTGACCGTGTGTCACCACCTCCTCCTTTGTTGGCTCTCAGATGGTCCAGAGTGGACGGCCTCCTGCGGTCCTTGCTAAGATGGCCCAAGTTTGCTTTCCTTTGCATTCCGATGGGGATTTGTTGACTGTGTCTGCTATGGTGTGATTGCTGAGCTTGCCTTCAGGGGCATAAAGAGAAAGTTCTGTTTTCATATATACAAAGTGGCTTAGGTTTCTGTTCTTCCTATGTATGGGAAGCAATCTCAGGAAGTTTTCATAGTTTTATGGTTGCTCTTAAAGAACCTATCCTGGGATCACTTCCAAGAAATTAGAAACCCAATCTAGAGGAGTCATATAACCCCACTCCTGAATATTGAACATTTTCTCCTTTCAGTTGATACCCACTGTTTATAGGCCCTGTGTCAACAGGTGAAGTATTTAATCTTAGTTTCTCTCTGAGCCTATCTTCTTTGGTATATGGAGATATTTCATGACCCTCACTACGTATGAGATGAAATGAGATGATAAATATGAAGCTTTAGTAGCATTCTGGAGCTGAAACTCCTGTCTACATAAGAGACATCCAAACCTGTGAAGAATTTTTGTGAATTAATGTAACCCAAAACTGTCCATAGTTGCCAGGAAGCAAAATCTCAATGAACTGAGATAATACTCCAGAACATGTCAGTTTTGTACCTTAATTTTTTTTAAAAAAATATATTTTCCATTAATATATAATTTTTATATGTATAAAATTTTTTAAAATATAATTTTATTGATTTTTTTTTACAGAGAGGAAGGTAGAGGGATAGATAGTTAGAAACAATGATGAGAGAGATACATAGATTAGCTGCCTCCTGCACACCCCCTACTGGGATGTGCCTGCAACCAAGGTACATGCCCTTGACCAGAATTGTATCTGGGACCCTTTAGTCTTCAGGCTGAGGGTCTATCCAATGAGACACACCGGTTAGGGCTGTACATTATTTTATTACACCTTATAGTCAGAAGAGGAGACAGTTGTAGGTTACATGAAATCTATTGGTGATAGGTAGGGAGGTAGGAGAAATAAAGCGCGCAAACATCTGGGATAAAAAGTGAAATGGTAGACATAAACTTCCTTTACACAGGTTGGTATAGGATGGTTAACAGTTAACTGAATAACATTGAGAGAATTGTGGTCTCTGTAGAGTGGTTCCTATGCTTTGAGGGTGTGTAAAACGGAAAAGTACTTTGAAATTCCAATGCTATGTTATCATAGCTGTAAAAACAGACTCAGTTGAGGTAAAGATTGACCTTTGTCAGGGGAAATACTGGCCTAGGACATGACTACTCACCATTAACTGCTCTTAAAGACATTTTCATTCCAGACATTCCTCTGTGGTGGCTTTAGGTCCCTGCGTTTGCAAGTCCGCCATGCAGGCCCTCCCTGAGCTAGTCAGGTTAGCATGTGCCTCCTTTTTGTCCACGTGGCACAGCCGCCTTCCCTGTAGGATTGGGGTCTTGAACCAAGTCAGAGAAGCACCGCACACTTCATAAATATAACTGGACAGCATGAGTGAAAATGGAAGTGGTGAAAAACAGAGAAAGAGGATTTCTGGAGTGAAGTGGAGAAAAGAGGAGAGAATATGCGGGAAGAGGAGATGGGGAAGAATGCCAGGAAGCTGTGAGGGGGCAAAGTGGGGAAAAGCCAGTGACTTTTCTCATCTGGGAGAAGGCAGACCTTCCACCTCTGGGCCTGCTTTCATTTCTCTCTAGCCCTCCACCTTGTTCTTAGAATTTATATATTGGAATTTCTTATGTATGATGATCCTGCAATTTCAAGGCTATTTAGCCCTGGGCTTTTCTGAGTCAGGCTGTTTTGTATATTTAAAAGCCACATGAAAAGTCTTGGTATTTGTAGGCTGTGGATGTCACTGCAGCTTGAGGCACCCAGTCAAAGTAGGTCTGTCATTGTGGGGAGCCTTCATGTTGTGCACAGGCGCCTCCATGACCACAGACACATTCTTTTGTGTGAGCTGTACTGCTGCCACCAGGCACCTACAGTGGTGCGCTAGACCCCCCCCCCCCCCCCCCCCCGCCCATGCTCTACCTGGGAAGAGATGCCCTGTTCTCCCCCTTTGCCCCCTCCCCAGTCCCAGCTCCCAGAGGTCTGTTCTCTGGATTCCAGGCTGACAGACTCCCACTGCAACCTCTGCAAACCCCCCTCCACAACCCTAAGCCCTGCCACGTGACTTGCTGGCCGCTGCCCACTTTTGCGCCTGCGCCTTGAGGAGGACCGGCCTGGCGTTCAGCCCAACCTTAGAGAAAGCTGTTTGTGGAGAGGCCAGTGACTGGCCTGGCCTTAAGGCTTCATCCTCTGCATGGTTCCCCGGCCATCTCTTCCCCAAAGCCTCCACACCGCCCACCATACCCCTTAAGGAACTGTCACTAACCTGTCTGCCTCTGATCCGCCTGCATTTTATGCTTGTAACAGCGTTTTCCTTGAAGTGAGTGATCTGTGTGAACAGTGCCATGACTACCTGGCTAGTTGCAGATCTTTCAAGTCCCGAGAAACTTGGGAGAAGAAAGGTCTGTCTAATCCAGTGGTGGGCAAATTATGGCTCGAGAACCACATGCGGCTCTGGAGACGTGTTTGCCGCTCTGTTGACTAATGAGTTTGCCGACCACTGGTCTAATCATTTATTCTCCAGCAAGCAAGGGCAGCCAGGCACTTAGGTCACCTAAGCCTGTCTCAAGGTATCTTTTCTTCTTCTATTTTTCTTACCAAGACTTGAAAAGTTCCCAGAAAACCAGACTTCCTCCCAGCAAATCATTCCATGTGATGCCAATTATGCCATCCCATTGTAGGGGCCAGAATCCCTTTATCCTCCTGGGAGCTCTTGTCTTATTTCTGAGTCCCGCAGAAGGCTATCAGCCTGCCAGCTGGCTGCGATCTAAGTGGGTGTGGAATTCATCTGTGTTTCCCGGCACCTGTGCACGCATGTGCCACTGTGAGCACCTGGTTTTATAGGCAACGCCCAATTCTCCCCTCTGCTGGCTCAGTTTCAAGCTGTTTTCACGCATTCTATCCTTACACCTGCGACAGCCTTTCGAGGCAGACAGGACACCCGCCCTGTTCACACGTGTCCCTCCTGGCCCCGCCCGCTGTGCCCCGCCCTCACGGCCGCTGGCGCATGCGCCCTGGGGGCAGGCCAGAAGGCGCATGCCCAGTCCGCGGCCACAGGGAAGCATAACCGGTGGGAGGCCCAGTGATGGCGTCCACTGTGCCGGGTTCCCGCTCCCCTGCCCTCCCTTCTGCCGGCTCTCAGCATTGTGTGAGGCCCGGCTTGTCCTTCTAGGCCCATCTCTTCGCAAAAGCGCCCGCCTTTGCTACTCGACTGTTGGCCTGCGGCCATACGGGAGCCTGGCCTGCCGCCATTACAGCAGGTGGGCCTGCCGCCATTACAGGAGCGGGGCCTGCCGCCATTATGGGAGCCGGGCCTGTCACGTTTGTGGCCATTACAGTAAGGTGACCAGACGTCCCGCTTTTGGCGGGACAGTCCCATTTTTTAATAATTTGTCAGGCGTCCCGTGGCGTTTTAAAAAAGTCTTGATTTTTGGACATTTCCATTACAGGAGCCGGTCCTGCCGCCATCACAGATGAGGGGTCTTCGCACGCAGCCTGTGTTACATCCTTCTCACCTTTCCCCACCCCGCGCCTAAAAGCCTCTCTGCACCACACCATCCTGCCTCCTCCCCAAAGGTGACATGAACCCTCTGCCCCTGAAATGCAGCCTTCTATACCATTAACGTTTTTTTTTCCTTTTCCTTGCGCTGAGCAGGGTGAACAGGGCCCTGACTTCCCGCATTTCCTTAGCTCTTTTTAGTCCTGGGAAAACTGGAGAATAAAAGTCTAACCTGAGAAGCAGGATCTGAAGACCCTGTATTCTCTTCCAGCAGGAAAGGACCGTTTCCTGCTGGGAAGTCACAGCTTGGTGACCTCACCCTGTCTGCCTTAAGGTATGTCTTATGTTTTAAATCAGCACTGGGTGAGTTCCCAGAACCTACCTCTTCTCCCAGCTCAGTGTGGTTCCCTCTCTGACAATCGCCATTCCTCAATCTTTGGCTGGAATGGCAGGTGAGGCTGGGGCAGGGCAGGAGAGGTGAGACCCAGCCCACACCCAATGGCGGGAGCCATTGGCAGTCTCTGTGTCCCCAGGACCCTCCCATCTTCCTAAGCCCTCATCCTCCTTCCGAATCCCTCAGAAGCTCCCCTAACTGTCTGCCTTTTCTCCTTTAGACTGTCAGCTACCTGGGGTGGAAGTCCATGTCAAACTCATCTGTTTCCCAAGGCTCCTCCTCATGGAAGTTGCTATTGTAAGTACTTGGCTTTGTAAACACCACCACCAGCCTGTCTGGGTTACAAGTGACTTTCACACATTGTAGCTTGGCTCCTGTGACAGCCCTTTGAGGCCCACAGGAACCTGCCCTTTCCAACTCACCCCCACCCCAGCCTGTCCATGATAGGTTTGCTTTGTGCTCCCTGACCCTGTCTTCTGTGGGAACAGGAAGAAAGATAGGAAGCCACCCCCCTTCTGTGAGAAGGGGAGAGCTGGTCCTTACCCATCACGTTGTCTGGCAGCTCCTCCCTTTCCGGGGGCGTGTGGACTGCAGTCCTCTGCCTGGGGGGCTCTTGCCGCTCCGGTCCTGCTCTTTCTCTGACCCTCAGTTCCACATGCCAGGGGAACGGGGCTCTGGGGGTTCGGGACCGAGTGCGATGGGTTGGGCCCAGGCGTCTGCTGTGAGATCGGCTTCGGTGATCCATGGTGAATCCCCAGCCATGCAGCCTCAGTGGTTCTAGGCCCTGTGCTGGGCCTCTGAGTTTGGGAACTGGGAGAGGGAGTTGGGTAGAGAGTTCTCTCCTACCGACTGTGCTCTGGGCCGAGCTGAGGTGCCCAGTCGGCAGCAGGGGTGCCCACCAAGTGGACCCGGGACTTCCTGCCACTGGAGAGGCCAGACAGGCCAGCTCCCAGCGCCAGCCAACTGTGCGCCCCTGAGTTCCAGTGGAATCCTTGGGCAGCTGAGGTTCTGAGTGGCAGTTTGCTGTGAGTCCTTGTGTCCAATGGTGTTTCCCGAGGGCCTCCTCCTCAGGCAGGCATTGTGCTGTCACAGTGGCAGGCAGTCACAGGGAGCTGGGCAGGGGCACTGCCCCAATCACCCACCAGCCAGCTGGAGCCAGTTAGCCATGGGAATAGCATGCAGCCATCAGGCACCTAGGGGTGGTTCTCTATACAGAGTGCACCTGGGAAACATCTGGGGAGATGAAAACGCTCAGGTGTATGGAACCAGCCCCAGAAATGATGTACAAGTTCCGGGAGGGGTGGTCCCAAGTGTCCATGGTTCCCAAAGATGTGTGGGGTGAAAACCCACCCCTGATGGAGGTTAACAGCACAGGTTTGGGGTCAGCTGGTTGTAGTTCCAGTGTGAGTTCCGGGGCCCCTTGTCCCTGTGGCCTTGGGCAGGTATTGGAGCTCTCTGAGCCCGAGCCTCCTCTGTGATGGGTGACTGACGTCATACCTTCCCCTGTGACACTGAGAGGCTAATGTGTTGGTGATATAGTGTAAAACCTAACTGGGAATGTGGGCCGACTGAGGGACTGACGTTGTTGCACCCGATGGGAGGAATGCTTTGTGCCTTCTGAGGCCAGATCATAAAAAGATGGTTTCTGTCTGTCTTGCAGGTAGATTACTTTTGTCCACACATTTTTTGAGATGAAATTCAGAAAACATGATTTATCCTTACAAAATGTATAATTCAGTGGTTGTTGGGGTAGTCATATTGTTCTGTTTTGTGCTCACTGCTGTCTAATGCCAGACGTTTCTATCTCCTCCAAAGAGAAACCTCATGCAGACCAACAGTGAATTCCTCTTTCCCCAAGCCCCTGGCAAAGACCAATCTGCTTTCTTTATGTACGGACTAGAGGTCCGGTGCCCTTCAGCCTGGCCTGCACTCTCTCCCAGCCTCGGGATGTTGGACTGATGGTTTAGTGGGACTAAGCCATCAGTGGGACATCCTCAGCTCTGCCAGGGACGGGGAGAGGATCCCACCACTGCCCCTGTGCTGGCCAGCAGTGAGCCCGGCTTCTGGCTGAGTGGCCCTCCCCCAGTGGGAGCACACTGACCCCCAGGGAGGGCAGTTTCTGCGTTGACTGACTGCCCCCTGTTGGTCAGTTTTTATCATAGTGACCTGTCATTCCTCCATTTGGTTATTTATATATTATCCTCCATTATGCAGGATATATGCTGCAGATGAGTCTCCTAGAACCATAAGAAATTAAAAAAGTTCACTGTTAACTCATTCTCAAATTGCCCCACTTAAAATCCATTTGCACCCCTGTGGGGCGTGTGCTGTACCTTGGGATCCCCTGGGCTTGACACCTCCTCTCTGAGCTGCATTTCTGAATACATAGGCATATTCCATGGGAACTGTCATCTCTCCTCCCCTACCTCTCTGGGTTGTCATGAGGAGGTTCTGAGCTGATAAACCTAGAAATGTTTCATCAAGTAAGCAATGTCTAAATGGGATGGGATTGCTATTTTCCAGCCCACAGGTACCCTGGCGGGTAGCAGGTTCTGATTGGGGGCGGAGGGCATGATTATTCCCTGGGGCTGTAGCTATGGAAGCTTTGCAGAGGGTTCTACAGGCCTTGGAGGGGTGGGCTCTGGCCAGCAGCCCTGTATCAGAGGTTATGCTTGGAGGCACTGGTGGGGGGTGGAGTGTTGGGGGGCACTAAGAGGGTGGCAAGGCCAAAGGGGGAGTAACTGCATACCTTCGACTTGGCGCCATTCTTTAAATTGTATGCAGCTGTTTTGGAGCTGTACCTGCTCAGGGCAGGGCTCCAATCTCCTGCAGCGCAGTGGTGTCTTAGCCATGACGAACCAGGCAGGCTAGGAGGGCGGGTATAGCGATGCCCCCATGGATGTTCAGAGCGCTTGCGCTGTGGAGATGGAACTGCTGTGTTGGGTGGGGGAAGGTCTTACCCTGGGGGGCCTCTCAGACCTGCCTCCCCCTGGGTCTGGAGTTGTAGGGAGGAGATGCATGCTTGTCCCCAGCAGGGGGGGCCTGGCAACATTCGGCCAGGGGCCCCAGATGCTTCTGGGGCACTGACGGGTGGTCACTGGCTTGCTATTGTTGTGGGCGGGGGAAGAGATTGGGTCAGAGGTGTGGGCTGCAGATATCCCCAAGGGTGAGTCTTCTCCCTTCTGGTCAGCCTCCTCTTCCTCCTGGGAGTACGGGGTCTGCGGTAGGATGTCCATCTGTCCTCCTGGAGGTACGGGGCTGGGGTAGGGTGTCTGTGCATAGGGATTGGAAGAGCTCCCCATGGCCACTGTATGCCACTTCTTTGTAGTCAGATACTCTCCTCAGACTCCCTGGAACTTGGTTACAGCTGCCCGCCACCTGCTGTGCACACATCCTCCTGCTGGCCTGTGAATATGCAAATTGGTCATTACTGGGACACCCTAATGGGCAATTAGCATATTACCTCTTTTTATGTATAGATTTGTCTATTGTGGACATTTCATATAAATGGAATAATACAATGTGTGTCTTATTGTATCTGGCTTCTTTCATTTAACTATAATGTTTGCAAAGTTCATTATGTTGTAGTATATATTGGGACTTCATTCTTTTTATTGTGAAAATATACATAATACTATTTTAGCCATTGTGAAGTATGTAGTTAAGTGGCATTAAGTACATTCATATTAATGTGCACTTATCAGCATCATCTTTCCACAGATTTTTTCATCTTTTGTAAAAAAAACTATTGCCTCTAAACAATTAACTCCCCATTCACCCCTCCTCTCTACCCGTGAAAACCACCATTGTACTTTTTTGTCTCTGAATTTTACTACTCTGGGTGCTCTTATAAGTAGAATCATACAATGTTTGTCCTTTTGTGTATGTGTTCTTCCACATAAGTTTAAAGGTTTGTTTGTTTTTTTGGGTTGTTCTTTTAAAAGGAAACATTATTTTTAAATGTGTATATTCTTTATTGATTTTAGAGAGGAAGGGAGAGGGAGAGAGAGAGAAACATCAGTGATGAGAGAGAATCATAGATGAGCTGTCTCCTGCACGACCCATACTGGGGATCCAGCCTGTAATCCAGGCGCATGCCTTTGGCCAGTATTGAACCTGGGACCTTTCAGGCCACAGGCTGGTACTGTATCTACTGAGCCAAACGAGCCTAGGCTAAGCTTTTATATTATGCATAGTGACCCAGTGCATGAAATTCATGCAAATTAAAAGGGGATTAATTAGAGGAAATAATTTAATGTTGCTATTTGCCCTTTCTCTATAATAGAAGTGTCAGAGATGAAATAATATTAATAAAATGTATATGAAAACCTTTCTCCTGTCAGAGTCTGGGGCTCATCACGGGACCCAGAGTCAAGTCCCTGCCCACCCACATACACCTCAAAATTGTGTGAGACCCAGACCTGGCTGGGCCATCCTCCCCATTGGGCTAGATCCAGATCCGGCCAGTCCAACCCTTGTCAAGTCCTGCCAGGCAGGGGGCATAGCCTCAGATCCCTCGGCCCAGCGCCAGGACGTGAGGCATGGCCTGAGTCCCCCCAGTCTAGACCAGGGGCGTGCCTTGAGATCCTCCATCAAGCCCTGCTAGGTGAGGGACACAGCCTGAGATCCCCTGTCAGACCATACTGGGCCAGGCGAGGGGGGCAGAGCCTCAGGTCCCCCGGCCCAGCACCGGGAGGGAGCACAGCTTTAGGTCTCCCATCAAGCCCCATGAGTGGGGGGCACGGCCTGAGGTCCCCTGGCCTGGTGCTGGTGTGGGGGGTGCGGCCTGAGGTCCTCTGTCAAGCCCTTCTGCATGGGGGGTATGTGTAAGAGATTTAAATGTGTGAGGGCCTTTGCATTGTTCACAGGACTTGATTGCTTGTTTCATGAGTCTGATGGGTGCCTTCATGCGACCTAGACCACAACCCAGGCACATGCCCTTGACCGGAATCGAACCTGGGATCTTTCAGTTCCCAAGTCAATGCTCTATCCATTGAGCCTAACTGGCTAGGGTGGGAAGCACATCTTGAGGCCCCCGTCAAGCCCTGCTGGGTGAGGTCATGGCCTGAGGTCCACCTTCAAGCCCCACGGGGTGGGGGAGGGTGTGGCTTCAGGTCTCTGCTGATTGCTCTTTAAGGCTCCTATGGGACTTTGGCCTCAGCTGTGAGCGCAGCCATCTTTTGGATGGAATGATGGGCAATTAGCATATTCCTTCTTTATTAGGTAGGATTTTAAACAGTTTAAAAATATATATATATTTTATTGATTTTTTTAAAGAGAGGAAAGGAGAGGGATAAAGAGTTAGAAACATCGATGAGAGAGAAACAGCTGCCTCCTGCACCCCCCTGTGGGAATGATCCCCCAATCAAGGTACATGCCCTTGACCGGAATCGACCTGGGACCCTTCAGTGTGCAGGTTGACTCTGTATCCACTGAGCCAAACCGGTCAGGGCACTGAGAACTTCTTTTTAAATGAAACATGGATGTTGCATTTTGTCGAATGTTTTTCTGGGTCTATTGATATTATCATGTGTTTTGTTTTTTCAGTTTGTTTATGTGATGTGTCACATTTATTGATTTGCAAATATTGTGCCAGCCTTGCATCCGTGGAATAAATCCCACTTGGTCATGGTGTATGATCTTTTTAATATATTGCTGGATCTGATTTGCTAATATTTTGATGAGGATTTTTGCATCTATGCTCATCAGGGATATGGCCTTTACCATAATTCCATTTCTTTGTAATGTCTTCTGGTTTTAGAATTAGGATAATGCTAGCCTGGGAAAAGAGCTTGGAAGTGTTTCTTCCTCTGGAATTTCCTGTATTACTTCTCTTTTGAATGGTTGGTAAAAGTCCCCCATGAAGCCATTGGGATCAGGACTTTGGTCTGCTTGGAGTTTTGTGGTTACTGCTTCAGTTTCATCAATTGTTTTCAGCCTATTCAGGTTTTCTGATTCTTTATGCCTGAGTTTTTATACAAGTTTTTGTGTGAACGTATGCTTTTAGGCCCTCGCAGTGGTCATCATACTCCCCCATCTCCCAGTCCCTAGGCCTTTTGTGACCCACCCCTGTACAAGGTTCATCTGCTTCCCTTGGTGGCCTGCTTGGCTGTCTTTCCTTTTATGACAATCTCAGCCTACTGTTTTTTGCGGGGTCCTTACCTATTCACCAGAAACACATATTTTTCTGCATTTTCTGGCAGTTCAGTTTCCATCTAAGGCTATCATTTTATTGTCCCTTCTGCCACAGACAGTTCCAACTCCAGTCTGTAGACTTGACTTTTGTGAGTCAAATGCTAGTTCCTGTGATCCTCAACCTACAAGGAGACACAGCTTTCTGAAAGCTTTTTGTCATGTGCTTGAGGTAGCAACATTTGTCTCTCATTCTAGCAGTCCTCTCCCAAGTCATAAGGACACCTAAGCTGCTCCTGGAGAAGCCCCGGTGGGAAGACACTGAGTTCTCCCAGGAAGTGCCAGCACCAGCTCGCCAGCCTTGTTGTGACTGCACCTCTTTGAACCGGATCCTGCAGCTCCAGTCAGGTCTGATGACTGCAGCCCCAGTGACATCTCAGCTGAAGCCTCACGTGACATCCTGGGCCTGAGCCAACGAGCTCCCTTCTTCTTGAATTCATGACCCACACGAACAGTGAGTTTGAAAATGTTCGTTACCGCCTAATTTTGAAGGTTTTTTTTTGAAACACAATTCATATACATAACTGTCAGCATGTTAGAGTGTACAGTTCAGTGATATTTAGCACATTCCTTGTTATACGACCATTGCCACTGTCTGATTCCAGAATATTTCCATCCCCTCAAAATGATATGCCATGCCTTGTAGTAGTCACCCTTATTTCTCTCTACTGTCCATCACCTAGCAACTGTTAATTTACTCTCTGACTGTAAGGATTTGTTTATTGATGACATATGCTATAAATGGAAACAGAACATGTGGTTTTTAAAAAATACATTTTTATTGATTTCAGAGAGAAGAAGGGAGAGGGAGAGAGAGCTAGAAACATCAGTGATGAGAAAGAATCATTGATCGGCTGCCTCCTGCATGTTCCCAACTGGGGATCAAGCCTGAAAACTAGGCAGTGCCCCAACTAGGAATGGAGACATGACCTCCTGGGTCCTGGGTAGACACTCAACCACTGAGCCACACCAGCCAGGAACAATATGTGGTTTTTTTTTGAATGACTTCTTTTAGATATCACAATGTTTTCAAGGTTTATCTGTGTTGCAGGACAGGTCAGTTACTTATTCCTGTAAAAGAAAGACTCCTTTTAAAAACATTTCTAGGTTTATATCAAAATCTAGAGGAAGGTATAGAGACCTCACATATCCTGCTGCCCTCACATATGCATAGCCTCTTTCATTGTCGGCATCACTAACCAGAGGGGTACATTTTTAACCAGAGATGAACCTACATTGGCACATCATTGTCACCCAAAGTCCATGGTTTACCTTAGGGTTCACTTTTGATATTGTGGGAATAAGTTTGGATGAATATATACTGGCATTCAGCGTTGGGCAAAAGTAGGTTTACAGTTGTTCCTTTGAGAAAACAATAGTTAACAAAAAATAATACAAGAATAAACTGTTTTGCATACCATAAATGTGAACCTACTTTCCCCCCACCCTCTATATCCATCATTATAATATCATACAGAATGCTTTTACTACACTAAAAATCTTCTGTACTCTGCCTGCATTCTTTTTTGTAGGTGCATAATATTCCACTGTAATGCTATACTGCATTTTGTTTACCCATTTATGAGCTGATGGATATTTGGGCGTCTAGTTTGTTGTTATGAATAATGCTCCTATGAACCTTTGGAGATAAGTTTTTATGTGAACATATGTTTTCAGTTCTCTTGGGTATATATACCTATACTGGAATTTCTGGATCACAAGGTAACTATGCTTGACATTTTGAGGGCTTGTCAAAGTGTTTGCCACAGCAGCTGCACCATTACATGCTGGCGATGTACAAGGATTCTGATTTCTCCAAACCCTCTGCAACACTTGTTAATGTCCTGGTGGTTATGCAGTGGTATCTCATTGTGGTTTTGATTTGCATTTGTTTAATAACTGATGATGTTTAGCACCTTTTGAGCATCTTTTTCATGTGCATTTTGGCCATTTGTATATCTTCTTGGGAGAAATGTCTATTCATGTTTTCCATTATTTAATTTGGTTGTCTTTTAAAAAAAGATTATTAATTGACTTTTAGAGAGAGGAAGGGAGAGGGGGAGAGAGAAACATCAATGGGCTGCTTCCTGCATGCCCACTACCAGGGATCAAGCCTGCAACCAGGCTTGTGCCCTGACTGGGAATTGAACCAGCAACCCTTTAGTGTATAGCCACCCAAGCCACACAAGTTAGAGTTAATATGGTGGTCTTTTGATTGTGGAACTTTTAAGAGTTCTTTGTATATTATGGATACTATAACCTTATTTTCCGCTGTATGGCCCTCTGGAAAAAATTTAAAGTATGAAGAGTATGACTGAGTTTTTTTTTGTTTGTTTGTTTTTTTTTGAGGTGACACCTAACATCTTTCTCTCCCCCCCTTTTTTTATTGCATTTTAAGAGTAGGATAAGCTCTTTCAACTATTGCTTGACCTTGAGTGTTATAAGGGATACCAGTTTTGTGACAAATTTAATATTGCTGACAAAAGTGCTGAAAAGCAGAACTACTATATGTCTGCCTGGGGCTTCTTTTTCTAGCATTAAGAAAGTTTCAGCAATCTGTAGAAAGGCTGTGTGTAGATTACATTGGAGTCCAGAGACAAAAGATAATTTTGAAAGGCATTGGGGGTCAGAGGAGCTTTAGCTAAATGAGCTAAATTCTCCTTTTCTAAGTACCCTTGCTTTTTATTAACACAATTTGTCCTAAGGCAAGTTGGAGATAATACACTTCAAAGGGTAGAGCACAGAAGCATTGTCATATTGAGGAATAGCCTATGGCTGTTGCAGTGTTTGGCCAGCAGGAGGCAATAATTTGTAGATTAAGATGCCCTGAGATGTCTGGCAGCAAACAATCATCCTATCTATTCTTGTTTGGCAATCTGTAGAAAGGCTGTGCGTAGATTACGTTGGAGTCCAGAAACAAAAAGATAATTTTGAAAGGCATTGGGGGTCTTTTAGCCTTTCCAGCAGGAGACAACATATGTGACTCAGCCCTTGTTGAGTCCCCATATTCCATCAACCTTTTGATGAAACTCTTGAAATTATGACATGCTGGAACTGGTTTCTGTCATATGCGGGTCCATTATTTGTTTTTAGCTCTAAGGCAGTCCTAGTAATCAAATGCGGCTAAGCAAGGATATCAATTTGTCAGACTTATTTAGCTTTAACACCCCTAGGATTAGGCCCTAAAGATCGTACTGGGCAGTGAGCCACACACTGAGGGCACTTCTTAACAATTTGAGACCTTGCTCAGGAGAAATATGGAACTGTTTGTGCAAGGCAGCAGCATTTTGATGCAAAACATGGAAGCACTGGTCAAGCAAACATGTGGTAGCCTCTTGCAAGGAGGCGATCAGTATCCTCATTCCCTATAGCTGACGGAACAGGGAGACCTGAGTGGGATCAGATATGACCGATAAAGTAGGGAAATTGTTCTCTAATGGCCTTTTGAAGGCTGAAAAAATAAATGAAAGAGTTCCTCCATATTAGTGTGCCCTGTAGTAGCTGTTTTAATAATTTTTGCCATACCTACCACATAAGCACTATCACTGTATAGGTTGATGGGATCCATAGCAAAATCAGTCAAAGAATAAATAAGATCTTGCATTTCTTATTGCAAGAAATATAAGGGTTTTGAAGGACTTTTGCCTTAAGATCTCTAATACCTATAAGTGATATTTCAATGGTAACCCCGACTAAAGGGGCCTCGTAACCTTCATGGTTTTATTAATTTTTCTCAGGTCTTATAATAGTCTCCATTTACCAGATTTCTTCTATATTACAAATATGGGTGTATTGCATGGACTGTGAGTAGGTTCAATATGCGCTTCAAGTTGTACTCACACCAATTCTTCTGCAGCTTTTAACTTCTCTTCTAATAGGGGCCATTGATTAACTCAGACAGGGATATCTGCAAGCCTGGTCATTTTAGCTGCTGTACGCTGGGTCGGAGACATGATCAAGACCCCTCTTGAAAATTCTGATAAACTAATCCATGCCTGCCTTTTGATTGGACATTGGGATAGACGAATGCCTCCTTTGCTGATTTCTTCCCCAGACCTTTTAGGCGGTGAAATCCTTGATTAAGAGTCAGGTTTCCCAAAATTGAACACAGTATACTATTTGCGGGAGCCTTCTCCACTCCCTCTGAGCATTCACCAATGTGTGCTGGCCACTATGGTTCACCTTAGGTTTAGCAATGACAGATTACTTGCCTTATACAACTGAGGCCCCGGACTAGCCCTGCAGTCTGGCCCCATCCAGGTCATTTTTGTTTGCCCAATGCTGCTTCCTTACCAGGGGAATGGAGGAAATGACAGCTGGGAACAGAGTGTGCCCGGTGCCTGGCTACTTTCTGTTTCCCACATACTTCATTAAATCCTTTTCGTTTGCTTGACTTTCAAAAGTTGTCTTTTTAAACATTATATTGCAAAAGGGCATTTGATCCATAAATTAAGAGGTTTCTCAAAAAAGAACACAAAATACTCCTTTGCTGGAGGCTTCTCCACTCCCTCTGACTGTTTAGCAAAGTGTGCTGTCCACTGTGGGTCACCCTAGGATTAACAATGACCAGATATCCTGCCTTGTACTGCTGAGGCCCTGGACTAGCCATCTAGGGCCCCCCCCCCCCCGCCCTTCCAGGTCATTTTTGGGCGCCCGAATGACGCTTTCTGATGCAGGGAAAAGAGGAAATGACAGAAGGGCCACTAGTGTGCCAGGGGTGCCCACAAACTTAATGAAATCCTTTTCGTTTGCTTGACTTTCCAAAGCTGTCTTTTCAGACATTATGTGGGAAAAGGGCATTTGGTCCAGAGTGCAGATTCGTGTATCCCAAAGAAGAAAACTTGGATACTTCTGTGCAGGAGGCTTCTCCACTCCCTCTGAGCATTCACTAATGTGTGCTGGCCCCTGTGGGTCACCCTATGTTTAGCAATGACAGGTTACTTGTCTTGTACAGCTGAAGCCCTGTAGTAGCCATGCTGGCTGTCCCCTTCAGGTCATTTTTGGTTGCCCAATGATGCTTCCTTGCCCGGGGAATAAAGGAAATGACAGCTGGGCACAGAGTGTGCCCTCGTGCCTGGCTACTTTCTGTTCCCCACATACTTCATTAAATCCTTTTCGTTTGCTTGACTTTCCAAACCTGTCTTTTCAGACATTATGTGGGAAAAGGGCATTTGGTGCAGAGTGCAGATTCAGGTGTCCCGAAAAAGAATACCTGGATACTCCTGTGCTGGAGGCTTCTCCACTCCCTCTGAGCATTCACCAAAGTGTGCCTTGTTGCTCCCCCTACGTTTAGTAACAACCAGACGACCTGCCTTGTACTGCTGAGGCCCTGGACTAGCCATGCAGGCCACTGCCTTCCAGGTCATTTTCGGTCACCCTAAAGACGCTTTCTGATGGCGGGAAAATAGGAAATGACAGCTGGGAGCTGATTGTGCCCAGGGTGACTGGCTATTTTGTGTTTCCCACATACTTCATGAAATCCTTTTCGTTTGCTTGACTTTCCAAAGCTGTCTTTTTAGACATTATATTGCAAAAGAGAGTTTGATCCATAAATTAAGAGGTTTCTCAAAAAAAGCACACAGGATACTCCTTTGCTGGAGGCTTCTCCACTCCCTCTGAGCATTCACCAATGTGTGCTGGCCACTGTGGGTCACCCTAGGTTTGCAATGACCAGATATCCTGCCTTGTACTGCTGAGGCCCTTGGCTAGCCATTCAGGCCGCCCACTTCCAGGTCATTTTTGGTTGCCCAATGATGCTTCCTCGCCCGGGGAATAAAGGAAATGACAGCTGGGCACAGAGTGTGCCTGGGTGCCTGGCTACTTTCTGTTCCCCACATACTTCATTAAATCCTTTTCGTTTGCTTGACTTTCCAAAGCTGTCTTTTCTGACGTTATGTGGGAAAAGGGCATTTGGTCCAGAGTGCAGGTACGTGAGTCCCGAAAAAGAATATCTTGATACTCCTGCGCTTGAGGCTTCTCCACTCCCTCTGAGCATTCACTAATGTGTGCTGGCCAATGTGGGTCACCGTATGTTTAGCCACAACCAGACGACCTGCCTTGTACTGCTGAGGCCCTGGACTAGCCATGCAGGCCACCGCCTTCCAGGTCATTTTCGGTCACCCTAAAGACCCTTTCTGATGGCGGGAATAGAGGAAATGTCAGCTGGGAGCTGAGTGTGCCCAGGGCGCCTGGCTATTTTGTGTTTCCCACATACTTCACTAAATCCTTTATGTTTGCTTGACTTTCCAAAGCTGTCTTTTCAGACATTATATTGTAAAAGGGCGTTTGATCCATAAATTAAGAGGTTTCTCAAAAAAGAACACAGGATTCTCCTGTGCTGGAGGCTTCTCCACTCCCTCTGAGCATTCACCAATGTGTGCTGGCCACTGTGGGTCACCCTAGGTTTACAATGACCTGCCTTGTACTGCTGAGGCCCTTGGCGAGCCATTCAGGCCGTCCCCTTCAGGTCATTTTTGGTTGCCCAATGATGCTTCCTTGCCCAGGGAATAAAGGAAATGACAGCTGGGCCAGGATTGTGGCCGGGGTATCTGGCTACTTTCTGTTTCATTAAGTCCTTTTGGTTTGCTTGACTTTCAAAAGCTAGCTTTTCAGACATTTTGTGGGAAAATAGTATTTGATGCATAAATTAAATCAGGTTTCCCAAAATTGAACACAGGGTACTCCTTTGTGGGAGGCTTCTCCATTCCTTCTGAGCGTTCACCAATGTGCTCTCGCCACTGGGGGTCCCCCTAGGTTTACAAACAACAAGAAGACCTGCCTTGCACTGCTGAGGCCCTGGATTAGCCATGCAGGCCACTGCCTTCCAGGACATTTTTGGTCACCCCAGAGACGCTTTCTGATCCCGGGAAAAAAGGAAATGTCACCTGGGAGCCGTGTGTGCCCAGGGCGCCTGGCTACTTCGTGTTTCCCACATACTTCACTAAATCCTTTTCGTTTGCTTGACTTTCCAAAGGTGTCTTTTTAGACATTATATTGTAAAAGGGCGTTTGATCCATAAATTAAGAGTCAGGTTTCCCCAAAAAGAAAACGGGATACTCCTGTGCTGGAGGCTTCTCCACTCTGTCTGAGCATTCAGCAATGTGTGCTGGCCACTGTGGGTCACCCTATGTTTAGCAATGACAGGTTACTTGTCTTGTACAGCTGAGGCCCTGGAGTAGCCATTCAGGCCGTCCCCTTCAGGTCATTTTTGGTTGCCCAATGATGCTTCCTCGCCCGGGGAATAAAGGAAATGACAGCTGGGCACAGAGTGTGCCCTCGTGCCTGGCTACTTTCTGTTCCCCACATACTTCATTAAATCCTTTTCGTTTGCTTGACTTTCCAAAGCTGTCTTTTCTGACGTTATGTGGGAAAAGGGCATTTGGTCCAGAGTGCAGATTCATGTGTCCCAAAGAAGAATACTTGGATACTCGTGTGCTGGAAGCTTCTCCACTCCCTCTGATCATTCACCACTGTGTGCTGGCCACTGTGGGGCACCCTAGGTGTAACAATGACCAGATATCCTGCCTTGTACTGCTGAGGCCCTTGGCTAGCCATGTAGGCTGCCCCTTTCCAGGTCATTTTTGGTTGCCACTAAGACGCTTTCCTTACCAGGGAATAGAGGAAATGACTTTGGGGTGTAGAGTGTGCCCGGGGTGCATGATTTTTTCTGTTCTCCACATACTTCATTAAATCCTTTTCGTTTGCCTGACTTTCCAAAGCTGTCTTTTCGGACATTATGTGGGAAAAGGGCATTTCGTTCAGAGTGCATATTCATGTGTCCCAAAGAAGAAGACTGCATACTCCTGTGCTGGAGGTTTCTCCACTCCCCCTGAGCATTCACCACTGTGTGCTGGCCAGTGTGGGTCACCCTATGTTCAGCCACAACCGGACGACCTGCCTTGTACTGCTGAGGCCCTGGACTAGCCATGCAGGCCACTGCCTTCCAGGTCATTTTAGGTCACCCCAAAGACGCTTTCTGATGGCGGGAATAGAGGAAATGACAGCTGGGAGCCGAGTGTGCCAAGGGTGCCTGGCTGTTTTCTGTTCCCCACATACTTCATTAAATCCTTTTCGTTTGCTTGACTTTCCAAAGCTGTCTTTTCAGACATTATATTGGAAAAGGGCGTTTGATTTATAAATTAAGCGTTTGAGAAGTAACAATGGATCTGGGACTTGTTATTAATACCTTCATCAGCTCTAGCATATCCCGACCCCATAAGTCAGCAGGTAGATGTTGTAACCCATAAGGTTGAAAATAGCTTATACTGCTATCTGGATCTTCCCATTGAAGGAATTGAGCACTCTGCAAGGGTTGAGCAACATGCCCCATGCCTTGCAATTCTGAAGTCGTGGGGTTTTAGGGTCAGGCCTGTTACCACTGTCTGAAGGCAGAGACTGACACATCAGCTCTGGTATCTATAACCCCTTCAAAAGGCTTCCCATTAATTCTTATTTCTAACTCAGGCTGGCCCTTTTGACTCTTTTTGTCCACTGCTGGACCCAACACCCGCTGCACCTCGGGGCTGAATAGTCAAAGGTCGCCTTCTGGATAGTAGGGCAGAAGGAGAATTTGTGCTATTTTTGGTTCTGGTAAGACCTGAATTATAGTATTAATTGTGCCATTACTTTAGTCTCTCCAGTATAGTCCTGATCTATCACCCGGGGAGAACTCGAAACCCTTTCAGTGTTAAACTGCTCCTCCCTAAAATTAGTACCATACACTCCTATGGCAGCAGCCTGAGGCCCATCTTTGGGGTTAGTACTTATAGGGAGGTGGGACAGAGGTCCAATCCTGCGCTTCACGTTTCCTGGGGTGGCGTGCTAGAGGTCTTGGACTGTTGGCTTTGGACCTGAGCAGGCTGGAAAGACTGCAGTGGGGGGTCAAGGATAAGGCCCCTACTGTTTGGTGGGGCTGGGGCTGGCCCGGCTCGGAGTTGCCCTGCCTAGGGGTCAATGGATTATCATAAACATCAGACTTGGAGTGGCATTCGCCTGCCCAATGCTTTCATCTCCTGCATTTTGGACATAGTCCAGGTAGCTTGTTTGCATTCCCTGTAGCCTTTTGACTTCCATTTTTAACTTGACAGTCCTTAGAAAAATGCCCTAGTTTACCACAGCTAAAACATCCCTCTTTTTCCGATGATCAACAAGCAATAACTCCTTTAAATGCGGTAGCTAATGTCACTCCTTGCACGTAAACTGGTCCAATGTCACCACAAACACAGATAAAAGCATGTACAGTACCGATCTTCCTGTAGAGTCGTAAAGCCTCTTGACATATTCTATTTGCATTCTCAATAGCTAATTCTTTCATGAGTTCCATTCCAGCCTCAGGGTCTGCCACAAGCCTGCTGAGGGCTTGCAGCAAGTGAGCCACAACATCCTGACGTGGCTCCTCAGGGCCCCGACTAATTTTACTTATGTCTAAAGACTTTCCCCCTTTTGTTGGCAGCTGCCTCCAGGCTTTGGTGGCACAGATATTTATTTGTCGGTAAGCTTGCATGGGGTATACTGAGCCTGCGAAGCCCCAGGAGGTCCGGTGCCCATGAGCATATCAAATATAATGGGTACCTCCTGAGTTCCACACTAAGTTCTGCCCAAATAGACTTTCATTATAAGTAATCTCCAGGTGAGAGACAAGCCTTTGCAACAGTAGTCACTGGGAGCCATAGCTTCCTCTGATACTCTATCTGGTAACCCCAGCACAAAAGGGGAAATTGGTCCATATGTAGAACAAGAAGTTTCCAACTCCTTTAAAGTCTAAAAAAGGTATAGACTGATGACCACGGAGCATCTGACCTGGATTCTGAAGATCAGGCTGCTCAAATATAGAGTATAGACTGAATCCTGAGGTATCTTCCCTAGCCTGCCTAGCCTTATACAGAGTCTGCTGGAGTGGGGACAAAGGTACAGTTCTTGTCTCTGCTTGGTTAATTGGAGAGGCTTATGAGAAACAGTTAAACCCGCCGAATGCTTGCATCAGACCCCCACCATTCCAATCCTGCCAAAGTTGTTCCCTTGCGGCCTCCTCCTCCAACGCTCGTGCATATTTGGGAGGAAGCACATTGTCCGGAGGACTCTCCCCCACAGAAGCTGTAGCCCCAGGGACCGGAGGAGGTGGCGGAGGCACTGATGGTCGATGGTCGCAAGCCTCTGGTAACCCTCCACTATCTGTCTTAGTTCCCTGGTCACATTCACCCACTCCCTTCCGGGAGTGAGCTCTAGGCAGTCCCGAACCAGGGACCACAGACTGAAAGCAGGGATAGGAATTTTCTCTGGAACTCCAGCTATATAACGATCTGTTAGTTGCTTCCCTACCTTCTCCCATGTCTCCACATTTACTGTCCCCTCCTCAGTAACCCATGGACAAGTTTTATTTACAATCTACCAAACCAAGAAGCTGGTGATGCCTTATAGAACTGCCCTGCGTTCGGAGCATAACCTTAAGCATAGATACGTATAAGTTCTTTTCCTGCAATCCTGAATAACCCATGTTTTACACCCATCTGCTATTAAAATTTTGCTCCTTACCTTACTTTCGCTTTCTGCGCGTTTCACTGGCGCATCCTTTCGCTTGATAATTGTAGTTCCCCTGTACTCAAGCCCCACATTGGGTCCCACATGAATCGCATCCAGCACAGCCATCGGTGAACCTCAGGAGGGGCGGAAAAGGATGAAGGAAAACCTCCAACAAAATATAATTGGGACCAGGTGGATCACTGCACCTGGATGAGGACATAGCAACACAGCCTGTAAGCTGAATCTTTATTTTATAGTCAGATTACACACAGCAAAACAAGGGAGTAGTCAAGATGTTTACAATGTTTTTATTTGTTTGTTTTTTACACAAACTCTTGTGTCGAGTGTTGACTTTCAATAGATTGCAGCAAGGGAGCTGCTCTGCTACATACGAAACCCTGACCCAGAAGCAGGTCGTCTATGAATGTTTTAGCACCAGGTTCCCCACAAACGTGTGTTGCATGAAAGATGGGGTGGCCCCCTTTCCATCCGCACCCCATTTCCCAGGTCAGAGACTCGCAGCGGAGATGCGGGAGGGGGACCAGCTAGCCAAGGTCAATGGTGCTGCCTTATATTGTAGTTCTGCCATGGCGCGATTCTAACTTAGAGGCATTCATTCAGAATCCCACAGTTGGTAGTTTTGCCCACACTCCAGTATCCTTTGGTGATTTGCCAGGAAAACGATCTGTGAAAAGTTGTTGACCTAAAGCAGTGGACATTCCCGGCCCCTTGTTGCTGCAAGAGTGCAATTTCTGCTGGGACGTGGCTAGGCAGAGGCCCCAATTCCTGCATGTGCGCTGTGCCACCCAATCAGTGACGCTCTCCGCCAGCGTGGACCGTGGGAGGCTGGCTATCCAAGGCCAGTGAGGCCAATGGAGGCCTGCAGCGCTGCCTTATAGTTCCGCCGGGTTGGGATTCTGACTTGGAGACTCTCAGTCATAATCCCACAGACCAGGGGTCCTCAAACTTTTTAAAGTGGGGGCCAGATCACGGTCCCTCAGAGAGCTGGAGGGCCGGAATATATGAACTACTAATTCCTACCCACACTGCACATATCTTATTTCGCAAAAAGGTAACAAATACAATATAAATAAAATGAAGAACATTTATAAATAAACAGATCACTTACCAGTATTTCAATGGGAACTGTGGGCCTGCTTTTGGCTAATGAGATGGTCAATGTCCGGTTCCATATTTGTCACTGCTAGTCGTAACAAGTGATGCAAATGGGCATCAGTTAATCTTGATCTGGTTGGAGATTACCGATGTTTCATTCTTGAAAAAGTCTGTTCACAGACATAAGTGCTACCAAAGATGGTTACCATTTTGAGTGCATGGTTCCTGATATTTGGATATGTCTCAGAGGGGAGAGATGCATAGAAATTCAGAAGGCTACTTGAATGCGTCTTTCAGAGAGTCACAATTCTGCAGTTCAGCCAGTTCCATTTGGTAAATTATAAGGACATTTTCAATCTCAACAGAAAATGGGTTACGAAAAAGCTGTATGTCCTGTTCATGGAGATGAAGCTCTTTGAATCTAAATTGAAACTCCTTTTGCAACAATTCCAGTGAATCCACACATGTTTTCTTTGGGAATGCAACCAATGGTTTGTCCGCTGACAGGTTTTGAATTGTTGGGAGATGGCTGAAGTTTTCCTCCTTTACTTGTTTGATGAGAAGGCCTAATTTTACTTCAAATGCTTTCACATGCGATGCCATATCACAGATGAGCTTCCCCTTTCCTTGAAGTTGCAGATTGAAACTGTTGAGTAGCTCTGTTATATCTGTCAGAAAGGCAAGGTGCCATTTCCATTCTGCATCATTGAGCTCTGGTACTGCTTTGTTTTTTGAAAGTAGAAAAGCTGTAATCTGCGGAAGTAAGTCATAGAAACATTTCAAAGCTCTCCCTCTACTCAGCCAACGGACTTCTGTGTAGTACAGAACATCCTCATAGGCAACATTTAGCTCAGACAGAAATTCCTGAAATTGTCTGTGGTTTAGTGCATGAACTCTAATGAAATTAACACAAGATACCACAATTTTCATAACAGAGTCCCACTTCAGTGATTTAAAACACAGCGCTTGTTGGTGGATGAGGCAGTGTATGGCAATTGGATGAGGATGGTTATGTTTGTCCATCTCTTGTTTAATGTGAGCAATTACTCCTCTCTTAGACCCCACCATGCTAGGAGCACCATCAGTTGTCACACTGGCTAGTTTAGCCCAGTCCAGCTCCAAACCATTCACAGTTTGGCAAACCTTTTCATATATATCCACTCCTGTGGTTGTACCTTTGATACTTTGCAGTGCAGCAAGCTCTTCTGTGACTTCAAAATACTCATTTGTCCCACGCATAAAAATGAGAAGTTGGGCAGAATCACGAACATCATTGCTTTCGTCGAGTGCCAAGGAAAAATAGCAAAGTTTTTTTTGCAGAGTTTTGCAAATGGTGCTGCAAATTGTCTCCCATTTCTTCAATCCTTCGTGTCATTGTAGCTCCTGAAAGACTCACTGTACTAAATAAATCGGCCTTCTCTGGACACATCTCTTTGGCAACAGAAAGAAGGCATTCTTTAACAAATTCTCCCTCCACAAATGGTCTGCCATTGCGCGCTATTAGCTTGGCAACTTGAAAACTTGCCCGCAGTGATGAAATATTTAGCTGCTTCTGCTCCACAAAAGTGTTTTGCTGAGTTGTCAGTGTATGTTTCAGTTTTAATATTTTATCTTTTCTCACTTCTCCTACCAAACAATCATATTTATCTTTATGTTGAGTTTGATAGTGGCGTCGCAAATTGTATTCTTTGAACACAGCAACTATATTCTGGCATATCAGACACACAGCTTTTTCTTTGTACCGCGTGAAAAAGTAATCATAAGTCCACTGTTCTTTGAATATCCTACACTCGGAGTCCATTTTTCTTTTTCTTGACATCATTGTTTCCTAGGGATTCCAAATTGCTATTAGTAAAATACTAATATGTGTGTGTGTGTGTGTGTATATATATATATATATATATATATATATATATATGCACACACACACAGTGTATGAACTCCCATTAGTAGGTCTCTGCCCCCGATGTGGACACTTACCTCTTGCAGGCTTTTCTAAGCAGACCAGCTCAGTCCCTGATGGGGTTCGGTTATATCTCCCTATATAACGGCCAAATTGATATGTTCGGAATCAGCATGTGAACACTGAAAAGGAAATGCAAAATGCATATAAAATTTTTAATGTAAACCCCTTTAAAAGGCTTTAATCGTCTTTTTACACTGGAGTTGACTTTCTGGTTTGGAATGGGCCTGGCTATATTAGTAGGAAGATGCGATCAGGGTTGCCTCATGGAAAAAAAAAGGCTGTTGGCTGGGGCGGCATGCTGTCAGTCTCAATTCTTCCACAAAGAGACTTGGTCCAAGTCCCCCCCCCCCCCCGTCCCCCCCCACCTGGCAGAATTTTGATTTCTCATATCAGCACCGAACACCTTCCCCCCAAAACTGGCAGAATTTTCCATATGGGCAATTCAGCACCGAAGCCCTGACCTCCCAACCACCCCCCACCGCCCACCCCCCAACTGGCAGAATTTTGATTTCAGCACCGAACACCCCACCACCTCCCCCCCCAAAGGGGAATTTTCATATGAGTCACCAACCCCCCACCCCCCAATCGGGCAGAAACCCCCCATCTGGCAAAAATTTCTTTCTATGGCACTTTCGACCGACCTTTGGTGAAGGCAGTGGAGGGAGAGGAGGAGAACCTCACTGACAGGCAGGCACAGCACACAGACACCACGTTGCCTGGGGGTGAAGCGGGCGCCTTTTTACATCATTGCCGCGCAGCACAGCACAGACGTGCCTGTGCGGCGGCACGTCGCACGCAATGAGCCTCAGCAGGCACTGTGCTCTTAAAGAGGCAGAGGGGTCAGAGCGGCCGTGCAGTGAAAGTGTATATGCAGGTCCTGGCGGCCGAACTGTAACACCTCGGCTGCGCTCACTGCCCAAAAAACCTGGCGGGCCGGATCAGACTCCTCTGCGGGCCGCATGTGGCCCACGGGCCGTAGTTTGAAGACCCCTGCCACAGACGGTAGCTTCGCCCCATTGGCTCCCCAGCCAAGCACACACACCAAATGTCTGAACCTGCTGTTCCTCTGGGACTGAGCAGGATTACCATGGCAACAACACACCAGTAGGTACAATGTTCTTACCAGTTTCAAGTCTACTTCTTTCCTGTTGTTGCAATTCTCTGAACTCTAGTTTGGCAGCGCTTGCTGCACCTCCCGGAGCCCACATCCCTCAGCCACTTAGGACTACAAGGTCATACTATAAGATCAAGCTTACATATAACCATAGGTTTTGTCTGTAATTGTGCTGGGAGGCCTCCACACTGGGATTTGTATGTGGCTTTGCCACAAGAGGACCGTGCCCTGTCATCAGTTCGTGGCTTGAACCTGTCCAAACTCTGTAGCCACTCTCCACATTTAGTACCTGTGAGTAAATCCACATCTGTCTGCAAATACTTCTTTGTTATTTGCCTTAACAGATTGTTGAGCCTGAACATATAGTATGAAATTTGCCTTTCATTTTCAGTTAGATTTTTTCCAACATCCTTCTCTTCTATAAAGTAGATTGCCATTAATTTCATGTCTCTCTGTTTCCAAGGAACACTTTATGTTCATAATCCAATTACTCCCACCATTTTTCCATATTTCTCTTCACTTTCAAAGATTTTACAATTTGGTTTTCATATACCATTTCATTATCTTTAAGGTATATCATCAGGAGCTCAATGTACCTTTTGAGCTTCCTCCTGTGAGTAGCTGCAGCTTCTTCAGTGGGTATCGGGCTGATCCTGATGGTCTGATGAGACCCTGTACTGGGGACACAGCTGTTCCAGGTCCTTCTCACAGAACGGGGTCAGAAGCTCTTGGTGCTTCTTACACTGGGGTTTATCTTGCCTTTTTCTTTTTCTCCTCATGGTGGGAATCTGCTTAATATCAGTCATGTGACATAATTGAAGTTCTCTTGAAGTTCTGACCAGGGCAGTGGTGGAGGCAGACAGGACAGAGAAAGATGCCTGTAGACCTACCCAGCATTGGTGGTGTTATGCCCAGATTTCGTGATCCCCAAAGACCACCAGGTAGCCGAGTCCGATGCAATAGCAAAAAGCCTGTATTCGGACCAGTCCGAGCTCTGTCCCACTTACACTAACAGCGGCATGGCGGAAGAGATCGAGCTTCAACAGATTAAAGAGTGTTATAGAGGTCTGGGGGAGGGGTGGTGATATCACTGCTTTGGCTGACCCCAATATGTTGGGTAAGGGCTAGGGTCCACTTACACGGTGATATACAAAATGGAGGATCAGGAGTTAGCCCTGCCCTGCCTCACAGTACAAAATGGAGTCAGGAGTTAGCCCCGCCCTGCCCTCTCATTTCCCCCTTGTCTTGAGACTTATGGGCCCAATCATGGAACCGTTTGCACTTCTGAAGGGTGAATAAAGTCCCTTCTTCCCGGTACCCTGATCTGACATTTTGGGGGAGTCCACCAGATGTGTCCAGTGGAGACACAAGACTACATGGCGGGGTCGGGAGCATCCAGGGCACATGCAGAAGTGAGTCTTTCCTTCCGAACCAGTGTATGGAGTGTGGGGACCCCCAGCAGCCGGAGCGGCCGCAAACAGAATTTCCAGTATCAGGCAGGTTGAGTACTCCATAGCTTGAGCTTGAGGGGGTTGTCTCGGTCCTGGTCGATGCTCCATCGGTTGGTGAAGTCTTCCCGGATCGCAGAGGAGTCAGCTGGCCGAACATGGTGTGGTGGACCCAGGTCGTAATGCTGTCCACTTTGAGGGCGGTGGGCCTAGTCAGCACCATGATGTATGGTCCTTTCCAACGTGGTTCAACAGTCTCCCGGCGTTGTCTTTTGACAAAGACCCAGTCTCCGGCCTCATAGATGGCCTGTAGGCATGGCCAAATGTCCTCGTGCGCCCTCTGGAGCCTTCTTAAAGAAAAAGGTATTTCTTGGTTTTCAAATTCAGTTAGCAGTTCTGCCTTAAAATTGGGGATGATAGGCAGGGGCCTACCAAACATATCAATAATTTCATAGGGAGTGAAGCCTAGTGTATAGGGTGAATTCCTTACCTGGTAAAGAGCATAGGGAAGGAGAGCCACCCAGTCCCCGCCAGTCTCCATGGTTAATTTAGAAAGGGTCTCTTTTAATGTTCTGTTCATTCTTTCTACCTGTCCTGAGTTCTGGGGCCTATACGCACAATGTAATTTCCAATTTGCCCCATAGCCTTGGCTACTGCCTGTGTTACCTGTGAGATGAAAGCCGGGCCGTTGTCCGATCCTATCATAGCTGGGAAACCGTACCTGGGTAGAATGTCCTCCAGTAGCTTCTTAGCGACCGTCTGGGCTGTTTCATGTTTAGTTGGGTATGCTTCTACCCATCCAGAAAAGGTGTCTACAAAAACTGGAAGATATTTATAGCCATACTTTCCCTGTCTTACCTCAGTGAAGTCAATCTCCCAGTGCACCCCTGGCTTAGTTCCTCTGAGCCGGGTTCCTTTTTCACTTGACCCGGCCCTTGCATTTGTAAGCTGGCAAGTTTTACAGGCTGATACAATTTGATCTATTCTGGCATCCAGCTGGTGAATTTTGATCTTAGCATGCCGGACCAGATACTTTAGTTTCCTGGGCCCTAGGTGAGTCGATTGGTGTACCGTATTTTCCGGCGTATAAGACGACCCCCTAATTTTACAGTTAAAACATAGGTTTAGGCCTATATTCGCTGTATAAGACTACCCCCCACTTCCGAGGCAACACCAGTTCATTTTAAATTAAATTTTTAATGAATGACATTTTTCGAACATACCGTAATATACCGTACATTGATATGATAAATGGAAGGTCTCTTCACAAATGGCAATGCCATGAACTTGACAGAGAAACAAGAAATCCAAAAGAGAACATTAACAATGATGGCATCATCTGGAAAGAAAATTACATGAAGAACTTGCAGAAAACGCTTGTTTGTGACTGACTGGGATTATAAGAGGTTTTTCTAGGCAGAGGACCATTGTGAGCTTAAAATCCTTTAAAATGCTCATCATGTTCTTCTGACATCATAAGTTCATCAATGACCTCTTGTGGTACATTTGTAAGACAGTCATCATATGGATCAAATTCCGAATCAGATGGTGTAGCTTCAGCTCCGGCTTCCCCTTCATCTTGCCACAAGAAGTCATCCTCCATTCCGTCCAAAGAATTTGATATGCCACACTTCTTGAAAGACCTGATTACTGTTTCTTCAGTAATATCATTCCAGGCTTTTATGACAAAGTTACACAAAACATCCAATTGTGGCGCACGCATATTTCCTCCTTTTGTGAATAACTTTTCGCCGCTAACCATCCACTCATTCCACTGTTCTCTAATGCGATCTTTAAATGGCTTGTTTAAGCACACATCCAGTGGCTGTACCAATGATGTCAATCCTCCAGGAATAACTGCCGCATCTGTGTTTATTCTTGCCAGCCTGTTCTTTGTGCTGGTAGTTGAATGAGCCCTGAACATATCCCAGACCAGTAGGCTATGTTCTTGACGAAGTCCACCTGTCGCCTACTCCATACATTATCAAGCCATAGCTTTACCCCTTCTTCATCCATCCATCCTTTTTCATTCACATGTACAAAAACTCCAACAGGGAACTTGATTTTGTTTTTCTTTTAAAAATAATCATTGGTCTTAGTTTGGCACCATCAGCTGTACATGCTAGTACCACTGTAAAACTGGATTTCTCATGTCCTGTTGTTTTAATTAACACTGTTTTTGCATCTTTTGGATTAACAGTTTTATTTCCAACCATATCGAAATTCATAGGAGTTTCATCCATATTTCTGATCTGACTTAATGCATAGCCATGTTTTTTGCGCTGTTGTATTACATATTGATGGAAAAGACTTACTTTGCTGTCAAGATCTGCAGGTAATTTTTGTGCAGTTTTGGTCTTTTGCCTCAGTACCAGATTGTGCCTTTCCAAGAACCTAGTACTCCAGGATACAGTGGCCTTCAATCCTTTGCTGTTATCTGGGTTAGATTTGGCCCACTGAAGTGCAAACATACGTATTTTGTTTCGTGTCACTACATAACCATTTTGACGATGCTCAAAAACCATGTCTGCTACATGCTTTTCGAGTTCTGGCCAATAAGGGGTGCCTCTTCTTAATGCACACTTACTCCTTGGCATACTCTTTAATGCATCTTCATTTGCTTTCCAGTCTCGGACCATCTTTTCTGTTACTCCATATTGTCTTGCCGCAGCACAGTTATTGTGTTCCTTGGCAAAGTTTACAACTTTCAGTTTGAAACTGGCTTCAAATTTCCTTCTTCTTGCTGGAGCCATGATGGGTTCTTTTCTACCAGCCATTTGTTGTACACCCACTAATCTTTTAGGCCGGGGTTATACAGTACTGTAGCTTCAGCTACACACAGAATGTTCTATTACGGTACCTTTTAACTCGCTGCATGTGTCCTGATACAGCAGCTTTGGCTACACAGAACGTTCCTTGCTGCAACTGTATGTACCACGGTGAACCAATCACAACAAGCAAAGGTTCAAAGGTTATAATAGACCGCCTCTCTGACTCTGGCCAATCTGAGCAGGCTTTTTACTAGAACACAGTGTAGCTTCGGGTACAGAACATGTATAATTTGCATGCATAAAAAGCCTGCTTGGATTGGCTGAGTTAGAGAGGCGGTCCGAGCAGCCTTGCAGTGATTGGTGCGTGATCGAGTTGGAAAATTCGTTTAGGGGCATATCCAGACGATTTTCGGGATCGAGTTGGAAAATTCGTTTAGCGGCATATCAAGACGTTTTTCGGGATATACTTGGCGTATAAGACGAGCCTGATTTTTGGTTGACTTTTTTTCGTTTCAAAAGTCGTCTTATACGCCGGAATACGGTATGTGTTTCTTCATAGGGATCCTTAGCTGGTCTGGTAGCAGGAGCTTCCTGTCCGGAGCATACCACCAGCCTCTGACTTCCTTGTTCGTGGGGTGGCTTTTGATTCGCTGTAATTCTTCCTGGGAGTATCCGGGCTGATCCGGCAGAACTGGGTTCTCTGGGTCTGGCAATTGCAGGGCCAGTGCGGGGACTGCAGTGAGGGCTACTTCCTTGGACACCTGGTCAGCCCTCTGGTTGCCCCTGGCTACAGGATTGTTGGCTTTCTGGTGTCCTGGGCAATGGATGATGGCTAACTTGGCTGGGAGCCATAAGGCAGCTAGCAAGTCGAGTTTTTTATTTTTATTTTTTATAGTCTTTTCTTCTGCAGTCAACAGCACCCTCTCCTGATAGATTGCCCCATGAATGTGAGCCGTAGCAAACGCGTATCGGCTCTGTAAAGATGTTGAGTCGTTTCCCGGCCCCTAGCGTCAATGCCTTTGTTAGAGCGATGAGTTCTGCCCGCTGGGCTGACGTTCCAGATGGCAGAGCCTCTACTCATAAGGTGTCAGTCTCAGTTACTACTGCCGCGCCCACGTACCTGTTTCCGGTTCTCATGAAGCTGCTCCCGTGGGTGAACCATGTGGCCTCTGCACCTGAGAGGGGCCGGTCTGTCAGGTCCTTCCGGAGTCCATGCACCTGTTCCAAGATCCTGGCGTAGTCATGTAGTGGGGCATCCAGGTAGGGGTCAGGCAGGAGAATTGCAGGGTTCATCAGTGAGATGACACTGTCTTTGATCTGACAGTGTCCTTGGCTCCATTTATTCAGGGTAAGGTGCTGGATGATAGTAAGGTCAGGAAGGACAGAACAGTCGGGCCCTGCCATCTGCCTGGAGTTGAACTTGATTGCATAATTCTTCACCAGGACATGAGGCTAGAGTGCCTGGCTCTCCAAGGCAGCAGAGGGGGAGCACGCTGGGTGCTTGGATCTGAGGTATGGAGGGGGTGGGGTATCAGCCTAGGATACCAGGTTGAAGGCCCTCTGAGCTGTATCCACAGAGCCCCCAATCCTGAATTCTACTCAAACAGTACTCACCTCTGCTGGAGCCCAAAGTGAGTGGCTGCACACAAAATTTTATGCATTGGTCCTTTAAGAGGGTATCTGCTTTTCTAGCTGCTTCTCCCTGACAGACAAACTCTGCTGCTTTTCAAAGCCAGATGTTATATTGGCATCGTTCTCAGTTCTGGTGCTCTGTGTTGTGGAACCTAGCTTGGTGTTTAGACCCCAGAGTTCTCAGTGGGAACCCCCTGCAGCTTAGATATCCCTTCGGAACTTTATCTGCTGTCAGGAAGAGCCTGGTCAGCCTTCTTGCACCTCTGCCCTTCCTATCAATCTCTATGGTCCCCATTTTTCATCTTTGGTATTAGGGCTCTCTCCAGCTAAACTTGTTTATTACTCTGTTTTTTTCTGAATTATTTGGGTAAAGTGTTTCCCACATTCATTGCACTTCTAAGGTCTTTCTCCTGCATGATCTCTCTGATGATTATGAAGGCTACTACTACTGGTAAAGGAATTTCCACATTCATTGCACTTCTAAGGCCTTTCTCCAGTGTGAACTCTCTGGTGATTAAGAAGGCTACTACTACTGGTAAAGGAATTTCCACATTCATTGCACTTCTAAGGCCTTTCTCCAGTGTGAACTCTCTGGTGATTAAGAAGGCTACTACTACTGGTAAAGGAATTCCACATTCATTGCACTTCTAAGGCCTTTCTCCAGTGTGAACTCTCTGGTGATTAAGAAGGCTACTACTACTGGTAAAGGAATTTCCACATTCATTGCACTTCTAAGGCCTTTCTCCAGTGTGAACTCTCTGGTGATTAAGAAGGCTACTACTACTGGTAAAGGAATTTCCACATTCATTGCACTTCTAAGGCCTTTCTCCAGTGTGAACTCTCTGGTGATTAAGAAGGCTACTACTACTGGTAAAGGAATTCCACATTCATTGCACTTCTAAGGCCTTTCTCCAGTGTGAACTCTCTGGTGATTAAGAAGGCTACTACTACTGGTAAAGGAATTTCCACATTCATTGCACTTCTAAGGCCTTTCTCCAGTGTGAACTCTCTGGTGATTAAGAAGGCTACTACTACTGGTAAAGGAATTTCCACATTCATTGCACTTCTAAGGCCTTTCTCCAGTGTGAACTCTCTGGTGATTAAGAAGGCTACTACTACTGGTAAAGGAATTTCCACATTCATTGCACTTCTAAGGCCTTTCTCCAGTGTGAACTCTCTGGTGATTAAGAAGGCTACTACTACTGGTAAAGGAATTTCCACATTCATTGCACTTCTAAGGCCTTTCTCCAGTGTGAACTCTCTGGTGATTAAGAAGGCTACTACTACTGGTAAAGGAATTTCCACATTCATTGCACTTCTAAGGCCTTTCTCCAGTGTGAACTCTCTGGTGATTAAGAAGGCTACTACTACTGGTAAAGGAATTTCCACATTCATTGCACTTCTAAGGCCTTTCTCCAGTGTGAACTCTGTGATGACAATAAAGGTCATAATTCCTGATAAAAGATTTCCCACATTCATTGCATTAATGGACTCTGATGATAATGGAGGCCAGAAATGCTGGTTGCAGCCAACAACTTTCTTACATTCTCTCCTAGTGTAATAACATTTTGCCCTCTGAAAAGTCATCCCAGACATCAAGACTTCATCTGTCCTGTCCCTAGTATGAGTAGCCTATTGTTAGATATGTTCTGAGCTGATAAGGCCATACTCCGCAACTGCACCACAGGTAAAACACTTCTGGGACACTGAAACTGTAGCCCTTTGCAAGTGAGACCCTATCCACACCTTTTATGAAAGCCTTCTCTTTCACTTGCTGCTCCTCGTGCTGGTGAAATTTTGCACCAAATAAAATCATTTTACACATGTCCCACTCTGAAACAGTTTCTGGCTGTGTTGTGTTCCTTGCTGTTCAACCAAGTGGAAAACTCTTCTCAACCCTGTCCTCTTAAGAGGGAAAACACAGCTACTTTTTGGTTGAGTTTTGGAAGATTGTATGTTTCCAGGAATTTTGGTGCAGAAATGCAGAGTCATGGGTCCCAAAAAAGAACATAAGATTCTCCTTTGCTAGAGGCTACTCAGTTCCCTCTGGGAGTTCACCAATGTGTGTTGGCCAGTGTGGGTAGCTATGCAGGTCATCCTTGGTCGCCCCAAAGACGCTGTCAGACCCCGATGAAAGAGGGAATGCCAGGTGGGCACAGAGTGTGCCCAGGGTGATGGGTTATTTTCTCTTTCCCACAATCCTTCATTAAATCCTTTTCGTTTGCTGGACTTTCCCAAGTTGTCTTTTTATTTGCTATATGGGAAAAGGGTCCAGGAATGCAGATTCATGGGTCCCAAAAAAGAACACAGGATACTCCTTTGCTGGAGGCTTCTCAGCTCCCTCTGGGCATTCACCAATGTGTGCTGGGCAGTGCGGGTAGCGCTTAACTTCGCAAGGACCCGATCACCTGCCCAGTACTGCCAAAGCTGTGGACTCGCCATGCAGATTGCTCCCCTTCCAGGTCATCCTTGGTTGCTCCGAAAATGCTGGTTGATGAAAGGGAAAGAGGGAATTCCGGGTGGGCACAGGGCATGCACGGGGTGCAGCGGGCCTGGAAAATAGAGGCCTGCCCCACACATCTGCCCGATATCAATGACTTAAACAGGGGTTAAAAATGTTTTTTTTTTTTTTTTTTTTCCCATTCTTAAAACACGGAAGGGCTACCTTAATCAGTCCATAGCAACTGGGGTTAAGTCAGAGACGACAAGGACCGTGTTGGTTCCTATCAAATCTGAGAACAAGAGACAAGCAAGTGCACAACCTTTCTGTGGCTTCTTTAAATTTAGTGTTCACCAGCGTGGTTAGTTCCCGGGGCTGGTTCACTACAAGTCTGAAGTTGTGTTTCTGGTGACAGTGCTAGCCTGTTCTCCCTCTGCAGTGCTTTTGTTTTTGTCCTCTTTGCAGTCTTTGTCTTTCTCAGCCTGAAGACTTCCGGGAACATATAGAGGTTTCATGGAAGGGGAGGACTGTCTCCCTTTGGAGGCAGTATTTTCATTCTTTTGCCTTTTCTGTCTTCTTTGCTTGTATCCCGTTCTTCCATGCTGCTTGCATCTACAGTGTTCCAGCATTCACCCTCACTTTTTGAAGAGCTCTGCTGTTCAATTACACAAGATCCAGTAAAATTTACTCCCAGGTCATTATCCGTATCCCACAATCTTTCATGAAATTCTTGTCGTTTGCTGGATTGACCAAAGTTGTCTTTTATTCGCTATATGGGAAAAGTTCCTTTGGTGCTGAAATGCAGTTTCATGGGTCCCCCCAAAAACCACAGGATACTCCTGTGCTGGAGGCTTCTCCACTCCCTCTCAGCATTCACCAATGTGTGCTGGCCACTGTGGGTCACCCTAGGTTTAGCAATGTCAGATTCCTTGCCTTGTATAGCTGAGGCCCTGGACGAGCCCTGCAGTCCGCCCTGTTCCAGGTCATTTTTGGTTGCTCAATGATGCTTCCTTACCATGGAATAAAGGAAATGACAGCTGGGCCAGGATTGTGGCTGGGGTATCTAGCTACTTTCTGTTTCCCACATATTTCATTAAATCCGTTTGGTTTGCTTGACTTTCCAAAGCTAGCTTTTCAGACATTTTGTGGGAAAACAGTATTTGATGCATAAATTAAATCAGGTTTCCCAAAATTGAACAAAGGGTACTCCTTTGTGGGAGGCTTCTCCATTCCTTCTGAGCGTTCACCAATGTGCTCTCACCACTGGGGGTCCCCCTAGGTTTACAAACAACAAGAAGAACTGCCTTGCACTGCTGAAGCCCTGGATTAGCCATGCAGGCCACTGCCTTCCAGGACATTTTTGGTCACCCCAGAGACGCTTTCTGATCCCGGGAAAAAAGGAAATGTCAGCTGGGAGCCGTGTGTGCCCAGGGCGCCTGGCTACTTTGTGTTTCCCACATATTTCACTAAATCCTTTTCGTTTGCTTGACTTCCCAAAGCTGTCTTTTCAGACATTATGTGGGAAAAGGGCATTTGGTCCAGAGTGCCGATACATGTGTCCCAAAGAAGAAGACTGGAGACTCCTGTGCTGGAGGCTTCTTCACTCCCTCTGAGCATTCACCAATGTGTGCTGGCCACTGTGGGTCACCCTAGGTTTAGCAATGTCAGATTCCTTGCCTTGTACAGCTGAGGCCCTGGACGAGCCCTGCAGTCCGCCCTGTTCCAGGTCATTTTTGGTTGCTCAATGATCCTTCCTTACCAGGGAATAAAGGAAATGACAGCTGGGCACAGAGTGTGCCCCGGTGCCTGGCTACTTTGTGTTTCCCACATACTTCATTCATTCCTTTTCGTTTGCTTGACTTCCCAAAGCTGTCTTTTCAGACATTATATGGGAAAAGGGCATTTGGTCCAGAGTGCCGTTACGTGCGTCCCAAAGAAGAAGACTGGAGAGTCCTGTGCTGGAGGCTTCTCCACTCCCTCTGAGCGTTCACCACTGTGTGCTGGCCAGTGTGGGTCACCCTATGTTCAGCCACAACCAGACGACCTGCCTTGTACTGCTGAGGCCCAGGACTAGCCATGGAGGCTGCTCCCTGGCAGGTCATCCTTGATTGCCCAGTGACGCTTTCTGAGCCTGGGTAAAATAGGAAATGACTCCTGGGCCAGGATTTTGGCTGGGGTATCTGGCTACTTTGTGTTTCCCACTTACTTCATTAAATCCTTTTCGTTTGCTTGACTTTCCAAAGCTGTCTTTTTAGACATTATATTGCAAAAGGGCGTTTGATTCATAAATTGAGAGTCAGGTTCCTCAAAAAAGAACACAGGATACTCCTGTGCTGGAGGCTTCTCCACTCCCTCTGAGTGTTCACCAGTGTGTGCTGGCCACTGTGGGTAACCCTAGGTTTTGCAACAACCCTACGATCTGCCTTGCACTGCTGAGGCCCTGGACTAGCCATGCAGGCCACTACCTTCCAGGTCATTTTTGGTCACCCGAAAGACGCTTTTTGATCCCGGGAAAAAAAGGAAATGTCAGCTGGGAGCCATGTGTGGCCAGGGTGCCTAGCTACTTTGTGTTTCCTACATACTTCACTAAATCCTTTTTGTTTGCTTGGCTTTCCAAAGGTGTCTTTTTAGACATTATATTGTAAAAGGGCATTTGATCCATAAATTAAGAGTCAGGTTTCTCAAAGAAGAACACAGGATACTCCTGTGCTGGAGGCTTCTCCACTCCCTCTCAGCATTCACCAATGTGTGCTGGCCACTGTGGGTCACCCTAGGTTTAGCAATGTCAGATTCCTTGCCTTGTATAGCTGAGGCCCTGGACGAGCCTTGCGGTCCGCCCTGTTCCAGGTCATTTTTGGTTGCTCAATGATGCTTTCTTACCAGGGAATAAAGGTAATGACAGCTGGGCCACGATTGTGGCCGGGGTATCTAGCTACTTTCTGTTTCCCACTTACTTCATTAAATCCTTTTCGTTTGCTTGACTTTCCAAAGCTGTCTTTTTAGACATTATATTGCAAAAGGGCGTTTGATTCATAAATTGAGAGTCAGGTTCCTCAAAAAAGAACACAGGATACTCCTGTGCTGGAGGCTTCTCCACTCCCTCTGAGTGTTCACCAGTGTGTGCTGGCCACTGTGGGTCACCCTAGGTTTTGCAACAACCAGACGATCTGCCTTGCACTGCTGAGGCCCTGGACTAGCCATGCAGGCCACTACCTTCCAGGTCATTTTTGGTCACCCGAAAGACGCTTTCTGATGGCGGGAAAATAGGAAATGACAGCTGGGAGCCGAGTGTGCCCAGGGCGCCTGATTACTTTGTGTTTCCCACATACTTCACTACATCCTTTTCGTTTGTTTGACTTTCCAAAGGTGTCTTTTTAGACATTATATTGTAAAAGGGCGTTTGATCCATAAATTAAGAGGTGTGTGCCCCGGTGCCTGGCTACTTTGTGTTTCCCACATACTTCATTCATTCCTTTTCATTTGCTTGACTTCCCAAAGCTGTCTTTTCAGACATTATATAGGAAAAGGGCATTTGGTCCAGAGTGCCGATACATGTGTCCCAAAGAAGAAGACTGGAGACTCCTGTGCTGGAGGCTTCTCCACTCCCCCTGAGCGTTCACCACCGTGTGCTGGCCAGTGTGGGTCACCCTATGTTCAGCCACAACCAGACGACCTGCCTTGTACTGCTGAGGCCCTGGACTAGCCATGGACGCTGCTCCCTGGCAGGTCATCATTTATTGCCCAGTGACGCTTTCTGATCCCGGGGAAAATAGGAAATGACTCCTGGGCCAGGATTGTGGCCGGGTATCTGGCTAGTTTGTGTTTCCCACTTATTTCATTAAATCCTTTTCGTTTGCTTGACTTACCAAAGCTGTCTTTTAGACATTACGTGGGAAAAGGGCATTTGGTGCAGAGTGCAGATACGTGTGTCCCAAAGAAGAAGACTGGAGACTCTTGTGCTGGAGGCTTCTCCACTCCCTCTGAGTGTTCACCAGTGTGTGCTGGCCACTGTGGGTCACCCTAGGTTTTGCAACAACCAGACGTTCTGCCTTGCACTGCTGAGGCCCTGGACTAGCCGTGCAGGCCACTACCTTCCAGGTCATTTTTGGTCACCCGAAAGACGCTTTCTGATCCCGGGAAAAAAGGAAATGTCAGCTGGGAGCTGAGTGTGCCCAGGGCGCCTGGCTACTTTGTGTTTCCCACATACTTCACTAAATCCTTTTCGTTTGCTTGACTTTCCAAAGGTGTCTTTTTAGACATTATATTGTAAAAGGGCGTTTGATCCATAAATTAAGAGGTATCTCAAAAGAGAACACAGGATACTCCTGTGCTGGAGGCTTCTCCACTCCCTCTGAGCATTCACCAATGTGTGCCGGCCACTGTGGGTCACCCTAGGTTTAGCAATGTCAGATTCCTTGCCTTGTACAGCTGAGGCCCTGGACGAGCCCTGCAGTCCGCCCTGTTCCAGGTCATTTTTGGTTGCTCAATGATGCTTCCTTACCATGGAATAAAGGAAATGACAGCTGGGCACAGAGTGTGCCCCGGTGCCTGGCTACTTTGTGTTTCCCACATACTTCATTCATTCCTTTTCGTTTGCTTGACTTCCCAAAGCTGTCTTTTCAGACATTATATGGGAAAAGGGCATTTGGTCCAGAGTGCCGTTACGTGCGTTCCAAAGAAGAAGACTGGAGACTCCTGTGCTGGAGGCTTCTCCACTCCCTCTGAGCGTTCACCACTGTGTGCTGGCCAGTGTGGGTCACCCTATGTTCAGCCAAAACCGGACGACCTGCCTTGTACTGCTGAGGCCCTGGACTAGCCATGGAGGCTGCTCCCTGGCAGGTCATCCTTGATTTCCTAGTGATGGTTTTTGAGTTGGGGGAAAATAGGAAATGACTCCTGGGCCAGGATTGTGTCCGGGGTATCTGGCTACTTTGTGTTTTCCACATACTTCATTAAATCCTTTTCGTTTGCTTGACTTTCCAAAGCTGTCTTTTTAGACATTATATTGCAAAAGGGCGTTTGATTCATAAATTGAGAGTCAGGTTTCTCAAAAAAGAACACATGATACTCCTGTGCTGGAGGCTTCTCCACTCCCTCTGAGTGTTTACCAATGTGTGCTGGCCACTGTGGGTCACCCTAGGTTTTGCAACAACCAGACGTTCTGCCTTGCACTGCTGAGGCCCTGGACTAGCCATGCAGGCCACTACCTTCCAGGTCATTTTTGGTCACCCGAAAGACGCTTTCTGATCCCTGGACAAAAGGAAATGTCAGCTGGGAGCCGAGTGTGCCCAGGGCGCCTGGCTACTTTGTGTTTCCCACATACTTCACTAAATCCTTTTTGTTTGCTTGACTTTCCAAAGGTGTCTTTTTGACATTATCTTGGAAATGGGCCTGTTTTTCAGAAATGCAGAGTCATCTTTCCCAAAAAAGAACACAGGATAATTCTGTGCTGGAGGCTTCTCCGCTCCCACTGGAGTTCACTTGTGTGCTGGGAATTTTGGTTCCCACTAGGTTTCGTAACAATCAGACGATCTGCCTTGTACTTCTGAGGCCCCGGACTAGTCATGCATGCTCTCCCTTCCAGGTTATTCTTTTCTCCCTAAACACTCTGTCAAACTTGGGGAAAAGAGGAAATGACTACTGGGTGTATGGTGTCCTTGGAAAAGGATTTTTGGTGCAGAAATGCAAATTCATGTGTCCCAAAGAATAATGCAGGATACTCTCTTGCTGTAGGCTTCTTCGCTCCCTTTGGTGTTCACCAAAGTTTGCTGGCTATAGTATGTCACTCTGAAGGCAGGTTCTAATTAAACAAGTTTATTCTATATCTATAAAAGGCTAAGTTGACTCACGCTTGCATGATACATATAATGAAAGCTCTTGCTGGCACCAATCATTGGTGTGTTTCCATCTATCATTGTCTATCATGAGTTTGGTTGACACTTCTATTATAAAGGTTGAGTAGGGATATTAAAATATTCTAATTTCCTTCAACGTGCATGAATTCATGTACTAGTCCACTAGTATATGACAGAAGTACATTGGAGTAAAAGTACAGTGGCAATATGCAACCTCATATTCCATATTGTATATATAAGCTGGGAATGAGAATACTGTGTCAATTTGCCCGAGAGCCCATCTTCTGAGTGTAAATTTAGGTAGAATGTGATTCATGACTCTTCCATCTGATCAGTTTATAACGACTAACAAAATGTGCAGGTCCATGTCTTCAGATGCCTTTTCCTCTGTATCTTGTCCCTTATACTTGATTTTTGTAGGTTAAGGATTTTGCATCAAATACACAGAAGTTTTACTTTTACAACCACAAATTCATGTAACCAACAAGAAGCAGATGAAAGTAATGAAGTGGAATAACCATGTGAGAGGGGAAAAAAAATGTTTCCATGTAAAATTTAGTAGTTCCTCTAGGTGGTAGCAAATGATTGCATTTTATACATTTACTATTTTATATATAATGCTCACTTCTAAAATTAGAAAACAAAATTCTGGAAAAGTACAAGAAAACACTGGTACCTTAAAAACTCTAAGTGAAATCAAGGGGCTACTATCACCTCTTTTAGGAAAAAATTCTAAATTAGATAAATTCCTGAAAAAGGGAACTGGTGCTGTTGAAAGTAGAACAAAAGGGAGATCCTTGGAAACTTTTACTCTTATGCCTGTCACTTGAAATTACATTTACTGAAACCCCCCCAGATCCTTTCTAGCCCCCCACCCTTGTCTAGCACCCTACCTACCCTCTACTTCCCCTCCTCCACTAGCTTTGTCTTCAGATGGGCAAAAGCCAGGTGATCCTCAGGCTTTCCCTCTCGACCCATTTTTGAATCTTTACCCAGGAAAACCTGCCGCTCTATAGCTTTTCAGGGTCATTCTCTTTATTTGTGGATCCATAGTTTTTCTTTTGTGTTTTGCATTATTGTACCGTGTGTTTATACATGTCTAGGTTTGTTTCTTATAGATACATCATTAGATGGTACTGCCAGAATGTTTTGATTTGTAAATTCAAATTTAGATTATAAAAGAGCCCTATTTAATGGCTTAAAACAAATGCAAGCTCATACAAATAGGAGAAACTTAACACAATTACTTTTAAAGTGCACATGAGGCAGGATTAATCTTAGTGAAGAAAAATGACCTTACGGATGTTGGCTTAATTAAGGACAGGCAGCTGTTCACTGATCTCTAGCCTTGAAGCTAACTGACCAGATGGGAAACCAGAGCAATAAGGTGGAGACTTTAATGTGTCCTTTTGCAAGGTTAGAGGGGCATAAGATGCCTCAGTTTAAGATCCAGACACTTATGATAAAGCCTGAGTAGGATGTAATGGTGATTTTAAATGATTTCTCATAAAGAATAAGATGTGTGGCTTGGGATGGTTTTCTCAGTGGTTAGAGTAGGGGTGTCGAACTCAATCAGAGAAGGGGCCAAAATCTAAAATCCAGCCTAAATCGCGGGCCGAATGGTTTACTGAACAGTCATAAACTGACAATGTCATAAACTGACAGCGGAGTGCAGTGATGACAGCGCGGTGCGGGCCACATTACAAGGCCTGGCGGGCTGGATTTGGCCCGCGGGCCTTGTGTTTGACACATGTGGGTTAGAGTGTCAGCCCTACACACCAGAGAGTCAAAGGTTTGATTCCTGGTCAAGGGCACATACCTGGGTTGCAGGTTTTATTCCCAGCCCTGGAGATACAGGAGGGAAACAATCGATGTATCTCTCATATATACAATATATAATTTTTTTTCTCCCTCCTCCCTCCCTCTCTTACTCTCTCTCTCTCTAAAAAAAGATGTGTTTGGTTAAAGAAGGTACGTGGAATGGAAATATATTTTTATTGAAGACAAAAGAAAGTAATTTTGTTCTGAAGTAAATGCAACATGAAAATAAGACAAAAGATGAAAGGTTTATGAAAGGTGCAAAATGTTTGTGTATACTGTAGAAGGTTCACAGAAATGGAATCTTGAAAAAGAAATCTTAGTTATGGTCAAACTAAGACTGGAGCAGGATTTTTTTCCCCCAGTAAAAGTACGCTGATACAGAACTGGAATTTGAGTTTCGGTTAAAAGGATGAACATTTTTCCCCCCTCTGCTATTGGTATGTTGTTAGTATGAAATTATAAAGGGAATCTCTCTTTACAAAAGGAGGAAATAAGATGAATGCGATGTTAGGAAAGTGAATTTCAATCCACCTGCCCTCCCTTAAGGATAAAAATGTATTAATGATGATTCATGTGTATTCTATGTATTCTTATTGGGTAGATGCATCCCATCTTAAAGGGTTACAGCCATAGCAGCTACTAAAATACTCCCTGCAGAGTTCCATAAGGAAAGGGGAACTCATTTTACTAGATAGATTCTATACCAGGTTTGTAAAACCGGGCTGATACTGGAGGATTGCTGTTGCGCTTATCATCTCCAGCCCTCTGGTTTTATAGAACACACTGACAAGACACATAAAATTCAATTGGTAAAACTTACCGAATCTGAATCTTTTAATCTGCCTTGGCCCGATGCCCTTCCCTTGGTATCGCTTAATTTAAGATGTATTCCTTTTGGTAAATATCGATTGTCCTCTCCTAAAATTATTACTAGAAGACATACCTGTGAAACTGGATCAGACTGTGCAAACGTGTCTTATAAAGGAGACCTTCTAACTTACTACAAAGAATTTCAAAGGCTCTTCAAATTCACTCAAGCTTGTAGAGTAGTCTTTCCACAGAGCACTCCGGGAGACGAAGACACTGAACATTATGGCCTACAACCTAGATATGTGATCCATTAAAAAGGACATCTCCACAAGGACTCCCTCCAGCTAGGCTGGACCACACTGGGTATTGTTAACTAATGGTTGAATTGCAATGTTAAAAAGGTATTGATAAATAAATTTATGTTTTTCATTTTATGTGTTTTTGTGTGTGTAAATATTAGTTTTATTTAACCAGTTTTCATAGCTGAACATTCTATAAAAACTTTACATATTATATAGTTTATATATATTTCAAACTACTGAATGAAAAAGTAGGTCCTACAGATGCAAAAACACTGCACCAAACAATTCAAGGTAAAGGCAGATTTATATACTGTACAGTTCTCCACACAACCTAGGTATGTTTCCCTGACTTGGAATCGAGGCAGCAACCTTTTGGCATACAGGATAACTGTCCAATTAAGCCACCCAGCCAGAGCTGTCCAGAACCTTTTTAGAGTCTGTCCTAGAAGGGAAAAATAAGGAAAACAAACATTATTCCAGACTTTTCTGCCACCCCAAACCAGCAAAACATACTTTTTAAAATACAAGCCAAAATAATGAAAACTAGAGCTTCAAAGAATAGTCTCGATCTCACCATTATATATACTTTTGTGTATATTAATTGTATAAAATGATATTTGGACAAAGAGGTAATTTTTTATTTCTAGAGTTATAGTACTTAAAACCTATTGACAATGAATAGCTTGGATATTTTAAGTCCTGCTTCCAAGCATGAGCTAAGAGTGAACTTGTCTCAGGCTATGAGTACCCCCTTGGGGCCACAGGTGTCCTGCTCTACAATTCCAGTGTCATAAGGCCTCCTGCCAATCAAACTCATCAATATTCCTCTACAAACATTTCAACATGGAGTCGATCCCTGGGGCAGAGCCCCAGATTTTCTATAGCACTCACACCTCTCATTGGCCTGCTCCAAGTCCATCTTCACTTTACAGAGTTCAACTGGATTGCATGACACAAATTCCTAAATGCGAGGCATGACTTCTTGGGTGGAGGTCCAGGGCCAGAACACCTGCGAGGTGGCTGAGGGGAGCAGTGGACTCAGTTCCTGGTTAATCTTTTTATTGTAAAAGGCTCCCAAACCTGTACCTCATTCACTTGATTATACTATATATATAGTATAATCAAGTGAATGAGGTACAGGTTTGGGAGCCCTGGTGCATGGAATTCATGCACGGGAGAGGGGTGTCCCTCAGCCCAGTCTGCACCCTCTCCAATTTGGGACTTTCAACCGCTTGCCTGCCTGCAGCCTGATCACACCCCAACCACTCCCCTGCCACCCCTAATACCCCCAACTGCTCTTCCTTGCCAGCCTGGTTGCCCCTAACTGCCCTTCGCTGCAAGCCTGGTTGTCCCCAACTGCTCTCCCCTGCAGGCATGGTCCCTCTCAGCTGCCCTCCCCTGTAGGCTGTGGTTGGAGCCTGCAACTGAGATACATGCCCTTGACTGGAATCAAACCTAGGACTCTTCATTCCTTGGGCTGACACTTTATCCATTGAACCAAAACTGCTAGGGCATCTTCCTATGTTTTAAATTGTGTGTTCTAATTACTCCATATAATTAACCCTTGACTATACAATACTTCCTGATTTTTGCTGTTTTAACCCATGCAAATGGGAAACCTTGGGCATAGGTGTATTATTATACAATGCTTTCAAACTTTAGCCTTCTCATGGAACCTATCTGAATGTTGGATTGCCATCTAATGCCAATTTCTGCCTCTAGTAGAACTTGTGATTTCATAGTTATTTCTGTTAGCAATTTCTCAACAGTCCCTAACTTTAGTAACGATTTCATTCTGAAACTTACCACGTTAAATTGCAAAAGGGAGTAACACATTTCCCTGGTCACACTCTCTCAAGGTGGGACCCAACCATCTTCCAGAGTTGAATTATTCAATGTGATAAGCTACTCCTTATCACATTGCTAAATGCCTTGAATATGGTTGCACCCATTTCAACCCTGACTACTGTGGAAACTCCCCTTTGTAATGTCATCATGAGTGAAAATAGCTCACGCTGTCATGAACCTAAATGTTCACTCCACAGTGTTCAAACATACTGGGCAAGACTTTCAGAGATATGTTAAAATTAGACTGAGCCCTGATTGGGAAATACAATGTGATGAGAAATGTCATCTCCCTTCCTGTTAATGAATGTTTAAATGAACAAACTCTTGCAGGCACTCTTTATGCCCCCTCCCCACAGGTTATGATTTTTTTTTCTGTCTATATGTAAATGAGCCTTGGCATTTGATTGCCTAGATCAGTGGTTGGCATGAAACTCAGTCAACAGAGCCAAATATCAACAGTACAATGATTGAAATTTCTTTGAGAGCCAAATTTTTAAACTTAAACTTCTAACACCATTTCTTCAAAATAGACTCGCCTAGGCCATGGTATTTTGTGGAAGAGCCACACTCAAGGGGCCAAAGAGCTGCATGTGGCTCGTGAGCCACAGTTTGCTGACCACTGGCCTAGATAGTTGGAGGCTGACTGGGCACTGCCTTTTGAGTCACTTGACATCCTCTTTTACTCTCCTCAAAATGATAATAGTCCCTCCTCCAAGTTCTGATCAGAGGTAAAAAAAAAGAAAAAGGGGGGGGGGAGGTCTTATCACTACTAGATTACTAGCCTGATGAGGTTCCCTCTGTTTATGAAGATGACCCTTTCTGTGGGATCTGACTTGCCAGCAGATGTTTCAGAAGATGAGGGTAATCGCTGTCTCAGAATTGTATTTCCATGGGGTGGCCTTGGTACTTAGGCTTAATTAGATATAATGCAAAACCTAACTAGAACCATCAATCAAATTGCTTGCTCAATTGTCAGAACCACTTGAGCCCAGCAAGCATCGTCAGAGGTGAGTAGCTGATGAGAACGGAATTGCCCTTGGGCTCAGAGCCCCAGGAGGAGGTTGTGCCATAGCCAGCGCCTCCTGCTGCACCTGGATAAATACTTCTTCCCAGATAGAATTAGAAACCAGAAACCTTGCCACAACCCTTAAGGACATTCCCGTTTTGCTTCTAGTGTCGATGGGTGGTTAAGATGTAAAATTTCTGACATGTTTTAGCTGTTCCCAACTGGGCTCAGAGCTATTTTAAGGTTTGGATTACAAATTGTTTTGCTTTACTGTTATTCTTGTCTATTCTGTATAACCAAATGTTTAAAACCTACTATAAAAACGTGAATAATAGTTACACCAACGATATAAATGATTCATCAAGCCACTGTATCCCCTCCATGTGTGTAATTCATAATGGTTGGAACCTTTACTTGATGCTGAATATTTTTTGTCAATTGCCTATGATTTCTCTTAAGAACTATGTTGTTTTTGTTGTTCTTTAACAGTCCCCAAGTTGTTCTAGCTGCTTTTATAAGAGATTGTGAATGTTGAGTTTGGCAGGTACCTGAGAGACCTTTTTCAAAGCAAACGGCTCTGCTTCCTCTATTGGCTACTGCACTGCCACAGGAGTCCCACCGAGAGACTAGATGGAACCAGAGCAGGTAGCCGAGCCACTCTGGCACCGACATGGGACAGACTGACCTGATTGATCATCAGCACTGTTAACAGGTTCTGAGCAAAAGGGGGAAGATGTGAACCCTGAGGGGAAGAAGACACCTACTAAGAAGGGTGCCCGGTGGCTAACAGGGCTCAAATTCTAATAAAACATAGCCTAGCAGTCATTTTTGCACAGGAGCCTCTCACACAAAGTACACTTCATGAAGCCAGCACTGAACTGCCCGCCTCTGCACTGAACTGGCCGCCTGTGCTGTGTTTCTGTCATCTGCACTGCACCCCAAATTGGGGATTCTTGTTGGCTTTGAATTGGTGCCAACGACTATTGTTTGACATTCCCTGAGATACCGAGAAATAACCTCCAGCAGTGTACAACTTGTCTTCTTCCTTCGCTGGGGCAGCATCGAGGGCAGTGAGCCACCCGTTCTGGGGCCACTGTTAGCCTCCCCAACCACACCAGCTCCACCAAGGGCAGGACAGTCCGCCGTTTCCCAAGAGGCTCCAGCTCATACCCATCCAGCTCTTCAGACAACTGGATGACCCTTGAATTCTTTTTTTAAAATATATTTTATTGATTTTTTACAGAGAGGAAGAGAGAGGGATAGAGAGTTAGAAACATCGACGAGAGAGAATCATCAATCAGCTGCCTCTTGCACACCCCCCCACTGGGGATGTGCCCACAACCAAGGTACATGCCCTTGACCGGAATCAAACCAGGGACCTTTCAGTCCACAGACCGACACTCTATCCACTGAGCCAAACCGGTTTCGGCGACCCTTGAATTCTTACCTGTTTTTTTTTTTTCTTTAAATAAGTTTTCTGAAATTATTTTTGGAATTAAATAAGGTATCAACAAAATAAAAATGTTCGTTTCTCTTTGTTTCCTTAGAAGCATCTTTTATTCTTAGATTTTTTCCTCCTCTCTCTCAGAATTACAGTTTTGGTACTTTAATTGTCCTAGAGCAGCAGGATTCCCCAGAAGCAGGGCAAACATGGTAGGTGCTTTTGGACAAGACTATGACAATTGGGAATGAGTACATTAACTGTTGAACGAAAGGTGTGAGTTTCTGCATCCACTGCTGAATGCAAAGGTGTTTTGGACTGGGATATAGTCCAATGGGCAGGATTATAGATAATTAGATTTTTACTCAGTGAAAAGACTTTATGTGGTGAGCACAGTATATGATTTAGGGAGCAGGGCTCAAGGGGATGACTGGGGCTGGGACTGGGCCAGAGGCTATGGTTAGGGAAGGGCTGGGAGTAGGGGGGCTAGATGGAGGGGGTCCTTAGGGCAGGGGTGGCAAGGAGCTGGGGACTGCAGAGGCAGAGTACCACGATGTTGATTATGTGGGCATTTAATATTCCAGGATAAGTTTGAATAGAGGAAACAAGTCCATAGTATTTAATTTAAGTCATCTGCCTGATAGGTTGGCCAGTCAATTAATATAGCATTAAAGATGGGAACAAAGCAAGGCCTGGACTGGAATGGACCTTCAAATTATCTATCTATCTATCTATCTATCTATCTATCTATATATCTATATTTTTTAATGGTTTTCTTTTTTTAAAATATATTTTTATTGATTTCAGAGAGGAAGGGAGAGGGAGAGAGAGAAACATCAATGATGAGAGAATCATTGCTCACTGTTTCCTGCACGTCTCACACTGGGAATCAAGCCCGCACCCCTGGCATGTGCCCTGATTGGGAATCTAACTGTGACCTCCTGCTTCATAGGTCCATGCTCAACCTCTGAGCCACACCAGCCGGGCCACACCTGTATTTTGATCTTTTCATTGTATTGATATCTCCTCTGGAATCTTCCAGCAGACTGCTGAGTGCTGTCTGTGTTTCTCTATTCTGCAAGCCATCTGTACATCAAGAGCTATTACCTGAGTGGAACCCTGACTGAAGGAAGAAAGGGAACCGTGTGGGCACCCAGATAACATTATCTTCATGGTTTGACTGCCCAGACAACGACACATGCACTTGATTTTCTTACTCTTCAGTAAAGTTCAGAAATTCTCACATTGTTGGGGGCCTAAGAATTAGTTTGTGGGTAGTACAAAATACAGGGGTTGACAAAAGTAGGCTTGTAGTTATGAGTATACAAAACACATTTTATTATTGTGTTATTTATTAATTATTGTATTATTTATTTGTATTGCAACTGCAAACCTACTTTTTCTCACCCCTGTATATCATTTGTTATACAAAGAGTTTTCAAAAGTGATTTTTACTGTATGCAATATTTGCTTTACATGCTGAGTTTAGTTGACTAAATTCCAAGTACACTTCTCTGTAGGCCTAAAAACATCATTATGTCACAAAGGGTTGAAGCTTGTAAGCTTGGGGGTGGTGATAAAGAAATTTTTATTTTGGAGGGGTAGGAAATTGAGCAAATACAAAGAACAAGGTAGAAAACCAATCAGCATTAACCGCACCACCCCAGAGATGACAACTGTTAGTAGTAGTTTGGTATGTATCCTCCTAGTTTCATTTATTTAATAAAAATAGGATAATAATGCACATATTCTGTACCATGCCTGCTACTCTGGTATGGCTTACAAACATTGTGCACCATCTCAGGTTTCTTTGACCATTTCCTCCTTTTTACCCATTTGGTTAGTGCCTGACCTGCACTAGTCACCCCTCAGACTGGAAATAATACCCCACTGTGGGATACGGGGTCTAGTTTCTTGAGTAACTGCCCAGGGGCTATGGGCTATTGCCAAGGAATGGGAGAAATGCGAGGTAGTCAGGTAGGTTTTCCTTCTTTCCCTCTCTGGAATGCTTTTAAGTGCAAGTCCTCCTAGCAAAACTTCTAGAGAAGTACTGTGTGCTGAGTGAACACACATGCTGAGTGTCCTGCTGTGTCTCTTCATGGCTCCTTGTGAAGCAGTAATAATGCTAAGTAATGCATTAAACTGTGTCTTTCCTTCTTTCACTTTTCCCTCATTCTCACTGCCCTAACTTTGTACCTCCCAAATAAAGTTTAATATCTTAATCCTTGCCTCAGGTTCTGATTTCTACATGACTTAGGATAAGGTGAATAAGCTCAATTAAATATTGTGCAGATTTTCATATTAAATAATTTTGGCGTTATAAATTATCTCTATTAAGTATTTTAATAATTTGTGATATATGGTAAAATGTACACATCTTAACTTCAATGGGTAATCAGATGTATATGTATTTGTGACCAGCTTCCCATTCAAATATAGAATATTTCTATCATTTAAGAAATTCCTTTTTGCCCTATCATTAAATATTATTCACTAATATCTTGGCTATAATTGCTCTCTTATTAAAAATTCAATGCTGGAATTAGGGTTTCAGAGTTGTGATAGAAAGAATAATGAATTCTTATGAATAGTGAGGCATAGGTTTAAGTCTAATTGTCATTGAAGTTTAGTGACCTTAAAAGAATAATAAAAATACTTTGGATCTTCTTTATTGAATGTCACAAAGAGTCAAAGAATTTATTGTTTCTTTAATTTTAACACTATAAGCCTCAACTTCCTTTGGGAAGTTCCTTTCCTTTTTTCTCCCATGAGTATAGTAGTTGGGTGCTTCTGAAAGCAGTCTTTTGTCCCCAGAGATCACTATCAAGAGCCAATTCAGTCACCTTATATAGAAACAGTGACCTTATATTTTATGTTCTACCCAGAATTTAGGTGACCATTTGTGGGGCCTCTCTCAAAATGGGGGATATCTTCCCACCTCATCTCCCATGCCATTTCAATGAAATGAGAGTAACGTCATATAATCAATGAAAGTCCTCCTTGGGCCACAACAACATGCCGTGCCACTTTGTCCCTTTTCAGGCTCCCCTTCTGAGGTTGTGACCACTGAGGTGAGGGTTCACTTGGGGATGAGGTAGATATTGAATGATGGTGTTTCCCTTAAATGAATAAGAAGTCACGACTATAAGAACAAAGTGTGTGTTTGTTTTCTTCAGGGCTTACTATTCAATAAACATGTATGCGGGTATATTGTTGCATGAGGTGTTCAGATTACATGAGGTGCCGTGTGGTTTGCTGACACTATTTTCCAATCATTTCCTTGTTTTTTAATGAGATTTTACAACACCAACCCACACACTTCATTTTATTTATAGCTAAGTTATAAAAACAACTCTCTTGTTTTCCACTGAATATTTTTTAAATAAAATTAGTAGGAAGGAACTATTGGAACTTGGCAGCAGTTTTTTATTTGCTTGGACTGTCTCATTTAAATTGATTGGAGACTTGTTCATATTTTAAAGAATATAGGCCATTTAAGTGCAGGGTTTAGAATTTAATAGGAATAGATAATTTCTACTGTAATTTGGTATGGAATTATTCATAGTAGTGAAAAAAGTTAAATACTTATGAATAATAACTAATTTGTCACTTTATTTTTTTAAACATATTTTTTTTTATTGAGTTCAGACAGGAATAGAAAGGGGGAGAGAGATAGAAGCATCAATGATGAGAGAGAATCATTGATCAGATGCCTTCTGAACACCCCCTATTGGGGATCAAGCCTGCAACCCAGGCATGTATCCTGACCGGGAATCAAACCCAGGACCCTTCAGTCCCCAGGCCGACACTAACCACTGAGAAAAACTGGCTAGGACAATTTGTCACTTCCTTTTTACCCCTTTATTGATTAAGGTATTATATATGTGTCCTTATTCCCCCATTGCCCTCCCACCCTTGCCCTTACCCCTCTGGTATCTGTGTCCATTGGTTAGGATTTGTCACCTCTTTAAAGGTTTCCAGAGAGTCATAGGCATTCAGTAGATTTATCATTAGCTTTTGTTTCTCTTTATTACTGGAATTCTGAACTATTTTTGAATTAAAGGGAGAAACACTGAAATGCATTATCTCCAATAGTTTGATCTTAAGAAAATGATAATAACATTTACTTGTATAAACTTTCACAGGAGAACAGAAAATTAATCCTTTCAGCATCCTATTTAATAAAAGGCTAATATGTAAATAGACTGAATGGCGGAACAACAGGAACCACTCAACTAATGGAACAACCGAACAGCCAGTCACTATGATGTGCGCTGACCACCAAGGTGTGTGCACGGATTATGGTGGGCGTTGGCTGCAGCAGGATGGTGGAGCAGGTGAACGGAGGCAACAGAGCAAGGTGGGGTACCAGTCACTGTCATCGGACTAGCCTCTGGTGGTTACTAAAAATTCTTTGCTCTAACAGGGTACTCACACCTGTTGCTGGCTCTGGCCGCGCTTGCATCTGCTGCCAGTGCCCGGTGTTGGTCCCAGTTACTCGGTGCCCATCAACAGTGTTGGCTGCGGGCCCGATCACCCCTGAGGGCTTCACCACCTTCTCCTGCTCCTGAGGGGTGATCAGAGCAGTACTCGATGCTTGCACTTGCTGCTGGTGCTGGGCCCAATTGCTCCATGCCATCAGCAGGTGCGAGTAGGGTCAGCTGAAGATGGGCTAGAACCCACCCCCCCATACCTACCGCAGCCCCACAGTTCCTTTCAAAGTGCACAAATTTGTACACTGGGCCCCTAGTATACAATAAAAATCCAGTTTCTCATTGTTTTATTAGTGTTCTTTGTTCTTGGTTTAAAAAAGTTCATTAGTGCCCTTAGGAAGAAAACCTGTGCTAACCTTTTTGGGAGTAACTATTTTTAGTTGATGACATTTTCTTGATCTCTAGGTAATTATAATATTATTGTCTTTCTTATATATTCTCCAGGCAATTTTTTCAAGACATGGACCGAGTGAGTGATAGTGAGTGCTTAATCTCATGAGAAAACTCTGGAACACAGCTCCCTCCTGAGGGGGGGTGGAAACTAGGAGGTTGATACCACCAACTCCCATCATTCATTGGTTGGGGCCTTCTTGGGAGCAGGTTGATGCTAAGTCTGGCCTGCTGTGTGAGCAGTAAGGTGGTCTTTGGTGGCCAGAGAAAGTCCTTACACACTGAAAGATGAAGCAGAGGGGTCGGAGAACAGGACACAGGCTTTATTTGAGGAGAAGACTGCTGCTGGGCTGCCTTCCAGAGGGGAAAGAGCACATGTGCCGGAGTGAACATGCCTTTTGAGGGGAGGAAAAAGAAGGGACGGGGCTTAAGGCACTCAGCACACGCTGATTGGTGGTTTCATGTAAGGCACATGATTAGGGACTTAGGAATCAGGGGCTTAAGGTATTTGGCAGGTGCTGATTGGTGGTTCAATGTATAGTCCATGTAAGGTGCCCGGTCAGGTGCTCAGGAATGTCTGTGCTACAAATGGAGTTTACATCATTCTCCATCCATCAGTTGGGGGAAGGGAGGATCTATCACACACAGGTTCTGGAAGTTGGAAAACAGATGGCATAGAGTGAGTAGGTTAGGACTGAGGCAGACGGTTGTGGGCTGCACAGATATTGAGGGAAAGCTTATTCCATAGCAAGTGAAAGCACTCGTCCTGTTTCAAAGATGGAATTGATACATGGGACAGACAAAGTGCAATAATTCTAAAACTCTGTTAGAAGTAGAGTAAGATAGAAAGACCCGGCTCGCTCGGTTAGCGTTAGCAGTAGAGTTTTCTCATACTGCTGGTAAACATACACATCAGAGGAGCTGGTACCTTCCTGTGGAAACACAAGATGGTGCTGTTCTCTAAGGAGAAGTCAACAACTAGGTTTTTTTTTTTTTTTCCTTCTTTTCTCTTTTGATGCTGATCTATTATTGCAATTTAGCACACAATTTAAAAACAGTTGGGCTTCAATCAATCAAAAAGTATTTACTGGACACCCATTAAGTGCCAGAGTTGGGCCTGAAATAGAAAATAGTGCTAACAAGAAAAAGACGGCAAAGCACAGAACTGAAGCAGCAGCAGCTTTCCAATTGAAAGCAGCCTGGGTTTTTCCTCTCTTTAGACAGTTTTGGTGGTATAAGAATTTTATTTTATCATGAAAGTGATTTGTGTCAATGTAAAAATATTAGGTATCAGTTTTTGACTATTTCTTCAATGTTAAATATTCAATTACTGGTTAACTATGATGAAATTAGAAACCATGTTATCTATAAAATATAGTTTTAATACCCTTGTCAAATATACCTTCTCCACGAACCTTTTCCTATTAAATACCACTAGCTTTAATTACTCCAAACTTCTCTTATTACCCTGAGTAACTCTAGGGAGTCCTTATAGCAGTGCTTAAACTTTTTAAAAATATATTTTTTTGTTGACTTTAGAGAGGAAGGGAGAGAGAGAGAGAGAGAGAGAGAGAGAGAGAGAGAGAGAGAGAGAGACATCAACCATGAGAGAGAATCATTGATTGGCTGCCTCCTGCATGCCCCACACTGGTGACCTAGCCTGAAACCTGGGCATGTGCCATGATCTTGAACCAAACTGTAACCCCCTAGACACACTGAGGCCCACCGGCTGGGCCGCTTTCTTAAAACTTGATGTGCATAACAGGTACCTGGGGATCTGGTTAAAAAGCCGATTCTGAGTCAATGGTCTGGGGTATGGGCTAAGAATTTGCATTTCTAATAGTTTCCCAGATGCTGCTGCAGTTCCATGGACCACACTCGGGAGTAGATATTTTTTTTGTAAATTTGGTAGTTTAACGTGTTTTGGCATGGTTAGAAACATGTCTAACAACAAAAAAAGATGTCTTAATTTTAATTTTCTGTAGAAAAATTCATCCTTTGTGACTGAGGATTGAGCTCGCAACCCGGGCATGTGCCCTTGACAAGAATTGAACTTGGGACCCTTCAGTCCACAGGCTCACACTCTGTCCACTGAGCCAAACCAGCTAAGGCAATTCAAGGGTTTTTTTTGTTTGTTTGTTTTTAACTTTCTTGTAGTCTAATTGCAGGAGAACTCACTTTATGAGAAATGTACCATAATCATTTAATTTGTACCTATTAAAATGTCAAAGAGTGATCCATCTTGAATTTGACCCGGAATATTCCAGGGTGATAAAGTTTTTAGTTCTCTTAAATGTGGCAGGGATTTTTTTCTTGGCTCTATCGATTACTTCTCCATTAGACTCTTAACACTTGAGGCTACAAATTCATTTTTTTTCCTAAATAAACGGTCATGGTGTTTACCAGAGTTTTATTACTACAGCAGAGACTTCATCATTGGGATTTTTTTTTAATGGTGAAATTTCATGGCCTGTTTACAAGGTTATTACTCAGAGCCCCAGATATGTAACAAGGTGTTGTTGTTTTTTTTTCTTTTATAGTTATTGTAAAAATAGATGCTAACATAGTTTCAGTTGCTCATACTATTATGGTTAGCAGGAACTTTCCCCTTTGTGACAATTAGGAAATCTAGTTGGAATGTTTAGAAAACTAAACAACCATTGATCACTCAGTAATTGATTTATTCTCCACTTACTCATCCATTCTCCACCTGGTTGAGGACGAATGCTAAAGTATATGGATAGAAACAATAAATAATCTGTTTGTTTACAGGGCTCAACTTCTTAGGTGATTAGTGCTTATACACAAATTAATTATAATTTTATTTTAGCAGTGATAAGGCTACTAGGTACATGACAGAGGCAGAAGGGACTAACCTGACGGTGGGGAGAGCCTCACAGAGGATTGGTATCTTGAGTGGGGTTCTGAAGGTTGACTAAGAGATAAAGAATGGCATGTAGCCCTAGATGGTTTGACTTAGTGGATAGAGTGTCAGCTCTCAGACTGAAGGGTCCTGGGTTTGATTCTGGTCAAGGGCACATACCTTGGTTTCAGGGTTCCCCAGGCCTGGTCGTGGTGCATGCAGGAGGCAACCAATTGATGTGTCTCTCTCACATCTATGTTTCTCTCTGTCTCTCCCTCTCCCTTACACACTTTCTAAAAAATCAATGAAAAAATATCCTTGGGTGAGGATTAACAAAAACAAAACAAGAGTGGCAAGTAGGTAGGAGCCAATTTATAATAAGTCATACCTTCTGCAAAGGAAGGCTGTTTTCATCCTAAAGACAATGAAAGCTTCTAGAGAATGGATTTCATCTAGGGAAGAAGTATGATCAAGTTTATATTTTTGTAAGGGGCGCACTGGAAGGGAGGGATGGAGTTGTGTGTGCATAAGGCAGGAGGTAGGAAAGAAAGTAACTGGTTTCTACAGAAAGAGCTCATGCAAGAACTAAAAACAGCCAGAACCAAGGCTATAGTGGTGAAAATGAAGAGAAAGAGGCAGATTCAAGAGCTAATTAGGAGATAGAGTTGGCAAGACAGTGTGTGAGAAAGTATTGCTGAGATGAGTATACAAAAGAAAGTATGTTTGGAAAATGGATGGGGAGAAAGGATGAGTTTACTTTGGGATTCTTTGAGGCTGTGGTACCCCTAACAGACTGCTAGTCAACACTGGAGTTCAGAAAATAAATCTGGAGTATTAGAGACACATGTTTGAAAGTCAGGGAGTTGTTAAAACCAGAGGAGATGGGATGTTTGAGGGGTTGTGTGCAGAGAGAGCTCCCCAAACTATTTCTCTTGTCTCCACATCTTTTTTAAAAAATATATATTTTTATTGATTTTTTACAGAGAGGAAGGGAGAGAGATAGAGAGCTAGAAACGTCGATGAGAGAGAAACACCCACCAGCTGCCTCTTGCCACACCCCCTACCGGGGATGTGCCCGCAACCAACGTACATGCCCCTGACCGGAATCGAACCGGAGCCTTTCAGTCCGCAGACCGACGCTCTACCACTGAGCCAAACTGGTTTCGGCTCCACATCTTTTTTTAAAAAAATTCTCACCCAAAGATATTTTCACATTGATTTTTAGGGATTGTAGAAGAGAGAGGGAAAGACAGAAATATCAAGGTGAGAGAAACACATCCATTGGTTGCCTCCTGCACACACCCCAACTAGGGCCCGGGCCAGGGAGGTACGTGCCCTTGACCAGTATTGGACCCAGGACCCTTCTATCCACAGGCTGATGCTCTGTCCACTGAGCCAATATGGCTAGAGATCCATACCTTTCTTTAAAAAAATATTTTTATTGATTTCAGAGAGGAAGGGAGTGGGAGAGAGAGAGAGAAAAACATCAGTGGTAAGAGAGAAGCATGGATCGGCTGCCTCTTGCATGCCTCACATTGGGGATCAAGCCCTCAACCTAGGCATGTGCCTTGATCAGGAATAGAACCATGACCTTATGGTTCATAGGTCGATACTCAACCATTGAGCCACACTGGCCGGGCTCTATGCCTTCCTTATGTGTCAGCTTCTGATCTAATATTGCTAATTATAGGATTATAGGATGACTAGAGGCCCAATGCACGAAATTCGTAAAAGGGGCTTGGCCCTCGCAGCCCCAGCTTTGTTTGGAAGGTCATCGGGAAGGATGTCCAGAAGGTCGTTCAGCTGTCCTGTCTAATTAGCATATTATGCTTTTATTATTATAGATTGCTACCAGTTGGGAAGTGGGAGGGAGATGCCCTGAGCTCAGTTGAGAATCACTAGAAGAGGGACCTAGAAGTTGCTTATAAAAGTAGGAAAAGAATGAAGAGAAAGTGAAGTAAGTACCAGAATCCAAGGACAAAAATTTTAAGAAAGCAAAACGCAGTCATTTATTGGGGTAGGTTGGTTTAAATTTAAAAAAGAGAGAACATTAAAAAAAAAAAAAAAAGGAAAACATGTGCAGTGATAACCAGACTTAAACGGAGGTCTAATTTTAGCATGGAACATGAGGCCTGAAGTCAGAAATAATCGAGAAGGACCCCTGAGCATTTGAAATGGTTGTCACAGACTGCTTTGCTAAAACCATATGTTTTTGATAGGCTCATCTTCACTTCATTGTGAGCCATCTTAGCTATTTTTAATACCAGCCAGAAGTACTTTGACTGCGTATTGAAAATTATTTTCTTTAGAATCTGCTTAATTCTTATGTCTTCTATTCTGAAACTTTTTCTCTCTGGTAAAATCAGGGGTACAAAGCCTGCTTTTCTAGGAACGGAATGATATCCTAAAGCTGCTGAGAGTGCTATTCGAATTCAGGATCCAAGCGAGGGTATGAGAGCAAAGTTCCTTCTATCTGCGTTGCAACTAACATTTGGTGGATTCAGTTTGCAAGAACTGCTGCATGAGCCTGAGAGTACTACCTCCAGGCTCCCGCTGCTTCTAGTTTTGCTGCTATTAATCAGACATCACACTCTCTAGCAACAGGGATGTCAAGCTATGCCATACTTGAGTCAGCAGAGAATAAAAGGAGTCAGGTTACTTCACAAAAATGTTACAGGAAACATGTGCTTGTGCATAGATACCTATGCTTATGTCTGATTCAGACCTGTGAGGCCAGGATGGGCATGCGGGGCTCCTTGTCCTGGCTGATTGTATGGGGGGGAGGTTCTGGGACCTGCCAAGAGGTCTGTCACTCAGCTGTGTGCCAAGCCTGGGTGAGAAGGCTTGGGAGGGTCTAGAGATTAAAGCAGGAAGATCATGACTTCGGAAGTCAATGGAATTGGACAGGACATGCTGAAAACAAGCTTGAAAAACAATGGGAGTATCCAAATCTGGTTAGTCATTGTAGAGATGGGACCCAAATGGAACTGATGCCTACCTCTTAGAAGTAGGCAGTGGCCAGTGGATTAAAAGCCATGTATATCCCACTAAGAAAATTTGATTTTTGTCCTGAAAGCAGTGGGAAGCCATCTGCTCTTTCATATCTTTGGTTAAAATATGGCACAGGATATGCTAGGATTTCTCTGCTTTCATTCAGGTTTATTGAGATACTAGAGGCCCAGTGCATGAAATTCATGCATTAGGGCAGGGGTGGAGTGTCCATCAACCCGGCCTGTGCCCTCTCATAGGTCCTAGGGATCGGGCCTAAGCCGGCAGTTAGACATCCCTCTTGCAGTCCAGGGCTCTTGCAGTCCAGGACCCCTCACTCCTTACTGTCTGCCTACAGTGGAGGCAGGAGAGGCTTCTGCCGCCACCATCGCACTTGCCAGCCATGAGCCTGGCTTCTGGCTGAGCGGCAGGAGCGCACTGACCGCAATGGGGCAGCTCCTGTGTTGAGCATCTGCCCCCTGATGGTCAGTGCACATTATAGCGACATTCCCAGTCATTCTGCTATTAGGGTCAATTTGCATATTACCCTTTTATTATATAGGATAATTTACATATACAAAACTCACTCTTAGTGTCTAGTTCTATAAGTTTGGAGGAACACATACAGTCATGTCACAACCACCACAGTTGAGCTACAGAATAGTTACATCACCCACATAATTCGTTTGTAGCCACCTTTTCCCTCCGCCATCTCCTTCTGTCAACCACTGGTCTGTTCTCTGTCCCTACAGTCTTGCCATTTGGGCACATCCACTGTGGGAGACAGTTTGGCAGTTTCTTCTAAAGTTAAACATACACTGACCACATGACTCAGCAAGTCCACTCCTAAGTATTTACCCTCAAGAAATAAAAATTTACGTTAACTAAAAAAACCTGTATGTGAATGTTTATAGCTGCATTCTTCATAATAGCCTCGAACTGAAAACATAAGTCTTTCAATTGGTACATGGGCCAACAAATGGGTACATCCATTAAGTGGAACACTACTCAGTAATAAAAAGCAACTAACTATAGATAGAGGCAGCAACATGAATGAATCTGCAGTGCATTGTGCTAAGAGAAAGAAGGCAGGCTCAAAAAGCTACACTGTGATCCCCAGTAGCTGTACCAGGTTGCATTCCCACCTGGTATGAGAGTTCCAGTTACCCTTCAAGCATGTCAAACTCGCTGCCAGCAGGCCGCATGCACTTGGTAGAGTTTTCTTAATTTCAGTCATTGTAATAGACCTATAATGTTATCTTATTGCAGTTTTGATTTGCATTTTTCTAATGACTAATGTGGAACATCTTTTCACATGTTTATTCACCAGCCATATATCTTTTTGGGTAAACAGTTTTAGAATAATTTGTCCATTTTTATTGGGTTGTTTTTTATTGATGAGTTTTTGAGAGTTCTTTATATATGCTGGGGACAAGTCCTTTATCAGATATATATTTTGCAAATATTTTCTCCCATTTTGTGACCTGGTAGTTCATCATCTTAGTGTCTTTTACAGAGCAGAAGTTTTTAATTTTAATGAGGTACAAGGGGTAGAGACTTCCGTCTATGTAAGTCAGCTCTTCTCTGGTTCCGAGAGCTCCCATCAAAGGCTGAGTGTCCCCAGCTGGTGCTGACACACCTAACGCCAGAGCAGCGCGGGTCAGAGGAGACTGGCCCAGAATGGCGGGGCAGACCAGAGCAGAGCTGACCGTGGAGGAGCCGAGCTGTCTAGACAGAGAGGGGCCTGGCTCCAGGGCTGCCTCACAGCCGTGCTGTTGTCACAGCTGTGCTATATCACATTGAACTGTTTGCACTGAATACAATTTCCTCCTTCACTGCACCCCGGATTGGGAATTCCTGTTCGTGTTGAATTGGTGCCAATGACCATGGGTTGACATGTATAATATATATATATATATATATATATATATATATATATATATATATATATATATATATATATATGGTGGGTCAAAAGCAGGTTTACAGTTGTGAGCATGTGAAACATAGAGTTTATTCTATTATTATTAACATTATTTTCAGTATAGACAACTATAAACCTACTTTTGCCCACCCCTCTCTCTCTTAAAAAAAAATCTTTATTGTTGAAAGCATTACATATATGCTCCCCTCCATATACCCCTCCAGCCCATCCCCACCACCCAGCCCAGGCTTTTTAATGGCTGTGTATTTTCATCACAGCCCTCTTCCTCCCTTTTTGATCATCACAATTTTCTGACTTTATATACTTCCTTGTTTCAGAGAAGTTGGTTTCCAGTAGTTTACCTGCTAGTAGTTGTAATTGAGATTTCATTTTAGAAAACAATGGAAGCCTCTTTATGAGTTTTAGCAAATCATTCTTTTTGATTGGAAATCCATGTCCTTAGAAGTGATCTTTTAGATGGTATCTATTGGGGAGTCACCTGCCCTTTATCTGCTAGCTCTTACTTTTATTTCAGAGGGCGCATTTTCCAACCATTCACCAAATTCAGGGGCACACCTGTTGGGGTCCTTCTTCTTCTCTGATTAGAAATGAGTCCCAAAAAGAGGTTTCTACCAGCTCAGCAGTGGGTCAGAGACAACAAAAGAAGCAATAAAGAACTCCGTGCACTTAATGCACTTGGTAATTGCCCTTCACAGTTCTGGACATTCATGGGAAAGTGAATGCCCAATCAGCATTGATGATCTGAAGCTAGTTATCGTCTCCATCAGCTTGGCTCATGTTCCTCTACTCTCACCTGCTGATTGACCAGTTCACTGTTCATTAACAGTTTTTAGAAAGATGGTCAGAGAAGGGAAAGATTATATTTTCATCAGTCTACTTAGGTTAAAAAAAATCAGATGATGTAAAATTTTTCATTAAAGAACAGGAGAGGGGTGATACTAAAAAAACTAAAATGGTATTTTCTGGTGTATTATTTGTTGATTTAATCACTCATGAGTCTCCAGCTCTAATGATAATGGCAAGTTGAGAGCTGTCACTATATTTAAAATATTATATAGAATTATCCCAATTTTGTAAAAATCTATACCTACAAATGCATACATATGTATAGGAGTAGAAGAAAATACATCAACATTTAATGTTGGATTTTTTGGGGATGGAACTTTTATTTTCTCTTTTTGTTCAGTATTTTTCAGATTATCTTCAGTGAGCCTCTGTTTTATAATAAGAATAAAGATGGTAATTTTGTTAGAGTGCACTTTGGAAGGTGAAGAACAAATGGGTGCAATAATTTAATATTTGGAAGTGTATGTTAACTACTACTTGAAGCTTTTATAAGGTAGGTAGGCGATGTGCCTTTAGGAAACCCATCAAATTCTGTGGAACAGACACAATAGAAAATGCCAAACACTACTCAGCCATAAGAGAAGATGAAATACTGCTGTTTGTGACAACATAGATAGATCTGGAGAATATCATGCTAAGAAAAACAAGTCAGATGGAAAAAGTTAAGGACCATATGATTTCACTCATAAGTGGGATATAAAACTGAAGTGGACAAATAAGAAAAACACACAAAAACTCATAGTCACAAATAACAGTTACCAGAGGGAAGGGAGGTGGAGGATTAGTAAAGGGTAAAGGGTATCAAATACTGTATATGGTGATGGAAGATAATTCGACTTTGGGTGGTAGGCACACAATGCAATATACAGATGAGGTATCAGAAATGTACACTTGAGACCTATATACTTTCATTAACTAATGTCACCTCAATAAATTTAATTTAAAAAAGAAAAGAAAATGCTGAAAAGCCAGAGTAGATGAGAATCTTTGGTAACCCAGTATTGGGTCTATGTATGTTTCTTTAGGTTTAATATTTTGGTCAATAAGCCTGAGGTCATTGAACCCCAATAGCTTCATTTTACCTTTACACCAAACTTTTTAGGTGACAGAATTTGTGGGCTTAAGGTTTCATGTCCCTCTCTGGCTGAATTAAGTGCTCCTGGGATATCCTACTCCACTCCCATCCCCACCCCACCACTACTTCCCGGAACATAGGTGGAGAGCAAGCCCTCTGAACGGTAGGTGCTGGCAGTGGAGGAAAGGTGAGAGCAAGAGGCCATAGTGTCAGGACGCTGGCTGTTCTCTGCTGCACCTGGTGTGGTCTGGGCAGCAGCTAAGACAGTTATACCTGTTGCAGGGAGGAGGTGACTCCGTGTCTGTTTGGAAGTGGGCAGAAAGGTGTAAGGCATGAGTTCTGCAGGTGCCATGACTCGGCTTTCTCAGGGAAAGCAGCAGAGAAGACAGATGCAGAAGACAAAGGCACCCAGGCGGGGTGCTCTGAGAAACATGCTGACTTTGGGAAGGCATTGAAGAGGGGCTGGAGAGCCAGGATGTCTTCGTGATGGTCCACTTTCGTGTCTAAAGGCTCCGGTGGCCTGGGCCATTGGGATTCCAATAGAAATGTAGTGCTGGACACAGAATTTGGCACCCACCTCCCCATTACAGGGTTCTGCTTCTCTCTCCATCCACTGTGTGGACTCAGTTGTTTAGGCCCATATATCCTGTTATCACATTCCTGATGGGACATGGACAGGGCGTCAGGATGGTAGAAGAGCTATTAAGATCCCTTACATAGCTCTAACCAGTTTGGCTCAGTGGATGGAGCGTCAGCCTGCGGACTCAAGGGTCCCGGGTTCGATTTCGGTCAAGGGCATGTACCTTGGTTGCAGGCACATCCCCAGTAGGAGGTGTGCAGGAGGCAGCTGATCGATGTTTCTAACTCTGTCCCTCTCCCTTCCTCTCTGTAAAAAAAATCAATAAAAATATATTTTTAAAAAGATCCCTTACATAGTAGAGCATCTGTAAGCCAATCAGAACTTTTACATTGCCAAGATTTACTCCCTTTACTATGTGTGGTTATGCTGAAAAGGTGCCTCTTTCTCAGACTCTTTCATGTAGTCTAGTCAGTATCTTTTTCATATGCTTGTTCATTGCTGCTCCATGTTGGGCCATAAACCTGCTTGGCTCATCTCTCCAGGGAAATTTACTCCTCACCACCATCAGCTTCCATGGTGCGCTTGAATCCTGGGAACCAGGAAGAACGGAACATTTATTGTCGAATATAGAGGCCAAGTGCAGGGCCGGGACTCTGACCAAAGTGAAATAACTTGGGCCTAGTTTTTCAGTTCAGCTTGGCTATCAATGCAGGAGAGATGATTGACATAAACTCAAAACCAATCCTGATGAATTTCTTGCATATGTTTCCATTTATATTGTGTATGTTTTATTAGGAAAACACAATCATTTCCTTTAATGAGATTTTAAACTCTTCTTATGTTTCAGTATATGGTTTAATTTGTCTAGGGCAGTGGTCGGCAAATTGCAGCTCGCGAGCCACATGCAGCTCTTTGGCCTCTTGAGTGTGGCTCTTCCACAAAATACCACGGCGAGTCTATTAAAAAAGTTATATATATATATATATATATATATATATATATATATATATATATATATTATTGATTTTTTTCCAGAGGAAGAGAGAGGGATAGAGAGTTAGAAACATCAATGAGAGAGAGAATCATTGGTCAGCTGCCTTCTGCACACTCCCTACTGGGGATGTGCCTGCAACCAAGGTACATGCCCTTGACCGGAATCAAACCTGGGACCTTTCAGTCCGCAGGCCCATGCTCTATCCATTGAGCCAAACCGGTTTCAGCTAGGTGAGTCTATTTTGAAGAAGTGGTGTTAGAAGAAGTTTAAGTTTAAAAAATGTGGCTCTCAAAGGAAAATTCAATCATTGTACTGTTGCTATTTGGCTCTGTTGACTAAGGACTTTGACTCTAGGGAAACAAATCTTTCCCCACAACTCCCCAGAATAACATTTTTTTTTTTTTAAAAGGTATCATTTTTTAATGACACATTCCCCAAAATGGTATTTAATAAACTTTACTGGGAACCTTTTTGTCTTATTTATTAACCAGTTATTTGATTGATTTATTGATTCCATCAACAGATACACATTGAACTCCTACTATGTGTCTGTCACTGGGCTCCATGCCGAAGTGAGCAGAATAGACACAGGCCACCTCCTAGAGAGGGGGGATGGGAGGGTGCAGGCGGCCTCTTACCTGTGTGCAAAATGCAGCACATTTGCCTCCCAGAGACACTGCAGTGACAGCAAGGCAGCTGGTTGAGCTCTGAGCTCTGCTGTGTTTTGTCAGTCCCCGCTTCCCTCCCGCTCCTCTCCCTTGTTTCCTGTTATCCCTCCGTCTGTCTCAAAGGGATTCTCTGGGCTGCCTCCTCTTTCTGATGGCTAGGTTCCCCTGGCGCTGGCTTTTGTCACACAGCCAGTTCTTGAAGGTTGCGGAGTTAGAACGTCACCTTGTTTTCCCCCCCTCTAAACTCTCCTTATATATTTAGAAATTGAAAGTGATTTACGGCAATGATTCATGCCCTGCAGCCCTGGGATTGAATATGCTGGATCCCAGGGGCAGAGGAGCAAGGAATGGGCTGATACCCCTTCAATTCAGACATCCTGTTGCCCTAAGCATTTGGGAATTATGCATTCAAGCAACGCTCTGTTCTTCTCGCATTTGACTTGCTGTGTGAGCAGGTGGGCGAAAGCCTGGTAGGTGTCATGGGCTAGAAAATGCCGTGAAGAATTCCTAACACCTCCTGCCTGAACCTTCCACAGGGAAGCTGATTTGCATCAGAGCCTGTAGTTAGTTCTGCCGCCTGGGAGCTGTATTGAGTATGTGCTTATTTAATCGCCCTTTTTTACACATGGTTTCTTTCTGCATTTTTGGATTTAGTGTGTTCCCTGCAGAACAGACTCAACTATTTTTAAACTGGTTGGCATGAAACGTACTGTGGTTTCCCTTTAAATTTGTTGACTGTGTAAATTAAGTTAGAAGAATGGTGGTGATAAACATTTAAGGGAGGAGGATTTTTATCAAGAGGCCAGGACTTGCAGAAACCGGTTTGGCTCAGTGGATAGAGTGTTGGCCTGCGGACTGAGGGGTCCCGGGTTTGATTCTGGTCATAGGCATGTACATTGGTTGCAGGCACATTCCCCGTGGTGAGTGTGTAGGAGGCAGCTGGTCAATGTTTCTCTCTCACCGATGTTCCTAGCTCTCTATCCCTCTCCCTTCCTCTCTGTAAAAATCAATAAAATATATTTTTTAAAAAAGGAGGCCAGGACTTGCTTCACTATCATTCCATGCTGCTGTTAATGCAAATAAGTTTCTTTTAGTCACATTCCTGAGTTTGTCTCTCGTGTCAAGATATCGCTAAGTACAGATGCTGTAAAAGGGAGGCTGTTCCCCCTGTTATAATATTTGTCTGCAGAAATGAGAGAAAAATGCATGTTCATCAAAGAAGAAATGGATTTTAAGACTATAGTAAGACTAAAATGGCCTGGAACTGAGGTGGGAAAAAGGAAAACATTCACTCAATTGGGGAGAACATATGCTCATAGTAGTAGTTATTTTACTAGTCATTCATATTATTATTCCACATTGATTAACCATGACAAGAGGTTAAACAGAGAATCCTTCAGCGTGCCCTACTTAACAGGAGAAAAAACGGTGACACCTTTGTCAATGAAAGTGTTGCTCTAAATATTAGTTTTTTTCATGAGGATTTCTTTTTCAAGGAGGGGATGTCTGAGACCAAGAACACAAATAAAATCTATCTGAAATGGCGCATTGTGCTATCGCACTCCTAGATGGTTGATATATCTGCTTCAAATTAAGGGTTTGATGTCATGGAAACAGCTTGTTCATTTGGAAAGCTGCTGACACTCTGTGGGAAGGCAAAGGACCAGTGTGTGTGTGTGTGTGTGTGTGTGTGTGTGTGTGTGTGAGTGAGAGAGAGAGACATCCCTAGCAACCTTCAGCAAAACAAATACTCATTCCTGCCAGAAAGTATGGAATTATAGGGGAGGCTTAGACATCTTTTCCCTTTTGACATCAGAGTTTTTGAACAGAGTATATGAATTATTTGGAGAATAATGTTAGAATGAAGATTCAGATTCAGTGGGTCTTGCTGTGGCCTGAGATTCTGTGCTTCTAAGGAGCTCCCAGCCGATGCTGATGGTGTGGAGGTCACACTTGCTCTGGGGTGGTTCTCGATTTGGCTGAACATTAGACATACCTTTGTCTTTGGCTAATGAGAATTGCTTAATGACTTAATGTTTGTCAAACATTCCCAAAAGAATCATAGCTTTAAATTGCTGTTTTTGCTTTTGCTGGTTTCTATGTCAATTTTAAATGTTATCTAAAGCTTAGATGTCTTGGCAAATCAAAGTAGGTAAAAATTACATGTGTAGTATCATATTGTTGACTGTTCACTATTCTGCACCCACCTAAGTATGTCTATCATTTTACTTTTTATTCAGTCCCAGAGGTTTCCCCGCCTTGCTTTCTCCCACCTCCCTAATCTATCACCAGTGGATTTCATGTAACCCACTACATCCCTTCCTTTGATTGCAATGTATAAAAATAGATGAGAAACTGCCATTCTCTGCAGCATTATCCCAATCTGTTGAGATACTGCTTCACAGCAATGGTCGAAACTTTGGCTCAAATAAACCCAATAATGACAAAGTAGTACATCTCTCAGCTAGCTTTCTTCAACATCTTTAGATTTGTTAGTTGAGGCACCCTCTAGTAGCTGTGGTGCTGGTTTCTATATGATTCCCCATAGCTGCTTAGGGAGCAAGGGTCTTGCGTTTGATTCCTTGGTGAAACAGTTGACTTTGCTCTAGTTCTTAGCCATAGGCTGCCAGCTTTACTAGGGTCAGTGTCCTTGAAAATGTTGATCAGAATTGGAATTGAGTGAAGATGTCTGGAGCAAGTTCAATACTCTAACAAACCAAACATTTCAGGGGCACAGCCTACTGAAAGTGGGTCAGTAGTTGTCAACTTCTCATGCAAAAGGACAATATGATGATGATGATGTGAAGGGTATTTCATTTAATAGCTATATGTGGGTCAACATTTTCACACTCCGTCCGCATTGGGTTCAGAGTTGGGAAAATTGAATTGTGTCCCAGGTTTGATCTCAATCTGTGCTGGATTTGGAGGTGCAGTTGAGATGGCTTTGAAATGTAGACAGTTAATTATTAACGCAGCTGCATTGATTTTGAGGATGAAATTAATTTGGTGGATTTTTATAGTCTCAGATGTAGCTTTGGGAGTTCCAGGGAGACAATGAAAATCTTGCCCATTAATTTCTCCTAAGTCTTAGACTTATATCCCCAATCTGACAGGTTTGGTCTGGGTTTTATACTAATTTCTAGTGAGGTGTAAACAACTTAAGCTACAGGGTGTTTGTGCAGTGCATTTTCTCTTATGATTTACATCCTAATAGAGCTTATGAAAAAAGTCTTGGGGGCTATGTTAGTTCCTTTATGGCAAGGTGCTGTGCTCTCAAGAAAACTGGTAAAAATGCTAAGATATGTAGACATAAAATACCTTAATAAAAACATGGAAAAAAAAAAACTGGTTAAAAAAAAAAGCTTTCTTGGATTCAGTGCCACAATAGGCCCACTCTTTTTTTTTTTTTTTTTTTTTTTTTTTTTTTTTTTAAAGCTTTAAAAAAATATTTTATTGATTTTTCACAGAGAGGAAGGGAGAGGGATAGTTAGAAACATTGATGAGAGAGAAACATCGATAAGCTGCCTCCTACATCCCCCTCCCCCCCACTAGGGATGTGCCCGCAACCAAGGTACATGCCCTTGACCGGAATTGAACCTGGGACTCTTCAGTCCGCAGGCCAATGCTCTATCCACTGAGCGAAACCAGTTAGAGCTAGGCCTACTCTTTATGTGAATATTAATTGCTAAAATGTCTTGGTAGAGGCAGTGGGCAGGGAAAGGAAACTCATGCTTTTCCAGGGTTTGACTAACAATTTGATTACCCAAAGATGAAGGAAGTAGACTTGTCTTAAAGAATTTGGGATTTTAGATAAAACGTTTTTTAAAGACTCTATCATAATGCAGCATTTCATAGTTCTTCTGACGTTAAATAAACTGTGCGGTAGGTTAAGTTAGAAGAAGGGGAATTTGGCAGAATACCAGCTGCTTATATTAGCAAGACGCCTATTGCCGTGGCTGCCCAGTCTGTCTTATTTGTTGCCATTTATTACATTTCGTGGTGGGGACCTCCCTAAACATCTTTCCTGTTTCCTGTTTTCCTTCCAGCAGGAAAAATTCCAGGATACTTTCTTTCTTTTTCCTTTATTCCATCACCATTTATTCACTCTATGCCTTCTTCCACTTGCACCCCATCCCCTGCCATCACCACGCTATTACCTATGCATGCCCAGCCCAGGACATTTTCAGAGAGGGCCTGAGATGCTATGGCTGGTGGGTTTTTAAAATACATGTGTTTTTATTTATTTCAGAAAGGAAAGGAGAAGGAGAGAAAGATAGAAACATCAATGATGAGAGAGAATCATCGATCATCTGCCTCCTGCATGCCCCACACTGAGGATTGAGCCTGCAACCCAGGAATGTGCCCTGACCGGGAATCGAACCTAGGATCCTAGGTTGATCCTCAAACACTGAGCACACTGGGCGGGGCATGATGGCTTTCATTAATCCTGTTTGTTTACCCCTTTGGTTTAGTACAGGGGAGACAGGCTTAGAGTATTAGGACACTCCCAGAGAACTCCAAGACTCTGCATACATTTATCTGAACAACCATCAAGTGCAGGTTGTTGCAGGTAAAGTCACATATCCCACGAGCCCTCTGACTTTCAGGAAATGGAGGCTCAAAGAGATAACGGATTTGCCCAGGATTCCACAGCAATTAAATGGGAGTCAGGTTACTCTGACACTAAAGTCTAAGTTCTCTTCAACATATACACTGAGTGGCCAGATTATTATGATCTCTGAACACATAATAATCTGGCCACTCAGTGTATATCCTATATAATAAAAGGGTAATATGCACATTGCACCCTCAACCAGGAGTTCGACCAGCAGGCAGGCTAGCCAACCGCCCATGTCCTCTCCCTCTGGCCAGGCTGGCCGGACCCCACCCATGCACTAATTCATGCACTGGGCCTCTAATACACACACACACACACACACACAAAACGAAACAAGAGAAAAGATGCCCTAGCCAGTTTGGCTCAGTGGATAGAGCATCGACCTGCAGACCAAAGAGTCCCTGGTTCGATTCCAGTCAAGGGCATGTATCTCAGTTGCAGGCTCCTCCCCAGCCTGGGCCCTGGTTGGGATTCGTGCAGGAGGCCACCAATTGATGTGTTTCTCACACATCGATATTTCTCTCTGTCTTTCCCTCTTGCTTCCACTCTCTCTAAAAATCAATGGAAAAGTATCCTCGGGTGAGGATTAAAAAAGAAGAGCAAAGAAAAAAGAAAAGAAAAGAAATGCATGCAGTGAACATAGGGATAGGGTAAATTGAGTAAAGGGGTTAAATATATGGTAACGGAAGAAAACTAGACTTTGGGTGGTGAGCACACAATAGAATGTACAGAAATCACGTAATACTGTTGTACACCTGAAATTTATATAACACAAACCAGTGTTACCTCAATAAATTTAATCAAAACAAGAAAAATGCACGCAGCAGGTGGTCTCAGGGGCATATAAAAAGCAGTGCTCCTGCCCTGATCAGTTTGGCTCAGTGGATAGAGCGTCAGCCTGTGGACTGGAGGGTCCCAGGTTCAATTCTGGTCAAGGGCATGTACTCTGGTTGCAGGCACATCCCCAGTGGGGGGTGTGTGTGTGTGCAGGAGGCAGCTGATCGAAGTTTCTCTCTCATTGATGTTTCTAGCTCTCTCTCCCTCTCTCTTTCTCTCTGTAAAAAAAGCAAGTGTGTGTGTGTGTGTGTGTGTGTATATATATATATATATATATATATATATATATATATATATATTATTTTTTTTAAAAGCAAAGCAGTGCTCCTACCCAGAGGGCTCTGATTCCAGTTGTAGCTCAGGAAGCTGGTTAAAGGGCCCTCACAGCTTCCCCAAGGCAGCCTGCACCCCTCTCCCTGCCCAGTGCAAACCCTAGGATTGCTGTGGAGGCAGCGAGGACCTGACCGCTATGAAGTGACTGTGATTTGGGTCTCTTTGCTGAGCTGATCCTCACATTGGTTGCTGGGTTCTCAAAACTCTAGAGTAGATGGCCTAGTTCAGTGGTCGGCAAACTCATTAATCAACAAAGCGGCAAACCACAGCCCAAGAGCCACATGTGGCTCGCCAGCCACAGTTTGCCAACCACTGGCCTAGTTCTCTTCACCAAGCCCATTCTGATGGTTGGTTCCCTTGTAAATGCGTGGCTGGGGTAGGGTTGGAGGCACTTTCCAAGCTTCTCAGCAAGAAAAAGTAAGGATCCCATTGGCACTTCTTACGACCACTGCCCCTGCCTCCCCTTTGTTCTCTGTCCTTGAAAGGCAAGGGTCATTTTCCCCCTTCACACGTAAAAGGGCCACAACCCACAGAAGCTAGTTGAACAAAAATCTCTCCAAACGTTTCTGATGGATTTCGGTTTGAGGTACCAGCCAGCTCCCAGTCTCCATTCCTCCTGCTTGCCCTCTTTTCTACCTCTCCTCCGTTCCACTGAAATTGATGATAATGATGCCTCAAAGAGTCTTGCTCCAGGTAACCCTCCTCCTTTCTTCTCCGGGGAGCACCCCTTGACACACGCAGCCCCAGGACTCCAGCCCTGCCTTTTCCATTCTGCCACTTGAGTGTTAGAACACTCACAGAGTAGCAATTTCAGGACTCTCCACACTCTTAAGAGGGGAAGGGATGGAAAGGAACATTTTCTGAGCACCCAGCAAGGGTGTGACGTGGTGCTGGTCAATTCACAGATCCCATCCATCTCCTGCTTCCTGCTTAAGGGTTAGTTCAAGCTCTACTTCTTCTGAAACTGGGCTGATCTCTCTGTTTGAGCTGCCTATTTGGCATCTGTTATGTAGGCCCCATGGCTGACGCTGTCAACTTCTCTATCCTCTGGCCCCCTTACCACACAGTGCTGATTCTCATACATACAGACACTGGCTTCTCACATAGAGCTCTTCCTTTCTTTTTCTGTTTTAAAGTATATTTTCTATTGATTTCAGAGAGGAAGGGAGAGAGAGAGAGAGAGAGAGAGAGAGAGAGAGAGAGAGAGAGAGAGAGAGAGAGAGAGAGAGAGAGAGAAATATCAGTGAGAGAATCATTGATCAGCTGTCTCTTGCATGCCCCCTATTGGTGATTAAGCCCACAACCCAGGCATGTGCCCTTGACCAGAATTGAACCTGGGACCCTTCAGTCCACAGGCTGATGCTCTATCCACTGAGCCAAACCAGATAGGACAGTGGTCAGCAAACTCATTAATAAACAGAGCCAAATATCAATAGTACAGCGATTGAAATTTCTTTTGAGAGCCTCATTTTTAAAACTTAAACTTCTTCTAACGCCACTTCTTCAAAATAGACTCTCCCAGGCTGAAAAACGACTTTTGCGCATGGGCCACGAAGTTTTGATCATACTGTATGTACGCGCCCGCACGTGGTATTTTGTGAAAGAGCCACACTCAAGGGGCCAAAAAGCCTCATGTGGCTCGCGAGCCGCAGTTTGCTGACCCTAGGGCAACACTTGCTTTCTTGCCCATGGGGTTTTTCTGGTGGGATTCTGCTCAGTCCATGTATGGTAAGGTGACCAGACGTCCTGCTTTTGGCGGGCAGTCCCGATTTTTAACAATTTGTCCCGCGTCCCGCGGCGTTTTTAAAAAGTCCTGATTTTTGGAAAGATTCTTTTAAATCTTTTGGACTTTTTTAAAACGCTGCGGGACACGGGACAAATTGTTAAAAATCGGGACTGTCCCGCCAAAAGCGGGACGTCTGGTCACCTTAATGTATGGGTGAGTGAATACCACAGAGCAACCCTTAGGATATGATGGGATGAATTCCACAGCCCCTCTCCCCTTGGGAGGAGAACTCTGAGGATGTGTTCTGTGGTATGTCCCAGGGCGACTGAGCCTCAGTTTTCCACAGTAGTAACCTGCTCAGCAATGCACCCTTATTGGTTTCTTTCTCTTCCCCGGCTTCCTCATTGTCACTCTTCCCAGACCTTCCTGGGATAATCTGCAAAGTCAGCAAAGTACCTGAACCTGCTTTGGAATATATCCAACCCAAACAGACCTTTTAGCTTACTTTTTAAAAATATGTTTTTATTGATTTTTAGGGAGAAAGAAATGAAGGATAGAGAGACAGAAACATGGATGAGAGAGAAACATCTATTGGCTGCCTGGATGAGAGAGAAGCATCTATTGGCTGCCTCCTGCACATCCCTTACTGGGGATTGAGCACACATTCGGGGCATGTGCCCTGACTGGGAATTGAACCATGACCTCTTAGTTCAAGGGTTAACACTCAACCACTGAGCCACACCAGCTAGGCTAGATTACTTCTTTTTTTAAAAAAAATTTCTTTATTGATTAAGGTATTACTTAAACTTCTGTGTCTTTATCCCACCATTGCCCCCCCCCCCAACCTCCGCCTCCACTTATGTCCTCACCCCCCTGGTGTCTGTGTCTACTGGTTAGGCTTATATGCTCGCATATAAGTTCTTTGGTTGATCTCTCCCCCTTACCCCCACCCTCCTGTACCTTCCCTCTGATGTTAGATCTATAAAAACATCTAAAAATATGTTTTTATAGATGCTTCTCTGTCTCTGGATCTGTTTTTGTTCATCAGTTTGTGTTCATTATAGTCCACATATGAGTGAGATCATGTGATATTTATCTTTCTCTGACTGGCTTATTTCACTTAGCATAATGCTCTCCAATTCATCCATGTTGTTGCAAATGGTAAGAATTCCTTCTTTTTTACTGCAGCACAGTATTCCATTGTGTAGATGTACCAGAGTTTTTTAATCCACTCTTGATTGCTTCTTTTAATGTAATTGTTTTTCACAGCTCTGTTGTCAGATGTTTTGTGGGATGGGGTGGGAAACTGTTCCTTCTCACGATTTAACAATACTTATGGAGCACTTAATGTGTATGAGACACTATACTGGATTATAGAGATTTAAAAAGTGAATGGCATAGTACTTGCCCTCTAGGAGTTGTAATATGATAGTGGATTTCAAAATAGCAATCCCCAAATTTCTTTACAGTTTTTTTCTCGTGGTTTTTAATTGGGTGCTAACAGAAACAAGGAAAATGATATTATGGTAGCACTGGCATTCAGAGATTACACATTGTTGACTGTTCAGTGTTAGCAGTATTAGGTAATTCTCTGAATAAAAAAATACTCATAATTCTACACTACTAAAACATCAGATGTTATTTTATCTCATGTTCTTTTCCAAACTTTATATTCACAATACTAGAACAGATGGCAATCAGAACATAGATATGATTTTAAATTACCATTCTACTATGTACATTTCCATTTTTAGACAGTCTTCATAATTATTGTGAACAACTTAGAGTACTGTACTGAACTGATGTGTCATAAATTACAAAATAGTTTCCATATGATATAACATTTAGATTATTTATAAATTTTTACTATTGTATATAATACTTCAGTGAAGAGCTGCTGGCAGCATTTTTTTTTCCTATTGAAACATTTACTTTTAAAAGATATATATAAAAATATGTTTTTATTGATTTTAGAAAGAGGGGAAGGGAGAAATAGATAGAAACATAGATGAGAGAGAAACATCAATCTGCTGCCTCCTTCACAGCCACCATTGGGGATTGAGCCCTCAACCTGGGCAGGGCACATACTTTGACTTCCTGGTTCATGGGTCAAAGCTCAACCACTGGCTGGGCTGAAATATTTCCTTTTTATAAATTCTCAGAGGAAGGATGATTAGTAGTCCCAAAGAGGCTATTTCTGTAGCTCTTCTTATCTGTGGCATTTCTGTTCTGTGCAGTACCCAGAGCAGAGGGAGCTGTTTAAATTTACATGTTGGGCGCCAAAACCAGTTTTGCTCAGTGGTTAGAGTGGACTCAAGGCCCCCAGGTTCGATTCCAGTCAAAGGCATATACCATGGTTGCCGGTACATCCCCAGTGGGGAGTGTGCAAGCGGCAGCTGATCGATGTTTCTTTCTCATTGATGTTTCTAACTCTATCCCTCTCCCTTCCTCTTTGTAAAAAAAAAAAAAAATCAATAAAATACATTTAAAAAAAAATTTACATGTTGGGGAAAGTGAAGAGATGGAAAAAAAAAAAAACAAACCCAAAAAACCCAAAAACGCCCGATACTAGATGCTGCTTCAAACTTTTGCCTATTACCCAATAGTAAGGGTTAATGTACGAGACCAGTTAATGGTTACGTTGACAATCACGGAGAGTCTGGTCCAAAAGAACAGATACGGATGTCTGAGCAGGATGGTGCTCTGGGCCAGGGTGCGAGGGTCTCAGCATCCTTCCTGGTGAGGTGTGCAGAGCGCTCCAGGTGGCAAGAGGCAGACAGATGGGAAAGCTGTCTGGCAGGTTGGACCAGAACTGTCCTTGGCTTCCTGGGGACTTGCTCAGCTCAGCCAGGAACTCTTAGCAACTGCGTCTGGCCCAGAGCTGGGCTGTGAGTTTAATGTGTCATCGTTTGCTCCGGTGGTCTCGGGTTCACCTGGCACCGTGCTGCTTGATGGTCAGAGCAGCAATTCTATTCCTGGTCTCCGGGGCTACGGCTGGGGACAGTGTCTGCTTCAGAGAACTGCTGATATTCCCCAACTCTATGGTTTTCATTTAAACAATGTTCAGGACAAATAAACAGTTTGAGACAGTTTCTGGATGCCCATTAAGTAGTTGGTTAGTTACTTCATTCATTATTAAACGGCTATAAGCATTTTTTAAAACATATATTTTTTTATTTTTTACAGAGAGGAAGAGAGAGGGATAGAGAGTTAGAAACATCGATGAGAGAGAATCATTGATCAGCTGCCTCTTGCACACCCCCCACTGGGGATGTGCCCGCAACCAAGGTACATGCCCTTGACTGGAATCGAACCTGAGACCTTTCAGTCCGCAGGCCGACGCTCTATCCACTGAGCCAAACCGGTTTCAGCTATAAGCATTTAAAAAAATATTTTTTATTGTTTTCAGAGAGGAAGGGAGAGGGAGAGAGAGATAGAAACAAAACTGATGAGAGAGAATCATCGATCTGCTGCCTCCTGCATGCCTCACACTTGGGATTGAGCTCACAACCTGGACATGTGCCCTGACCGGGAATTAAACTGTGACCTGGTGGTTCATAGGTCATTGATCAACCACTGGGCCACACCGGCTGGGCAGTTAAACACTTTGAGGGGTGACCATGTGCTAGCCATTGTTTCAGGTGCTAGAAATATAAAGATCAGTAAGACTTGGCACCAGCCCTTGGGAGAGTAGTTTGTGACATGATACTATACTGTAAGTATTATTCTTCAGGATAAGAACAGAAGTCAAAACTCCAAATTCATTTTGTAGTTTAGAATCCTGCAATTTCCACAAAGGATTTAAGGATCATAACCCAGGCAATGTCCAGACTAGCCCTGTATGATCTCACTTATATGTAGAATCTAAATACGTCAAACTCAGAGAAACAGTAGAATGATGGTTATGAGGAGCTGGTGGAGAAAATGGGGAGGTATTGGTCAAAAGGTTCAATTTTTTAATTAGAAGTTGAATAAGTTCCATGGTGACTGTAGTTAACAGCACTATTGTAATACTGGAAAATTGCCATGAGCATTATCTTAAATGTTCTAATCATGCAAATAACAAAATGGTAATTGTGTCAGGTGAAAAATATGTTAACTAACCTTATTGTGGTAAACATTTTGCAATATATACATGTCAGTCATCCCATTGCATACCTTAAACTTATACAATGTCATTTGTCACTTTTGTTTCCCAAAAAGCTGGCGAAACATTTTAAAAATAAAGAGTACCTTTATTTTTTAAATTTAATTTTCAGGTTGACTTGCTTTATATCTTTGTTTGTGTTTCAAGGTTGAAGCCATTGCTTATTTATGTCCCTTATTTTACATTCTTTAAAGTGGTCTAAAAAAAAAAAATAAAAGGTTGTTTTGTGAGGACAGTTTGCAACCTGGGAAAACCTTCCATATACTTTTTACTGATCGTGGCGAGAAAAGATTAGATTTGTTGATGTTTTTACCAGAGGGAACATCTTTTTATAGTAGTAGGCAGGAAATGAAAACTATTAGGCACATTGAACTTGGATGAGTTAATGGACAGTTAGGTTGGTGGGAGTAATTGAGGACAGCATAATTTTCTTTCCCGAACTTTTGGATGAAGTGTATTGCCTTCTTTTTTCCTTTCTTTTCCTCCCACTCTTCTTTGGTCCTCTTGGACCAGTTCTGCCGTAACTTCGATGTGAGTGTCTGTATCCAGTGTGGGATAGGAAACATTTTGTTATCTACCCTCTTAAGATCGGTAACTGGGGTCTGCGAATTAAATTGGCAAAACACAGATAAACAGGATGAAAAACAGCTCAGTTATGCATGCAACATACACATATGTGGGAGAACTGGATGAGTAACTTACATGGGTGGTTATAATTTGGGGTTGATATACCATCTTAACAAAGGACAATAAATTGGGGAGAAACAACTAGACCAAAGACAGGGGATTTTGGGCTCCTGAGTGTGGAAAATTGTGGCAAGGCAACTAGGACATGTATGGTAGACAAGGGTTGTTAGTAAGGTTTGTGGTAAGTGGGAAAGAATTGTTTTCTTCCTGGAACAGGAGAGGGCAATACCTTTGCAAGTGAAATTCCTATCACCTTTTTTAAAAAAAATATATTTTATTGATTTTGTACAGAGAGGAAAGGAGAGAGAGATAGAGCTAGAAACATCGATGAGAGAGAGTCATGGATCAGCTGCCTCTTGCACACCCCCTACCGGGGATATGCCCGCAACCAAGGTACATGCCCTTGACCAGAATCGAACCCAGGTCCCTTCAGTCCCCAAGCCGACGCTCTATCCATTGAGCCAAATTGGTTTCGGCGAATTCCTATCACCTTTACGAAGGGATATGTGTACCCTGCTTTTAGGCAGGAAGAGGGAGGGTAGAGAGTTCTTTCCGTGACTGCTGGTTTCTTAATTGTCTTTGGCTCAAAATAATCTGAATGCCGAAGTGGCATCTTTTGTGATGGCATGTTCGGATCCGTTCACCAGTATTTTTCTAATGTTTTCTTTCTTTCTCCAAAGTTTTACTTGTGCCCATGGAAGGGGTTAGATGATGTTGAAATGGAAGGGGAAACAAATGTGGGAAAGTGTCTAGAGCAGCAGTTCTCAACCTTTCCAATGCCGCGATCCTTTAATACAGTTCCTCATGCTGGTGGTGACCCCAACCATAAAACTATTTTCATTGCAACTGTCATTTTGCTATGGGTATGAATCATAATGTAAATATCTGTGTTTTCCGATAGTCTTAGGTGACCCTGTTAGCGGGTTGCGAGGAAATGTTCTTTTTTTAGAGAATAATTTTGAAGTGCATAGAGACCCACAGGTTGAGAACCGCTGCTGTAGAGCCCAAGACCATCGGAAAACACAGATATTTACATTGCGATTCATAACAGTAGCAAAATTACAGTTATGAAGTAGCAGCGAAAATAATTTTATGGTTGGGGTCACCACAACATGAGGAACTGTATTAAAGGGTTGTGGCCTTAGAAAGGTTGAGAACCACTGGTCTAGAGAGTCATCTCTTATAGACTAATTCTGAAGGAACAGTTCCCTCAAGTCTCCTCTGATGTGAGTAGTCAATAAAAGAATGTCTAGTTATGTATGATTTTATGTACCTTTCAGATAACTTTCAAGTTCAAATAAAAAATGTAACTCTAGCCTTTTTTGAAAACATCTTAGGAGCACTGGAGCTCCAAAGCTAATAACAGCATCTGGTGTAGTTCCTGTCTCCCCATTGTGTTTACCCAGGTAGTCAGAGAGAAAGAGAGACATTGAGTCACAATAGTGCTCAATAAGTTGTTTGGACTTGGAAGGCAAATTAGTGGCAAATAGATTATTAAGCCTCTTTTACAGAACTATCCTGGAAACAATTGACATAGCCACTTAAACATGAATTTTACCTACTTATTAGATGAAAAGAATGTTCAAAAGACAACTTGGATCTTTTTATTGATTGATGAGAGAGAGAGAGAGAGAGAGAGAGAGAGAGAGAGAGAGAGAGAGAGAGAGAGAGAGAGAGAGAGAGAGAAGAGAGATTACACACACACACACACACACACACGGGGGGGGGGGGAGAGAGAGAGAGAGAGAGAGAGAGAGAGAGAGAGAGAGAGAGAGAGAGAGAGAATATGAATCAGCTGCCTGCTGCACACCCCCTACTGGGGATGTGCTCACAACCAAGGTACATGTCCTTGACCGGAATCAAACCTGGGACCTTTCAATCCGCAGGCTGATGCTCTATCCACTGAGCCAAACCGGTTAGGGCAAGAGAGAGAGATTTGTTGTTCCACTTATTTACACATTCATCATCCATTCATTGATCTTGCATATGCCCTGACCAGGAATTGAACCCACAACCTTGGTGTATTGGGACATGCTCTAACCAACTGAGCTACATGGCCAGGGGAACATGGATTTTTAAAAATAATAATTTGAAATGCAATATGTTAAGTTCAGGAGAATAGCTAATTTTTTTTCATCACTAATGATAATTCTGAAAGTGTTACTCCCCCCACCCATTTATTAATGATAACAAATAAACAGCCTGCTCTGCTAGCCATTCTGGGGTGATATGGGTTTTTAGTTAAGAGCTGTAGACTCTGGGTGTAGATGTTGTGGTTCAAATACCCAGCCTGTAAATATTGTCAACAGAATAAAGTTTACAGGTTTAGTGGAGTGCGCACTGTCATAAACAGAGCTTTACAGAATCCTAGGGATTTGATCACTGACTGTGTCTCTTACTGAATGCAAACAAAACACTATGATTTCAGGATGTTTTATTGGGTCCTTTAACCTGTGGCCCCTTAAAACTTTTGGCTGTTTATTGGGTATAGCTATAACTACCACTTGTTTTCTTTAATGGCATATATTGTATTTAATATAACAGTAATGAGAAAATGCTCAGTATACGATAAGCAAGGTATTTGCCTCACAGAACCACATGGAACATGTTTTCAAACAGGAGGTTGTTATTACTGGAAGAAGGTGTGGGGTAAACGTGCTAGAAAGGCAAAAACTATAGCAATCATAGTTTCATAAAGGTATACCCAGGTGCAGTGATAAGCTGGAGGAGACCTTGGAGATCTAAACCAGTGGGTCACAGCTCTGGCTGTACATTTAAATGATCTGAGGTGTGTTAAGAATACTTTATGCCTAGGGCAACAAAAGTGAAAGTACATCAAACAAAAAAGCTTTAGTGCAGTGAAAGAATCCACCCGCAAATCAAAAGACAATCTACTGACTGGGAGATGATATTTGCAAATGACATCCCAATAAGGGGTTAATATTTAAAATATATGAACAACTCATAAAGCCTGGCAGGTGTTGCTCAGTTGGTTGAGTATCATTCCATGCACCAGGAGGTCGCTGGTTCGATTCCAGGTTGGGGACACATGCCCAGTTTGTGGGCTTGATCCCCAGCAGGGAGAGCGCAGGAGGCAGCCAATTGATGTTTCTCTCTCATTGATGTTTCTAACTCTCCCTCTCCCTTCCTCCCTCTGAAATCAATAAAAAATAACTTAAGGAAAAAGAATGCATACAACTCAACTTCAAACAACAAACAATCTGATTAAAAAATGGGCAGAGAAACTGAATAGACATTTCTCCCAAGAAGACATACAGATGGGCAATAGACATATGAAAATTGCTTAATATCACCAGTCATCAGAGATGAAAATCAAAACCACAACAAGATACTATTATTATTATACCTTACACTTGTCAGAATGGCTATTATAAAAACGTCAACAAATAATGTGCTGGCGAAGATGTGGAGAAATGGGAACCCTTGCGTACTGTTGGTGGGAAAGTAAATTCATGCAGCCACTAAGGAAAACAGTGTGGAGGTTCCTCAAAAAGTTAAAAATAGAAATCCAGGTTAAGTGACTCTACCTCCTTGCCCATAGTTGTTACAACCGTGGGATATACTAGTATACCTGATCCATAGCTTGGCTTGAAAATCTTGTTAGTCGCCGAAACCGGTTTGCCTCAGTGGATAGAGCATTGGCCTGAGGACTGAAAGGTCCCAGGTTTGATTCCGGTCAAGGGCATGTACCTTGGTTGCAGGCACATCCCCAGTAGGGGGCGTGCAAGAGGCAGCTGATCGATGATTCTTTGTTGGCGATGTTTCTAACTCTCTATCCCTCTCTCTTCCTCTCTGTAAAAAATCAATAAAATAAAAAAAAGAAAATTTTGTTAGTGAATCAGATGACCTCTTTTGAGGATCTGAACTAAGAAAACGAGGCATGTGGCATCAGGAACTGAGGCTGAAAGTGTATAAGTAGAGGGGTCTCAATATTTACAGTGGGCTTTTGAATCACATCATATACTGAGCATTTTCTCAGCAGCTAGGGGCCTCATGGCAGGTCAGATTTTGAGGAAGCAAATATTCAGAAAGCTACAGAGAAACCATAAACAAGAGACCATGTATCTGCAACAGAGGAGGTAACATCCAGTCCCCAGATTACCCTGGTCCCCCAGTGTCTTTTCAGTTCTGGTACCTGTGCATCCTTCCAACAAACTCCAGTTGTTAAGGTCCCTGGTGTGGTCTCCTGTTTCTCACAACCTATGGAGCTCAGTTGGAAACTGGCAGCATCCTCTGAGGCCTCTGTAGCTACTCAGACTTTCAGGAAATGTGTGTGACTCACCTCCCTAACATGGCTTATATTTTGTTTACATTAGTAACCCAAGAAACAATAATGATGAAAGGGAAGACATCAGAGCCAATGTCTCCGATGAAAGCAACTCATGTGAAAGATAGTTCAAAACACTAGCTGTAACTGCATTCATTCATCCTTGAAAAAGAAGCAGCTGCTCTCTGTGGCTTTTGCTTAGCCAAGTTCAAAGCCCTGTAGGAATCTGAACATATCTCTGGACTATGTAAATTCCCGTTTTCCTACATTAGAATACCACAGTGGAAAGGCTCTGCATGAAAAGACGGTAGCTACATCTCAGGGGAGTTTTCTCCAAGAAGAGTGACAACTGTGTTTCCTCAAAGGAGGCATGGAGCAGCACATATGAAGGAAGACAACTGCCTTCTAATAGGGTAGCGGAGACAGAAGGCAAAATAGGCACTAAGTCAGACAATTGTCTGTGTTTGTTTTTTAAGCAGAAGAGGGAAATTTGCTCAGAGCAGCTGTGTACTACTGAGGTTGAGTAATTATACTGTCTACAAAGCCTCTGCGATAAGAAGCTGCTAAAATGGGTGAGGCATCAGACCCAGTTTGTTTGCTTATGTGCTGACTTAAAAAAAAAAAAGGAAAATCCCTTGGGAAGTCCTGAGGTCTCGATTGGTTCTAATGGAAGCACTGCCAATTGAAAAGTGGCAGGTGGTAGGTGGCATGTTCTCCTGGGGATAAATGGCCTTTGAGTCCATTGGTAGGCACCTCAGGGGCCCATGTTTGAATCAAGCTGAATGGTACACAAGGGACATTTTTCCTCTTATTACCAGAAATGCGACTTTAGGCAAATGACATGAAACAGGATTTCTCAATCATTTTTTTTCAACCCATTTCCCTTTTTAACAAGCATAAAAATTTCATACCCTCCATTAATGCTATTTGAAATTTCTAAATAAATTAAAAAGTGATTTAAACTAAATCAATGTAATGAGACAAATAACTACTTTATTTTTAAATTAAGGACTGATCCTTTTGAGGCACTAAACAGGATAACAAAGTAATCAAGTTTCAAGTTGAACTCGAAAGTCAATTTATTAGGTTATCAATTTATTAAGTTTCTTAAATGCTTTAAACATATTTGTAGCCCTCATATTCGTTTATCTTTTGTGCCTTTATAGAAATAGAGACAGATAGAAATATATATATTATATATATATGACATCTCTCTATATTGAGAGTTATTATATATCATGTATCTCTATTTGTTTTTAGAGAGAAAGAGAGGGAGGAGGGAAGAAGGGGAGTAGAGAGAGATAGGTATGAAATAGTTGTTAATACATTTGTCAGACAAGACTTTTACTTAACCTAAGTTAGCTATCATTACAGAGTTAGATTCAGCCAGTCCTTGGGTTATGTCAGATTTGAGGTCATTGTTTTGTGGTTATGTCACCAACTCCCATCTATATATATAAAAGCCTAAGCGACTGAACAATTGAACAACCAGACAACCCGTTGACTGGTGGCTATGATGCACACTGACTACTGAGGGCATGACCCCTGGTGGTCAGTGCACTCCCATAGCCAACCTCCTGCGGCCCCGATTGGCCCCAATCGCTAGCCAAGTAGAGGGATCCCACCTGTGCACGAATTTGTGCACTAGGCCTCTAGTTTATTTATTTTTTAAAAAAGGTCCATCATTTCATGTATGTATATATGTGTTTTATGTTTTTTATTATTTATTTGCTACAAGTAAACGTCAGGAATTGTTATCTTTCTTTTAAATTTTTTTTACTGTTTCACTTCATTACTGCTGTGTATGTGCTCCATGTGAGTGACGTAGGTGCTTATGTAGGTGGGTTCCGACTTACAGTGAAAATTGAGTTACATCACACCATAGGAATGGATTACCAACATAATCTGGGAACCTACTGAGCTACATTTGTAACCAGACAAGCAATGGGTCCATGCTGCCTGCCATTACTCGAGCCAATTCAATGGAGACAGGGTGGAATCATATATGAGCGTTTATTCCAATACTGCATGCAGTATGGGAGCACAGCCGATCAGCCACAAAAATCTGCTCTGGACCCCCCATAAGCCAGCTGCTTATAATAAGTACAAAGGAAAGTAGGAAAAAGGGCAGTTTACAGCTCTGAAAAGGACTAGGGGTTTTCAAAGAGTTTAGTGATAAGCAAGGGCTGGGGTTACAAGGGAAATAGCCAAAGGGATTGCCAAAATTAACAGGTAAGCAGGCTGGAGATTTGCAAAGGCCTGCAGGTATGCAAAAAGGGCGGGAGATCTTCAAAGGGCTAGCGATTCCGTTTTCTTTGTTCATCTTTCAGTAATGGTAGGCAGCTCCGAGTGGGAAGGAAGGGTTTAATCTCCAGGTCAGCTCCGGCCAGGATAGAAGTGCCTTCTTTAATCAGAATAAAACAATCATGGTTAACAGAGCATGATTAATATTTCTTACAATACTAGCTGGTTCCCCAACACTCTTTTTTAAAAATATAGTTTATTGATTTTTTCACAGAGAGGAAGGGAGAAGGATAGAGAGGTAGAAACATCGATGAGAGAGAAACATTGATCAGCTGCCTCCTGTACACCTCCTACTGGGGATGTGCCCAAAACCGAGGTACATTCCCTTGACTAGAATCAAACCTGGGACCCTTCAGTCTGCAGGCCGATGCTCTATCCATGGAGCCAAACCAGCCAGGGCCCCCAGCATTCTTTTTCTTCCCTCTTTCACATTGAGTCACGGAGATGATGATGTAAGCACCAGGAAAAAGTTACAAACAAGTACAATTGAGAGGGAACAGTAACTGTAAATTGTTTATGACACAAAAGGCTTCTCAGTGGTGTGTTAGAGTTGTCCTGGGTCTTGAAAAAAATGAGTAAAAATTAGATAGGCAGAGAAGAATGGGATGGAATTTTTCAGCCTTGTAGGATCCTCCTCCTCCTCTTCCTCCTCCTTCTTCGTCTTCATCTTCTTCTTCGTCGTCTTTTTCTTCTTCTTCTTCTCCTTCTTCTTCTTCTTCATCATCGTCGTCTTCTTTTTCTTCTTCTTCTTCGTCTTCTTCATCTTCTTCTTCGTCTTCTTCTTCTTCATCGTCTTTTTCTTCTTCTTCTCCTTCTTCTTCTTCTTCTTCTTCTTCTTCTTCTTCTTCTTCTTCTTCTTCTTCTTCTTCTTCTTCTTCTTCTTCTTCTTCTTCTTCTCCTTCTTCGTCATCGTCGTCTTTTTCTTCTTCTTCTTCTTCTTCTTCTTCTTCTTCTTCTTCTTCTTCTTCTTCTTCTTCTTCTTCTTCTTCTTCGTCTTCTTCTTCATCGTCTTTTTCTTCTTCTCCTTCTTCTTCTTCTCCTTCTCCTCCTCCTCCTCCTTCTTCTTCTTCTTCTTCTCCTTCTTCTTCTTCTTCTTCTTCTTCTTCTTCTTCTTCTTCTTCTTCTTCTTCTTCGTCGTCGTCTTCTTTTTTTTCTTCTTCTTCTTTGTCTTCTTCGTCGTCTTCGTCTTCGTCTTCGTCTTCATCTTTTTTAAGAGAGTACCCTGACTCTGAAGTCCCTATGCTGCATAGCTCCTTATTCCACTGTTAAACTTCCAAAACTTCCGTTGAGGTCTTTGTAAACCCCAGTCTTCCATGTCAGTTGGTAGTATTGGGAACTCATGGGAGGACACATAATCGTTTGGGGTAGGCCAAAGTGACATATTCAAAGAATATGAAGAGACTGATTGCAGAGTTGATGCATGTGAGCATTGCACCAAAGAAGAAATAATTCTTTAGGAAAAGTGGTAACTAGTCTGTGGCTGAACGTCATCATAGTCTGGGTTGGCTCTGGGTAGCCATATTGAATTCTTATCTTGCTGTTTCATGGGCAACCAATGTAATATACTTCTCAGATGGCTTGTAGTATCTTTGTCTCACCAAGACATTAGGTCTGACACAGGATGGATAGACATTAAAAAAAATCTCAACTTTTCTATAATCACTGTCTAATATGCCAAGAGAAACCAGCAAGCTGTCTCAATTTACTGCGAGAAACTCAGTGAGAAGCAGGCAGTTTTAAGAGCTCTTTCCAATGGAGCTTTTATTAAGAAATAAAATAGAGCAAAGAAAGAAAGAACTGTCACCAAAGCGAAGTCCTGGCATGTAGCACCAGCTTCTTTTTCCTGTGCCTGTCAGCACTTTTGCTCTCTTCCCGCCCTGCCCTGTTTTTATTTTCTTTCCCTGCTCTGAATTCAGAGCTAAGTGTGGAGGTGTTTTGGAAGCTCACTGTGTGCCCTTTTTTTTTCTCTGAAAATGGTACTGCACTGGCCACTTCATATTGTTTCCCTCCACCACTGTTCTCTTCAGAGCTAAGTCAAGCGTCCTACAGGTCTGTTTGGGCTGTTTCCACCTCCATTATCCTATGGGTATATTGTGTAGCCTCTTTTAATTTTAAGGGGTTGTAACCTGGAGGGGGAAAAGAATCCTCCAGATGCTTCCTTTGTGATTTCAGTTGACTTCAGCCTGATTTGGGCCATAAATGAAATCATTCAAGCATCTTAGCCTACTCTGTTGCTTTCCCCCCTGTCCCAACTCTAGTCCTGGGACTCCCCAAAGTTTTATTTCTGCCAGTGTTAGTCCTTGCCTAAAGTATTACAACCCCCAAGCATCAAAATATAACCAACAGCTTATACTTAGGATCCTTAAGACCTTTCTTGGCTCCCAAGCAGCAGCTGGCTAAAATTTGTACTCCTTGTCATGGCCAATGGAGCTTTAATACGTTACTCCAGCACACTTTTTATAGTCCACTGTGGTGGCAAACGTGCTTATATAGGCTAAGACTTCCAGATCACCAGGTCTTTGCTCACACCAGAACCTCTGCCCCTAAAACCCATTCACTTATCTGCTCCTTCAACCTTCAAGGACCAAGCCAGTATGTCACTTCCTTAATACATTCAACTTACATCCCATCCCATGTTAATCTCTTTTAACAGTTGTTTCAGTCAAGGTAAGCCACTAACAAATGATCTCCAAATCTCAGCGACTTAAGTTTATGTCTCATTTACACTGAGTGGCTAGATTATTATGATCTCTAAATAATAACCTGGCCCCTCTCTCTCTCTCTCCCTCTCTCTCTCTCTCTCTCTCTCTCTCTCTCTCTCTCTCTCTCTCTCTCTCTCTCTCTCTGTGTGTGTGTGTGTATTAGAGGCCCAGTGCATGAATTCGTGCATGGGTGGGGTCTGGCCAGCCTGGCCAGGGGGAGGGGACATGGGTGGTTGGCCAGCCTGCCTGCTGGTCGAACTCCTGGTCCAGGGGACAATTTGAATATTAGCCTTTTATTATATAGGATACACACTGAGCGGCCACATTATTATGTGTTCAGAGATCATTATCATCTGTCCACTCAGTATATGTTACATGTGTATCTTAAGTCAGTTGTTCCCCTCCTCTGAATCTTCTTTACTTGTGGACCCAGGAAGGCAGAGCAGCTTTTATCTGGGATATTGCTGTTCAGTTGGCATATGGAAAATAAAAATATAGTGAAACCAAGCAGTGGTTCTTAGCTTAGAAGTGGAGCATGTCAATCCTGCTCATATTTCATTGACTACAAGAAATCCTATGTCATTTGTCAATGGGATGGGGAAGTATAATACACTCCCAGAGAGGAGCAGCTGGTATTTTAAATATTAAAAAATTAAACTAAACAAGTCCCCATAGCACTTTGACTGTGTCACTATTGCATTTGTTATGTAGTGTTTATTGGTTATGTATCTTGTCCCTATGAACTATGAATTCATTAAGAGCAGGGACTGCATATTATTCATCTGTTTATTTCTACGCTGAACACTACCATAATGGCACATAAGAATTGCTTAATAATTGTTTGCTGACTAATTGGATTGGTAAATGAATAAATAATTTTTTACCTGACTTCAATTGGGATATTTGCAAAAAACAAACAAACAACCCCAACTCTACTCTATTTAAAATTGTTCAGTGTCTTAGGAAAACGTATTTTTGGTGAAATATTCTTATGGTGTCTTATGCTTCTGAATCATTTTCATAAGATCTGAGATCTTTGGAAGCCAGTTGGCATCATCATTGGTCACTGGAAATCATCCATTTGACACCAGCAAAAACACAGGCATGCCGCATTTCTCACAAGGGCTCTAAGATGGTGAAATACCCAGCAGTGAGAATACATCACTGTCCTTTATGTTCAGAGGTGACACAGATGATGCTTAACTATTTTCCTGTTTGGCTGTGGAAGAATGGTCTCATACAAATGAACCTTAGAATACTAAATCAAATTTGTCCAGACAAGGATAGCTGCCCACAAGTGATGCTGTAAATGGTGTTCCTTCAAGTGACTCCAAGAAGCTTTTACTGCTCTCAAATGATCTTTCCTATATTGTGTTAAGGCCCCAAATTTCCCCATAAGAACCACTACTATGTTTAAGTCAGTGTTTGGTAGTTCTACCTTGTTTATGCTCCTTTTCTATGCCCCTCCTTAGAGACAGTAGTTATAGCTTGGCTCTTTTTTTATCCATTCCCCCATACAGGTACCTTACATTTGTATAACTCAATTTGGGTTGAGAATTAGAATTTATGCAACAAAAAAAAATCTATGAAGTGTATACTGGTTTTTAGGCACTGTGGCTTCTCTTAATAAGTCCACAACCTAGAAGTGATGACAGACAAGTAAACCGAAAATAAAGTGTGGTATGATGAGGCATTCCTGGGTGCACAGATATGGGCCATCTACAGTTGAGATGGTCAGGAGATGATGACTTAATGAGTGTTGAATGAAAAAAATGGGTGCTGTATAACTTAAGACGCTGATGGAGGCACTGGGGTTTAGATTTGAGTTTTAGAACATTTGAGGTGGAAGAGTAAAGCAATGAGTGTAAATGAACAGAGGGCATTTCTGGTCATGTGAATTGATGTAGGGAAGACCAGAGTCAGATAAGCAGGATCACCAACGAGAACTGTTTCTGTGTGGAAACGATATCACCGAAATGTGAATGAGAGGTGATAAAGTGCTGAAAGTGAATGTATATTACTCTTTGTAGAAGCTTGTTTTTTTTTTTTTTTTTTTTTTTTTTTTTTTTTTTTTGAGCAAAGGGAGGATGATAATTTCTTTGGGGATGATTGTGAATTGGAGTGAAGAATTTTTTTTTTTAAGAGGAGGAAACTTGAGTGTTGTTTATGTGTGTGGAAAGACCTTGTGAATAAAGAAATGGTAAAGATACATTATCGACTACCAAGAGCAAAACCTTCTTACTCTCCCTTTTTTTCATCTGTCTATGCTTCATCTTTCTACCTATCTACTGTTTATTTTTTAATGGGAGTATCCCAACTTTGCTATTTATGCTTCATATTTTTTACTTATTTTATATAAATTACTGTATATTGCTATAATTTTTCTAACTCAATAGAGAGAAATTGACAAGTATAATTGTATATATTTAAAGTTTACAATGTGATGGTTTCATATACATATACATTGTAGAATTATTACCAAGATTAAGATAATGAATACATCCATCACTTCACATACTCTTCTCCCCACCCCCCTTTTTTGTGGTGAAAATGCTTAAGATCTACTCTCAGCAACTGTTAAGTGTACAGTACAGTATTATTAACTTTCATCACCATGCTGTGCATTAGATCCTCAGAACTTTATACTTCTTATAACTGGAAGTTTGTAACCTTTGTCCTACATCTCCCCACTTTTCCCTCCCTTCAACCCCTGGAAACCACCATTCTATTCTCTGTTTCTATGAAATCAACTTAAAAAATGATTCCAGGTATAATTGATACCATGCAGTATTTGCCTTTCTCTGTCTGGCCTATTTCACTTAGCACAATCCCTCCAGACACATGTAATTGCAAGTGGCAGAATTTCCTTTTTTGTATGGCTGAATAATATTCCTTCGTCTCATCATAGATCACATTTTCTTTATCCAGTCATCTGTCGAAAGTTGTTTCTATGTCTTGGCCACTGAATAAGGCTGCAATGAATGTGAGAGTGCAAATCTCTTTGAGATACTGATTTCATTTCTTTGGGTATATACTCAGGAATGGAGTTGTTGACTCATATGTTCTATTTTTAATTTTTTGAGGAATCTCTGCACTGCTTTCCATAATGGCTGGCCCTAATAATAGTCCAACCAACAGAGTATAAGGATTCCCTTTTCCCCATATCCTCGCCAACATTTGTTATCTCTTGTCTTTTTGATAATAGCCATTCTAACAGGTATGAGATGACATCTTATTGGGTTTTTTTGACTTGCATTTCTGTGACTATTAGTGAGTTTGAGCACTTTTTCTGTACCTTTTGGCCATTTATATGACTTCTTTGGAAAAACGTATATTCAGGTCCTTTCCAAATTGTAAAATTGGTTTATTTGCTTTAGTGGTCTTGTTGTCTGAGTTTTATTATTTTTATTTTTTAAAATATATTTTTATTGAGTTCAGAGAGGAAAGGAGAGGGAGAGAGATAGAAATATCAATGATAAGAGAGAATCATTGATTGGCTGCCTCCTTCATGCCCTTTACTGGGGATTGAGCCCACAATCCAGGCATGTGCCCTTGACCAGAATGGAACCCAGGAGCCTTCAGTCCTCAGGCGACTCTCTATGCCCTTAGCCAAACGGACTATGGTAGGGGTCTGCAACCTTTAAGACATAGAGAGCCACTTGGACCCGTTTCTGAAGGAAAAAAAAACCTGGGAGCCGCAAAACCATTGCGACATTTAAAACAAATATAACACTGCATATATTGTTTCTTACCTTAATGCTATATACCGAATCGTGCAGTTTAGCTGTCAATCTGAAGAAAAAAAGGACTTTTTCACTTAACAATGTAAAATATATTTTTGCAAATTAATAGCTAATTAAAATATTTAATTTACCTGGTTAATGGGATTTTTGCTCCTGAACCTCAGTACACAGTGTCAGCACATCAGAGCTGTAAGATGTTACCTTCATTTTCACACAGGCTTGCAAGTTGTCGGAGCCGCGGTAAAGCTTCAAAAGAGCCGCATGCGGCTCTGGAGCTGTAGGTTGCCGACACCTGGACTAGGGCATCTGAGTTTTTATATATTTTGGATATTAGCCTCTTATCAGATATATGGTTTACAAATATTTTCTCCCATTTGATAGGTTGCCTTTTCAATTCATATTTTGATTTCTTTGCTGTGCAAAAGTTCTTTAGTTTCATGTAGCCACACATGTTTGTTTTAGTTTTTGTTCCTTTGGTTTTTATGTGTTTTCCAAGGATTCATTGTCTTAGCAGATGTAAAAAAATGGATATGATTCAGGTGCTCGTGGAACTAGCCATTTGAAGCCCAGTGATGACTTGTTATTAAAAAAATGTTTATTTTTTTCTGTAGAACTGACTTCATAAATTGAAGGTAAAATGATTGATATCTACCAAATGGGTAAAAATAACATTATATATATATATATATATATATATATATATATATATATATATACATACACACACACACATATGTATATTTATATATATGTGTGTGTATATACATATGTGTGTATATATATGTGTGTGTGTATGTGTGTGTGTGTGTGTGTGTATATGTGTAACACATTCATGGTGTTTGAAATTGGTACTGTGATTCTTTTCATCGTGTTTTTTTTAATATTTTATTAATTTTTTACAGAGAGGAAGAGAGAGGGATAGAAAGTTAGAAACATTGATGAGAGAGAATCATCGGTCAGCTGCCTCTTGCACACCCCCCACTGGGGATGTGCCCACAACCAAGGTACATGCCCTTGACCGGGATCGAACCTGGGACTTTTCAGTCCGCAGGCCGATGCTCTATCCACTGAGCCAAACCGGCTTTGGCTCTTTTCAACTTTATGTTAATTATTTCTGGACACCCCAGTTAACCACTGAATATATTGTAGGTATTTATAAATTTTCTTGAAATCATTTGGCCTTTGACACTTGCTTTGGTTAAATCTTAAAAAAAAAAATTATTGAGGTAACCTTGGTTTATAACTTTATAAGTTCCAGGAGTGCAACATTATAATTCGATATCTGTATTATCCTACATTGTGCTCACCACCAAAAGTCTAGCTTCCAACCATCACCACACAATTGACTTTTACCCATTTTGCCCACCGCTCTTCTCTGCTAATAATCACTGATCTGTTGTCTGCCTCTATGAGTTTGTTCTCTTTGTTCGTTTGTTGTTTCTGTTTTTAATATTCCATACGTGAATGAAATCATATGGTAGTTGTCTTTTTCTATCTGACTTATTTCACTTGGTCTCAAGGCCCATCCATGTTGTCGTAAGTGGATAAAAGGTGGAATCCTGCTGTTTGCTTTGAGCAAATCTTGCTTTAAACTGTCTCACACTGGAGAATGAGCAGCCTTCTCTAGAAAAGTCAGTAAATGTTAGTTTTTTAAAAGGCAGAATGTCATATTTTTAAAAAAATATATATTTTATTGATCTTTTACAGAGAGGAAGGGAGAGGAATAGAGAGTTAGAAACATCAATGAGAGAGAAACATCGATCAGCTGCCTCCTGCACACCTCCTACTGGGGACATGCCCACAACCAAAGTACATGCACTTGACTGGAATCAAACCTGGGACCTTTCAGTCTGTAGGCTGACGTACTATCCACTGAGCCAAACCAGTTAGGGCCAAACTGTCAGATTTGAAGCTAGTTTGGTGTTGCAGGTGCATTCAGTTTCAATGCAATTTTTAAAATATCATTTGATATTGTGTGTCTGGTATATTTTCAGAGCAGTTTGGAAAGAAGTTGAGTAGACTACGTTAGTGTTTGTTCTACTGAGCAATACCTGGTATAAATGGCTTACATAATGCGACCATTTATTCTGTGGTGATCAATGTGTAATAGATAGGTCTACCAAATTTACTTCTGGCCTCCTATAATCCAAAAGATGTAAGCTTATAACCACAAAAAGCAGTATCTGAGACTAACTCTGCTGACATTGAACACTTACCTACAAGATGAATGTAGCTAAACACACCACCAAGCTATCTGAAAATTAAAGAAGGATAGCTCATAAAATTGAATTGGGATATTGGCTATCCACTTGGAAAGAAAAGGCTGGTTTCTTCCTCATATTGTTTAAAAAAAGTTCCAGAAGGATTAAATACTTAATTGTGGAAAACAACACTATATAAATATTAGAGGTAAGAATCAAAAAATCATTTTAAATTTTTGGAGGGGGTGAAGGATTTCCTTGGTTTGGCCTCAAGGTATTACCACATTAAAGAAAACTGGGGGTGGGTAGGTAGAAGAGGACATAGCGGGGAAATGGTGATGGAAGGAGACTAAGGTGACCAGACGTCCCGCTTTTGGCGGGACTGTCCCGCCAAAAGCGGGACGTCTGGTCATCTTAAAGGAGACTTAACTTGAGGTGGTGAATACGCAATATAATATACAGATGTCGTATTATAGAAGTGTACACTTGAAACCTGTATCATTTTATTAACCAATGTCAACCCAATACATTCAATTAAAACAATAAAAAACTGAGTCAGTTTGAACACATAGAAATACCACTAAATTGGCAACAAATTTAAAAAATAAATAACAACCAAAGATGCCCCAGGGTAGGAGCATATATTTAAAATATATATATATATATATTTATTTATTGATTTCAGAGAGGAAGAGAGAGATAGAAACATCAATGATAAGAGAGAATCATTAATCGGCTGCCTCCTGCATGACCACACTGAGGATCAAGCCTGCAACCCAGCCATGTGCCCTGGCCGGGAATCGAACTGTGACCTCCTGGTTCATAGGTTGATGCTCAACCACTAAGCCATGCCGGCTTGGCACATGTCTTTATTATGTAAAGGTATTTTACAAATTTATAAAACAAATAGAAAAATGAGCAAAGATGCAAATAGGCAGTTTTCAAAAGAAGAAATCCACACAGACACTAGTAAACAAGAGGAGGTGCTTAATTTCACAATAACTAAAGAAGCACATGTTCTTTAGAGAAGTACATGTTAAAATGACAATATGATGGTGTGTTTTTCAGCTACCATGCTGTCAAAGATGAAAAAGATTGCAAATAGCCAGAGAGGCTGCAGATGTGAGGCAGCCCTACAGAGGCATTTAAACTGACTAACAGTCTGGAAGGCAAGTGTGCCTTCAAATGTGTTTCCCATGTTTGAGCCAAGAACTCACTTCTGTGTAGTCTAAAGAAATAATGATATAAATCTCCAAAGGGTGCTTTATTTCAATGTTGTCTATAATAGCAAAACGGGGATGAACCCAAATGTCCATTCATACTATAGAAAAATTGGTGTTTATTTTTAAGGACAGGCTGCCTTTTGACTAAAGTTAAATAGAAAAGTTTTCCACGAAGTACCAGAATTTAACACCGTCGCCTTGGATTGCTTGGCCTTTGTTTGAATTACTGGCAGTAAATAAGCTAAAGTGGATAAGAATCCTTGGGCTGGAAAGACTTCCCAGAGAAGAAAAATGGGGAGAATAAAAACTTGTCTGATGTCAGCCCTTTGGAAAGACACTCAGAGCTTTGTTCAGACCAGATTGAAGTGTTGTACACACACCTTTCACCTCGACAGTGGCTTTTTTTTTTTTTTTTTTTTTTTGGTGCGGAGCCATAATTTGTCCTCCTCCATCCTCTCCCCTCTGTTTCCCCACCTCTTTTTTGTACCCTGGTAAGCAGAGGTACTATCACAAGGACAAATACTGAGACCTTCCTCTCAAGGACCTCTGGACAACACCTAGTTTTGCATATTCAGAGGACCAAAATAGAGAAATAAATAACCCATCCCAGCTTCCATTTAAGGCAGCTGCAATGACAGCAAGCCACCCCTGAAATATTGGTGGGCAGAGGCCGCCAGCGCTTAGCCTTTGCTGCGGGGAAGATGTGTGAGGAGCTGCCATTAGAGGAAGAAGGTTACCGAAAGGTTGGCTTTGCAGAGGCTCTCTCTCTTCCCTTCTCCTCTCAATAAATAATCACAATGCTGCCTTTTGCTGGGAGGTGTAGTTCTATGCTGGGGTTCTAAATCAGGGATGCATACCAGAACTCTGGGAAGAGTTTTAGAAATAAAGATGCCTGGAAAGGACCTGGAGGCCAACTAGCTGGAATCTATGTCGTGTTAAACCTTAAGGGTGACTCATATGGAAGCCATAGCTCATTGCAGAAATCTGCAAAGCTTTGAAAACCTGGAGGCTCGGTAGGCCCCTGGAGATGTCTTGCAGGACGCCTTTCTTTATAAATCATTTGATAAACATACTAGAGGCCTGATGCATGAAATTCATGCAAGGGGCTCAGCCCTTGCAACCCCGCCTTCGTCTGGAAGGTAATCTGGAAGGACACCTGGCCTAATTAGCACATTTCAATTTTATTATTATAGATGGTTTTGGTCTTCTATTCAATAAGCAATGAGCTCTTTCTTCTCTGAAAGCTTATAATAATTCTTATACATAGCACACATCTCTAATGTTACCCTGATCTGGCATATGTCACTATCTCGTCTACTTAACAAATATTTATTTAGCACCTACCACACTCCAGGCTATTTAATAGGGTTCGCTAGTATTTATTGTTTCTGATTATGTGTTGTATCCATCCCTGTAGACACTGTGCTCATCGCAAGCCATCATAATAAGGATTTTTCATGTCTGTCAGCTCATTCCTACTATTGCTGAGTTCAGGGATTGTGTCTTATTTATCTTTGTGCTTCTAGTGCTTAGCACCTTCCCTGGCATTCAGTTAGTGCTCTGTGAATATTAGCTTATATTATTATCCCTGTAGGAGTAGGGAGAACAGATGGTGTGTTCTAGGGTTAACAGGTCAGTTAATGACTATTCCGCATGGCTAGTACATAGCAGGCATAGGAAGAGGTGTAGAAGTTGAGGCAGGGCCAGTCCATGAAGAGTCTTATATGTTTTGGGTTTTTAAAAATATATTTGTATTGATTTCAGAGAGAAAGGGAGAGGGAGAGAGAGATAGAAACATCAATGATGAGAGAGAATCATTGATTGGTTGCCTCCTGCATGCCACCTACTGGGGGATTGAGCCCACAACCAGGCATGTGCCCTTGATTGGAATCAAACCCGAGACCCTTCAGTCCACATAGAAAGCTGATGCTCTATCCCCTGAGCCAAACCAGCTAGGGCAAGTCTTATATGTTTTGCCAAGAAGTCTTGGTTTCATATACAATGGTGAGTGCTATGGTCTGAATGTTTGTGCCCACCCAAAATTCATATGTTGAGAACCTAATGCCCAACGTGGTGGTATTACGTGGAGCCTATAGCAGGCAATTAGGTCATGAGGGCAGAGCCTTCATGAATAGCATTAGTTCCTTTCTAAGGAGACCCCGGAGAGATGCCTTGCCCCTTTTTTCTACTTGAGGACATAGTGAGAACTCAGCAGCCTGCAAACTGGAACAGGGCTGTCACCAGAAGTCAACCACGCCAGCACTCTGATCTTAGACTTCAAGCCGCTAGGACTGCGAGAAATAACTTTCTGTTTTTCATAAGCCACCCAATATACGTTGTTTGTTATAGCAGGCCAGACACACTAAGATGACAAGTCGCTCCAAGTTTTATGCACAAAAGAGGCATGATGATGGCATGGCTGGAGGAGGTCAGGACAGGAGCCATGGTTGGTCAGAGGATTTATTGCAGTAATCTAGAAGAGAGGGTAAAACTGTTGAGCATTTCCAATGGTTCATTGGGGCTGGCTTGTACCAGTGTGTGAGAGCTGATTCTGTACCGGTCTTCTTAAATCATGATCAGTGACATCACATTAGTAACTTCCAATTGACCACGGTTGGAGTATTTATATTATAAGAATTAGCGAACACTAGATATCAGGGCTTTTTCCCCCCCTCAGAAAGCCATTTTACCAACTCATGATTGTGTTTACCTCATTTTAAAAGTCATTTCGCCTAGAAGGCCTTACCTTACTGCCAGGCCTGGAGAAGGTGAATCTTCTATGTGCTCGCATCACATCCTATTCCTTCACCATTAAAAAACTCAACACTCTGTTTTTTAATAACCTGTTTACTTGTTTGGATATCATGCTGGCTGTAAGTTTTGTAATGGCAACAACATCTGCCATGTTCACACCTGTACCCCATGCCTACCACATAAATAAGTGCTTGAGGATATTTGATGGTTGTTTGAATGAACAATGTTTTATCCCAGTACTTCATGTGACAGATATGTTTCTTCAGCAATCCCAGAAGTGGCATATGTACATGGTTCATACGTTCTCTTTTTTAGGATAAATTGAATGATTCAAAACTACAATGTAATGATCAAAAAAGCTATGTATGTCCTCAGCACTTGAAAAGAATAGAAAGAATAGATATTTCTCTGAGCATAACATGAAAGAAATATTTTAAGAGGGAAATTATTTGCTATTTCATTTTGTTTTAATTTTCCCTCCTTGTGGATATGAAAATTGTGATTTTCTTTGCTTTTTTAAAAGATATATCTTTATTGATTTAAGAGAGGAAGGAAGAGGAAGAGAGAGAGACAGAAACATCCACGATCAGAAAGAATCATGGATTGGCTGCCTCCTGCAAGTCCCCCACTGGGGATCGAGCCCACAACCTGGGTATGTGCCCTTGACTGGAATTGAACCCTGTACCTTTCAGTTCACAGGCAGATGCTCTATCCACTGAGCCAAACCAGCTAGGGATTTCTTTGCATTTTAAGGGTAGCATGGGAAGAAAGAGACTTTTGATGACCTAAGCCAGTTGCAGAAGAGCTAGGAAAGTACCCTTTTAATATTTTGATTTGAAGAAGAAGCTAAAGGTATTAGTGAAAAACAGACTTGAACTTTTTCATGTTGTTGACATTACACTTGTCAAAATAGATAACTTCCTGTCAAAACAGATACGTATATTTACACGCACAGATAAAACATATATAAAGCACAGTTATTAAAATAATGTTTATGAAATATTTATAACATACCTGTGCTCATTAGCTACTGCAGCATAACAAATGGCTCCAAAGTGGCTTAAAACAGTGCACATTTATTATTGGACCCAGTTTCTGATGGCAAGATGCTTATGTTGTAATTCTGAGTGAAGAGAGTCCAATTCAAAATTATATAATAGGATCAAAATTGGGTGAGAAAAATAGCATAAAGAGGTTAAAAGAAGAAAATATGAATAGACCAGTTACCACATAAGAGGTCTTTGAAAAGGGAATAAAAACCTTATGACTAAGAAGAGAAAATAATCAAAACACAGGACTTTGAAATGTAGAGGGTTCTTACAAAAAGTAAAGAAAGTTTATAAAAGGACTTAAGATAGCACTCAAGGAATGGGGATGGACAGGATCCAGAAATGGAAGCAAGGTGTCAAGATAGTGGATGAGGCTCCAGCTGGTTTGACTCAGTGGATACAGCGTCAGCCTCTGTGGACTGAAGGGTCCCAGGTTCAATTCCAGTCCAGGGCACATGCCCGCTTTACAGGCTCGATCGCCAGTAGGGGGCGTGCAGGAGGCAGCCGATCAATGATTCTCTTTCATCATTGATGTTTCTCTCTCTCCCTCTCTTCCTCTCTGAAATCAATACAAATGTATCTTAAGCACAATACAATCAACAATTTATTATTTTTAAAAAAGATAGTGGATGAGGTTATGGTAAGGTATCCTGGAATGAAGGCAAATTTTGCCTCAGCCAAAAGTCTATGTGCTTTCTTTCTTTCTTTTTTGTTAAAATATATATTTTATTGATTTTTTACAGAGAGGAAGGGAGAGAGATAGAGAGCTAGAAACGTCGATGAGAAAGAAACATCAACCAGCTGCCTCTTGCACACCCCCTACTGGGGATGTGCCCGCAACCAAGGTACATGCCCCTGACCGGAATCGAACCTGGGACCTTTCAGTCCACAGACCGATGCTCTACCACTGAGCCAAACCGGTTTCAGCTATATGTGCTTTCTTAAGGGCAAATACTAATTCTAGGGCAAACCAAATTAGGTTCTACAGGATTAAACCAGATGAGTTAAGTAATAAAATGAGTTGTGTTTTTTTTTTTTTTTTTTTTTTTTTTTTTAAATAGGAATTTGAGGGCTGAAATAGGCAGGTTTAGGAAATTTTAAAAATTAAGAGGTCCATAGAAAAAACACAGGGCTACAGAGTAGCAGAAGGGTACATTTCCATAAGACAAGGGAGCAGGGAGCAGCAGAAGTTACATTTCTATGCCCTAACTGGTTTGGCTCAGTGGATAGAACACTGGCCTGTGGACTAAAGATTCCCAGGTTTGATTCTGGTCAAGGGCATACACCTTGGTTGCGGGCACATCCCCAGTAGGGGGTGTGCAGGAGGCAGCTGATTGATGTTTCTCTCTCACTGATGTTTCTGACTCTCTCTCTCCCTCTCCCTTCCTCTGTAAAAAAATAAATAATATATATATATATATATATATATATATATATATATATATATATATATATATATATATATTTACACACATATATTACATTTCCATAAGACAAGGGATCTGGGAGTAGCAAAAGGTACACATTTACAGAATAAAGGGAAGAAGGAAGAAAGCCCAGAGGGAACAGGGAAACAATGAGTAAGAAGGGGAGGAGAGCCTCAGATGTCCCATGTGGGGTTTGACCTTTGAGCTAGGAGTTGCTATAGTGCCAAATCAGAAGGGGATAGTGACCAATCAGAGGGGATATCAAGGCACACAGATCTGCAGCCTTTATAAACCATGGAAAAAGGAACTCAGTGGGACTCTTTCTGCCTCCCAACCTGGCAGTCTGTTCTTGTTCTTCAATAAATTTCCGCCTTTACTATATCATCTTCTGTCCGTGGATTCATTCTTTGACTCTGATGGACAGAGAGCCTGGGAAATCATCCTGTCCAGGGAACACCATGCATTTCAATCCAAAAATCCTGTTTTATTAGCATGGGGGAAGGACTGTGGGTAAGGCTGGAGGTAGGGCTGAATTCTGAATTCTGGTGTTAATGGTTTATCATTAAACTAGAGGCCCGGTGCATGATTTTGTGCACAGATTTTGTCCAGCCAGCCTGCTCCAATGAGGGGGGGAGGGGCCGTGGGAAATTGTTCCAGTTGTTTCATCATTCTGGTCACTTGGCTTTTATATATATAGACAAGGTATCTCTCCTAGGTTTCACCCTATCTTTGTTTCATATGTATGTGTTGCATAATGTTTTCATGCTTTCTTTTACCATATTGGGTATTGATTTTCTGCTCCAACCACTTGGGCAATCAAGTCTCCTGCTTCCCGAAGCTGGACATTCCTGATGTGGTGGTGGGGCGGTGGTGGGGGATGCAAATATTGAAGGCTAAGGGAAAATATAAGTGCTTCTTCAGGAACCAAATGAATTAGATACACTGTTTCTGGGATGGAAACTAGAAACAATGGAGTAAAATGAGTAGGGAAAATAGAAATTAGTGCTCCTCAACAGTCAAAGCACAGGTCCCAGATATAGACAGTGCACCTGAAGATCCTTCTGACAAATTGTGTTGCAGCTTTGAACATTTAGAGCGAGTCTGTTTCTGTTCAATCATACACAGAATATAGCATATTCTTTCTTTTTTAATTCTTTTAATTTCTCACTCAAGGTTATTTTTCCTTTGATTTTCAGAGAAAGTGAGAGGGTAAGACAGAGAGAAATACCAATATGAGAGAAATACATCAATTGGTTGCCTCCTGTATGAGCCCTGATGGGGGAAGAGCTTGCAACCCAGATACTTGCCCTTGACTGGAATACAACCGGGAACTTTCAGTATGGTATGCAGGCCAAGGCTCTGTCCACTGAGCAAAACTGGCTAGGGTGCATATATTCTTAACATATGCAAATTCATCTAAGTGGCCACTTAGGAAAATAGAGAGTCTCTAGAAAGACAATGATGTGTCCCCCCCCCCCCCCCAAGCTGTTGTTTGTATGAAAAAGCAATTTTGCATTACAGAAACTGGCCACACCTCAATGGAATGGATGCAAAAGGTTTTCTCAGGAGAGTTGGTAGTAAAATATTCCTTCACCAGCTACTGCAATCATGTATTCTAGTTCATTTTGTACACTTCTGATGAAGCCAAAATGTCTCCCAGAATTGTCTTTCCTATATAGCCACAGTTCCTTGCCTTAAAAAAAAAAATTCATTGCTACTTCATAACTATAATTTTGCTACTGTTATAAATCATAATGTAAATATCTGTATTATGCTTTCAGAGATCATAATAATCTGGCCACTCACTGTATAATGTCACCGCAGCCTGCCATAATGAATCCAAAACAAAAATAACCCGTTGCACCTCTGTGGCAGAGGTGAAATATTCAGGCAGACTTCAGCATTTAACGAAGCCAGTTGTTTCCTAGAAATTAACTGAGTGCCATTAAATTTTGCTTATAGAAAATAACTACTCTGACCATGAGCTCCTTCATTCATCAAATCTGAAAGGCCAGCAAGGATCAGGAGTGACACAGACAAGAGGACATAGACAAAAATCCCCTAAAGGAAGTCATATTTTATTGCCTTGTAACATGTTGGCTTCCATATAGAGAGATACTGTTGATGCAGTCACTGCCCTAGGACAGGTCATTTGAGCAGTTTTTACAGCGCTAGGGCATGGAGGTACAGGGATAAATTATGGCTTAACTCCTTTCAAAGGGGAAGTATTTCAGAAACAAAGCCAGGCACACATTGTGGGCATTGAAAAAATGACAATTGGGCAGAAACCACAAGAGGGGCTGGTTTCACCCTTCTTGCCAATGAGATACTCCTATGACTGGTTTTCTAGCTTCTTCATACTCAGTCAGTTCGTCTGTTAATGAAATGGGATACCTGTAAGCCCTCCAGTGTTTGCTTGAAAAGTAAGAACAAGGATGAAGTGATCTGAAGTGGGGCCATGCCGGATGAAAGAGCAGAAGAGAAGTAGGATGATGCCCACTCGATTGATGGGGTTGCTCTTATCCTCCTTCTGAGAGGTGAAACCCGAGAGGCGGGAAGAGGTGAGGATGGCAGAGAAGCGGAGAGCAGATGGTGGTCACAGGTGAAAGTGGTGGTCTCTCAGACAAGTGCATTTTGAGAGATACTTCTCAATGATGCTCTCGTCTATTCTTGGCTATGGTACAGAAGTGTCCTGTATTCTTGAGTCCTTTGACCTCCATTCTACTGGGCAGTTCTTTCCTGTCTGCTCATGTTGCACAAATCACCGGTGCATAAGATTGTCTGGCGTGCTGGATATGTCTATTGTAAGAGGGATGTCCAACTGGGGATCGGGCCAAAACCGGCAGTTGGGCATCTCCTAAGACAGGGGTCTTCAAACTATGGCCTGCGGGCCGCATGCGGCCCGCAGAGGAGTCTGATCCGGCCCGCCAGGTTTTTTGGGCAGTGAGCGCAGCTGAGGTGTTACAGTAGGAATTAGTAGTTCATATAGTCCGGCCCTCCAGCTCTCTGAGGGACCGTGATCTGGCCCCCACTTTAAAAAGTTTGAAGACCCCTGTCCTAAGAGGTCCCGAATTGGAGAGGGTGCAGATTGGGCTGAGGAGACCCCCTTCCCGCTGTGAACGAATTTCGTGCACCGGGCCTGTAGTTACACACATAAGTGTCTTGGATAGTTATTTTGATGTGCATATCATTTTATTCTGTCTGTCTAGGTATAGGTTCCTTGGGGGCTGACTTCCTCTCATAGCTGCCTGTTATGGAGCAGAGATACCCAATGACTATCAAGTGTGATTACATGAAACCAATGCTATGCTACTGAGAAAGCATGTACACCTCCTCCATTCACTTGGTTAATTCAGTAGTGTTCTAAAGAGGTCCTATTTCTACAGTCCATCAGATCCTGAGTCATTCGGGCTTTCTAGTGAAGAGTGGATTGTTGGGATTATGGGTGATGACCCTTGGCGGGACACTGAACACAGATAGTGCCATAGAGCAGAGGGAGGGCAGGCAGCACAAATTAAGCCTTCATTCTTACTGCAGTTGCTTCCAAAATGTTTTGTTCTTCCCTTGCCCCCTTTCATTCTTTTCTAAGCTATATTGACCCCTCTTGTCGCTCATGCTGTCTACTCATTATTCCTGAATGAGTGTGTGTCAGGGAACTTCCACTTTCTGTGAGACCAGTGAAGAAAAAAATAGCACACTGTCTGCTCCTTTAGGACGCTGGCAGTCCATATTTGCTGCCAGGAAGATGACTGAGATGTGTTTCTCTTGAGGAAGGGGGTCCCAGGGTATCCTTCACAGCCTCTCATCCTCACCATGGGTCCCATCACAAATCATACCCCCCATGGTGTAGGGCTGACAGCTGATGTGAGGAGACTTTCCCTTAAAATAATTGATGGAGCATCTGTTTCCAAAACAGATGGTACAGTAGGCCTCCAAGTCAGTGCTGCAATGAATGTAATCTATTTTTTGAATCACCAGGTTAGGTAAGAAACAATTTTAAGACTTTTAATATATAAGGTACCCCAAACAATCCCTGTATGGTTTGAATTTTTAATACATTTACTTCTATATAAGATAAACCATTTACAAAATACAACAGAGAAAGCCTGTGCACAAGATTTAACTAGAGCTGGAACCGGTTTGGCTCAGTGGATAGAGCGTCGGCCTGCGGATTGAAAGGTCCTGGGTCCGATTCCGGTCAAGGGCATGTATCTTGGTTGCGGGCACATCCCCAGTAGGAGGTGTGCAGGAGGCAGCTGATCGATGACTCTCTCTTATCGATGTTTCTAACTCTCTATCCCTCTCTCTTCCTCTCTGTAAAAAAATCAACAAAATATATTTTTTAAAAAAAGAGATTTAACTAGAATTGTTAATGATTCCTTTGTTCTAAAATTTATTTTGATTTCTTATGTTATACTCATAACTAAATACAAATATCTGAAAATGATGGCAGACATGAAAGCTAATATTACCTCAATTAAATCAGCTAAATCTGGCGTTTTCCGACAGGGGTAAAATTGACAAATATCCTTTTCCATAAGAAATCAAACTTTCTTTGATTTCAGGAAGTTATTTCTTACTTTTCATCATCGGAAGCAACTTACTATCTTAGTAGTGAATTAGAAGCTAGTAAGGGCAGGAGAAATATTAAATCCCACCCAATTTCCCACCTCATATCCCTACTTCTGTCACAGATTCTGAGCATCCTCTGTGTTTTCTTTGGTGGGTAGTTTGAGGGGAATTTAGGTGACTTTTGTGTAGCAGGTTAGATTGTTTGATAGGTGAGTGGATGTAAGTCATTGAAGAGGAATTGCTAGTAGTAACAGAAATTATGACTTATGTGCAACAGCTAATAATCGAGTTCATTCCTATAGAGGACCACTTTGCCAGATAGACTATTTTTTCACACGAACCAATTAAGATATAGCATTTGTAATCAGGCCAACAAAGCATTTAAAAAAAATCCTTTTCCTAGCCGGTTTGGCTCAGTGGATAGAGTGTCAGCCTGCGGACTCAAGGGTTCCAGGTTTGATTCCGGTCAAGGACATGTACCTTGGTTGCTGGCACATCCCTAATAGGGAGTGTGCAGGAGGCAGCTGATCGATGTTTCTCTCTCATGGATGTTTCTAACTTTCTATCCCTCTCCCTTCCTCTCTGTAAAAAATCAATAATATATATATATATATATATATATATATATATATATATATATATATATATATATAAATCTCCTTGTGAGTAGGTGGAAATAATCTTGCTCCGTTGAACCTCTCTTATTTATTTTTTAAAAAAGGTTTTGATTTATTTCAGAGAGGAAGGGAGAGGGAGGGAAAGATAGAAACATCAATGCTGAGAGGGAATCATTGATCAGCTGCTTCCTGCACGCCCCCTACTGGGGATGGAGCCCACAACCTGAGCATGTGCCCTGACTAGGAATTGAACTGTGACCTCCTGGTTCATAGTCAACACTCAACCAGGAGCTACACCAGCTGGGCCGAGTCTCTCTTTTGCAGTGATATATGTTGTGATCCCATTTAACCAAGAGATTCCTTGACATAGCAGATTCCCTCACTCATTAAGGAATTCATTTGCTAATCATCAGTCAAAAGACTGGTGGGCAGAACAATTTAAACCCAAGAGTCACTTAACTGAAAATTAATTTCAAATTAAGAAAAAATCCTTCTGGAATGATAATATAAACCAGTAGAATCTCAAAAGAAAAACATCTCTTTAGGGATCTTTTAACAATATTATGTATTTTCAACCAACTGAGCCACCCAGCCAGGGCCTATATTATGTATTTTCAAAAGTTATAGAATAGTTAGATTCCACCATTTGTAAGTTATAGAATAGTTAGAAGTTCCAAACAGCCAAATAGTTCATGAGAAAAAATACTGTGTTAAGGAAACGTAGTTTTTATTGATTTTAGAGAGGGGGAGAGAGAGAGAGAAGAGAAGAGAAGAGAAGAGAAGAGAAGAGAAGAGAAGAGAAGAGAAGAGAAGAGAAAAACATTGATATACACACCAGGGCTTGAACCTGAAACCTGGGTATGTGCCCTGGGAATCAAACCCGCAACCTTTTGGTGCATGGGACGATGCTCCAACCAACTGAGCCACACCGGCTAGGACTAAGGAAATATACAGATTAGGTACTCTCCTCCTCCTCTCCCCCACGCCCCCTCTCTCCTTGTTGTCTTCAGGTACTCTAATCCAGCAGTGATTCCTAAGTGACAACCTGCCATCTTACATTGTATGACTGTCGCTGGAACTTGGTGCAGTTTTCAGATGAAGCTGAGGGTTTAGAAGTGTTGCCTTGAGACTTAAGATGCAGGAAAATGTTAAAGATGACACATTCTTGTTACTGGGAACCAAGAGTGAGTACCTGGGAAAAAATACACCAGGCAGTGTTCCTAATTGTTCAACAGCCAATTGTTCTTGTCTGATGATTTCTTCTGCTAATAAGAAGTACCATCTGGCTGCTGTGGACAGAATGATGGGAGAGATGGAGTAGACAATGAAATGTTTTGTAGATCACAGTTTCTTCAAAGTAAAATCTGCGAGGGAGTAATAAAGGAATGCTTCTATTTGAATACCTCTTGAGGAGATTTTGGAACTGTATGGAAACGTTTTTTGCTATTCACGTTGCTATTTTCTGCTTCCGATGAAAATGATACAAGGGAGTTCAAAATCATTGCCTTGATCAGAGCCAAGGAGCAGCTACCGTAAAGAGAAGCCATAGAGCAATGGCAGACTTGGCTCAGTGGACATAGCGTGTTAGCCCTTGGACTGAGGGTTGTGGGAGGATTTTAAAAAGAGAGAAAGAGAAGCCTAGAAAGACAAAAAATTGTGAGCTTCTGGACGGTTCCTTCTTTTCCAGGTCGTCCTTGAGATGCTTCTGAATACTGGAACTTCCAGAGCAGCCATGCACTAATAATTGGCACTTTTTGCTTTTAAAAAATTATTATTTAAAGTATTACATATTTCTCCTTTTCCCCCCATCAACCCCTCCTCAGCCACTACCATATCTCCCAGTATCCCCCCGACCCCCTGCCGCCTGCCCTCTGAGGTTTGATCGTCTGTTCAGTGTTTCTGTCTGGATCTACTTTTGTTCATCAGTTTATGTTGTTCATGATATTCCACAAATGAGTGCAATCATGTGATATTTATCTTTCTCTGACCCGCTTATTTCACTTTGCATAATGCTCTCCAGGTCCATCCATGCTGTTGCAAATGGTAAAAAAGTTCCTTCTTCTTTTATAGCAGCGTAGTAGTCCATTGTGTAGATGTACCACAGTTTTCTAAATCACTCATCTGCTGATGGGCACTTAGGCTGTTTCCACATTTTAGCTATGATAAATTGTGCTGCTATTAGTACTTTTTTATCCTCTCATACTCCAATAGACATAATCAAGAAATTTTTGTCATAAAACATGGGAGGCCCTATTGGCAAGGCTCAGTGGTTGAGCATTGACCTATGAGCCAGGAGGTCACAGTTCGATTCCTTGGTCAGTTGTGGCACATGCCTGGGTTGTGGGCTTGGTTCCCATTGGGGGCTGTGTAGGAGGCAGCTGATCAATGATTCTCTCTCATCAATGATGTTTCTATCTCTCTCTTCCTTCTCCCTTCCTCTCTGAAATCAATAAAAAAACATTTAAAAACAAAAAAAAAAACTCAACTCCAGATTGTTCCCTTCACAGTGGAGAAGTGTGGGGAGGATTTACCGAGGTGCAAGGAAATCTGAAGAGTATGTAAGAGGTGTCTCAGTAACTTTAAACTTCTGTAACATCAGAAAGAGTCAGGGAAAGGGGCAATTTTTACTTTGAAAATAAACCTGTCTTTTTTTTTTTTGAGGAAACAACCAAGAAATAGGAGCACAGTTCAACATGAATCCGGAATAGAACTAGTGTAGCTATCAGGGAGTTTATAAAAATGTAGAATGTTCTTAAAGAACACACAGGTTTTAGGCAATAGAAATAACTTGGGAGGCAATAATTATTTTAAAATTATAGTTATGGTTCCCAGTCTGCATGGCTCAGTAGTTGAGCGTCGACCTATGAACCAGAAGGTCACTGTTTGATTCTCGGTCGGGGCACATGCTTGAGTTGTGGGCTTGATCCCCAGTGTAGGGGTGTGCAGGAGGCAACCGATTAATGATTCTCTCTCATCATTGATTATTTCATACCTCTCTCCTTCTCTGAAATCAATAAAAATATATTTTAAATAATAAAATAAAATATGGTTGTGGTGAATTCGAATTAGTGGCGTGCAGGTGTTTGTGCCATTGCTTGCAGAAAAGTGGAGGTTTCTTATAGCTATGGGTGACAGTGATCTCTGTAGAGTGGGATGGGAAGAGACAGGGACCCCTGAACTCTGGGTGAGGAGGAAGCTCAATGTTGTATGAGTTGAACATGCCTCTTTGTTGAATTGCAGGCACAACATTTTGTTCATGATTTGAGGCAGGCAAAATCTGCATTAACTGCAATATCCAGAAGAGGGCTGAGCACAGGTGCCTTGAGCACTCATTACCTTAAGTCAGGGGTCCTCAAACTTTTTAAAGTGGGGCCCAGATCACGGTCCCTCAGAGAGCTGGAGGGCCGGACTATATGAACTACTAATTCCTACTGTAACACCTCGGCTGCGCTCACTGCCCAAAAAACCTGGCGGGCCGGATCAGACTCCTCTGTGGGCCGCATGTGGCCCGCGGGCCGTAGTTTGAAGACCCCTGCAAGTATTCATGACAGTTCTAGAGTCTTCTGCTTTTGGGTATGAGTGGAGTTTAATTTTACTTATAAATACACTAGAGGCCTGGTACACGGATCTGTGCACTGGTGGGGTCCCTCAGTGTAGCCTGTGGGGATCAGGCTGAAATCAGCAGTCCAATGCCACTCCTGCCTGCCACTCCTGCTCATCCTGGCCCCGCTGTGTCTGCTGCTCTGCTGTGGTCTCTAGGCTGTGGCAGCCAGCCATGAGCCCTGTGTCTGGTGCCTGTCAGTCAGCTGAGCAGCACTCCCACTGTGGGAGCACATTGACCACCAGGGGGCAGCCCTACAGTGAGCGTCTGCCCCTGGTGGTCAGTGGGCATCATAGCGACCAGTCAACCTGTTGGTCACTTAGGGTTTTTATATAGATAGTGCAAAGGTTAATGGATAAGCTAATAGAACAGCATGTAGAATGGAATGGAATATAGACACATTATAGATGGGAATGTGCAGGTGGGAGTAAAGGACTGCTAAAGTCTGGCCCAGAGGCATTTATGCCAGAATCTTAATTCCAGACACAAAGGAATTCCAGACACCTTATCCCTATGTAAGACTACTCATTCAAGTATGAAGCACAAATGAGTATATGTGGCAGGAAGGTTTAAAAAAGTAAAACTTATGTTGAAGATCAGGCATGAGTTTTGCCCTGCTGCCTTGTTGATCTTCGCCACCTGAAACATACAGCTCTTTATCCGGACTCTGATTCCAGAAAAAGCTCAAATACTTCTCAAGTTGTAAAACTCACCAACGTTGCTGAGGCATGTAGTTAGGAAAAATCATCATTTATAATTCATTTTAAAGTGAAATTCTTTGAAAAGAAATCCAATTTTTATCTTTTCTTATGGAAAAGGGGAACAGAATTGGAAAGTAAAGTATTTCCCCCTATCAGAAATTGTGTATAGGATGGTAGTCAGGTTGCCTGATGGCATAGTTGGAGGGATATGGAGAGAGGCAGTATTCTTTCTTTCTCCAAACTTTAAAAAAAAAAATATTTTATTGATCTTTTACAGAGAGGAAGGGAGAGAGATAGAGAGCTAGAAACGTCGATGAGAGAGAAACATCAACCAGCTGTCCCTTGCACACCCCCTACTGAGGATGTGCCCGCAACCAATGTACATGCTCTTGGCCGGAACCTGGGACCTTTCAGTCCGCAGACCAATGCTCTACCACTGAGCCAAACCGGTTTCGGCTCTTTCTCCAAACTTAATGTAAGTTTAAGCAGAGCCCTTTTATAGGCAGAAACTTGAGTGTTGGTCTATCTTCAGGGGAGACAGGGACTAAAGATCATTTACTAAATATCCCCATAAATCTGGAATATACTCATAGGATTTTGCCATTAAGATGGAAAGTTAACTAAGTATATGTTGAAATATTGAAATGAACTCATTCATTTTCTCTTTTTCCTTGGCTCTTATTTGCTGGGCTATTTAGGGAAATGTCGATGCTTGAGAGTAAAGCAGAGTGGGCAAAAATCCAAAGGATTAAATTTAGTTCCCATGAAAGTCTTCCTACCATGAATTATTTCCAAGTTAGTTAACTAAATTAATTGAACATGTGCTTAGGAAATGGCATTTCTAAAGCATTGGTAGCAAAGGCCTGGTGTGATATGCTTATACTTCTGACCTGGGTTTTTCTTTTCTTAAAATATATTTTATTGTTTTTTTTACAGAGAGGAAGGGAGAGGGATAGAGAGTTAGAAACATCCATGAGAGAGAAACATCGATCAGCTGCCTTCTGCACACTACCTACTGGGGATGTGCCTGCAACCAAGATACATGCCCTTGACTAGAATCGAACCTGGAACCCCTGAGTCCGCAGGCCAATGCTCTATCCACTGAGCCAAACTGATTAGGGCCTGACTTAGTTTTTTTCATCTGAATTATAGGTTGCCTTCTGAAAAAGGAAGTCCGCCTGGCCTTTCTTCCACTAGTTGGACAGTTATCACCTAAGAGAGAGTGTCCACGCAGAAACCGTCCTATGGATTCTCTCTCTCTCTCTCTCTCTCTCTCTCTCTCTCTCTCTCTCTCTCTCTCTCTCTCAAATGCTGGAGAGAGAGAGAGAGAGAGAGAGAGAGAGAGAGAGAGAGAGAGAGAGAGAGAGATCTTATTTCAGTTTCCATGGGAATAGGCTAAATAAGGACTCTAACAGACAGCAGTATGAGTGTAACTTTTGCTATTCCCAGCTCAGAACTATTGAGCCAAAATCTGAAATCATTCCAGTCCTTTACATTACAAGATCAATATTGTAATTTGGTACCTGTGGCATATAATTTTGGATTCAAGCTTTTTTTGGGACAGTGATCTTCATGCATCCATTCAGTTAGTCTTGCGAAATTAATTAAAAATGAAAACCCACCCTGATGTAAGGGAGGCAACTGATCAATGTTTCTCTCTTACATTGATGTTTCTCTCTTTCTCTCCCTTTATTTCCCTTTCAAATAAATAAAAAACATATCCTATCTAATAAAAGAGTAATATGCAAATTGACCATCACTCCAATACACAAGATGGCTGCTCCCATGTGGACACATTATGGCCACCACCAGATGGCCAGCAAGGGAGGGCAGTTAGGAGGGATCAGGCCAGCGGGGGAGGGCAGTTGTGAGCAATCAGGCCAGCAGGGAAGGGCAGTTGGGAGGACCAGGTCTGCAAGGGAGGGAGGTTGGGGGCGATCAAGCCTGCAGGGGAGGGCAGTTAAGGTGACCAGTTCGGCAAAGGAGGGAAGTTGAAGGCAACCGGACCTACAGGGAAGGGAAGTTTAGGGGGACCCAGGCCTGCAGGGGAAAGCAGTTGGGGGGGGCAGGCCTGCAGGGGAGGGCAATTAGGGGCAATCAGGTTGGCAGGGGAGCAGTTAGGCATCAGTCAAGCTGGCAGGGGAGTGGTTAGGGGGCGATCAGGCTGGCAGGCAGAAGCGGTTAGGGGCAATCAGGAAGGCAGGCAGGCGAGTGGTTGGGAGCCAGCAGTCCTGGATTGTGAGAGGGATGTCCGACTGCCCATTTAGGTCCTATCCTACTGGGCCTCTAGTGTGTGTGTGTGTGTGTGTGTGTGTGTGTGTGTGTGTGTGTGTATGAATGAAACCCCACCCCCTGAATTGATTTGGCACCACATGCATATGTATTGCTTTGCTACTTCCCTCCCAGGCTTTCCTCCTCCCTCTCCATTCAGGTATTGAACTATAACTAATACATCCAGCGTTTTCTCTTGCCTTTGCAAGACCAGAATTCTATTGAAAAGAGAGACCAAACTTATATTTTTCACAGGCTTTTGTTCACTTCTTTTTTTTTTTTTTTTTAAAGTGTATATCATTCAGTCTCAGATCTAAGTGGTCCTCAAGGTGGTCCCTAGGCTCTGTCCAATTTAAAAATATATATATTTTATTGATTTTTTACAGAGAGGAAGGGAGAGGATAGAGAGCTAGAAACATCGATGTAAGAGAAACATCGGTTCAGCTGCCTCCTGCACACCCCCCACTGGGGATGTGCCCGCAACCAAGGTACGTGCCTTTGACCGGAATCAAACCTGGGACCCTTCAGTCTGAAGGTCGACGCTCTATCCACTGATCAAACCAGTTAGGGCTGTTCACGTCTTTTAAGCACAGGCAAATAGGTACATAGGTTGCTTCCTGCTACAATTTTATTCCTCTGTTTGTGATTACATATGAAACTAAGCCCCGGACATGGGTTTTTCTTTCTTCAGAGACAGATGTATAGCATTGTGGCCATTAAGCCACAGAAGGGACCATATGCAAGGTTTTATAAAAAGACATCTGCTGCCAAACAAGCAAAACACCCAATCCGTATCTGTAAGAAATGAAGTCATATTAACTTTTCTGATTGCTCATCTGGAAAAAATAGAACAAAACAGAACACATGCTAATTGCTCTTAAAGAGCATTTTCTACATCTGCATGTCGAAAATGAATTAAAGGGGGAAAAGGTAAAGTGTGATATTCCCCAGCCCACTGCCATTTCACTTTTTTGGGGACATCTATAAGAGTGTAAACAATAAAAACAAAGTAAGTCAAGTTAAAAAAAGGAGATTGGAAACATGTCTGAACAAGTGAAGGCGATAAGTTTGAAATCTTTACACTTGGAATTTGCTATCTAGTTTGAAAACAGGATGCTTTATGAAAAGGTGGGATTTTGATATGAAAGAATAGTCAACTAAGGATCAGGTGTATTTGGCATTCCCAGGGTTAGTGTGCTGAAATGGCTTGGGGGTTCTACAGTTGCTAAATTGCATGTGCAAACCTGAAACATTGTCCTCTGGTGAGAGCTGGTTAGATGGAGAGGAACTGTGGGATTGCCAATCATCAGTGGGATGGTTTTCCCTGCTGATTTTGTTTTTGTGTAGGTGTGGGATGACATCAAGACATATTTTAGGTGTCAGAGAAGCTCAAGTGGTGCAAGATATGGGACATCATTGTTCCCTGAAAAAGCTAGTAATTTTTTACCATATTGATTTTCTTTGGACACCTAAAAAATATCAATTTTTTTGGTGAGGATATTTTTCCATTGATTTTTAGGGAGAGTGGAAGAGAGAGGGAAAGACAGAGAGAAACATCAATGTGAGAGAAACAACATGGATTGGTTGCCTCCTGTATGCCTGACAAGGACCGAGCCAGGAAGGACCCTGCAAGCAAAGTACCTGCCCTTGACCACAATCGAAATCAGGACTCTTTGGTCTGCAGGCTGACGCTCTATCCACTGAGCCGAACCAGCCAGGGCTGAAACATATCTTGACTTTAGGTAAAAAAAAAATATTTATTAATGTGTTGCAAGCCGCCCATTGTCTTCACTAGCAGAGAGGTGTGGACAAGGAACCCAGAAGGCTGGTCAACCTTGAACCTATGAAAGGTCAGAGGCAACCACCCACTGTCTAGATGAGACAAAAGGGAGCTGAAGCAACCTCTACCTTTTAGTCTTCTGTAAATCCTTACAGTAGTCTATCATTGGAATTGCCTGCCTAAGGGCCATGGGTGGATCCCAAACCTGAATAAAAGGGATCCCTAGGCCAGAGCAAAGCAGAGTCCTTCCTCTTGAGCTGAGCTCCTGCCTGGCCCCCAATATTTCCAAATTAATATTTTCTAGAGTCTTTTATTTGCGTGCGGCCTCCTCCAGAGCCCAAACCCCGAACTCTGAACCCTGAACCACTTGGGGTGTGGAGGGGGACACTCGTAACTGGCAGCCCAACGTGGGGCACTTGCATTAATGCTCCTTTATGGACAAATGGTTTAACTCTTTGTGGGACAATTTTCTGGGTAAGTTTCCAATGAATCCCCTCTGAGCAGGTGCTGCCCTACATGAATCAAGGTGGTGTGACTCATACCTTGTCAAGCTCCAGATGCAGTTTTGGTAGTTTTCCCTACAGGGTTTGATGCTTATCTGTCTCCAGACTGTCCATGCTGAACTATTTATGCATCCTAGAATTTAGATATTCTTTCTTGGTTTAAAAACAATTTATTATTCCTAGAATTGCCTATTTACTAGTGTGGAGACACCCAACTAAAACATGGGGAAACATAACATATTGTTGGAGTCTCTTGTGGAGAAGTAGATAAGAGTTTGAATGCTGTATTAGTGATTAATCTGAATGTCAGAATGTGATCTGATGATCAATTGACATGGATACAACTTAAAAACCCATTCTGATTTAGCTGAAAACTTTATAAAATAACATGCAATTTCAGGAACTTCTTTCATTAGCCATGAAAATAAGAGAGGGACCCCGTTTTGCTGTTTAAACTACTTTATGTCTAAGGGTGAGGATCATTTCCACATCACTAATTATTTGGACTCCCTTCCCTTTCATCACCCACTAAAATTGAACTACTAAAGGAACATTTATCTGTTACGACTGTTTCATCGTTAATAATTATTGGTGCATCGCCTGACTGGCATGACTCGTCGGTTGAGCATTGACCTATAAACCAGGAGGTCATGGTTTGATTCCTGGTCAGGGTACATGCTCAGGTTGCAGGCTCAATCCCAGTGTGGGGCATGCAGGAGGCAACCCATCAATGATTCGCTCTAATCATCGATGTTTCTCTCTCCTTCTCCTCTCCCTTTCTCTCTGAAAGAAAATAATAATATAATAATTGGCATGGGATATCTTTGTTGTTAAAAAAAATGCTAAATGCATTGGCTATGAGACACACTTTTTACAGCTGTTAAACTTTTGCACATTGAGAGGAATAAGTTTGAACAAGGAACTATGAAACCCAAGCTGAAACTTCTTTTCTTTGAGCCTACCATTCAATAATCCTGCTCACAGCTCTAAGCTGGAGTATGAATACAGAAGCAAGAGTGGGTGGTTGAATTATGGAATCATAGACAATAGGAATAGAACTTAAGTATGTTCTTGCCAAGTTACTGGGGAGGAAGTATGAGTGGAGAATTTAAAAGAAAATGTGAGGCCTTTTGAAAAAGTACAGACTCAGGCTCCATGTCTTTATCTTATAGAGATTTCTGAACAACTCCATTATTTCAAGTTCAGTCATCCCATACAAATGTGATTCATTTCACCTTACCATTAATTACTTTTTTCCTGTCATAGTGTGTAAATTTTTGGAACTGCACTAGACCTCCTCTTCCCTGCTCCTCTTAATGTTCACGCCGTGTGTGTGTGTGTGTGTGTGTGTGTGTGTGTGTGTGTGTTACTTGTATGACTTTTCTCTCCCAAACTGATGTTTCCTATCACCAGACTACTTTGGATGGCACCTGCTTTTCTTAATGTGCATGAAAGACATTGATTTTCCTATCAAACTAATGCTAGGGATAAATGACAAAAGCCATCTTAAGAATGTAGGTGAGCAAGACGGAATGACCATCCCACATGTCCTTCCTCACTTCCTGCCTAGACCTTGGGAGAGATCGCTGTGGTTTTGGCCTTTGCTCTTTTCATCTTTGTCTTAGAAAATTCCATCAAATGCAATTTCCCACTATAAAGCTGCTAGTTAGCAATTTGTAAATTCTTTTTTTTTCTTTTATTAACATATTATTTGTGTACCTATCTTACCGTTGCCCCTCCCCACTCCCATACATGCCCTCACCCCCAAATGTTTTGCATCCGTTGGTTATTCTTATATGCATGCATTCAAGTCCCTCGGTTGATCTCTTATCTATAATTTGTAAATTCTAAGAAACATTCACTTTCCAAGGTTTCTTTCTTAGTGTACTGTTTGGCTGGTCTCAGACCAACTCACAGGAAACATAGAAGGGGAAGGTAGTATGTGTTATGGCTTCCTGCACATAGCTGAAGCCCTGGTCTGTCAAAGCCCATAGAACCACAGGGCTGGGTCTGCTAAGGCATTTTTGTTTTATTTTTTTAAATATGTTTTTATTGCCAAAACTGGTTTGGCTCAGTGGATAGAGCATTGACCTGCAGACTGAAGGGTCCCAGGTTCGATTCCGGTCAAGGGCATGTACCTTGGTTGCAGGCACATCCCTGGTGGGGGGTGTGCAGGAGGCAGCTGGTCGATGTTTCTCTCTCATTGATGTTTCTGGCTCTCTATCCCTCTTTCTTCCTCTTTGTAAAAAAAATCAATAAAAATATATATTAAAAATAAAAAAATATTTTTTATTGATTTCAGAGAGAGGAAGGGAAAAGGAGAGAGAGATAGAAACATCAGTGGTGAGAAAAAATCATCAATCAGCTGCCTCCTGCATGCCTCCTACTGGGGACCAAGCTAGCAACCCAGGCATGTGCCCTGACTGGGAATCGAACCATGATCTTCCTGGTTCATGGGCCAACAGTTAACCACTGAATCACACCAGCTGGCCTGCTAAGACATTTTAAATGTACCTCAAATGTGTCAGGGATGTTGTAAAAGGCAGTGTGCATGGCTGTGTGTGTTATGTGTATGCATGAATGTGTGTACATTTGTGATAGGTGTAGTGAGTGTCCATGCATTATGTGTGCATGTGTGTGTGTCCATGTGCGTGAGTGTACATGGGGGGGGGGTGGCAAAACACGTTAAACGTTCACCCTTGAATTTAAGTATACTGTTTTGCCAAAGAGAATCACATGGTTTTTTCCAAGGATGAGCCTGGAATGGGTAATAGTAAAGGGGTGAGTCTTGGCCATTTTTTAAGGACTTGAACAAGATCCTGTATAGATCTCAGTGAACAAAATCTTCAAACTTCACTCAGATGCTACATAGTGGGACTAATATTTCTCCATCTCAGTAGACGCCTTTCCTTGTTATGTCGGGGCAGAGGGCTATGCAAATGGCACCAGTGCCTCCCTTGCGTTTCAGGGAAAACCAGACAGTAATTCCCTCAGCCTTGCCTTTAGGACAACCCAGGTGCATTTCGTTGTACCTAAAGTTCTTTCAGAAAAAGCACAACCAACAGGTACAAATAGTTATTTATTGCCTCACTTCCTCCATCAATGTACACTGTATCTAGCGTATGGTGAGGAGTCCAGAGAACTGGGCTTGTATTTGCATGTCCGTGTCTAAGACACATCTGTCCTAAGGTGTAACCGTATGTCCATCGCCATGATTTCCCATTTGCCCACTACAAAGATTATCCAGATGAATGAAACACATTCTCTCCTTGTTGGAGAGTCAGCGGCTGTGGGTGCATACTTACCAAGGGCGGATGTCTCAGAAAAGGGCTCACCTGAGAGTAGCCCTTGCAAGGATGGGATATGCTACTGCCATGTGGCATCCATCTATGAAACGTGGAACCAGGTTGCTCTGCCCCTGGTTCTTTAACAGGGCCCACTTCTTAATGCTGGCTTTGCTGGCTCCCCCATATATGTATGTGTGTGGTGTGTGGTTCCTGTTATTTTGAGGTTCTGTGTACTTCATTGCAACAGTGAGAATGTGGTAGCAGCCTGGTGTTCGTTCTGCCAACAAGAGCCCAGCACAGAGGGGTCCTTTGTGAGAGCTTGTTGAACTGGTGCTGACACATAGATTGGACAGTCACAATATGTTTGCAGAATAAATAAAGGAGTAAGGAATAAATGAATGGAAGTGGACACTTGGTTGAGCATGAAGAAACCAATATTTGAAAGCAGTTTTGGCTCCTTAGAGAAATGGTGGTGGAGAAATTCTTGACTTCCCATTGGTCCATATGAAGATACCAGGATCCCACTCCCAGTGAGGTCTTTATGAATTTAAGACAGTGGTTCTTCACTCTTTTTGGATCTTAGACCTCTTTGGGTATCTGATGACAATCAGGAACTGAACATATATGCATTTTTTGCATATAATTTATTTTTAGGAAGATCAGAGTCCCCCCCCCCACCCCTCCCACGGACTCATTCACAGCCCCCAGTTAAGACCCCTTAATTTAGATACACAGAATTTGGCAGGGTGGAGAAAGGACTGAGACTAGGAACTAGGAGATTTCAGTAATAGTCCTGTGTCTGCTTCTAGCTAGCTCTGTGCATGGAATTTCATTTCTCCAGGTTTCCCTTTCCTGACGTGGAAAAACAAGGGGGTAAACTTAATTCTACCCAGATTCATGTGGTGTCAATATTGCAGAGCGGCCCTAACCAGTTTGGCTCAGTGGATAGAGCATCAGCCTACTGACTAAAAGGTCCCAGGTTCAATTCCAGTCAAGGGCATGTACCTTGGTTGTGAGCACATCACCAGTAGGGGGTGTGTAGGAGGCAGCTGATAGACATTTCTCTCATCGATGTTTCTACCTTTCCATCCCTCTCCCTTCCTCTCTGTGAAAAATCAATAAAAGATATATTTTTTTAAAAAAAACCCCACAAAACATTGTAAGCGGAAGAGTCTGGCACATTCCACAGGAATTGCATTCCTTTCACTGCGCTTCCTCTGTGGGCTGCCTCCTTGGTACACATTGTTTTCTTTGTACTTTGAAAAGAAGCCTTCTTTCCTCAGTAGGTAGGTTCCTCCAAACCCTTGCAGTGCTAATTTTAATCTAACTTGAAAAATTTGCACAGAGGCAATAACTCGCTGGTCCCCTAACGTCCTCTTCCTTGCACAGCGCCCTCAAAGGTATCAAAGAGGACTTCAAACAGATCACTTTGGCAGAAGCAGGGCAGGTGAGAGGCAGGCTGGGAGGACAGCCTCATGCTGCCTTATTGAGGTGAACAGATCTGAGCTCATTCACTTTCCTCTTTGTTGTCTCCTGGACTGGCGCGACACAGAAATAAACAGTTTCAACCACCATAGGGAGGAACTCTGCAATGGCTGAAGCCATTCTCAGTTCTTTGCCAGATTCTAGTAGTACTAATTCAATCTTTTCCATTGTGTTGCAGCTTTACCATGCTTTTCAAAAATGGGAACTTTGTTTTCAAATACCTGGAGCTTTTTATGTAGCACAAACTTCAAAGCAAATTACCCAGAAGGAATGTTCAAATGTCTTCAGACAGGCTGAGCATATAATAATTAAGTTGGAAGTTCCCTCCCTTCCCTGCTCCCATCCCAAAGTGTCTTTATCCCATTCCTTCAAGGATTGAAATCCAACTCCAACATCCGGGGTTTAGGCCCCCTTTACTATTGCCCTACTAAGTGGTGATCTAGCTGAATTTCAAATGTTCTAAAATGACCAGGACAACTAATTGCATCTTTCTGTAGCCCTAGTCCTGGGCACAAGTCTACAAAAACCCACTTCTCTGTAGCTATGCATCCTGAGCCCCACTGTGGAACAGACACATCGTATCTAATAAAAGGATAATATGCAAATTAACTGTCACTCCATAGCAAAAAAAAAAAAAAAAAAAAGATAGCAATGCCCAAGCCTCTCAGCCCTGCCAGAGTCCCCATCCCAGGGGGGCAGCCCCTGAGAGTGGGCAGTGTGAGCAGCCTGGCGGAATGTTTACTAAATCACCGTGGTAATGAGACAAATATTCCACGCCTGACCACGATGGGCCTCTGGCCAGGCCAGGGCTCAGAACCCTTGTGTCATTGCCCCGGCGACAAGGCAAGTGTTCCGCATGTGGCTATGCATGGGCCTCTGGGCCACAGAGAACCTCTGGGCAGCGGGCACGGAGTGGCCAGGCCCCACAGAGAGCTACTGGCACACAGATTCATGCTCAGGGCTACTATTACAAATAATAATGTCTTCAGTTACTTTTGTACGCTAGGTCTTGCCATGAATGTATCATCTCACTTAATCCTTCCAGTGACTCCGCATTGTCACTCAAATGTAGGCTCTCCGAGAGTGGATAGCTTGATCTGATTTGTTCACTTCTGTCCCAGTCTTGAACAGGATCTAGCTGACATCAGGCACTCAGTAAGTATTTGCTGGATTAAAAGATAATGACTGTTATCCCCATTTTAAAGACGAGAAAGCAGAGATTCAGACACTACTACAAGCTGCAGGACTACTTTAATAGGATCCGAAGGAATAAAGCCATTAGGAAGAGGGTACCATTTGTGTCCAAAAGGCTCTGCCTCTTGCCAAACCCCCAAGGTGGCTGCCCAGCCCACCTGTTCTTGAGATAGACACAGCTGGGGCTGGAGGGAAGTGGTGTTAGGGTCCAAGAATACCACTTAGAACAGTTGGGTGGTGGTTAGTTACAATGAAAGGGTCATCAAGGGCCTTGTATAGAGCAGTATATTGCATACATAACTGCAGCCATGGAGGATGGATTTAGATTATTTCACTTTTGACTGAAAATCGTAGGGGTGAAAGTGGTAGGAAAGGTGAGAACAAGACAGCCAAACACAAACACCACAAACCAAACCACAGCAAAACAAAAGCCAGAAAACCTCCAACCCCAAAACCTAACCAGGACAACACTTACGAGCTGTAACAATGGAGAGGGGTTTCATGAGGGTTTGTCTTGTTTTCTGTGGAACACATGTAGTCCTTTTAGCCTGAGGAGCCCTTATGCTACTTATTGGACCATTGCTAAACAATAATGCCCCATTTCAAGTATCATTTTTCTGTCTTGCAAAACCCAAGTTTCTTGGGAATTTATGTCTTCTGCTGAGAGAATATAATCCTTACCCTGACTTTTTTTTTTCCTTATTAATGGCCAAGAAAGCCCAAGTATCACAGTTTTTTAAAAGTTGACCAGGAGAAATGTTTGTGATGAATGGAATATTTTCTTTGGTAAACAAACACCAACTCAAAAACCAACCAAATGAGTTTCTTTGGTAAAGTGAATATTAATGCCTTGGTTGGAATTAATTGAAAACTAAAACTTTTCCAAGTGTTTGCTAGGGTCGATCTTTCCCTCTTCATAGCAATTGAAAAAGTAAAACTTCATGAAGTAGAGACAAATTTTATATGGATGTGATTCTGAGTTACTTCTAAAGTGTCTTCTCCATGGTGGGGTTAAGCTGGGGCTAAACCAATGCTGTCAGAGCAATAATCAATAATCATTATTAACAGTTAAATAATGATCTAACAATAAATAATCAGTAATAAATCTTGGCATGCAGAGTCCCCCAGTTAAAAAAAAAAGTCATTCCACAGTCAGAATTTCATAAGCCTTGATTTCAAGTGTTGAAAAGAGAAGTTGATAAGGTTGAAAAGTCCCTTCATTTAAAAGTACATTATCCCAAGGAATACAGAGTCTCAAATCAAGTTGGAAAACTGTCGTAAAACAAAGTTCCACGGTAAGTTCTTCCGGTTGACCACATTGAATGATTAAATTCTCAACAAAATCCACTTAATCGGTGAGTGTGTCGTTATCAGTTTTGTGGAGTCGTTTGAACCCGAGGTGCTCCACGTGGCTGACACGAAATCAATGGCTGATTTAGAACACACTGTTCAGAAAATGATTTAGCAACATATGATTTAAGAATAAAAGCAATCCCCTCTTCAGCCGTGTTTGATAAATACTAGCCTTGGTGCAGGCCCCTCGGAGAGAGAATTGATTGCAGCTCTATTATGTGAATGTGCCCTTCTTTGAGGACTGTGTTTGTCCTCAGGTTAAAGCTCATTATCTTCTAGTTGAGTATGATCATACCATGTTGGTATGATCGCTTCGTGTGTCTGCAGGAGAGATTGAACAGGTGTGGAACATACCAGGGATGATCCCTTGCACATGTATTTACAGCCGTGTGGACAACAGTACATGAAATAGAAAGCGCAGGTTTGCACTTGGTGGAGTACATCGGAATCATTTGGGCAATTTCTGCCGTTTGGCGAGACAATGACAAATCCCAAACAATTACCCAGATGTTTAAAAAAAAAAAAAAAAAAAAAGCCTGCCCTGTGGCCAACCAAGTCCCGTGTTCCTTCCTTGGAAATGTACTTTGAAGGGAGTAAATAGCCCTCTTATGAGAAAAATCTAAAATTGGCCTGCCCTGTCTTAGACATGCTAAAATGATAGAAACCCTCTAGTGGTGTGACCCTGGGCGAGTCGCTTTATCATCCTAGGTCTCGGTTTCCTCCTCTGTGGAGGATGGGGAAAGTTGCACAGTACATCCGCTAAAGTCCAAGAAGGTAAGGTGCTTTTGGGAACTGCTTATCACTATAGATGTCTAAGTAAGCTACATCTCTAAAGGGGGAAAAATCACTGTAGACGGTGGCCTCAAAGGTGACCAGCTTTTAGCTTAATTTGTACAGACTGAAAGAAACGCAGGGGTCTGGGGCAACGTACATAGCCTCTGCAGATCAAACCGTTTCTGTTTAGATCCTGCAGGTACTGCAAGTCAACAGCATAAGCATCTAGGCTCACTGACGTGCAGATGGGCCATGCAAGGAAGTAGACGGGCAGCAACGAAGGCTTGGGGTGGGGCAGGAAAGGTGAAAGTGCAGCCAGTTTAGCAGGAAAGTTTGACGGTCAGCATTGATAGATTTATATCAGAGAGTACATCTTCTGGTCCTTCCATCTATCTCCCTTTCCATCCTTTATCTCCCTGCCTGCGTTTTCTCGAAGTGTCTCCACTTCAGGACTTGCACCCACCAGAGCACCTTCTGTCCTCCATGTGTCTGAGCAGGGATGCAGCAGAGCGCAGGCGCGCTGGCACTTACCATCTCAGCATTCTCTTCTCCTGCCTTAGCTAGGCGTGGGCAGATTTTGTTTCTGGGCATCCACGCACACATTGCATGTAGGGCCAGACAGCAAACAGCTGTACCAGCTGGCCATTTTTGTCTTAAAATGGAAACACTGTCTCTGGGTTCAAGTAGACACCTGCTTTTCCTCCATCGTGCCAGGTATTTGGGTTTGGCTCTGTGGTTTCGGGGACTCAGAGCCTCCTGCCAAGAGCTGTAACTAATAAAGCAGATCCATTTGGTGACAAGCAACAGGATATTCCAAAATAGAATCGCCCAACTCTGCAATGCTGGAGCTGTCACTGGTTTAAAGGTATAGTAACCAAACCAGACAAATGTTAAAAAATATATCGATGGGAGGGGGGGTGGGTGGGGATAGGATCCATTCATGCTACACAACAAAACTGTCTCACCTGGGTGATTGCGGCCCGTGGTGATCGCTACTCCGCCGTGTGTCTGCTTCTGAAGTTCTGGCTCGCGTTTGCTGGCCAGAGCTTTCACAAGCATCTCCTTGGGGTGTTGGGGAGCTAGGTGAGATGACTGAAACCTCAAACCACAGAGCCTGCCTGGAGCTACTGCTCTGCAGAAGTTCTGGAAGCCTTACTGTTTGAACAATGCGTAAAGCTATTTCTGCCTTGGCAGCTGACCTTTCAATCAGTAGGTTTTTGTCACAATACCAGCAACATCTGCAGTGTGAATAAAATAGGATTCTGCTTGCTCTGAAGCTTCCTTCTGTTTGATCTTCGTGTGTGTGTGTGTGTGTGTGTGTGTGTGTGTGTGTATAAATTCTTTCTGATAACAACCTTTTGTTGGAAAGGTTGAAAATATGCAATGCCCATTTCCCCCCTTGTCCTTTACTTTCTTTTGGGCAACCAATGCCCGTTTCTTGTCCTTACAAAAGAAAGAAAAACTCTAAATCTGTTTCATCAGCGTCATCTCTTTGCTCTCCGTAAGACCTAGGGTGAAAATATAACAAGCAGACACACTCTCACACTGTGGTGATTTGGTCCACCACTCGGGTACTATCCATATCCACCATTTCCACACACTCAATCTCCTCCCGGTTCTCAGGATTTTTCTTATCTTTCCTTTTTTTCTTAGAGGGCGGCAGGAAAGTCAGTATCACAGGTAAAATGGCAAAGCAGTGAAAGAAGGTGACAAATGCTATTAAAAACAAGCACCTGAACAGTGTACAGGTCAGATTTGAAGGCACAGCTGCGAGAGGAATCAGACCAACAAGATAGCAGAGGTAACTCTGTAAAATAGCTACCCCGTGCACTTCCAGGGCATTTTTGACCCATTTAGTTCTTGTGAGGTCCTTGCCAAGAACAAACGTGGATAACAGTGGAGCACAATTGTCAATGGTGTAGTTAATTCCATAAATTAAGCATAGCACAGAAATGCAGTCTAGTTCGACTTTCCACAGGGTCATGAAACCTACAACTCCAAACTCCACGGATACGACCGTGAGCGTGAGCCAGACATTGATCAGGGAGTCTGCCACCAGGAATGCCGAGAAGAAGAGCAGGAACAAAGCACTGATGCAGGAGTTGTGCAGGGGGGCGCCCAGAGAGGAGGCGTAGCGATCCATGTACACGAAAGACGGGTTGAAAACAATGAACTTCACCTTGGAGGTGACGGAGAGTCTCCTCAGGGTCTCCAGGAGATCGTAGAGTTCTTCTCTGTTGGTTTCCATGGTCTTAGCCACCAAGAACATTCTGGAGGCCACTACGTCGTACTCACCATTGAACTTTTTCGAGAAGATGATGTCCTCTTGAAAATGCGAATATTGGGGGGCTCTCAGGAAGGAGTTCCTCAACATGTCTGTGAAGTTTTTCTTAGGCAAGCCAGTGGACACGTTGAGTTTCCGAAGGTAATTTAGATAGCTCTCAAACCAGGATATCCGCACAAACCCCTTGGTGTATTCTAGTACGTCTTCTTGGACACTAGTGTTCCAGTATTCTATGGACTCATATATGTAGAACCCAATCACTGGACTATAGTTGCTGAAGTACTTTTGCTGGGCAGTAGTGTACTCAATGGTTTGTGTCGCTGTCGCTACGATGTTACTAAGGTCTGACCCTTCACTGACCTGGAGATAGCCCATTAAGGCAAAGGAAATATAAATAAGGTAAAAGAGAACTACAAAAGGCTTGACATAGGTGTTGGTTATCCAGTCACAGTAATAGCGTTTGAGGAAACATACCAATAGGTGACTCTCATACGTGTTGGCTTCCTCACCTTCGCTTGTGTCCTCGCTGAACCGGGCTGTCAGGAGAAACCTGTACCATGCCGGCTTCTCCTGCAATACATCGGGCTTTGGGACTTTTCTACAGAAGATACTATGCTGGTAATTGTTTTCTATGTAGCCAGTGAACACCAGGCTGGAACCATAAAATGAGAGTACATAGAGGTAGTTGAAAAGGATTGCAATACAGGAATTGCAGCAGAAGATTCTGGCTGCCTCAATGTTCGTGAAAGGGCTGGCCCCTATGCCAAAGGTGACCAGGTACATGGCAGTGGTGAGAGAAAAGGAGAGCATGGAGTCGGCATAGACCTCTGCAGTTCTCTCTTTAACGTGTTGGTCTTCTCTAGTTTTCCTCCAGGAGGACAACATTTCAAAAGTCCCATATAATCCATGACCTGAGGGGGAGGGGAGGGCAGAAAAAGACCAGATCAGAAGTGTGAAAGGCTGATCTCTTTAAAGAGAGGAATTGACTTGGTGATAGGCAACTTACTGCGTTAAGGGAAACAGAACCAGCCCTAGTGTGACCAGTGACAAGTAAATGTCAATGACTTCTGTGGAGAGAGAGGCTCGTGTTTGCATGATTCATAAGTGTGAATGGCTAGTCATAGGGCAGCCAGAGAAGCTAAGGTCTTCGTGCTCCCTCCCTGCTTAAGAGAACTGGGTGGATTTTTGCCTAGAGAAAGCGGAGTAGACTTGTGCCTATGTCTCTTGGGGATAGGGTAGATCGGCAGTTGTAGGGTGTTGGTGTAGTTTGCAGAGCATCCATTTCCCTTGGTTGGTGGGACACTCCAGGGGAGATACCTAGCTCAGTGGTCGGCAAACTCCTTAGTCAACAGAGCCAAATATCAACAGTACAATGATTGAAATTTCTTTTGAGAGCCACATTTTTTAAACTTCTTCAAATGCCACTTCTTCAAAATAGACTCTCCCGGGCCATGGCATTTTGTGGAAGAGCCACACTCAAGGGACCAAAGAGCCACATGTGGTTCGAGAGCCGCAGTTTGCCAACCATGGGTCTAGTCACTTGCTTGTCATGCCCGCAGGTCTGGCTGGAGGTCAGCACAGAGGAAGGCAGTGGGCAGAGGGTCCTGAGTTACATCTCATCATCTCATTTAAGTCTGGCCAAATGACGGGCTTTAGGGAGAACAAGGCACTGTATTTAATTGGAGCACTGACAGGAACTTAAATCACACCCTCTTTTATGTTTCCTTTCCTAAATATCGGTGCCGGAAGCAATAGATCCGAGAGACAGATGGGAGCAAACACAGTAGGAACCAGTCTGAATGAGCAGGAAAAATGAAAGAAGACTCAAGAGCCGAAACTGGTTTGGCTCAGTGGATAGAGCGTCGGCCTGCGGACTGAAAGGTCCCAATTTCGATTCAGGTCAAGGGCATGTGCCTTGGTTGCGGGCACATCCCCAATGGGTGTGTGGGGGGGTGCAGGAGGCAGCTGATCGATGTTTCTCTCTCATAGATATTTCTAACTCTCTATCCCTCTCCCTTCCTCTCTGTAAAAAAAAAAAAAAAAAAAAAAAAAAATCAATAAAATATATTAAAAAAAAAAGAAAAGAAAAGAAAGAAGGCTCAGGATTCATATGACCCTCCCTGCAGTTGATCAAAATCAAAATCAAAATACAAGGGGAATATCTGTAATACTTTCAATGTTAAGGAATTTAACAAAAGAAAATTTAGGTTGCAAGTTTATGGCTTGTATTTTGTCTCCAGGAACCTGTTTGACCAAGGTTTGTTATTCAAAGATGATGAATCAAGCAGGTGGTGACTCCTGGCTTCTCGGCATTATTTGGCAATGGCCTCTGAGGGAGAGACCAAGATTAGTAATCTCTTCGCTTAACTCCACAGCGCCTTTGCCTCCTGGGTTAGCATTCCAGTAACACGGGAATAGTAGAGGTTCAATAAATGTCCATGTTCTCACTCCATTCTACTGGCTGAGACCAGATCTAGCTGGACTTCTCTCACCTCTCTTGGTTGGAGCCAGGCCCTTCCCCAACGGGCCTCCCATCAGTGTGACCCATCGTGTTTCTCAGTAACCCCCTGTCTCGGCACCGGCATCAACAGATCTAATTTTCTGCTTCTGCGCCTTGGCATATTCAATCCCATTATTGAGGATAATAAAATCTTTACCCTGTGGTACAGTAGTCTTGTTTTTAAAGAGGAATTTAAAATCTCCAGCCAAGCGTAATGCTGAGGGAAGTGAGTCACAGTGATGTTGTGTATACAATAACTGATCGCACGTCTTCCCTCGTGGCCAGGCTGGTATTTATAGCCTTCTTGTGAAATCTTGGCCTCAAACCCAAAGGCCCATTTGATAGTTATTACATAGGCCTGTTTCCTCGGAGGGACTTGGCATTTATCTTAATTTACTAGCCATCGTTTTACAGCCACTTTTCGAGGTCAGGTCAAAATTGTCAATTTGATAACTAGCTCTTGTGGCCCCTGTTAAATTGGAGGCACCTCAACTCTCCTTGCGTGAAGCAAAAAAATGCCCTTGTTGCCTGGCAGACTGTTGTTAATTATGTTTTCGGTAGCTAACAGCCAGTCTCAGGGGGCGAAACTGGTAAGTCTATTTCCACTGTGTTGTCAGGAAGGACCAACTGACCTTTGGTTAAAAGCAATGTATCCCTTGACAACGAAGGTAAAGGAGGGTTAATATCTCTGAGGTATCTGTACCCCGGGGAAACAGTCTTGACAATTTCATCTAGAGCCATGCAGACTACGTTCCAATGGGCAAAACAATATAGCGTTTCACTGAAAATGGCAAATGGACGTTTTTTACAGTATTGACTTGTTAGAAACAAAAAAGTTTTAAAACAGGGCCTTAGTACTGAATCACTAAATGTGGTAAGAAAATAAGGATGCATATGGAAGGATTTTCATCAGCCATATAGTAGAATTTAAATAAGCTCTGTGTTACACTTCTTTCTTAAAATTGGTGTAATGTTTTTGTTTTTAAATAAATATATTTTATTGATTTTTTACAGAGAGGGAGGGAGAGAGATAGAGAGCTAGAAACGTTGATGAGAGAGAAACATTGACCAGCTGCCTCTTGCACACCCCCTACCGGGGATGTGCCCGCAACCAAGGTACATGCCCTTGACCGGAATCGAACCCAGGACCTTTCAGTCCGCAGACCGACGCTCTACCACTGAGCCAAACCGGTTTCGGCAAAATTGGTGTAATGTTTTATAATGACGTTATCTGACCCTGATTGGAAGCTACAGTAAGAATCCATTTCTTGCCCTGACCAGTAAGCTCAGTGGATAGAGCATCAGCCTGTGGACTCAAGGGTCCCAAGTTCGATTCCGGTCAAGGGCATGTACCTTGGTTGTGGGCACATCTCTGGTAGTGAGTGTGCAGGAGGCAGCTGATCGATGTTTCTCTCTCATCGATGTTTCTGTCTATCCCTCTCCCTTCCTCTCTGTAAAAAATCAGTAAAATATATTTTAAAAAGGAATCCATTTCTTACCTTGCCATTGAATAATCTTAGAAGCTAATTGAGAAAAGATATTTACATTACCAGAGTTATGAGGTAAGAAGGGTGGTGCTGGAGGGTCCCGAATGAAATTAAATTCAGGGAAAAGGAGAAGGAGGCTATTTGCTTGTCTCTTGAGTTCCGCTGCTACATTTTAAGTGCCTTGTCCTATAGTTTGATTATTTTTCTTGTATTTTAACTGTTTTCACACATGCTCCTGGGTCAGGGGGCAATTCCAGAGAGCATTCTGATTTTATTCTTAGGCTTTTGGGAACTATGCCTTTCCTTTTTCCCTCTTGCTCCAGGGATGTGCATGCTGACACTCACAGAGGTCAGCAAAGGGATCCCTGAGAAAGAATCTGTTCTACTGCCGAAACCGGTTTGGCTCAGTGTATCGAGTGTTGGCCTGCGGACTGAAAGGTCCCAGGTTCGATCCTGGTCAAGGGCATGTACCTTGGTTTCGGGCACATCCCCAGTGGGGGGTGTGCAGGAGGCTACTGATTGATGATTCTTTGTCATCAATGTTTCTAACTCTCTATCCCTCTCTCTTCCTCTCTGTAAAAAAATCAATAAAATATATATATTTTTAAAAAGAATCTGTTCTACTGATCCCTCAGCATTGGTTGCTAGCTACCATTTGCCTTGCCGCCACCCATTCCTGATAGGCTAGGATTGTTGTTTCTCAAGCCACACCTCACCAACAGATGCCTCTAGCTTAAACCCGGACCTGGAGTTGTGCAGTGTCTTCACAGAGCTCTTTGGATTTCAGGGACAACTGCCTACACCATAGCCAGGCCTCCTTCCCAAAGTCAATCAGGGGAGGGATGGGTGCCAGCATAGCTGCCTCCCTGGGATTAACAGCCTGGATGGAGTGCCCAGCTGGCATTAGACCTGACTGGCAGCTCAGTATTGATGTTGAAGAGGTCCATCTATGACCCTAAAGCAGAGCTGAACTCTAGGGCCCCTGTTTCCTGGCCTACACTCAAGGGGAGACATATTCCCAGAGCCTTAGGACAAGAAGAGTGCCCTGTGCCCTGGGATGCCTGCTCTGCCCATAATTAGAGCCACATTCCCTTTGGTTTTGACTTTCAAGGGTATCCTTTGAAATGCACCCTTCTCTGCAGAACACTGATCTACCAAAGCGGCTTCCCTTAGGTCTGGGGAATGGGACAGAGAGTAGAGAGAAGGCAGTGAGGAGGAAATCGTAGGTAGCTGGACTTCCCAGGGACAGACTCCTTCATACTTTCCCCTCCAGCCTTGTATTTTTTTTTATTGATTTTTTTACAGAGAGGCAGGGAGAGGGATAGAGAGCTAGAGACATCCATGAGAGAGAAATACCGATCAGCTGCCTCCTGTACACTCCCTAGTGGGGATGTGCCTGCAACCAAGGTACATGCTCTTGATCGGAATCGAACCTGGGACCTTTCAGTCTGCAGGCCAACGCTCTATCCACTGAGCCAAACCGGTTTCGGCCAGGCTTGTCTTTTATAGTCACTTCTGAACGTGGGCCAGTGGGAACCAAGAGAAGACAGGGAAGAGAGTTCGTGAGGCTCGGTTCCTCCCCACTTTCCTCTCTCAGCAGTTGCCTCCATTCATCAGCATCACCATTGTCACTCTCTTAATTTAGGGCCTGGAGTCCAGCAAGCAGGACTCTGAAGCCCCCTCTTCCAGATGCAGGCAGACAGGTACTGCATGTGGATCAGAGAGACTTTTCAGAGGTTTGGCTGTTGTGTTTCCCCATATTGCAAAGGTGCTTTAAAAACAGAAGTACTGCTATCTGCTTTGAACTCGTTATTCCATTTTTCTCTGCGAAGTCAGAGCTCTGTAAGCTTTCCTACCCTGTTTCCCTGAAAATAAGACAGTGTCTTATATTAATTTTTTTTCTCCCAAAGTTGCGCTAGGTCTTATTTTCAGGGGATGTCTTATCTTGCCATGCGCTAGGTCTTCTTTTTGGAGGATGTCTTATTTTCGGGGAAACACGGTATTACATCTGACCAAGAGGCCTATGTCATTGGCACGGTATTACATCTCTTTGGCACGGGACCATTTTCCATCTGCAATGTTCATGAGGACCCCCAGGCAGCAGCGTTCATGCGGGAAGCTACCTAACAGGAAGTTCCTAACAGATTTAGCCCGTGGTGACCAAGACCCTGCCGTGGTAATGGGAGCCAGGGTTTACCCTCAGAGGGGCAGGCCCATGGCCGGAAATGATATCATAGTCAGCATTCCAGGAACTGACCAATAACATCCCAGGCCATTCCCTCTTACAGTCACAGTATTTCAGCCCGTGCATAGTTGCCAAAGGGAACTGTTAAACAACACATACAGATGCTATCAAATTCTGCAGATAAAGCTCTTCAAGTATTCACTTGTCTTCTAAGAGCGCATTCAAGATATTTGTTTCTCTTTTGCTTCCATTGCACGTCTGTAGTCTCGCATGCATATCTATATGTGTCAAGACACACACACACACACACACACACACACACACACACACACACACATGTCCAAGTTCTAATTATTCACGAGTGAATGCTTTGAAGGCCACGTGGGCTTTTAGCCAGGCTCCGGGACAAGGACAATAGAGCTAGCTCTTCACCAATGTTCAGATACAATTTGTACCGGGAGTGCAATTGAGATTTTATTAGCAGCAGACTTTGGGATTGCCATCTAGTAAACTCAAGTACGAAAGGGTTTCAGGCGGATCATTTTTCTTTCCCCCCCAAAGAATTTGGTGTCTTTATGTGCAGTTCACTTCCAGGCTTGGGAGCCAATGAGGAGAAAAAGCAGCACAAGGTGATAAATGACACCAGTGGTGGCAAACTTTCAACAGGCTCATCCTGAAGTCATTTAGGGTGAGTGTCAGGAATCCCAGATAAAATCTCACTCTGGTCCAGACCCTTTTCTGGGGCCTGACCAAAGCCTTCAGGGTTGTTTACAATCCACTAACAGGAGGAATCCACTAACAGAGAGCTAAGAATTAACCCAACTTAACCCAGTAGACCTGCTTCTGGGAAGTTCCTCAGAAAGTGAATCATATTTTAAATGTAGTTAATGGTTTTGCTGTCACAGGCAATCTGGGTGATTTGGATTTTTTTTTTTTTCTTTTGGTCCATGAACAATCACGGGCAAAATGATCTATTTTGTGCATGTGGCTTTTTGTAAGGCAGCTTTTTCTTTTTAAAACAATATATTTTATTGATTTTTTTACAGATAGGAAGGGAGAGAGAGAGTTAGAAACATCGATCAGCTGCCTCCTGCACACCCCCTACTGGGGATGTGCCTGCAACCAAGGTACATGCCCTTGACTGGAATCGAACCTGGGACCTTTCAGTCCACAGGTCGATGCTCTATCCACTGAGCCAAACCAGTTTCGGCAGGCAGCTTTTTTTTTTTTTTTTTAGGCCCAGAATCTCCCACCTTCCCCGTCACACGCTGCCACAGGCAGAGATGGACACCTGTAGGCACTCTTCACATTTTAATCCTTCCCATCCTGGCAGGGTTTCCTCAGCCTGACTCCCTAACAGTAAGCAATAGCTGAGAAGATGAGGAGGTGGAGTGGGGTAGTTTGCTGATGGATGATCTTTCGGTTTGAATGCGAAAGTTTTTCCTACCAGGAGCCAGAGGAGCCAAACCTCATATATGGAAGTAAAATGACTACATTCTTCTAGAAAATCCACAGAGTATAACGACTACATGAGCAAAATCCACTTAAGACAGATTTTATTCTTAGATGAGCTTGACTAAGTAGCTCATGTTTATAAAATGCGTTTCTTTGACTGACACCCACATAAATTTATGATTTTTGTGTGTTTTTTTATAGAAGAAATTTAAAGTGTAGATATGTCTGGGTTGAGTAACAGCTATTTTCAGGGGAAAGTTAATTGGGTTACATTTACACTTTGCCAGTTATAAACATTTACTTTCTATGCCGAATTGTTTGGTTTATCACAGCCTGTTTTGTCTCACAGTTAAGAGTGAGAGTAAAGGTCTACTCTGCTTAAGTTAAGACGGATGCTCACATCAGGATGAACACACAATCTTATTCTTCCAACCAGAGGCCGGTCATATCTTGGTAATTCTAATCATAGTACTGGGTTTTTATCTGAGAAATGATTTTCCTTCACTAAGGAGCTGCAAATAAGAGTCCAAGAAATGACTTTGCTAATAGCTCTTCTGTATTTAAAGATATTTAGATACTGAGTGTGTGCAGCATTATATATGCTATGGTCATTATGTGAGCAATTGGGAGCCAGCAGTCCTGGATTGTGAGAGGGATGTCCCACTGCCTGTTTAGGCCCAATCCTACTGGGATCGGGCCTAAACGGGCAGTCGGACATCCCTCAAGGGGTCCCAGTTTGGAGAGAGTGCAGGCTGGGCTGAGGGACACACCCCCATGCACGAATTTCATGCACCGGGCCTGTAGTATAGTATATAGATAAATATATAGTATTTATACTCAAACCGTATACACTACATAATATATGTTATAAACACATAAAATACATCTGTATATACACAACCTGGTTACTGCATAATAAATCATATTGCATATGATAGCTAATGTGATATATAATATATATTATGCAACCAGGTTATATACACCCACACCCATGATGAGTAGCAGACTGATGTGAAATGTATTTTCCTGGTAAGGAAAAGAAATGCTATTGCAGCTACATCAGTCAATGCAGAGAAGGGACTACAATCCCTTTCTTAGGTTCTGTCTACAGTTTGGCTCTTTCCTGGTGAAATAGCCTCTATGTCACATGTGTCAAACACATGGCCCGCGGGCCAAATCCAGCCCGCCAGGCCTTGCAATGTGGCCCGCACCGCGCTGTCATCACTGCACTCCGCTGTCAGTTTATGACATTGTCAGTTTATGACTGTTCAGTAAACCATTTGGCCCGCGATTTAGGCTGGATTTTAGATTTTGGCCCCTTCTCTGATTGAGTTCGACACCCCTACTCTATGTGAAATGCAGGGTTGCCTTAACAATGACCATGAATCTACTTGCATGGTGAACTCCTGTAGACCCATCTGGTGAAGACTACCCAGCCCAGCAGCGACTTTCTGAGACGTTAGTCCAAATGCAATGCCACACTAGGTGTTTGCCCTCATGGCTTAATTTTTTCCAGCTTAGTGTCCTGATGTTGTCTCCTACTGCCTGACCTTCCTGGAATCTGCCACTCTCCCATTCCCTAAAGTAGGTGGCTAGACCACCCAGAGTATACTTAAGGAGAGCCGGGTCGAAAAGGTGGCACTCTTGCATTCCTCTACGTAACTGAGCTCTGCCTTCCTAGACCTGCAACCCCAATCCTGTTCTTGGCTTCCTTTATGGTTAAGAACAATAAACTATATTTTGTTCAAACCTAATTCTCCCCACCTACCCCTTACTGTAATATGATTTGGTAGAACATGAGAATAAGAGGCTGAGAACTAGCCACAAAACTAGATTATATAATCTCCTTGTAAATTAGTCCCACAGTAACCAGAGACCATTACAAATAAGGTGTTCGGGGGAAAAATTGAAAATATTGTATCAAATTACTCTTATTTCCAATCAGATATTTTAAAAAATGGGAACAACGAAACCTCTATAGCCTGGCTGGCATGGCTCAGTGGTTGAGCGTTGACATATGAACCAGGAGTTCAGGGTTCCATTCCAGGTCAGGGCATGTGACTGGGGTTGTGGGCTCAATCCCCATTGTGGGGCATGCAGGAAGCAGCCGATCAGTGATTCTCTCTCATCATTGATGATTCTATCTCTCTCTCCCTCTCCCTTCCTCTCTGAAATCAACTAATCAACTATATATATATATATATATATATATATATATATATATATATATATATATATATAAAGCAAACCTCTATAAATCAGCTTTTTCCTAGAATCTACTGAACCTATTAGTGATTTATCTCTAAGCAGAGTATTTGTACAACTCTCTAATATAGTACTTCTATTTTATCGTGTAGATTGTCATATTGTTGCAACAATGGATTTCTACAATAATGTATTAGGTTGAACCATAAGACATTATTGCTTTTGTAGTTCAAAAATGGTTGGATATTGGTGTCAATTTTATAGGTCAAAAATAGTTGAGTATTGGCAATATCATATGGTTTGGGCTTTATTATTTTAATCTGGATGATTCCTGCCCTTCTTCCAGTTTCTCATGATTTTAGAAATATACCAGAATACTCATCAAGAAAGCAAAGCCTTTCAGGTGTGCTTAAGTTTAAGAGCAAAAATTACTGAGTTGCAATTTTTCATTTACCATATTTTCCGGCGTATAAGACGAACCCCTAATTTTACAGTTAAAACATAGGTGTAGGCCTATATTTGCTGTATAAGACTACCCCCCACTTCAAAGAAAAGACTTACTTTGCCATCAAGATCTGCAGGTAATTTTTGTGCAATTTTGGTCTTTTGCCCCCGATTTTCGGTTGACTTTTTTTTGTTTCAAAAGTCGTCTTATACGCTGGAAAATACAGGAACTACATTGCTTGCACAAGAACTTTTACCACTTTATAAGACTGAGCTCCATATACTAGTTTATATTCTAGGTGGCACCAAATTACAACAAATTCTTGGAGAACTGAACTTGATACAAATAATCTTAGAATGTATATCTGAAAGAAGCCAAACATCCCTGCTATTATTTTCCTCCTAGCACTTAATCACATTCTTTCTTCCTTTCCCATCCTTGAATGTGAGTGGCTTGGCTGGATAATTCAGAAGGAAGAGGATCTGGCATTTGAACCTTCTCAAAATCCTAAACATTTGAAAAGACTTGAAAAATATTTTTCTTGAAGGATATTTTTGTTTCATCTGATCTTCACCACCCTTGTATCTTGGTAAATGCAAAGCAACCATTTTAAATGAGATCAACTAATACCCAAACTACCTTTTGCTACAACGTCAATTTCTCCTTTCAGCTGGTGAGTATATACATGCAGCAACAACCCTTCCAGATGAAGAAGGAAGAAAACCTTCCTTCTGTTCCCTTCTATATTCTCGAACATTCCTTTCCTTTCCTTATGTGTCGGATCAGCAAATCTGTGGAAATATTAAGCCTGGAGGAAGAGCTTACGTGCACAAAACCTATGCTAATTTCTTCAACCACACAAAACTGTAGGACAGTGGTGTAAATCCTCATCCTTCAAAGGAAATCCCATAATGGGTCAAAATGATGGGTGTCTTATTTTTTAGGTGGCAGTTCAAATATCTTAATACCTGATATGAATAGTTTGAAAATATAAGCTATTACTTTATGCATAAGTGCTATGGATTAAAAAACCCCTCTCCAAATTATGGTAACTACAAACTGTCAATGAGCATGTATAATACTGTAGACCTTTAAGGATTTCAGCTCTGAAAAAACTGATCTGAGTCATATGGACGGGGTTTTGCCAGAAGTGGGATTGTCTAATATGCATGCTGCTGATGAAAAACATTCTAAATCATGATGTATCTCTGCTTACATCATTGCCAAAATGATTCATCTGTGTAGGATATATTCTTATTGCCAGAGATGTCACGTACCATCTTGGCTAGAAACACACAGTCATATCCCATTATGGTGAACTCTCAGCTTATCCAAATTCTTTCCTATTCTGGAATTTTGTCAGGTTAATACTGCTTGACACACGTGGTCTTAAAATTTTCCATTCTAAATCTACTGCCATTTTGGCATTTGGCTGTGTCTGGCCTTATGTGACCGGCATTACCCTAAGAATATTTAGTTTTTTGAGTCTACAATCTATCACATTATAGACCTATTGTCAGCTAAGGAAATGTCAATATTAGAGACTGTTCCTGAGATCCTTTTCCTTCTAAATGAGACCATATATTTAAAAAATTTTTATTTGATATTGTATTAAGGTAACAGAAAAAAATCAAGAAGTTTTGTTTAAATCTGCTTAGGTTAAGCATAATCATTTTGTGTTATAGAGAAGCAATTAAAAAAACCAGACAGCTTTTGACTCAGTGCAAAACCCTTAGGACTGTATTTCTTCTTGGTCATTTGAAATATTTATTGGCATTTTCAGATTGATCATCAAAAACCAGACTTTAACATTGGCCCTGAATACATTTGTCATACGTGCTATTGCTTGTATTTCATTCAGTCTCTGAGAAGGAAGACTTTATCTGAGAAATACAGCAGGGCAACCACCATCCTAAATCCGGGCACTGGTGGCTTTATGAGCATATTAAGCACCCATTACACGGTGCAAAGTATTTATTGCAAATGGGCCTTCGCTACTAAGAGGCATAGCTTCCTTTCATGTTGTGACCAAGTCATTTGAGACCTCTTTGGACTGAAAATGTACAGAAAGGTTGCATACTGACTGTCAGCGGGGAAAACTGCCATCAAATCAATGCCTAACATTCCCCACAAATTGCAAACAAGCGAGTATTGGGCACCTGCAGCGCTTGGTCTCTTTCATTGCCAATGCCAGCTCTTTCTGAATTGAACTCGGACGTGAAGTTCAGTGATACTCGGTCTCTGCAGGGCTGTTACATTACTATTTCTGGATTTGTTTTTCAAAGACACTCCCCTGTTAACAGCATCTTTCCATCTCTTACATCCTTCTCTGCCCCAGAAATAGCTGGCATATGCCTTTCTGTGTTGACTTTTACTTACAATATTTAAAACCTCTCTAAAAAGTACAAATAGAAGTTTTTTAAAAAATGTATTTTATTGATTTTTTACAGAGAGGAAGAGAGAGGGATAGAGGGATAGATCAGCTGCCTCCTGCACACCCCTTACTGGAGATGTGCCCGCAACCAAGGTACATGCCCTTGACCGGAATCGAACCTGGGACCCTTCAGTCTGCAGGCAGACATTCTATCCACTGAGCCAAACCGGTCGGGGCTACAAATAGAAGTTTTAAGAAATTGCCAATATTATAATTTTTTCCTATTAAAATTAATGTAATGGCGTTTTGAATATTTAATGTCATTCGCTTAGTGAAGTTGATTTTTTAGTGAAATTAATTTGAAGAACTTTTGAATATTACTATTTTAATATTAATATTTAGAAGCACTAAATATTCTAATTTTATTTTACTTAGTGCAATTAGTTTTTAGGAAGGTTATGTGTGTGTGTGTGTTGGCTGTTGTCATTTTTTAATTTGACAATCTAAGGAAAAAGAGGTCAGTGCCTCTGACTTAGCAGTAAGGTTTGAGAGTTTTAAATATTGTATCATACTTTGAACTCACTGGCAACTACTTAGAGTTTCATAAAACCAGAGGCAATAGCTTTTTTTCCAGCCCTTTTTCTTCACTTTCAGAACCTGTCTCTCTTCGATTCCCCATCATTTTCTCATTCCTGTTTATCTCCACCCACTAGCCCCCACAAAAATAATCACAACAAAAACCACTATTTTTAAAACGAAAGCTAAAAAAAACAGCCTAAGCCTGTGACTAAGCATGAGCAAAGCATCTTAATTTAAATCTTGACTCAAGCCTCCGTGGAAGCTACACATACTCAGTCCTTACTCACGCTTTCAGAAACCACCCTGTAGACCACCGTCGACCCACATCACTGTCTGGGGGTTATTTTAAAGAGCCACATTACGCTGCCTTCTTAACAGATTGGAGTCAGGAGGAAGCGTAGCAGCCTCCTTCTCTGTTGTGTTCAGCAGCGATCAGTAAACCCAGCTGGTAGAGCCGCGGCTTGCTCAGTCTCTGCACAGTGCCCCACTTTCCCACAAAGGCCACTCAGGTCTGCTTCTAGCCAGGGTCTGAATGCCTGCAGCCGCGGAGCAGCGGGGCCAGCAGGCCATTCTGTGGCCTTGCAGCCCCGCCAGCCCTGCTTGTCACTTAACCAACCATAACGTGGCTTCTTTTCTCTTCAGCTACCCCCAACAGGGCAAAAGGCCCCCTCCATCATACTTATTTCTCAGTCAACAACAAAAAAAGCCACTTCGTTTTGTCCTCTGAGTCCCAATATTTTAATTTTGCTGAAGGAATTGATGACAAGCTGCCAGAGGAAAGGGGGAGAGCTAACCGTTTGAATCCTGGCCCACAGGGACTCTGCCATCAGGCTTGCTGGACATGCCACCATCAAGACCAGATGGACAGAGTCACTGATGCTATATTATGACCACTATGCCTTTGTCTTTTAAATATATTTCTATTAATTTCAGAGAGGAAGGGACAGGGAGAGAGTGGATGCTTGACCATTGAGCCACGGTGGCCAGGTACTATGCCTTTGTTTTGAGCATTATCTTTATCAGGAAATTCCTGCAGCCTCAGTGCAGAGAATAGAGTGGATTCTTACATCATCACTTAAAAAAAATACACACACACACACACACACACACACACACACGTACACACACACACAAACTGAGTGGCCAGATTATTATTATCTCTGAACGCATAATAATCTGGCCACTCAGTGTGTGTAAGTGTATATGTATTTATATTATGTATATGTATATGTATACACACACCCACACACACACACACACATATATATATATATATGTGGCCCAGTGCATGAATTTGTGCATGGGTGGAGTCCAGCCAGCCTGGCCAGGGGGAGGGGACATGGTCAAGGGGACAATTTGCATATTAGCCTTTTATTATATAGGATATACACTGAGTGGCCAGATTATTACGCATTCAGAGATCATAATAATCTGGACACTCAGTGTATATTTCATTGATTTCAGAGAGGAAGGGAGAGGGAGAGATATAAACATCAATGATGAGAGAGTTTCATTGATAGGCTATCTCCCGCATGCTCCCTACTATGGATCGAGCCTGCAACTTGGGCATGTGCCCTAGGCTGGAATTGAACCTGGGACCCTCCAGTCCACAGGCCAATGCTCTACCTACTGAGCCAAACCATCCAGGGCTCTTACACCATCATTTTGAAACATTCTCCTGAGTTCACAGCAAGGACAGAAAAAGTTTTCTTCTATTTATATCTCAGTTGTTGCTTTTAAAATTCTTATATATTGCCGAAACCGGTTTGGCTCAGCGGTAGAGCATCGGTCTGCGGACTGAAAGGCCCCAGGTTCGATTCCGGTCAAGGGCATGTACGTTGGTTGCGGGCACATCCCCGGTAGGGGGTGTGCAAGAGGCAGCTGGTCGATGTTTCTCTCTCATTGACGTTTCTAGCTCTCTATCACTCTCCCTTCCTCTCTGTAAAAAAATCAATAAAATATATTTAAATAAAATTCTTATATATTTACTTATGTCCTTTTGTGTGATGTTCATATCCACTCTATCTAGTGGGTGGGGAAACTGAGGGTAGCAGACACTGTCAGTGCTCAACTCACGTGCCCTCCTGTTCACCATTCTAAAGGTCATGGAAAGCTTCCTACCGCCAATACCTGTGACCAGAGGGATTTCTCCAGCTGTAGGAATGTGCTGGGTCTTCCCTGTGAAGAGCTTGGGTGTTAACGACCCTGGGAGAGCCCTCGATGAGTCATGCACAGGGTTTCCGGGGACACAGCCTAGCTCCCAGCTTCCTCACTCCTGAAGGAGGTCCTCTCTACGGAGTGTTCTCTGAGGTCTCCCAAAGGTCCCCAGTGGGATTGAGCCAGAGATGCCCGCAGCAGGAACCTGTTCATTTACATGCCCTGAATTGTCTTCCTACCCAGTCTCATGTTGTCATTCCCACACTGGGGCTTCCTGGGCTCACCTCCCAAATAAGCGACTTGTATCTAAATCCTTGTCTCACAGTCTGTTTCCAGGGAGGCTTAACCTGAGACACCATGGCACAAAGATGAATATCTGCCAGATGCCACACGGCTACTTAAAGGAGAGCCAGGGCTAGAGCCCAGGATGTTGGACTTCTGGCACCTTTACCAAATAAGGCTGCTTCTTGCTGACCACCAGGACTTCTTACCATTGGTCCCAGGACTTCTAGGCAAAGGGAAGGCACTGACAAAGAAATTAAGTTGTTAGATGGCTGCTGTTTGCCTTTTAGGAACCCAGTCACCATTACCAGCAGAAAAAGGAAGGGCGGTAATTACCTAGCATGACGAAAGGGACTCCCAGGAAGGTGGAATTGTATTTCCCACCAGTCAGATTGATGATCCCGGCTGCGGTGAGCGTGGCCAGGGTTATGGTCACCAAGCCGAGTAGGCCTAGCCAGGGTTTGCTGCGGACGCAGTCCTGCATTGAGCAGCAGAGGATGGCCATGGTGACCACCAGGATCAGGCTGGTGACCAGGTAACGTTCCGATACGCGGCTGGTCTTCTGGAAGTCTTCCCTCAGTGAGGTGGACGTGTAAGGGTAGATTTTGATTTTGCTGTTGGACTCCTGGAATAGCCGGACAGTGTCGCAGAAGTTGGCCTCCCACCTCTCAGCCACCATGTCGTTGAGACTGTTGATGGACTGCAGGTAGTAGGTGAGCTGGACGGCCTCTGCGGATTTCACCCGGTCCTTGCTGTGCACGGTGACACCTCCAAGCTGGTGCCCATTGTACACGGCCCTCCCGTTTTTTAAGTGAGTGATCGGGTATGTGATAGCAAAATTGGTCCGGTTGGTGGCCCGCGCATTCTTGAGCTCTTGCAGCACATGCACTATGTCATCCACGATGCAAGTCTTATCGTTATTCAGGACACATATGTGGGCAAACGTGTAATTGAAACCAGGTCTTGGAACCTGGATCTTGGTCACAGCAGCATGCAACTATGGGGGAAAAAATGAAAGTCAGTGTTTATTAGCAAAAATACACATGAATAAGGACATGAGCTCTGTGGATTCAAATATCTGTATTTTGGGGGGTGGGAAGTCACTCATGCCATCTCTATGCTAAAGAGTTCAAGTTAAATGTTATAACCTTACATCAGAAATAGGTAGTAAGGATCCCAGCCACTGTCAGCCGATGAACCAGAAGGTCACGGTTCAATTCTTGGTCAGGGCACATGCCCAGGTTGCAGGCTTAATCCCCAGTTGGGGGCATGCAGGAGGCAGCCAGTCAACGATTCTTTCTCATCAATGATGTCTCTATTGCTCTCTCTCTCTCCCTTCCTTTCTGAAATCAAGAAAATATACTTAAAAAATAGACAGTAAGGATTCAAAACACACACAGCATGGTCCCTGGACCAGCAGCATCAGCACAACCTGGGAACTTGCCAGAAACGGAAACTCTCAAGCCCTATCTCAGACCTAGTAAGTTAGAATCTCTGGGGTGGGGCCTAGCAATATGTGTTTTCATAAGCCCCCCTGGAGATTCTGTTATAATGAAAGTTTGAGAAGTGCCGGGTTCAAGTACTAGCATTATTTCCAGAAGCCATGTTCTTTATTTATGACTCAATTGGTCTATAAATGTCTGAAAACCTTATATAGGTCCACCGTTCACAGTCTCTCTCTTTTTAAAAAAAAAATATTTTATTGATTTTTTACAGAGAGGAAGGGAGAGGGAAACATCGATTAGCTGCCTCCTGCACACCCCCTACTGGGGATGTGCCTGCAACCAAGGTGCATGCCCTTGACCGGAATCAAACCTGGGATCTTTCAGTCCGCAGGCTGACGCTCTATCCACTGAGCCAAACTGGTTAGGGCTCAGCGTCTTTCTCTTGAAAGTGTCAAGTGAAAAGGGAACTAAGGCGCAGTTCCAGGTGCAGAGGTGCTCTGCAGGCCCAGCCCTTGCTGCTGATTTGCAGGCAGCTAAGCGATTTCTGCATCCAATTCAATCACTCGGAGCCATAAAAGAGGTTCACCTTGAGAGCCCTCATATTCTCTGACTTTCCTTGTCTGATTATATGGGAAGGGAGCTATCACTGCAAGAGTCTGGCTGGGATCCATGGGAGTTGTGCTCAGGGATCACAGTGGAATTCATTCTAGCCACCTCACCTAGTGATGTTTGCCTGCCCAGGTCTGCATGCCTGCGATCCCAGTGCACACGGGAATACACCCATGTAACAGTCCCCACCACAGGCCGGGCACAGATGATTTAATTTCATCCTTATAAGAAACTATGAAGCACAAGGGTAGCCTCAGTGTTTTTTTTTTCCTATGAGGAAATTGAGCCATCCAGGAGCTAGATCCCTTGCCCAAGTTCACAGGCACAGTAAGAGAGAGTGAGTTGGGCTGAATCATGCAGTCTGGCTCCTGAACCTATGCTCCTGGCCCCTCACACTCCACCTCTAAGTTGGCAATACCAGCAAGCAGATGAAGGTTCTTGCTAGCAACTAATTCCTGAATTTGTGCTTTCAATGCCTCGCCCCTAAAAAAATCAGATGTGCAGAACTATGTGTAACCTACCATTTAAGGCAGTGGTTCTCAACCTTTCTAATGCCACGACCCTTTAATACAGTTCCTCATGTTGTGGTGACCCCAACCATAAAATTATTTTCGCTGCTACTTCATAACTGTAATTTTGCTACTGTTATGAATCATAATGTAATCTTTGTGATTTCTGATGGTCTTAGGCTCTACAGCAGCGGTTCTCAACCTGTGGGTCGCCTAAGACCATCAGAAAACACAGATATTTACATTTCAATTCATAACAGTAGCAAAATTACAGTTTTGAAGTAGCAGCGAAAATAATTTTATGGTTGGGGGTCACCACAGCATGAGGAACTGTATTAAAGGGTTGCAGCAATAGGAAGGTTGAGAACCACTGGCTAAAGTGAGAAAACAAGGCCTTCTGTGTGTGGATTGTGGCCAGTGCACAAAATCAGGCCAGTGTACAAAAGTGCTAGACAGGAAGTTGAATGTTAAGTAAATGAGTGCATGGAGAGCGGTGCCTAGCCCTGAGGGTGCTCTCCCAAGAGCAGAGACAGTCATTGCTGTATATCTGATGACTGAAGAAGAACATTTCATATGTAAAGGGATAACGTCCAGAGTGGCCATGCTGGGGCTATGTCACTGTAACTCATAACCTTCTGAGCATCTCCATGACCCTGATGTGTTTTCTCTCAAATCTGTTCTAGATGGATTATTGGCTAAGACAGTTTGCTCTGCGTGTGCCAGGGTGGGAGGGATATTTATTCTCCTTTTTAAAATGTCTGAGGGGTACCGGCTGTCAAAGTCCTTTAGTGAGCACAGAGCATAAATTGTTAATCCTGATTCTCAGGGCCTCTCACCCACATCTCTCCATGGGCACCAACCCTCAGGTTCAGGAAACAGTTCATTGTATTATGTTTGGCTGAAATATTTGGAGTTCATTCCTTGTCTCTCTCTCTCTATCCCCGCCTCTCTCTCCCCCAGAGATACCCAGGAGATTATTTTCACAAAACTCTAACCATATGCTAAATTTTTGTTTTGAGATTAACGATGAACAAAAGGTCTTCAGTGGTTTTAAACTGTGAGAGTGTGTTTTCTTCTTTAAGCATGGCCAGGTGAATTTTGATGAAAAGAACTCAATAACTACAAAAACATTCCAAAATAGAAAAGGTTCTTTTTGGAGGAGACAAGGACCAAGAGGAATTTAAAGACAAGGGAGAATTTTGATGAGTCCAAAGCAAGACTTTGGGGAAAGGTTCAGCATAGACTAGAAAAGGAGTGGTATTGAAAGCATGCTTATGTGTAATATTTAACACATTGTTTGTTCCCATGAACAGTCTAATAAATCTTCCTTAGAGCGATTACTAAATATGTCAAGAGAAAAAGATTGCCAAATAAGATGGTGTTAAGCCACAGGGCTGAACCCAATTATAGCAAGGGGATATTTTCCATCCATTCGCTAAGGCGGCCATGCCGCCCTGCTGTGTTGGGAGTTGTTGTAAACTACTTAGTGATCTGCTAACTCGGCTGACCTACTGCGATGACCCCCGGGACCACTGAGCAAAGAAAGCAGACACCTTGTAAACCCCTGTACCACAAAACCATAGGAGGGAGGCTTGGGAAAGGAGAACTTACTGACGTTTGGCAGGGAAGGTTTGTTAACTCTTAGTACCAGAGCTGCTGTGAGATGCAGCTGCTTTGAATTTCTGATGGAGAGGTGGGTAGAACATGTGTCACTCTTGCTTCTGAGTGGCATGGAGGTGCTGAGTGACAAAGCAGCCAGAGAGGGGGTGCTGGCTGAGGCCACCCACCTGGCAGCGTGAGTCTATGGGATAAGAGGTGAGAGATAATAAGAGGTGCAGGAAAGGAGCGGTAAGACTCCCTTCTGGGACTCGTGAAAAGATTCCGTTCTGATCTTCAGATGTTATGCCTACACATCAAGCACACGCACCATCTACTTACTCTTGGCTTCCCACGTGGCCATGGGCAGACGCGTTGCACCTGCTACCTGGACAGCTACTGTACAGGGTTTTAAAATGCCCGGATGTACTTGCCTAAAGGAGCCCCACTCAGGACAGCAGATCTGTTAGTAGGTGTTTTTACGTATATTGACAGGGGAAAAGGGAAGCAGGAGATCAAAGTTATGATTTCTTTTGCTTTATACTTACTTTTCATGTCTGCACTGAAAAAGAAAGGGAAAGTGAAAAGAATGACAAGTTAACTTACGGTGATGCCATCTTTGCCTTTAAATTAATCTTTGCTTTTGGGTGGAGAAGGGGGAAGGAAAGACAGGAACACATCAAAGCATGAGAGTGAAATGACTGAGATACCTTAGTCCACAAAATAGACAACCTCAATCCACACAAGCTTATTACTGAGCTAGATAAGCGACCCTCTTTCTGAAGAGAAAAAACACAATAGGCCTGAGCCTTCATACAGTCTCACTGTCATGTGAATCAACATATAATCCATGTTTCAATTAGCTGCGTATAGATTTTCAGTTATTTGATCAACACACATTCAATAAGTTATCAAATCTACTGTGTTGTCAATAATAGGATAATTTATCTGTGTTCAGGGGGCTCACATCACACTCAACACATGGAAAATCTCATAAGTGACACCATGTCCTGTCTGACTGGTGTGGCTGAGTGGTTGAGTGTTGACCTATGAACCAGGAGGTCACAGTTTGATTTCCGGCCGGGGCACACGCCTGGGTTGCGGGCTCCATCCCCAGTATGGGGTGTACAGAAGGCAGCCGATTGATAATGTTCCTGTCTCATCTGTCTCATTGATGATTCCATCTCTTTATCCCTCTCCTTTCCTCTATCTCTAAAAATCAATAAAAAAATTTTAAAAGAAAACAAAATAGAGACATACAATGTCCAAAACAATGGAAAAATCCTAATCTGTTGTTAGCACTCTAGTGTTCTGTACTAGCAAAACCTAATCCGGTGTCAATCATGATCACATTTTAAAATTAGTATTGTATTTGCTGCCAAAGAGGCCAGAACTGAATGCTAAGTTGAAATTCATTTTAAGGCTCTGAACGTACTGTTTAAACCAGTGGTTCCCAACCTTTCTAATGCCGCGACCCTTTAATACAATTCCTCATGCTGTGGTGACCCCCAACCATAAAATTATTTTCCCTGCTACTTCGTAACTGTAATTTTGCTACTGTTATGAATCGTAATGTAAATCTCTGTGTTTTCCGAAGGTCTTAGGCTCTACAGCAGCCTAAGACTGTTAGCTTCGTTGCTCTCATCATCCTTCAGGTCTAGAATGATCCTAGTAATTGTAATTAGTCTGCTAAGTACTTTCTATACAGTTTGAAAAAGTTACTCAAGACAAGACCCTATGTATATGCTTAAATCATTATTCCCATTTTATAGTTGGTGCAGTTGAGGCCTAGAGAATGGCAGTAACTCATCCAAGATGACCTGGTAAAGAAAGGGCAGAAGCGGGACTCTCAATTAGGCCCTACCTCACAGCCGTACACTTAGCCATGGACCAGCACAACTTTAGAGCTTCCGTGGATGAACAAGACTTGGGGAAGAATGAAGGACTGTCAACCCACCCAGTTCCAATGATTGGCTGAGCACATGACTGAGCTGTAGGACAGCCACATTTGGGGACCTGGGGTCCATTCAGAGAGTCCAGACCTCACCTAAGTCAGCAACGTTACATGGCTATACTAACAGGTGACGAAGGGGATGGGGTCTGAGCTTACTGACCTTTCTCATTCTCCATCCAGCCTCTGTAGTCGCCAAATCAAACTTTCCCAGACAAACTTACCGAGGAGAAAGTCCAGTGGAGTCCAGTCTGGAGAAGTTTGGGCTTAAGTGTGGCCTCTGCTACTTAGGAAGGAATGTCAGAGATCCTGGGAACATCACTCCTTCATGTCTCATATGTTTTCAGTCGAAAGAGAGGTTGGCCCAGCTAACCTTACAGACAGAGCCTTTGGTTCTGACATAACGTACACAACATAAGCCGAGGCATATGCACAAACCATACAATCAGATCCCGGGCAAGAGAGAGTGAACTCCTAAATACCTGTTTGATAGTTATTATAGCTCCTGGAAGTATGCTTTGATAACACATCGGGATTCTTTTTAGCTCAATCACAGATCTCATAGTAGATGAAACCCAGAAAGGAAACGACAGGGTAGGGTTACTGGGGGTAGAGGGGGTGGGGAGAGAAAGATTCACTTCTGTGAGTGATTTCCCGTTCTGGGAGGCACTGGCTCTTATAATCCCCTTCTGCCAGGGCCTGGGACAAAGCCAGCACGGGCTGCCGGTCACGACAGGCCGGAGTCTAATTTCCTCTCTGCCTCTCCTTGGCACACTCCGATCTTCCTCAGAAGACAGCAGGGCACCTTGCGGCAGAGAGTGAAGAAGGGCTCGGGGCGGGAGGCAGTGTCTGCTCTGGAGAGGTGATTAACGTAGGAAAAATAAAATACCTGTGGGCTCCGAGGGCCTTTTACAATACCTCTCAGCGGTTTTTGTCTTTAAAAAAAAAAATTTATTGATTTCAGAGAGGAAGAGAGAAGGAGAGAGGTAGAAACATCAATGATGAGAGAGAATCATTGATCAGCTGCCTCCTGCACGCTCCCTACTAGGAATCAAGCCTGAAACCCCCAGGCATGTGTCCATGGCTGGAATCGAACCCGGGACCCTTCAGTCCACTGGCCAATGCTCTATACACTGAGCCAAGCTGGCTAGGACTGTCTTTACTTTCTGCTGAAAAGGGGAAGAGGGAGGGTGGGAAGGCCACTCTGCCAGGAAGGGCAATTAACATGTCAAGTTGTCCCCCAGCCATCTCACCTGTGAGGGGGATTCGGAGGAAGTAGGGGTTCCCCAGGGGCAGTGTCTGATGATACCACCTTTCTTTTTTTTTTTCTTTTAAAAAAAATATATTTTATTGATTTTTTACAGAGAGCAAAGGAGAGGGCTAGAGAGACAGAAACATCGATCAGCTACCTCTTGCACACCCCCTATGTGCCTGCAACCAAGGTACATGCCCTTGACCAGAATAGAACCCGGGATCCTTGATTCCACAGGCCGATGCTCTATCTACTGAGCCAAACCAGTTAGGGCATGATACCACCTTTCTAGGCTGCCCTCCTTTCCTTATCTCACCTTCCCACTCCCTCCTACTGCTGCTCTCAATTACGCTGCATAACATGAAAACAATGTCAAAAGGGAGGGCCTTGGTTTGCCTTTCCAACCTATATCGTGTGCCCTCTAATATTACCTCAAAGTGACATGAAATCAAAACTGCTTTTAAATGCTTTCAAGGAATATCTCGTTTTCACCCCCAAAGGAAATGCTTCCTTCACCCAGGCCCTTGAAATGCCAGGTCTTGATATGGGTCTGTATTCTGCACCTATAAATGCCTCGGAATCCACTGGCAAGGTATCCTCACCCAGGACACAAGAAAACACCTCGAAGTGGACGGATCTGGCCTGTAAAGTTCATCAATTACGCTAGCTCCCTGGGTGTTATGTTCCGTCTTTGCATGATCTCACTCTCACCCACTCTCTTTCCTCTTCTTTTAATAGAAACACATTACATCAGAACGCCAGAAGTTGCAAGTTGGGGATGGTTACCGTGATTCATTTGTAGTACAGCCAAAAGCAAGTTAGTCATCCCTTAATAAGTGAACAGAAATATCATTCTGCCTTTGAAACATTACATGTTCGGAGGACACGGAATTCAAGCGGTACATGTAGCTACACAGGTGACTATCTAGCTACACACTTCTGTACCTGTATGCCCAGCGTCATGCTGACCTGCTGCGGTGACAAAGGACAAATGGGCACTTCTGTCCGTAGGTAGTGCCTGGCTCTACCAGGGGGTAAACACTTTTTGTGGCTGTTGACACCAAAGACCAGTCAAGAGAGCCCCACACTGTAATCCCCCCAATAGGCTGTTCGTCTTTGCAGCCTTGGCTGAATAAACAAAGCCAGTTTGGATCTGAAACCAATCAATCTGAGATTTTAGAAGAGAAAAATCAAGAAAGAAGGCGGTTCACTATGGGCCCACTATACGCTTTTTCCCATAGTCTGGGAGAAAATGTCACTTGATCTTGAATACAAAAAAGTTCCTTGCTATTTTGAAGACCTTTGGAGATCTGGGAAGTTAACCTTTGTTCTTTTTTTAAATTAAAGTGGTTTATTTTTTTCATCCAGTTGTCCTAACTTGACTTTCATGGTCAGGCTTAAACTCTGGTTGAGCAAGTGTGTGGGACATGAGTTTTGATGGCTGACAAGGACAGGATGCTCTTGCAGATAGGAGAATGTGAAAGCTGGTTTAGCCAAGAGGCAAAGAGGAGCCCCAAGGAGCCAAAAGTCTGGGGAGTAGGAAACAGCAGTTTTAAGATCTGGTCAGGAAACCACAACTAACTGCAAGGGACAGAGAAAAGCAGAATGCCAATCGAGGAGTCTGTTTCTATTTTGCTTGTTGGTTTAGTTTGTTCATTAGATTCCACATATAAGAGGGCTGGTTGAAAAAGGTAAAGGGATTAAGCAAAAACCCCCACATACAAAAACAAAACAAAACACCCAACTCATAGACACAGGTGACAGTGTGAGGATTCGGAGGAGGTGGGGGAATCTGTCTGGTACCTCCCCCACCCCCAGAGGAAAAGGGGGTGGGGGAGCTAGAAGAAGGCAAAGGGAGATACATGGTGATAGAAGGAGACTTGACTTGGGGTGGTGAACAGAAAATATACAGATGATTTTAGATTTGATTACTTGAAACTTCTATAACTTTGTTAACCAGTGCCACCCCAATACATTCCATTAAAATAGCAAAACAACAAAAGAAACAGGAGAGCAAGCATACCCAGGTCTGGAGAACAATTGTGGACCTGAGTGGGAAGAGCACTGGATCAGGAGTTAGAAAACTTCAATTTGAGACTCGGTTCTGGGTCTCAATGACCATCTGAGTCATAACAAATGACAAATGAACCTTTGAAAACATACACCCAGCCGCTTCCATGTTCCAGATCCTCCAATGCTTCCTCCCTTAGCTGAGAGCAAAAGCCTAAGTCCCGACCATAGCCAACAAGATGGTACATTGCCCTTCCTGGTGTCTCCAGACTCATGCCTAACTACCCACGCCCTCATTTCACTGCCCATCTTTCTTTTCATCCTTCCTCCGAATAGCCTCACTTCCTTCACTACCCTCATCAAATGGAATCATCTTCCCTCACTCCACCTCCAATGGGAAAAAAAATAGCATCTCTTGGCCATCACCATCCTCTTTGCTTGTTTTAAACTGTCCATGGCACCAACGACGATATGACATTATACATCTCCTTGCTTCTTTTTTCTGCTTCCCCCACTAGAATATGAGTTTTACCATGAGTGTGTGTCTGGTCTACTACATCTCCATTAGCTAGAACACTTCCTGGCACACATACTCAATGGTTAGGGAGTAAACACATGCACATAATTATCTTGCAAGCGAATGGATTTTAGTCTGTCTCAGGGGCATGATGAGAGCCAAATGATGTGATGGCTGGGCATGCATTTTGTAAGCTAGAAAGCTACACAACTGTGGTTGTAGAGCAGGGAAGCAGGAAACAGACTCTCCTCTGGTGTCTTACAGCTGCCCAGATACAATCCTGGAATTGATTCCCAATTCTCTGGGAGCCCCTGATTTTTCCCACGCTTTGACAACATTTTGTGCGTCGATGGGAATAGCGTGGGTTGTGAGGTCAGAGTGTCACAAATTCAAACTCTGCCTCTGTTAGTTCTGGACCAATGACTAAAAATAGTTCATGTAGAAATAGCCCAAGCTTCCTTGTCCCCAAGGTGGGATGACCCTGTGGCATGTGTTCCTCCCTGTTTCCCAGAGTTCTCCAGAGGGTTTAGGCTTGACAATGTCCTTATACCTTACTGCTTCCCTTCCCCATCTCAGGCTGCCGTTCTCTGACCAGTGCTTTCTGGGGTCGTCTTCCAAATATACTACATGGAGACCTTGACTCTGGGTCAACTTTGTGGGAAATCAAAACGAAGACAATGATTTTAGGTTTTTAACTAAGTTTCATCACCTTTAAAATGGGGATAAACCTGACCTCATAGAAACATTATGAGGATCAACTGTGATAACATATAAAAGGTGTCTGGCCTGGCATTTGGTATTGGGTTGAACCATATAAATTTCCATTTGGATAGGTAAAAAAGGGGTTCTATATTGGCAATTTTATGTGGTTCACCCTTCAGTAAGGGTCTGTTCTTTTCCCCCTTTAACCCCTCCTCCTTCCCAAGAGTCCTATCAGAACTGGAGCTTTCATAGGGGGGCTTCAGACCATTTTCTTAGGTTTTCAGAGGATGGTCTGGAGGTACCAGACAGGTTTTTAGAAAAAGGACAACAGTTTTGAGCTAGGAAAGATATCACATAGTGCCAGGAACCAATTCCAGCATGTAATAATTACAAGGGTTTTACCAAAAGGTTGGTGAAGCTTGGGCAGATCAACAAGGGTGAGCCACATATGTAGTTTACCTGTTGGAAATGGCTAAACGGCACTTCCCCCAAACATGAATAGGATAATAGTTTTGCTGCCAGACAGCTCAGGGCATTTTATTGCCTCCTGTTGGCCAAACACCTGAACAGCTGTAGACTATTCCCCAAACTGATAATGCTTCTGTATTCTACCCTTTGATACCCTACCCTTTGAAGTGTATATCTCCACCTTGCCTTAGGACAAATTGTGTTAATAAAAGCAAGGGTCCTAGACAAGGAGGTAGTCTTCAGTTCCTTTAGCTGAAGCACCCCTGACCCCCAATGCCTTTCAAAATTATCTTTTTCATCTTTGGACACTTTCTTGAATCCAGGCATCAGCCCCTTTCTCCAGAATGATGAGCCCTTTGTAAGGATGGGACAAGAATCCTGGCAACATAGCCACCCATTCTCTTTTCTACAAGCAAAAATAAGAATGTAGACATCGTGGTATGAGCCCCTGAGTGCAACTCAAATGCACACCTATAATAGCTTTAGCTTAAGAATAAAAGAGAAATGCCAAACAGCCATGAAATATTCAAAACTGCAAATAATTAAGAACAATATTAACTTGACAAAGTAATGACCAAGCGTCTCCATCAGAAGAGCTTCTTGGCGATGATTTTTCCCTCAGTGGATTAACTAAGTTTCTGTCAGGCACTGAGCTTGCGGACAATGCACATTAAGGCTGGTGAAAGAAGAAATAAGAAAAGAGTTCCACCTAGTGACCTGGTAATGGCACTCCTGAATGATGGACCACCAGCTTTACAGGAACGAGTACTTGATGTAATTCCTAGAAGAGTGTATTACCTGTTAGTACATTTTTTTTCCCTGGAAATATTTTTTTTTCTGTTCTCACATAAAATTACTGACCTTAAAAGTCACAGGCGGCTCTTAGCTGCTGCCTTCTCCCAGATCCGAAAAGAAGTCTTAACGAGCACATTCAACTTGCAGGGGCCTTGAGCCTTCTGGAAGGTGCTAATGATGTATAGTGTGGTGTGGAGAAGACAGATCACTGGGGCTCAACTGCCAGCTTTGGTAGGAAGTAGATGTTTAACCCTGGACATTATCCTGTTACTTAATAGCTCTCTCTGGGCCTCAGTTTCCTCGTGTGTAAAATGGGGAAAATAATAGTACCTATATAATTAGGATTGTTGGAGGAAAAGGGAGAAATTGAATGTAAACTGATCAATAGTCTCTGACGCACAAGTGGTACCCAGTAAAGAATTGTGAGCAAAAACAAACAAAAAAATCCCTTTACTTTTTTTCTCTAACAGATAGAACTTTCTCAGTTGTTCCTGAAAAAATATATTCAATGAAATGTGTAGGTGACAGATTTTTGTTCACATGTTTACTGAGAGACTAAAAATAAATGGGGTTAATAGTGTGCATCAACACAAATATTTGGCTAGGATGTGTTTAAAAGCCAGCACTCTCTGATTCTACGGTAAGCTCCCAGTCTGAAATCATCCCATCTTTTTCAAGTTAGATGACTGTGCACATCAGACTAGGTAGGGATGACAGAAGGGGCGGAAAAAAAAAAAAGGGGGGGGAATGAAAAAGTATTAAGTACCTACAAAAGTGTTGGGCTCTGTGCAAAGAATGCTGCATCTATCATCTCATTTAATCCTAACAGCAACTCTGGGAGGTGGATGTTCTATTGCATTTACAGGCGAGGAAGCTGAGCCTCAAGGAGCTTAAATAACTTGCCCATAGTCACAGATTTCGTAAGTGGATCAGACCAGACTTAAATCCTGGGCTCAGAAGATTGTTCCCTAATGGGAATTCCTTTGGCAAAGTAAAGACTTTACCCCCTAATTTTGCTGATTTGACCATCTGGATATTGATCATCTTGTTTGGGGGTATTAGGCTTAAGCACGGTTAAGCTGTAGCATGAGATGTTAGCAGCAGTTCTGAATTCAAAGTGGCGATGACATAGCAAAGTCAAGGTGTCGAACGTAAAGCAGCAAGACCCTGACCTATACTGAATGGTGAGGCCCAGCTAATGCCAGATATCCAGGACAGGGACCTCAGAGAGAAGCCACGATCCCATTAGCAATGACAAGCACGTGCAATCAGCTGGGGATGAGGGAAACAGATGTGTGAAGAGATAAGACTTTCATCTGTCCAGATAGCATCCTTTGCATCTTGTATGCTTCCTATGTGACTCCCTTGCCTGCCCCCTTCTCTCTCTTCCTCTATCCCCCCCCCGCCCCCGCACAGAAGGGAAAAGAAAAAAAAAACTTTATAGAAAATATTAGTGAAAAGGGCTGGCAATTTGGAGCTTTTTGTAAAATATCAAATTGAAGTTGGGGGTGCGATAGGATTTGAGTATCGCCTCTCCCCAAAGGCAGTTTGACACTATAATATACTGGTTCCATGAGGGCAGGGATTCTGTTCCACTCCATCCTATATCCCTAGCATATAGAGGAAGCCCAACAAGGATGTGCTAACTGAGAACTTTCAATGTTTATTCCTTCTCTCTGATTTATGTTTTCTCTGGTGACATTGAATGATATTTCATTTGTACCCAAAGGCTACTGTGCTACATGCATATCATTTCCATCTTAAATAGATGACATTGAATTTAGTCCTGTAGTTTACACACTGCAGACAAATGGCTGATCTCATTAGACAAATGGATACGGTTCGACTAGAATCTAAAAAATATAAAAGCAGAGAAACAATTTAAGTAGGAGGTTGGGACTGACATAATTAGGTGTTATGTTTGTTTATGGAGTAGTTTAGTTTTTCATGTGTATTTGTTTGTTGGGTTTCTTTGGTTGAAAGGGGAAAGTTTTTTAAAAATACAGAAAAGTGTAGAAACTAATGTAAGAACGCCCATGTACCTATATCCAATGTCATGTGTATTTGAAGGTTTTGCCTGCTGTTAATGCTATTGGTGGTAGGGTGACCGTGTAATTTATCATCAAGATTGGAAAACTCCTGAGAGTGCAAGAGGGCACTATTAATTTCACAGGAACACCAAGCATAAAGTGGGACCATCACAAGCAAAACAGGATGCTGGCCCTACTTATGGGTGTCCCAGAGGCTTAGAACACTGATGTGACTTAATCCATTTACTAAGGCCCAGTGCACGAAATTTGTGCACAGGTAGGGTCCCTAGGCCTGGCTGGTGATCATGGCCAATCAGGGTCTTCTTTCCTTCATTCTGTGCTGCCCCCTGGTGGTCATAGATCAAGCTCCCAGTCTCCTGGTTGAACTCCGAGGGGACACTTTGCATATTAGCCTTTTATATATATACATACCTGACAGTAGTCAGGAGATGGCAATCTTTTGGTTTCCAGACCCATCATTGCTGTTGGGACCTTGATTATTGCACAAGATGCTATGCTATCATCAGATGGGCCTCCAGGAAAGGAATCTGGACAAACTTCCATCTCTATTTCCAATGACCTCTAACCTCCTTCCATTGCAACTTCCTCCCTTGCTAAGGCTCTGATGCAGGATTCAGCTCTTATATAGCCCAGTTCTGTTCACTACTGCAGAAGAGGGGTGAATCCATAGCATTTTTAGAACATTCCATCTACTTGCCCTGAGCACAGGGGCCCAGCTGGAATTGACAGATGGCTTTTACTTGGTTGTCTCATTGACATGTGGCTTCACCCACCAGGAGCAAAGATTGCTGTCATGTCCAAAGATGTCACTCTGGGCTATCCCATCTTGCTTTAATGCTGACAGTGCCTCACAGACTTGGCAGATGCGAAATCTGTGATGAGTCTCAGACAGGTGGGAGGCCAGAGCATGTTTGCTTAGTTTTGGAAGTTAAAGGACATGCAAAGAAAGTCTTCTGCATTTCATCACGTTATAATAATGAACTATTTACTCCACATGTATTCAGTGTCTACATATGTTGGACATTAATATATGCCCCGGGGAGATTATAAAACACCTTCAAGAGACCTAGGGTCTAGTGGATGTTAGGCTGATTCTCAGAATTGGTTTACACATATGAAACATGAAGTGAAGTGAAGGATTACAGTCCTATGACATGTATACCTAGCAAGTGGGCCGCGACTTTGACTTGCTTGACCTAAAGGGTATAATGGCGATACAGGGAATCTAGTCTGTTGTGTGTGTGTATGTGCACACGTGCACATGCATGTTTTTGTAGCAGTGAGGGGTGAAAATAAATACAAAGTTGGCCCTAGCCTGTTTGGCTCAGTGGATGTGCCTACGGACTGAAGAGTCCCGAGTTTGATTCTGGTCAAGCACAAATACCTCAGTTGCAGGCTGGCCCTGGTCAAGGCATGTGTGGGAGGCAACCAGTTGATGTGTCTCTCTGTCTCTCTCCCTCCCTTCCATGCTTTCTAAGAAAATCAATGGAAATATATCTGGTGAGGATTAACAAAAAAGGAAAAAAAGAAAAAAAAGAAAAAAGAAATACAAAGTTGGAGAGGAGATAGGGGCCATATGAGGATCTTCCCAATCAATGAATACAGGGTAGAGCAAAAGTATGCTCACAAGTGTGTGTGTGTGTGTGTGTGTGTGTGTGTGTGTTTACTAGTGCTATTTAAAAAAAAAGTATGCTCACAGCTGTGAATATGCAAAGGTTTATTTTTGTATTACTATTCATTAATTATTGTATTAGTTTCCATATGAACAACTGTAAACCAACTTTTGCCCACCCATGTATTTATTAGTGACTATTAGTAAATCTTATGTCAAGCCCTGTGAACAAGACAGATGGCTCTACCCTCACAGTGCATTCAAATTTTGGGAGATACAGATGAGCAATGAGGCAATTACAAAATCTCCATGGAATTCTAGATGGGAGATGTACTGGATATTAAGGGAAGGATACCTATGCCAGCCTTGCAGGCACAAGGAAAGACTTCTCAGAGAAGTAAATTAAAAAATATTTTTAGCCCTAACTGGTTTGGCTCAGTGGATAGAGCATTGGCCTGTGGACTGAAGGGTCCCAGGTTTGATTCTGGTCAAGGGCATGTACCTTGCTTGCGGGCATATCCCCAGTAGGGAGTGTGCAGGAGGCAGCTGATCGATGTTTTTCTCTCATCGATGTTTCTCACTCTCTATCCCTCTCTCTTCCTCTCTGTAAAAAATCATTAAAATATATTTAAAAATATTTTTATTGATTTCAGAAAGAGGGGAAGGGAGAAACATTAATGAGAGATAAACATTGATTGGCTGCCTACTGCATGCCCCCTCTCCCCCACTGAGGATGGAGTCCACAATCCAGGCACAAGGAATCCAACCGGTGACCTCATGGTTCACAGGCTGATGCTCAACCACTGAGCCACACCAATGGAGTTTGGGGGAAGTGACTCCTAAATTAGCACATGAAGAACGAGAAGAAATTAACCACACGCAGAGGTTTAGCATAGGGTTTGTGAGACTGATGGAGAGAGCTATATCAGGCAGACTTTACAGCATAGGCAAAGTCCCAGAGACACAAAACAGATGTCAAGGGAAGTGGAAATGATCCAGGCTGGTGGAGAAATGAGAGGCAAGCAAGGTGCAAATCTGCTGAGCTTAGAAGATAGGCTTTGTCCTGGTGGGCAACTGGGAGCCAAGGAAAAGTTTCAAACAGTGGATGAGACGATCAGAAGTGTGTCTGGGGAAGGTTACTCTGTGGCAGCTGGATTAAGAAGGGTGGAGATCGGAGACAGGGAGATGGATTAAAACATGAATGCAATTAGTTTGTTGGTGAAATGAAGACCTGCACTACACTGATCAACTGGCTTGAAGGAGGCAATTTATATCTCTACTTTTTTACAGCTCTGGAGAGTTTAGACCAGAAGTAAGCCAGACCAGGAAGTAAGCCAGGCTGGGTGCTCTGCACTGCTGGGATGGTAGTCTCACCCTTACACCTTATTAACAGGGTCGCTGAATAGAATGTATTTGTGTACACTCTTCATTATTCAGGCGTAACATACACTGAGTGGCCAGATTATGAATGATCTCTGAACGCATAATAATCTGGTCACTCAGTGTATATCTTGTATAATAAAAGGATAATATGCAAATTGTCCCCTGGACCAGGAGTTCGATCAGCAGGCAGACCGGCCAACCACCCATGTTCCTTCCCCCTGGCCAGGTTGGCTGGACCCCAACCATGCATGAATTCATGCACTGGGCCTCTAATACACTCACTCACACTCACACACACACACACACACACACACACACACACACTGAGTGGCCAGATTATTATGCATTCAGAGATCATAATAATCTGGCCACTCAGTGTATATACAATAAAGTGCACCTATCTTAAGCTGATAAAAACTTTTAGATCCATAGTACCAATTAAACATCTGAACTGCATTTTCCAGGTTTGGGTTCCCATGTGTTGTCTATCAGCTGTAGATTTATGGATGTGCAGATCTAGCCAATGTCTGGCCTTTCACTTCTCTGTATATGTGCTTCTAAAGTGCAGTCATGGGACATACAAGTATAGAAACTGTTGGCCAATTGCCCCCAGTTCCTCTGTAGCAGATGCAGCTGGCACGGTGTTCATATCCTCTAGCCCTTACCTCTTGAGAGCACACCTGCCTCACTTCGGATGCCAGCACCCACGCCTCTTTGTCAGAAAGCCCACTTTGCCATCTGCTTGGCAGCTCGACATTCTGGGGAATTAACATCCCCTGGGAGCAGACCTCAACCAATGACAGATGGGAGTTGGCATATATCTACCCAGCTCCCTCTCCATGGGTGGGATTATTCATGGGTGAGTGTGTTTTCAGCTGGTTCCCAGAGCTTCCGCAGTGGGTTGCGCTCCAGTTACCCACAGCAGTGGCCTCCTTGATCATACGCCCCTTTAGGCTCCTTCCACTTTCTGACTCTCTGCCCTGCTCTCTTCCGGTTGCCAATCACTTCCAAATAATCTGGGTATATAGACTCAGGAGTGGGATTTGGGACCAGAGAAGAGGCATACATTTAGTTTCACTTTCCAAAGTGAGGCTGCCTGTCCTTGGTTTCTTATTTCAAGATCTGCTTCCGGGGAAACCCAAATAAGATGCCTAATCCTCAAAGCCTCTGGAATAAAAGTTTCCTAGTGTCCTTAGAACACTACTCCACTTGAAAATAAACTCCCCAATTTCTTGTATATTCAACTATGTTGTTTTGAATAAAATAAAACTGAACCCCTAGGGTGTAATCATAAGACCTTTTGAACTTCTCTTCATACTCAGTCTTTTGATGGTGGATACGTTTTTTGTTTGTTTGTTTTTGATGATGTCAACTTGTTTACAGTAGGTATACAATTAATATTTCTCAGGAGGTTCTGATAAGTTCATAAATGGAAATGGCCAGATGCTATCACCTCCCTCATTTGGGGCATAGTCCAGTCTCCTCACTAAAGTTTAAAGCTAATCACGTGTTGGGTCCAGTGTGTATTGATGACAAGAGTGCACTATAGCTCCTCAAGGACTTAGGCCTGCATCCTGCCGGGAGTGGAGGACTGTGAGATGACACGCTCTCTCATCTTTCTTCTTGCTGATGATAGAGGGAGCAGGCATTTCTTTGGCTTGCACTTTATTGGAAAAAATCACTCAGAGGCTCTTTGCGTCCTTCTGGAACATCTCAGCAGGTCAGGTCTCAGACTTCAGTGTTCTCTGTTGACAGCAAATGCTAGAATATTGCCCAAATTGGATGAGAGTCCTTAGCTTTACATTTCTGGATTTCTGCTATTATGGCGGTAGGTGTGTGGGAGAGACAGCTGATGTGTTCACTGGATTCCTTCCCAGGCAGTGATGTGCCTGGGGATATGTGCTGGTGGAGGCAAATTCTTCATGCATCAGCTCTGCTGCCAGTAACACTGAGCTGCTTTGTCTGCCAAGATTCAGGCTACCTTTCTTCTTGCTGTTACTAACCATTGCTGGGTGCTCTGCCCTGCTGGGATGGTAGTCTTATTCTTCCACCTTATTAATAGGGTCGCTGAATAGGATGTGTGTATGTGTACACTCTTCATTATTGAGGTGCAATGTATATACAGTAAAGTGCACTAATCTTAAGTGCACAGATCAATAAATTTTATATGTACACATGCATATAAACATTGCTCAGATCAAGATCCAGTCAATAACCCCACAACCCCTGAAGGAAACTTATTGATTTCTATCAACGTTGATTAGCTTAGCTTATTCTTAAGCTTTCCTCTCATGTGTCTGCCTCCTGTGAGATTCATCCATGTTGTGTTTATTAGTAGTTTGCTATTTTTATTTTTTGCACTAGTGGCCCGGTGCATGAAATTCATGCACGGGGGTGGGGGGTGGGGGGAGGGAGTGGTGTCCCTCAGCCTGGCCTGCACCCTCTCCAATCTGGGACCCTTCGGGGGATGTCCAACTGCTGATTTTTGCCAATCCCTGTGGGATGAGGCCTAAACTGGCAGTCAGACATTCCTCTCGCAAACCGGGACAACTGACTCCTAACTGCTCACCTGCCTGCCTGCTTAATTGCCCCTAACAAATCTTCCTGCCAGCCTGATTGCCCTAACTGTTCTGCCCTGCCAACCTGATCACCACTAACTGCCTCTGCCTTGGCCCCACCACCATGGCTTTGTCTGGAAGGTCTCCCAGAAGGTCTCCTGGTCTAATTAGCATATTACCCTTTTATTAGTATAGATGGTAATATCATCATTTATTTTTTAATTTTCCTGTTGATGACCTTTTCACACTGTTTCCAGTTTAAGATTTTTATAGCTAAAACTGCTATGGGCATTCTTTGTATAAATCCTTTGGTGGATGTACACAGTCATTTCTCTCAGGTATATATGCAGTGATGTTTTGGTAAATGTTTAACAAAAGTTCTCTAACAAAAATAGCCTTGATTCATAAGTACTTGTAAACACTCCTTCCATGGCCAATTTCAAACTACCAGTGGGATATGCATTAGGAAGAGATGTGTCCAGTCAGCTTTCAGGCATCAGTAGGCACCAGCCTGAGAATTCCACTGGATCTATAGACTCAGGAGTGGAATTTTGGGACCAGAGAAGAGGCATACATTTAGTTTCACTTTCCAAAGTGATGTAACGTTTTACATCCCTATCAGCAATGTACATCAGTTCCAGCTGCCCCATATCCTCAGCAACACTTGCCCCATAAGGATCTTTGTACTTTTTCAATCATGTGGCTAGCCTCTTCTCCGAAGTGCCTGTTGAAACCTTTTGCTCTATGAGTATTGGGTTGTTTTGCCTTTTCTTTATTGACCTGTAGGAGAATATCTAAATTCAAGACAAATGAGACTGGCTGTAAAGACTGGCAAGAAAGAAGAGCTGCAGAGGCAGCCTGTCTTGCTACGAAGAGCTTCATATTGGGCTCATACAGACCTGTGTTCATATCCAACTAAGTCAGTGACCCCCTGATAACCTTGAGAAAATCACCCTACTTGAGGCCCAGTTTCCTTATCATCAAATGGCAATGCTGTGTAGAAGAGATATTGATTTCTGAAATGGACAGTGCAGATACAGTGCCTGGCAGAGGAGTACAACACAGGTTCTTAATAAATGGTGGAACCTCTCCCCATTTTAGTCAGAAAGTGTGGCTGGCACCTCTGACCATGGGTTTTCATTCACAAGGCACATGCAGGTTTTAACCTAATGCCTAGAAATCCAATTTTCTTCCTGGCTATCTAGTGTTGTTCTTGTCCAAGAGCACACTGCCTGCCTCATGATGTGAGGGTTCTATTCTTTGCGAGAAGCAGCATTTGTCTTTTTGTGGGAGGCGAGAACATGCTATTTTGCAGTGCCTTATTTGCTGTGAGGCAGGAAAGATCTGCAGGGCAGTATTTATTTATTTAATCAATTTATTTATTTATTTATTCATTCATTCATTCATTCATTCATTCATTCATTTTTTAAATCCTCACCTGAGGATATTTTTCCATTGATTTTTAGGGAGAGTGAAAGAGAGAGGGAAAGACAGAAATATCGAAGTGAGAGAAATACATCTATTGGTTGCCTCCTGTATGAGCCCCAACCAGGGCCTGGGCCAGGGTGAAGCCTGCAACCATGGTACATGCCCTTGATCAGAATCAAATCTAGGACCCTTCAGTTCGCAGGCCAATGCTCTATCCATTGAGCCAAACAGGGTAGGACTGCAGGGCACTTTTTAGAACTCTGTCCTCTCTCTCGGGAGAAGCTGCTGCATATGAGCAGTAATAAGAAACTATGGCTGCTTCAGGTAGGGCTGCAGAGGGAAGCGAAATTGCAATCCCTGGTCCTCCCTTCTAGGAGTTTGGACTTGTAAGGAGTGATGGGCTCAGTTCTGGCATCACCTCCTCCAGGAAGCCTGACCTGGAAATTCAGATGAGGTCCTCTGGACCCCTGTGTGTGAACACATCTGTCTCATCACCTGCCATATTATCCTATACTAGAGGCCTGGTACACGAAATTTGTACACAGGAGGGGGAGGGTCCCCTTAGCCCAGCCTACACCCTCTCCAATCCAGGACCCCTTAGGGGATGACTGACTGCTGGTTTAGGCCTGATCCCTTGGGCCTAAACATCTGCCTGTTGCTACCTGTTGGAATGATGTAGCACATCCCTGATCAGGCCTAAACCGTCAGTCAGACATCCCTCTCACAAACCTGGACTACTGGCTCCTAATCATTCACCTGCCTGATCACCCTTAACTGCACCTTCCCTGTTGGCCTGATTGCCCCTCACTGCCTCCGCATGCCTGCCTGGTTGCCCCTAACTGCCCCCCCAACCCCCCACCGGCCTGGTCACTCTTAATGCCCTCCCCTGCTGGCCTAGTTTCCCCCAACTGCCCTCCCCACCGGCCTAGTAGCCCCTTCACTACCCCCCCCGCCAACCTAATTGTCCCCAACAGCCCCCCCCCCGCCAGCCTGGTTGCCCCCAACTACACCCCCCGCTGGCCTGGTTGCCCCTAACCGCCGCCCTTCTCCCCCTGCCAGCCTGGTCGCCTCTTCACTGCTCCCCCTGCCAACTTAATCGTCCCCAACTGCCAGCCTGGTTGCCCCAAACTGCATCCCCCCCACTGACCTGGTTGCTTCTCACTGCCCCCCCTGCTGGCTTGGTCACCCCCAACTGCCCCTCTCTGCCAGCCTGGTTGCCCCTAACTGCCACCCCTGCTGGTCTGATTGCCCCAACTGCTCCCCCCCTGCTTTCCTGGTAATCCCCAACTGCCCCCCCCCCCCCTTGCCAGCCTGGTCACCCCTTATGGCTCCCCCACCTGCCTGGTCGCCCCATGCAGTTTGCTGTTCAGTTGTTTGGTCGTCCCTCACTAAACCCCCTGCTGGCCTGCTTGTAGGCAGCCATCTTGTGAGGGTATGATGGTAAATTTGCATATTACCTCTTTATTATATCTATACTAATAAAAGAGTAATAGGCTAATTAGACCAGGAGACTTTCTGGATGTCCTTCCGGACAAAGCCATGGTGGCAGGGCAGAGGCAGTTGGGGGTGATCAGGCCAGGAGGGGAGGGCAGTTGGGGGTGATCAGGTTGACAGGAGAGGGGAGGGACGAAAGTTAGGAGCGAGCAGGTCAGCAGGGGGGGCCAGTTGGGGGCAAGGAGGCTAGCAGGGGGGGGGTCTTGGGGGTGAGCAGCTGGCAGGCAGAGTGGTTAGGGGTGATCAGGCAGGCAGGCAGGTGAGAGGTTAGGAGCCAGCGGTCCCAGATTGGAGAGGGTACAGGCCAGGTGGAGGGACACCCCCCCCTACAATAATCTTGTGTACTGGGCCACTAGTAAGATAATAAAACCCTAATATGCAAATTGACCGAACAGGGGAATGACTGGTTGCTATGATGTGCACTGACCACCAGGGGCAGACACTCAATGCAGTAGCTGCCCCCCCATGGTCAATGCACTCCTACAGGGGAAGCACACTCAGCCAGAAGCTGGTCTCATGGCTGGCAAGCACAGTGGCTGTGGCAGGAGCCTCTCCCACCTCCGAGGCAGTGCTAAGGAGCAGCGAGTCTAGTGGTAAGGAGCAGTGAGCAGGCAGGTAGTAAGGAGCGAGGGCTCCCGGACTGTGAGAGGGTGCAGGCCGGGTTGAGGGGAACCCCCGCACTGAGTGCATGAATTTCGTGCACCAGGCCTCTAGTAGAACATATTCTTTTAGATCTTTCAGTCTTCTTCTTCTTCTTTTGAATATATTTTTATTGACTTCAGAGAGGAAGGGAAATGGAAAGAGATAGATAGAAACATCAATGATGAAAGAGAATCATTGACTGGCTGCTTCCTGCATGCCCCCTACTGGGGAATGAGCCTGCAACCTAGGCATGTGCCCTTGATCAAAATCAAACCTGGGACCCTTCAGTCCACATTCTTACGCTCTATCCTCTGAGCCAAACCAGCTAGGGAGATATTCTTTGTTCTATCTCCACTCCCACCACACTGAAAACACAATACTCAAGACAGAACCATTCTGGGCAAGATAACATGCTCTTGTCTAAACACCTTGGCTTCACCAGCAGGCATTAGACAGTTTCCACCTAAATGTCCTGATGCCTAGCTAAACATTGGGAAGGGATCAAGCAAAAGTACTAGGTAGTTCTCAAAGACTCAGGGGGAACAGCAGCAAAAAAAAAGCAAACAAGAGGAACCTGAACACGTGAGGTAAGATGGTTACTTAAAAAAAAAAAATTATATATATATATATATATATATATATATATATATATATATATATATATATATATAAAATTGATTTTTTACAGAGAGGAAGGGAGAGGGATAGAGAGTTAGAAACATTGATGAGAAAGAAACATTGAACAGCTGCTTCCTGCACAATCCCTACTGGGTTATGTGCCCACAACCAAGGTGGAATCAAACCTGGGACCCTGGAGTCCACAGGCCAATGCTCTATCCACTGAGCCAAACCAGCTAGGGCAGATGGTTACTTTTATGTTTAAAAATAAAGATGCTGTGGCGATTTAAACACAAAACCCCCCAGCAGGATGATGCTTCTCAGCCCAGTCTAGAGGGAAGACACAGGCAGATGTTAATATATGCAGTTCTAGGAAATATAGGACATTGAAATGAGGAATAAAGAGGTTTTTAAATTCTGGGTCTGTCATTTCCTGTCTCCTTTCCCAAGGTGAAGTAGCTTTATCTAAATCAACATAAACCAGCCTTGCCCTCCCCCAGTGGTTGGCAAACTGTGGCTCTGTTGACTATGAGTTTGCTGAACACTGACTTAGACTCTAGATTTCAATAATTACAGGCTGTTGTTTCTTGTGATTAAGCAAACTCATTAGTCAACAGAGCGGCAAACCGCGGCTTGTGAGCTGCATGTGGCTCTCGAGCTGCAGTTTGCCGACCACTGCTCTAGCCAGTTTGGCTCAGTGAATAGAGCGTTGGCCTGTGGACTGAAGGGTCCCAGGTTCGATTCCAGCCAAGGGCTCAATCCCCAGTAGGGGGCGTGCAGGAGGCAGCTGATAAATGATTCTCTCTCATCATTGATGTTTCTCTCCCTCTCCCTTCCTCTCCGAAATCAATAAAGAAATATTTTTAAAAATATATAAAAACCAGACTACAGATCTCTAAGTTTTGGCTCATTTAAGAAATGGAGATCATAGGAGTTGCTTCATTACCCTGTAAATAGCATAGGCAGGAGAAAGAACCTGGAACACAGAAGGATCCCTGTAAATACCATCTTAATGCTTTCTATCCCACATTAACCGTTTAGGTAATGGTTAAACTATGCAACGTGCTTATGATGTCACCATGTACTTATGCATGATTAGAATGGATACTAGCAGGCTTTGTGACTTTTTTTAAGTCACAAAGGGGGTAAAAATGTGCTTAAAGGGGAAAACTGAAATGCTAAAGAGCAGACCCTTTTGAAACGGAAACATTTTCACAGTGCTCTGCACACAATGAGAGAGAGAGAGAGAGAGAGAGAGAGAGAGAGAGAGAGAGAGAGAGAGAGTGAGTTATATTCCAACAGGTAGCAAGCAACCCTCAGTGGGGAAAGTTCAGATTGTTCTTATGAGGCAGGGACTGGTGGTTTTGGCGGGTCACCTGTAAAAGACATTAGCTGTTCCCACTCAAGGCTCTGAGGTCCCGGAGCACCTTTCATGGAACCTGGGGGTTTGTTAGTGGTGACAGGTGACTGGGAGCCTTCCCCTGCCTGCAGTCCTGCTGACTCAGGAGAGCAGAGAGAGGCATGGGCGACCACACTCCGCACCTATTGGAGCACCTGGATGGATGCCACACAGCAACCTCCCAGGAGCAAAACCAAACCAACCCCAAATGAAAGACTTGCCTGCAGCAAGGTGGAACTGGTATCTGGGTGGTTTTAGGAGAAAGGGTGGAAGGGGCTTTTCTAGAACATGCTGAGAGGCTGACAGCAGCAAAACCACAGAATTTCACCTTGTTCTCCAACCAGACAGCCGCTGTGCTGGGGATTTCTTTGTTTGTATAAATACTTCAAAATTGGGGGTTGATAGAAAGTTGCTGTTGCTTGAATGAAATGAGGTGATGTTTAGATGGCTCAATGGAATGGTTTCATTTTCATTTAAAAATATTTGTTTAGATGAGCCAGGGGAAGACAATGAGGCTGTAACTCAACGTTTTACAATTTCACTCAACATAAAGCAAGTGGAAGAGGGTGGGCTATCTCCCTCAATGTAGCCAGACTGCTTCTTTGCTGCCTCCTCATCTTCTGCTGGTTCAGGCGTGACGGATCAGGATTGGAAGCCTGTGAGCTTTACCCTGCACTTCCTGTTTCCTCAGCCCGAGCCAGCTGCTCTGAACCCGGGCCATCTGAACCATGTGGGGAACCTACAAACTTAGATGCCTGGGCTGAACTTCACACCTCTAAATCAAGATCTCTGGCTTCCGTGGCTCAGTGGCTGAGCATTGGCCTATGTGCCACGAGGTCACGGTTCGATTCCTGGTCAGGGCACATGCTCAGTTGAGGGCTCGATCCCCAGGGTAGGACATGAATCAATGATTCTCTCTCATCATTGATGTTTCTATCACTGTCTCCCTGTCTGAAATCAATAAAAATATATTTAAAAAAATGTCTGGGCGAGGGTGAGGGCATCTGTATTTTAAAGCTTCCCAGGGGCCTAGATACACAGCCACGGTTGACAATCCATAAATCATTCATCCAATCCTGTTGATTTTTACCTTCAACATCTCTTAAATGCATCCTCTTGTGCTCCATTTTCATTGCTCCTGATTTGGTTCCAGCCCCCATAATCTATCTGGATGACAGAAAGAGTTTCCTAACACATCTTTTGTTTTTCTTCTTTTAGTCAGTCCTCCCAGCTGCCACCACTTTTTTCCAAAACACAAATCCAAACCTGTCTCCCCTCCGAATGAATGATGGAGCCTGTTTACTTCCTAGATGATGATGGAGAACAGCTGCTCCTCATTCTCAGAAGGATCTCTTTGAGTTTAAAATGTTTTCTTTTTAACCTTTTACTTTAAACTAATTGAAGACTCACAAGGAGTTGTGTCACCCTTGGAGGTCACACCATTCCAACCTCTATCTGAACCATTCTAGGTCATTTCAGTCTCGTCTGACGCGCCATTCAAATGTCAGAAATCCCATGGAGCTAACAAATCCCTCCTCTGTCATTCACATTCTTCTTCTGAAATTTAAACATAGCCAATGTGAATTCTCTCGATGTATCTCTCACTTCCACTTCCATTTCTTCTGCTTTTGCCCATGTCGAGACAAAGGGAAGGAGAGATAGTCTCTCTGCTTTCATACTCTGCAAGAGATTGCTTCAGATTTGCTACCTAGACTCTCTCCATTCCCTTCTCATTACTCTCCAAGCCCATAGATATTAGACAAACGCTCACTTTTTTTTAGCATTGTTTTTACCACTTGACAAAAGGCTTACTTTCTACCTTGTTTACTATCGTAAAGAGAAAACGCCAAGCCATCAAGTGAGAATTACTTTCTATCTGCTGCTAACATATTCATAAAAATACCCTTATCTACCTTTTCAATCCGCCCCAGGGCCTACCCTGTCTCTAAGGCCAATTCCTTCAATTGGGCTCGGGCTTTCCTTTCCTTCTTCCTTGAATTGTTTATCCCCTCTTCTCCTAAGTCCTCTTTTTCTATTAGTTCCTTCCCATGAGCTTTGAAATATGCTTCTCTCTCTCCCATATTAAAAAAAAAAAAAAGACCTCACTAGCTCAACTTCCCTTTCAAATTCTGCCACATTTCCCCTTCTTTAAGGAGCTATTTACATTTGTTTTCTCTGACTATACTTCAGGGACTCATGCTTGCTAACTTCATTTCCTCACCTCCCACTCACTTCTCAAACCACTCCAGTCTAGACTCTATCCCAGCATCAACCAAGACTCAACAATGACTTCTCAACAGGTAAATCCAAAGGCTACTTTTCACTCCTCATTTTCTTAAACTCTTAGTAGTTAACTTAAAAATGTGGGGTCAAAGTAGTATGTCGGGTGGGAATGGGAGCTGGGTGAAGGGGGCAAAGGGGAAAATGAGGGACATCTGTAATACTCTCTACAAAAATAAAATTTAAGGATATATGATGGGTAAGCATGCTGAGATTCTTATGGGAATCCAGAGGGCTTCATTAGGCATCGAGTATGGCTGTTTCACTGCTGTATCCTCCAGGATGTGCCTGACAGAGGTGCTCAGTGTGTGTGGTGTGACTGGACCTCCTCTCCCATGACTTCCATGACATGGCTTTCTTCTCTCCTCTTTTCCCTCAACTCGGCTTTCCAGTATATGTCTTACTGACTCCTTTATATGTGCCTACCTTATACATTTGCTATTGCTCAAGATTCTGTCTCTGGCACTTCTGATTTTGTGACATTCAAATAAACTCTTCTTGGGCAATTAATTCCACCTCTGTGGAATTGCTATCTTCATGCTGACCAATCTCCAGTTCACATCAATACCTCAACTCTCTTCCCAACTCCAAATCCGAATTTCCATCTGCCTTCTAAAGACTTACAAATATGTATTAATGGCAGTATTTCAACTGGTATATATACAACAGCTGAATCTTTTCCTCCAAACTGCCCTTCTACTTGTTTCCTGTAGAAAGCAACATCCTCTTTCTACTTATCCATGTGGGATATTTCTAAGCCACTATCACCCCTTTCCATTTGTTTTTTTCGGTAAACCTCAAATCTTGTTGATTCTATTTCCTTTTTTTTTTTTTTTTTGGATAGTATTTTTAGGTGTGTTCTAAAGGACACTGGTTCTTTGGGATGTTAATAGGAGTCACCGAAAAAGTATAAAGTATCTACGATCAAATAAATTTAAGGAATGCAGGGCTGGACAGACTTAAGTAGATTTCTTTTACAGAGGAACTTCTTAAAGCCTTTGATATGCTAATGTAATTAAACCTAGGAATACTACATGCATCGTTTTCCAAGTTATTTGGCCACAACCTTTTTATTTTTCTTTCTCCAAGTTATTTGGCCACAACCTTTTTATTTTTCCTTCAGCCTCAAAGGAAACATTTCTAAAACAGTTTTGTAAATGGTGATCTTAATCCCCTTTTTCCTCCTTGTGCCACTGTCCTATTCAAAGGAGACGTCCCTATCTCCAGTATCTTGTCTCTTCATCTTCTAGACTTCTCTCAGAGCTATCCTTACAAAAGTTGGAATATGACTCTGCCCAGAGTATTATCATCTTGCTCCTTACCTCTGACTAAATATTTTATATCCAACTATAATCGTGGGTTTATCTATTTTTTCCTTTTAGCTCTATCAATTCTTGCCTCGTGTATTTTAATTATCTGTTGTTAGGTGCATACATGTTTAGGATTGTTATGTCTTCTTAGAGAATGGATTCCTTTAGCCCTTCTTTATTCCTGATAACTTTCTTTGTTCTGAAGTCAGCCATATCTGAAATATAGCTACTTCAGCTTTCTTTTGATTAGTGTTAGCATGACAAACCTTTCACTATCACTTTTATTTTTAACCTTTACATTTAAAGTGGGCTTCTGGTAGACAACATATAGCTGAAACTTACTTTTTTTTTAATCTACTCTGATAGTTACTGTCTTTTAATTGGTACATATACTATTCATATTAAAGCACTTACTGATATAGTTGGATTAATATCTATCATGGTTATAGCTATTCTGTTTCCTCCTCTTCTCTGCTTTACTTTGGGAATTTATAGTATTCCATTTTACAAAACTCTTGGTATTAGACTTCTTTTAAAAAATTTAATGGCTGCCCTTGAACTTACAATATAACATAACCTACTCTAAGTTCACCTTCAAATAATACTGTGTGCTTCATGTGGACTATGTTTATATTTGAGTATTCCCAATTTCTACCTTCTGTCCCAAGTGACATGGCTGACATTTATTCCACTTATCCATATGTTATAATCTCTCAATATATTGTTACTATTACTGATTTAAAGTTATGTTTTAGATAAATTAAGAATAATAAAATGAAAAAATATTTTATTTTGCCTTCATTTTTTCCTTTATGTAGATCTGAATTTTCTGGCCGATTATAATTTTCCTTCTGGCCAAAGAACATTTCTTCCAGGAAAGGTTTGCAGGTAATGAATTCTCTCAATTTTTGTTTTTCTGAGAAAATTTTTTTAATCTCCTTTACTTTGAAGCACGATTTTCCTGGATATAGAATTTTAGGTTGGTGGTTTTTCCTTTCAACTCTAAATATTTCATTCTCCTCTCTTCCTGCTTGTGTGCTTTCTGATGAGAAGTGTGATATAATTTTTATCGTTGTCCCTCTATATTTAAGATGTCTCTCTCTATCCTCCAATTTCAAGATTTGCTTTGTCTTTGGTTTTCTGCAATTTGAATATGATATACCTAAGTGTGGTTTTATTTGTCCTGTGTTATGTGAGCTACTTGGATCTATAGTTTAGTGTCTGTCACTAATTTTGGAAAGTTCTTGGCCATTATTACGTTAAATATTTCTTCTGCTACATTCCCTCTTCTTCTTCTAGCATTTTCTAATTGTGTGTAATGTTATACCTTTTGGTGGTTTCCCACAGTTCTTGGATGTTTACTCTAGGAATCTAGGATAAAGTTTCAAAATTGTGCTTTGACCAATCCTCTTCCCTGGAGAGCAGGTTTTTGTTATGAAGAAGATGATAGATTTCACAATGATTACTCTTCTCTCTCTCCATGCCCAATCTTTGCCTTGGAATATGGTAGGGTTTCTGGAGGAGAAGCCTAAGAAAGAGTGAACCTATGACCCCTGCTCCTACAAACATAGTGAGTGCAGCTCCCAGGAGCCTTAACCTCTCATGCTATTCTACATTCAGCCTCCAGCAATTTGTCCAAATTACCATTTAAGTGTTTCTACCTGAGGTTTCTGCTTCAGGTAAACAGACTGTGTTTGTGTCTCTATAGATGTGCCTGCCTCTACGGATGTTGGGGTGGCAATTTCCCTAATGACCTCAGTTCTCTGATGTGTGCAAGAAAAGTCATTGGGCCCTGACTGGTTTGGCTCAGTGGATGGAGCGTCAGCCTGCGGACTCAAGGGTCCCAGGTTTGGTTCTGGTCAAGGGCATGTACCTTGGTTGCGGGCACATACTCGTGGAGAGTGTGAAGGAGGCAGCTGATTGATGTTTTTGACTCTCTATCCATCTCCCTTCTTCTCTGTAAAAAAAAAAATCAATAAAAAATATATATATTTTAAAGTCATTGGTTTTTAGCCTGTCTAGTCCCCCCCCCCCCCCGCCAATGTAAGATTGGAGTGATAACTTTCAAGGTCTCTACATGCTGAATCTGAAAGTTCCCCCTTACTTTGTTATTGATTGAAATACTACTTCAAGGCTGTCAGACACAAGGGGCCAAGCCTTACTAATCTATTTCTGTATTTCATGGAGGCAATGTGGACTAGTTATTTTTTTTAAATGATGCTTTAGAAACCAGACCTGTTTGAATCTTGATTCCACTGCTTATTAGTTAAGGTATAGGATGTCAGTTATTTTATCTGTGAAAAGCAGTACTGTTGACTAGAACTTTCTCTGATGATAAAAATGTTCTATGTCTCTTCTGCCCATGACAGGCACATGTGGCCATTGAGCACTTGAAAAGTGGCTAGTGCAACCCTAACCGGTTCGGCTCAGTGGATAGAGCATCGGTCTGCGGACTGAAGGGTCCCAGGTTCGATTCTAGTCAAGGGCACATACCTTGGTTGTGGGTACATCCCCTGTGGGAGGTGTGCAGGAGGCAGCTGATCGATGCTTCTCTCTCATTGATGTTTCTATCTTTTTCCCTTCCTCTCTTTAAAAAAATCAATAGAAGTATTTTTTTAAAGTGAATAGTGCAACTGAAGAAATGAAGTTATTTTAATTAAATTTAAATCAAATAGCTGCATATGGCTAGTGGCTTCTGAATTGGATAGTGCACCTCTGAGGCTATCGCAGTGTAGACAGTGGATGAACAAATATGCTATTTTTATTCTCCTTGGGTCATTCAAAATAAAAATATAGACTGATGTAATATTGCGTCATCTGGGAGTATGAGGCCATGGCAGCAAAACTTCTGGTTAGTAGACAGTAGTCCCTGACTCTAAAAGCATTTTTTTTTTTTTTAACAAAAGAAGATCGTGATGTGAAATATGTCAACTAAGGTATTTATTCTTCCCAGGGAATCCTTGCCCCAGACAAACATGTGTGCATTGAGTGCAGACACTGAGATTTGTGTGTTTTTAGCCATGTTACACTTGATATAATCTGCTCACACGTTATCTCCTAACCCTATGATGATGATAATGTTGATTCCAATATATGGGCGAGGAAATGAAGACCCCAGAGAGGTTAAGTGACTTGATCAAGGACACATTAAGGGTTCACAACCTCAGACACAGAAATTGGGGTCCCTGACACAACCCCTATTCCACCATGCCAAAAACAGTACTTACTGAACTTCACTGCAGTTCCACTTCACCTCTAACAGCACTGACATCAGACAGGTTGAAACTGAGCATTAGCTTCCAGAGCCCTCATGGTGGACACCATGCCTCTGGCAACCACAGAGCTGGGTCCTTGTCTCAGAAATACAACATGTACCTCCTGTTGTACCTGCTGTGTCTTCTGGTTTGATGTAAAAGAGGTTTCTGTAAAGGCAAGTGGCAGGTGACCGTGTGTGGGAAGTCTTTGGAAGAAAGGAAGCTTTGGCAATCACCCGGGGAAGGTAGCAACAACAGCCACAGTGTGTGTGTGTGTGTGTGTGTGTGTGTGTGTGTGTGTGAGAGAGAGAGAGAGAGAGAGAGAGAGAGAGAGAGAGAGAGAGAGAGAGAGAGTCCGGGGTGTTTATCTGAGACAGGCAGCGGAGCAGGTGCTCTGTCCAATGTGCTTGCCTTAAACTATAAAAGTAAAAGGTTCAGACTTATGCAGTACCCTTTGCAAACACCTATTACAGCATCATTCAGAATTAATTGCTGCACAAGTAACTTTTGTACCCTCCTTGCATCTCTTGGTCAGGAAGAGAGAGAGAGAGAGAGAGAGAGAGAGAGAGAGAGAGAGAGAGAGAGAGAGAGAGAGAGAGAGACTGACTCTGCCTTTTTGGAATTAGTCCTGGCAGCCAGTTACTAGGATGCTTTATAGCAGTGGCTCTCAAAGTGTGGTCCAGCAGGAACAGCATCACCATGGGAACCTGCTAGAAATGGCAGCTCTCAGTCCCCACCCCATATCTACGGATCAGAAGCTCCTCCAGTGAGACCCCAAGTCTATGATAGGACAAGTCCTCCAGGAGATGCCTGCTCAAGTTGGAGGAGCACTGCTTTAGAGTATGGAGGCAATTAAATGGCACCGAGCAATTAATTAATAAGGATACACAAAGGTTCCTCAGGACCACAAAGCCACTGCTTTAGCCAGGTGATCCTCACACCAGCACCAGCAGCCACAGCCCTGGGAGCTTGTTGGAAGTGCAGGACCTCAGCCCTGGCCGGTTTGGCTCAGTGGATAGAGCATTGGCCTGCGGACTGAAGGGTCTCAGGTTTGATTCCAGCCAAGGGCACATGCCTGGACTTCAGGCTCGATCCCCATTGTGGAGCATGCAGGAGGCAGCCGATCAATGATTTTCTCTCATTATTGATGTTTTTATCTCTCTTTCCCTCTCCCTTCCTTTCTGAAATCAATAAAAATATATTTTTTAAAAAGTGCAGGACCTCAGGCCTACTATCCCAGACCCTACTGAATCATAATTTGCATGCTTATCAAATTCCCAGGGAATTTGAAAACACATTCAAATTTGAGAACTTATCCTCACTTACACTGAAGTTTGTTTTGTTTGAAGAATGTAGGAATAGAGAATCAGGTAGGCAAAAAGATTTTCTTTGGTGGATTTGACATGGATCCTAGATAATTATAGATTTCTTTGAAACTTTAGGAAAGGAGGTGGGGGAATACAATATTCTAAATTATTAAAACCCCAATTAAGCAGAAACTTACACTTGACATTTTCACTGTGCCTGTCCCTCCTGGTCTCTGGCAACTCTGACCACTCTCTCCCCTTTCAAGTGCTTGCAGATCTCCATTGAGTGGCCAGATTATTATATCTCTGAACGCATAATAATATGGCCACTCAGTGTATATCCTATATGATAAAAGGCTAATATGCAAATTGTCCCCTTGACCAGGAGTTCGACCAGCAGGCAGGCTGGCCAACCGCCCATATCCCCTCCCTCTGGACAGGCTGACCAGACTCCACCCATGCATGAATTCATGCACCGGGCCTCTAATATACATGTATATACATTGAGTGGCCAGATTCTTATGCATTCAGAGATTATAATAATCTGGCCACCCAGTGTATTTATGTTGGCAAAATTTCCCAGGGAAACACTGTCATCATGTAAATTCATCGAGAGAGGCAAGTTATCAACTCTCTCACCTAAATTGCTAGAGAATCCCTTTTTGGCATGCCCTATTGTGAGGAGTGATGAAGATAATATGAGAATAGGAGCCCACAGTCTCCTGGAACTTTTTATTCCAAAGACACTTTCCTGGACAGGAAACGAAGGCTTCCTATGTGTGCAAAGCACTGTCAAGCATGAAGATGAATTATGAGGTTCTGAGCCCCGAGAAAGCACTTGATGAGCTGGAATGCAGTGCACCCATCCCACTGACAGCTCTGCCTAAAAACTTAGGAGCTGCATGCACAGCAGTAGGACGAATCCAATCGTCTATAATGACTCAGATGGCGTCATTAAAGACCAACAAATTGCCAATCTAAGCATTGAGAATGCAGATTGAGCACCCATTATTGCCTGTTGGATCAAAGAAAAAAATGCCTCCGCATGTCTTTACCCAACAGGCAATAATGGTTCTGAAAAAGCTGGCAAATATGAGGAAGTAATAGTCATTTTCAAAGCAATACTGATAACACATCTTACAAAACACTAAGGAATAGGCTTACACAGTGCCTCCACATACCGTATCTCATTGCATCCTTACCATGAGTGGGAGCGGGGGAAGCTATTGCATCCAGTGAAGATGAGGAACCTGCTTCTCTGGGATTAGGAAACTTACCCCAAATCACTATAAGAACTTGGACTTGAACTTGGCTTTCCTTACTCCAAACCCAGTGTTCTGTTCACAACAGCCGAATCTGAGCCTTGCTACTCATAGTGGACTCCACTGGACCAGCAGCGTAAGTATTGCCTGAGAACTTGTTAGACATTCAGAATTACGGTCCCACCCTAGGCTGAATCAGAATCTGTATTTTCCCTACATGCCCAGGTGATGTGTGGGTACCTTCAAGAGCCTAAGAGCCATCAAGCTTACTCAATATGACCGCCAGATACCAAAACAAGAACAAAAACAAATGACAACAGTGAAAACATCACAAAATTAAGGGACTGACTATTGCGAAGATTTTTGAGAACTTATAATGATTTTTTAAAAATGTGCTTCATGTTTATATTTGAGTAGACTTGTGGCCCAATTTTTGAGACTTTAGTTCATGCAATTAAGGACACGTGTAGTAGAGAGCTGGCTTCCAGGGTGCTCCCTGGGAACTGCAGAGTGCTCCGCCCTCCCACATGGGAATGGGCCACTGGATACGGAGATCAAGTTTACACCTTTCCAAACTGTACTCGGACCAGAGAAGGTGGTCAGTTGTCGGGTTTCCTAAGAATGTCTCCTCATATAAAGTAAATGTCAGAAGATCCTGAGGCAGAATGGATGCTCATTGCTCACCATCAAGTTTGGAACCAAGATTTACCAAGAACCAAAAAATGAAGACAGATTTAAAGAAATGACATGGCTGTGCTACCAGACCAAATTATATTTGACCAAAATAAATTAATGGGGAAAAGAGAGAACATTTTCCATCCTCTAAGTCATCAACCAGCAACAATGTATTGAGGACCTACTGCACAGTCCACATTATGCTAGGTCCTAAGAGAGATTTGAAAATATGAGGCATTGTTCCTATGCCTGAAGCGCTTATGATCTTGCTGAAGAGAAACTAACGTGACAATACAGCAAATTATGTAATAGTGTATAGCTAAGCATTCAAGAATATGGCTATGACTGAAAGCCAGATGGCTTTAAAGGAGGGAAGGAGCCATTCCGGAAGGCCTCCTAAAGTAGGAGACAAGTAAGTCTGAAAGAGGGAGTGAATGCAGTTTGAGAGAACAATAAAAGAGGATCTTTGAAGTGGCCATCTTGATCTCTTGTTACCTTTCAGATGGAAAAACATCAAGACACATGATTTCACCCGTATGTGGGATATAAAACTGAAAGCAGCAAATGAACAAATAAGACAAACAAGCAAAGACGTATAGACACAGACAACAGTATGGTGGATGCCACAGGGAAAGGGAGGTGTGGGGAGAAAAGCATAAAAGGGATCAAATATGGTGATGGAAGGAGACTTGACTTTGTGTGGTGAACACACAATGCAATACACAGATGATGCATTATAGAATTGTACACTTGAAACCTATGTAATTTTAATAACCAATGTCACCCCAATAAATTAAATTTTTAAAAAATGTAGATGTGTGAAAATGGGGGCCTGTAGGCTTCTCTTGTATTCCTAATGGGAAGAGGAGCAGGGTACTTAAATGCAGGGGATGTTGGCATACAAAACCAGAAGGCCTGCTGGTGTCCAGGCCCTGTCTGGAATCATGTTTACCACCATCCAGTGACAAAAAGCAAAATGGCAGTTGCTTATCAAATTGAAGAATAAACCGAACAGCTATGCTGGATCATTCTTGCCTGTAAGCTTCATGGAGCTGGGGTCATGGCCATGTTGTTGAGCGAAGGGATGAACATCCCCTAGGAATGTGGACCCACAACTTCCAGATGTGTAACTCCAGGTGGGGGGTCAGACCCTTAGGGCAGATGTTCTCATGGTCCCAAACACATCCTCTCAGTTCACCCTCACCCCTGCATGTCAAAGCCACTTACTGCAACCCCCTGCAGCTCTTTTACAAAACAACAACACAAACAATTCTGATGATAGGGACACATATAGCATCTGAAATGGCCAGATGTTTATTTAATGCTCCCGGATCTAACGGAGGCTGGAGAGGTGGGGATTAAATACCCAGTTTCTTCATCTCAAGTTAGGGTTACTTGGTCACATGTTCTACAGTGCCTCCCAGAGTTCTTTAGGGAGACGGAGTCCTGGGTGCCCACAGTGGACGCTGCCTTGAGAATACTCCCTTGACTGGCTTCCTGCTACTCCCTTTTTTTTTTTATGTCCCCACTAGAGGCCCGGTGCACAACATTCGTGCACTGGGGATTGGGAGGGTCCCTCAGCCTGGCTTGCATCCTCTCACAGTCCAGGACCCCTTGGGGGATGTCCGCCTGCTGGCTTAGGCCCACTAGCCAGCAGGCGAACATCCTCTGAGGGGGCCTTAGCGCTGCTGCAGAGGTGGGAGAGGCTCCTACCACTGCTACTACAGTCATTAGCTGTGAGCCTGGCTTCTGGCTGAGCGGCACTCCCCCTGTGAGAGCACACTGACCATCAGGGGGCAGCTCCTGTGTTGAGTGTCTGCCCCCTGGTGGTCAGTGCACATCATAGCAACCAGTCATTCCACCGTTTGGTCGATTTGCATATTAGCCTTTTATTATATAGGATTTCCTTACTGGTGTTTTTGGACATTAACCCTCAAGGTAACTGCTTGTACCCCAATCCTCATCTCGATTACACATGGAACCCACAAATGAAACCTAAAGTAGAAGACCTACCAATGGGCCTCTTTCAAAATACCAGAAACAATATTCTCAAGAGGATTTCTTCGAGAGCGAGGAGATAAAAATAGCTTGCCCATCCCCTCATTGCCTCCTTTTGTTCAAAATCTGCATTCTGAAGTTGAAGGCACGACCCAGTATTCAGGGTTTCCCATATAAAATACCAAGTGGCGTTGATTTCTGTTTTTTTCTTTTTTTTCTTTAAAGGTTAGAGATTACTCACCTCCCCTGCTGGTCATTAAATCAGTCTGGCAGGATTCCTCGGAAGTTGTGTGGCCTTCCAGGCATGTGGCGGCAGCACAGGCAGTGCCTCAGACAGGCCTGCTCGCTGTGATGTGCTACGGAGCAGGTGACTTCAAAGGTCTAGCTCACGCATCACTCGAGGCTCACACTGAGCCCCAAAGTCAGCTACCAGATGGCACGTCCCACAAAGTCAAACCTGGTCAGATCCCCAGCGCATTGCCTCTCCTTAACTCCTGTGCCAAGAGCTGCCGCAACTTCTCAGGCAGGAGACAAACCATCTCTTTGAACTTACTTCTTCTCCTCTCAGTTACCCCAAGGAGTCGCCAGTTAAATGTGCAGCTGTTTTGGGAGGCTTGTAAGTCAGGCGAATCCTGAGAGGTTCCCTTTTTCTGTTAATTAAAAAAAAAATCATTCTGCTCTGTCTAATGTAGCATCCATGGAGATCCTATGAGTCATTGAAAAGGTGGGCTTCTTCTCACGCTCCAGCTTTATATTTAAATGTTCAGTTTTAATTAGCAGTTTACCCAAAGTCTGTCCCAAGTGCTCATCCATGCGGGGAAGTGAAAGATTGCTCTCCGAATCTAAATGATACGCGCCAGGTGGGCATCGGAGGATACTAGTCACACAACTGAAATGTACTCAGAAACCAGACAACCCTAGAAAAATATGATGCTTCGATTATCTAGATATGCCGCCTATGAAATCAAAGGAGAATGAAAAGCAATCCTGATCTCTTCTTAAATTTCCCCGAGTGCAAAAATGAAGCGCAAAACCACTATGCTGTACGCCTGAAAACACTAAGACCGTATTGAATGTCAGCCATCGTTGAAAAATTCAAAGACAATTGAAAAGGCAGCTGGCTGGTCCAGCAGATACACACATACTGCCCTGTCAGGTCGAGGCTTAATCTTTTCGAAAAGTATCTGCCACTCAGAAAACTCACCGAAAGGACTGGATGGCCCACGATGTCACAGCGCCTGTCACCAGACAAAGCACCCGGAGACGCTGAACGCAGATTGCTGCATTAGCCTCTGCGGACGTGACCTTTAAGGTGCCTTCCTAGCCCAGGGGTCTTTGATTCCTGGTCCCTTAGATGCAAGTTCTTCTTTGGACATTGTATGTTCAGAAACACAAAGCAGATGGACGAGGCAGAAAAGCACCAGCTCCTGCCTCCCGGGCAGGCCACCACTCACAGGGGGGTCTCACATGCTCTGGACAAGCCCGGCCCAGGGAGTGGCTGCTCCAGAGAGAGGGTCAGAACAGCCGGGAATGGGCACTCTGACAAGTCCTAAGGCCAGGGTCAGCTCGGCACCTTTGCCACTCAAGCAGTTCAGACTGCGTTCTGTTTCTAGGGTTCCTCTTCAGCGGGACTTAGACCATAGAGGGCAGAGCTACAAGATAACTGTACCATGGGGAAGGCCACACTGAAAAATCTGGTCTCTGCCCAACTGCCCCAAAGAGCATTTCCTGAGAGGTCATGGTATTTGCCCCCCAAGTTCTAGAACATTTTGGCAGTTTTTCATTTTATATAATCATTGCAGCTGCAAAAAAAAACCCCAAAATAAAAAAATAAAATAAAATAAAAACACCCAAAACAACCCCCCCCCAACTAATAAAACAGAAGAAACAAACAATAGAACAGAATCCATGATCTCCACCCACTAGATGCCAGTAGCAACCCACTGCCAGTTATGCCAATCACAAATGCCTCCAACCATTGCAAGTGTCCCCGGGGGGCACGGCCACCCCGGGTGAGCCACTGCCTTCGAGGTTAACAGTATTGACGTCTTGAAAATGTCCTAGTAGAAGAGGTTTGGAACACAGGACAGGAACTTCTTCAGGCAAAGGACTAAAGAGGAAACACTTTTTACTTTGAGAGCCACATGCCATCTTCACCTCCTATTTTGCTTTGTTTTTGTCTGGATATATATTTTTTATTTTTTAAAATATATTTTATTGATTTTTTACAGAGAGGAAGGGAGAGGTATATAGAGAGTTAGAAACATTGATCAGCTGCCTCCTGCACACCCCCACCGGGGATGTGCCCACAACCAAGGTACATGCCCTTGACCGGAATCGAACCTGGGGCCCTTTAGTCCACAGGCCGATGCTCTATTCACTGAGCCAAACCAGTTAGGGCTGTATATATATATATTTTTTAAATGTAAAAACTTCTAATCTTGAAAACAGGCTTGCGTATGCAGATGCTTAGACTAGAGGGAAAGAAATGTTGGCGGTCCCTTTAAGGATGGGACGTGCTGAGGCAGTGTGTGGAAAAGCTGGGATCCCCATCCAGCTACCAGGTCTCCGTGACCCTGAGCTAGCAATTATGCTGCCCTTCTTGGAAAACATAAAAAGTTTAAATAAAATAGAAACCCGGTATTTGAACAAGATGACATTCCCCAGTAAGTGGAAGTACGCCTGCATTTCAGTGATGTGTCCTTCCCTTGGTCGGGGGGGTGGGGGGGATGGAGGGGGAATCCTGCAAAGAACCTACCCAATTTCAAACCTGAAATTTACAGAGATTAACAAGGACAGAGAAATGGTTTCTTGGAAAAAGAGAAGCCTATCAATTGTCTGCAAAGTTGTAGAAATAAAAATGTCCTCTTGAAAATCGATTTTCAAGTGGTTTCTGGGGAATTTTCTTTACCTACCACATAAGGCTCTGAGTAAACCAGGGCTGGTGATTTTTTCAAAAAAAAAATATATTTCTTTATTGATTTCAGAGAGGAAGGGAGAAGGAGAGATAGAAACATCAACGATAAGAGAGAACCATGGATCGGCTGCCTCCTGCACACCTCCTACTGGGGATGGAGTCCACAACCCAGACATGTACCCCTGGCTGGAATCGAACCTCGGACCCTTCAGTCCTCAGGCTGATGCTCTATCCACTGAGCCAAGCCGGCCAGAGCAGGGCTGGCCCATTTGACAAGTATGTACTGAGGGTCCATGAGGTGCCAGGGACTGTGTGAGGCACTAGAGCTGAGTCTACCTGAACCTGGCCAATGAACAGCCTCAAACTTCCAATTCCCACGTTCCTCATCCAGAGATTTTTTTCAGTAAAAGATGCGATATTTCTGTCTTTGGATATTGCTTTCTGTTTTGCTTTGGGTACTCAGAATTTCTGTACAGGGTGGGGCCAACGTAGGTTTACAGTTGTTCATATGGAAAAGAATACAATAATTAATGCATAATAACACAAGGATAAATTCTGTTTCAAATACTTAACATTGGAAGCCTACTTTTGCCCATCACGCTGTGACTTTTCATTGACATCAGGAAGAATAGGTCAAGAGAATCTATAATAATAAAAGCGTAACATGCTAATTAGACCAGACTCGCTTCTGGATGACCTTCTGGGCGAAGCCAGGAAGTAGGAAGGAAGGCCTACTCTTGCACGAATTTCATGCACCGGGCCTCTGGTGTTCTTATAATCCACTAACCACTGTTAAGAACAAAGGTATGGGCTGAGTATGAGACTTTGGTCAAATATCCTTCATTTGTATAACAGAAATGTACATTTTAAGTCATTCAAGTAGTTTATCATATGGAAGGCAGTGCATTACAGTGAAAAGAGTCAAACACTCTGGGTCCCAGCCAGTCCTGGTTCTCTTTGTCTTTTTTCATGGACAAATCAGCTAATATTTAAAGAGTAGTATTCGCACTTGTAAAATGGAACCACAGCTCATTCCTGCCTACCCCGAGGCACTTACTGTATCTAAACATCCTAATGTTTACATTTTATAAAGTGTCATAAAGGCGAAAGCATCATTTCAAAGAGCGGACTGAACTGGTTCCTCGCTCTCCACAGATGATTCTGGAATAAACCAAGTATCATCTTGATCACAGCCCAGATCAATTATCAACAAGACCTTCTTGTACTTCATTTTAGATGATTAAGAAATAAAAAACAGAACATCTCTATTTAAGCTCCTGAGACACTACCCAGAAATTTGCTCTGAGAGAAACATTGTGTATTTTCTGTTAAAATATGATAATGAGCTAAATTTAATCTTCTGGTAAAATGGAGACTTTTGAAGATCAACATTTATTTAAAGAGGTTCAGAACTTAATGGCTGATCCCTTACCAGCATCACAAGGCTCTACCCAACTTTCATCCAAAATGACATCTTTGCCACACTGCCTGGAGAGGAAACCACTGGGGGAGTCCCGTCCCCCCTCATAGTTTGGGGCCCAGTTCTATGCTGTACGGTCAGAGGATGGCAAGCATATCCCTTGCCCAAATTTGAGAAAGCCCCTCCCAATCAGATCAGCTGCTTTTCAAATGTGGATTTTTTTTTTCTGTGATACTCGCAATTATATTTTTAAAAAATCAACCTGGGTTTTTATTTTTTGTCATCATCCTAGTCTAGTCCAGTTTAGATCAGAAAGTAGCTGGACTAGCCCTAACCGGTTTGGCTCAGTGGATAGAGCTTCAGCCTGTGGACTGAAGGGTCCCAGGTTCGATTCCGGTCAAGGGCATGTACCTTGGTTACAGGCTCATTCCCAGTAGGGGGTGTGCAGGAGGCAGCTAATCAATGTTTCTCTCTCATTGATATTTCTAACTCTCTGTCCCTCTCCCTTCCTCTCTGTAAAAAGTCAATAAAATGTTATAAAGTAGCTGGACTAATATCCCAAGAAGGGTCTCCTTCATTGAATCAGCCTGAGGTGGGAATCTGATGGGAATCTGAGGTATGACCAAGAACGCTATGAGGAGTGAAGGACATGACCCGGAAGTTACTTCCTCTAGTTTCCTAGTGGGGCCTGAAAGGGCCTTGAGCCTACTTCCGCTTTGCGCACCTCACTTCTAACGCAGTGCAATCAACCAGGCAGGGGCTGGCTGGGGTTGTGTACAATGTTAACTGTCAGTGCTGTCCCTGATGCCAGCAACTGAGTATCAGCATGACACTAGTAGGGGCAGACACAGTGATCCCACTCCTGACACCTTTTGGAAAGGACACGTCTCCATCATGCCTCTAATAGAAAGAAAGAAAGAAAAAATAAGTGCTCATTCTCGCACTTTACATTACCATGACTACTGAAGGTCCCTTTTTCGGTCCTCCGTCTCCATACCTACCGAGTATAGGAGTTGGATGTAGAAAGAAAAACACGGATACATAAAATCAAAGGCAATCCCCCTCAGTGTCCTAAGTCTGTGTTTTTATAAGCTGTTGGAATTTATTGGACCAGAGAGCCAACGGCTGGAAATCAGTTCTGAGCGCTGTGCCACTGAGTTTTGATTTTTCCCAGACTCCTAGCACATGAAAAAGCACCCAGCAATTCACTGGCAAGACTGTTGTCCTTTCAAGCTGCCCTTTAGACATGGAGGCAAAGCCAGCCTCCCCCTCTCTCCAACTTTCTCTTAGAATACCATTTTCTGTCTTGAACAGATCAAAGTCAAAACGGAGACAAACAGGCCAGTTTAGCAGAGATCTGATGTGCCTTTTGATGTCTCATTAACCTTGAGAGTGAATGTAATTGGTGATTGCCCATCACACAGGCTTGGGGGTTTGTTGGGGGGGGGAGGGGCAGCCAGTGGAAACATCACCTTGGGGGGGCGGGATACAAAGAGAAACATCATTTAGTAGATCCTCTGGCAAAACATGGGGCAGCTTTCCAACTGTCAGGATTGGCTAAAGGATAGTTTCCTTCAGCCTGTGATGAAACTACTACGTGTTTTCATGAGAAAGCGTTTGGAGCTGTCTCTGTCTGCGTGCCCAAATACTCTCAGTGAGGTATTGGGGTGTGTGTGTGTGTGTGGGGGGACTTTGATGTTGGAAATATAATCGTGAGAAAAGCAAACATTTTGGGATTCATGGTACTAAGGCTCTGTGATGAGTATGTGTAACGTATGTGCCATGGATGTGGGAATGCCCTAATTCCATGGAGTCCCTAGTTAGATTCCCATCATTACTAATCACTGATGGATAATGTGTCAACAGACAGAGGGAGGGAAATTAGCAGGTCTCTGGGGATAAGGGGTTACCCTTGGGGGAAAAGAGAAGGACAGAGTCCCCCAGGTTCACTGGCTGACTCCTCTTGGGCTAAGAGGACTAGCAATCTAAAGGGCTTCTGATCCCAGCTCCAGACCAGAGACCCACACAAAAGCGCCCCCCCCCCCCAATCTCTTTGCCCAGGGCTCCACCTGGGACTGGCTCGCTCTGCCCTCCCCAGGGAAGCACCATATGTCAACATGCCCCATAATGCCCACCAGGGACTTGCATGGACTCGTCTCCCCTATTTTTGCTTTTCTCCCCCAAAGTCTCCCCCTTCTCCACCTTTCGCCCCCACTCCTCTGCTTAGGAACTTCCAGAAAGTTATCACCACGAACCTCACTTTTCACACCAGATTCCCACTGCAGGCTGATGACTGTGCCTGTGTCTGTGAGAGCCACCCTCTGACGGGCTGCTGGCCTCCCTGTGCTCCTGGCAGGGCCACGCAGCCTGGCGCTCGTCCTCACCCTCTGGCTCTGCCCCTCCCCCTCGCGCCCCAATGCGCCCCAAGAAAAGCGGATCCGCGGAATCCCCTCTTTTCCCCAGGAAGTTTCTGCATTTCGGAGGAGGAGAGGAGCGGAAAGATGAGATACCTGTGAATTACAAACATCATGTCCTACCCCAGCAGACAGAGATGGCTACCTCGCTCCCGCTCCCGCTCCCGGGGAGAGGGCAGCAGGGCGACCCCTGTCCTCCTCAGGGACCGCACTTCTTTCTGGGTGGGTGGGAGGGAGGAAGGCGTTTTCCTCACCATCCCGCCTTGCATTCCCTCGCTCCTCACTGCCCCTCCACACAGCCCTTCCCCAAAGGCTCCCGGGGCCAGGAGGGAGAGAAAAGAAGAAAGGGAGGGGGTGTCTCGGAATCCCCTCGTGCATCGTATTTAGTTTCCAACTAGCAGGACTTTTGAGTACGTATCGTCTTGCTCTGCTCCTTCCCGGCCCAGTGACCCCAAAGCCGCCCAACCCCCAGACCTCTGCAACCAAAACAAGCGCACTGACCGCGGCACCCCGGCCGCCGCCACCCCAACTGTTGCAGCGGCTGTCTGGGTGGCGACGGCGGCCGGGGCTGAGCCGGGTCTGGACCCGCACACTCCCGCCCGGGATGCTGGGGGGCTCCCCAGGCGGCCTCGAGGTGCAGGGGAGCCCCTGCGGCAGCCGCCCAGGCTAGGAGAAGCGGCGCTGTGCCCCCTGGACCCCGCGCCCGGCCAGCCCCAGCCGCCGGCCCGCGGAGGCTGCCCGCGCCCGCCCCCCTCTCACCTTTAGGATCAGGTCGGTGTGATGTTGGTCCAGCATGTTGGCTTTCTGGAAGGAGGTGACGATGACCCGGCCGTAGCGGCCCGGGGTCTGCAGGTCGGAGTAGAGCCGGTGCTTGGAGCGATTGACCGGGAAGAGGCTGTTCACCAGGTTGCGCTCGATCTTGGCCAGGCTGTGCTGGGGCGCCAGCAGGTGCTCCACGCTCTCCTCCACCTGGTAGCGGCTGAAGCTGGCGCCGAGCAGGATGGAGATGAGCACGGGCGCCGAGGCGAAGAAGACGGGGTGACTGGCAATGAAGTGGCCGAGCCGGGAGAAACACGTCCTCAAGCCCCTGTGCAGGACCTGCCGCAGCATCCTAGAGCAGAGCGGGCGCGGGAGGAGGGCGAGGCGCGGGCTCGGCGCGGGCTCGGGCGGCGGCGGCGGCGGCGGCGGCGGTGGCGCCCGCGGTGGTGGCGGCGGCGGCGGCGGCGGCGGCGAAGGCGAAGGCGACACCCGGAGCTCTCCCGGAGCCGCGGCGCCACCATCGGGGGGGAGTCCCGCGCCGCGCCCCGGGGGGGTCCCCTCGGGCCGGAGACACGCCCTCCGGCCCTCGGCGCCGCCTGCCCGGGGAGCCCCCCAGCCTGGCGGCCTCCGCGCGGCCCCCACCCCGCCCTCCCCCGGACGCCCGCCCCGCCCGCCGCCGCCTCCCCGCCCGAGGGGCTCCGCGCGGCCGGGCCGGTGCCCGGCTCAGCGCGGGAGGGGCCCGGGGCAGCCCCCGCGGCGCGTCATGACCCCACTCACCCGACCCGAAGGCCAACGACGGGGTGGCGCGGGGAGCGGCGGCGCTATCCCGGAGCACTCGGCGCGCCAGCCTAGGAACACGAGGACTGAGGATGCCAGGCTACACCCAGTCCCTGCCCGCCCCGCGCCCCTCCCCCGGCCCGCCGCTCACGCCTCCTCCTCCCCGTTATCCTCAGGGGAGACCCGGGGATGGAGACAGAAAGGGCCCCGATTTCCCAAACAAAAAGTAAAGAGTTCTCCCGGGGGCATGGGGCGGACCCCCTCCGCGCCCAGCTCCCCCGGAGGGAGGCGGAGAGGAGGCGGCTGAGCCTGCGTGCGCCCCGCTCTCTCTCCCGAGCTCAGGTGGCGGCGCGCACTGGCGGGTGCGGGGAGGGGGGCGGGGAGCGGAGACGCTCGAACGTGGGGATCACGCCTCCCTCCAAGTAAGAGCCATTTAAAAGATCCCGACGCTGCAGTTTCCGCGGGACCGCGGGGTGCGTCCCCCCGAAAGGCGCCTGTTGGAGGCTCTTTATACAAACCCTCCTTGAGGATCGCTCCAAAGGGATCGGGGTCGGGCAGGTCCGCTGCGCGCCCCTCCACCTCCCCGCCCCGTCCCCCCAGTAATAAAAGTGTTGGTGCTGATGGTCAGTCCCTGGAGCCGCGGGTCATCAGGGCTCTGGTGCTTTCAGACTCCGGGCTCTCCGCCCTGCCTCCTCCTCCTCCTCCTCCTCCTCCTCCTCCTCCTCCTCCTCCGCCTCCGCGCCGTCCTCCCCCTCCCCCCTCTGTCGTCACAGGCGGGTCTGGGGGACCTGGCGAGGCGGGGCCGGAGCGGGCGCCCGTGCGGGTGTGAATGTTGGAGAACAGCTGGTCTGGGAGTCCGTGGCGTGACTCCCCTTCTCTTCTCCGCCCCCCTGTCTCCTCCTCACGATGCGCGAACGTGGGGAGTGGGGGTCCCCTTAGCTCAGACCGGGAGAGATAGCGGTCTCGGTCTTGGAGCGCGCCGAGCCGCAGGGGGCGCGGGGGAGCCCCAGGGCGCCGAGGGCTCCCCAAAGTTGGGCGTGTACGTGCGAGCACCGGCCTCGGGCTATCAGGGTTCCCCTCGAACCCCCCCTCCGGAGAATTCCCCGAGAAGGCGGGCCCCGGCTTGGGGCCGGGATAGAGCGACAGCGGCGGGAACGGCCGAGCTCAGGTACCATTTAGCGCCTTGCGCTTCGCGCTCCCAGCCCCGGGTGCAGCCACTGCAGCGCAGACCCAGCCGGATCCTGGTGTCTGGGCCCCAGAGTCGCTCATTCCGGCCGTGGGGGTGGGGATCGGGGCGTGGCGAGGGGGGTCCCCAGGCTTTCCTCTCCTAGCCCTCAGCCTCCGCATCCCAAGCCTCTCTAGCTCCTGCGTGGCCTCTCCATAGGAAGGGGTCAAGCCGCACACAGAGGCGCGATGCCTGGGCTGTGGCCCGCGCTCCTGATCGTGGACATGCATATTAACCAAAGCCCAGGGAAGAGGGCCCGGGGCGAGGAGGAGGAAGAGGAAGAGAGGGGATGGGGCGAGGGAGAGGGAAATGGGTGGGAGAACGCGACTTGGGGACGCGTTACTTCCCCATGCCAGGCGGCCCTGCACTTCTCAAACTGAACTTGGGAACTTGCACGTTGGAAACAGGAAGTCGTGGGCTGGGAAACCCTCCTTTTTTGGTGTCTCGCCTTCCTTCCATCAGACTAGACACTCCTTCCCATATTCCCTTGGCGACACCTCCAACTGCTGCGCCGCCCAGCCCTGGGGTGCAGCCGCTCTGCTCAGCCTGTGTGCGCTCCATCACTTTCTCTGCTTAGCCTCACTCTTCCCCGCACTGCTTGCACTGCTCGCTGCTTCCAAAGGCTCCTCTCAGGCGCCTAAGTTCACCGGCAACAGCAGCCAGCACCTCTCCCCCCACCCCCCATGCCACTCCGTCCTGCCTTCCCCTGGAGGTACATATTGGGGGGGGGCTAGAAACCCCCCTGTTAGCGCTCCACTCGTGCCCCTCCCCCAGCATCTTCATTTCTGCCTGCGGTCACGCCGCTCTGCAGCGCTTTGCTGATTCACGGTGATCTCGAAGGGAAAAGCCTCATTGACTTGTGCCCCTGCGAGCTGCCAGGGGAGCGGAGTGGCTGCCTGGGCACACGCTTTGGGAAACCACCCACCACCACGCAGCCACGGTGCTAAATGACAGGGTGGGTGCCCTTAGACCAAAGGCAGCGGTGGCGGCGGCGGGGTTGGGGGGGAGGAAGTTGGGGGGGGGGGTGCGCCGCTACAGCCGGGAATACGGAGAGCTACTTCTTTAGGGCTGAGCTGGGGCGGGGGGGGGGGCGCGCAGCTGGCGAGGGGGGGCACTCCTCAAGTCCGTCTCTGATAGGGAAGGAAACAGAGATGTTTCCTGTACTCTGATGCTAGCTCAGGGGCAGAGGTGAGAAGGGAAACCAGCCCACAGGTCTCTCTGGCGAAGCTCATTGTATTCCAAAGCCTTTGTCCCTCCCAATGGTTCCCTCCTAACCTCTAGCCCATCCCTTGCGGAGCCCGGTTGAGTCTTGGAGCGGGAGAAACCCAGCTGGGCTGGCCCGGTGGGACTGTTGTCCTCCCACAGGGAAAAAGGGTCTCTCCTTTGGGGCTGAGGCATTTGATCCTAGTTCCCCCAACTCTTCCTAATTGTCCTTCCTTATATCTGGGGAAACTTCCACCCTGCCTGCCAACAGCCTGCCAGCTGATCTTTCTGCCACTTTTTTTTTTTTTTATTGCGCACCATCTCATTAGCATTGTCAAAATTGAGTTGGAACAAGAGAGAGAAGAAAGGGCTTTGTCTCCTCTTTTGGTCAGTCAGGGGAGCACTGCCACCACCAAAAGACTTGAGTTTGCATTTGGGACAGTGACCTTGGGACCAGAGTTTCCATGAGGATGTTAGTAAATTATTCCTTTTCTGATTACACATGAATACATACTGATTGTAGGGAAATTAAAAATAACAAGAAAAAGAAGGGAACAAAAAGACCTCTGTATCTCTGTATTCCCAACACCTTGGAAAGGTAACGTCTGTTGATGAGTTGTTGTGCGCACAGACGACACGATATGAAGGTTAAGGCTGTTGGTTCCATAACCGTTAAGTTGAATCCTTACTCCACCACTTGCTGTGATGCATTGGGTAAGGGCTTGACCTCTTTATGCCACACTTAGGGGAAATGGCAATAATACTAGTACCCACCCCATAGAGTTATAGTGAGGATTACATAGGCTAAAAGATAGAAGGCACTGCCCGGCTGGTGTGGCTTGATGGTTGAGCCACCTATGAACCAGGAGGTCATGGTTAGATTTCTGGTCAGGGAACATGCTGGGGTTTCTGGTTTGACCCCCCATAGGGGGCGTCCAGGAGGCAGCCGATCAATGATTCTCATCATTGATGTTTCTATTTCTCTCTCTCCTTCTCCCTTCCTCTCTGAACTCAATAGAAAAATATTTTTTTTTAAAAAGATATAAGGCCCTAAAAATATGGCATAGAATATCACAAACACATAGTAGATGATATATGTTATAATTCTATTCTTCTCTGAATATGTGTGTGTGTGAAAAATAAAATCAACCCCTGCCATCCAACATTGGCCTGGTGTTGTCAGCTGGACTTGGTGTTAAGAGCTGACATGGGACTCACATCTAAACTTTCAACAAAACCCATTCCCCACAACACTGATACCAGATAAGGTCATCCTATAACTGTGATGGATCCAGACAAAATTAAAACCACTTCATAATCATGTCTGAACACAGACAAACATGGACCTTCTCCAAATTACAGAAATGACCAAACATGTCACTATCCTGGCTAAGAAGAGAGACTATTCTATTTTTTTTTTTTTTTAACAAACTATAGCTTTAGACTCGATCTAGTCTTTTCTCCTTTTAGGTAAAGATTTACTAAGGCACCCAACCATAAAACTACCCCGGCATCCTGACAGCTGCCAATCAGACCAAGCCCTGCTGCCTTAAACCTTCCTTAAAATCACCTAGCCCGAGCCCAAATCCTGCAAGTCCTTTCTAATACCTCCTTGAGACACCCCTCAGTTCTCTGCGGTGCATGTTTCCCCTCACTGCAATGAAAAAATAAACCCAGCTTGTTCAGCTACTGGTGTGTTCCTGGCACTCTTTTGGCAGAAGGGCTTTGCCAATATATATAAAATGTTCCTACACATTTCCCCCTAAAATTGAAGGTCATTATAAGCATTCTTTTTGGCAACCATGCACCCCTCCCCCCATTAAATAGATCATGAGCATTTTCTCATGTCAGTTAACACTGCTTTTAATCATCTGAATAGCTGCATAGAATTCCACCATATGGCTGAACTTCATTTACTTAGTTTATACCATATTGTAGGACATGTAGTGTTTTAATTTTACTAATATATATAACACTGAGTTGAACATCCTGTACATGAATATTTACCTGCATCTCTGTTTTCTTAGGGTCAAGTATCCAGCACTATCTTTTAAATAGACTGCTCCTCAATAATGCCTTTCTAATTACTGTTAAATGATAAGGTACAAACTCATTCCTTCACAGGGATTAAACTATATATATAAAAGGCTGAGCAATCGGCCAATCGGCCTGTAGGTATGATGCGCACTGACCACCTTGGGGCAGACGCTCAATGCAGGAGCTGCCAAGTGACAGAAACTTTGCAGAGTGCCCTCTTGCACTCTGGGACCTCTTGGGGGATGTCAGACTGCCAGTTTCGGCCCGATCCCCGCAGGCCAGGCTGAGGGACCCTACCTGCCAGAGGGACCCCGCTCAGTCCACAGACACCATTCAAGCCCTGGCGCTGCCCCAGGGAGGGACCACAGGAGGTTGGCTCCACCGCATGCCCGCCCATCTTCCCCAGTCGCACTGGTCACCTTCTAATGAATTTCCTTTCAGTGTGCACAAATCCGTGCACCGAGCCACTAGTATGTTGATAAAAATAAATGATGTATTCCCACTGAGGGGTGTCACCTGTTACATCTGGAATCATTCTCTTGGCTCAGTCTTGCTCAGAAGTGCAAAAGAGATTGATTATGGTGTGGAGAGAGTGAGGACTCAAAAGAAAAGCTTATTTGGTTTGATAAAGTTAGAAACAAGGGTCTGCTTTTATCTAGCAAGTTTGTCAAGCATTAGCTTTCAATAATCCCACCACCATTTTCTGCCCGAGGAACAAAAAATGTTTTCATGCCTGTGTCTTAAATCTAAAGAGGTCTGTGTCAATTATGAAATGACTAAGCATAGCAGGATCTTGGAAAGGATATTTGGGTGGCTGCAGTTGAGGGTGGAACTTAGTAGAGAGTACTTGTCATTACCTGATACTTTCCTGATCTTAATAACACTACAGTATTTTTAAAAGTGCTGAGTGTTTCTGCCATTCTAAAAGATCTAGGTAAGATCTCTGACAGAATAGAAATATACGCAGGGAAGGCCAAAGTATAACAAATATTATGCTTTTATGGGGGGAATCCCCCTGACAAACATCAGCATTACCTTGACTGCGGATGTTTCCATGAAATATCTTCTGGGACTCAGCCCTGTTTTGACCAAGAGGCTGTTTTATGCAGAGCAACACTACACTTCAGGAATTCTACCCAAAGGGGGGTTACTGAAGATAGTTAAAACTTGCCATTGAAGGGCTGCTTAAGATAAAGAGACACATTGTTATGTGTAGATAATTTCTACTCAAAAGTATGCTGATTGGACATCTAAGTCTTTCAGGATATTCTGCCAACTCAGTAGGCTCTCCATATCATCATGAATCTTTTAGAAGAATGATCCATCATGGCATAAGGAAAAGAGTAAAGCAAATCTTTTTTTTCTGAATAAACATAAGACTCAGGGCTAAGAGAGGTATATGTCATGCATGGATCCAGGGAGAAAGATTCTGGAGCACACTGTCTTGGTGTCTGTGCTTCTAATATAATCCAGAAGGTTGAGGTGGACAGGTCCAAATTTTTGTTTTTCATTTTTTTCTCCTAACAGAAAGCATGACTTTATCTTCTCACCACCTTTCAAAATACTTTCAATCTTCAAGGTTCTCTTAAAATCCTAGCTTACATATAGAATAAGCTTTCTCTGACTGCCACGCCAACATTGATTAATCTAACTCTCGTGAAACATTTTATTTGAATTTCAGTGAGCAAGTTCCTACTGTGGTAGACAACTATGAGAAATTGAGCAAAGGATTCCCTGCTCTCAAGGAATTTGTAGTCTAGTAGGGTTGAATAAATCTACTGAGAATTAAAATATAAGCCAAAGGAAATTCTAGAGGAGAGGTCACAACAATGTGTGACCTCAAAAAAGCTCAAAAAAGGCATAGATGATATCTGGGTTGTCTCTAGTCTTAGAATACCTTTAACTTAGAGGTATTGAACATCTTGCTGTTTTGAGCTTCTTTGTTATATAATGTTTTGTACATATTATCTAGAAACATCTATATCTATAAATATATGATATGTAAATATTATATATCAGTTTTTTGATAGCTGTTTGATTACTGGACCTGACTGGTTGAGGTCCTCTTCTCTCTTCACTTGGCATAGTCCTAAAGTTTTGAGCTTGGACAAAGAAGGTGATACTTCCTCATTCTAAGAATTACTGAGTATTGCACATTTCCTGATATTAAACTAAGTGTATGTGAGGTTTTTCATTAAGTTAAAATAGCTTTTCTTCCACAGCATCTAAATGAGGAGAGTTTAGGTAAATTATTCAGTTTCAGCACCAGGGACAGATCCATTTAAACCTAGTTACTCCTCCCCTTTGACCCCCATCACTTGGTTTTAGAGAAATTTTAGAGTTAAAGTGGTTATTTAAACTAATATAATCCAGGGGGTTAATCATCTTTACTTTATCAAGGGCAACTAAAATGGAAGGAAATTTAGATTAGTGGCTCACTAAATCCAATATGTTCATATTTAAAATTGTGCCCAATACTTTTATGCCCTTGTGATATGTTTGTGTGGGGAGGACATTTAAAGGTAAATGTTAAAACTGAATCTAAAATATAATGTCTTGAATTTTAGGAGTAATTTTGCCTAAGACTTACCAAAATGATGGGAAAGGGGGAAAATAATATTTTTAATGTGTTTTATGTGCTAAATTTAGCCGTAGGCCCTTTCACATATTTTGGTATATATACTTTGCAAAATCACTCTGTAGGCTATTATGCATTGTCAAACCCATTTTAAAGAGAGGAGACTGAGGATTAAGGAGATTAAATATCTTGTGTAGAAAGATTTTTGTAATGGAAGTATAAATAAACAGGCTTATCTGATATTGGAATCCATATATTTTTGCTTAATCCTTTCACATTTTTCACCCATTCCCCAACCCCCTCCACTTTGAAAGCTGTCAGTCTGTTCTTTGTATCTATGAGTCTGTTTCAATTTTGCTTGTTAGTTTATTTTGTTCAGTGGGTTCCACATATAAGTGAAATCATGTGGTACTTGTCTCTCTCTGACTGGTTTATTTCACTTAGTGTAATACTCTCAAGGTCCATCCATGCTGTTGCAAAAGGTGATATTTTCTTCTTTTTTATAGCCAAGTAGTAAGTAGACACAGACAACGTAATGGGATTACCAGAGATAAAGGGGGTTGTGGGAAGGTAGGAGAGGGTAAAGGGGAGATGAATGGTGAGGAAAGGAGATGTGACTAGGGGTGGTGGACACACAATAAAATATACAGTTGCTGTATTATAGAATTGTACCGGAAACTTACATAATTTTATTAACCAATGTCACCCCAATAAATTCATTAAAAATAAAAAAGAATCCATGGTTTTCTGTCAATCATTCTTCTTTTAAGCAGAAAATTACTTGTTTCCTCTTCTAGAATGCCTTGACTGGATATAATAATGTGTCAGAAACATCTTAGTCATTTAACATAATATGCCATGAATATTATAAACAATTTAATGCTGTTTCTGTATTTACTATTCATTTAATAGTGTAAGGTGCAATACTGTGGCCTATCCATTAATCAGTTTTTCAGTGTCTGGATTTATTTCTGATGTTATTATTCCTTAGAGGAGCTCTGTGGACCAACAAAAATATTGTTATGGAACCCAAAGTGTTTGCTGATCTAATCCAACCCACTCCTTTTGCAGATGGCAAAACTTATGCAGTCCTTGTCTGGATTCTACCATGAAAAAAAAATCCCTCAAAATGTTAAAATGGAAAACTGTCAAGTGGTTCCAAAATACAGAACAGAAAAAGCAACCAAATAGACTCTGACCTTATGCCTGTTGAAATTCTTCCATTTTTGTAGTAGTTCAACAGCAGTCATTACAGTGCAAAGGGAAAGATTCCTTAATTCTTTTCCTTTACTGTATAAAGGGAACAAAGACCACTATAATCACCAGATCCATTGTCTTATGTATGAACATAGGGGACATAAGAAAGCAGGGGGTTTCCTGATAAAACTTTTAGCTTCAGGGCAGTCTCTCTTTGATGTTTATATATCTAATCCCTTTAAAAATTGTACTCCAGAGCATAACCTAAGAACAAAGCACTTCATCCCTTCTGTTATTAGGACTGTGTACTTCTTGTTTTGACTTTTAAAAAATGACAGAGCTACAAGGCATTCTGTTCCCCATGGCTGCTCACTTCCTTCAAGTGAATGGCGTTGTGTTGGTGAATTAATTAATAGTAAAGTCTGATTTACATATTAACAAATATTAGACTTGTAGGAGAGTTACATCAGGAGGCAGCTCCTAGGATATGTTAAGTGAGGAAAGAAAAACATTTTAGAGCTTCCTTTTTCAGACAAAGCACAGGACTTGGCATTTCTGGGGCTGCTTTGCTTCCGCCTTCAGGCATCTTCTGAATGTTATAAAGAGGATTATTCTACATGCGGGAAAGTCTGCTCTACCATGGGTGGAAAGGTTGAGCCTCCGGTGACGGCCGTTACCTCCTGTAGCCTGCCAAGCAACAGAAACTGGTTTGGTTGCTGGCCAGGCCATTAGCAAACAAGGTCTTCCATCCAGCTCTGTCTCCTCCCTGCATTTCAGATTTCTGTTCACAAAACCAGAACAATAAAAATGATAATGATGATGATGATGATGATGATGATGATGATGATCATATTCCTCTGTTAAGGAGATTTTCAGGTGTGAAACATGATGACGAATGTAAAGTGTATTGAAACACCCACACACATTATTGGGCTTGATAGGTCCAAGGCACTTGCTAAGTGTGGAGCATGAAGGCATGTAAAGACCATGCCTTTCCAGTGTCCACAGTGCAGGGGAGCGAGGCCAACATGTGAAACAACAAATTGTGTAGTGTAGCAAGGACATACATGTCATGGGACCGATCAGTAGGTTCCCCTTACCTAGCCTGAAAGGCAGAGGTAGTGCTTGGAAAAGCTTTTTTTTAAAAAAAATATTTTTATTGATTTCACAGGGGAGGGGAAAGGGAGAGAGAGCCAGAAGCATCAATGATGAGAGAGAATCATCGATCATCTGCCTCCTGCACACCCTACACTGGGGACTGAGCCCGCAACCTGGGCATGTGCCCCTGACCAGAATCGAACCCAAGACCCTTCAGTTTGGGTTCAGGCCAATGCAGGCCAATGCTCCATCCACTGAGCCAAACCAGCCATGGCTGGAAAAGCTTTTAAGAGGATTTCTAGAGATGCTGTCTGGTGCTCCATCCTTCTCCTCTTGGCCCACTTGGCCCTCTAGGTAGTTACCACATATGCTGATGGCTTCCTGCCTATCTCTATGTGAGGTATTCTCTGCCCATGGAGCAGGCAGGAAGTGCCAGGGAGCTAACACCTCTAGGAGATACCTCTAGGAGGGACAGGAAAAATAAATACCCAAACTTCTTTGTGTCTCTGAGGAACAACTCAGAGATGTGCTTTGCACAGGCTCTGAGAGACTTCCCCACAGGGTGGTCCTCTGGTTGCCCACTGCAGACCCCCATTCATGAGCACACCCTTTGCTGGCTTTTCTCTCTTCTAGCTACCTTCTCTGCTCCCCCACTCTGTTTCCGGGACTCCCCTCCCAAATAAACCATTCACACCCACATATTTGTTTCAGGATCTGTCTTTTGGGGGAACCCAACCGAAAACAGGAGATGACATCCTAATGGAGTCTCAAAGGTTAGCAGTTAGTGAAGCTGAGTGAATTTAATGGTATGTAAATTATACCTCAGTAAGGCCATTTGGAAAAAAAAAAAGAAGAAGAATTAGTCAACCCTCCATGGAGGGAAAAAAATATTCCAGGCAGAGGGAATACCATTTGAAATTATAAGGATGAGATAGAGAATTTAGCTTGTTTGGGGAACCTCAAAGAGTTCTGATTGGATAGGCAGTAGTTTGGAAAAGCCCATTGGAGCTGAGTTAAAAGGGGACTTATAAGCCCAGATAAAGAGCTGACTATTTATTCTGAAGGTGATAGGGAGCCATTTCAGGACCTTAAACAGGGAAGTTTATGGCCAACTTTATGTTTTATAAAGTTACTTGGGTGGCCCTGGATAAAAATGGGCAAAGAGACCAGTTAGGAAGTCATGATAATAGGCCAAGAAGAGATTAGGGCCTGGAGCAATACATTGAGGCCAGTAGGCTAGAGAGAAAGGGAACGATTGATATGTTTTTACTAGTAGAAAAATAGGATTGGCAAGACTGAGATGATTGCAGAATGGAGCTGAGATACTGCATCATGGTTTCTGAAGACATACTATCACTTCAAAGAGCTATGCTAACCCATACTTAACCCTAGAAAATTTCAGTTTATTTTTACCAAATTCTATTGGAGAACAGAGCTGCCCTGGGTGAGGAAGAAGACAAGGTGGACTGTGTTAAGCTCTAAGTTACAACAAAGTCAGGTTGAACGTAATGGTTTTGGACATGATAGCTGGATAAGTGAGGTTAGTGGCCTGAATGAGTCCACAGAGTGGAGGTTAAAACCCTAGGTTAAGTCCATCATATGGTAATTTATGAGGATTACTAAATGTCCTTGCTCCCAAGGGAATTGAGTTATATATTTGGGCTAGTTGCTTATGTGAGAAAACTTCATTTGGAGGACAAGGTAAGGAGATAAATGAGGAGATGGGGGTGTGGAGAGGAAAATGAAATGTATGGCCTGCATGGGTGAGATTCCATGGAAACTTTCCTCTTTGATTCATCTTAATTCTCTTCATCTTTACAACGTACTAGAGGCCCGATGCATGAAATTCGTGCAAGGGTAGGCCTTCCTTCCCCCAGCTGCAAGCACTGGCTTCTCTCTGGCACCCAGGATCCGGGCTTCCCTAGCAGCCCTGGCTTTGTCTGGAAGGTTGCCCGGAAGGATGTCAGGTCTAATTAGCATATTATGCTTTTATGTTTAGAGATACCTGGGATTTTCCTTCTATTGACCCTCTAGAACCCACCCATCTCTGAGGGTGACCAAGGACCATACCCTCTATATGTCAGCCTCTATTCCCTGGTAGTAGCTTATACTTCTGTTAGGAAACACACACACACACACACACACACACACACACACACACACACACACACTTTAATTTACACCAGGGGTCCTCAAACTTTTTAAAGTGGGGGCCAGATCACGGTCCCTCAGAGAGCTGGAGGGCCGGACTATATGAACTACTAATTCCTACTGTAACACCTCGGCTGTGCTCACTGCCCAAAAAACCTGGCGGGCCGGATCAGACTCCTCTGCGGGCCGCATGTGGCCCGTGGGCCGTAGTTTGAAGACCCCTGATTTACACTATTTGAAATCACATTGAAGAAAATAGGCACAGACATTTCACAGTGTTACACACACATTCTTTCATTGACACCTGCATGGGGGCATTGTAAATATGAGAGCACTTTAATAAGCTATTTTTAGTCTTATGATGAATTATGCTGCTGTGAATATTAATGTACATGTTTTTGTATGGACATATGTTTTCATTTCTGTTGAGTGTATACCTAGCAGTGGAATAGCTGGGTCAGATAGTAACTCTATGCTTAACACTTGAGGACCTACTGAGTTGTTTCCAAAGAGCCTGAACCACTTTCCATTCTCAGCGGCAATGTGTTTTGCTTGTTTGTTTTAATCATTATATATGCTGGTTTTTCTCTACTTATTGTTAGATGTTAGTTTCACAAAACCTTTGCAGTCTCCTTCTTTATTTTAAATTTTCATTTCTTGGTGAAAGACTTTTTACATCTAAAAATATTACTTGAAAATCCCCATAGTATCCTAATAAGAATTATGATCATGTAACTTACATAGATGTGGGAAGCTCTTGTTGAGATATAGGAATTTCAGATTGATGTCCACATCTTGCTATGGAATCCCAAACTTGTGGAATCTCCAATTTGGGGTAATTCTTTTTTTAAAAGAAATATTTTATTGATTTTTTTACAGAGAGGAAGGGAGAGAGATAGAGAGTTGGAAACACCGATGAGAAACATCAATCAGCTGCCTCCTGCACACCCCCTACTGGGAATGTGTCTACAACCAAGGTACATGCCCTTGACCGGAATTGAACCTGGGACCCTTGAGCCCATAGGCCAATGCTCTATCCACTGAGCCACACCAGTTAGGGCTGGAGGAATTCTTTAAGCCATTGAACAGCAAAGATGGAATATAGGGACAGCTGTGACACTCTTTTTTGACTCAGAAGGGGAAAGAAAGTGGAGGTGTCCAAAAGGAGCTGAGAGTCTCAGAGTTGTGGGAAGTCCACAAAGACATTAGTGATTTATAGCTCTGCTAGGAGCCAAGGGCTTGTGCCTGAGGTCCAATAATGAGTCTGGCTTGGACCCACTGGGATAAAGCTTACCCAATTCACTTCTTCCCCTATCTCCGGATCAAATTACTCTCCCCAATTTACTCCTTCAGGTTCCACCCTACATTTATCCATCCAGTCCCCTTTACTCTGGCCCAGTGGCTGGTGAGGAAAAATAGGAAATGGGAAAAAGAGAAAAATGAGAACATGTGTTCATATCCCTTCCCCCACTTCTTGGCCTCCCTATTTATTCTTAGTTTGGGAGACATTCTGTGTAATTTGCCTCACCTGATGCGATAACACTTTGGTCTCTATAAAGCAGTAGCATCACCCAAGGCACAGCAATGAACTCCCCTGTAGAACAATAAAGATGAAATAAGGTGGTGACAAAATCCCACAGGAAGGGCTATTAACTAATGTTATTAAGTGATACTTTCTTAGTGAAAATTCCCTCCTCTGTAGTATTTCAATATTAACAGTCCTTGGGAGTGAAAAGAAAAGAAATGCCTTTTTATTTCTCTGGCTCGGTCTCCTGGTACTCATAAAGGAATGTAGGCTATGCTTTATGATGCCAAAGCCATCGGTCAATCGAGTCCATTTGATCATAGGACAACAATCAACTACCTCATTTGGCGTCATGGAGGCAAAACAGCTAATTGTTTGACTGAAATCTTCATATGCAAATCAGCTATTTTGACATCACCTGGGCACAATCCAAGTCAATATTTGGATAGTAATTAAAAATCATTAATTGGAACCATATTTGTTGATTATCTCATATATAGGAATTCTTCTCATTTAACAGATGGCTTTGCATCAGCCCCATGTTAGAAATGAGTAAACACAGATTTCTCTAACTGTGGAGAGTAAATACTGTACATAAGAAGGGACTAGATGGGGAAAGCAACTTGAAAGATGACTTTGAAAACTGCAGTGGTGGTAATTCTTTAGCGGTGGTGAATAATCTGCAGGAGATGGCACTTGGCAATTGGTACACTGGAGATGCAATTATTCATCCGGTGTAGTAGTATCCTAGGGCTGCCATCAGAGAGGACAACAAAGCTGGCCAGCTTACACAATAGACATTTTCTGTCTCTCAGTTCTGGGGGCTAGAAGTCTGAGATGAAGGTGTCCCATAGGACCGGTTCCTTCTGAGACCTAGGAGGGAGAATCTTCCCTCCTAGATTCTGTTGGTTTGCTGGCAACCTCTGGCATTCCTTAGTGTACACTCATCATGGTCACGTGGTGCACTTTGTGTGCGTGTGTGTCCTTGTTTTGAAGGACATCAATTATTTTAAAGTAGGGGTCCACTCTACTCCAGTATGATTTCATCTTAACTGGTTATATCTGCAATTGCCCTGTTTTCAAATACTGTCCTGGGGGTAAGGATTCAATATATGAATTCTGAGGGGATGCAATGCAGCCTAAAAAATCTGGTGCTAGATCACTAGATCTGTCATAGGAGGTATTATGTCCCCCCCCCCCAATTTTTGTATTTTGAACCAAACAAACACTGTTTCAAAGTCTTACTTTCTTTCTTTGAAAACATGTGCTCTAGTTGCCTAGCTTACCTGCTGCATCCCTTTCCTCAGTCAATACCTAACCCCATCCTCACCCTTAGGTGACTTTCTGTTTGTATGTGGGAGAATCACGTGGCTACCATTTCCCACCTGCAAGAAAGGGAATAGAGGTCATCCTTTGAAATATGCGAAACTCCCAAGTTAGAGCCATCATGACTGAGTGGTCAGCCCTTGCATGAGTGATGGACGGTGCTTTTGCAAAACCAGCTTTCTTGAGAGCATCACTCGCAATGTCATGATAGGCTTTTGGTGGGTGATGTCACAGGATAATGCTGGTGTATCCGTGTGAAACTGGTCTTAGAAAGCACCTTATTCTTACCTATGGGAAACCCTCTCATCTTGCTGTGCTTCATTTGAGAACTTGACCCGAAGTGGCTCCTTTTAATTGTTGATGACTTTTGTTGCAAAGCTTTTAGTAATAGAATAATAGAGGTTAAATCTGCATAATGCAGAGGATTGAGTCAAACACCTAGTCATTTGATGGGAAAAATCTCATTGGGCCAAGCTTTCATTTGGCACCTCGTGGCCAAATGTTATATATACTTATACATGCATATTTCAGGATTAGATGTTAGTCTATGTGCATATATAAACAAAATCATGTTCCTTAATTGTCAAGTGAAAATTATTGATGTACATCACAGTTGTCTCTCTATACATATCAATATCAGATTCTTGATTTATTCAGCAAATATTTATTAAGAACTGATATGTGCCAGCTCCCAAATGAGAACTAATATACATTGAGTGGTCAGATTATGATGATCTCTGAACACATAATAATCTGGCCACTCAGTGTGTATCCTATATAACAAAAGGTTAATATTCAAATTGTCCCCTTGACCAGGAGTTCAACCAGCAGGCAGGCTGGCTAACCGTCCATGTTTTCCCCTGGCCAGGCTGGCTGGACCCCACCCATGCACCAATTAATGCACTGGGCCTCTAATCTCTAATATATATTGAGTGGCCAGATTATTATGCATTCAGAGATCATAATAATCCTGCCACTCAGTGCATGTTGTAAGAGATCATCCCTAGCTCAAAAAAGTCATAGATTACTGGAGAATGTAGAGAAATGGACAGAAGCTGGCAACAGTATGGCGAGGATTTGAGTGGCGGAATGCATAGGACATTGCAAGAGTTCATACTGGATTATCTAACTCAGACTGAGAGGCTCAGGGATGCTTCCTGGAGGTGGAAGATACCGAAGCGCAATGCATAACAGTGCCATTAGTGGTCAGCAGATGAGTGGTGCTGGTGTAAGTGGCATTCAACAAAGGGGGTGGTCGCTTCCCTTCATGATTGGGTGATGAAGAGGAACTTCTTAGAAGAGTGAAGTCTGAGATAAACTGTTAAAGTTGATGTCAAAACTGCACCCATCTGGCCACTCTTCAACTGTGCATTGTGGGAACTCTCTGAAGGCAGTTGGGGTGCTGAGACAAGTGTGGGATCTAGTTTAGGTTGGAGCTAGATATCATTAACCAGGAGAAGATATGACATTGCATATGAACCCAGCTAGTAGTTATAGCTAAGGGTTGTCACCTGTGTTGGCAGTATTTGTGTAGGCTAGGGCAGTGGTCGGCAAACTCATTAGTCAACAGAGCCAAATATCAACAGTACAACGATTGACATTTCTTTTGAGAGCCAAATTTTTTAAACTTCTTCTAACACCACTACTTCAAAATAGACTCACCCAGGCCAAGGTATTCTGTGGAAGAGCCACACTCAAGGGGCCAAAGAGCCGAATGTGGCTCGAGAGCCGAAGTTTGCCGACCATGGGGCTGGGGGGGGGGGTAACAAGGGAGGGCCTCACATCATTTGAGTTTGGGAATGAAGCAGTGTGTTTCCTTTGAGTTGATGGACAGATATTGGAAGGAGGAGGCTCTTCTGATGTATGAGGTAGGAATGCTTTTGTCTGCCAGTTAGAAAGACCCAACTAAGAGCCGCTTTAACAAAAAGGATTGTTTTTTCCTGTGGAATGCACAATCTGGAGCTAGACACTGGGATATTGGTTCAGGGGCTCAAGAAAGCCAGAGATGGCACCTACACCATTCTCCTGGCCTTCCCTTAATGTTTGTTGCCTTATGATCGAAATATGACTGTTTGTTCCTTTAATAAGGAATATAGTCTTTTCTCTAGAAGCACCCTGCAGATTTTCCCGTTATGTGTTAATGTCCAGACCTGTAGCACATGAACAACGAAAATCAAAACATGTTGAGAAAGAGATTAGGGATTTCAGCTTTTCAGGCGGGGGTTGGAGGGGAGAGAGAGAGAGAGAGAGAGAGAGAGAGAGAGAGAGAGAGAGAGAGAGAGAGAGAGAGAGAAAACGCGCAGTATTACCTACAGCCTGGGCCTAGGTGCAGGACTAGGTGCAGTACCAGTAATGGCCTCAAGGGGGAACCAAAGAGAAGGCCACACAGCTGGGCCACACACTGCTCATTTCAGGATTCAGGATTCTTTGGGGCCTGCTCCTCTCCACCATTGTGGATTCTGTATCACTCCCCTGGATCCATATCCTCGTCCTGCCCCTCCCCTCAAATATTGTCTTTCTCTTCGATTCTGTCATTGGCCTATTCTCTTCTCACTCTGCACACACCTGGAGAAAATTCAGGAAACCGACAGTGGCAGGGCCTGAGACTCTTGCCAGGCCTAGAAACTGTGCCAACCATGAGCTCCCTCTGGGTAGGGTTGGCAGTTGCCAAGTCTCACATCCCCGCCAGACAGAGAGGAGGAAAATGACAGGGGCTTGAGTGCCCAGTGATAGTGCCAGGCCAGTCATTGTGAAGCCATACTGGAGTTACCCTGGGATAAGAAGTAGGTTTTCTGAAGGTAAGGCCAAGAGAATGGTATAGATGCCATCTCTAGACTATGACATTTTCTCCTCAATTTCTGTCTTTCCATTTAGGGTCTTGCTAAACTTTGCCAGAAACCCTGCCCTTGGCATCTCAGGACTAAAATAAAGACTTGCCCTTGTCGCACTGAGACCCTCTCCCTTACCTCCCAGCCCAAGCATAAGAAAAGCCAACCAGCCCTGGCCTGTGATTCTGGTAAGAATAGGGCTGTTGGTGAGGCAAATGCCTTGGAGAGGGGAGCCAAGGACAAGGGTGATTTCTACTGTCCTCCCACAAGGACATTCATTTAGAAGTGATACTTAGCCAAGGTTGCTGGTGAGATTGGGGAACCAGAATTTTTGATTAAGTTGACATGTGATGATTTGAAACAGAGCAGCGCTTTGCCCCATTAAGTGTATTTTAATCACAACATTTAATTTGTTTTGCATTTCAGAGAGTACTAAAAGTGGCCATGAATGGCCTGGCTGACTGGCTCAGAGGTTGAGCATCAACCTATGAATTAGGAGGTCATGGTTCGATTCCAGGTCATGGCACATGCCTGGTTTGTGGGCTAGATCCCCAGTACAAGGCATGCAAGAGGCTGCCAATCAATTCTTCTCTTTCATCATTGATGTCTCTCTCTCTCATTCTTCCTCTCTGAGATCAATAAAAATATTTTAAAAAGTGAGCATGAATGCACTGCCTCCCTTCCCTAGCTGATGGCTGACAGCCAGGTCCTCCCTTTCCCAGCTGCTGGCCGAGGCCTTCATTCATTCCATGCCACCTCCTGGTGGTCAGCACATGTCATATCGAGTGATCAGTCTCCTGGTCAAACTCCTGCGGGGACAAATTGCATATTAGGCTTTTATACACTGAGTGGCCAGATTATTATGATCTCTGAATGCATAATAATCTGGCCACTCAGTGTATGTGTGTGTAGGTGTGTGTCTGTGTGTATTAAAGGCCTGGTGCATGAATTCGTGCATGGGTGGGGTCCAGCCAGCCTGGCCAGGGGGAGGGGATATGGGTGGTTGGGCAGCCTGCCTGCTGGCCGAACTCCTGGTCAAGGGGACAATTTGCATGTTAGCCTTTTATTATATAGGATATACACTGAGTGGCCAGATTATTATGCATTCAGAGACCATAATGATCTGGCCACTCAGTATATATATATAAATATATATCCCCAATAACTTCAATAAAAATATGAAAATAAGCTGTGGGTGATTTCTACTGAACAAAATAAAAAAGAAAGAAAAAAGAATTTTACCAGGAAAAAAAGAGATTGGAAACAAAAGGTAAAAGTTTCCCAACCGACTTATGGACCATGTGCATTCTCCCCATAGATCTCATGGGGATCCACAGGTATAGAACCAGCGGCAGAGTGGAGACCAGATGGGCCCTCACAGAGGCAGGTTAATGTTGCAGTTAAGGAGGGCAGGCAGAGGACCAGGCACTGTCCGTAGCAGTGGCTTGTCATCTGTCCCGGGCACTGTCCATGCTTTTGTGAAGGGCTGGAGTAAAAGCCGCACTCCATTTTCTGGGTCTGTTTGGACTCCAAGATCACACCACATCCAGGAAATGGTGTTAATTTTTTATTGGCAGTGGACTTGGTTATCTTGCAGAAGATTAATGGACTTGGAGTTTGGTCCAAGCCTTGGATGGCTTGTGGTGACATTTGCTCCCAGCCTCCCTGCACTGACTGGATCTGATGTGCATTCACAGGATGTCAGCTGGTGGAATGTTTATGTGCCTCCTCCCGGAATGTGCTAAATGCAAATGAAAAGCCCACATCAAATGCAAAGGGAAAGGTGCAAGTAAAAAAAAAGATTTGGTTTTGGGTCATTCCCCTTTCTGAATATGGCACTGGGAGTCTCATTGCTAAAACTCATTGAGCCCTCAGTCAGAGGTCACCTCAAGACTCCTGTTAATCATTCTTCTCATTTTGCAAACAGAAAAAGAGGACGAGGGACGAGTTCAAGGCTGTAGAGCATGTCAAACAGAGTGTGATGAATAGAATTTCCAACCAAAAAATCACAGTCCTTCTGGCCATAGATGCAGTTAGTTACACTTTTAAAAGCATGCCCACCCGTAAGCAAGGAATTATCGAATGCCTAGCACAGGACCAGCGAGGCAAGGGTGGAGGCCTCTTCAGTTATGATTATCAGGCAAGGCCTCTCTGAGGAGGTGCCATTGGAATCGAACCTGGGACCCTTCAGTCCGCAGGCCGGGGTTCTATCCACTGAGCCAAACTAGTTTAGGCTCAGCACACCTTTCTTGCATCCCATTTGTGAAACATTTGTCTTCTAGTCTGTTTCTCTTGTATGATTTCAGGTATTTTCCCCACTAAAAGGTGAACTGAAGCCAAGGCTGGTAACTCAGTTATTTATCAGGGTAACGCCTTATCCTGTCACACAAATGTCAATGGGAAACATAAGAGAAAAAATATTTACTTTAGGGGGCTTACATTAGCAGTTATTTCCAACTCCCCCCACTGCCTCTAAATCACTGAGCCAGAGACTGGCTTCATTTTTTTGAGGTTATAGTAGCTCTGGGGATGGGGGTTCAGTGGTGCTGAGAAAGGAAGATAAATGATACAGTCAACATCTTCCCAAGTTTTATTTTATTATCTTAAAACATATTTTTGTTGATTTTATAGAGAGGAAGGGAGAGGAGAGGAGAGAAACATTGATGTGAAAGGGAAACATCAATTGGTTGCCTCCCATATGCACCCTGACTGGGGATTAAAATACCTGCTACTTGGATATGTGCCCTGAGCAGGAATTGAACTTGTGAACTGGTGACCTTTTGGTGTAGGGGATGACACTCCAACCAACTGAGCCACACCAGCCTACAGATAAAACGACACAATCGTGGCATTCATGTGTAAAAACCAACACTAAAGAATTTCCAGTTTTCAGAATGATTCCTATAGCTCAACTTCACTTCTGGCTTATGCGTCATGCCAGGCCGGAAGGTGTTCAGTTTGGTCTTGAAAGTGAGGTTACTGTTGGGTTTGTTCAATGCCAGGGGATGGGAACCTTTTCCTGAACCCTGGGCTAAGGTTCTGTTTACTTTCCTCTTCTGTGGGGTTGACTGTGTCCTTATGCCAGGGGCTAGGCATGATGACAGGTGTGACCTCTAATTCCTGTTAGGGTTGGCACCTTGTATGCCCCTCCAATGACTGGCAGGTGAGGGCAGCCTTTGAAAGGAATAGTGAGGGATAGGTGATTGTCCATGGTCAGGTGTCGTTACAAATCCCAAACATTGACACGTGGATTTACCTATGACAGTGGTTGGCAAACTCATTAGTCAACAGAGCCAAAGATCAACAGTGCAATGATTGACATTTCTTTTGAGAGCCAAACTTTTTAAACTTAAACTTCTTCTAACGTCACTTCTTTAAAATAGACTCACCTAGGCTATGGTATTTTGTGGAAGAGCCACATACAAGGGGCCAAAGAGCTGCATGTGGCTCGTGAGCTGTGGTTTGCTGACCACTGACCTATGGGGTTAATACATAAAGGGACTCCTTGAAGACCCCCCTAGATCTCTTTCATTGGCACCACCTTTAGATGTGTACACACTATGTCCTTGTAAGATGCCCTGGAAACCACATTGCAGTTGAAAGAGGAAGAAAGAAAGAATAAGGGTGGCAAATGATGATATTATCAGGACCACCTCCATAGCTTCTAACAATAACACACCGATCCTTTCTGCAACCCCCCACTAGCAATGGAAAAGTCCACCTCCTTCATTCATTGACAGTCACTGCCTTGGTGAGAGACTATCAGGATCTAGTGAAGAAAAGGGAAACTACACTAGGAATTTAAACCGAAGGGCTTGAATGCAGGAATTAGTTACACATGTGTTGGAAGGAGCCTAGAGAGCAAAAGGGGGAAGCCAAGGGAAGCCAGGGATGAAGAATTGCAGGAAGCAGTTACTACCTTGGACTGAGAAGGTAAGAGGGAGAAGAAGGGGTCTTTGAACCTAAGAGCTTGGAAAAGGATTCAGTTGGGCCTGTGTTGTGGAGTGAAGGCGAGTAAACGGCCACTAGAGCCCAGACCAAATCAAAATGTAGGGAGCCTTTATTAGCCGGCCAGCCGACCTGGTGACTGCTCTGCCATTCTTCACGCAGGGAGACCAGAGAGCAGCAGCGACCCTTTGTGTAGGACTGCTTTTAAGCACATTAACCACATCCTGGTTTTGCAGAACAAGTAACCCAAGACAAAAGTTTTTCCTAAGTAATGTCGGAATCATGCCATTGATGACAATGTTATTCACAGGGTCATCCACTTCTTCAGAAAGTTGACAGTGTTTTGTGAAACAAGGCCTAAATGCTGGGAAGGGCCCATGAGACCCTATCTCAAGGCTGGGTCTGGTGTCAGCACTGACAACTTTATCTGGGGCAGAGTTCATGGCATCTCTGGAATGGGCAAAAATTCCTATTCTCCAACACCTGGATCTCTGTGGAGTAGGTGCCCTGCTGGCATGGGGGCCCTCAAGGGGGTGAGCAGTAAATGCCCCATGACCCAGTGAGTGAGGGAGTACAGATGACCGGTCCTTCAGCCACTGCTGGCAACTCGGGAGTGACGCTAACAGAAACTGGGAAAGAAGTTCCTTTCCCCTACTTCCCATGTTCCACTTGCCTCCAGGTGTTCAGTCTTCCAATGGGCAGAACTGGATAGGAAGTCAGCTCGCAAGGGAGCCTGGGAAATGTGGCTGGCAGAGTCCCCTGCTGGGTGTTGCACCAAAAGGAAGAGGGCAGGGCTTTGGTTTCTACTTAATGCCAGCAATATTTTCTCCACTCCTGCACTTCTGGAGGACATGCTGAAGTCTTGCATGTTTAATTGAATGGAATAATAGAATCATTTATTTAGCTTCACTAGAGGATATTTTTTCCCCACTGATTTTTTTAGAGACAGTGGAAAGGAGAGGGAGACATAGAGAGAGAGAAACACTAATGTGTCAATTGCTTACCTCCTGCATTAGCCCCTGGATTAACCCTGCAAGAGAGGTGCGTGCCCTTGACTAAGAATCAAACCCACGACCTATAGGTCCTTGGATTGACGCTCTAGCCACTGAGCAAACTGGCCACAGCTAAAATGTATCATTAATTTAAACAAGATTAAAAAAATATGGAGGCTTGAGACAAACAAGAAATGAAAATGAACACATCAGAAAAGTTCAACTCAAGCAATAGATGAAGGCATCTCCCTCATAATCCCTTATAAAACACTGCTATTTACAAGGCAAAGCATTATTATTTCGATTTATTTGAGGAATTTAATGAGGTCCTAAAATTATCCTGCTTCACTTTTTAAAAAAATTAATCCTCATACAAGAATATTCTCCCCATTGATTTTAGAGAGAGTAGAATGGAGTGGGGTGGGGGAGAGAGGAGAGAAACATCAATGTGAGAGGGACACAGTGATTGTTTGATCCCCGGGGCCAGGGATCAAACCTGCAACCCAAGTACGTGCCCTTGACCAGGAATCGAACCCAAGACACTTTGGTGTGAGGACCAATGCTTTAACCACTTAGAAACACTGGCCAGGGCTGGTTCACTTATAAATGAACCAGCAAGCTGTAAGGTTCCCTTTGGTCCAGGAATGCAAATTGATCTTTGAGGCTAGCAGTGGAATTTTCCAACTGCAAAGCAATATATGCTTAATTATACATGGTATTGTTAGAGACACCTATTTCCATGGAATTATGAAGGTTTCATAACTTTAGCAAACTATTTAATAAAAGCAGTACTGAGATTGTGGCACTGATATTCTAAGTACCATCTCTAATCATCAGTGATTGGGGTTGATAAGGGTTTTAAATTTGTGATAAATAACTCCGTTTATGTCTAAGGCTATGTGCTTTATTAAAAAGATTTTCTATTTGTCAGTGAAACTTTTTGATGAGATAAGCTGGCTCAGGGGCTGATGTCATCCTGACCTTCCAGCAATCAGCATGCTTTATATCTTTAGGAAATACTTTGAGGAAGGACAGAAAGAAGTAGAGGAAAAGTTTGTAGGGAGAAGGATAAATATTTGGGTTGGTAATTCAACAATTATTTGTGAAGTGCTAGAGCCGATAAACTCATTTTTTAATCTGGAACTCACAGACATAGTTTTAACATCAAGGAAATTAGAACCAATGCCCAGATAAGGTTAAAACATGTTCTACTTTGACTTTTTAGGTTTATGCCCTGAGTTCTCTCAACCTATGGGATTTTTTAAAATGATACTCTTCTTTTCTTATTCACTGTCCTGGGCACACACACTGAGTGGCCAGATTATGATGATCTCTGAACACATAATAATCTGGCCACTCAGTGTATATCCTATATAATAAAAGGCTAATATGCAAATTGTCCCCTCGACCAGGAGTTTGACCAGCAGGCAGGCCAGCCAACCACCCGTGACCCCTCCCCCTGGCCAGGCTGGCTGGACCCTACCCATGCATGAATTCATGCACTGGGCCTCATACTCACTCACACACACACACACACACACACACACACACAGAGTGGCCAGATTATTATGTGTTCAGAGATCATCATAATCTGGCCACTCAGAGTATATTTCTTCAGTCTTCTCTCAAATCCCCAAAGATTGTCCTTTATTTGCTGGGCTGGCAAGCATCATGCTTTTCTTTCTCTATTTTAATCAGATATCCCCCCCCCCCCCCCCGCGCCAGAAAGATGGGAAAGATGGAAAGATGGGCATATGGTTTTGGGTCAGGGTATGCCTCGATCCACCTCAGATTGTCTGAGTACCACATATTTCCTTGTACATAAATTAGCAGCTTCTGAAAACAGGATGAGGTCTTTCAGTCCTACAGCTATGTTTGATGATAATACCTTATATTTGCATAATGTTTTAAAGTGTACCATCTCCTATAAAGGCTTTTACATCATTATATTTTAATTGTGTTGCTTACAGGTTTGTCTCTCTTAATAGAAAGTGAGCTTTTGGAGGGCTAGAAATATATGTATTTCTCATGTGGCAGGCACAGTGCCTAGCATATAATTAGTGCTTTAATAACCATTTGTTGAATATGGGATAAATCTTGTACTAGCTTTACTCACAACATTACCATGAGAATTAGATGACTCATTAGATGGAAAAACCCTAATCACTGAGCCTGGTACATAAATGGCTCTCAGTAAATGCTTTTGGATTAAAGAACAATTTCGTGATGCAAACAGGATACTCATAAAGGGTGGAACCGTGGAATGCAGATCTTCAGCTTCTTAAAGTGAGTGTTTTTCTCTACTACCCACAGATTCTCACATAGACCACCCATAGCCCAAAGAGTGGAGAAGAGTTATTTCATTGGTTTTCTAAATAAATTCAATTATTCACTTGAATGAATATAATATACTATAGACCCGATGCACGAAATTCGTGCAAGAGTAGGCCTTCCTTCCCCTGGCTGCTGACACCAGCTTCCCTCTGGCACCTGGGACCCAGGCTTCCCTTGCAGCCCCGGCTTTACCCAGAAGGTCATCTGGTATAATTAGCATATTATGCTTTTATTAGAGGCTCCTTGCATGAAGAGATTTGTGCAATAGGCCTTTCTTCCCTTGGTTTCCAGCACCGGTTTTCCTCTGGCACTCAGGACCCAGGCCTTCACTCAGAGGACGGACTCTGGCCAGAGTCTGCCATCTTTGTCTTTGCTGCACCCTATAGATCCCTTCGCCCCCTCCCCCCACATCCTCCCTCTCATAGCAGCTGTCCTGCCCTGCCTGGCCACTAGAGGCCTGGAGCAGCTGAGGGCCCCATCTTTGTCCTTCTAATTTGTACAATATATTCCCTCCTGATTGGCTGGTGGGCATAGTGGAGGGACAGTCAATTTACATGTTTGTCTATTATTAGGTAAGATCATTATAGATGAGACCATCTTGATAATGCATGACAATAGAAGGAAAACAGTGGTGAAAAGGGTTCAAAATCAATGAATAATCCCTTAAGACATGTACTGTTCCCAGAAATGCAAAACATAATGGGCTGGCAGATTTACTTTTGTTATTAGATTTTGATTACAGTTGTGACAGGCTACAGTGTTTTTTTGAATGGTTTTTTTAAAAATATATTTTTATTGATTTCAGAGAGGAGGGGAGAGGGAGAAAGCGATAGAAACATTAATGATAATAAAGAATCATTGATTGGCTTCCTCCTGCACGTCCCTTACTGAGGACGGAGCCCACAACCTGGGTATGTGCCCCTGACTGGAATCAAACCTGGGACCCTTCAGTCCACAGGCTGATGCTCTATCCACTGAGCCAAACCAGGTAGGGCTGTAAATGGATTTTTAACCTTCATTTTTTGACTAAATTTCAGGAGACCAGCTTTGGTCATAGTCAGCACTGTTTGCTCAGTGCCTGGCACTGTGCCTGAAATATGGTAGCTGCTGTTATAGACTGTATTAATGGGCCCAATTCTTCACTCCTCCTCCAATATCCACATCCTTTTCCAAATGATTTTACAGTTTGTTCCATTAAAGAGGTGGAATTTATTTTGCTGCCTCTTGGCTTTGAGTTTGACTATGTGACTTGCTTTGGCCAATGGATTATCAGGAGGCCAAAGGCTTGGAGAGTGACAAGCACTTGAAAATGAGGCTCATCTCCTTGTACATCAGCTATTGCTGCAAGAGGTACACACCTCGGCTCTCTGTTTGCCCCCGGAGGAGGATGAGAGACACATGGAGCAGAGATGTAGCACAACAGCCAAGCCCAGGCGAGATCAGCCAATCCACAGCTGAGACCAGCAGAGTTGCCTAGCAGAGCCCATCCTAGATCATCTGTCCCTCAACCAGCACAGATATGTGAAAATGTAATGACTAGTATTTAAAGCCAGTTAGGTGGCATGACCTTGGGGTATTGTTCTATTGTGGCCATGGCTAATTGACAGATGCTTAATGGATGTTTGTTGAAAGGACACATGCATAAATGGTATTGCATGGGCAGATGTTCTTAGTATTTTTTTTCTAGCATCACTCTTCAGAAGAAGCTGCCAGACAGTGGAATGTGGAAGACAGTGCCCAGGGCTCTGGGTTAGAGACCCAGGTTTGAGCAGTGGATCTGCCAACTTAAGCGGCTTCCCTGAGACAAATCTATTAAGTGAAGATACTTGTACCAAATATATATCCTGGCAATTTCACAGGAAGGGTTCAAAGATGAAACGAGATTGTAGACATTGAAAAAGGTGACTGTCTACTTATATTGTTACCAGGTTTTACCATAACGACCCATATAATTTGACCTCATCAGAGAATGAGATATCTCCCAAAAGAACACTTTTCAGCAAATAGAAGTTTATGTGTGTAAATGCCATTATATATATATGGTGAGATTTTCCTGAATTAACCCCTATCCACAGCTGTGCATTAGTATAGTCTTGAGTACGTGTCCAAATCGTTCACCTCCCTTCACTCCACATTGTTTATGTGCTTTGTAGGGGAAACAAAGCCAACTTCTCAGAAACCTGGTTTGTGGCCCCTCTGTTTAGCTTCTATTTTGCCTTCAGAGGGAGAGCGCCATTTTACATCCGACCCCATGAGAATAAGCCTGGACATGTTGTTCATGGTCGAGTCACTTTTGGTCTGTGGCCCAACTAAGATTTTCCCACATCAGTTATATCACATGGTATAGTAGAAAGATACAATTGTAAGTTCAGTTAGAAATGGATTCATATATTCACTTTGTCACCTGTTGGCTGTTTCATCTTTTCAGCTGTGCAAAGAAAAATCTCTAAGTTGCAGTTCTCCCATATATAAAATGAGGTTAATCACAGCCCCTATGTTATTGTCCTGTTTTGAGGCTTTAAATGAGGTATATGTAAGGAAATATATCACAATGACTGGCAAATATAAGAATTTCAAAAATGTTATCATCATTCATCTTATTATCAATATATATTCATTATAGAAATTTATACAATATGCAATAGTACAAAATAAAAATTAAAAGTATCAGAATTCTACCCTTCCTAAAGGACTTGCGGGTGGGGTGTTCATAGTTAAATCATATAGAGCAATTAAAAGCTTCATTTTTTCAAATAATTTGGCTTGAATTGATATTTTCCAGGCATGTGCCACATGGATTACACATAGCCATTTTTATGTTTATCCTAGATAAAACATCAAGAGTAAAATTGCTCTAGATTTTCTTTTAAAAAAAGCTATATTTTATTGATTTTTTACAGAGAAGAAGGGAAAGAGATAGAGTTAGAAACATCAATGAGAGAGAAACATCAATCAACTGCCTCCTGCACACACCCCCTACTGGGGATGTGCCCACAACCAAGGTACATGCCCTTGACCGGAATCGAACCTGGGACCTTTCAGTCCGCAGGCCGACGCTCTATCCACTGAGCCAGATGGTCAGGGTTTCTTTCTTTCTTTCTCTTTTTTCTTTCTTTCTTCCTTCCTTCCTTCCTTCCTTTCTTCCTTCCTTCCTTCCTTCCTTCCTTCCTTCCTTCCTTCCTTCCTTCCTTCCGTCCGTCCTTCCTTCCTTCCTTCCTTCCTTCCTTCCTTCCTTCCTTCCTTCCTTTCTTTTCTTTTCTTTTCTTTTTTTTCTTTTTTTCTGGGCTATATGTCCAAAGGTCAGCAATTTTCCTGGATGGGATGCTGTCTTTCCCTTGGAGATAGCCCACAGATTAGGCAGCCAGAAATCAAGTTCAATGCTCTAAAATGTCAACATTTCAGTTGACAAATTATTTCAGCATCATGGTGTGAAGTGTGAAGCAGGCTTCTTCCTGAAATTTTGACTAGAACTCACATCAGAGAACAAAAAGCACCAAGTCTCTGGTGTTTTGAATTCAGTGAATTACCAATCTGTGGAATAGTCATCTCCCTCCCAAGTCTGCCTGCTGAGAGGCAGCATTTCAGCAGAACAGGCATCAACACCTCACATCTATCTGCTTGCTTCCCGTCCATCAGGCAAAATGTAGCTTTAGGCTGTGAGATCATCTTTTTTTTGGGGGGGGGAGGGGGAATTAGAGATTCATGGAGTGCTCACCATCCTTGACCCTTCCTTCCTTATGGGGCACTCAACTTGTCAATTCCTTTTACAAAATTGAGGGTGACAGAACTGCCACAACCTCCCTACCCCAAATCCAAGAGTAAGATTATCTCCTGAACTGAGTTTGCTGAGCCATCAAGCAAGCAGAGTGCCTAATGCCACGGGATGATGATCCTGGTGCACTGGATAATAGCTGAGAGGAGAACTTCTAACTGACAGATAGAGTGCCAGGTATAGCCAGCATCCCCACCTTTAGGAATGACAAGAGTGTGGGACTTGCCTGTGTGTAGGTGTTTTTCTCTTTCCAAGTCCAACACGGAAAAGGAACAGGTCGGGTTCCTGAGTGTAGGTGGCTGGGGATTGAGAAATATAAGAAAGAAAGAAAGAAAGAAAGAAATAAGATGCAGAGATAGAAAAAAAAAAAAAAAGCTGGGGGCCAGGTGGGACCGCTGTCCTCTCTGATGGAGGGACAGGGACCCAGAGCCCAGGAAGCTTGTTTATTTATATTCCCAAATATCAGGAAGTATCACCAAAAGTTAGGATCAAAGGAGATTATTTGCATTCTTGAGTAGGCTGGAGCATTCCTGGTGCTTGACTGGATTTACATATCAAAGTCACACTCCCTGACACCTGGGCTGAAATGAAGGCCAAGCTGATAATGCTCTTGCCTTCTTGGCAAAGCCTGTTCCCAGGGCTAGCTCTGCCTGTCGCCCCGAGTTCAGCTGCCAATAATTTAAAGAATGTCCATGTGCCTTCCCAGGGGGCCCTGTACTTGAGTGGACACCAGGGAAGGTGCTAGAATGTAAACTCTCTTGTTGGTGTCTCCCATGACACGAAGGAGTCCCATCATCAAGTGAAGGAAGGAGTCCCATCATCAAGTCACCATTCCCTTATCAGAATTGTGGTTCTTTTCTGATTTTTGGTTATCACTTCTTTTGATTCCCTTTTCTCTTTTTCGCCTTTCTTTCTGTGGCTTGGAGTAAAGTTACTGTGGGATTCTGTGCAGATATTATAAAAGAAAATAACTATATACTTACTTATAATATGTGTTATTGTTATGAGAGAAAAGGAGAGAGAAAGAGAGAGAGAGAGAGAGAGAGAGAGAGAGAGAGAGAGAGAGAGAGAGAGAGAGACATCTATATGAGAAAGAAACATGGATCGGTTGCCTCCCGCAAATGCCCATACCAGGGATTGAACCTGCAACCTATATATGTGACCAGGAATTGAACCAATGACATTGCAGTGCATGGGACGGCAATCAACTGAGCCACACTGGCCATGGTGAAAATAGCTATATTTAAGTGAAATTATTAGAATCAGGTGTTAAACAGATTATGAATCCTTTTATGCTATAGCCAAACTCTTTATCAAGGCAAGATGGAAGATGGCAGTTTTCGGTAGCCAGACATCTTCATGATTAGGAACACAGAGCTCTTGTAGAGCCTGCACCAACCTTGGCATGGCTACCCAACCATGGGTCCTGGGTTTGAGGGCCAGCACCTCTCCCTGTTTTTTCCTTTTGTGCTAAGAAAGCCCCAGAAGTGTCATGTTCCCCCAATTTCAGGAGAGAAAAACCTTCTGGAATAAGGTGGGAGAAAAGTGAGAGAAATTGACTTTGTCCAGGGAAGGAAACCTGTAGCAATTCATAACTCTAAGGAGGCTGAGGGGAGTTAACCTATGTTTAAAGATTTTCGCCCTGGCCTTCTTGATGATAAAATGAGGTAAACAAAGTAAATGAGAATTTTGAGGTTGGAGAGCTGATAATTAAAAAAAAAAAAGTGTTTTATTGATTTTTGAGAGAGCGAGAAAGGGAGAGGGAGAGATCAAAACATCGATGAGAGAGAAACATCATCAATCTGTTGCCTCCTGCACACCCCCTACTGGGGATTGAACCCACAATCTAGACATGTGCCCTGACCTGGAATCAAACTGTGACCTTCTGGTGCACAGGTCGATGCTTAACCACTGGGCCACACTGGCCGGGCAAGAGACTTGATAATTTTTAAAAAATATATTTTATTGATTTTTTACAGAGAGGAAGAGAGAGGGACAGAGAGCTAAAAACATCAATGAGAGAGAATCACCCATCAGCTGCCTCCTGCACACCCCCTACCGGGGATGTGCCCACCACCAATGTACATGCCCCTTCAGTCCGCAGGCTGACGCTCTATCCACTGAGCCAAACAGGTTTCGGCAAGAGAGAATTGATAATTTTTAAAGACAGGACCTTTAAAATGGACTTAATAAATACTGATGTATGTGTAATACACACATATGTAAAGTTCATGCATTTTGTTTATAATTCGTTGAACTATTATTTTAAAAATTCACTCTGGATGAGTGTGCATAGAATTTTTCAAGAATGCAAAAATACCTGCCGGGCAAATTTGTACTATGCAAAAATATGTTTCACGAGAGAAGTTCTCAAGAGGAAATTGCAAAAGGAATGAGAATATCCGAAGTCTTTAAGAGAAAGGAAATGTCATAAATAGAGACGCTGCAAAATCTTCTCCTCCTGATGCCCCGGTTCCGATCGCATTTCCCTTTTCCTTATTGCTCTGTCAGTGATTTATTGGAGGCTGAGGGCAGATGGGGGGATTTGTGAGGCCTACCTACTGCCACGGTGATGAGGATCCATGGTTTGCTCTAAGAAGTAGTCAAATGTATCATCTCTATTGAACAAACGATATTTCTGAAAACATTTTGCTAAGCACAGGAGTAAAATTTGAGATTTGCTGTCAGGAAAGGAACATTCGAAAGTTATTCACTCTGCCTCATGACCCAATTGGCAATTCTCTCCATCACACTTGATCTGTCACCACCATGGAAAGGAAACAGGTGTCCCCAAAAGGTTTTTATTTATTATTTTTTAAAAATATATATATTTTATTGAAATTTTTACAGAGAGGAAGGGAAAGGGATAGAGAGCTAGAAATGTCCATGAGAGAGAAACATCGATCAGCTGCCTCCTGCACACTCCCCACTGGGTATGTGCCCACAACCAAGGTACATGCCCCTGATGGGAATCGAACCTGGGACCCTTAAGTCTGAAGGTTGAGGCTCTATCCATTGAGCCAAACCAGTCAGGGCAATTTTTATTTTTTGGAGGAGAAAGAATTCTGCTCGCTAACAGTGCATTTTGCTGTGTCACTTCTTTTCAATATGAAGTTGAGGACAAGAGACTGCTAAGACGGAGAGGAACCCGGCCCAACCTTCCCTGGAGCAATGTACCCCAAACTAAGCTGTTTAGTAATTAGTTATCTTTTACTTTTTCTCTACTTCCAAAAGGAAGTTTATGCCCAGTACAAAAAACTCAGAAGACCCAATGAGCACAAACAGAAAGGAATCCCACCACACAAAGGTAACCTTCTTATGTGTGTCATTTAATATTTTTCTATAGTTCTGCTTTATTTAAAACATTCACAGGATGAATGTTTTCCAGACTTTGGATTTCAAACCAGAGTCTGGAAACCCAGGAACTTTATACTACTGGGAAAGAGAATGGGGTGTATGGAAAATGATGAGAAGCGAAGGATTTTGAAAAGAAACCTGGAAATGTGGTGAGTGTATTTAAAACATATATTGCACTCTAGCTGGTTTGTCTCAGTGGATAGACTGTTGGCCTGCGGACTGAAGGGTTCTGGGTTCGATTCTGGTCAAGGGCACATGCCCAAGTTGCAGGCTTGATCCCCAGTGGGGGACGTGCAAGAGGCAGCCAATCAATGATTCCCTGTCATCATTGATTTCTCTCTCTCCCTCTCCCTTCCTCTCTGAAATCAATATAAATATATTTTAAAAAAATTTAAATGTATGTGAAAGCTTTTTGTCAGTTCTAATGTGCACTACTATTAATTACTATTATTCTTACGAAATATATGGAGAGGAAATCAATCTAGCAAAAACTAATATTACACAAAAAAATGTCTAAATGTCTCCAGATTCTTCGGAAGACCTAATGGCTTGAATATACACTATTAACAAGAAATATCAGGTGGGTGAGCGTGTCAAAGAGGGGTTCAGTTTGATTTTATGAATGCCAAGGAAGTCAGGATGAAGACTTTGGGCAATTTCCTTCATTTAAACTATCACTTTAGAGAAATAAATATTATTAAATAGCAACTACATAGCATCCTACCCTCAAGAGAAAATTTCCCTACATTTCTGAATGCATTCGGCAAGTTTTAATTTACTCTGGGAGGACCATGTCCAGCATTTTCCCCAAGTCAACCTATTCAAATATTTCTTTCATATTTTATTTATTTATTTTTAAAAAATATATTTTATTGATTTTTTTATAGAGAGGAAGAGAGAGGGATAGACAGAAACATAGATGAGAGAGAATCATGGATCAGCTGCCTCCTGCACACCCCCCACTGAGGATGTGCCTGCAACCAAGGTACATGCCTTTGACCAGAATCGAACCTGAGACCTTTCAGTCCGCAGGCCGACGCTCTATCCACTGAGCCACACCGGTTTCGGCATTCTTTCATATTTTAGTTAGAAACATTCCCAGCATTTGAAAAGCAAATGCAGTATGTTTATGTCATCTAAGAAGCTGATAGCTCTTTGCTTGTCACCCACCATCGTTAAAACTACATAATTTGTAGCAACACGAAATGGCTGAGATTTCAGAAAATTTAATTGTCTCTTCTCTTTAAACATTTAATATGATTATCACCAAAGGGTCTTTAGTGCTCTATATAAATGAGAGTTGCATAAGTGTCATAACAAACCATTCAAAAAAATATCAGAGGCTAAGTACAAAGTTTACTTCTCACTCAGTAGGGAGTTTACTCCCCTCAATCATTCAGAGATCCAGTCCCCTTCCATCATGTGGTATAGGCATTTCTACCCACATTTCATTGGCCAGAACTCAAGGACACAGCCCCTCCTAACTGTAATCCAGCTATGTGCCCAGGAGGAAAAGAAATTTTTTATGAATGCATATAGATCTGTGTCACCTCAAAAAATTAGAATAATATAAAAAAATGTCTAAAATCTTCTAGATTATTTCTTTTTAAAAAATACATATTTTTTATTGATTTTTACAGAGAGGAAGGGAGAGAGATAGAGAGTTAGAAACATCGATGAGAGAGAGTCATCGATCAGCTGCCTCTTGCACACCCCCAACTGGGGATATGCCCGCAACCAAGGTACATGCCCTTGACCGGAATCGAACCCGGGACCCCTTCAGTCCCCAAGCCAACGCTCTATCCATTGAGCCAAACCGGTCTTGGCTTTTCTAGATTATTTCTTAAGATAGAAAGTCACAATCAAAATCAGAAGAATGGTTATGTGGAAAGCATTTTGGCTTTGAGGTGTGTTCAGTGGGTATTCCTGTATCTCAGTCTGGTTTGGGGGAGACTCTCAGTTGATGGGCTGTGGAGGCTTTGACTCATGTTTATATATCATATGGCATGAGATGGGCAGTAGTGTCTGACCTGGGTCCCCCACCCCTGAAATTTTTAGAAATGGATTCATAAATCCATATGCAAAAACTCATTTTCTGAATCAACCACTGAACCAGGGCTGGGGACATTATATAGAAATGAGTGGTCTGTGCACGAAATTCATGCAGATTAAAAGGGGGACCCAGAGTCAAGTCCACGCCCACCCACATTGCGTGAGACCCAGACCAGGCTGCCTCACCCTCAATTGGACTAGATCCAGACCTCGCCAGTCTCACCCTGTCAAGCCCCACCAGGCAGGGGGCTAGCCTCAGGTCTCCCGGGCCAGTGCCAGGATGGGGGGCATGGCCTGAGGTCCCTCAGATGGGGTGGTCATGTGCCTTGAAGTCCCCTGTCAAGCCCCGCCAGGTGGGGGACAAAGCCTGAGATTCCCTGTCAATCCCCGCTGGGTAGGGGGCATGGCCTGAGGTCCCCTGTCAAGCCTTGTCAGGTGGGGGGAGGGGGGGCGCCAAGCCTCAGGTCCCCCAGCCCAGCACTGGCAGTGGGGTGCAGACTCAGGTCCCCCATCAAGCCCCACTGGGCGGGGGGTTGGAGGGGCGCGGCCTGAATTCCCCAAACCCAGCACTGGGGATGCACCTTCATGTCTCCTGTCAAGCCCCGCTGGGCGGGGAGCATAGCCTAAGTCCCCTGTCAAGCCCTGCTGGGGGGGGGCGTGGCCTGAGGTCCCCTGGTACAGCCTCAGGTCCTCTGGCCCAGTGCTGGGGAGGGGAGTGCAGCCTGAGGTCCTCCGGCCTGGGTCCAGGGTGGAGGCGTGGCTTGAAGACCCCCGTCAAGCCCCACCTGGTGAGGGGCACAGCCTGAGGTCTCCTGGCCTGGCGCTGGGGCAGGGGACAAGGTCTGAGGTCCCCATCAAGCCCTGCTGGGTTGGAGGCATGGTCTGAGGTCCTTCAGCCTGGTTCCAAGACAGGAGGCATGGCCTGAGGTCCCCCAGCCTGATGCCAGGGCAGGGGGTGCGGCCTGAGGTCCCTTGTCAAGCCCTGCCAGGTGGGGGACTCGGCCTGAGGTCCCCTGTCAAGGTGGGGAGGGCGTAGTCTGAGGTCCCTGCTGATTGCTTGTTAAGGCTCCTTAAGGGAACTTGGCCTCAGCTGTGGTTTCAGCCATCTTTGTGATGGAGTGGTGGTCAATTAGCATATTCCCTCTTTATTAGATAGGATGTTCAAGAGCACCATGCTGTTCTTTGCTAATTATACAATTCTAAGAATTGAGGTGTATTTCTTGGAGCCTGTTTAAGAGGGCTTACAGCAAAGTGAGGGGTGTTCAGAGAAGAGAGAGTAGGGGACTGAGGTCATTTCAAATAACATCATTTATTCAGCAATATTGCAGGTCTACCCACACGCCATTCACTGTGGTGCTGGAGATACAGGGAGAACAAAAGAAGCAGTGTTTCTGCCTTCATGGAATTAATAATGATAATAATGAACAAGATAATAAATGTATGAGCATGTTAAATTTAACTAGCTATAAATGCCTGGAGAAAATAGTGATGTGCTAGGGAGTGTCTAGTGATGGCACATCATTAGACTGGGTAAGCCAGGGAAGGTCTTGCTGAGGAGGTGGTCTATTTTAGTGGAGATCTGAATGATAAGAAAGATCCAGCTCTGTGAGGAGGAGCCTTCCAGATAAAAGCCTTAAAGTGGGAGGACTTTGGTGTATTTATATAATGAAAAGGCCATTGTGGCTGGAGTGCTTGAGCAAAGAGGAACAGTGGCCAGATTATGGTGTTTGGAGTTTACTCACAGTGTGATGAGAAGTTACCAGAGAGTTTTAAGTAGGAAAGTGACATGGCTGGGTTTGTAACTGGACAATCAATGGGTCTGTGCTGCTTGTCACTTCTTGGGCCAATTCAGCAGAGATAGGGTTGAATAATATATGAGTGTTTTCCAATACTAGAGGCTCGGTGCATGAAATTTGTGCACTCGGGGGATGGGAGGTACCCTCAGCTCAGTCTGCACCCTCTCTAATATAGGACCCCTCGGGGGATGTCTGATTGGGATTGGGCCTAAACCGGCTGTTGGATATTCTTCTCACAATCTGGGTCCACTGGCTCCTAACTGCCTCACCTGACTACCTGACTGATTGCCCCTAACTGCCCTTCCCCTACTGGCCTGGTCACTCCCAACTGCCCCCCTGCTGGCCTATTCGCCCCCAACTGCCCACCCCCACCAGCCTGGTCGCCCCTAACTGCCCCCTCCCCCTCCCAACCCCTGGACAGCCTGGTTGCCCCTTACTGCTCCCTCTGCCAGCCTGGTCGTCCCCAACTGTCCCCCCTACGGGCCTGGTCACCCCACATAGCCTGCTGTCTGGTCGTCCCTCACTAACCCCCCTGCTGCTCAGTTGTTTGGTCGCCCTTCACTAACCATCCTGCCTATCTAGTCACCCCACTCAGCCTGTTCAGTTGTCTGTTCAGTTGCGATAGTTGTTTAGACTTTTATTATTATAGATTATTATATTGTAGATTGCCGGCAGTATGGGAGAGCAGCACATCATCCACAAAAATCTGCTCTGTAGCGCCCCCTGTAAGCCAGCTGCTTATACAGGGTAGGACAAAAATTACAAGGGGAAGCAGGAATCACAGGCATGGGGAAGTAGACCTGGTGGGGTAGGGAGCAGCTGGGGCAGGACTCCATTTTTTGGACACAAGGTTGTTAATCTTCCCATGATATTAGGCAGTTCTTGACTAGGGATGGACCGCATTCCAAGGTTAATTCCCAGGTCCAAGGTTGACTCTCAGGACCCAGGGGCACACAGCTCTCAGCCAGGTTATATTAAATTGTAAATCAGAAGACACCTTAATCAATAAGCCAAATTTATTTGGAGTCCTTTTCATTTCGCTAGCACTAGTGGGCCCAGAGGAAATCTTGCTTCTCAAATTCTGGGGCCCAATATGGTAGAAGTCTTTTCTATTTATATGTTTTTCAGCTCTTTGTTTTCCAAATCTGGAATGAGACTTCCAGACCTTCTGAGAAAACGTCCTGTGTGCTGAGATAGGCCATGAGACCATATCTCAAGGCCTGGCCTGCCACCAGCACTGACAACTCTGTCTGGGGCATAGTTTATGGCCTCTCTGGAATGGGAAGTAGTCTTATTTTCCCCTATTATTTAAACAAGCAAATGTTTATAGAAGCCAGAATAGCAGGGATAAATTTTAAAAAGCAGTTTTTACCCAAGATGGAGGTTACTATGCTTCAGGTAGAATGTCCCCCTTTTTTTTTTTTTAAGCAGAGCAAGGCAATCACAGTTAACAGAGCATAATTATATTTCCCATAACCAGAGCTAGTCCCCAATATTCTATTTTTGCCCCTCACAGGTCTACATTATTAAAATGGCATGCTGGTTGCTGTCTGGTGAATGGCATGTAGAGATGCAAGTGTGGAACCACAGCAACCCGTTATGGGTTGCTAACCACCAGTTGAGGGATGATGGAACTTGCAAAAACTGGTAGCCTTAAAGTGGAAGGCAAAATAAATTGATGGATCTTTTTTGGAGGTTGGATCCGCCAGGAGGGTAGCTGTTAGAGAAAAAGGAATGCAGATTACTCCTAGGTTTATGGCTTGAACTACTGGGTGGAAATCTTTTTGAAATGTTGAAGGAGGATTCAAGTATTGGATGAGGGTTGGTCCAGATGAACTTTAGGTTTCCATAAAACTTAAGGATGAAAAACAAAACGAGCTGACCCAAGTGATGGGAGCCTAGTGATCTTGGCTCCTGGTGGCTCTGTCCCACAAAGGTTTTTTGTTTTTTTTTTAAATAGGAATTTTAGGGGTATATAGGCAGGTTTAGGAAATTTTTAGAACTGGGGGTCCATGGGAAAAAACAGGGGGCTAAAGATTGGGAGAAGTTACATTTCCATAAGACAAGGGAACTGGGAGAAGGAATATTTCCATAACACAAGGTAGTGGCAACAGTTACATTTCCATAAGAAAAGGGAACTGGGAATAGCCAAAAGGTCTATATTTACAAAATTAAGAAGGAGGAAGAAAGCCCATAGGGAATGGGAAGACAATGAGGGAGGAGTTATTATAGTAATCAATTCAAAATGGAATATTGACCAATCAGAAGGAATATCAGGACACAGAGACTTGCAGACTTTATAAACCATGGAAACAGGAAGTCAGTGGGACTCTTTCCCCCTCCCCACTTGGGAGTCTGTGCTGTGAGCTTCTTTCCCCTTCCCCAAGTGGGAGTCTATTTGTTCTTCCCTAAAATTTCTACCTTTGCTATACCACCTTTCATCCATGAATTCACTGTTCAACTCAGTCGGACAAAGAGCCCGGGAGCCATCCTGCCCAGGGGAACACCACGTGTTTCAGTACAAAAATTCTGTTTCAATATATATATTTTTTAATTGAGTTCAGAGAGGGAGAGGGAGACAGAGATAGAAACATCAAGATGAGAGAGAATAATTGATCGGCTGCCTCCTGCATGCCCACATTGGGGATCGAGCCACAACCAGGTCATGTGCCCTGACTGGGAATTGAACCATGACCTTCTGGTTCATAGGTCAGTGCTCAAACACTGAGCCATGCCAGCTGGGCTGTCCCATGAAGTTTTGACCACCAGCTTCCATAGGTACCATGGCTCTTCAGCTGTGGTACTGATTTGTGGGAGGTTGCACTGTTCAATACCTTCAAATAGAAAGCTGCTTTTCTGTATACTAGAACATTCCTTCTTCCTTACCCTTCCTCTTTCTCTCCTAAGTCATGTGACTAATTGCCATTCTTTTTCATTAGCTAAAATAAAGTGCTAACCACCCTAACCAGATGGGCTTAGTGGATAGAGCATCGACCTGCAGATTGTAACATCCCAGGTTTGATTTCAGTCAAGGGCATGCACCTTGGTTGTGGGCACATCCCCAGTGGTGGGTGTGCTGGAGGCAGCTGATCAATGTTTCTCTCTATCCCTCTCCCTTCCTCTCTGTAAAAAATCAATAAAATATATATTTTAAATAGTGCTAATCTTATTATGGGAAGTTACATTCTGGCTAAAATACATTTCCATCTCCTGTTATCGTTAGGGGTGGCCTATGAGATGTAACAACATGTTAGGTGGGACCAATAAGAAGACTCTAAGAGGGAGAGTTCTGCTTGTACCACAAGTGTGATGGCTGGAGATGAAGCAATAGCCTTGGCCTGAAGCAAGATTGAAGAAAGAAGCCATGAACTCAGGAACTTAGGAGGGTGGAACAGAAAGGTGAAAGGAGTCCAAATTCCTTATGACAACTTGAGTCATCTTGATGTTTCTCTATCTCTGAACTGCCTATCTCCACACTTCTTTTATGCAAATGGGAGAAACCACTTATATTTTACTAGAATTCGTGCAAGGGGTCTGGCCAGCCCTGCCCCTGATGTGGGGGTGCAATTGGGGTCGGGGCTGGCTAGTGGGAGGGGCCTGCCTGACCCCTGGTCTAACTCCTGGTTGAGGGGATAACTTGCATATTAGCCTTTCATTATATAGGATTAGGAGCCAAATGCAATTTCTAATGAATATGCTGCTCATCCCCAGCTGAAGCTACTTCTTAAAACAGTATCTTCTAACTTCTGTGAGATGCTTTGTGACTTAAAGTTTCCTAAGGCAGCCGAAACCGGTTTGGCACAGTGGATAGAGCATCAGCCTGCAGTCTGAAAGGTCCTGGGTTTGATTCCGGTCAAGGGCATGTACCTTGGTTGTAGGCATATCCCCAGTAGTGGGTGTGCAGGAGGCAGCTGATCAATGTTTCTCTCACATCGATGATTCTAACTCTATCTCTCTCCCTTCCTCTCTGTAAAAAAATCAATAAAATATATTTTTTTAAAAAAAGTTTCCTAAGGCAAATGAGTTTCATAAATATTGCAGCATGCTATATCCTCACTTGCCTTCCCAAACCACCCTATTGAAAAATGTACCCCCAACCTCCAAACCTGTACTCCTCATTCTTATTTCCTGCTTCATTTTTCTCCATGTCTCTTATCGTTATCTAACATACCATATGATTTATGCATTTGTGTTTACTGCCAGTTTTTTGTATTTCTCCCCACAATTTAAAATAAGCTCTATGAGGATTGTCTGCTTCATTTACTGCAGTACCTTCTGATTCCTCCCAGGCTGTTTAGCTTGTGGAGAAATAAACAGGGAGACTGACAGTGACAGAGACATTTCTACTCCTTTAGCCTGTATTCACTCATTCCTTCATTCCTTCACATTCATTCCTTCATTCATTCTCTTCATTTATTTATTCTGTCTTTCTCACACATACACATTATGCATATATATTGTTATCAGTTGGCTTCCATTCTCTTCGGACTGTGTCTTACTGAATGAAAACACACTTTATTTAAAAAATATATTTTTATTGATTTCAGAGAGGAAGGGAGAGGGAGAGAGAGATAGAAACATCAATGATTAGAGAGAATCATTGATTGGTTGCCTCCTGTATGGGGATCAAGCCCACAACTCAGGCATGTGCCCTTGACCAGAATCGAACTCAGGATCCTTCAGTCCACAGGCTGATGCACTATCCATTGAGTCAAGCCAGGTAGGGCTGAAAACAGACTTTAGAAATAAAGGTTAAAAATTAATTGACATGGAGGAGAAAAGACAGAGTTCTTGATATTCCATTTCTTGTAATGCTGGAGCTTTTTGTGTAATGTGAACTTGTTGGGAAATAGTCCCTATTTTCCTGTGCCAGGCACTAACGATGACCTTCATGGGCTGTCTTGGCAGAGGTCAGGTGATGAGGGAAGAAAGGTTCTCTGTTATTCTTTATCTGCAGGCATCTGGCAGTACGTGGGATTGAGATGTTGGGCTCAAATGAATGGGAAACATGCAGGGATCTTGCTGCCCCCAACCTTGTATTAGCTGGCCCAGATGTGTTTTCAGTGCCATCCCTCTGTTACTCTCTTGCCTCTTTCTGACATGAATTTTAAATAACAAGAATTAAGATTTGTTTGATAATAATGTTACAGAAAACCGAAGAAGAACAAAGCAATACTTAGAGAGATGGAGTTACATTTATTACACGTGGGTCCAGAGGAAAATATCTCTCACATTCTGGGCCCCAACATGGAGGTACTTTCCCTATTTATATGTTTTTACCTTCTTTGTCTCCCAAATATGGGGTGTTTCTTGCCCCTTTTGCAAGTTCTTAAAGAACCCCTATGTGCTGGGGCCTTGAGACCTCAACCAGAGGCCTGGCCTGGCATCAGCACTGATAACCTTGTCTGGGGAAGGTTTAATGGCCTCTCTGAAGTGGGAGTAATCTTAGCAAGCAAGAATTTACAGAAGCCAAATATCAGGGTTAACATTTCAAACAGCAGTTTTTATATAAGAAGGATGCTTCAATACAAGGGGCATTTCAGAGATCGCAAGTGACCCCAGCCAGGACACTCCATCTTTGGCTCCAGGGAAAGGAAGCCATGCTTTCCTGGTCTAGATGGGGTGTGTTTGAGTTGCTGCAGAGCCCTGGGCAGTCAAGTCGCTTTAGAACTTCCCCCTTTTTTACCAAGGCAAGATGGTCCACTGACCCTGATCTGGTCTGGGATGCCAAGGGCTTTTGTTCTGGCTCTGCAGTCTTTGCACCTCCTTGGGAAAAATCTGTTGCCCTGCTCTTGCCAGCACCCCTTCTGTTCCTTCCTAAGACTCAATTTATGTGGTTGTAAAAGGGAGATGGAAAGGTCTGAGATCTATCTGCCTGCTCCACAGCAGTTCGGGGAAATGAATTTACAAAACTTCAAATGAACCTCTTTCCATGATATATGGCTGCTTAACACATTGCTTTCAGATGCAATGGCTTAAAACAAAGCAACTTATTATTTCTCAGGGTTTATGTGAGTATATAAGGAGATAATGTATGCATAGCTTGGAGCACGGTGCCAGGCACAGAGTTGCCACTCCATAATGGTTATTTCATATAATGTGGAGGATGACCTTGCTCGTGAGAATGCCTAAGACTATGCACCATTGTGAGAGTGGATATTGGAGCAGCTCAGAGGTTTGGGACTGCTTGACACAAGACCACCCCTAAAATGTGTGAAAGCCCCTGAAAATATTTTGTGTGGGGCCTCTATCTATGTGAGCAATTTCAGGGAAATTCTACCACAAAGATTCACGAATGCATATGAGGTACAGTGTTTTACTGATGAAGATTTAGGGCAGTGAGTAGAGTTGTGGTATTTACATATTTAGTCATTCTCCAATCAGTGCACGTGAAGATTCTTTGTTGTGACCAGCCATCATCTTGTCTTGTTCAGGGTTAGCTACCATCTATTAATGCTACTTATTGTCCAATACACCATTCCTGGATGATTCCACTTTGCCCCTCACTCCCTTCATAAGAAAGAGATACATCCACAAAACCATGGTTCTTTGGAACCTGTTTATGTCGAAGCATCATAGATCTTCTTGCTCTACAGTCCCTAGAACCCTTTATGTAATGCTGGCTATGTCACTTCCCATTAAAAAGCACCAGCCATCATGCTGCCATGAATTCTGGCTTCCGGTGATTCAGAGGTTGTTTACATGCTTTGTTGATGCTGGCCGTCTTATTGAAAGTATGCAGGCAAATGTGAATGAGAAGTCATTTTCTAGTCATGTTAGATTTACCTTCAGAATTTCATAATATAAATACACAAAGGCACATCTTCCAACTGTGTGTTCCCTTGCATTCTTTTTAAAAAAATGTATTTTATTGATTTTTTACAGAAAGGAAGGGGGGAGGGATAGAGAGTTGGAAACATCAGATGAGAGAGAAACATCCATCAGCTGCCTCCTGCACACCTCCTACTGGGGATGTGCCCACAACCAGAATTGTGCCCTTCACCAGAATTGAACCTGGGGCCCCCTCATTCCACAGGTTGACGCTCTATCCACTGAGCCAAACCAGTCAGGGCTCTCTTGAATTCTTCAGGCCACGGTCGCTGCATTCCTATACTGTAAACTCTTTTTATATCAATCAGTATTCTGGGTGCCAGTGGTGGGAGTGGAAAGGGTGATATGACTGCTGCTACCCCCGAAACCAGAGGTGGAACAGGAATGGGTGAGTTGACCCACATACTCACATGTGTGGCTCAAGCCTCCTCCTGCTTGTAATTTTCTCTCTCCCCTTGAATAGACTTAATGGCCAGAAAAATGAAGGTTTTGTATCAGTCATAACATTGTTAAGGGATGCTACTAGAGTGTTGTGAGGGGCTTGGGGAGGGAGTAGTTTCAGGAACTTAAGTGAAAGGGGGATGGTTTTCTTAGCATTTGGCAGCTATAATACCAGATGCTCAGTTAAATTTTAATTTCAGATAAACAACAATTTTTTTAGTATAAGTTTGCCCCATTAGGCATATTTATACTGAAATAGCATTTGTTGTTTCTCTGAAATGCAAATTTAATGAGGCAACCAGTAATATTATTTTCAAAATATGGCAACTCTACCAGTATTTAATATCTAGATGGACACAGATGCCCACATTCAGTCTATAAGTTACTTGGTCACCTATCATATATCCCATGGGAAAAACGGTTTACATGCCACTTACAAAAGTTTACATGTACCTGGTTGAGGGGCTTATAAATCTTAACTGGTTTAAGAAATATGTTATTATTGTAGGTATTAAGTTACTAAGATACTAGATTTTTTTTTTACAGCAGGTATCATGAAGTTTTTAAATTATCCTTCTTCCATTTGGATGTATATTTCTTTGTGGGATATTTCTCTCCTTCTCTCTCTGTCAAGAATTATAAAATCAAGTATCAACATAAATTGAACTTAGTATATGACTTATGAACTAAACTAAATTAAAAAAACTAAAATAGCATGTTTGATCAAATTTCTCTAAATATTTTTATATTTTTCCAGTGAGAGCAGGGTGACCTTTGTAGGTTGAATAAATGAAACAAAACTAAGTATAATTAAATATATTGCATTTTGACTTTTAATGTTTTCAAGATTTCAATTTTGGAAGCATGTTTTATAATGTACTGGAGGGCCGCTGCAAGGAATTTGTGCAAGAGTAGGCCTTCCTTCCTCTGGCTGCTGGCACTGGCTTCCCTCCGGCCATTGGCAGGTACCTGGACTTGGGCATTCCTCGAAGCCCTGGCTTCGCTGGAAGGTCGTCCCAACGGATGTCCAGTCTAATTAGCATATTACTCTTATTATTATAGATTAGTGTAAGATAATGTATACTAGTATGTGCTTTATAAGGAAAGTTGCATTTATTTGGGGGTGTGCAATTTTTTTTTGTATGTTTGGGATGCTTGACCCAAAATAGTTTGGAGACCCCTGGCTTAAAGTATTGTTTTACTTATTATTATTATTATTATTTTAAATATGTTTTTATTGATTTCAGAGAGGAAGGATGAGGGAGAGAGATAGAAACATCAATGATGAGAGAGAATCATTGATATGCTGCCTTTTGCATACTCCCTACTGGGGATTGAGCCCACAACCTTGGCATGTGTCCTTGACTGGAATTGAACCTAGGAACCCTCAGTCTACAGGCCAGCACTCCATTCGCTGAGACAAACTGGCTAAGGCTGTTGTTTCAGAAAGGGTGTGTATGTTTGTCTTAGCTGAAGCATTTACTTGCTTTAAGAATAATTGCAATCAGTAACATTCTTGTAGTTGGACATCAGATTGCAAAGTTTCACCAGATTTAGACTCAGATGCCTCCAAAGAGAGAAATGTGGAGGCCCTTTAGCATTTATGTGAAAACTCCATCTATGGGGCCTCACTGCTTGGGAGAATAGCTCAGAGCTCTGTGTCACAGAGACCTGGAGGTTTAAAGGAAGACTCATTCCTTCGTTCCTGGCTGGCTCAGATTCATAGTGAGTTCCCCAAGTGCACTGTGCCTCTGTGCACATAAAGAGTTGATCATAGGGTATAAACTTCCAGTTATAAGATGAATAAGTAGGTTCTGGGGAATTGAATGTACAGCATGGTGACTATAGCTAACAATACTATATTATACTAGTGACCCGGTATATGGATTTGTGCACATTGAAAGAAAATTAATTAGAAGGTGGCTGATGGGGCAGGACTGGGCTAGATGGCCAGACACGCACTCAAGCTAACCTTCCATAGTCCCTCCCTGGCATCTGCAGAGTGAGCGGGGTCCCTCCAGCAGGTGGGGCCCCTCAGCCTGGCCTGCGGTGCTTGGGCTGAAACCACCTCTTCGACATCCACTGAGAGGTTCCAGAGTGCAAGAGGGCACTCTGCAAGTTGCTGTCCTACAGGGTGTGGAACGCAAATGCAAGTGTGCAGTAAACCAGATCTGGTGCCAACAGTGCCCCAGCAACAATATAACCCATGGCTGAAGGTGGAATTGTGTGGCCCCTCAAGGAATCAGGCTCCCTCCTCTCTGGTTTCAGGGTACATCACCCAAGAACCGCCACTGCCAAGTCACTGCAGCTCCACAGTCCCTTGGTTGAGTGCCTGCCCCCTGGCGGTAAAGTGCACGTCATAGTGACTGGTTGGACGGTAGGAGGGATACTTAGCATATTAGCCATATATATATATATATATATATATATATATATATATATATATATATATATATATATATATTGTATATATAGATACTTGAAATTTGCTAAGAGAGATCTTAAATGTTCTCACACACACACACACACACACACACACACACACACAAAAGATAACTATGTGAGGTGATGGAAGTGTTAACTAACCTTATTGTGGTAATCATTTTGCAATATATAAGTGTATCAAATCATCACGTTGTGCACCTTAAACTTACATGCCTTATATGTCAATTATCCCTCACTAAAGCTGGAAAAAAGTGGGTGGGGTGAGGCAAACGTCAATAGGGGGTGAAAACCAAGTTCTTTTCCAGAAAACCTATTGTAGGGGCATTAGAACACTGGGTTCCTGGGTTTTCTTTGGAATGGGAAGACTCTGGAACACACAGCCTAACCTGGCAGCCAGGGAAACAGGTGGCCCCCAATGTCTTGGTCATTGCTCTAGAGATCAGTGGTGGGCATCCATGGGAGGGTGCCAAGACTCAGTCCAGTGCCCAGGGTGATGGACAAACATTCACTGGGGCCAGGTTCCCCCCTCCTCCACCACACACATACTTCAGGGCTGGAGCAGCAGTGCCCTCACCACTGCAGCAAGAGAGGATCCTCACAGCATGGATGGCAGGAGGCTTGGCAGCCTCACAGGATGTCTGCAGATACCTTTCACATATGCAGTTTGGCAGTGCAGGGGTGCAGAGACACAGCATCCTGGGTTTGCTTGGACAATATTGGCCATGGAAGCAGACTGCTCAGGTTGGGACCTTGACACTGAGGCTTAAAACAGTGTGGGAAGGCCCATGCATTTCCAGAAACCCTTCATTTTTGCTGGCCAACAGATGGTGGCTCCCTTATCTGCAGTGCAGTCAGGTGCAAAAAGAAGAAAGTATTTAGAGCGCCAGTAGAGCCATTATTTGAATAGTATGGAACAGAATGGTTTCTTTGGTAACCAAGCCAGGGAGACACCCACACAAAGTTAGAATGCATTGGGCTCATTTCTGTTCCCTGCCCCACCCCCAATCTAACCAGATTAAAATAATATAAAGAGAAAAGTGAGATGCAGCAGCATTTTATACAAGAGGGGATCTGTTCCCGGTGAGAATATATTAATGACCTATGTTTTATTATGGACAACTAGAGATAGCAGTTTCTAGCTATGACACTATTTTCATGGTCAGTCAGATAGTTTACTTTCTGCCTAGGCTTCAGTGCTTATCTGTAGATAGTACACTGAGAAATATGAGACAGAAACATGAGAAGCATTTAACTCACTCTATGCTGCACATATTCTTAGTACCAATCAGGAAAAAGGCAGCACGTAAAAGGCAAAACAAATGAGTTTGAAAAGAAATCATTTGTCTTTTAAGAACAATTTCTCTTTAGCTCTATAAGTAATCTCTCTGCTCTGGGCGAGGGTTTAAAGTGTCATATAACAACCCAAAACACCCACAAACAATCCAATCAAAAAATGGGCAAAGGACCTGACTAGACACCTTTCCAAAGAGAACATATAGATAGCCAGTAGACATGAAAAAATGTTCAATGTCGCTAATCATCAGAGAGATGCTAATTACAACCACACCTGTCAGAATGGCTACCATCAATAAATCAACGAACAGCAAGTCCTGGTGAGGATGCGGAGAAAAGGGAACCCTAGTACACTGCTGGTGGGAATGCAGACTGGTACAGCCTTTATGGAAAACAGTATGAAGTTTCCTAAAAAAATTAAAAATGGAACTGCCTTTTGACCCAGCAATTCCACTTCTGAAAATGTATCCTAAGAACCCCAAAACACTGATCAGGAATATTTATGCACCCCTATGTTCCTTGCAGTGTTATTTAAAATAACCAAGATTTAAAAGCAGCCCAAGGGACCATTAGTAGATGAGTGGATAAAAAAGCTGTGGTACATTTTTACAATGGAAGTAAATATTACCTTTTGTGACAGCATGGAGGGACCTGGAAGGCATTACGCTAAGTGAAATAAGCCAGTCAGAGAAAGACAAGTACCATATCCTTTCACTTACATGTGAAATCTAATGAACAAGATAAACTGACAAACAAAATAGAAACAGACTCATAGGTACAGAGAACAGACTGACAGTTGTTAGAGGGGAGGGCATGTAGGGGGCTGGGTGAAAAAGCTGACAGGATTAAGCAAAATAAAATAAAAGTGTAAAATAACGGGGTTCCCATGGAAAGAGGTGACAGGCAAAGACCTTCCTATAGAATTTTCTATGACAATGGACATGGTCTATATCTGCACCATTCAATGAGGAAACCATTGGCAACAGGAGGATATTTACATTGTAATAACTTAAAAATTTAATTTGATTTAAAATTCAGTTCCTCCGTTTAAATGCAAGGGCCATATGTGGCTAGTGGCTTCTGGAGTAGAGAGCATTGTTAGAGTTCAGAAAAAAAGGATGATTTTCATTACTAGAAAATCAGCATATAGCAATTTTGTCCTTAATATTTTATTTTACTGTGGTTTTTTTTTTTTTTTTCTGGTGTCAGCCTTGATCATCTGGAAGTCACCCACAACCTACCAGAAGCAATGTTTTACTTAACAGGTCTAATAACAGTGCTTCCAAGGGCCTCCAAACATCTACAAACATCATCTCATTAATTCCTCCGAGCTCCCAATGGGACAGGTAGGGCGTGCAGATAATTATGTTTAATTTTATAAAAGAGGAAAACAAACACTAGTCTAAAATGTAAATTATTAGCAACGGAGGGCCTTCTGGAATCCCAGTTGTCTTCTGTTGCTTTCTTTGTCTTTCACAGCAAGAACTTGGCGTTTTCTCCTGTCAGGGAAAAAAAATTCCTCAAACACATTAGGATTAAATGAAAGAACTATCACATCTGGTTATAGATGGAATATTTGTTTGAGTAACATTAGGTCAAAATAGCTAAATATTTATTTCCTTCTATTCCCACTGTAAAACTTTGGACTGTGCTTTACTTCTCAGTAACTAAGATAATCCTATATAATAAAACCCTAATATGCAAATCGACCTAACGGTTGAATGACCAGTGGCTATGATGCACACTGAGCACCAGCGGGGTAGGACACTCAATGCAGGAGCTTCCCCCTGGTGGTCAGTGCGTTCCCACAGGAGGAGTGCTGCTCAGCCAGAAGCCAGGCTCACATCTGGCGAGTGCAACAGCAGAGGTGGGAGCCTTTCCCACCTCTGCAAAAGCACTAAGGACCCCTCGGGGGATGTCTGCCTGCTGGCTTAGGCCCGCTCCCAATGAGCCAGCAGGCAGGCATTCCCTGATGGGTCCCAGACTGTGACAGGGCACAGGCCGGGCTGAGAGACCCCTCATCCCTCAGTGCATGAATGGCATGCAACAGGCCTGTAGTTAGAATATAAGAGAGAGAGAGAGAGAGAGAGAGAGAGAGAGAGAGAGAGAGAGAGGGAAATGGACCATGGACCACAGTGTGGTTATTGGAGGGGTTGGGATGGAGGTGGAAGAGGGCATAAAGGGGATAAATGGTGATGGGAAAAAAATAAAAAGAATATGCTATTTGATGAGAATAGTAAACCCTTCTTAACTTTTGTTTGCATTCCTTCATGCCTGTTGCAGGGATAAAAATACTGTTATCGAGCCGAAACCAGTTTGGCTCAGTGGATAGAGCATTGGCCTGTGGACTGAAAGGTCCCAGGTTCGATTCCGGTCAAGGGCATGTGCCTTGGTTGCGGGCACATCCCCAGTAGGGGGTGTGCAAGAGGCAGCTGATCGATGATTCTCTCTCATCTATGTTTCTAACTCTCAGCTTCCTCTCTGTAAAAAAATCAATAAAATATATTTAAATTGTACTGTTATTGAAAAATCTATTTTTTTATACATAGTCTTTATGAGAGTGACCTGGAATCATACTGATATACTAACCAAAGATGCATAGAAATTGAGGCGCTCCATTCTTTATTCATACCAAGGATATTTGTGAAGCCCTTACTATGAATCAACCAGTATGCTTAGGGCTGTTTACACAAAGTCAGCAAAACCAGATAAATTTCCAGCTCTCATGTGTAAGGATCTGGCAAATAGTAATTAAATAATCAAGATAATATACATGCAACTACGCCTATAGCAGGTACCTGAGCTTGTAATAGGGAGGGTTGATGTACTCAGGAATACCAGGGATGGCTTGTCTCAAATAGGGGCCAAGAGCCAGAAGATGAGAGTAGGAATCACATAGGTGAAAGCAGGATGAAGAGAGCATTTTAGTTAGAAGGAGTAGCATGTGCAAAGGCCCTGAGGTCACATGGAGCATGGTAAGCATGAGGGGCTGAGAGAAGATGAGTGGAATGTAGGATAGGGTTGGAGAGGTCAGCAGAAGCTAGACCAGGCAGCACCTGCAGACAACTTTAAGGAACCATATTTTCATTTTATGAGCAATGGGTGTCATTGAAGGGTTCTTGGGGAAGAGGGGTGCAGTACATGACAAAGGTGCATTTTTAAGCTCACATTGGTTGGTTGTGGCGAGTGGAGAACAATTTGGAAGGTGGTCCTATCAGAGGGTAGTTTGGAGCTGGCTTAGATTTGCAAAGACTATTCATTCTACAGCTGGATTTATTCTGAGCCTCCTGAGCAGCCTCAGAACTTGCACTTAACCATAAACTTCATATATTGCATTTTTTTTATTTAATGGGATGTCCCTACTTTGCAGATAGAGCTAACCACAGCAGCAGTGGGTGGGGTAGTGGGGACATTCTGGCCTAAGATGTTGCAGGAATACCTTCTGTGACTGATGATTTTAGCATCGTTGTGTTTTTTCTTTTCTCTTCTTGGTTGCTAGTTTTCTCCAGAAAAGGTAAACACCACTATTTCCTTTTTTACTTTGATGTCTTGACTCCTTCAACATATGCTGAATTGAAAATACTATTTCAAATTCATGTCCTGCAGGGTTTTTGTCTTATTGTGTTCCAGGCTTTTGAGACCAACTACAAATCTAATACAAGGGTTTCTGGGTTCATGCTTGAAATATGATAATTTCAGGTGATTTATATAATGAAAAAGGAAAAAGATCCTGAGGTTCTATTGTGCTTTTTTGTATGTCTATTATAGTACTTGCTCATTCTGGTTTGCATTACAGTTATTTACGCATGCACATTCAATTCTTTCTACCGCCCCACCCACCTTCCTTTCTGCCACCTACTCATCCTGCAGATTCATGTCACCATCACTTCTTCAGGGACACTTTCCCTCGTCTCGCTCGGATTCTTCCCTATCGGATATGCTTTTGTGGTGCTGTGAGCACTTACACTAATTCCTTTGCTGTTTGAGCAGTGTCTGCCTATTGGATGGACAGAAAGGTTGCTTGTGGCTTTCACTCAGGGTTTGCCAATGACTGAGTAACTACACTTACATGAATGTCCTTGGGGCCAGGGAATTCCCCCCCCCCCCCATGGTTGACATGCTTGTTTTTAACACTTAAGGAATTGATACAGGCTTCCATCAGGCTCTCAGCATCCCAGGTCCCCATCTCACCCTGGTGTATGCTGGTCCCAGTAGCCTCCCAGCCACCATTGCAGCCGTAGGTGGCTCCCACGACCTCAGGTGGTGTCCTTGGCACCAGGCTCCTGGCAGACTCCTGCAAAACCAGGCCCCCAGCTCATCCCAGTGCTTGCAGATTCCAGTGGCCCCAGGCTCCCGACGGGCTCTTGTAGACTCAGGCTCCCACAGATGAAGAATGGGAGCTAGAGCCCTGACTGGTTTGGCTCAGTGGATAGAGCGTCGGCCTGCAGACTCAAGGGTCCCAGGTTCGATTCCGGTCAAGGGCATGTACTTTGGTTGCGGGCACATCCCTAGTGGGGGGTGTGCAGGAGGCAGCTGATTGATGTTTCTCTCTCATCAATGTTTCTGATTCTCTCTCCCTTCCTCTCTGTAAAAAAAAAAAAAAAAAAAAAAAAAAAAAAATCAATAAAATTTATTTTTAAAAATCAACTGAAAAAAAAAAAAAAAAGGAACAGGAGATATGGATAAACCATTTAGGCACCAGGATCCCAGATCATCCTGGTGCTAGCTGGCTGCTGTGACCCTTTGTGGCTCCCAGGACCCAAGACTCCTAGCATTTCCAGCACCAGTCAGCTCTGATGGCCATGGACAATTCATGTGGCCCCAGTCTATCCTCTAGAACCCAGGATCCAGGTGGTCAGCCATCTGTGCCCAGGCTCCTGGGCAGGCCTAGAAGCAGACCCAGTCACTAGGCTGGTCCCTCTGTGTCCACCTGCCAGGCCTGCTGACCCAGGCACTAGACCACTCTGCTTGGGGACTCCAGCAGCAAGCCTGCCCACCCACACCAGATGGCTCACCCAGAATCTCCGAAGAGGCTGATCAGTGAGGGGCTTTGCCCACTAAACCAGTCTGTAAAGATTCAAAGAGTTGTTTACTTCCTCAAAATACAGACAGCACTGCAAGGCTACAGGAATCATGAATAAGCAAGGAAACATGACACTGATAAACATGAAACTAATTAAAACTCCAAGGACTGATCTGCAAGAAATGGAGATCTATGTGAACTGCCTGACAAAGAATTCAGAATTATCCTCTGAAAGAAATTCAGTGAACTACAAGAAAACACAGACAACCAAAGAAATTAGAACAATGACAAAAATGAGAGGTTTAGTAAAGAAATAGAGACCATTAAAACAAACAAACAGAATCCTACAGTTGAAGAATGGGAGAATATTTATAAGCCATCTATTTGATAAGGGGTTAATATCCAAATTAAATAAGGAACTCATACAGCTCAATAGCAAAAAATAAACAATCCAATTTTAAAATGAGCAAGTCCTAGCCGGTTTGGCTCAGTGGATAGAGCGTTGGCCTGTGGACCGAAGGGTCCCACGTTCAATTCCAGTCAAGGGCACATGCCTGGGTTGTGGGCTCTTTTCTCATCATTGATGTTTTTATCTCTCTTCCTCTCTCTTCCTCTTTGAATCAATAAAAATATATTTTTAAAAATGGGCAAAAGATTTGAATAAAAATTTTCCAAAGAAAACATACAAATGGCCAACAGGTATAAGAAACAAAATGTTCAATATCACTAATCATCAAACCCACAATGAGATATCACCTCACGTTAGAATGGCTATCATCAATAAAACAAAAAACAAATGTTGGTGAAGCTGCGGAGAAAATTCTCTTGGCGGGAATGTAAATTGGTGCAGCCCCTATGGAAAACATATGGAGGTTCCTAAAAAATTCAAAATAAAACAACTATTAGATCCAGTAATTTTCTGGGTATTTATCCAAAGGAAAGGAAGACATTCTCTTGAAAATTTGCTTGCCCACTCATGTTTCATTGCAGCATTATTCACAATAGTCAAGATACAGAAACAACGGAAATATTCATCAACAGATGGATGGGAAAAGAAAATGAGGTATATATTTACAATTGGATATTATTCAGCTACAAAAAAAGAGGGAAATCCTGACTTTTGGAAACATATGGATGGACCTGGAGGGCATTATGCTAAGTGAAATAGTTCAGACAGAGAAAGACAAATATTGTATGTTTTCACCTATATGTGGGAATCTAAACAAGATGAATTTATAAAAACAGAGAGTACAGTGATGGTTACCAGGGGTTTGGAGATGAAGAAAAATGGGGAGATATTGGTCAAAGTGTACAAGCTTCCAGCTATAAGATGAAAAAGTCCTGAGTATCTGATGTACAGAATATGGTGTTTTTAATCAACAATACCGTATTATTTAGATACTTGAATGTTAAGAGAGTGGATCTTAAATGAATTCAGCACAGTAAAATATAATTATGTGAGGAGGTGGAAGTGCTGACTAACCTTATTGCAATAAACAGAAAAAATTAGGAGTATCAAATCATGATGCTGTACACCTTAAACTATGTCATATGTAATATTATCTCAATAAAGCTGGAAAAAGGGATCGATGTAACACTTGTATTATTGATTTCAGTCATCTCACATGTAATTTTCAGAAGACATATCAATATTCAAATGGACCTAGCTTGACTATAAATACATTAAATATAGCCCATTTAGAATGGGAACAATATACTAAACAGCATAAAATATACAGGAATACAGCAAATTGGTTACGAGCACACCCTCTGAATCCTAACTGTTAGGGTTCAAATCATGGTTGTGGGTTTTACAAACTGCACGGTTCTGTGCCAGTTGTCTAACCTCTCTGCTTCACTTTTCTCATTCATAAAACGGCAATAATGATTCCTACCACAAATAACATTATGAGGTATAAATGAGTACATTTCTGTAAATCCTTTACAGCGATGCTTCATTAGGTGTCAGCTTTTATTATTTTGTGACTGCTATTAGAAAAAAGGGCATGCCATGCCCTGACTGGTGGCTCAGTTGGTTGGAGTGTCGACCCATGCACCAAAAGGTGGTGGGCTCAATTGCCAGGCAGGGCACATACCCAGGTTGCAGACTTGATCCCTAGTTGAGGTGTGTACAGGAGGCAGCCAATCATTTCTCTCACATCAATGTTTCTCTCTCTCTGTCTCTCTGTCTCTTCTTTGCTTTCTAAAGTCAATTGGGGGGGGGGAGGGGGAAGACCTTTAAGAAGAAGCAGACCGTGTCATGTCATTAGGTCCATGCAGCAAAAATGCTCAGCTTCCTTCATGGCCCCCTTTTTGTAAGTTGAAAACAAGGAGCTTTGAGTATTCTCAGTTTGTACTTTTGCTCAATAAGTTGATTTGATTTTTTCAGTTTCCACATTTTAATATCATGCAGATGGTAATGGAATTATATAGTTTTCCCACCAGTTTACTGCAAATGCTGGAAGGCCAGCAAAAACTAAGGGTATTAAGATGACAGCCTTTTTTTGGTCATGTATATTTGTTTTATTTTTTTTAAATAAATATATTTTATTGATTGTTTTTTACAGAGAGGAAAGGAGAGGAATAGAGAGTTAGAAAGATTGATGAGAGAGAAACATCGATCAGCCGCCTCCTGCACACCCCCTACTGGGGATGTGCCCGCAACCAAGGTACATGCCCTTGACCCAAATCAAACCTGTAACCCTTCAGTCCGCAGGCCGACGCTCTATCCACTGAGCCAAACCAGTCAGGGCTATATTTATTACTTATTAAAATTAAAAAAAAACATTTTTCTTGATTTCAGAGAGGCAAGGAGAGGGAGAGAAAGATAGAAATATCAATGATGAGAGATAATCATTGATCAGTTGCCTCCTGCACATCCCCTATTGGGGATCGAGCCTGCAACCTGGGCATGTGCCCTGACTGGGAATCAAATCGAGACCTCCTGGTTCATAGTTCAATATTCAACCACTGACCAACACCAGCTGGGTGAAAAAAAATTTAAATAAAGCTAATCCTTGATCAGAAAAAAAAAAAAGTGTTGACAGTGACAGTGTCAAATTATTTGAGAAGCTTAAAAAATGGTGATGGAGGGCCCCAAGCTGCTGAATTAGGCTCCGTAGGGGAAGTGAGTGGGTGTGTATGTGTCTGCGGGTGGTGTGGATCCTGCTGGGCTGGAGGTGCTAAGTTTATGTCTATATACTTTCAACTTTGTACCGGAGATGACATATACACAGGAAGGCACATACACGTCATATATGTACGGATCGAATTTTCACGTTGAAACACACCCCAGCAACCAACACCCAGATCAAGAAACAGAGCATAGCCAGCAGCCCAGGAGCCATTCCCATAGGTCAGTTTGGCCTGTTTTTGTTGTTTACTTAGACAAAAATTATACAGTGTGTGTTCCTCTATTCCTAGCTCTTATTAGCAATATCACATATGTGGGATTCCTCCACATTGTTATGTGTAGTTGTCTACTATCCACTCACAATTTGCATATGACTGCTTTGTGTGAAAATGTATTTCCCATTCTATTGTTTTTTTAAAATACATTTTATTGATTTTTTACAGAGAAGGGAGAAGGATAGAGAGTTAGAAACATCGAGAGAAACACCCATCAGCTGCCTCCTGCACACTCCTCACTGGGGATGTGCCCACAACTTAGGTACATGCCCTTGACCGGAACCAAACCCGGGACCTTTGAGTCTGCAGGCCGACGCTCTATCCACTGAGCCAAACTGGCTAGGGCCCATTCTATTGTTGCTGGGCATTTGAGTGGATCTCTTTGGGGACTACTGTGTGCTGATGAGCATCCTAATCTATCTTTTCGTGGATTTCTGCTAGACAATGCCTCGGAGTGGAATTGTTGGGTATCTTGTGATGTTCAGCTTTGGCAGATTTTATGTGTATTTTTTTACACTCCACAGGTGATTTTGATTCCTGGCCAAGGCTATTTACTCTCTACCCCAAAGGAATGTTTAAAGCCACACTCTCAAAGCACAGATGAGCTCATTAAAGATGGAATATTAAGATGAACTACAAGGATCATTCAAAAACCGCCTCACAGATAATGCCAATATCACTTGCTTCAATAGTTCGCTTGCCTTTTCTGCAGGGGGTCAGAGTGGGTGGGTTAAGGCTAGATCCTGGCTCTCTCATTTTCTTTTCTCCCTCGGTTTGACCCTGATTTCTCTCAGGTTCAGCAAAGTGGAATGCCGGCTGAGAAATGAGACAGGAGAGAAAGCATTGCCAAGTGCTGTTAATTATTAATGAAATGAATTTGCATCAAACCAAAGGGGATTAAAGTGGCTTAAAATGAATAGCAAGTTCTTGATAAGGCTTTCCCTATTCTCAGGCGACTGGAATGATGCACTTGTATTGGAGCACATTAATTTAATAGAAGCGCCGCTTCCCCCAGTGTAGCTTGGAGCTGGATGTGAGCCCAGCCCTGGGACAGCAGGCTCCGAAGCAATTTCTGCTTGCGTGGCTATGGTGAAGCGAAGTGACGTGAGCACAGCACAGCAGACTGGAAAACTGCTCTAAACATGACTCAAAGCAAAACGTCCTTTCACTACCAGGCCTCAAGCACTGGGGAGAGAAAGGGACCACGCTTTGAAAGACTGTTCAAACACCAGCTCAGCTTCATAGGATGTCTGACCTTGGGCAAGTTGCTTAACCTGGAGGTATTATTCTTATAATCCTCATTGTACAGATGAGGAAACGGAAGCACAGAAAGGTTAAGCAACTTCCCCTAAGTCACACAATTGTGAATGGAAACTTCGGATTTAAATCCTATCTCAATTCACTGGAAATGGAAAATAGACATTGAGTTCCATTATGGAGACACAGTAGGGGAGGAGGGCAAGACAGAGCTTATTATAATGTTTACTAGACGCCTGGTGCACAAAATTCGTGCACTGGGGGGGGGGTGTCCCTTGGCTTGGCCTGTGCCCTCTCACAGTCCACGAGCCCTTGGGGGGATGTATACACACACACACACACACACACACACACACACACACACTGCTGAGTGGCCAGATTATTAGGTGTTCAGAGGTCATAATAATCTGGCCATTCAGTGTAATCCAACAGGTGTGACACCTTTTTCTAAGTTTCCTTTCTGGAATGGGGAATCGGACCTGCTACAGAATATTTGATTTCAAGAGACTATGGCTTGTTTGAAGCTGAATTACTTGAAGTGGAAAAATACAATTTTATATCCCTTTTCATGTTGGTTACCTTGCCCCTGACCTGTATCTTTGGTTTATTGCACTCATTTTCTTTGAAGTTGCTTTCTGAGGAGAAAACATTTTATTGAAAAGTGCTCTTATGAATTCAAGATGTGGGCTTAAGTAGGAAATACCAGCTCCAAGACAGAGACAAATACTTGACAGAAAACAAACATCTGTTTGAGGGAGAATCTCATTTCTTGTTTCATTGTTGCTTTTCCATTACCATTAAATTGAGACAGGGTTTCCATCCAAGGTTTCCATTCATGAGGATGTGATTTTGGGCAAGTTGCTTAGCCTTTCTGTGCTTCAGTTTCCTCATCTGTACAATGAGGATGGTGATACTAATACTCCCTACCTCACAGGGTTGCTGTGATGATGAACTGAGTTGACACAAGAAATTACTAAAACCAGAACCTAGTAAGCGCTAAATAAATGTTCCTGCTATTATTTTTTCCATCATATCTTTTAAAAAATATATATTTTATTGATTTTTTACAGAGAGGAAGAGAGAGGGATAGAGAGTTAGAAACATCGATGAGAGAGAATCATCGATCAGCTGCCTCTTGCACACCCCCTACTGGAGATGTGCCCGCAACCAAGGTACATGCCCTTGACCAGAATCGAACCCGGGACCCATGAGTCCGCAGGCCGACGCTCTATCCACTGAGCCAAACCGGTTTTGACTCCATCATATTTTTTAAATATCTCATTCCACCGTGTGTACCCTTGTTTCCTTTCTGGATTATGTCAAAGCTAAAGACCAATGGTGTCTGTCAATAGTAATTTTAAAAGGATAGGGGCCTCCTAAAGGACTAAAATGAAAGTAAGCTAGCATTACAGTTACTGCCAAGAGTTCATATAAACATATAATGCTTAGAAACTGGGGATTAAAGCTGAGAAAAGAACTTAATGTTAACCAAGGGTAATGCATGTCAAAATGGTGGGTCAAAGGCCACCTGTATTGGTTCCCCAGAACTTCCCCAGAGAAGCTCAGTAATCTCCTAGGACAGTGGTCGTTAAACTGTGGCTCGCGAGCCACATGCGGCTCTTTGGCCCCTTGAATGTGGCTCCTCCACATACGTAATACCACAGCCTGGGCGAGTCTATTTTGAAGAAGTGGCGTTAGAAGAAGTTTAAGTTTAAAAAATGTGGCTCTCAAAAGAAATTTCAATCGTTGTACTGTTGGTATTTGGATCTGTTGACTAATGAGTTTGCCGACCACTGTCCTAAGAGATAGACCTTTCTAGCCACACACACCTCTCTTCCCTTTCCCAGGACATGTCTGAAGGGACCAGGTGAGAACCCCGTGTAGGTTGTGTGTAGAGTAGGGATAAGGGATTGCTTCTGTGGTGGAACTTCATTTTCAATAAGATGTCTGTCTTTCCATTTTGGATATTGCAGGCTCATATGCAAATTCTTCACCCAAATGCTTGCTGCCTTGTCTGACTCCTTCAGGACCTGTGGTCCCATACACACAGCCCTGAGAACCTGTTCTTAGGCAGGCCTCTAAGAACATCTCGGCTCCCTCTTTTCTGGATGCTACCAAAGAGCCCAGGTCTCCCTCCCCTCAGCTTTCTTTATCTGTCCCCAGCGTCACTGCAAAGGACCCCACTCCTGCTCTGCCATCCACTTTAATTCTTTGTTTTCTTTATAACCTCAAGTTTCCTCTTTTAAAAATTTAGATTTCTTGCTATCCACCCTCTCCTAGGAAGAGAGGGTGCATGAAGCTTATATCTGCTAAATATAAGTTAGATTTACAGACAATTCAATGCTATCCTAAGTGCTCCCAATCTATAATTTAAATGCTGGTAGATTTCCATCAGTTAGTTCATTCAACATATATTTGTTTTGTAATTATCATGTGTTGACAATTGGATTCCGTTCTTGAGAACTTTGTTTGTGTATACAGAAAAGAAACCACAACTGTAAGGGTTTTATGCATGGACAGTTTGAGAATGAGGAAGGATTGGTGCACTATATAATTTTAAAAATATATAGTTGGTTTTATGTGTGTTTGACCATTTTTACAGTGAGTGCATTTTGTATCAGGTTCCTGTATTTTCATCTTTGCTCTCACATACCAATTCTTAAAGGGGCCTTTCTTTTGCTATGATACTAAATTTACTATCTCCCTATACTCTCTTTGTTTAATATTAAATAGTTTATGAGAAATTTTCCATTTGCTAAAGAAAGAAGATAAAATGTGTCCATGTTATTCATATACCTATTCAGACATGTTTTTTAAAAAATTATTTTGAAATAACAAAAGGTTCCCAGAAAGTTGCAAAAATAGTACCCAGAGTCACATGTATCCTTCCTCCACCTTCCCCCAGTGGTGACATATCACACAGGTGGAGTATGATACCAAACAAGGAAATTGATGTTGGAATAACACCATTAATTAAACTACGGTATAGATTGTCATCAGTTTTCACCATTTTTACATGCCCTCATTTATGTGTGTGTACATATGTGTGTTTGTGTGTATAGTTCAACTCAACTTTATTCCGTGTGTAGATTCATGTACCCACCATCACAATTAAGATTCAGAACTGTTCCATTACCACCAAGTAACCTCACCCCTTTATAGTTGCACTAGTAGCCCTGTGTATGAACCTGTACGCCAGTAGTTCTCTGCGGGGCCTGGCTGCTCCATGCCCGCTGCCCAGAGGCTTTCCATGGCCCAGAGGCCCATCCACAAGCATTCCGCCAGGCCGCTCATGTTGCCTGCTCTCAGCATCTGCCCCCCTGTGGGACTGGGGGACTCCGGCAGGGCTGAGAGAATTGGGCGCCACCATATTTGTGATGGAGTGATGGTTAATTTGCATATTGCCCTTTCATTATATAGGATGCCCTAGCAACTACTAATCTGCTCTCTATTTCTAGTTTTAGCATGTTGAGAATATTATATAAATGAAAGCATACAGTATGAAACCTTTTGAGAGTGATTTTTTTTTTATTAATTTCTTTATTGATTAAGGTATCACATATTTGTCCTCAACCCCCCATTCCAATCCCCCACTCATGCCACACACCCCTATTGTCCTTGACCGCTGGTTAGGGTCATATGTGTGTACATAAGTCCTTTGGTTGATCTCTCCCTTTTATCCCCACCCTCCCTTTGAGGTCTAACAGTCTGACCCATGGCTCCTTACCCCTGGTTCTGTTCTTGTTCATCAGTCTATGTTATTCACCATTTCCTCTATATGAGTGAATTCATGTCCTACTGGAAATATACTTATAAGAATCAAAAAGAGACAAGCAATAATCATTATGCTGAAAGGCATATGAATCAGTCTGTAGTGAGCACAGATGACACCTTGCCATACATAATAGCAGTCAGCAGCTGTGTATCACTGCAAGTTTCCCAGGATCAAATCAGAGAGGGTTGGACCTGCATTACCACCATTTACCCACCATCCAGAACTGAAATATCATTGCTGACATGTACACATAAGGAACTGTTTGACATTGAAATTGGGTCTCAAAAGAACTGGTGGCCCAGAAAGAAGCTCACTACAGACTGAGAGTGATTTCTTTTCATTAAGCGCAATGCCTTTTCAATCTGTCTAGGGAACTAACATGTCAATATTTTGTACTTGAGTAATATTCCATCGTATGGATGGACGAGTTTATGCAACCATTATTATTTCATCCTTTTCTATTTTTGAACTCAGCTTTATTAGTCTTTGAGGTGCTGGTTTTCTACAATAGCTTCTATACCTAAGGAAGCCAATTCAGTGCTTTGAAATGGGATTCTAGCATATCAGAATTTACATATGAGACTTTATATTCTAGTACCGTATATTCTCAGCTGTGGATAGTAATCTTTTTAGTAGCATTTATGTAGATTTTACATATCTTTGAGCTATAGGATGGACAGTATTTTCAATTATGACCACTTATTCTAAAATCTTTACTTCTATCATCACTTCACATCTGCTTTTTCCTGAGGTGCTCATATACATATCCTATATATGTGGAATGATACCAATTTTTAACATTGGGTTCTTTGTCTAACAAGATAATAATATTGTATATCATTTTAATTTATATTATTACTTATGAAAATTATCTTCATTATAGGAGTTTCTGGTGATCAAAGAGAAGAAAATTTTAAAATCACCCCAAATCGTGCCACCTAAGGAAAACTTCTATTTAATATTTTGTATATAAGCTTCATGCACCCTCTCTTCCTAGGAGAGGGTGGATAGCAAGAAATCTAAATTTTTAAAAGAGGAAACTTGAGGTTATAAAGAAAACAAAGAATTAAAGTGGATGGCAGAGCAGGAGTGGGGTCCTTTGCAGTGACGCTGGGGACAGGGCCTTTGCAACCTTTAAATGTCTATTCCTCAGTATTAAACTGTTTATCCTTTTTATAGATATTAGTCATATCTCTGGGAGCAGCATTGGAGTGTCTGTATCATGGGCTGGAGGGCCTAAGATATGACCAAAGGAACCTGAGCCATATGTTCATTCCAGTTTTCTGGTCCAGACCTGTGTTAAAATGCTCATGTTATCTCCTAACTGGTGACCTGATCTGGCATTTACAGAGACCTCAATAAATCAGGTTCTATCCTGCCCCTACCACTGTCTTCCCTGAGACCCAGGGCAGGGTGAGCTCCAAGCTGACATTCCCCGCCCCCCCCCCCCCCCCCCGGAACCCCTCCTTGGCCCTGCTTGGCCTTCCTGTGAAGATACCCTACCTCCAATGTCATTCCTCTCAGGGAAGGCTTTACAGTAAGGTGACCAGATGTCCCGCTTTTGGCTGGACAAATTGTTAAAAATTGGGACAGTCTTGCCCAAAGTGGGACATCTGGTCATCCTACTCTACAGCCAAAGCACTGGTCCATTGGATTCTAACAGTGAATTTCCTTGATGCCTTCCAGAATTCTCCCCTTGACATTACATGGAAGAGAAGAGAGCTGATCTTGCCTTTTCCCCCTTCAGTGATATGCCAGAACACAGGTAAGATGGCCTTCAGTTAGCATGAACTTGAATCCTGGCCTGAGGTATGTACCCTCTCCTCCCTCTCTGCCATTTGGTGAGCTCTGGGAGGGAGGATACGTACTCCCATCTTGTCACTGCTGTATGCCGTAATGTTTTTCTCGAAGAGGATGTTCAACTATTACTGTGGGCTCACTAAGCCCTTCTTCTCTCACTCCGGAAAGCGGATTGAAATGTTAAACTGCCATTCTTACAGGGATAGCCTTAAATCATCTCTAGTTGATAGAGATAATGAAATCGATCACCAACTTGTTGCTCATATTAGTTATAAATTGCTAGGGCCCATCCTTCGATTGATCCTGGTGTATCAGTGTGTCTCAATTTTATCATATCATAGGCCTTACCATCATCCTTAGAATTGCATAATTTCTGCATCTCCAAACTCTAATATCCTAGCCTCGTGGTCGGCAAACTGCGGCTTGCGAGCCACATGCGGCTCTTTGCCCCCTTGAGTGTGGCTCTTCCACAAAATACCATGGCCTGGGAGAGTTATTTTGAAGAAGTGGCATTAGAAGAAGTTTAAGTTTAAAAAATGTGGCTCTCAAAAGAAATTTCAGTCATTGCACTGTTGATATTTGGCTCTGTTGACTAATGAGTTTGCCGACCACTGTCTATATGGCACAGGCTCTAGTCCATTGCTTGAATTGTGGTCTTTTCTTTACTGGCCCTCTCTTCAAACCATTCACCCTACCACTGAGATAGAGAGGTCTTCTGAAGAACACACCCAGTCCTGGTCCTCACTGGCTTGCCAATATTACCAGGATGGCGCCCAGGGTCACCATGAGCTGCCTACTAGTTCTGTAGTTTCATATCCCTTCTCCCTAGCCACGCCAAGACTCCAGCATTTCCCAGAAATCATTCTCTACTTCCACATCTGCCTACATATCATTTCCTCCTCGAGGATGTTCTTTAAGTCTATTGTTCTTCAGAATCAAACTATTGCTCTCTTTTGAAAAGAGATCTTGGATGCTTTCTGAAGAAACTCTATGCTCCCCTAGCTCCTTAAGTGAATCTCTGCCACAGCTGTGTCAACTGTTAATTCACCCTTATGACTACGCTGCAAATATCTTTAATGAGATTATGTTTTATTCAGTTTTGCATCCGTAGTGCCTCAACAGAGATGTTCAACACATATTTGCTGAATAAATCCATATAATTAAAAACCTGCACAGTTTTTTTTTTGTCCCATACCTGTGTTCCCATTTTAAACAGAACACTGTCTCAATATTTTTGTCATTAGACCAGAGATGTTCAACCTTTTGCATCTCATGGCACACAAGATTCTGTGGCACGTCAAAATATATGATATTATACTAGAGGCCCGTTGCGTGGCATTCGTGCATTAGGGGAGAGGGGGTCCCTCAGCCTGGCCTTCACCCTCACAGTCTGGGACCCCTTTGTGGATATCCCCAGAAGGGTCCTTAGCGCTGCCATGGAGGTTGGAGAGGCTCCCACCACCACCGCTGCACCTGCCAGCCATGAGCTTGGCTTCTGGCTGAGCGGCGCTACCCATGTGGGAGTGCACTGACCACCAGGGGGCAGCTCCTGCGTTGAGCGTCTGCTGCCTGGTGGGCAGTGCATGTCATAGCTACTGGTCATTCCACCGTTTGGTCAATAGGCACATATAGGATGGGCATAATTATGACTATTTTATGAAAGATATAAAATAATAGTAGTCACCTACCCTTTTTGCTCCAAAGTGACTTTAAAAAAGATCAGATGTCTATATTTGTACATAAGGATTTCTTGTATCAAGAATTAACCAATCAGCTGCAACCCTATGCAACATGATCAATAACATGCAACTTTATTGTATGACCTATACACTGAGTGGCCAGATTATTATGATCTCTGAACGCATAATAATCAGGCCACTCAGTGTATATCCTATATAATAAAAGGCTAATATGCAAATTGTCCCCTCAATCAGGAGTTCGTCCAGTAGGCAGGCCAGCCAACCACCCATTTTCCCCTCCCCCTGCTATGCTCCCACCCATGCATGAATTCATGTACCAGGCCTCTAATATATATGTATGCATATATATGTATATATACACTGAGTGGCCAGATTATTATATGTTCAGAGATCATAATAATCTGGCCACTCAGTGTATATTTATGGCTCAAGTCAGGACATTTATACCAGATAGCTATTATTGTGTTGACTGTTGTGATCTTTTTATTTGACAATCTAAGGGAAAAGAGGTTAATTCCCCTGAGTAAATAGGTATTACATGTTTTAAAAATTCTTGTAGCACACAGGTTGAAAAATCACTGCCTTAGATCACTGTTTTTGTGTATCTCAAGTTTGTTTTTCCCTTTCTGAGAAGGTATCTTCACAAGCATTGGCATTCATTTCTTTTAAGTGAGTCTCTTGAAAATACAGCATGAGAAACATTTCAAACACATATTATGAGTTGACCCCTCTTGACATGATTTCTCTCACTTTCAGAATCAGAATATGAGTATCATACCTACGGTTGGTAATTCTTCAACATTGATAAAACTCAACCATTCAATATCATTGCCCAACTTTTTTGATCCTTGAGCACGTTTTATTAACAATTTTTCATATTCTCTCTGCTGTGTTTTCTTCCCTTCTGTAACCTGGCCTCAGTTTTCACTAGCTCTTTAAAAGCAACATTATTAAGGTTACCTAGAAGGACTTGCATTTGTCACACTTGGCCTTGTCTCTTCAATTACATTTCCAGTAGACTCCATGGCAGGGCTCCCCAAACTTGGGTGTGCATCAGAAGCACATGGAAGGCTTGTCAAAACCCAGACTGCTGGGCTCCACCCCCAGAGTTCCTGAATTGGTAGCTTTGGAGTGGGGCTGAGAATTTACATTTCTTAAAGGTTCCCAGGTGATGCTCACTCTGCTAATATGGGACTGCCCTTTGAGTCTCCCTGTTCTAACGTGCCTAGCACCCTTTGACAATTTGCACAGCTATAGCCACTTACCTCACACTTGTTGATTCCACCTAGGAAGGAATATAAAGCCTTCAGTTGGGGCAGTGTCACGTGACTTTACTGCTGATTTGGTGTGGGTTACAGATTTGGGATTTTGCTCTGCATTTCACCTCCCATACTTGATTCCTTCCTGGATTCACCGTTTCCTCTGGGGCTAGGGTACTTTGGTTCCCCTTGCTCAGTTCCTTAGGGAACTGAAGACCAAAAGGTAAGTTCACTTCCCACGTCTAGGTATTTACCTGCTTGCTTAGCTCTGTATTTGTGACCCTGCGCCTACCGAGGTGTTGTTTGTATGCCTTCGCTGAGTTCTTCCCATTGCTTGTTGTTGGGGTTTGCCTGCTCTCTCTAATGAGGCTAATGGCCCAGGTCTGCTTAATTCTTACCTGGCATTCCTCAGTGTTAGCTGGGCCTGATTTCAGCGTGTACCCTAGGCTACATTGTCCTGAACTTTTCAAACATGGACTGTTGATTCAATTGAACAACTATGTTGCCATTTACATGCCTGCAGCCTTTTCTTTTCCCCTCATGATTTCTATGTGTTTCTGGACCCTCTTTCTCACCCCCATCCCCCACCCCAGCTTCCAAATCCCTCATGCCCCGAGACTCAGTGCTGGCTTGTTTCTTTTTCCTGTATTAAATGATTACTTTTCTGATAGGATCATGCAATTTGGCTGTAAGATTCTAGTGCTATCTATGCACATAACTTATAAGTAAATTATATTCTCTCCCTTTTCAACCTGTGTTGCTGCAGTCTGTGTGCTTGCTACTTCAAAGTGTATGTGAGGAACAGAAGCATCAGCATGTTAGGGGAACTTGTTAGAAATTCAGAGCTCCAGGCCCCACCTGAGACTTCCTGAATTAGAATGCACATTGCAACGGAGCCCCAGGGGATTTGTATGCACATTGCCAAGAACTGATCTGTGGTACAGCTCCCATAGGAAGAACTACCACCTGACTCAATGTGATTCACAATCTTTGCATATCACTACTTCTCCCAACTTTCTTATCACCACTGATGTAATTCTTACAAACATTTCTTTGGATGAGTTTCCCATTGATAATATGAGCTGTAACAAACAAGTCATGATTCTGCAGGAACCCACATGTTCTCTGTGTACGTTTGAGATTTCTTGTTGCTTGAGATATCTCTTTGGCAAGGCCTTTGCAACTATCTACCTAATAAAAGAGTAACATGCTAATTGACCATACCTTTGTGACACCCACCAGCCAACAAGGAGTGAGTATGTAAATTAACCCAACAGAGATGGCAGGGTAATTTGCATACACAGGCACCCTGGCTGGGGGTGGTGCAGACAGCTTGAGTCATCACTCAGCTGCTCTGGGCCTCTGGGCCTCTGGGCATCTGGGCAGCATGGGAAGGCAGACAGGCTGGGAAGGCTGGGAAGGCTGGGAAGGTGGCTCCAGCCAGAGCAAGGTGCTGCCAGCAGCCAGGGGAAGGAAGGCCCATTATTGCATGAATCTTCGTGCATCGGGCCTCTGGTGTCAACATAACAAAGGAATATTTTGCCCTGATCTTATGTGGGCTTGGATGAGAGGCAGACTGAAGGTCCAGATGGATGAGCACCCCATCACACTCCATACCATATTCTAGGTGTTTAATGTAATGCTGGCTCATAGTGGTGGTTATTTAGACATCTCTCACCAACATTTAATATGGGTAGGTTGGGTGAACTCACTCCAATCAGGGCCTGTGTGGTGGATGGCTAGCAGCAGTGGTTTGGACAGTGACAAGTTAAATGGCCTTGTTGCCAGATGCCCATCCCTCCCTAGGAACAAGACTCCAGCCAGTAACTGAGCCCAGAAGCCGATATAACCACTGTGCAAAGAGGGTTATTACCATATCGATACAGTGTCAGAGCCTCGTCTAGAGAGTGCCTAGGTTCAGGATAGGGCTTCATCCCCCCAAAGAGGAAAGTGGAACATCAACCTGGAGAGCCAGGCAGAAAGGCCTTTATTTGTAAGCAGTGTAGTGGGAAGAACATGGCTTCCAGAACCTGGGTTAGGACGACAGGCCTACCTCTTCCTAGTTGTTGTTATTGGTGGAAGTGGAATTCTTGTGATGTCACAAGGAAAAGAATTTCCTGAGAATTGCTCGGGAGGATGAGTAATATTTATTTGGGTGGAAATAAACCTCTGGGTTTCCCATGTCCCATTTTTCCTCCAGCCCACCAGGGAAAGAGTCCAACTCTGTCTTCAGAAGGGCCAGAATAGAGGCCACTGGCCACAGTTTCTGCTCCATATTAGAATGCAGTGTGGAGTCTGCATGGCCTGCTGCTAAGGCCACATGGGAATGGAGAGAGAATATGGGAGTACCCAGGCCACTGCAGGTCATGGAGCAAGAGAGGAAAAAAGAGAGGGAACTCTTTGGGCCTCTTAACCAGGAGCTTCTTCAAACCAATTAGCTTTCCAAGATTGTGCACACTTCTGGTGGAGGGGTTGTGTACCCCCAGCCCATCCATTGTTCCCCAGGCTAGACTGACAGACAAACACCTCCCCTGCGCCATCCCAACTTCTGCACCTGTGCCTATCGATTCAGTATTGGATGGGAGAAGGGAGGGGCGTTAATCCCCTTGGAGGAGCAATGTTGTGTGAAACTTCCCAGGTGACCATGCTTCCAATGTCTGACTTCCCTTTATTAATATCAAGTAGCTATTTACAGTAACCTTGTGACATTGAATAACCTCAGATGGTCTTCCTATTCAAATAAGACTGCATGTAAAGAGGTCTAATAGAGGGCCCCACATAATAGATGCTTAATTAAGTGATAGTTGCTATTATGCTTGTTATAATTAAAGGCAGTTTTTATGTGAGCACGTGGACCTCAGGACTGCTCCACTTTGAATTCCCAAGGTTAGAGGGACAAAGTTCATTCTGATCCACTTGGGTGGAGGGTTGCTTGTATGTACTTGTCGGCCAGAATCTGGGCAGACTGGAGCTTACGTTCTAAGTACAGGGCCTCATCCTATATAATAAGTGTCCCCTCCAGAGTTCAACCAGGAGACCAAGAGTTCAATTGCTCGCTATGATGTGCGCTGATCACCAGGGGGTGGTGCAGAACAAAGGGAGGCCTGGGCCAGTGGATGAAAGGCCCTGATCAGCCTGATTGCCCACCAGCCCTAAGGACCCTGAATTTCGTGCACAGGGTCTCTAGTAGTTACATATATTAAAGAAGGTGATGACAGTTTTTGATGCCAATTGGGCAGCACTAAAAACATCACTGAGGGAAGTGTGGGCCTCTAGTAGTCAGAAAGTCTGGATTCTACACTTAGGCTGCTGTGAAGTCTGTGGCTTTTGTCAAGTAGGTTTATTCCTCTGGGCCTCAGTGTTGATGTTTGTGTGTGCGTGTGTGCATGTGTGCGTGTGTGTGTGTGTGTGTGTGTGTGTGTGTGTTTTCATCTGTAGGGGAATTAAATGCCTCTGCAATATAATGGGCAATTCTAATTATTCCAGATGTTCCTAGTATAATAAGCAATTTAGTGAGAGTTCTCTATGTTGCCAGATTAATCAGTATTATTTACATGATTGTATGCAGCCCACACTATAACATCAGGTCTTATGCAATCAGTGAGGTGGAGCTATGGTGATGGGCAGTGGTCAGCAAACCATTAGTCAACAGAGCCAAATATCAACAGTGCAATGATTGAAATGTCTTTTGAGAGCCACATTTTTTAAACTGAAACTTCTTCTAACGCCAATTTTTCAAAATAGACTCACCCAGGCCGTGGTATTTTGTGGAAGAGCCACACTCAAGGGGCCAAAGAGCCGCATGTGGCTTGAGAGCCACAGTTTGCTGACCACTGGTGATGGGGGAGATGGACTATGGCTAAAAGACAGTTGTGTCTCATCTGTTCTCTTCAACCTCCTGAAATTCTGGAATAGGTCTATGACCTTAGTTGCAACTGGACTATATAAGTCTGCTATTCCCTTTTTGAACAAAAATCATACAGGGGAAGGTTTAAGTCTGAAAGCAGATTGAAGTGTTCAATTTTTTTTATGGTCACTTCTTAGATGTATAACATTCTTTTTCATGAGCAGTCTCTTCCTGTATGAGATTGATTTTGCTGGTGAAATTGTCTTGCTTACTGGTATGTGAGTAGCAGTAACCCTATGCCAATGGAAGAAGATGAGCTGTCACCCAAGGACCAAGTGGGAGGCCTTCCAGGTCTCCTATGTGTCTTACTGTGGCTGCTATAGAGATGTACATTGAGTGGCCAGATTATTATGATCTCTGAATGCATAATAACCTGGCCACTTAGTGTATATATCCTATATAATAAAAGGCTAATATGCAAATTGTCCCCTTGACCAGGAGTTCAACCAGCAGGCAAGCTGGCCAACTGCCAATGTCCCCTCCCCCTGGCCAGGCTGGCCGGACCCCACCCATGCACAAATTCATGCACCAGGCCTCCTATATCTATATATCTCTATCTCTGTCATCTCTATCTCTATCTCTATCTCTATCTCTATCTCTATCTCTATCTCTATCTCTATCCATACACTGAGTGGCCAGATTATTTCAGAGATCATAATAATCTGGCCACTCAGTGTTAAGAATCATCTGGAGGGCTTTTTAACTGAACTCCGGGCCCCAGCTTCACATTCTGTGAATCTGAGATTTGCATTTCCAGAAAACTCCCAGGTGATACTGGTGTTGGTCCGTGGGCCCAGGTTAAGGTGAACAGCTGTAAACTGTTTTCTAAAACATCATTTTCTGAAGTCTGATAGAAAAGGATGCCACTAGAAGTTGAAGGGCTGTTTGCCAAATTTGGTTGTCTTCCTTTCCCCCTCACCGGCCTTTCTCCCAAGGTAAGGTGAGGAATGGCTAAGGTGACCCCTTCCTGTCAACCTTGCGTGGCTTTATCCCTTACTCTAAAGGCCCCGGGGCTTGGATACCTTTCTGGATAGGCATTTTGTTCATGGAAAATAAAAAGCTTTGTTTATGCCAAATCTTCTGAATGTCTTCTTTTAATATCCTGGAGGCTGGGTGAAAGCATCAGTAGACAAGCCAATGACCAGATGTTTTGGGGATTTGTTGCTCTCTTCTTGAATCCCTTTGTTGGAACCCAAAGTAGAAAATAGAAATGAAAGTGACAGATGCCAAACTTCAGTCTTGAAGATGTTTTTCTTCCAGCAGGATACCTCCCCTTGTTGGGCAGCCTGTTTTACACCGCAGTGGTCGGCAAACTGTGGCTCATGAGCCACATGGGTTCTGGTAACTAATGAGTTTGCCAACCACTGGACTAGACTAAATGTTACCTTGTAATTGGAAGCTGTGAGGATTAGGCAATTTTGGCATATTGTGTGCAAAGAGGTAAAGGGTAGTATATGACAGTGGTCGGCAAACTCATTAGTCAACAGAGCCAAATACCAACAGCACAAAGATTGAAATTTCTTTTGAGAGCCACATTTTTAAAACTTAAACTTCTTCTAATGCCACTTCTTCAAAGTAGACTCACTCAGTCCATGGTATTTTGTGGAAGAGCCACACTCAAGGGGTCAAAGAGCTGCTGTGGCTCGAGAGCCGCAGTTTGCCGACCACGGCTCTAGTGAGAGCTCACTGGTGGAATGGGTTGAAGGCTATGGAATAATCCATGGTGAGGCAAACACCTGCCTTGTTATATGTAACTACATGTGATTATTATACCTTCCCAGAGATACCCTGAATCCATCAGAAGGCTCCCCCCCACCAACACCCCAGTATTTACCATCTTTCTTAGATTTCTGAGTTACTGTATCTCTGCATTTTGGTATTGGATTCCCCTTATGTCCAAAGTGGAAACATGATAGAAGTAGCTGTTGATACTTTCAAGGTGGGGCTACTCCCTGGGAAGTCAGAGAAAAGGGGGCCTTGGAGACAGGTCCAGGGGTATAAGCCCCGGATGAGCTGCTGTTGCCCATTGCTCCCCTGGTTGCAAGTTTCCTGGGGACCCTTAGAGTTTAGGAGGAAGAGAATTCACTTGAAAAGATTTGAGTGGGCATGTGCCGAGGAGGGAACATCTATAGTGATTTTTTTTTTTTTTGTTGAAGTAACTTAAAGAGCTGGAGAGGCAGCAAACACCCAGGGCTGAGTTGCATAAGTGAGAGTCTTGAGTCAGCTACTGACTGCTTGCAAGGCTGCACATGGCACTTAATATCACTTAAACTCAGTAAAACAACACATGCTCTTTATGAAGGGTAAATCATTGTATGTATATGAGGGCACATTGCAAACGGAAACTAACTCGAGTTACAACCTTCTGATTTATTAACTAAATTTGAATAACAGTATCTATTTTATCAATTAGAATGCTCATGTTTTAAAGAAAGTCAATGCCTCTAAGACTCCTTTTTGTTTTGCTCAGGAAAGCAAGTGACTTGAATTAAAGGCTATATTCAAGCGACTGATTATGTTAGGCCTTACTGCTCTCTCTCTTTTTTTAAAAACATATTTTTATTGATTTTTTACAGAGAGGAAGAGAGAAGGATAGAGAGTTTGAAACATCGATGAGAGAGAATCATCGATCAGCTGCCTCTTGCACACCCCCCACTGTGGATGTGCCAGCAGCCAAGGTATAATACATGCCCTTGACTGGAATCGAACCCAGGACCCTTCAGTCTGCAGGCCCACGCTCTATCCACTGAGCCAAACCAGTTTTGGCCTTATTGCTCTCTTAAAGGAATTGTGGCATGGGCATGCGCTGGGGGGGGGGGGGTAGAGGGGGCGTGGCTGGGGAGAGGTCAATTGCGGGGAGAGGCGGGGTGCATGCGCGGAGAAGAGACATATGTAATACTTTAAACAATAAGGACTTTTTAAAAAAGTAATTGGTTAAAAAAGGAAGTATGGAACAAACACATCACATATACAGTAAAGCACTTAGGGCTATTAGTCTTCTGAGATGGGCTTTTCAGGACTTGATTTCATTGACATTTGGCAAGGCATTAATCCTCATGTTCAAGGAAATTGCCTTAAAGATAAAAATATGCAAGTGGACTGATTTGAGGGACATTATCCCAAAGCAAGGGATGCAGATTTGCAAAATGCAGTTTTCATAGAAGTCATTTGTATTCATGTAATGACTAACTTTTGTACTGAGGTGTTTGTAGATTAATTTTCTTCTTTTATTGACAGGCAGAGGCAGAGAGATTTTATTATTTACTTTTTGATAAAAAGATGACCTTGAAATTTAGCCTTCTAGTTACTGTCCTTACCTGACTGTTAATGTTAGTTGCTGAAATCGTGCCTCCTTTTACCATGAAAATACTCAGCGTTTTATTTATTTATTTATTTATTTATTTATTTATTTATTTATTTATTTTAACATTATTTCTTTTCCAATTCTGACACCAATGTTATGTATGGGCCACAAAATCTAGAATTAGTCCAAATTGTAAGCTCACAACTGAGTGACCTGAGTGGAAACTGGATCTTGTATGACTTGCATAACTGGTAGGAAGGTAATCATGTACAAAAAACAGCATAGCTATAAAGAGATTGAAAATAAAGAAATTCTAACCTACATATAACAGGTTTTTCAAAAACAGGAAGTGGTATTGGGGCAATAATTGAGGTGAGAACTGAAGGATGTGATTCTCAGAAACAGTTCAAGGTTTTTTGTTTGTTTGTTTGTTTTTTAAGGGTGGGGTTTTTTTGGATTTTTAAAAAATATACATTTTTATTGATTTTAGAGAGGAAGGGAGAGGGAGAGAGAGAAACATCAATGATAAGAGAGACTCATTGATCGGCTGCCTCCTGCATGCCCCCTACTGGGGATGGAGCCTGTAACTCAGGCATATGCCCTTGACTGGAATCGAACCTGGGACCCTTCAGTCCACAGACTGACACACTGTCCACTGAGCCAAATCAGCCAGGGCAACAGTCCAAGTTTTGAGGAGGACTTTAAAAAATGTTTAGATCCATTGGAATAAGGCTTAAGGACATCTCAAGTGAAAAGCAAAGCAAGGAAGCTACCAGGGGTGGTGGGTGAGGGGGGAAAGACATTATCTGCAGAGGAATAATTGATAAAAACCAATAGTAACCCTAACCGGTTTGGCTCAGTGGATAGAGTGTCACCCTCAGGACTGAAGGGTCCCAGGTTTGATTCGGTCAAGGGCATGTACTTTGGTTGCAGGCACATCCCCAGTAGGGGGTGTGCAGGAAGCAGCTGATTGATGCTTCTCTCTTATCGATGTTTCTCTTTATCCTTCTCCCTTCCTCTCTGTAAAAAATCAATAAAATATATTAAAACCCCCCCAATAGTTAAGTGTTTGAATGCCAATGGAATTTGAAGAATGCATATGGTTTAAGTTTTGTGCCTTGTGGTGGAGGAAGAGATAAGTAATGCTTAACATTCAGTAGAAAAACATATTCAAGTATGTATATTAAAATATTAAGGGTAATCATAAGTACAGAGATAGACTATGGTTCTTAATTGGTAAGGGGTGGTGAATTATCAAGTCAACTGAATACAGAAAAATAGAAATAAACTAAAGCATGATAAATAGAAAATAAATAAGGCAGCAGAATTAAGTTCAAATATTTTTGTCACAAAAATACAAGTGGACTAATGATTCTCACTTAAAAGTCTCAGACTAGAATGTAAAATCCAATTATATGCAGTTTATAAGAAGATATAAAATATAATAGAGTAAGCTTGAAAAATAAAGAGGTTGTTAAAAGAAATGCCAGGAAAATATTAACCCAACGAAAGCTTCCATGTGTCCTGTTCTATTGTTCATCAGTTTATTTTGTTCATTAGATTTCACATATGAGTGAGATCATATGGTACTTGTCTTTCTCTGACTGGCTTATTTCACTTTGCATAAATGCAATGAAAAAAGAAAGCTTCCTTAGTGATATTCATATCAGACAAAATGGAATTATAGGGACACAAGCAATAAAAAGCACAATGGGAGATATTTCAAAATGATAGGACTAAGTAAAGAAATGCAGAAGTCATAAACTTCAATAAATCTTACAGCATAGCCTTAAAATATATAACACAAAACCCAACAAATTACAAGAAATTATCCTGGTGGGAGGGTTCAGCACAGTGTTTCTTAGAATCAAATTCTTCATGCAATGAGGAAAAAAATAACAAAGTCTAAAGAATCCATACATTATCTTGTACCTAACAGAATATGCATTATTTTGAAGCACACATAGGGTATTCCAAAAAAATGAAGACCATGGGCAAGGCCAAAACTTTAGTCTCACATTCTGAAAACTATCTCAGTGGCTTCTTTTCAGATCAAAGGAAATAAAATTAGAAAACAGTGTCCATCAGTAGATGAGTGGATAAAAAGCTGTGGTACATTTACACAATGAATGCTACTCAACCATAAAAAAGAAGGATCTCTTACTTTTGCAACAGCATGCATGGACCTGGGGAATATCAAGACAGTCAAAGAAAGACAAATACCATATGATTTCACTTATGTGTGGAATCTAATGAACAGACTCATAGATACAGAGAACAGACTGACAGCTGTCAGGGGAGGGGGTTGGGGGACTGGGTGAAAAAGGAGAAGGGATTAAGCAGAACACACACACACACACACACACACACACGGCAGTAGTATGGTCACACATACACACACACACACACACACACACACACGGCAGTAGTATGGTGATTACCAGATAGAAAGGTGTATGGGCAGAGGTAGAAGAGGGCAAAGGGGGATAAGTGGTGATGGAAGGAGACTTGACTTGGGGTGGTGAGCATACAATCCAATGTACAGATGTATTATAGGAATGTACACCTTAAACCTATAATAATAATTTTATTACCCAATGTCACCCCAATACATTTAATAAAAAGAAAATAATAGCCCTAACCGGTTTGGCTCAGTGGATAGAGCATCCGCCTGTGGACTGAAGGATTCCAGGTTTGATTCCGGTCAAGGGCATGTACCCTGGTTGAAGACACATCCCCAGTGGGGGGTGGGGGTGCAGGAGGCAGCTGATCAATGTTTATCTCTCGCTGATGTTTCTGACTATCCCTCTCCATTACTCTCTGTAAAAAAATCAATAAAATAATGAAAAAGAAAATAAAAATAGCTTAATTACATATGTTTGAAAACAAAGCCTTCCTCACTTTTAACTCTAATAACTATTACTCATCTGAACTAAAGGAAAGTGAATTATAAATATTTAGAAAAATGGTAATAAGTTCTATATTTCATAACTTCTGAAATAGAGCCAAAGAAGTATTCTGAGGGAAGTTCATGGTCTTTCTTTAAAAAAAAAAAAAGAATATTAGTTTCAGGTACAACTCCAGTAATTGGTAAAAGAACAACAGAATAAAACCAAGGAAAGAGAAGAAATAAAGATGAAAAAAGATAAGAATAAAAGTCATTTTAGATGACACCAAGCATTTCAAACTCTTGGCACATGGGCCACATGCCTCACTTATTTGACCCATGTTAGCCTTTGAGTTTGACATGCTTGATCTACACAGCCAAAAGTTAAATATTTAAAAGGAATGATATAGCTCAGACCAGCTTGGCTCAGTGGATAGAGCATCGGCCTGCGGACTGAAAGGTCCCGGGTTTGATTCTGATCAAGGGCATATACCTTGGTTGCAGGCACATCCCCAGTAGTGGGTGTGCAGGAGGCGGTTAATCGATGTTTCTCTCTCATCAATGTTTCTAACTCTCTATCCCTCTCCCTTCCTCTCTATAATAAAATATATTTTTTTAAAAAAAGGAATGACATAGGCAAATCTCTGGCACACTATTAAGAATTGTGAATTATTGCCCTAACCGGTTTGGCTCAGTGGATAGAGCGTCGGCCTGCAGATCAAGGGTCCCGGGTTCAATTCCAGTCAAGGGCATGTACCTTGGTTGCTGGCACATCCACAGTGGAGGATGTGCAGGAGGCAACTGATTAATGTTTCTCTCTTATCGATGTTTCTAACTCTCCCTCTTCCTCTCTGTAAAACATCAATAAAATATATTAAAAAAGAATTGTAAATTATTTATAAATTTGTCAATATACTTAAACCTAGGCAATATGGATTTCTTAGAAATATGCATATGTCTACACCCATGCACAATTGACCCAAGAATTAGCAAACTTCAATAAAGTCAATGAAACATTAAAACTGTGATTTAATGTACATATCTCACTCAAAATAATTTGAAGACTAAAGAGTTTGAGTAAAGTTTTACCCAAATTTGATGCACCAGACAACCCTTTTCTTCTATAAGATTTACCATAGAACATATTTAAAGGAAAATTCATAAAACTTATATGGCTATAACTAAAGTGAAATTAGGTCAGGCAGAGCTATAGGTCAATCTCACTTATGAACACTGATATGAAAACCAAATAAAAACTGGAAAATCAAATGGGAATTTATACCAGGGATATAAGAATGTTCAAACACTGTGAAGGCTATCAGTGGAATTCACTATATTAACAAATTAAGAGAAAACAGGTGTATACATCCATCCCAATCAATGACAAAAAGGGATAACATCAAGAAAACCCATTGGTGATAAAAATCTCATGCCAAATAAAGGCAAAGACTTAGTAAACATTGTAATTCTTGCCCACAGTTAAGTATTCCCATTGAGGTTATCTCTATTTCTCCTACTTAATAGTATTGTGCTAGAGGTCTTCACCATTTAATACAACAGGAGAAAGAAAAAAAAGTATAAGGACTTAAAAAGAAAAGAAAGAAGCCAAAATTTTTTTTATTTGCACATTGTCCATAGAAAATCAAGGATAAACTCATACTATGAAACTAATAATAGAGTTGAGCCAGGTTTTATGTGATATGATCAGTATAAAAAAATTAATCATATGCCCATACACCAGCAGCAACCAATTAAATAGATATGGAAAAGTATTATTTTCAGTGTAAGAAAAAAATACAAACCTGGTAAAACTACAAATCTAATAAAATATATGGAAGCTCTTTAAGGAAAGAAAAAACTTTATTGAAGAGAAATCAAACAATGGGAAAAAAAAGTTTTTCATCACACAGAAAAAAATACACAGTATACTTGTTAATTTACAAAAATGTAAATCATATAGAAGCTACATTACTCAATTGGAACATTCAATATTGTGAAAAATGTCAATTCTCCAAAATTAATCTATGAATTCATTGTATTGCCAAAAATCCCAATGAGATTTTTAATGAAACTTGCCAAACAAATTTTAAAATACTTATAGAATAGTAAATGAACAGACTGGATATTTGTATTGGGTCGGCAAGTAAGTAATTGCGGGTTTCACATATGGCTTCAGTTGAATTTTTAGGTTTGCAGACATAGTACAAATGTAAAACACATTTTGTTATTTGATAGTTGGCTATTCAGCTGTTAATCAGTAAAAAAAGTTTTTTGATCTGTTTTGTAGTTTTTGTTTGGCATTCGTTGAAAAATGGAAAATCAAAAGGAACATTTTCGTCATATTTTGCTTTTTTATTTCCGCAAAGGGAAAAACGCATCGCAAGCTCATAAAAAGTTATGTGCTGTTTATGGTGACGAAGCCTTAAAAGAACGGCAGTGTCAAAATTGGTTTGCCAAATTTTGTTCTGGTGATTTTTCACTCAAAGATGAAAAACGCTCTGGTCGTCCAGTTGAAGTTGATGACGCCCTAATCAAAGCAATAATCAATTCGGACTGTCACAGTACAACATGTGAGATTGCAGAGAAGCTTCATGTATCACATACATGCATTGAAAATCACTTAAAACAACTTGGCTATGTTCAAAAACTCGATACATGGGTTCCTCACGAACTGAAAGAATCACAGTTAACGCAACGCATTAGCAGCTGCGATTTGCTAAAGAAACGTAATGAAAATGATCCATTTTTAAAACGACTGATAACTGGCGATGAAAAATGGGTTGTTTACAACAATATCAAGCGGAAAAGATCGTGGAGCAGGCCAGGTGAACCAACTCAAACAACATCAAAAGCTGATATTAATCAAAAGAAGGTTTTGTTATCAGTTTGGTGGGATTACAAAGGAATTGTCTACTTTGAACTCTTACCACCCAACCAAACGATCAATTCTGATGTCTACATTGAACAACTAACAAAATTAAACAATGCAGTTGAAGAAAAGCGGCCCGAATTGACAAATTGAAAAGGTGTTGTATTCCATCATGACAATGCAAGGCCACATACATCTTTGGTCACTAGGCAAAAATTAATGGAGCTTGGTTGGGATGTTTGCCACATCCACCATATAGTCCTGACCTTGCACCATCTGATTACTTTTTGTTTCGATCTTTACAAAACTCCTTGAATGGTAAAAATTTCAATAATGATGATGATGTCAAATCGTACCTGATTCAGTTTTTTGCTAATAAAAACCAGAAGTTTTTTGAACATGGGATTATGATGCTGCCTGAAAGATGGCAAAAGGTCATTGATCAAAATGGGCAATACATTACAGAATAAAGTTATTTAGTTCCATGAAAAAATTGTCTTTGATGTTCTTTAAAAAATCCGCAATTACTTAGTTGCCGACCCAATAAAAAAACTTTCCAAACATTAGGACTATTATGCAGCTGTAGTAATTAACATAGCATACTGGTGGTACAGAAGGAGACAAATAGATCAGGATCAAAATAGAGGACACCAAAAGAAATTAAAAACTTTTCTACGAGGAAGGTGGAATTAAAATACATTCTTTCTACTCCTAGAAATATTTTGGTCCTTGTTCTTTTATTGAGTTTTCTAGAGTTGTGATTATCTTTTTTACTAAAGAATGAAAATTTAGAAATCAATGAGGAAATAATGGGTCATTCACTAAATTATGTTGGGAAAATAACTTTCATATGAAAAGATGAATTGCTTCCTCAGACTGTTCACAAAAAACTTTAGATGAATTAAATGTTTAAGTTAAAAAAGAACCTTTAAAATAGTCACAAGAAGTTGTAAAATAATTTATTACTATGGGCAATGGAAGACGTAAACTATAAATCACTAAAAGCACAAAACATGGGAGGAAAAGAATACATTTGACTACATCAACATAGACACTTCATAGTAATAAAAGGCTAATATGCAAATGGTCATCATGCCTTGATGCCATAATGACCAATCAGCAAGTATCTGAGGCTGTGTGGCACCTGGCACTGGGCCAGGGGACCTGAGGCTGTGCCGCCTGCCTGGCGGGGCTTGATGGGGTTGGGGCCAGCCAGGTCTGGTTCTCATGCGATTTTGAGGCACGCTGGTGGGTGGGAACTTGACTCTGAGTCCCACGGTGTGCCCCAGACTCTGACAGGAGGAAGGTTTTTATATACATTTTACTAATTTTCTTTCATCTCTGACACTTCTATTATAGAGAAAGAACAAATAGCAATATTAAAATATTTTCTCTAATTCCCTTTTAATGTGTACGAATTTTGTGCACCAGGCCACTGGTTTGCAAATAGAAGCACACTGTTGTACACAAGATTGAGAGAAAGGCAACAGATGGGAGGAAGATATTTTTAACATATGTAACAATGGATTAGTATCCAAAATGCATAAAGAACCTCAATACTTTAATAAGAAAAGGAGAAACGTAATAGAAACATGAGCAAGAACTGTAACACTTTCACCATCATGAGTTATAAGTTTAAAATAACGTTACACCTCAAGGTGCTTGCCCTACACAGTCACACTCATGCACAAGGAGGGAACAAGGATGCTCATCTCAGGCCTCTTTTTACAAATAAAATAAACCCCATAAATATCTGTTGAGAGAAGACTAACAAAATGTGGTCTCTTTACAAAATGAAATAAGGAACTGCAGATACAGAGTAAAGAAATAGATCTCTCCTTAAAATCAATGTGGCCAGATGCTGAAAAGACACTCTTTACTGTACAATGAACTCACGGTAATGGTTATCCAGTGAAAGGGGAGATGATGGATGTGACTGAGGTTGGAGGGCCGGGGGGATTTTGCTCTTATTTGTGTGCGTTCATGTCTTAAAGAGGGTGTGTAGGCATATCATTTTGCCAGTGAAAATAAATATGCATAGGAAAGAAACAGAATGCTTGGAGGCATGGGACAGACTGACATACCTCAATGTGGGGGCTGGGGGACAAGGAGAGAGAAACAAAGAACTTGTATACTTATATGGATAGCCCATCGACATGGACAATAGGGTGGTGAATACCTGGAGGGGTGGGGAGGGGCTGGGTGACAGAGGCTAAAGGGGGAGAAATGAGAGATGTCTGTAATATTTCAACTATATAAATACATGAATGAATACATAAATAAATACACACACAATAACAAATTAAAATTAGATTGAATTTGCAAACTGCAAATTTGAGCTTTACACTGCCTTGAGAAATAGGCATTAATTATTTCTATGTTCTAGATGAGAACATGGAAGCCTAGGGTGCCTCATGACATGGCTAGGAGGCAAGTAAGAGGCAATAGTTTAGGGAAGACTCCAAGCTTTTCCCATCCCCCATCTGCCACAGGGCCCATTCCCTTGAAATTGAGTTATCACCAGCTGTCTACTTGGGTTTCATCTGTACTCACCTGGCTTCAATGACAATTAGGTACCTGGGTAGGGCTGTGTTTACAGATGGGAACCAAGTTGAGCAGCCAATATAGAGACTAAACCCCCAACACCCTTTTTGCATCCAACCAGTTCCAGTAGACAAAATGGTTGATGACAAACTGGTTGATAAAGAAACATGCTTGATTTCTGTTCATATCTTATTTTTCCAGATTTCAAAATGTCATAAAGTAAGTGTGGTAATAACTAGTATCTGTGAGGTTTGGCACAATATAATAGTGGTATTATTTTTAAAAAATATATATTTTTATTGATTTCAGAGAGGAAGGGAGAGGGAGAGAGAGATAGGAAGATCAATGATGAGAGAAAATCATAGATCAGCTGCCTCTTGCATGCACTACTGGGGATGGAGCCTGGGCATGTGCCCTGACTGGGAATCGAACTGTGACCTCCTGGTTCATATGTTGATGTTTAACCCCCGAGTGGCCAGAAAAAAAGTGGTATTATTTTCAATAAGAAATTACAGTTGTCTTGAGAAATTAGGGAAAGAAGAGGAAAAAAAATGAAATTTATATTTCTAGTTGACAGAAGCAGCTGATGAAAAGAGAAACTGGTTAGTTGGTTCCTACAATCAAGTCTTATGTTATGTAGTTCTTATGATCAGTCTCAGTAGGACATGTATATAAGCTTCTATTAGTACAAAAATACTTCTAGAAAGGTTTGACATTTATTAAAGTGTATTTTATTGCAGGCAAAATTGTATATATCAAAGAACTTTCAACATGTTATAATGCATTTGAAGTAATTTTGACTATTAGGAAGTTTTCTATAATTGCATGCACTTTCAGGCAAAATTTTATATATAAAATAACTTTAAAATATTATAATGCATTTAAAGCAATTTTGTCTACTAAAAAGTTCACTATAGATGTACCTTGTTTGAACAAAGACCTTTGAACTGAAAGGAAAAAGGCAGAATTAAGTGAATTTAGAGTCTGGTAATGTTTCAAATGAACTATATACCTATAATACATATATTTTTTCTTGTGAATAAGGGATATATTTTACTCCAGGGCTTTTCATAGTCTATTTTTTAAAAAAATATATATTTTATTGATTTTTTATAGAGAGGAAGAGAGAGGGACAGAGAGTTAGAAACATTGATGAGAGAGAATCATCGATCAGCTGCCTCTTGCACACCCCCTACTGGGGATGTGCCCACAACCAAGGTATGTGCCTGCAACCAAGGTATGTGCCATTTACCAGAATCGAACCCAGGACCCTTCAGTCTGCAGGCTGACGCTCTATCCACTGAGCCAAACCGGTTTTGGCTTCATAGTCTATTGAAGTTTTTAGACCCAACTTTTTATTTTAAGAGAAAATAAATATTGGTATGTGAACTTATAATAAGTGTACTAATGAAATATTTTTCATCTATAATACTTGGTAGATACAAGTGTCCAGAAAATAAATTTGAAATGAGAATAAATCACCATCCATGAATTCAGTTAAATATATTTTTAATTTAAATGACCACTTATGATATATGGAAAAAGTGATATGTATAATCTGTAGCATGAGCCAAGACTTGTCAACGAATAATACATGGTTCCTTATAAAATTAAAGGAAGTATCTAATATATATATATATATATATATATATATATATATATATATATATATATGGCTAAGTGTCCATCCATCTGACCAGTAGCTATGATGCACACTGACCATCAGTGGGCAGATGCTCAACACATGAGCTGCCATGATGTGCACCACAGACCTGGCATGACAAACCAACACTTGGCTTCCCCCAAGTGGGACATTGGCCCCACCACCACCCCGAAGCAACACCCCTCCAAATCACAGCCAACGCTGCCAAGACCCCATGGTGCAAAATGCAGCCAACAGCCCAGCACAGCCCAGAAATGATCTCTGTGGCCACTGGGTAATGACATCACATAGCAACACCCAGCTTCCTCTCCCTAGCAACTAGCCTCTTTGGAGTTTCTTTAGTCCAGGAGCCCCGACTTGCTTTATAGCCAGATGCAAACAATTTACAGTTTAACCAAATGTTTGTGAAGCATTTTCTTGTGCCTCATCTCTTTTGATCCTTACAGAAGTCCTGGAGTAGGGAGATAGGACTCACTATAATCCTATTTTCTTTTCATTAGGAAGATGCGAGTAGTGATATTAAAATATTTCTTCTAATTAATTTCCTTTCAATGTGCATGAATCCATGCACCTGGCCACTATATTTAATAAACAATATAACATTTATTTTAGAGTAGAGGTAAGTACTGTATTAGTATCCTGTACCAAGTGATTCAGAAACATGCCATCTCATGAATAAAATATTGAAGAGAGAGAAAATTTGTAAGACACAAGTTGGAATGGTAATTTGTTTAAAAATATCAGAAACATTCCTTTTTTTCCAATTATTCACAAACAGAACATTTTGAGGTACATAGTACATATGAATTATCTGAGGTACATAGTACATATGGATTAGCTGCATTTAAGATGTATTAATTAATGAATTTAATTTTTTGAGTGGCTGCTCTGTTCTTGGAGTAGAATCAATGATGAAAAAGATAAACTTCCTCAGTCCCACAAGAAACTCAAATCTAGCATGGGAAATTTTTATAGATAAAAATGTTTATAATACAACTAGAGGCCTGTTGTAGGAAGATTTCTGTAAGAATAGGGCTTCCTGCAGCAGTCTCTGCTGCCTCGCCTACTTCCCTCCCTTCTCTGTAGCTTCACTCCCTTCTGCAGTGCTTGGCTTCCTTCTATGCTGTCTTCAATCTTCGCTCTGCACCTGGATATTAAAATTAACCACCATATTGTTTGGGTTAATTTGCCTACTCTATCCTGATTGGCTGGTGGGAGTGACTTGTGGGCATAGTAGAGGTACAGTCAATTTACATGTTTCTCTTTTATTAGATAAGATGTGGTAAACACAAATCCCATGGCTTTCCCACTTAAAAAGCAAAACAAGTAAAAACTAACTTTGAAGCATCCATTTTACTTAAAACCCCAATTCCTTTGTTTGGTATTCCAGACCCTTCTCATGCATCTACCTCTTCAAAGTTTCTCTCCCAGCAACCCCCCATTTCTCTCATGGCCCTTTTCCCTCAACATACAAACTCTCCTTTAGCCACAGCAACCCTCTCATCATTTCCTGAACTTAACTCTTTCAGATGTGTATGACTTTGCACATGCCTGTTCTCTCCACACAATCCCCATGTTCAATTCCAGTGAATGTCTACAGTCTTTTTCAATACTCAAGTCCAACACTATCTCCCCTGTATCCTTCCCTGACTTTCCCAGCCACAGCAATAATCTCCTGGAATCACATTTTTATTTGTGTTTGCTTGTCGGTTGCCTCCAATAGGCTGTGCCTTCAGGAGGGCAGAAATCATATTCATTTTCTATCACTGTCTAAAATAATGTTGGGCATGATATAAGAGATTACTAAGTGCCTGTTGAATGAATTAATAATTAAGTACAATAATGGAGTATACAGAGGGCTTAGGGTGAATTCTGTCAAGCTTTTTACCCAAGAACATTCAGCAGGTGCCTGCACTCCCTAAAAGCTCTCTCTTAGCCGGGTATCAAGATAATGGATTTGGCATCATTCTGTGGGTGTCAAAAACTGTGAAGGGTCTGAGATTTTTCCCCGCTTGCAAGCTAATAAGTGAGCCTGACACAGTTTCATGGATGCTGAAAGAAATGGCAGGCTCCTCAGGCAGAGACAAAGGACTTCATAACTCATGGTAAAGTTGTCAGCATGAGCTTCATGTTTGTACCAGTTCCTCTCAGTTGCATGGTGGTGACACAAGGTGGGCCTGGGTGTGGATGCTGCATATACTGTTGGTTTTCAACCGAGGTTAGGAGCTTTTGTTGGAGAGTGGGAATTTTTGAGCATGCTTCCAGAGAGGTCATGGACTATGCCCAAGATAGAGTTGTCAGTGCTGACACTAGGCCAGGCCTTGAGATAGGGTCTCATGGCCTCTTCCCAGCATGCAGGCCTTCTTTCACAGAACACTGTCAGCTTTCTGAAGAACAGGATGGCATGATTGTGACATTGCTTGGAAAACTGTTTTGTCTTGGGTTGCTTGTTCTGCAAAAACAGGATGTGGTTAATGTGCTTAAAAGCAGTCCTACACAAAGGGTCAGGGCTGCTCTCTGGACTCCCTGAGTGGAGAAAGGCAGAGCAGTCGCTGGCCAGCTGGCCGGCTAATAAAGGCTCCCTACATTTTGATTTGGTCTGTGCTCCAGTGGTTGTTCACTCGCATTCACTCCACAACACTCTGAACATATGAAACACAATGTTTTAAAGGGGGCTGTTAGCAAACTTACCCAGCCTTTGCCCCAGTGTAAGATACTCTCTCTATTATTCTGGAAAGCCAACCTCTGCCCTCAGCTCTAGAGGGAGGCAGTATCTCTATATTCCAAGGTTGTTTGCTATGTATAGGTTCAGGGCTAGCGTGAGGCAAATGAGGTGCCCAAGGTGCAACATTTAAAGAGGCACTCACTTTCAGGTGCTGACTGTGCACTTGCATAACCCTGACAGTGAGTGTATCTTTAAACTTGCAACCTTAGATGCCACATTTGCATCACTCTAGTCCTGCTCTGTGATATACAAACAATCTCAAAAAGATAATCTGGAACAAAAGCTGTCAATGCCTTTATTCAGAAGGCAGGGAAGAATGTGAGATACCCATGGAGAATTGTATCCTAGCCATAAATAATTCCCTAGTTATAAACAAATGTTTAAATGTCTCTTACCTCTGCACCTGTTAACAGGGACTCTGATGCTAATACTTTGGAAATGATTGAGCAAATCCTTAATTTTCAAAGATATTTTACGTTTTCAGCCATTTAACTCCTAGATATTTACCTAAGAAAAATGAAAGTATATGGAAATACAAAGACTTGTACATGAATGTTCATAACAACTTTATTTGCTGCTAGTAAAAATCCAAGCACCTAGAAAAATATGGCATGCCGATATGATATAATAATTCTCAGAAATATAAAGGAATGAGCTATTGATACATTAAAAATGAATGGGTATCAAAATGACTATGTTAATTGAAAGAAGCCAAAAATCTATATCTTTATTCATCCATCTATACTGTATGATCCCATTAATATAAAAATATGGGAAATGTAAACTATAGTGGCAGAAAGCAGATCAGTAGATTAGAGAGACAGGAAACTTTTAGAGGTGATGGAAATGTTCATTGTCTTGATTTCATGAGTAGATACACAGCAGCATTTATGGAATTGGATATTATAAATATTAGGGATGTTATTGTATGTTAACCATACTTGACTAAATCTATTTTAAAAGGAAGATTTTTGGTTCAGAAATGGAGGGAGAATAGATGCTTGGCTCTTTTGCCCCTGGGTTCAGAGGAGAGGTATTTTGCCTGCTACCCAATGACTTCTTCCACATTATCTGAACTTTCTCAATTTGTATCTGGAGTGAAATTCTTCAGAATTGAAAGATTATTTATATGTGAACATGAAAAGGCAGGAGCACAGGGGACACATAAGGTGCTCTCAGTGATTCATCGCTGGTGTGAATCAGCACAGTTAGATTGCTCTTCTTCCAATATGTAACTGAAATCACTATTTGAAAAAAATACAAAAAAACAGGCCCTGGAACAGGGAGTGGGATAAATCACTTTGGCGATATGGAAAGATCAGGACAGAGAGGAAATGCAAGTTGGAACTTAGGATGGCTGGTGTTCTAGAAAGTAGTAGAGGGGGAGATGTAGATATATTAAGATAGCTCATCAAAATAAGTTGCTCTGTGCCATATTATAGGTGTCTGATAATTATTTAATTGGTGGATGAATGGGCAAATGGATGAATACTGCCTAGGGCTGGCTTAGGGCAAAGGAAAGAAGGATGCCTTTTTCTTTGCATGTTGAAATAAGTAGGTTGGATGGATTTTCTATGGAAAATATATTCTAACTCCCAGACAACTGACTAACCAAAAATTACTTGGACACCTTTTTATGCTTGTTTATTATGTCTTATTCATAATAAACAAGCATATATTGTTCTATGACTTAAGAACTGCACCATTTAGAACCATTGGGACCCACCTTAAGAATTAAATAAGCCAGAGAAAGACAAGTACCATGTAATTTCACCCTTATGTGGAATCTAATGAACAAAATGAACTAAGAAGCAAAATGATAGACTCATAGAGGCAGGCCAACAGCTGTCTGGGCTTGGGAGCTTGGGGTGGAGGGATTGAGAAAAAAATAAGAGAAAAAAAACTCATGGACAGGACAACAATGTGGTGATTGCCAGGGGAGGAGAGTGGATGGAGGTGGAGGATGGGGGATAAATGGTTATGGAAGGAGACTTAACTTGGGGTAGCAAATACACAGTACAGTGTAGAGATGATGTATTGTAGAATTGTACACCTGAAACCTGTATAATTTTTTGACCAATGTCACCCCAATAAATTCAATAAAAAGGAAAAAATGTTCACTCTTCTTAAGTATTGAGAAATAGTCATCTAAGCAATGTTGAGAAAACTAAAGCTAACCTGGTTCTTGATAAAAGATCAACTCTCAACTGGTTTCAGAAAAGGGAAGAGTTCACTATGGGTTATACTTTATGGAGGAAGTTGGCCATGAGCTTCGTGTTGAAGGATGGTGGATGGTTTATAATTGGATTGGCAAATGGGAAGTGAGAGGCGTTCCAAGAATAAAGACATGTGAGGAGAGCAGTCTGCCTTCAGTTGAGGGAGCATGTTTGCAAAGTGTGGGTAGGCAGATGGGGACCAAGTTACTAAGGACCACATTGGTAAGAAAATGGAAAGATAGGCAGAAGAGTTTAGATTCTATCCAATAGACATTTGGAAGCCTATATAGGATGATTCATTTGTAAGTAATAAAAAAGGACTTTCACAAATATAGGTTAGGAAACCAGTCCTGAGCATATTGACTTTCTGTTTTCATATTTGCCACTTTATAGTCATAACTAGAGGTCTGGTTACTGAATCCATGCATGGGGATGGGGAAGTCCAGCAGGCTTACTCCAATGGGGGCCGATTGGGGCTGGGCCTGCAGTGGGGGGAGGGGCCACAGGAAATTGTTTTGGGAGGAGAAGGCGATCTGGCCCTGATCAGGCCAGTTGGCCACTGCAGTGTGCTTCATAGCAACTGGTCGTTCAGTTGTTCCAGTCACTTGGGTTTTATATATATAGCAGTCGATATGGCTGCTATAGCTCTAGGCATCACTTCTATATTCATGTTGGGAAGCAGGGGGGAATGGTGATGCCAGCCAGCTCTCTTCTCATCCCTGTCCCTTTCAAAAGGGATTAAAAGCTTTTCCAAAGCCTTTGTCAGATTTTTGGTTTCGTTTCATGGGACAGTACTGGGCTACATGCCTACCTCTAGGGCAAAGGAATCTAAGAAAGAAAGTATTGGGCTTTCCAGCCTCTCTAATGGACATGTCAAGGCAGAAGGGTATTAGTAATGGCTGTTGAGTTCATTAATAAACATGTGTTATAGAGCCATAGTGGTTCTTGAGTAGGAAAATGGCATATTGAAAGTATATATCCTACTCAAGATTGTCCTCAGAAAATTCTTAACTTGAGAAAAGGAAAGTTGGGCTGATTTAGATGATTTTCCATAAAACATCTACCCATTTCTCCCTGCCACTGAGGGTATCTACTTCTTCACCTCACTAATGTTGGACTTGGCCACATGATTATCTTTGAACAATGGAATGTAGGTGGAAATGATAGTGCACTAATTCTGAGACTAAGCCTAAGAAGCATCTCATGTTTCTGATTATGTTTATTCTGCTTATTTTTATCATGCTTCTTCCACTGCCCTGAAATCAATATGCCTCCCTAGTAGCCCACTGGTTCCAGTACAATAAAGATATGTGGAACAGGGTCATCCTGGACAACCTGCAGACCTGCAGCTTGAAGAAGAGCTACCATAAGCTGACCTGTAGACCTATGAGATTAAAGATAAAGAGACATATTCTGTTCTACTGAGATTTATGGCTTCTTGTTATACAGCAGTAGTGTAACAAACCTTATGTTAAATTGATCTCCCTAAGACATTGTTGTTATTCAAAATTCAAAATAATATCGACATAAGGCATTTGTACTCAGCTCACACATCAGAGACAATTGATAGTTTTCCCTCGTAGGAAGGTAGACTAAGTATGTCTCGATTTTACAGATTAGAAAATAGACTATGAGAGGTAAATTATTTCCTAAAGCCCAATTGACTAGTATTTGGAAGACCCTGTTTTTATTTGTTTGTTTTGGTGTGTGTGTGTGTGTGTGTGTGTGTGTGTGTGTGTGTGTTTTGTTGTTTGTTTTTTTTGTATTTTGCTCAAAGCCCATTATTTTTAAAATTATCTTTTACTTTGGTTCCAGGGCTACAAAAGTGTCTATTTTGGTTCATAATAGTGTTTATGGGTCCTTGATTAGGACCACAGTGCCTGGAACATTGTAGACATTTAATCTGTTGAATGAATAAATTTGTAATGAATGAATGAATGAATGAATGAATGAAAAAGCCCTTAAGGATTTATCTGTAGTTAGAGGGTGAAAGCTTTCATAATCTGTTCAAGTATAAAATGAGGATACACTTCCATTGTCAAACCTTCCCAGTTTCACTCTGCCAATCAAAATACATTCCAACTCGTGAGGGTTGAACTCAACAACCTGGTTATCACTCAGCTTTAAGAAAGCAAAGAAATTATATTTGTCAAGACATTAGAAGAAGACACAGCATATTATTAACATAGAAAGGATGCCATGTGTGCTATCCTTTATCATTTATATCATGTGCATCACTATGGCACCCAGGTAGACGGGAACAATGGGATGCTGGGTAGTGGGCCATGGAGATCTCTTAAATCATGTACATCAGCCAGCTCACATAATAGGCAATAGTGAGATGAGAAAGGGAATGAAGACAATCGAACTCGGAGCAGCCAAAAGGAGGGGGAAAGAGAAAAAGTGATAATGCTCCTTTCTTAGGCAAGATCTCAATAGAAATGGGGCAGACACCATTCAAAACATCACTTTTCTTCAGTTGTACCACTTGAATTGTAAATAAAGCAAATCATTTAAAATCATTAAAATCTAATGAAGAGAAATATTGCAAAATAATACATCTCTTTTACTTCAATTTGACTACTTTTAATTCTAATGAAAATGAATCAGCAAAATTTGCTGGGTAACTTCCCAGCGTGCTGAAAGCCCCACCAAATATGGACAAGGAGGATGAAACCAACGTTGCTGGGATAATATTGTAGTGAGGGAGAGGGAATGGGTGGTGTCGGGATATCTGAATACAAAATCAAAGGAGCTTCAGTAACTCCCCATTATTCTTGGGTGAATGTTAAAATTTGTGCCACTGTTCTCAAGAACTTTTACAATCTGACGCCAATTTTTCTAACCTAATTTCTGGGTATTTTTTCCTCACTACACAGCAGCAAACACTTTAACAGGCTGTAAAATACTTTTTTTTTTGAAAGCAATGTTATTTAATGAGTCTAGTTAATTCAACTTTCACATAAGAAAATTTCCCATATTGTAGTTGGAACTAATTTCCCAATTCTTTATTCCCTCCTTGTAATAGAATTACAAATCTGTGCACCTACTTTGTGGTACCTCCCACTAGAGGAAACAGTTTATTAACCACTTAGTTGGTGTAAAGCTTGGCCAATGGAATAGATGGATGAGCAAGCGTGCTTACATGGCTTGGCTTGGTATCTTGAAATTCTGCCATCCACCATGAAAAAAACATTTCACATGTTGCTTATGGCTCCAGAATGTTGAGGACACATGTTACACATATGAACTTGATATTAAGCCTGGAGTCTAGCATATTAGCCACTGTGGAGAACAGTATGGAGTTTTCTCAAAAAACTAAAAATGGAACTCCCATTTTAACCTGTGATCCCATTTCTGGGAATATATCCCAAGAAGCTAGAAACACCAATCAGAAAGAATATATGCACCCCTATATTCACAGTGGCACAATTTACCATAGCTAACATTTGGAAACAGCCTAAGTGCCCATCAGCAGATGAGTGGATTAAAAAAACTGTGGTACATCTACACAATGGAATACTATGCTGCTGTAAAAAGGAAGGAACTCCTACCATTTGCAACAGCATGAATGGACCTGGAGAGCATCATGCTAAGCAAAATAAGACAGAGAAAGATAAATATCACATGATTCCTGTGGAATATAAAGAACAACATTAACTTATGAACATAAATAGATCCAGAGACAGAGAAGCATCGATCAGACCATCAAACTTCAGAGGGAATGTAGGGGAGAGTGAGGGTAAGGGATCAACCAAAGGACTTATATGCATGCATGTAAGCATAACCAATGGGCACAGACAGTAGGGGGGTGAGGGAGTGTGTGTGTGTGTGGGGGGGCCTAGGAAAGGTCAATGGGGGAAAAAGGAGACATAAGTAATATTTTAAAACTATATGTAATACTTTAAACAATAAAGAATTAAAAATAAAGTGTTCGCCTAAAAATAAAAAAAAATTAAAAATCAATTTATGATATACGGTCTCATTTAAAAATATGCATATTTTAGATATGTCAAATGTGTTGTTTTTTTTCTTTTTTCTTTTTCTATTTTTTTAAAAAATGAATACACATGTATTGTATTTATCATAAATAAAGTAGGAAGCAAATAACTTGTCAATCAGCTTATAAATAAGGGAATGGCGACAGTTAAATACTTGAGACACAATTTAAAGGCATTAATCTTATATTACCTATGAATCTCTCATTTAGAAGCACAGCCTGGTGATTATTACAAGTACATTTCTTTAAAGTCAGCCTATCTATACTAATAAAATGGTGATATGCTAATTAGACTGGACATCCTTAAGGACATTCTTTTGGACAAAGCCACAGTGGCAGGGGCTGAGGCAGAGGTGCTTAGGGGTGACCAGGCAGGCAGTCAGAGTGGTTAGGGGCAATCAGGCAGGCAGGCAGGTGAGCAGTCAGGAGCCAGTGGTTACAGATTGCGAGACTTGTGGGATCGGGGCTAAACCAGCTGTTGGACATCCCCCGAGGGGTCCTGGAATGGAGAGTGTGCAGGCCAGGCTGAGTGACCTCTCCACCCCGTGCACGAATTTCATGCACTGGACCTCTAGTTTATCTATAAAAAGGAGATTCAGTAATGCATGCCTTATAGGGATATTGTGGGAATCAAGAAGGTAATAACTGAACTCCTGCAAGCTCTATCCATACATGCAAGGCCCCAGCCCTCTAGGTACCATTCATATTTAGGGAAGGGCCCAAGGAGTGTGCTTATCAGAAATACAGTTGAGTACTAGGTGACTAGGTGGGTGACAACTTTGTGAACCTATGCTGCTGGAATGTATGTTATGACTGATTGGCACCTCTTCCCTGCATAATGCCATGATTGGCATGTACTCCTTCCCCTTTTGCTCAGTTTTGCTTCCTCCACTGGTCCCAACCAGTTTAATGGTTTCCAGATAGCATGATAGTACAGAGGATGTGCTGGAGTGCTAAAGGTGAAAAAGACCCATTAATTTTTCTGGAACCTTCAGTGGTCTGACTTCCCAGTTTTGCCTTTCAGAAATGTGGAGAATGCCCCTTTCCTGCTTTAGAGTAATAATTACTCCAGGTGCATATTTCTCCAGTGCTGCTTAAGGAACCCAAAGAGCCCTTTATGGTTTTTCTTAGACTTTTTCCTCACCCCTACTCCCTAGATAAATCTGAATGATACTAGTGATGATGTGCTCCGAATTTGACTATCCCTTTTATCTTTGGACTAGACACCTGGTGCAAGAATTTGTGCACAGATGGGGTGTGGCCATCCTGCTACAATCAGGGCCTATTGGGCCAGGTTGTCTGGGGAGAGGGGCCACAGGTGTAGCTGGCTGGCTGGCCACACCCCTTGGTCAAACTCCCAGTCTAGGGGACAATTTGCATATTAGCCTTTTATTATATAGGATGAATATGGCCCAGTTTTCTTGACTCTTCATTTTCTGCACATACACTGCTACAGGTCTCACTCTGAGCATACACACTTATTGAGAGGGTGGCTTTATGTCCCCAAGACTGTTCTGGTCCATGCCACTCTCACCCAGGAGTTTGCAGTTGTCTCTACCTACACTAACCTACATGGATCCAGAGTCATTTCCTTCCTCCTTTGCTTTGATTTTAAAAAATATATATTTTATTGATTTTTTACAGAGAGGAAGAGAGAGGGATAGAGAGAAACATCAATGAGAGAGAATCATTGATCAGCTGCCTCTTGCACACTCCCTACCGAGGATGTGCCTGAAACCAAGGTACATGCCCTTGACCGGAATTGAACCTTGGACCTTTCAGTCCGCAGGCCAATGCTCTATCCACTGAGCCAAACTGGTTTTGCTTGCTTTGATTTTTTTGCTGTGCCAAATAAAGCTATAATCACAGGTCATTGGGAAACTGGCTGGGACTGGGGACCTGGCAGATGGACCATTGTTTTAGGACATATTTCACCATCCAGTCATCACTGCTCCCAAATTAGATTGTGCCCTTCTAACAGTAAATACATTGTCTCATTTGTCTTCATACTCTCAGTACCTAGCATGGGGCTTGGTAAGTTGTAGGCCATAGCAGTTAATGACAGCTGAGCCAAGAGTTCTGCAATCTGGGCCCACATTTGTCTCTGATCATTGGTCTGGAACCACACCCGAAAAATCTTGGGGGTATGTGTTTATTATATTTCTGGCCTGAACATTTTTTCTAGGAGAAAGAAAGGCAAAAAAAAAAAAAAAAAAAAAAAAAAGATTTAACTAGGGCCTTATCTTAAAGGGCTACATGTATCTGGGATTAAGTTTATTCCACTTATACGAAAACTGTTGGTTGTTGTTGCATTTTTTTGGGGGGGGGTCTTGTCTTTTCAGTTGGGTTTGATATTTTATCCTAATCTGCCCTGATACTTGATTGTGAGGAAAATATGAGCTTGCTTCATTCTTCTCTCTATGATGGGGATTTTCTCATGTTTCAGTAAAAAGTAGTGTGATTACTTGTTTGATTTTTCCTTGCTTTATGAATATCCAGATTCAGCTGTCTTATAGAAAGTTCAACAGCATCAACAGAATCAATTAATTATCAAATCAAACAGATAATGGTTTAATCACAGGTAATAGGTTAGAAAAATAATGTTTTTTAAAGCCTACAGTTCAGTCTTGGCTACTTTATTTAGAACTTTCTTCTAAACCTGCCAGGGCCTCAGTTTCTGCATTTGTAAAATTCCACTTCATTGGGGTTATTTGAAGCATTAAATGAAATCCATAAGTCAACTACTCTTCATTTTGAACTGTGAGCACAGGTATCCCATAAACACTAGAAATTATGGTCTCTAGTTGGCAAAATATGGCCTTCTAATTTTTCCTTGGCTTACATTTATTTATGGTCCAAAGTATGTTTTGGGAATATTTTTTTAAATGTAGAAACTGGCTTCTTTTTAGTAGTGAGCCTTGAATTCACTCTCTACAAAGTGAAGAAGCAGAAAAGTTGGGTGGTAATGACAAAAAGCATGTATCTGGCCTTTGAATGCAATCAAACCATAAATCCAAGGGCTCCTTTGAAAAAATGCATTGTATTTGAGTCTGAGTCTTCACTCCTTACCTAATGGCAAGTTTCCTTGGTCTTTCTTCAGGACAAAAAATAAAATTTGTTCACCTGGGAAAATCAGAATAATTTTGGTTAAAAGTCTGCCTGATTAGATCTTGTAGCATCCTTGAAGTGACACTTTCAGTGGAAAGAACACACTTGCCCTAGCTGGTTTGGCTGGGTGGATAGAGTGTCGACCTGCTGACTGAAGGGTCCCCAATTGGATTCCAGTCAAGGACACATGCCCGGTTGTGGACTCGATTCCCAGTGGGGGGAGGGGGAAAGGTGGCGTGCAGGAGGCAGCCAATCAATGATTTACCTCTCATCATCATTGCTCATCATCATTGACCTCTCTCTTTCTCTCTCTCTCTCTCTCTCTCTCTCTCTCTCTCTCTCTCTCTCTCCCTCCCTCCCTCCCCCCCCCTCTCTCTCCAATCCTCTCTGAAATCAATAAAAAAGAGGAAAGAACACACCTCATTTTTTTTTCTTTAGGAGCATTACTTAAAAATATATCTTATTTTTAAAGAGCAAAACTTAACATTCAAAGTATAGTTCATTTTAAAGTAGTTATGAAAAGGCTCCTAAATCTATCATTATAAATCTCAGAGATTCCATATGAATGGAAGGGAATATAACAAAGTATCCATCCCTTTTTTAAACAAATAAGGTACCATGCCCAGCACAATTTCTGGAATCTAACAGATACTCAACATTACCGGCCCATGTGATGGTAGCATTTATTCATGCTAAGATTTTTGTGTTCATATTTCCCTCCCTCACCTCCCTTCCTCCCTCCCTCCCTGCCTCCCTCCCTCCTCCCCCACCTCCAGGATAGCAATAAGCTTTGTTCAGCAATGCCATACTTGACACATTGCAGACATAGAGTACACCTTCAGTATTTTGTTTTATTTTATGTATTTATTGTTTATAGATTTCTTTATTGATTAAGGTGTTACATACATGTTGTTATTCCCCCATTACCCCCCATATCCCACACTCATGCCCTCAACACCCTGTTGTCTGTGTCCATTAGGCCTTCAGTATTTTAATTGGGATGGATGGATGGATGGATGGATGGATGGATGGATGGATGGTTGGATAGATGGATGGATGAAAAATGAACAAATCTCAAAGAGGTTTGAGGCTTCCCTGCTTTTCATTGGCCGTCTGATTTCCTCACATCCTCTGAAATACCTCACTATCTGGAAACCATTAGAAACTGGGGAAGAAGGAAAAGGTTCAAGGAGCCAGAATCAGCTGTCTTCTTACCCCACTACTTTAGAAAGGCCTTGTAAACTCAGTTATCTTTCTCTACCACCTACTCAAGGAGGGTGTAAGAAGGCAGGGGGTGGGGGTGTTCCAACTACTGAGGAGAGATACTGGTGATTTCTGCAATGCCACGGGGGCCATCAATGAATTGAACAAGGCTCCGAATATAAAACTAGAAATCCTTCCGATTCTCTGAAACGTTTTTTTTTTTTTCTCCTTTCAAGTTATTGTCAATCAAACAAATGCATTCCAAGGTCATTATAAAATGATTCGGGGATTGTTCATGCCACTGTTCCCTGATTACTGCAGTCAATCAAGAATCCATTTTGTCTTAGTTCAACATGATGCGACGCAGTTTACTCAGCTGCATACCTAACAGGGTCTTTGATTAAACATGTGGCCTGGGATTGAGAGGATTGTCTCGTTCTCCGCAGACACACACCTCCCCTCTGCAAATGGACCTCTCAGCACCCCCACCGATGCACTGCTTCTTTGAAAGAAAATGTAATCCACGTTGATAGGAAAGGGCACATTTCCATCTAATTGCTTGTATTGTCTGCTTCCCAGGTATGTTTTTCTTTGCAAAGGACAGTTCTAGAAGGTGAATGCAGTGCTCTTCCACATAGATTTTACAGGTTTTCTTTTTTTTGGTTCCAGGGACAATTCATTTATTATTTTTATGGTAAGCTAGGGAACGCCGTGTTGATTGCAGCGATTACCCTCTATTCTTGCAGTTGGCAGCACAAATTTCGCCAGGGATCACCTCCTCTGCTTACTCTCAAGCCCACTGTTGGAGAAAACTGCTTTTGTTGTTACAGCTATTCAGCTGCAATTAAGAGGGCACCTGAGAATTTGCAAACTCTCCAGTCCATTAGTTGGTGCGGCATTGGTTACCATGAATAAAGGTTGCTTGTATCCTTTTATTTTATTTTTTTATATTCTCACCCAAGGGTATATGTTTTTTGTTTGTTTCTATTTTGAGAGAGAGAGAGAGAGAGAGAGAGAGAGAGAGAGAGAGAGAGAGAGAGAGAGAGGAGAGAGGAAGGGAGAGAGAAACATTGATGAGAGAGAAAAACATTGCTTCCTGTACATGCCCCAACTGGGAATAGAACCCACAACCTAGGTAGGTTCGATTGGGAATTGAACCTGCAACATTTTTGATATATGGGATGATGCTCCAACCAACTGAGCAATCCAGCCAGGGCTGTATCATTTGAATGACTTAAATTCAATTTATTTTCTAACAGATTTAGCTGGATTTTTTCCATGGTCTGTGTACTTCTACAATCCCAAAGACCATACTTTGGAGAATGCCCTGGTTTTTATTTTGGTGGCGACCCACACCTGCCATGTTCAGAAGTTTGCATTTTCTGTATTTATTTTAGGATAATCTACATTCCATTTCTTTCTGTGGACTTTTGACATCCATTTCCAGCATTACGTGTTAGGAAGCATTAATATAATGGGAATAGAATGAAAGCCCTTGATTAGCAGGGCATGTGCCTGTATCAGACAACTATTACCATAGTAACACTGTATAAGGAATGTCCTTGATGGCATAAAGCATTATACATTTATTTAGCTGATCCAGGCAAGGCTCACTCCTATGTCCATTGTCAGATGCTGTTGACTAAGGCAACTTTCTTTTTATATATATATATATTTTATTGATTTTTTACAGAGAGGAAGGGAGAGGAATAGAGAGTCAGAAACATCAATGATAGAGAAACATCAATCAGCTACCTCCTGCATATCCCCTTACTGGGGATGTGCCCACAATCAAGGTAATGAGAGGGCAGGGCAGGGCGAGGCTAACTCCTGACTCCAGTTTGTACTGTGGGGCACGGTGGAGCTATCCTCCATTTTCTAACTGGACCCTAGCCCTCACCCAACCAATCAGGGTCAGCCAAAGCAGTGACATCTCCACCCCTATAAAACCCCTTGACCTGTTGAAGCCCGCTCTCTTCCACCACGCTGTTGGCATAAGTGGGACAGAGCCCATGCTAGCATGGAATTCAGGCTTTCTGCAATTGCATCAGACTCGGCTCCCTGGTGGTCCTTGGGGATCACGAAATCTGGGTGTAATAGTACATGCCCCTGACCGGAATCGAACCCAGGACCCTTGAGTCTGCAGGCCGACGCTCTAGCCACTGAGCCAAACCAGTTAGGGCTGCCAAGGCAACTTTCTTGATTCTGGCTGGGCTGGCTGTGATAGCTCTCAATATGCCAGCTGTCAGCCTCTCTAAGATGGCCTTGGCTGGGACGACAGGAAGCACATCAGCTCTCCTCCACGTGTCTTTCATTCACCAGCAGGCAAGCCCAAGAATGTTGTCACAGCGGTGGTCAAGGACAGGAGAAAGCAAGCCTACTCGCACAAGGACTTGTCAAGTCTCTGCATGCCTCATATTTGCTAATAGCCTATTGGCTCAAGTAAGTCAAAGTAAGTTGGAGTGGGTGGGCATTGCAAAATTACAGAGCAAAGGACATGGAAATAGGGGGGGAGTGAAGAGCTGGAGCCAGTTCCTACAAATTGGTCTACTACAAAGTCTTCAGTTCTCAGCCTGAGTTTGCATTGATCATGCATGCTTCCCCCTTCCATTCTCCTTGCAGATCTGATGGACTTGCCCCCCCTCTTTTTATTGTTCATGGACTCATTTTCCTTGTTTCCTTCATGCAATTTCCTGTTTTCCTCCCCCTCTTCCTTTCTCTCAGACATCACCTTCTCTTCTTGTTTTCCATTCCCCTCTCCCCTCTCCTTCCTTCCTGTAGAAAATCTCCAAACAAACCTGAAGTTCTCATGCACATATATAATTGTCTGAAAAGAGTACTTTTCTTTTGGTCCCTGGAGCTCTCATTACTGATTAACACCTTAGAAAAGAAAATGCTGAAACCTCTATTTCTCCAGGAACTTAACAGCGTGGGTGGTTCTGCTGTGGGCAGGAAGAGTCAGACTGAAATTGTCCTGAAGTGGAAGGGGTGGGGGGTGGGGAGAAGAGGGGACCTCAGTGAACCAAACACAGCATTAAAACCTAAATAGATTTCCCAACATTTTTGTGGAAGTTTTCACCCAAATTTACCAACTGGAAATGTGAATGGGGCCTCTCTTTTTAATTAAGGGTTTTAGAATAGACATGGATGCAGGTGTCATTTTGGTTGGTCGTGTGTGGTGATAATAATGGTGACAATAATTGTTGCCATAGCTACTCGATGAGTGTTCAACAGCATATCACTTCGTGTTGCAACTTCAAAGAAAGGCTGTAAAAGTTCTGCGCTTCCCATATAGATTTGATGTAAAGGAAAAAGAGCCTGCTATATTCAGGCTCGAATCCGTTTGTTAATCTGTTTCTAAAAATATGGTGGAGTACTCAAAACAGGTCAATTCAGGGATAAGTAAATTTCCTTAATGGGTTTAAACTGAGTTCCGCTAGGTCCTTCCACAGACTTGGCTTACATTACACTAATTGGATAGCAACTTAGCAAAGTGAGATATATTAAGGTGATTTATTATGGTAAACATTTAGAAGTTTCAGGCTTTTGACTAATTTCAAGGAAAAGAGCCCTACCTCTATATCAAGCTCATACGATGTGCCAATCCTTGGTTCAGAAGAAACCTGTACAAGTTTCACATACAGTAACTTGTACTTTAAGAAGGCTTGCTGGCTCTATGGAGCAGGCCAGTGCCTTTTCCCACCCCCTTCCCTCATGAGTTTTCCTTGCCTCTCCAGTGGTCGGCAAACTCATTAGTCAACAGAGCCAAATATCAACAGTACAACGACTGAAATTTCTTTTGAGAGCCACATTTTTAAACTTAAACTTCTTCTAATGCCACTTCTTCAAAGTAGACTCACCCAGGCCGTGATATTTTGTGGAAGAGCCACACTCAAGGGGCCAAAGAGCCACATGTGGCTTGCGAGCTGGTTTGCTGACCAAGGTCGTAAACTCCAAGGGCTTTTTTTTTTTTTCTCTCCCCTCTGTAACTGGTTTCCTGAGCCCATTTCTTCTACAGCTTACTTTTCCCTCTGTTACTTTCTAAATATAATGAACAACATAAACTGATGAACAGGGACAGATCCAGAGACAGAAGCAGCCATCAGACCATCAAACCTCAGAGGGAAGATGGAGGAGGGCGGGGGTAAGGGGGAGTGATCAATCAAAGGACTTGTATGCATGCATATAAGCCTAACCAATGGACACAGACACCAGGGGGGTGAGCGCATGAGTGTGGTATGCATGTGTGGGGGGTAGGGAGCAATGGGGGATAAGAACACATATGTAATACCTTAATCAATAAAGGAAATTAAAAATTTTCTCTTATTAAAAAAAAGGGAAGGGCCTGGCCAGTGTGGCTCAGTGGTTGAGTGTTGAGCTGTAAACCATGAGGTCACAGATGGATTCCCAGTCAGGGCACATGCCCAGGTTTCGGGCTTGATCCCCAGTGTGGAGCATGCAGGAGGCAGCCGATCAATGATTCTCTCTCATCATTGATGTTTCTTCTGCCTCTCTCTCTGAAATCAATATATATGGCAAAAGAAGGCTCAAAAGCATTTTCTCAAATTCTGCCTCCATTAATCCACCTTGGGACAGCATGGGCTCGGTTCCATGTAGTTAATTCAATGTGAAGTGGCAAGTCCACTTCTCAAAATGTATAATGTTTAAAACAGTGGGAGTATGCTATGATTCCCCAGTCCTCTGACCCAAGCCTACTTTTCGGCAAATTAGACTTAGATTTTTTTCCTGTCTACCTGTCAGTTTCAGTAGATCACTTCCCTATCAATTAGACTCTTTGAGCCTGAATTTCCTCATGTGAAAGAGAGGCTGTAATACTCACCTCCCAGTTTGAAGGCTAGTGTGGATAAAGGCAATCTATATGTTTTTAAGTGCCTTACATATAAGATCTTATCTTAAACACAAATGTTCTGATGAACATTGGGAAAACTCAGGTTTCCCTCAGTGAATTTTGGTTAATGGTCTGAATACTTGGTATAGGCCCAATTATTGGACAGTTGTTAAAAATAGACAGTGAGATCTGATTTGCTTTCCATTTTCAGGGCATGGATTTTAAGGACTTCACAGGTAGATGTAGTATCTAATAGGTTTTAATTTTCACGTTTTCTAAGCCAGATCAAAACTCTAGGAGCAGAAAGAATTGAAGTTACTTGATTAGGAATCTGAGAATACAGCATCTGAGGAGTTTTCTGTTTTAATTTCAATATTTTAATTGAGGTACTAGAGGCCTGGTGCACGAAATTTGTGTTCTTGAGGGGGCGTCCCTCAGCCTGGCCTGTGCCCTCTCGCAGTCTGGGAACTCTCAGGGGATGTCTGACAGCTTAGGCCTAAGCCGGCAGTTGGACATCCTTAGTGCTTCAGTGGAGGCGGGAGAGGCTCCTGTCACCACTGCTGCTCTCTACTTGTTTGTTGCCTTTGGCTTTGGTGTCATATCAAAAGTAAATCATTGTCAAGACCCATGTCAAGCAGCTTACCCCTGTTTTTTTTTGTTTGTTTGTTTGTTTTTTTCCCCTAGGAGTTTTATGTTTTTTAAGTTCTTAAGAGGTAATTTTTGTGTATGACATAAGATATTGGTCAAGTTCCATTCTTTTGCATGAGGCTGTCCAGTTTTCTAAACTCCATCTATAAATTGAAGAGACAATCCTCTCCCCATTGTTTATTCTTAGCATCTTTGTTGAAAATTAGTTGATCATATATGTATGTGTTTATTTCTGGGCTTTCAATTTTATTCCACTGATCTGTGTGTCTGTTTTTTATGCCAATACTGTACTGTTTTGATTACTATAGCTTTGTAATATAGTTTGAATCAGGGAGGGTAATGCATCCAGATTTTTTTTTTCCTTTCTCAAGATTTCTTTGGTTATTTGGGTCTTTTGTAGTTCCAGATACAAATTTAAGGATTGATTGTTCACTTTCTGTGAAAAATGCCTTTGGAATTTTTGGAGGGATTGCATTATATCTGTGGATGAATTTGGGTAGAATGGACATTTTAATAATATGAATTCTTCCTACCCATGAGTACAGGCATTTTATTTATGTCTTATTCAACTTCTTTTACAATGTCTTATGGTTTTCATTGTACAGGCTGCACACCTCCTTGATTAAATTTATTCCTACATATTTTATTCTTCTTGATATAATTGTAAATGGGATTATTTTCTTAATTACTCTTTCTGATAGTTTATTAGTGTATATAAGTGCAACTTGTTTTTGTATATTGATTTTTTTTATACTGCAACTTTACACTTATTAGTTCTAATAGTTTTTCTTTCTTTTTTTTTTTTTTTTTTTTTTGTAGCATCTTCAGGGTTTTCATGTCTTCTGAAAATAGTGTCAGTTTCACTTCTTCCTTTCTAATTTGGATGCCTCTGTGAGAGATTTTAAAATGAGAGCCTAGACAATGTTTCCACCATCCTTTTGAAATGATAACATCTTTTCTGTTTACTTAATTTCTCACATGATGAAAAGGGGCTGAATGGCATCTATTTATTTCCCTTTGTGAGAAATGCTCACCAGTCCAAATTCAAATGACAGATTCAGAGGCAGAAACATGGAGAAAATGAGACTTCTAATACATTCTTGAGAGTGGGTGTCCTTTGTTGCAGGCACACTTGAATTAGGTAGCACAAGCAATATTTATCCTATTGCATGAGAGTCCCTCCTCCAGGTCCTCACTGGCTGAGTACTATGAAGTTTACATTCTATTTAGTACATCGCCTAGGTCTTACTGTCTCCCATTGGGCCATTAAAAAAGTTGGGCTGCCCTATCCGGTTTGGCTTATTGTATAGAGCATTGCCCTGAGACCTGAAGGGTCCCAGGTTCGACTCTGGTCAAGGGCACGTACCTTGGTTGCGGACACATCCCCAGTAGAGTGTGTGCAAAAGGCAGCTGAATCTATGTTTCACTCTCATCAAGTGTTTCTAACTTTCTATCCCTCTCCCTTCCTCTCTGTAAAATATCAATAAAATATATTTAAAAAAATAAAGTTGGGCTTTCTAGTGCCTCTATCTCCCCCTGTCTAGATGAGGCAGGCGCCTGGGGGTGGGGGTGGGGGGCTTCCACCATGATGCTGGCCCACGTGCATAGTTTTTTGTCCCTATACCCTCTTCCCTCCTCCCTGCATTCTGTTTGCCCTGTGGAAATTCAGCAAATTCCATCAAAAGCCGACCATTGCTGGAGATGGATCACAGAGGTCCATTTCCTACACCTTGAAATTAAAGCGAGCTCAAAGTAATTTTGGTTTGAGATGTTCTTAAATTTGGGGCATCTCTTGAGATCCCAAGCCATTGCCGAAACAGGAATTGAGGTCATTTGTCTGGAGACTGGAATAAGAGTCACTGGTTAGTGACCAGCAGAGTTCTGAATGATTGTCTGTGTCTACTAATGAATGACCGGATGTTCATGCTGCCACTTTGTAGTTCCTGTTCAAGTAGAACAAGCAGAGATGGTCCAACAGATAGACACAGATGGTGATACCACACCCTGGAGAAAAGGATTTCAGCTCCTAGGTATCTGGTAGAAAAATCTCTTTATCATTTGACATAGCTTTATTACCCGTATTTTCTGACATATAAGACGACTCCCTAATTTTACAGTTAAAACATAGGTTTAGGCCTATATTCGCTGTATAAGATTACCCCCCACTTCAAAGAAAAGACTTACTTTTCCGTCAAGATCTGCAGGTAATTTTTGTGCAATTTTGGTCTTTTGCCCTCGATTTTCGGTTGACTTTTTTTCGTTTCAAAGGTCGTCTTATACGCTGGAAAATACGGTAACAATTATTATTTATCATCATTATTATTATTCGTGGTAGTATGTAAACTTAAAAAACAACTCATGCTGGGTCAGTATGGCTCAGTGGTTGAGTGTTGACCCATGAACCAGGAGGTCACAGTTTGATTCCAGGTCAGGGCACATGCCTAGGTTGTGGGCTTGATCCTAGTAGAAGGCGTGCAGGAGGCAGCCAATTGGTAATTCTCTCTCATCATTGATGATCCTCTCCTCTCCTCTCTCCCTCTCTCTCTCTCTCTCTCTCTCTCTCTCTCTCTCTCTCTCTCTCTCTCTCTCTCTCCCCCTCTTCCTCTTTCTAAAATCAATAAAAACATATTGAAAATAAAATAAAACAAAACCACAAAAGAACTCCTTGTGTAATTGTAAATCAGGTTCATAAAAGGGATACAGAAATGGATGGGTTTCTAATTTCTCTTTTGATGTCAAGGTGATCTGGCGTAGCTTGAGAGATTTTTAAAGATTTATGCACCCCATATACAATATAATGTTCAAGATAGATAATACAGAGCTACGTTGTTCAATATGGTAGGCACTGGCTACTTAAATTTAAAATCACTTGCTTCCTCAGTCACACTAGCCATATTTTAAGTGCTCAGTAGCCACATGTGGCCAATGGCTACCAGGTTGAACAATACAGAATCAGAACATTTCTGCCATCACAGAGACTTCTACTGGATAGTGCTCCTACAGAGAAAGGTGGGAATATTTTTCCTCATTACATAAGTTGGGAGTTATCCTAGGAAAAATATCAAGAGCCTTTAGTATTTTATGTCCTTAAAGAGAAGTATAAAATACTCCAGTTACATGCTTCAAAATTAAGAACATGAGTCACAAAGCTTTATTGAATAGCGACAACAAATATTATAATCTGAAAATAGTTGCCTATTGTAATAATGTGTAAAGGGGAAGAAATTGGGGGTAGTAAGAGAGGGACAGGAGTGAACTCAATCATCTAAAGACCCACATACATGCGCACACTGGGACAGATGGGGAAGAAGGCTCCATAAACATGTAGGCACTGAAACAGAAAGGGAAAGAGAAAGGGGGAGGGGAGGATGGGAAGAACTGGAGGGATAGGGGAAGAGAAATGAAGGAATGAGAGGAAAAGACACAGATTTCACTTGCTCTAAGGTGAGTGTTCTCTGGGAGTCACTCATCAGAGCTCAGTGTTGCTGAGAGTTTGCACCTTGTATCTCTTGCCCTATGACTGAGATCCGTTGTTGATGGATTCCTGCTCCCAGCAGATGAAATGCTCTCAAGTGGGCTCCTTGGACAGATGTTTTCCACCTGCACTTGTAGAGTCCTTGAGTGATGGTTCTCAGCCTGTAGTTCCCAGGGCAGCAGCAGCTGCAGCGCAGAGCACTTGTTAGAGATAGAAATCCTCAGGCTCCACCCACTCAGTGAATCAGAAACTCGGGAGGTGGGTCCCAGCCCTCTCCTAAAAGGCCCTCTAAGGGATTCTCATTCACATTCACGCTCTAGTGTGACAGCCACTGTTGCAGAGTTACAGATAAGAATTGGAGGTTCTATAAATTCCTTGATTTTTTTTCTGGAGAGAGGATTTCTAGCTTTCATCAAGTTCTCAAAAAAAAATCTGTGATCCTGCTACCCCCTAGAAGCTACAAACATATTCAACACTATAATGAGCAGAACACTGTGCCAAAGTAAAATGTATTCTTTTGTGCGCTCTCTTTTAGCTGCAGTGAGCGGCCCATTCATTACCAGGGAGAGCAGAGAACCAGCTCAAGTTGGGGGTCTGACCTGTTTTCCTCCTCTTTAGGAATTTAACCTGATGTGCAGTCTCTAAAAACTGATGTGAGAACCTAGGGATAGAGGTTTTAGAGTCAATGCATGCAGGCCTCTGACTTGGGGATTAGAATAAGGCTGCTCTCAAAGTAGGAAAGATCTTGTTTGGCCCCAATGTCCTGCCTCAAGGACACACACAAAGCATTCCAGGGATCGAAATGAGAAATCCAGACTTCCCCACCTGGTATACTGTATTACTTGCCTTGGGTGGGTGGGGATTCTCTAGGTATAATTAATTAAAATCTATTAAGGCCATTTATTAAGGACTACGCCATGTGGAACCATAATCCATTGTAATTGATGGTGACAGCAGAGGCAGCATCGTCTGCAGTTGGTGAGGTCCCGGGTTAGCCTGGTGTTTTTCTGACTCCCCGGTGGTTTGAAGCTTGGGAGTTTTTGTGTGCTTATGGATATAATGCCTGATAGCAAGCTCTCAGAGTTTTCAATTTAGGGAGCGATTGGGCACACTCCAGTGGTTCCAGCAGCTGTTATAATGGTGACTTATCCAGTTCAACATTAATCCCAGCCCTGGGGGACTCTAGATCTTCAAAGGAGTACTTAATCAGCATGTATGGTATTAGAATTGGCTGACTGTAAGGACTGGTTTCTGCATGTAACAGCGTATGGAGAGATATTACCAAGCAGAAAGAAATTGTATCATTTTCTGTTTTTGTAATTCATATACTAGAGGCCACGTGCACAAAATTTGTGCACCCAGGGGGAGAGGGGTTCCTCAGCCTGGCCTGTGCCCTCTCACAGTCTGGGAGCCCTCAGGGAATGTCCCACTGATGGCTTAATGGGAGCGGGCCTAAGCAGGCAGTTAGATATCCTTAGCACAGCTGTGGAGGTGGGAGAGGCTCCCGTCACCACCTCTTTGCTCACCAGCTGTGAGCCCAGCTTCTGGCTGAGTGGCACTCCCCCTGTGGGATTGCACTGACCACCAGGGGGCAGCTCCTGCATTGAGCAGGTTAGGGCTGAAACCAGCTCTCCAACATCCCCTGAGGGGTTCCAGATTGTGAGAGGGTGCAAGCCAGGCCAAGGGACCCCGCACACTACACAATTGGGATTGTGGAAGGACATGGGAGCTTGACCAGATGGTGAGGGACTGCTGAGGGCTCCAGGGCGTGCCCCCTGGTAGTCAGTGTATGTCATAGTGAGTGATTGAGCAGCCTTAACATATTATTAGCATATTACACTTTGATTGGTTGAATGGACGACTGGATGACTGGACAACCGGACACTTAGCATATTAGGTTTTTATTATATAGGATTGTAATAGCTAATATGATTGTAGAACCATTCTCACAGGTAACATTTACTGATCATTCAGTGTCAACCGTTATGCTTAGCACTAGACATTTTCTTAGTATATACTAACACCAGCTGCCTAAATTGGATATACCATTAATCGCAGTTTATTGCTGCTGCTGCTGCTGAGTTTAGAGAAGTTTGGTAACTTTGTCACTGTCACACAGTGTATATCAGTATAGGTCAGAAGCGGGAACAAATAACCCAACAAATCTATGATTTTAAGTTTCTTGCTCCCACCCAGCCCCATGCAGGTTAGCGGGGACAGAGGGGAGAGGCATTCAGAGTTCTGTGTGCTGCTATTCAAGGTTCCTGATTCTTGCCTTCACCCACCTCATGGTTTTTAGAGTCCACTCTTCATAGGTGGCAGGTGGGCAAAGAATATGGAGAATTGCACTTGAAAGGTTTTAAAGGGCCAAGCCTGGAACGGCATACATTACCTCTATGCCAGAACTTAGTCACAGGACTACATGGAACTATGATGAATGCTGAGGAATGTAGTTCAGATATGGAACTTAGGATAAGAGTACAGGGAAGCGCCCTAACTGGTATGACTCAGTGGATAAAGCGTCAGTCTGCAGACTGAAGGGTCCCAGGTTTGATTCCGGTCAGGGGCATGTATCTTGGTTGCGGGCACATCCCCAGTAGGGGCTGTGCAGGAGGCAGCTGATCGATGTTTCTCTCTCATCGATGTTTCTAACTCTCTATCCTTCTCCCTTCCTCTCTGTAAAAAATCAACAATAATAATAATAAAAGAGTACAGGGAGGCTACTGCTGGGCACTAGCAGCTTGTAAGCTGCAGAGCTAGGCCCCAAACTCAAAAGCCCTCTTCATCGTGTTGGCAAGACTCACATGGTGACCTGTCTTCTTATAAGTGCACCATGTCTCACAGTTTGGGGGAAAACCACTTTGCACCCTGCAATAAACCCAAAATAGTAAGATTCCCCAAGGAGTGGCATCTTGTACCTCTCCTCTAAGATTGGACTCCTCTAGCCAAAAAACTCTAGGCCTGCCTGCTGATGTCTGAAGAGATGGTACAACCTTTATGGATTTGATAATCACATGACAACGTTGCTATTTTTCCGCCACAAACTAAAGGCAATCTTCCTTTCCTGTGACACGCATGCACACACATTGTCACACTATTCCTTCTTAAGTCTGACTCCCTTGAATTTTATTACAAGTAAACTTTGATTGTTTTCTTTTTTAAAAAAAAATATATTTTATTGATTTTTTACAGAGAGGAAGGGAGAGAGAGAGCTAGAAACGTCCATGAGAGACAAACATCGACCAGCTGCCTCTTGCACACCCCCTACTGGGGATGTGCCCGCAACCAAGGTACATGCCCTTGACCGGAATCGAACCTGGGACCCTTCAGTCCGCAGACCGACGCTCTACCACTGAGCCAAACCGGTTTCGGCTTTGATTGTTTTCTAAATGCTTTTTGTCTTTCAGACTTTTAGGTTGGTTTTTTTTTTTTTTTTTTCCATCGTATCAGTTCCCACTTTGGAATTTTCTTTTTCTCTTGATAAATTCTCCAAGTATTTCACTTCATGCAATACTTGTTTCGAAAAACTCAGTGTGAAACAAATGATGTTCCAGTTGAATCGGTTTGCAGTACAGCAGAGGAGCTTGCTGCTGAAAGCAAAGCCCTTCTTCATATTTTTCCCCGGCCAAGTAAATGGCGCCAGCACTTTAATCAAGTAAATAGTTCCTACAAAACTTGTGCATCATTATGAATAGTAGAGATTTCAAATTCAAATGCCTTTGTGGGTCAAATTCACATGCCTTCATGGATCATACATGTAACAAATATGTAAAGTGGCTACATATAAGGCAATAAGGAGTGGTAGGCACTATGGGTGACTGGAAAATACATGTCCCAGCTAAAGGTGTACAAAGTCAACATTATTAAAATCAATATTTTTGTGAGGAGAAAATGTGTATATGGGTTGTACTGAGCCAATACATTTATATGTAACACAGCATGATATAACTTTTATTCCCTATCTAAGGCCAACATACATATTTGAAAAGACATAATAAGCAACGAACAAATTGCTGTTGAGAACACTTCTGCTTAGGGATTTGTCACTCTTTATAGTCAATATCTAGATTATGGTGCCTTTGTATTTCCTTCTTAAAAAAACTATCATCTTTTTAAAAAACCTACCTTTTGAAGTGAAATATTTAAGGCATTTAAAGCATGGCGCTCAAAGCAAGACCTAGCATCTTAACTCTTACTGTTTCTCAGGAAATAATCTATTCTTGTAATACTTCCCTATGTGCTGGGGAGCCAGTCTCTTGTCATGGGAGCACAATTGAACTATCTGTAATTGCCAACATTTAAGCACTTTTCTTGTTTGTTTATAAAACCAGAAACTTCAAGTATTCACAGAAAACTTTGAAAATACACAATTTCCTCTCTGCCCAGGAGTTACTGGTTTACATATTTTTAAAGCCTAACTTTAAGAAAGGTAAACTGGCTTTTTAGCAAATTGATTTATAAGTTGTAAAGAAAGGGCATAGCAGTTCTCATCATCTTCTACTGAGGAATTTTGTCAATTACAGAAACAACTTCATCAGAGTCAAGAAACAGGTCATTCAGGTTTGGCTTCACAGCAGGAAGTAATTGATTTGGCAAAGGTCAGTTTCTTTAGCCCCTAGGTTGGCAAACTGTGGCTTGCGAGCCACATGTGGCTCTTTGGACCCTTGAGTGTGGTGTGGGCGAGTCTATTTTGAAGAAGTGGCATTAGAAGTTTAAGTTTAAAAAATATGGCTTTCAAAAGAAATTTCAATCGTTATACTGTTGATATTTGGCTCTGTTGACTAATGAGTTTGCCGACCACTGCTTTAGCCCAATGTTAGAGGCCAGCCAATCCCACTTTGCCATTTATTGGGAAAGTTTACAATATTCCTTTATCATTTGGCCACAGGGCTATTAAAATTTGCCTTTGAGTGATAGAACATAACATTCTTTGAGACTTAGAGGGCACAATCTATTCTCCATTAGGTAAGTCCATCATAGCTGTGCTTTCTGATGGTCTTAGGTGACCCTGCTAGCGGTTCTCAACCTGTGGGTCACGACACACAGTTTGAGAACTGCTGATAAAGAGCCTAAGACCATCACACAGATATTTACATTACGATTTATAACAGTAGGAAAATCACAGTTGTGAAGTAGCAACGAAAATAATTTTATGGTTGGGGATCACCACAACATGAGGAACTGTATTAAAGGGTCGTGGCATTAGGAGGGTTGAGAACCACTGCTCTACAGATACCTGGGCTGTCACAGTAGCTTTGACAGAATGACTGGAACCCGGAAAACACAGAGATGAATTATTAGAAGAAACTCCTACTGGGGCAAGGAGTATGTCAAAACCATACTTAGGTTATAATATAGCAAGTTACTGTACCCAGAGGCCATCACCATGGCTCACAGGAATGCTCACATATTTTGCTGCACTAGTATATGACAGGTCATTAACAATCAGTATAGAGAGGATATGTCATGATGCGGCTCTGGGTTCAGGATCACATAGTTCTAATATTGAAAAAAAATGAATGGGTGCATGACTGGAATGTGTCCTGCATGCCAGTACTCATGACCCATCAGTATGAGCATAAATTGACTTTTGAGGGACAGGATTGTCAGGTAAGTTATATGGGCCTTGTGTGGTTAGCAGTAGAGTGTAGAGTGTAACCACAGTAGACATCTTCTCCAGATGAGGAGGTCCAGCACATATGCAATTGCAATAGCATGAATGCCAATGTGCTCCTGTTCTCATCACATGCCTTTGTCCAGCAATAATCTCTGCTTCTTTTTCTGCCCTGCTCTGCACCCCATGGAGGCTGATCTCTTTTAGCTGTACCACCCAGTCTTCCTTGCTGGCTGGCTTCCGCCAAAGAGAAGAGGACTGGAGGGTGGGAAAAAATCGTTCTGGCCTAGGTCACTTGCTTACTTGACATCTTTGAAGAGTGCGCTTACACTTTTAGGCCTTATGCTTAGTGAAATTGTTCATTTGTTGAGAGAGGTGCAGGCAGTATGGCTCGGAATGATTCTTCCTAATGGCATCCATGGTGTACTGTGATATTACCATAGTAACTCTCTTAAGTAAAATGCATTAAAAAGCCCTGTGGCTTTTCATATCTATAGTGGCACACATATGCTGTGCCTCAGGGTTTTAATATTTGCCTGGGTATAGTTAACAAGTATCAAGACTGGTGGTGCATGCCCTAACCAGTTTGGCTCAGTGGACAGAGCGTCGGCCTATGAACTGAAAGGTCCCAGGTTCGATTCCGGTCAAGGGCATGTAACTTGGTTGCGGGCACATCCCCGGTAGGGGGTGTACAGGAGGCAGCTGGTCGATGTTTCTCTCTCATCGATGTATCTAGTTCTCTATCCCTCTCCCTTCCTCTCTGTAAAAAAATCAATAAACTATATTTTAAAAAAGATTTTAAAAGTATAAAATTCAGGAAGAAAGTTTAAAAAAGATGGTTCAAGTTCAAAGGAGAGAGAAATAAAATACACACTCCAACGAGGGAGTAGAAAGATAATTAGAAGAGAGTAATAAAATACATACTCCTAGGAGGGAGCAGAAAGATAATTAGAAGTTGTAGTTTATCTGGGTCTTGAAAAGGGGTGGGGTAGGAGTCTAAAAAGGTATAGATGAATGTGGGGGAGAGAACATTCAAGATGACGGGAGACATGGGGCTGGACAGTTAGGAAGGGCAAAGAGAACTCTAGAACTCAACGTTAAATACTTTAGGTCTTGAGATTCAGATCACGTACATAAATGTGCACAAACACATAATTATCCGGAATGGATCTAAAGATTTCTAGACAGAGACTGGAAGGAAAGAGGCCAACATGTTAACATGCCTTTTTTATGTGGAGGAACTTGGAGTGTGCATTTTATATCCTTTTTCCTTTCTGAGTTGATCTGAACCCTTAAGTCAAACAATGATAGTAGACAGGGGCATTTAGGGAAGAGCTTAAATTCAACTTTGATAAATTGTGTCTGACTCTTACATTTTTTTTTCTTTTCAACTTTGGAGCTGTTTCATTGTTGACATTGTTTTTTAAAGAGGAGTCATCTAAGATGGCATTGTACTAAGCCTAGATTGAGTTCTCTAGCGAAGTACTCATCTGAGTTTCTAAAATTGGCTTCTGATGGCTTTTTGGTGGTATCTTGCACACCTCTGCGGAACCTCCCCCATCCTCTTAGCTCACCTTTTCTCTTGCCACTGCTGTGCCAACCAGCATTTGGCACGTGTAATGCTACAGCAAGTGGCCTTGACTGCCTGGAGCTTGCTGCTTGGCCCCTGACTACATTGTACTCAAATCTGTATAACTAGGAAGTACATGGCTGTTAATCCCCAGGGCAGCCCTTACCAAGTAGGGGTTGGAAGCCAGTGGGTAAATGCTCCTCTTCCATTTCTTAAACAGACAATTCGGAAATGTGGTCTGCACATCTCCTCAGTGGATTCCAATGGGATTAAGCTCAGTTGCCCACTGGAGTGACTTTTTTCTTCTCCATTCCACTTTTCTCAGTCCCCATTTCCTGCTGCCTGGGCTCATGGTCCCAAACAATCTTGTCTCAGACTGTTTTCTAGGGGAAGGGTGTGCACTGAGGAGGGAGACCCAGGCTAGCACAAATAGTGTGCTGTCCTCCCCACTTACCATAGTTCACACTTGACTGAATTTACTTTGTAACTGTGATTTTTTTTTTATTGTGAAATCTAGCTTTCCTCTAACACAAGGTCTTTGGCTAGGGATATTGGGAATGATCAAGGAAGCTAAAGCTTATGCAAGGGAGCCTAAATGACTTAGCATCTGAATCACAAATGCTAAATGTAAAATTCACAGATCAGGAATCCCAAACTGGTCTGCATGCTGGAGTCTCCTGAGGAGCTTAAATATAAAAAACTGTGATACATCTACACAATGGAATACTACACTGTGGTAAAAAAGGAGTTCTTACCATTTGCAACAACATGGATGGAGATGGAGAGCATTGTGCTAAGTGAAATAAGCCAGACAGAGAAAGATAAATATCACATGATCTCACTCATTTGTGGAATATAATGAACAACATAAACTGTTGAACAAAAATAGATCCAGAGACAGAGAAACATCAATCAGAATGTCAAACCTCAGGGAGGGTGGGGGACAGTGGGGGTAAGGAGGAGAGATCAACCAAAGGACTTGTATGCATGCATATGAGCCTAATCAATGGACACAGACAACAGGGGGGTGGGTGAGGGCATGAGTGGAGGGGTTGGGGGGTAATCGGGGAATGTGGACACATATTTCAATAAAAAAATTAAAAAATAATGTCTTATACTTGTATCCCTCCGAGATTGTGATTTAATCAGTTTGGGGTGGGACACGAGTGCTGCAATTTGAAGGCGTTCATTCCTCAGGTGATTCTATGGGCAAACATTTGGAATCACTGTTCTAGGTCAGGGATTAGCAAACTCTGGCTTGTGGGCCATGTCCTGCCTGTTTTTGTGTAGCCCACGGACTAAGAATGGTTTTTAAAATTCTAAGTGCTTGGTAAGTATCCAAAGAGGAGTGTTTCATGACAGCCCTCCGTAATCAGGGACCCTCCAACTGTAGCTCCTGGGGCAAAGCCCAGTGTGTTGACTGAAGGATGTGATGACTGTATTTCATTGTGTATGAGCACATCAGGGCAGACCTTTAAGTGTTGAAAAGATTAGTGAAAACAACCCACCCACATGTACTTGCTCCACATCTCTGCTTTCTCTCCGCAAAAACAAAAACATAATCGAATATGATAAGAACCATAGCTCTTGCAAAGCTGAAAGAGAGGAAGGAATTTTCCAGTGGGTTTCTTTGTTTGGTAGTCTTGTGTGTAATTGTGTAGTTCAGTCTCAGCACTGCTGGCAAGTATAGTTCTCAGTGTCAAAAGCTTTAATGTGGAGTTTTCTAGCTTCTCCAGTGATGGTAGAGATGGGTGGGGGAGGAGAGGGGTAGTCTTATAGAAAGGTAAATTTATGCTGGTTTATATTTATTGTTTCCTCTCATTTGTATGACTGAATTACAGGAACAGGCACACAATGCATTTGTCCTTGAACTGTATAGGGAATGAAATCATTCAAGCTGAATGACAGAGGCTAACAACAATATCAATAATGAAATAAACTGAAGTCTACTGAATCAGGGGTGTGAACCGAGTGGATTTTATAATTACTTAAAAGCTATTGGAGACCAATAGTAGACAGATTTAGAATCTTTTATTTATTCTACAGCATCCTCTTGTCTATTTATATCCCTGCTTAGAAGTATCTGGAAATAAAGACATAATCCAGCTACAATCAGTGATAATTACTTATTTTGTTTTCAGTCCATACTTGTAGGGGTAATTGGATGTAATGTGTGTTCATGCTAGTATTTAGCTGCAAACATGGAAATGCAAATAGGCTTAGGATTTCGTCACAGGAGCAATGTCAAAGGTATTCTTTCCATTGTGCAACTATCCTGAGTGGCCAGATTATTATGATCTCTGAACGCATAATAATATGGCCTCTCTCTCTCTCTCTCTCTCTCTCTCTCTCTCTCTCTATATATATATATATATATATATATATATATATATATATATATATATATATATATTGGAGTGCATGAATTTGTGCATGGGTGGGTCTGGCCAGGGGGAGGGGACATGGGCGGTTGGCCAGCCTGCCTGCTGGTTGAACTCCTGGTTAAGGGGACAGTTTGCATATTAGCCTTTTATTATGTAGGATATACACTGAGTGGCCATATTATTATGCGTTCAGAGATCATAATAATCTGGCCACTCAGTGTATGTACACAAAACTCCTCTCAGATATTTCATTATTTTAATTCCAAAGTTCTCTAGCCTTACAAATAAAGGAAGCCTATTGCATTCAAATGGAGTGATCACTTTCTGAACAATAAAATGACATATGTCTATAAATGACAGGCAGTAGTTGATGCAATAAATCTGTAGGTGCAAATATGGTATCTAAAAACCTAATTAAATGTGATTTCTGAATTCCATTTACAAATGATTTCCTTGGGAAAGCCATGCCTTCTGACTTGGATACCGCAGATTGCTTGGGAAAGTTGCCTTAACTTTTTTTTTTTTAATATATTTTATTGATTTTGTACAGAGAGGAAGGGAGAGAGATAGAGAGTTAGAAACATCAATGAGAGAGAGTCATCGGTCAACTTCCTCCTGCACACCCCCTACTGGGGATATGCCTGCAACCAAGGTACATGCCCTTGATCAGAATCGAACCCGGGACCCTTCAGTCTCCAAGCCTATGCTCTATCCATTGAGCCAAACCGGTTTTGGCAAGTTGCCTTAACTTTAGAGAAGAATTTTGGCTAAATATAATGTACTGTTACATTTTAAACTTATTTTTCTTAAAAGGATAAATGTTTCAAAGTGGTAAAAAAAAAAAAGAAAGAAAGAAAGAAAGAAAGAAAGAGAAGAAGAAGAAGAAGAAGAAGAAGAAGAAGAAGAAGAAGAAGAAGAAGAAGAAAAAGAAAATAAATACTCCATTCATCCTGAGCTGTGAAATGGTTGCTCCACTTCACCCAGAACATTCTGAATGATGAGGAGGACCACTATAAGGAAACAGACTCTCTTAGTTAAAACAGAATCCAGGTTCATCTCTGGAAGGTGAATCTCCCTGCTATGGGTGTGGTGGTGGACAAAGGGTGGCTAACTCAGGGCCTGATTAGTCTACCTGAATTTAACTTTCTTTTTGGGGTCTTTGGTTTGGCTTTGTGTTATTTTTATCACGCTCTCTGGCTCAAGCAGTGATTGGCTATAATTTACACATACATTCTATACAAGAGAATGGCAGGGACTTACTATAGATACAAGAAATGTGAAGAGTCCGAATTACAGAAGACTATTTTTTTATTTTAAAAAAAAGATATTTTATTGATCTTTTTACAGAGAGGAAGGGAGAGGGATAGAGAGTTAGAAACATCAATGAGAGAGAACCATCGTACTGGGGATGTGTCTGCAATCAACGTACCTGCCCTTGACCAGAATCGAACCTGGGACCCTTAAGTCCTCAGGCTGTGACTGTATTCACTGAGCCAAACCGGTTAGGGCAACTTACAGAAGACTTTGATCCTGCCACATCCAAACTGCTCTTGCACGCTTTCAGATCTCATTGTGTCCCACATGGACCCAGGGACCCAACTCCCTCCCCCTTAATCCCTTGGTTCTTTGCTCTTCTATCTCTGCACCATGTTCTATCCATGCTGAGGAGGGTCTCAGTTACTGACTATAGTGGATGGTGTGGCGCTTAAAGGTCTCCCTTCAGGGTGGAGAACCTCATTCTCTAACTGGTTGGGGGTGTTGGTTACTGACATGAGTCTCATCTTACTTCCTCTCTAGGCATTGCCCTTGGCTGAAGGGCACTGCCTTTCCCAAGGTTATGTCCGTTCCCTCGAGGTAGCTTTCATCCAGTGATTTATTTATTTATTTATTATTTTTTAAATATATATTTTTATTGATTTCAGAGAGGAAGGGAGAGGAAGAGAGAGAGATAAAAACACCAACGATGAGAGAGAATCATCGATTGGCTGCTTCTTGCATGCTCCCTACTGGGGATCAAGCCCACAACCCAGGCATGTGCAGTTGCCTGGAATTGAACCCAGGACCCTTCAGTCCACAGGCTGACATTCTGTCCACTGAGCCAAACCAGCTGGGGCCTTCATCCAGTGATTTAGAGGCTGATGTATAGGTACAAAAGTGTGGCCCCCTTACCTTGATTCTAGATCATTCTAGATGGCAATACCAGTTCCAAAGAGCCCCCATGGGATTGGCTGAGGCTTCTGCTGCAGCAGCATCACAGCTTGACTGCTCCCTACACCCAATCTGGCTTCTTTGACATGCCCACTGGTAGTGTTTCTGAGATTACGTCCCAGTGGAAGTTCCACACAAATCTTTGTCTAACAGTCTGTTTCCAAGGGAATCTGACTAAGACATATGCTCACATATCTTTTCTCCAAGCAAACATGTCAAACTTGTGACCGGCGGGCCGCACGCCTCATTTAAATAATTGTATTCACCATTCATAGGGGAACCAGTTCATGACTTTACTATTTTATAGACTGGGAAACTGAAATTTGGAGAGATTGCCAAGATCATGGAACTACTAAACAACAGCACACATGTCTTAAAGTCCCACGTTTCTATTTATAATATCATGAAAAATTGCTTGCATACTTTTACCAAAAGTATCATTTTTTTTCGAATATAAAAAATATTAATCCCTAACCGGTTTGGCTCAGGGGATAGAGCGTCGTTCTGCAGATTCAAAGGTCCCAGGTTTGATTTCGGTCAGGGGCATGTACCTTGGTTGCGGGCACATCCCCAGTAGGGGGTGTGCAGGAAGCGCTGATCAATGTTTCTTTCTCATCGATGTTTCTAACTCTCTATCCCTCTTTCTCTTCCTCTCTGTAAAAAATCAATAATAATAAAAAATATTAAAACAGACGCACATATACCTACCAGCTATATTTGATGAATGTTATTATTTTGCCATCCTTGTTTCAAATCTTTTTTGAAAAGAAGTAAATCATTACAGATACAGCTAAATCCTCCACCCCCATCCTCTTTCCCCTCCATTATTTCCTGCTTTAAAAAAAATGCTGAAAGCAACAAAAGAGCAAACAAGAAAAACAAAAACAAAAACTCATAAACACAGACAAGAGTGTAATGGTTACCAGAGGGAAGAGGGGTGGGAGGTTAGTAAAGGATAAAGGGAGCCAAATATAATAGATGATTTGATTATGGGAGGTAGGCATAAAATGCAATATGTAGATAATTTGGCATAGAAACCTACACTTGAAAATTATATAATCTTATTAACCATTGTTACCCCAATACATTTAATAAAAAGAAAGAAAAAATAGGAATCTATGAGTCAAATAATATATGTATAAATAAATTAATATGTTCTTACTGAAAACTTTATTGCTGAATTGGCCTACTGGCTAGAAGCAAAAACATACAGCCATATATAAAATTTAAATAAATGTTTCTCCCTTAATAGATATTGTATATTCAGCACAACTCAAGAACATTTTGCCAAATGTTTCTCTTCTACTCTCAAGTTTCATAACTATAGTTATTTTTAGGGAAATTAATCTCCATATGCTTCTAATTAATATATACTTTACTGCTCATCAGAATATTGTCTTGTATAGGCATTCACATCTGAAAAAGCTTTGTCAGCTTTTATCTGTAGGTTGATGAGGCAGAATTTGTCAGTAAGAAATAAAATTGAGCACTAAATTTGAATTGTAAACTTGAATATTAATAGAATTCCAACTCATTCTCAACTTGAGAAAACATATTATTGTACTCCTTGCTCATCCATGTTTTCCTCTTGGAATTTTCTTCATTTTTTTCTTCTCCATTATACTATTAAGAATTTGAACTCTGTCCAGTGTGGCTCAGTTAGTTGGGCATAGTCCCATGCTCAAAAAAGGTGCTGTTTGATTCCCAGTCAGGGCACATGGCTGTGTTGCGGACTGGAGGCAACCAATTGATAGTCTGCTCTCACATTGATGTTTTTCTCCCATTCTCCCTCTCCCTTCTTCTTTCTCTAAAAATCAATTAAAATTTTATTTTATTTTATTTTATTTTATTTTATTTTATTTTATTTTATTTTGATGTAGTCCCATTTGCTTATTTTCTCTTTAGCTTCCATTGCCCTAGGGGCAGTATCAGTGAAGAAGTTCTTTTGGCATATGTCTGAGATTTTGCTGCCTGTGGATGCCTCTAGTATTTTTATGGTTTCCTGTCTTATGTTTAAGTCCTGTATTTATTTTGAGTTTATTTTTGTGTATGGTGTAAGTTGGTGATCTAGTTTCATTCTTTTGCATGTATCTGTCCAATTTTCCCAACACCATTTATTGAAGAGACTGTCTTGACTCCATTGTATATTTGTGCCTCCTTTGTCAAATATTAATTGAGCATAGTGATTTGGGTTGATATCTGGGTTCTCGATTCGATTCCATTGATCTATATGTCTGTTCTTGTGCCAGTACCAGGCTGTTTTAAGAACAGTGGCTTTGCAATACAGCTTGAAATATGGTATTGAGATCCCAGAAACCATCAACAAAACAACAAGAAAGCCCACTGTATGGAAGAACATATTTGCAAATGTTATCACTGATAAAGGTTTAATCTCCAACATCTACAGACAGCTTATACAACTAAATAAAAGGAAAATGAATGATCCAATAAAAAATGGGCAATGGACTTAAATAGAATATTTTCAAAAGAAGACAGAAGGAAGGCCAAGAGGCACATGAAAACATGCTTAAAGTCACTAATTATCTAAGAGATGCAAATCAAAACAACAATGCGGTACCATCTCACACCTGTCAGAATGGCTATCATCAACAAATCAACAAATGACAAGTGTTGGTGAGGTTGCGGAGAAAAAGGAACCCTCGTGCACTGCTGGTGGGAATGCAGACTGGTGCAACCACTTTGGAGAACAGTGTGGAGTTTCCTCAAAAAAACTGAAAATGGAATTCCCATTTGACCCAGTAATCCCACTCCTAGGATTATATCCCAAGAAACTAGATACACCAATCAGAAAGGATATATGCACCCCTATCTTCATAGCAGCACAATCTATAATAGCTAGGATTTGGAAATAGCCTAGGTGGCCGTCAGCAGATGATTGGATCAAAAAACTCTGTACATCTACACAATGGAATACTATGCTGCCATAAAAAAGAAGGAATTATCATCATTTGCAGCAACCTGGATGGAATTGGAGAACATCATGCTGAGTGAAATAAGCCAGTACGTAAATGAAAGAGAAACACCGCACGACCTCACTCATTTATGGATAATAACATTATAAACTGATGAACCAAAAGATAAATATAGAGACAGTAAAGCAACAAGCAGACTGTCAAATTACAGCAGGTAGGGTAGGGAGATCTGGGGGAGATAAGAGATCAACCTAAGGACTTGTATACATGCATATACGTACAACCAATGGGCACAAAACTCTGGGGAGAAGGGTAGGTAAGGGAGGGGGGGGGGCAATGGTAAAATATGTACACAGATAATAATTTAATTAAAAAAATGAAAAAAAATTAAAAATTTTTTTTTTGTTAATCCTCATCTGAGGATATTTTTTCCCCTAGATTTTTAGAGAGAGTGAGAGAGGAAGGGAGGGAGAGAGACAGAAACACTGTCGTGAGACACATCTATAGGGATTGAGCCTGCAACTGAGGTATGTATCCTTGACTGGAATCGTACCTGGGACCCTTTAGTCCCTGGGCTGACACTCTAGCCACTGAGCCAAACGAGCTAGGGCCAATAAAAAAAATCTTAAAAAGAAGGTGGGGTACTGCTCATGGCTGTTAGTAGCTTTAGGCTTACGGTAGACCACTGTTGTCGTTGACTTGAGCAAATTAGAATTTCAGGATGAAAGCTCATTTATCCTAGAAAGGCAGATGGGATTTGATGGCATTAAGCAAAAACAAACAAACAAACAATGCAGTAGCATTTGTATTTTATGTCCCACATGACCATGTTAGGAATTAGGGGGTCAAAGGGTTGTACAATGTCCTGTTTTCTGGGATAGCATCAGCAGGAATGATGTCTTGGAATAATGCCTCTTGCCCATCACCCCTGAGGTACTGATTCTGTCAATCTTACCCAGGGCTGGGACAGTTGACCCAAAAATAGCAATAGGACATTGGCCATACAGAGCCTTGTGGAAGGGACTTCCACAAATTAGAAGAAACGCTTTAGTGATATATTATATAAAAATAGTTTCAAGTCATTGCCTGGTGACACATCCCTAGCAAGAGTAATAAACAGGGTCCAGATGAGTAGTTAGGGATTAAATATTACAATGTGTGATTTAACAGTAGCCAGGACATGAGACTCAAGAGACAATATTTGATTGAGATGTTGGTGGGATGGCTGTTTGGTGGTGATGATGGTACTAGGAATGAATAGTCCTCAATTCAATTATCCATTTTAATAATACTTTTGATACCTACTTTGGACCAGGCCCTGAACACAGGGAGGTTAAAAATGATAAAGTGATTATCATACAGTTAGGTGAATGCAGGCTTCTCTGGGATCCCATGCAAGGGTTATTTAATCTAGCCTTCAGTTTTGGGGAAATTTCTTTTGTAGTTAGAATCTCAAAGGATGAGCAGGAGTCATCTAGGACAGTGGTCAGCAAACTCATTAGTCAACAGAGCCAAATATCAACAGTAAAATGTTTGAAATTTCTTTTGAGAGCCAAAATTTTTAAACTTAAACTTCTTCTAATGCCACTTCTTCAAAATAGACTCGTCCAGGTCATGGTATTTTGTGGAAGAGACACACTCAAGGGGCCAAAGAGCCGCATGTAGCTTGCGAGCCACAGTTTGCCAACCACGGATCTAGGAGAAAGAGACAGGAATAGGAGTGGCGAATAGTGTTCCGAAGAGATAGTAAAGCCAGGGTAAAGGCCAGGAGGTGATAGAGAACATGGCTCATTTATAAGATTTCAAGTATAGTAGTTTACTACTGTACTCAGTCTAAACTTCTAAATAAAATAGAATCATATAAATAAAATAAAAATGGGAATAAAATAAAAACTTATAAATAAAATAGGAGATAAGCCAAACACTAGGAGTTTGGAACAAAATAATTAATTTAGATTTATCAATAATTGACAAAAATTGCAAACAAAATCCCTTGCTAAAGTTATGCACACAACAACCAAAACTCCACATAATTACAGACATAATCTCCTACTACTATTTTCATAGCAGTACAGTTCCCACTCCCTTTTATTACCTAATTTCACAAAAGGCATGTATCTCTCAAGCCAATGTTTTCCCAGCAGTGTTTCATATGGTAAATTTTCTGTCCCCCCAAACTCAATGCAACATTATTAACAAAAAAATGTGTAGGAAAAAAATATTGATTTGTATTTCAAATTTATCTGTCATGGTGGTACTCAACCTTGGCTATCCATTGGAATGATTTAATATGGATGTCTGGGATCCCATCTAGAGATTCTGAGTCAATTAGTCTGGGGTGCAGTTGGGTATTAGGATTGTAAAGAGCTTCCTAGGTGATTGTAATGTTCAGCCAAGTCTGGGTACCAAAAAAATTGGTAGAAAGAATGTCAAAATCATATGTAGAAGTTTGGAAACCTGCACCCAAGTGTCAAGAAATGAGATGTACTTGCTTTGCAATCCCTATGCTGAAAGGGATATCATTGTTACTGCCAAGAAGCTCTATGTTAACTAGATGGATTGCTGATCAGAAAGCAAGGATGTGAGCATTGTGCAGCCGTGTGTGTGTGTGTGTGTGTGTGTGTGTGTGTGTATGTGTATGTGTATGCATTTTACTGTGTTTTAAGCATGCTTTAAGAAATTGGTTGGGGATTTTAGGTTGAGATGTAATATGTTATACACACTGAGTGGCCAGATTATTATGATCTCTGAATGCATAATAATCTGGCCACTCAGTGTATATCCTATATAATAAAAGGCTAATATGCAAATTGTCCCCTCGACCAGGAGTTTGACCAGCAGATAGGCTGGCTAACTGCTCATGTCCCCTCCTCCTGGCCAGGCCAACCACCCATGCACGAACTCATGCACACACACACACACACACACACACACACACACACACACACACTGAGTGGCCAAATTATTATGCTTTAAGAGATCATAATAATCTGGCTACTCAGTGTATATATTTTTGTTTAAAATAATGAGAAACAGAATGGATAAAGCAAAACTCGAGAGGTAGATGCCTGTATTCATTTAAGGTACAAGATGTTCCATTTGATTTCTTGGCCTGTTCCATCCTGTTGTGGGAGGTAATTGAGGTATGTAGGGTACACTTTAACTCCAGACAAGTGATGGGACTTGAAGGTGCTCCTGGCCAATGAAGAGAAAAGTTGCATAGTATGGTTGGCTTATGCTATGAACATGGCAGGTGCTGGTAGCAGCGGGCCTGATCTACTTGTAAAATGAGGAATGTGACCTAGAGCATCTCTGATTTTTCAAAGTGCAGAGGACTCCTAGGTACTGCCTGGGGTGGGGTAGTGGGATGGGCATGGCTTTGTCTGCTCCCCCTTTTGTTTGTAAGGTGATCCTGTGAGAGGTTAGATAGGGCAGGGAGGAATCCCAAAGAAGGTACATTATCCCAAGACACTGCTTGTAGGGAGCAGTTATAGGGTTAAGCCTTGGACTGACCTGTTGGCAAAGCCACAAACAAGTCTCAGCTTACAGGGCACAGCATAATTAAGCTTGACCTTATGACCCTCCCTAGATCCTTCCTGGGTAGCTAGTGGGCTGTGGGAGGTACAGCAAGTGCTGCCAACATAAGTGAAACTCACAAGAACATTGTAACTATGTTGACCACTACCTTGTTTACCTCTGACTATAAAATAATGCATCAGCTTTCTGTCTGGATCTGTTCTGTGGTCTCAGCCAGGCAGAGAAGATCCACCTAGACCCAGCTTATTCTCTTTGTCTGTCTTTTCTTCATCCTTCGCCGCCCTCCCCCCCCCCCCCACTTGCCGAATCCTAGCACGGCACAACTGCTATGGGAAACTTGGGGTCAGTTCCTTTAGGAGGCCTCAGAAACTCTATGGAATGCACCTCAGAGTTGGCCTACTGAGGGGTGAGGAATATTAGGTGGTTGTCTACCACCTCCCATCTTTCACTGGTGGAAGGTGGCACCTTGGGCAATTGTCACCAGCTTTTTCAGCCTGCTCCATGCATGAACCAAACATGCTGCCAAGGGTAAAAATGCTGCCCAGCAGAGGGATGCAGAAAGCTGCTGTGTGTATGGGAACCATCTGAGGGACCTGCAGGGATGCTGAGAAGATGTGGGTGAGCACCACCATCATTTGACCTGCTCCACACTTCCACTTCAATCACAGAGGCTTGCTTTACTTCACACTTTGGTCTCCTGTGTCCGCTTTTATAAGCAAGTGTTCACTGTAATCGGTTTGGCTCAGTGGATAGAGCATCGGCCTGCAGACTGAAGGGTCACAGATTTCGATTCCAGTCAAGGGCATGTACCTTGGTTGTGGACACATCCCCAATAGGGGGTGTGTAGGAGGCAGCTGATCAATGTTTCTAACTCTCTATCCCTCTCCCTTCCTCTCTGTAAAAAATCAATATATATATATACAAGTGTTTTAGAGCTTTAAAAAAATGGAAGAATCCCCTCCCCACCTTAGAATTTTTAATTTGGCAAACTCTAGCAGGAAGATGGAAAACCATAGCAGAATCTAACTTTATTTTCTCAGGTAACCCTTAGTTGGAAACATACTTATTTTTGAAACAAACTAATCAGCTTGGCTTTAGTTGCTTTGAAAATAGTATCAATAATCATGATTAATTTCCAGCTGTTCAAAGCTTAGTATAACGCGCAAACCTTTTTTTTCTACCACAGATTTTAAGTCAATAAATATAATTAGAGACTAATGGTTCAGGTTTTGATTCCTCTTTTATACTAAATGATCATGACATGGCTGATTATGGAAAAATTGTTGAGTCAATGAATTTTAAAACTGTACATGAAAATGATTAAAAGAGATGTCCTAGGTTTTATTTGATTATCATGAAACATGAGGATCAACAGTTCGAAATTTGGTTCAAAAAGTTTGTAAATGGTTTCTGCATAGAGATAAATTGGGGAGATTTATGGGATGTACGTTGTCAAAGGGTTTTTCTAGTTTCTTTCATCTCTACCCCTCTTTTCCTTGCCTCATTAATAATGTTAACAAAGCTTTTGCAGTTGACAGTACATAATGGAGTCCAGTAAGGGCTCACCGTGGCTGAAGAGAGGGAAAGGCTAACAGAAAAAAAATGTGGTAAACTTAATAGCTGGGTTTTTCAACCTTTCCATCTGTTGCCTTCTAATTGACTTTCCAATGTTTTGTTTGGAGTTGCCATTTGGAAACTGGAACAAAATAGCAAGGATGGATAAAGCCTGAAATGACCAGCTCTGATAAGAAAACCTAGCACAAGTGTCCTATTACTTTTACATGAATGGTCACCACCACCTGTTTCAACCAGAGCTCATATGTTAAAGGACCCTATAAAAGCACAATGTATTCATTGCATGCTCAAATTGCCTCCTCTTATTTGTCTTTATTCTCCAACTACAAAGGCTAAAAATAATAAAAGAGACAAATTAGAAGATTGATTTTTTTTTTCTCTTACAAGGAAATATATTTCATTACTTTTGGCCAATTTTTTCATAAATGGTAAAAAAAAAAAAAAAACTGATTTGGAAAGAAGTTGAATAAAGTTCTTGGTGACAGAGATGCCTTAAATCAATATTATGGTTGTTGGGAGGTTTTTGTGTGTGCAAATAGTTTGTCTAAACAGTTGGCCAGATGGTTGCAAAGTTTTCCTTTTTGGATAATAACATTGAGATAACTAGATCAATGAATTCATTACTCCTTGATTTTGGTTGTCTTAGGGAAAGACTGGCTACATTTTATGTCCTGTAGCTAGAGTTCTCCCTATATAATCAGTAAATTTATTAATATTTAAGAAACTGGCCAAGTTTTTTCTAAGGCATTGTTATCATAATTTACTTTTAAAGTTGGGGCTTCCCTTTATAGATGCATAAATAAAAGTGATTCTTTAAAAAAAATTGATTTTTTTACAGAGAGGAAGGGAGAGAGAGAGTTAGAAACACCAATGAGAGAGAAACATCAATCAGCTGCCTCCTGCACATCCCGTACTGGGTATGTACTGGGTATGTGCCCGCAACCAACGTACATGCCCTTGACTGGAATCTGGGACCCTTGAGTCTGTAGGCCGATGCTCTATCCACTGATCCAAACTGGTCAGGGTGGCAGTCTTTTTAAAGAAATGCTAAAAGAACACAGGGATAAAAGAGAGATGAAAGCCAAATACTAAAACCTTCCGCAAGTCTTCTCACGTAGCAGTACAAATGTTTTGTTTTGAGTTGTTACTGCTTTAAATGGCCAGCTGAGGCGGTAGGCAAATGCACTTGCAGGCCTGGGTTTCCAGGTTAGATGCCTGTGGGGAGAGTGAGGTGATACTCTGAATGTTTCTGGTCTGGGAACCACCGGCAGAGAGTCCGTAGGGGACTGAACTTGAATCAGGTTCAGACAGGTCCACCTGACTTGCCTGCCATGTGGCCGCTGCAAGTGCACAGAGTTAACCCCTTGACACTGGCCTTCAACAAAGGGATTTCCTTTCCATTACCAGCTTGTGATTTTTATCACTCAGCAGGCTAGTCAGTATTGATCAGGCCTTTGATCTCCTCATGGCCTTGCTCATGGGGAGGAGAGCACTGTGTTTGGATACAACCAGGTTGTTTGCAGAATCACAACGCCCTGCCTGCACCTCTCCTCCTGATGGGACATGGCCGTGGAATGGAGGAGGAGGCTGCTGGAAACTAAGACCTCTGGCCTTGACGGCTGCTGACAGATAGGGTTACCTGGTGACATACAGGATGCCAAGTGAAATTTAAATTTCCGATAAACAAAGGATCATTCCAAATATTGCATGGGGGCGTACCTATGCTAAAAAAGTCTTTATTGTTTATCTGTAGTTTAAGTTTAACCAGGCAGCCTATGGTTTTTCTTTGCTGAATCTGACAATATGCTGAGGTCTGTGTAGGAGCCTGTGGTCAGCAAAGAGAAGGACTGTGAGCCAGCAGTAGCTGACGGCCAAGGACCAGAGTCAGAGCCCTACTGAAGCAGAAGGAGCAATGCCAGTGATAGACATCACCATGGTGGGTGAAGTTTCTGGGCCTTTCTCTCCTTTCCCGTCTCCCCAAAACTGACCGTGTGGATGGAGGTTCAGAAACAGATAATTTGATGGGAAAAGTAAAGGAATGGGCACTTTTGCACATATGTGTCATGGATCAAATGATCATTGACTTAATTTCCTACCAGGTAAAATAGGAATAATTAACATTCCCTACTTTATAGCCTTGTCTCAAGAAACGAGATAATGTAGTTGAAACCACTAGTATAATGCCTGCCTCTTTAAGACTTAAAGGCTCAAATATGTCTGTCATCGTCTTTATGATCATCATCAGGATGAAGGAAAACTAAAGAACTTTCAGAATATACTTAGAACTATTCCTAGAACAGCTCCTTTCAACTCCGCTAGCCCTATTGAACAGTTTCCTTCCACTGCGCAGGTCTTTTCTGAATTTCAGTTCTTTGCCCTGCACCTTAGTAGATGAGAAATTTGCATACTTTGCATACTTCGCTGCAAGGAGGAATGCAACCTGGCTCCAGTATTTCATAAATGGAAACCCCTCCAGTATTTCCCTTTCAAAATGTGGTGGTATCTGCCAAGAATCCAAAAGGAAATTTTCTGTGTGGGTTTTTTCTAAATATTCGGAAACAAAATCTTCCATACTGCCTCTGGGAGAAGTCAGGTGAATACCACTGAGAGCTGAATTATTGTTAAAATCATCAACCACAGGGAGTTTGTTTTATAATGCTGTCTCCAAGACTGATTTGTGATACAATTTAAAATATAATAATGAGAGAATTACAGATACATTTTAATATATTCAGACAATAAAATAATACAGTTTAAATATTCCTTTGTAAAGGACTTTAAAAAATATATATTTTCTTGATTTTTACAGAGAGGAAGAGGGATAGAGAGTTAGAAACACTATTGAGAGAAAAACATTGATCAGGTGCCTCCTGAACACCCCCTCCTGGGGATGTGCCCGCAACCAAGGTACATGCCCTTGACCAGAATCGAACCTGGGATCCTTTAGTCTGCAGGCCGACGCTCTATCCACTGAGCCACACCAGTTAGGGCTGGGAAGAACTTTTTAATTTCTAACCAATTTCTTCAGTCTCTTTATTGCTGGACATCTTAACCTTTCTAAAATAAACCAGAAATATCTAAAGTTTCTAAAAGTTTATTTTGAAATAGTTTTAGATTTATAGAAAAGTTGCAAAGATAGTACAAGGAATTCCCATATACCATTCACCCAGCTTAGGAAGTCGTTTTTATTTATTAGGATTTCCCTGGGTGCTGATCACAATAAATCAGGCATGCTCATGTCAAAAAGACTTCTTTAGAAGTAAACTCAAAAATATCAACAAGCATATATTCTACAACAGGATTCAAACCTTTCCCTATTTTTTTCCTTTCCAACAAACCAAGGAAAGAACTGGAAGAATAAACAACAGTGTTTAATGTTGAACCTGACCAAAATCCAAATGGCTCCCTTTGCCAACAATGAACAAGAGAACACCTTTAGAGTGCTGGCAATCTTGGATGGACCATTAGGCATTGAAAATCTGAATTCTCTGCCTAATGCACTTAAATATTTTGAATGAGTAGTGGCTATTTTAAAAACAAAGAAGCTCAGTAGTTATCAAGTGACAAGTTAGCAAAACGACTGATAAAATTTGCTAACTGCCTCTTAATTCTGTACCACATCTTGTGGGCAAGCCTAGAGTCTCACTCCTAATCACAAAGTAGCCTATCTCTAGCTCTAGTCTCTCCCCATGAACAGTGGAATCTAGATCTCAAGGTTAGCCCAAATCATTTTGAGGTTCAGGATATGTCTTATGTGTGTACCGAACGCAAACCCATTGACCTTTCTGTGTCACCTGCCATTTTCTTCTTTCTCTTTTGTTTATGGTCATCGCTGAAAATGTCAAAAGCTATTGCTGATGAGGCCCACTGAAGGCTCTGCAACTTGTGCTGCCAAGAAGAGATTATACCCTCCCAATTCTGGCTGGTGTTTTCCCCAAGGGTGGCAAATACCAGTTGCCACCCTTGATAACAGGTGCTGTGATCTGTACCAAGAGCATCAGCCCCTGTTGCTGTTATGATGAATGACATAAAAACAGCTGGCCTCATGCCCTGTAGCCTTTTAGTATTTCCTTGTCTTTATAAACGATCTTCCCTCTAGTAAAGGATGTGAGTATAGGGGTGCAGGTCCGGGGAGAATAGTTGGAATTGATGGGAAGTACTTATCTCTCTCTACCTATTGTTTTGGAACTCTTTAGTTCCTCTTAAAACATATTCCTGGTTGTATTTCCCCACAGTTTCCATTGTGTGTCCAGATTCAAGTTAAAATTGGGCCATAGTTTCAAAGCACATTTGGTGTTTAATTATCTCTTACAGTTTCTCTGAATACACACACACACACACACACACACACACACACACACACACACAGAGTGGCTAGATTATTATGATCTCTGAATGCATAATAATCTGAATAATCTGGCCACTCAGTGTGTGTGTGTGTGTGTGTGTGTGTGTGTGTGTGTGTGTGTGTACACATACATACACACATTAGAGTCTTGGTGCATGAATTCGTGCATGGATGGTGTCCAGCCAGCCTGGCCAGAGGGAGGGGACATGGGTGGTTGGCCAGCCTGCCTGCTGGTCAAACTGGTTGAGGGGACAATTTACATATTAGCCTTTTATTATATAGGGTATACACTGAATGGCCATATTCAGAAATCTAATAATCTGGCCACTCAATATATATATATATATATTCTCCCCATAGAGTAAGGGTCTCAAGTGACTATAGGGACCACTTACCTAACTTAATGAATGAAATGGATTTGGTGGAGACAATGGCAAATTGGAGAGAGCATGGCGGATCTAAAGGGGCCAGTAATTGCTTTTCAGCTTCAGCTGATGGCTGCCAAGCATGCATGCTTGGGAAATATTGCCAGATTTTCTGATTTTTCAAAAGTTAGAAATCCAGATATTTATATTAAATCTTCTGAGTTTTGAATGCCATGAATTTATTTAACATTTATTTGCTGCACTGGGCCCACAACACTTGTTTACCTGCTTTATTGTCTAAATGTTTCATGTCAGCGAGAGTGGAGAGACAAGAGGATGATGTCATATTAGACAAATGCTTAGGTCATCAGGATCATTATTTCATTAACCTCACCTGGGTTTTACAAACAAAAGAAGCAAGTGAATAGTCTCTACTAGTGAATAGCAGTAACAATTGTAAAGAACTTTAAGTGCCAGGTACTTTAAATATGGAATTGTTAGTTTTTCTAGCAATCCAGCCATATTTATATTTTTATCTCTAGTTTATAGAGAAGGAAATGGAAGCTCAGATAACTTAAATAATTTGCCCAAATGCAAACCACACACTTGTAGGAAGTCACATAGCTGGGATAAGAACAAGAGACCACTCACTCTCCACTGTGTTATGCTGACTATGACACTAGAACTCATTCTAGTGCATAGTAAGTAGAGGTTAGGAAAGAACCTAATTTTTCAGTAATGTCAGGTTACAGGAATTCTTTTTTTTCATTTTTTTTATTGATTAAGGTATTACATGTGTCCATATTTCCCCAATGTCTTTCCCCCACTCCCTAACATGCCCTCACCCCCCTAGTGTCTGTGTCCATTGGTTATGCTAATATGCATGCATACAAGTCCTTTGGTTGATCTATTATCTCCCCCGCCAGCCTTCCCACTGTAATTTGACACTCTATTCGATGCTTCTCTGCCTCTGTATCTATCTTTTTGTTCATCAGGTATTATTAACTTCTAGCAAAGAGATGTACTAGTATGTATGTCAAAAGAGAACTGGCCAACCACAGATACCATGAGAATTGTTTTACCTTGGAGAGTTCTTCATTCCTATAGAGGCCTTCAATTTGTTGGACTCTTCTTTCTCCCCCGCTTCTCTTCCCTGAGGCTTTTAATATTTGATACTTAGGATGCAACTTATTAATCATTTAATTGCTGTACAAGGGAATCCCAGCCCCACTTAACACCAACATGCCACTCCTGCATTCTTCTTGGAGGAAAATAAATGTGACTTTGATATTTGGTCACAATAAAAGTTAAAGGAGTCAAAGGACTGTTGAGACACTTGAAGAATTTACCAGACATTTTGCCATCAAGAGGGAGAAGGAGAAAGATTCCAAAGAAGAATGTATTTATATTTCTCTTCCGATGTTGTTTCAGAATCAATATAAAAAGGTAGATCTCTGCTAAGAATTCTTGCTTTAATTGAAATGTTGCTGTTTGAACTCTTGAAAAGGTTTGAATTGCTTTCAAGTTATTTATGGCAGAAATCTAGGCCTTGAGGATTTTGAAGGCACATTTCTCTCTAAGCCCAGCTTTCAAATGCAAATGACCTTTCTTTCCCTAGACAGAGGGGAAATATGGGTTATGGACTTGCCCACAGGGCCAGGGAATGCGCAGGTTGACTTCCCAACTGCCTTCCAATTCTGTTTCTCTGATGCACCTTTCCTCTTTCATAATCTTAATCTGTATGCCTTTCTCTTTTGATTCTCACAAATGTTATATTTGGCAACTCTAATTTTCTTAAAATATTCCTAGTATTATTTTAAGTATTAGTGTGTGAGATTATTGTTGAGCAAACCATAACATTATTAGAATGTTCTATAAATTTGTCTTGGGACAGTCTATGGATTTTTTTAAATTAAAGTATTATATGTGTACATATCTTACAATTGCCCTTCCCAACTCTCATACATGCCCTCACCCCCCAATGTTTTGCATCCATTGGTTATGCTTATATGCATGCATATAAGTCCTTTGGTTGATCTCTTATCTCCCCCACCTCTCCCTATGGATTTTTTAAAAGAGATTTGAAAACTCTTTAAAGGATGGGGGTAAAGATGATGAAAAATGTAGGAGGCCAGCATTTCACAGAATTGTAGATTTCGTTCATTCATAGGCATACCAGGGTACCCTGGACTGGTCATAGGATTCATTACTTCAGATTGCAATTCTCCATGTTACCCAGAATGGGGTCCATGAACCTACAGCATCTGCATGTTACCTGGGAGATGGTTAGAAATGCAGACTTGGGTCCCACCCTAGACCCACTGAATCAGAACCTGCATTCTGACAAGATTCCCAGGTGATTCAATGCACACATTAAAATCTGAGAAGCAGTTCTCTTTCTATATCTACCAGTTGTATCATTCTTGCATTCCCAGTACTGAACGCAGAGCCTAGTGGATAATTAGGAACTGTATGAATATTTGGCTGATGAATTGGGTCTCTGTGCTTGGAGATCTAGTCTAAAGCCCTGGTTTAGAATGTTAGGAAGCCTAAGAGGTACAGCTAACTAAATGTAGAACTTCATCTACTCAAGGGATCCTCAGTATTTACTGCACATTGGAAATATTTGGGAAGATTTAAAAAAAAATACTGATTCCTGGTTAGCACCCACCCATAGGAGCTTTTATTTAATTAGTAAAGGGTGTGCCCTGGCATTAGAATTTCAAAATTTTCTCAGGTAATTTACTATGCAGCCAAGATTGAGAATTGTTGCCCTAAATATTTCTCCCCAAAAGCTTTTTGAATAATTGAGTTACTAGGTCCCAGGTCAGAAAAATATTGAAACCTATCATGAGTGTAAGTTTCATTTTGTATCTTAAGGCCCTAATGAATCAGAACATGGTACTGAGACTGAGTTTGTGTGTCCAGGCAATTTTGGAATATTTGGTATTTTTAGTAAGCAAATAGCTTATATATATTTTATTAACTAATTATATAGGTAACAGTAGAAAGAAAGGTTTGATCAAGAGAGTGAGGAGTGATACTGATGAGGCTTGGGAGAAACTCAACTTTATAAAAACAACATATATATATATATATTTATATAAAAACAAATATATATATATAAACAATATATATATATATATATATATATATATATATATATATATATATATATATATATATATATTTGATTCTTTTACAGAGAGGAAGGGAGAGGGATAGAGAGCAAGAAACATTGATGAGAAAGAAACATCTATCAGCTGCCTCCTGCACAGCTCCTACTGGGGATGTGCCCACAACCAAGGTACATGCCCTTGACTGGAATTGAACCTGGGACCCTTCAGTCTGCAGGTAGACACTCTATCCACTGAGCCAAACTGGTTTTGGCTGGCCAATTCATCTTGAAGATAGCCTTTCACTCAGATGCAGGCTTTCAGTGAGAAAAATTACATCATTTCAGATGGTGTCAGTGTTATCATATGGCTAATTTGGTTGAACTGACATTATGAGCACATTAGAGATATGGTTGATCAAGTTGGAATCCATTTCCATTTTGTTTTCTTACTCATTCTTAGCTCTTTGGGAATTTTTAGCAAGCCTGAGATCGGTCCTCAGTGGCTAAAGTTCCTGCAAAGGGCTTCATGCTTCCCTTAGCATGTTAAAGCTCATGAGAGTTGGAGATAACATATTGAGAGACTATTGAAGAATAAAGATGTGATGGAAGTGAGTGAGATAGGGGTCTCAAAGCTGTTGGCATCATCATTGCGTAGATGTGGCATTTGCTTAGAGCAGTGTTTCCCAACCTTCTCTCATGATGAGAATCACCTGGTGGAGTTATTAAAACACAGATTCCTGAATCCCAACTAAGAAGTGCTAAACTAGAATTTTTGGGAACATATAGGTAAAATTGTATACTTAACTAGTGCTCTAAGACAGATGTTATATACAGAGCACTAAGTTAGGTATGCAATTTTACCTATATGTTCTCAAAAATTCTAGTTTAGCACTTCTTAGTTGGGTTTCAGGAATCTGTGTTTTAACAACTCCACCAGGTGATTCTCATCATGAGAGAAGTTTGGGAAACACTGGCTTAGAGGTTCACCTTATAGTGATGCTATATCCTGACATGCTAGCTTGTGGTTGAGGATGTCTTTTGCTCTTCTTTGAATATTGTATTAGGGTAAAGCAAAAGTGGCTGCAACAAAGAGAACACAATATAGTGGCAGGACATTCCTGTTCTAATTCATCATTCAGGATCCTTTCATGTCATTGCTCTTCAGTGCCCTAAAACATGGTCCTCATATCTGTGTGGTTAAAGTTGGATCTAGAAGATCCATGTTCCTGCTTGCAGAAAGTATGAAGGAAAAGAAGAACCTGTCACATAGCCACACTTATCCATAAGGGAACAAGGGAAGCTGGGAAATATGGACATTATTGGGGCAGTCACATTTTGTGTGTGTGTGTGTGTGTGTGTGTGTGTGTGTGTGTGTGTGAGAGAGAGAGAGAGAGAGAGAGAGAGAGAGAGAGAGAGAGAGAGAGAGAGGCAGTATAGAACATGCTTCCTGGGTGGCATAACTTGGAATCAGAGGTATGTATGCACCAACTCCTGACAGTGATTGATTAAAGCTGTATCTGGTAGGGTTCCTTGGCAATTCTGACTTGCTTTCTTCATGTGGAACAAGTGGACTTTGGAGACCAGGAAATGTTTTCAGGAACTGATAAGGATAGGAGATATGGGTGGGACAATGACAAATATCTGGTACATATTTTCTTCCCAAGTTATTTGCATACCATTGATTTCACAACTTTACGTCTATCAACTACTAGACATTCAAGAACCAAACCTTAAATATTAAACACTGAAGAAACACGTATATTCTGTCTTCAAACATCATAGAGCCGTAAAAACTCTTGGTTTTAAAATGAAGGTTACCAATTATATAATCATTATAATAATGTTAAAATATTGGGCTCTTGGTTTCCATGCTTTACATGAATATGTTGAAAAATTATTTGGGGTGAGTGGTTGAGTGCTGGCAGTTTTAATTGTGAGTCATTTAGAAGGGATTTTCAGAGGAGTGGGTGGTTAAAAACTATCTTAGTTTTAATATTTGTTGGTTTTTTTAATTTTTTAAATTCATCAAAGTAACTAATTGCTGACTCATTTAGTTTCAACTCATAAAAATGTAGTTTGGTAAAGTTAAAATTGTTTTAAACTTAGAAATATATATATGTACAAACAAGTTTTAAAATACACTAATGAACAAAATAGATCCAGAGACATAGAAGCATGGAACAGACTGTCGAACCCCAGAAGAAAGGTGGTGGGGGTGGATAGGTGAGTGAGAAGAGATTAACTGAAGATATTGTATGCATATATGAATAATCCATGGACATAGAATAGTTTGGTGAAGTCAATTTTGGTTGAATTGTATCCCCTGCAAAAGACACGTTGAAGCCCTAAACCATTGTACCTGTGAAGGTAACCTTATTGGGAAAAGAATTGAAGGGGTCAATAAGGGAAAAAGGAGGACAAAAAAGGAGGACATCTGTAATACTTTCAACAATGTAGATTTTAAAAAGTTTTGATATGACCAATGGATTCTTAATTTTTTTTTTCTCTAAGAATCATAGGTAACAGCAATACTTGTTCAGTGGCATGGTACATGCGGGCTAGTTTGAAAACTAAAATTTGCCTGTATATGGAAATTCCCATGAGCATTGCTCTCTTCTTAATTGTTCTTATCCTATATAATAAAAGCCTAATATGCTAAGTGTCTGGTTGTCTGGTTGGCCTTTCAACCAATCAGAGCATAATCTGCTAATGATATGCTAAGGCTGCTCAACCACTTGCTATGACGTGCACTGACCACCAAGGGGCAGACACTATGACTGGTAGGTTGGCTTGCTTCTGGGGTCCAGCTGATTGGGATTGAGCGAGATGTGCTGGACATGCTCTGGAGCCCTCCTGTGATCCCTCCCTGGCTGGCCAACCTCCTACGTCCCTACCTGGCCCTGATCATGCACCTGTGGGGTCCCTCTGTCTGGCCTGTGCCTTCTGCAATCCGGGATCCCTTGGGGGATGTTGGAGAGCTGATTTCAGCCAAATCCCACATGCCAGGCCAAGGGACCCCACTGGTGCACGAATTCATGCATCGGGCCTCTAGTATGAATATAGCTATAAACAGTCATTACATGAGGACAGAGAAAAAGAACCAGAATGTAAGATGTTTCTGTTTGAATTCACATTCAGAGAGGAGAGAAATAAATCAATTACTGTATTTTCCAGTGTATAAGACATCCCCCCTAATTTTACAGTTAAAACATAGGTTTAGGCCTATATTCGCTGTATAAGACTACCCCCCACTTCCAAGGCAACACCAGTTCTTTTTTTAATAGACCGCCTCTCTGACTCTGGCCAATCTGAGCAGGCTTTTTTTTTCGTTTCAAAAGTCGTCTTATACGCCGGAAAATGCGGGTAACAAATTTTGAGTTCAACATGGGGGTATTTGTAGAATTGGAGGAAATGAACATTCCTACCATGATTCCTTAACAATAACTAAAGTAAATTAGGAGGTTTATACATTTTCCCCATTTCAGTTGAAGTTAAGAGTTCTGCCAACAATCTATAATAGTTGGGGTGGGGGAGCTCTTTGAAAAGTGAATTTAATTCTAGTTTCAAATAGATTGACATGCGAACTAAGCTTATTCATAGATTTCTGAAATGTGCTCAATAGAACCTTTAAATAGAACTATTATAATATGAAGGAATTTCACCGAATTGATGCAGAGCATATTTTAGATTGAAGCAACCTCATACCCCCAAGTTATGATGGGATCACACTGGGTTTGGGAAAACCCTTGCACAAGAAGGTGCTAGAATCTGACTTGGGAACCTTACCCAGACTCCCAGCAGAGATTCTGCTGTATTTTTCAGGTTTGAAATTTCCACTCCACTGTTTTCACCCTTCCCTAGCAGGCCCTCAGAGAAGAAACAGTTACTGTCATCTCCAATTCCCAGACATTACAAATAACTGATACTAAGGCCTTTTATTTCTGTCAACTTGAAATGCTGTGATTCTGAAATTTCCTTCAGCCAATCTAATTTCTCAGGAAATTTGGTGACTTCCAAATAAGTATTTCCAAGAACCAGAGAAAAAACAAAATTAGTCCATTGCTTTTTATAAAAAAAAAAACACCAAACCACTGTGGTAAAATACACTTAATACAAAGTTAGCATCTTCACTATTTTAAAGCAAATGATTCAATGGCATTTTAGTACATTCAGTGTTGTGCGATTGCCACTTCTATCTAGTGCCAATACATTTGGATCATCCCAAAAGGTGACCTTGTACTTGTTAAGGACTTATGCCCCATTCCTCCTCCCCCTAACCCTTAGCAAACACTTATCTGCTTTCTATTCCTATGGATTTGCCTATTCTGGACATTTGATACAAATGGAATTATGCAATATGTGACTGTTTGTGTCTGCCTCTGTCACTTAGCATAATGTTTTTGAGGTTCATCCATAATGCAGCATATATTAATACTTCATCCCTTTTTAAAGCTGAATAATATCCTGCTGGATGTATATATTACGTTTTATTTATCCATTCATTCATTGATGGACAGTGGGATTGTTTTCACCTTTTAATTACTATGAATAGTGCTCCTATGAGTGTTCATATACAAGCATTTGTTTGAATACCTGTCTGTCATTCTTTGGGGTATATATGTAAGAGTGGGATTGCTGGGTAGTATGGTAATTCTATGTTTAACTTTTTGAGGAATGAAGCCTATTGCTTTTAATTCATAGATTATGATACATTAATGTCTCAAGGATGCCTTGCATGGCAGAAACTTAAATTATTCATAGTTATTGTTCTCTCCTGGCAAAGGAAATATTAATTTTAAATAAAGGAAGCCTGAATCACACAATGCAAACATTTTGTTTAATATTAACCCCAATTCTTATACGTGTGACATATAACAGTAAGAAAGATGAAATAACCATGATTTTCAGTATTGTTGCAATGTGTACCAAGGATTACATGTGACTGCTAACAACATTAGGCCTGAAATAACAGAGGTTTTTATTCTTAAAATGCAAGCCTGTCAACCTCAGAATTCTGGGTAGGTGATTTTTTTGGTTGAGGGCTATCTTGAGCACTGTAGAATCTATAGCCTTATCCTTGACCTCTATCTATTTACCATACACTGAGTGGCCAGATTATTATGATCTCTGAATCCTATATAACAAAAGGCTAATATGTCAATTGTCCCCTTGACCAGGAGTTCAACCAGGAGGTAGGCCAGCCAACCGCCCATGTCCCCTCCCCCTGGCCAGGTTGGCTGGACCCCACCCATGCACGAATTCATGCACCGGGCCTCTAATATATACACTGAGTGGCCAGATTACTATGCGTTCAGAGATCATCATAATCTGGCCACTCTGTATGCCAGTAATACCCCTTCCCCAAGTTGTAACAATAAAAACATTGCTAAATGTTAGCAGACATTGGTTGCTAAATGTTCCCTGGGAGGCAATGTAAATGCAGTCCAGGCTGCTTTTGTGGCTCCACAGTGTCCTGATAGCCAGGTTCCTACTAATTTTTTTTAAACTCTATTATCCTTAATGTGCAACTTTCATCCTTACAGTCACCTCATAGTAGAAAGATGGCTGTTGAAGTAACAGCCACATGTACCAAGCAAGGGGGGAAAAAAAGGAACTGTGTCAGACCTTTGTTTCAACATCTCTGCCGAAAAATTTGAGTCTACATCTCATTGGTAGCCTATATCTGCAATGAAAGCTTGAACAAACATGTTATTGCTGGGCCTATTTCCATACCTAACAAAAGAATTGTTCTGTTACCAAAGACAAGGTAGAAATGTATATTGATTACATAATCAACTCTTAATCAAGTCTTAATCACAAAATAACAGATTCATTTCTGTTTGTGGAGACCATGGGACAATATCACATTCTAATGAGCAATTGATATTCACAGTGTCGGTCCCCTTAGGGAAAAAGTTTTATTTTAGGACAAGGAAGGAAGTGGGTTATTTTTGTATGAGGTAGAGTGGTACTCCCACAAAGATAATCAGAACCCAAGGTAGCCCAATGACAACATGATGAGAAGGCCAGAGAAAAAGTAAAGAGAGGACTCTTTCTAGAATACTCTGTGTTCTAGAATACAGAAATCTCAGGGACACTTGCAGCAAAATCACAAGACACAGGTATGTGAGAAGTGGAGAATATAACATGTGTATGAAAAGAGAGCTAGACTTTTGTTGTCAGTGGTAAAGCTGCAGTTGTGGCTGAATTGTATCCCCTGCAAAAGACACGTTGAAGCCCTAAACCATAGTACCTGTGAAGGTGACCTTATTAGAAAATAGGGTTTCTTCAGATTTTATCAAGTTAAGATGGTCACATTCTGTTAGAGTGGGCCCTAGTCCAATATAATTTGCGCCCTTATAAGAACAGCAAACAGGCATATACATAGAGACTCCGGGAGAATGGCATGTGAAGACAGTGGCAGAGTTTGGAATGATTTTATTTTATTTTATTTTATTTTATTTTATTTTATTTTATTTTATTTTATTTTATTTATTTTTAATGATTTTAATCTTTAAGTCAAGGAAGGCTAGGGATTTCTGGCTATAACCAGAAGCTGAGAGACAGGTATGGAATAGATTCTTCCCCAGATCCTCTAGGAGAAACCTATCTTGACGACACCTTGCTTTAAGACTTCTAGAGAATCCAATGAGCCAAATAAACTGATGAACAAAAATAGACCCGGAGACATAGAAGCATGTACAGACTGTTTAACCTCAGAGGGAAGGTGGGCAGAAAGAGATCAACCAATGAACTTGTTGCACATATGCGTAACCCATGGACGTAGACAATGGGGTGGTGAGGGCTAGGGGGAGGGGTCGGGAGCTTGCTGGAAGAGCTTAATAAGGGGAGGGGGGACCTATGTAATACTTTCAACATTAAAGATTAAAAAATAATTAATTAAAAGATTTCTAGCCTCTAGACCTTTCTGTTTTAAGCCACCCAGTTTGTGGTACTTTGTCACAGTGGTCCCATGAAACTCATACAGTTGCAATATTTGTATGTCTGACACACAGAAAATCAAAACTTGTATTTACTCCAAATCTATCTAGTCACATTTGCCTTTGATCTATTGTTTTTTAAAATATATTTTTATTGATTTAAGAGAGAAAGGGAAAGGGAGAAATAGACAGAAACATCAACGATGAGAATCATTGATAGGCTGCCTCCTGCACACCCCCTTCTGGGTATTGAGCCTGCAACATGGTCATGTGCTCCTGATAAGAATAGAACCTGGGACCCCTCAGTCCACAGGCCAATGCTCTATCCATTGAGCCAAACCAGGTAGGGCTTGATCTATTATTTGATATGAATTATTGTGATGGCTAGTACAGATTTCATCTCATTAGCTTACCCTTAAAATACCCTATACTATTTCACTTTAGGGGTTTCCAACAAATGTTTTTGTGGTTTTTTTTTATGATAGCATTCATTGGATAAGCTTCTACATCTGGGATTTTCCATGAGATGATGTACTATATGAAAGCATCTTATCAATGATAAGATGCCATATAATTGTTAGCTACAATTGTGTTGTCAGTGGAGTTTTATAATTGTGCACCTGAAAAATAAGTGGTTGAAGTGGTTGAAGGAATGTCAACACATATAATTAGATTTTTAGTCTGTGTGATTCCAGGGGCAAGGCAAATAATGGTGAGAAATGAACATCTAAGCATGTCCTTTTAAGAAACAGTCAGCTGTTACAATTGCACCCTGTTATAAAATTCATCGGTAAAAGAAAATGGTCAGGGAAGCAGCTGGAATGGGAGCACACTGGAGCTTTGCTTCTCTGTGATGTTGAAATAGTCAAAGCCTGCCCTTCTGTGTGCTTGACAGATCATTTCAGAGCCACCTTAGGCTACAGACCAGCAAGGCATGGCCTACCCTTTCCTCTAATGGGAAGCCCCCAGAAGATGCTGTTTGTCCCCTTCCCAGAAATAGTCTGGTCAGCACAACCATGTTTAGGCAAAATACTCATAATGAGAGAATGTTCTCCTTAATTATGTTGTTAAATAAAATAAAGTAAAATAGAAGAAAATGAAGGATAAATTTTAAGTCCCTAAATTTAGGCTCAGACATACTAGTATTTATGCCCTGAGCTCTAAAGGCCCTAGTGGCAACAGCTCTAATAATATGGTCTAATGAGCTGGAAAAATGATGGCTTGGTTGTTGCTTTGTTGAACCCTACGGCTGACAGCCCAGGCAGAGTCCTAGACAGTGCAGTATTCTAGAAAGATCTATACAACAGACAGAATAGAATCATGATGGAAGAGCCCCTTTAATGACAAAAATTTGAGTGATGTTTTATTTTCCATGGTTTGGGTATTTCCTATGGGCTACCTAAATCCATCTTAATCTTTCTGGAATCCTTTAAAAATGGAAAAGATAGTTAATTAGCAAATTCTCTAAGAGGTTGATCAGATATGTTATTACTTGTTTATATTAATAATATAAACATTTACTGTGCATCTATTACATATCAGAATTATGCAAAGGGCTTTACATACATTATCTCAATTAACACTCAAACACATATGATAATTAAGTTTTTTCAGCTTTAGTGAGACATTGACAAATAAAATCTCTCTATATATAAAAGCCTAAGTGAGTATTGCAACCGAATGGATGAACAAACAGGCTGCATGGGATGACTAGGCTGGCAGGGGGGTTAGTGAGGGGTGACCAAACGACTGAGCAGCAGGCTGCCTGGGGTGACCAGGCCCGCAGGGGGGTTAGTGAGGGGCGACCAAATGACTGAACAGCAGGCTGTGTTAGGGCCAGGCCTGTGGGAGGAGCAGTTGGGAGGGACCAAGCCTGCAGGGGGGGGGGGGCTGTGAGGAGTGACCAGGTCAGCAGAAGGGGGCAGTAAGGGGTAACCAGGCTGGTGGGGGATAGTTAGGGGCAACCAGGCTGGTGGGGGGACAGTTGAGGGTGACTAGGCTGGCACCAGGGGCAATTAGGGGTGACCAGGCCAGCAGGGGGGGGGGAAGTTAAGGGAGTTTAGGCAGGCAGGCAGGTGAGGAGTTAGGAGCCAGTGGTCCCAGATTGTGAGAAGGATGTCTGACTTTTGCTTTAGGCCTGATCCCTAGGACTGGGCCTAACCTGGCAGTCAGACATCCCTGGAGGGGTCCCAGATTGGAGAGGGTGTAGGCTGGGCTGAGGGGATTCATGCACAAATTTTGTGCACCGGGTCTCTAATATATATATATATATATATATATATATATATATATATATATATATATATATATAGTGTACAATGTGGTGAATTGATACATGTATCCATTGTTAAATAATTACCACCACCAAGCCAATTAACACATTCATCACCTCACACAGTTACCATTTTATTTTTTGTGGTGAGAACACATAAGATCTACTCTCTTAGCAAAATTTAAGTATACAATACGGTATTATTAACTATAGTCACCATGCTATACATTAAATTCCTAGAATTTATATTCATTTTATAAGTGAAAGTTGGTACACTTTGGGCAACATCTCCCCATTCCCCTTGCCTGCATTTCTATTTTACTGATAAAAAAAAATCGAGGCATAAATATTGGGAGAGATACCATGTCCTTTAAAACATCTATCCTCTGCTTGATTACTTTTGGAGAGCTCACCAACTCACCTGGCAGCATTTATGGACAGTTCTGATTCACCATTAGTAAAGTCTTTCTTATGCTGTTTAGAAATAAGTTATCCTACAACCACTGGCTTATTATTCTTCCTTTTTCAATTGAAACCTCTGAGCATTTCATATGTAGGTTTCTATGTTAGGTCTACTGAAATTGTGTGATTGATTTTTAAAAATATGTTTTTATTGTTTTCAGAGAGAGGAAGGGAGAGAGAGAGAGAAATGAGGGAGAGATAGAGATAGAAATAGAATTATTGATGAAAGATAAACATTGATCAGATGCCTCCTGCATGCTCCTTACTGGGGATTGAGCCCATGACCAAGGCAGGGAATCAAACCAGTGACCTCCTGTTGCGTGGGACCATGCTTAACCAACTGAGCTACACTAACCGGGTGTGTGTGTGTGATTGATTTTTTTTTTTTGGTAGGTTTTATTCTACAATGTTAAATTCACTCCTGGTTTCCTGCTTACTTGACATATTTATATTTCTGTTGTCACAAAGTCCTTCTCAGCTGTATGTAATATTAAGTATTTTATTTATTATTCTAAGAAGCACTGATGAGAATTAAACAGAATGAGACTAAGCAGAGAGTGATGTGTTTCAGATCTAGGAACCTCCCTGCAGGGTGACAACGATTTGTTAATCTAAAATCTTGCTATAAAACAGATTCAGTTCCATCGAATATATTATAACACTAGAGGCCCATTGCAATAGGCCTTCCTTCCCCTGGTTGACAGCACCGGCTTTCCTCTGGCACCTGGGACCCAGGCCTTCGCTCTGGCTGCAGTGAAGAAGCCAAGCCTCTTTAGTCTCCAGCTGTCTTCACTCTTCGGTCTTTGTTGAAGCTGGAGCCTTCAGTCTTCATTCCGTGCCTGTGTATGCAAATTAACCTACCATCTTTGTTGGGTTAATTTGCATTCACGCTCCTGATTGGCTGGTGGGCATAATGGAGGTATGATCAATTTGCATATTTCTCTTTTATTAGTATATATAGTATACAATTTTTCCACTTTACGAGAGACAGGGAAAACAGTCCTATATCCTTGATATGAACAATGAATACATGGGATTCACATTTACTAAAATGCAGATGACTGTAAGAGGAACTGGGTTGCTTAAGAGAACTCCCTACTTAGATGACTAATAAGCTTCTCAGACTTAGGAGATGATACAATTTTATTCCAATTCTGAAAATATTTGTTGAATAGAACAGGGGTTGGCAAACTATTGCCAATTCCAGCCAGCTTCCTGTTCTTGAAAAGAAAGTGGGATTGGAACACAGCCATGCTCATTTGTCCACATATTGTCTAGGGCTGTTTTTGTGGGCTATAAAGACAGAGTTGAGTATTATGGCCCATGAAGCCTAAACTATTTATTAATTTGGCCCTTTGTAGAAAAGGGTTGACCTAGGAAATACAATAGAAGAACTTCATTCCTGCAGTTGTCTCTTTCCATATAATAAAGTTTCTCATCATTATAAATAGCATGCTATAGTATCTTCCACCTTTAAAAAACCACCCATTTTGATTTCTCCCTTTCTAGCTATAGCCCCCCCCCCCATTTCTCTATTACTGTTTAAAAGGTAAAAAAAAATGTGTTTTTTACTTTCTATCTTTCCTTTCCTTCCTCATTGCCACTTGAACATTTGAATGTGGCGTTTATCCCTAACCACATCTCTGAAATGACTTTGTTCAAGTTCCCTGAGTGACTTTTACTTTGCCAGCCTGGGCATTAAACATTCTCACTTCTCACCTTACTTGACCTATCATGTCCCTTCAGATGCGGTGGAGTTTCTTTTTCTTAAATCACTTTCTCCCCTTGGCCTTCAGGACATAGCTTTCTCTCACTTGCCTTTGTGTTCTTTTCATCTTTCTACTTTTAAACATTGGAGTGCCCTAGGGTTCCATCGTTAGATCTCTTCTTTTCTCCATCTTCACTCACTCCCTAGGTGCTCTCATTGCATTTCACAGTTTTAAAGGCAGTTTCTGTAAGTGATAACTCCTCAATTATATCTTTAGATGGAATCTCTAGACTGAAGTCCAATGCCAAGCAGACATCCCCACTTGGATGACTAATAAGCTTCCCACATTTATAAGATTATAAAACTAACTCTTGAATTCCCTTAAGCACACCAGCTCCTCTTACAGTCATCTGAATTTTAGTAAATGTGAATCCCATGTTCATATCAAGTATATAGAATTATTTCCTCTGTCTCTTATACTCCTTGTCAATCCATCAGAAAGTCCAGCCAGTTATGACTTTTAAAACAAATTCCCCAATTTACACCATTTCTCATCTTCCTTACTGCTGCTGCACTGATCTAAACTACCATCATCTTACATTTGAAATATTTCAAAAGTATCCCCAAAGGTTTGTCTGCTTCTACCCTTGACCCATGCCCTACTCCAGCCCCATAATATTTTCTAAACATGGCTGTCACATTGATATTAAAATATGTCAGGTCATATCTGTTCTTTGATTAGAACCCTCCAGTAGCTTTCCCTCCTATTCAGAATAACTTCTCAAAATCTCCTGTCACCTAGAAATGCTCACCTGATCTAACCCCCTTTCATTTCTGATGTTATATGCTGCACTTTATAAGTTGGTCATTCCTCTGCATCCATGCAACCCTTATTGTTGGTTTGAAAACAAGCCAAATGTGCTCTAGCAGTTGCTTATGCTGTTCTCTCTGCCTGAAACCCTCTACTCCCAGATATTCTCATGGGTTTTATATTCAACTTCATTCAGCTCTGTGCTCAAAAATCACCTTAGCAAGAAGGCTTCCCAAAATATCCTTCCATTACTCCCTATACTCAGCCTGCCTTATTTCCATAGCATGTGTATAATACTTGACATATTGTAAGAGAAATATAAGCCAAAATAATTATATAATATATATTATATTAATAGTAGACAAAGAGTTTGAAACAAAAATCATTAGTGAGGATCATTACATAAAGATAAACTATTCAATTCATCAGGAATATGTAACAAGCTTCAATATATGCAATGAATTACATGGCCTCAATATAGCAAAAGTGGGTAGAAATGCAATAAAAATTTCACAAATTGACAAATACAACTCTGATAATAATTGATAGCCAAATAGGCAAAAATGGTTAACAATGGAGAATTTTAATATCATAGTAAAGTCTTGATCTATTAGACATATAAAATTGGACACTCAACAACTATAGAATATAGTCCAGAAGAATACCATTTAACAAAATATAACCACCTCCTATCTATACAGCAGGGGAATGCCTGGCCCATGGGCCATATAAGGCCCATGAAATCATTGGCTCTGGCTCTGCCAAGGCATTAGGAGTGAGTTAATGAGATGTTTGGCCAAATGTAGCAGGCTAATTTTTAAGTTGATAATTTTGTAGGTCCATGAATGATGTTATAAATATCCAAATGGCCCAGGCAGAAAAAAGGATCCCCACCCCTGTAAGCAAGCCTGACTATAATGCTATGAAGTTTAGAATTAATAAAAGGATCATGATTTAAAAAATCTTCCTTATAGTCATCGTCTTTACATTGAAAGGAATGCAATGCCAAGTCATCATGCATCCTAGTTTTGGTCCACTCAAGATCATTTCTTTGGGTCTATTGTTCTTGAATTCCATTTGTCATAATTCTCTTTGACTTTGTTTCTGAAATGCCTTCATCCTTGAGTTAACTTTTACCCTTCGGTTCCTGTGTTGAAATCTTCATTTATTATTTCTTTGCTTCTCTTCACCGAGTTGTGGTTCAATTGTCCAGCATGAAAAATTACTGAGAACAAAAGTTTCAAAAAGAACACGCCATGAGTGCTAACTCCAAAAAAGCTGGTTTTTCAAGAATCATCCAGGAAGTTGAATAATGATATAGTAGTTAGAAACATTGTGTTCTTTTGAGGTTCCTGTACTTTCCCAAAGAGAAGAAGCCAAGTGGTTGCCTGTGGTTCTACCCTGTTTCCCCGAAAATAAGACAGTGTCTTATATTAATTTTTTTCTCCCAAAGTTGCGCTAGGTCTTATTTTCAGGGGATGTCTTATCTTTCCATGTGCTAGGTCTTATTTTCGGAGGATGTCTTATTTTCGGGGAAACACGGTATATACTCTAAGAATGGGAATTCTATATATTTTGAGATCCAGGAGTTTACCGGATGAGCTTTCAATATTAAAAGGCACATGTATAGGTTATATAATCACTAAAGTCATCATATTCTCATCTCATTTTTGTACTGTACTGTTAATCTGTAATTTTGCTTTCTATAATGTTTTGTCAATCTATACTTTAAGATTTTAGATAACTTTATGCCTCCAAATATTTACTAGGTGGGCACCACTATCTAAAGTCAAAGAAGGTAAAAGATCTGAATTCAGCCAAAACCGGTTTGGCTCAGTGGATAGAGCATCTGCCTGTGGACTGAAAGGTCCCAGGTTTGATTCTGGTCAAGGACATGCACCTTGGTTGTGGGCACATTCTCAGTAGGGGGTGTGCAAGAGGCAGCTGATCAATGTTTCTCTGTCACTGATGTTTCTAGCTATCTATCTCTCTCCCTTCCTCTCTGTAAAAAAAAAAATCAATAAAATATATTTAAAAAAAATCTGAATTCAAATCACTGCCTTTTGCTAAATCTCAACTTTATTGAGTTTCAGTTTTGAAATACACTGAGTGGCCAGATTATTATGATCTCTGAGTGCATAATAATCTGGACACTCAGTGTAAATCCTATATAATAAAAGGCTAATATGCAAATTGTCCCCTTGACCAGGAGTTCAACCAGTAGGCAGGCCGGCCAACTGCTCATGTCCATGTCCCCTCCCCCTGGCAATATATATATATATATATATATATATATATATATATATATATACACATACATATACATACACATACATACACATATATACATACATATACTGAGTGGCCAGAGATCACAATAATCTGGCCACTCAGTGTATATATAATGATAATATCACCTTCCCTGCCTTCCCTGCATTATAATTGTGAGGATGGACTAAATACACATGAAAAAGTTTATGAGCAATTAAGTGGTAATAGAAGTTTTCCCCATTGACTGTGATTTAAAGGACTTAATAGCTACATGTTTGAGAAGAAAACGCTAGGTATTTTTTATTGTCCTTGCACTCGGGGTGGTTTTGTCCCACCTCAACCATTAGGTAGTCAGAAATAAAGTTATAGATGATCAAGGATGTGCTTTATTGGCACAGTGACACAATTCTTGGCACGAAGAAAACTTTTATCATCAATATTCAAAAATAGGCATACACTTATACATAACAATATATACTAGTATTCCATTCAACAGAGTAGTTTGAAGCATTCTAGGATTTTTTCTAAATACAGAGAATTACTTAAAAATAACTTTCTAGTTTTAGTAAGAACTGTTCTAGTATTGTATTTTCCAAATAATATAGCTTCCAAGCAGATCTACTTTTCTAAATCATTTGCTTTATTATTGGAAAACGTTTTACCATGTTGTTTAGCAAAGTTCCAATAAAACTTATATGCAGAAACTAGAATAAAACTTCCTTATGATGAATAACATAAACTGATGAACAAAGACAGATTCAAAGACAGAGAAGCATTGATCAGATGCTCAAACTTCAGAGGGAAGGTAGAGGAGGGTGGGGGTAAGGGGGAGAGATCAACCAAAGGACTTGTATGCATGCATATAAGCCTAACCAATGGACACAGATAACAGGGGGGTGAGAGCATGTATGGAAGTGGGGTCAGGGGTCAATGGAGGATATAGACACATATGTTATATCTTTAAAAATCAATTAATACTTACATTAAAAAAATTAAATACCCTTCTAAGTAATTAAGAGGTTAAAAAAGAATTATGTATGACTTAAACTTAGAAATAAAATATAATAACATTGAATACATCAAAACATGTAGAATGCAGTTGAATAGATATTAAGAAGAATATTTATAGCCTCAAATGCTTCTATTAGAAAAAGAAGGAAGACTGAATCATTTTAAGACAATATTTTTTAAAAGGTGAAAAGATTTATATAATCTAAAGAGAAACCAGAATATATCATAGAATATTTTTTAAAAGAGAATAATCTTATAGAAAATAGAATGGAGGAAATATAAGGATAATTACATAATCTAATGAAAGAGAAAACAATACATTAGGGATGAAGGAAAACCCAGTTAATTCTTTAAAAAAAATAAAAAATAAAAAATAATATATATATATATATATATATATATATATATATATATATATATATATATATATTTCAAACAGATTGACCAAAAAAATAAGAAAAATATCTGTCCAGCCATGATGGCTCAGCGTATAAGCATCTACCTCTGAATCAGGAGGTCATAGTTTGATTCCCAGTCAGGGCACATGTCCAGGTTGTGGGCTCCATCCCCAGGAGGGGGAATGCCGGAGGCAGCCAATCAATAATTCTCTCTCATCATTGATGTTTCTATCTCTCCCTCTATCTTCCTCTCTGAAATCAATAAAGGGGAAAATATCCATCATATTAGAAATGAAAAAGAAGATATAATGACTGATAATATTGACATTAAATAATACTTGAATTACCTTTAATTCAGTAAATTTGTATATTAGACAAAATGTACAGTTAAAAATGTTTATGAAATCTGACTGAGGAAGAAATATAAATTTGAATAGACCTGTCAATATGAAAAATATAAACAGTAGTTACAAATAGACATGCTTAGGCTGGTTTTGCAAGTGCAAATACTTTTCTAAAAGGATAAGTATACTGATTATTCAATTCATTCAAAAGAAAGTTCTGATGGCTCACTATAAGTCCCATGAGCGCAGAGGTGATAAAGACCAAAAGTAGGGTCTCTTGTGATGTAGAAAATGTACAGTTTTGAAGATGGAGTGGGAATTTAAGCTGTTTTTCTTCTGGTGTTACCCTCTATTATTTGCATGCAATTTTTGTCACATTTCCTTACACCATATTATCTTTAAGCTTTTGGGAAGATGAAACAAATATGTGTGAAGTTTCATTTTGTATTGTTCATTAATACACCTTCTAAAAGAACTCAGTATGGGCGCATATGTGTGTGCGCTTCTGTGTGAAACATTTTTTTTTTATAAACTAAATTTAGAGTTATCCACTATCTAATTTTACACCCTATTCTTTCTATGTAAAAAAATCCAGTTGTACTACCAAGTGCTGAGTTTTAAAATAGAGCAGAAAACCTGACAATTGGATCAGAACACCTGCTGTTGCTTGATTGAAGTGACTTCTTGTCTCTACATATAAGAGTACCAAAATAGAGTGATTGGAAGTTTATATGTGAATCGTACCTAGAGATTTGATAGGAAAAAGGAATATAAAAGAAGTAGGCTTATGTTCTAAAAAATTATAATCCCATAAAAATGACAATACCATAACATCTAGAGTGAAAATCATGGAATTGTGATTTAGAAACTCTAAGAGAGAAGTTCCATTGCATTATATGTTTCAAAATTTCAGGTTGATATTCACAGCTATTGGACATTTTTGAGGAGGATTTGCTAAGACCCATTCAGTCTCTTATTGGGGTTCTTTTTTTTTAAAAAAATCTTTATTGATTAAGGTATTACATCTGTGTCCTCATCCTCCCATTACCCCCAAACCCCCTACTCATACCTTCAACTCCTGTTGTCTGTGTCCACTGGTTATGCTTATATGCATGCATACAAGTCCTTTGGTTGATCTCTCCCCCTTATCCCCACCCTCCCCTACCTTCCCTCTGAGGTTTGATGGTCTGATCTGGACATCATGAATCCAACTGCTGATGTGTACTTGAACCTGAAGTTTAATGATCACTCTTAACTTCCACCCTGAATCTGGACTTGCGTGAAGAGTTCTGGATCCTTAGAGCAGTTTTAGAGGCCATTGGGAAGGACCACAGGTCTGCTCCACACACTATAACCAGCAGGACAGTGAGTGCTAATGGTAAACCCTCTCCATTATCTAAAAACACAAAAGTCTCTTCAATTAAGAATTAGGGAGTAGAAGAGGAGGAGGGCATGTATCACTTGAGAGTAATTTGGTGAAGGTAAGAGTAGAGAACAGCAGCCACCTTTAACCTCCTTATTTGCAAGAAAATGTAGTCCAACAAATGTTCAGCTTTTTACCCATCAGGATAGCTATGCCTGCTCTATTGGTAAGGAATGAAGAAGGGATAAAGAGTGCTAGAAGGTTCCACAAGTGTGACAATCTTGGCAGAAGCTCTTTTCTGAATAGGAATATGGAATTCTTCCTATGCCAGTGTTCCTCCTATGCATTCGTTAGCTTTTGCTGTGTAACAAAATACCCCTAAACTTATGAGCTTCAAATAATAACCATTTATTTAGTTCATGATTTTGTGGGTCAGCTATTTGGGTTTGTCTCAACTGCATGTTCTCATGTGTCTGTGGTTAGCCATGGAACCAGCTGGGTGCTTGATAGTGGGTCTGGGTTCACCTCATCTAGTCTCTGCTCCATGAAGTCTATCAACCCCCATCAGTATTGCCTGGGCCTGCACAGATGGCAGCTGATTCCAAGAGAGCAGAGCCCAGCCTCAATACTGACACCCTGCCACTTCTGCCAGATTCTGCTTGCCAAATCAAGTCACAGGGGCAGCCCGGATTCAAAGGATAGGGAAATAGACAGCACCTCTGGCTTGGTGGAGTTTCCAAACCATACCACAAAGAATGTGAAAGAGTAAAGGGCAGATATTTGGGGCCAATTCTACTACACCCTAACAGCTCTACTCATCCCCAGTGAAGTAAGGTGCTACCCTGAAACTACATTTATTTTTATCAGAATCAATTAAATATTGAGTGGTCAGTGTGTCTTTAGGACTATGTTGGGAGCCACAGATAATCCCATAAGGCATCTATCTATCTATCTATCTATCTATCTATCTATCTATCTATCTATCATCTATCTATCTATCATCTATCATCTATGATGGTTTTTGCCCTTGTGGATGATATTTGCAACCCCAGTGTGAAATGGAAGCATTTTATTTCTGAGTCCAGTGTAAACAAACCTGAAAATAGTGTCAATCTTTTGGAGGTCTCAGAGGTGTGTAATTTCAATCAGCTTGTCTATCCTTCACTCTAGGTCACATCTTGTCAGGTAAAGCACAAGAAACTCTAAATAAACCTTACCCTATGATATGAGGAAAGCACCATTTAAAGGCCTGTGGAAAATTTGCTAGCCTTCCACGATCCCAAGCCAGGGGAGGGGGCTGGGGGTGGGGGAGGAAAAGAGATATCAGTGGTATAATCACAGAAAAAGAAAAAATTTGTCTTTGTGGTGAATTATTATTTTTCCAGTATAAACAACATTAGTTGACTAGAAACAATAGAAGAAAAAAGAATTCATTCTCATTGCACTATCTGCAGAATTTGTTGACTATAAACAATGGAAGAAACAAGAATTTATTCATTTTCATTGTGTTAGATATTTTGGAACCGAAGAGAAAACAGTAACCCAATTATTTCAAGCATTTAGAATTCAGTTTGCCTTTGAAATAGGGCAACCCCTTCATTGTGTAATTGCAACCACTTTATCTCACCACTTGTTTTTAATGACAGTGGTTGAATATTGCATGAGATCATACTCTTTCTTGATTATAAACTATACTTATAACCTTTTTATTTGTGGGAAGTAAACACAATTTAAGAGAAAATTTAGACAAAGAACCCACTATCACACTCTTTATGAAAATAAAAGTATGTAACATTTTAAAGGCCAATATAAAACCAATGCAGTGTTCTATAAACAATACTGGATTTGGAGGTAAGAGGCCTTAATTCTTATCCCAACTCCATCAATAACTTAATGTGTAGGGTTTAGGTAAACTAGATCATTGCTCTAGATATCATTTGACTCCATCTACAGGGGAAGGTATAATTCCAGCCTTATCCCATCACTGGAGAGTTTTAAGTGCAAATTAGCAATTGTGAAAGGACTGTGAATTGTATGATGCACCATGCATATAGACTAAGTGGCCAGATTATTATGATCTCTGAACGCATAATAATCTCGCCACTCAGTGTTTATCCTATATAATAAAAGGCTAATATGCAAATTGTCCCCTCAACCAGGAGTTCGACCAGTAGGCAGGCTGGCCAACCGGCCATGTCCCCTCCCCCTGGTCAGACCCCAACCATGCACAAATTCATGCACCGGAACTCCAATATATATATATCTCCACTCAATGTATATGGCCCAATTATAGGTGGATTTTCCCAGAAAAATTTCCTTTCAGATGTGAACCTAAAAAGGAACTATAGCTTCTGTTTTATAGAAAAGAAGTAAAGCTAAACTTTTAAGTAATGTGAACTTTTCAATTTGTAAAAAACATTGTATTTTTATCTGTAATTTTTGTAATGAAATTTAAAAAGAACTATCATTGTACTGCAAAAGTGTGATTATTTAAAACATCATTTTTTTGAGAGAGAAAATTATACCGATCTTTATTTTATTCTACCCAGTGGATTGGTAAGCCATCCCATTCTTGGAACTCAAATTTGGGATGATTTGTAAGTAGGACATGAATTTTTTAAATTTTTTTCTTTTCCAGCAATATGCCTTCCTAAAGAGGAAAGGAAAAAAAAAAAAAAAAAAAAAGAGCTTGCCTTTCTCTTTATTCTGCATTTTCAGCATTGTACCCAAACTTTTGCAAGGCATTTTCACATGGTCACCAGCACAAAGATAATGACTCCATTACCTTCTCCTGAAAAATGAAGTTTTAAAAATTATCTGTTTTTAAAAACACTCCCGGCATTCTTAGAGTCAAGACTCAAAATGTTAGGCTCACATTTGAGTTCCCCTTTCCCTCATCTCTCATCAAGTGCCTCTGTGCCATCTCTCTTCCTTGTCTCACCGAAATTCAGTTCTATTTATTTTCCCCAAACGCTTTCAGATCTATTTCTCCACAGCTTAAAAGCCTCCTGCCTATAGCAGAGTTAGCACGCATCCAGCACAGAACAATGCCTCCCTCATTAGCCCGTGTCAGACATTGCTAATTGATCATGAAGACATTTCTTAGCAGCACTGGGTACTGCTTGAGAATCTTGCTCAACTTAGTTCAAAGCTAGCCCTCCCGAGTAATGTGAGAAATAGCTATTTGTCATAGTGGTTCTGCCTGATGAGGTTTAACACCCTTGGGCTGACATTGAGGATTCTCTGTAATTAAGTTCTAGCCAACATTTTTAGAATTAACTCTAGTGCTTCTTAATAAAAAACATTCTACTCCAATGCACTTATCTTTTTTTAAATTTTTAATGCTTTATTGTTTCAAGTATGTCTCCTTTTCCCCCATTGACCTCTGCCCAGCCATTCCCATCCCCCAGCACATGTGTTCACCCCCCCACCCCCGCTATTGTCTGTCTATTGGTTGTACCCACATGCATGCATTCAAGTCCTCTTATCTTCTACTCCTTCCCCGCTCCTTGATGCCCCATCTTCTACCTTCCCTCTCACTTTTGATGGGCTGCTCGATGCTTCTCTGTCTCTGGATCTATTTTTGTTCATCAGTTTATTTTTTTTTAATTTTTTTTATTGATTAAGGTATTACATATGTATCCTTATTCCCCCATTGCCCCCTACCCTCCCACTGATGCCCTCACCCCCCTGGTGTCTGTGTCCATTGGTTAGGCTTATGTGCATGCATACAAGTCCTTTGGTTGATCTCTCCTCCTTTCCCGCACCCTCATCTATTTTTCCTCTGAGGTTTGACAGTCTGATTAATGCTTCTCTGTCTCTGGATCTGTCCCTGTTCATCAGTTTATGTTGTTCATTATATTCCATAAATGAGTGAGAACATGTGGTATTTTTCTCTGACTGGCTTGTTTCACTTAGCATATGCTCTCCAGTTCCATTTGTTGCAAATGGTAAGAATTTCTTATTTTTTACTGCTGCATAGTATTCCATTGTGTAGATGTACCACATTTTTTTAATCCACTCATCTGCTGATGGGCACTTAGGCTGTTTCCAAATCTTAGCTATAGTTAATTGTGTTTCTATGAACGTAGGGGTTCATATATCCTTTCTGACTGGTGTTTCTAGCTTCTTGGTTCACCAGTTATGTTGTTGATTATACAATGCACTCATCTTTTTTAAAAAAAAAAAAATATATATATATATATATATATATATATATATATATATGTATAATTCATTTTTTACAGAGAGGAAGGGAAAGAGATAGAGAGCTAGAAACATCGATGAGAGAGAAACATCGACCAACTGCCTCCTGCACACCCCCTACCAGGGATGTGCCTGCAACCAACTTACATGCCCTTGACCGGAATCGAACCCGAGACCTTTCAGTCCGCAGACCTACGCTCTACCACTGAGCCAAACCGGCTTCGGCACAATGCACTCATCTTTTAAATATCTTTACTTTTCTGATTATACACTTTATACTCATACTTTCTCTTCATATCATCCAAATTTGACTAGCTCCATCCTATCCTTTTAAGGCAACTTTTCTGGGGTTTTCTTCCTAATTTCATTCTGACAGTCCTATCAGGAATGTCATAATCATATGCTGCTTTGATCTCTTAACTTTACATATGCGTATTTTATTTTCCTAAGTTGTATGCAAGGAGTCACCATAGACTAACTGCAATTACAACTCCAAAAACTATGAGGCTAAACTCAGTAGAGGTGAATTTCTTGACCAAGTCACAGTCCAACAAAGGAACACACACACACACACACACACACACACACACACACACGGGGGGGGGGGGAGAGAGAGAGAGAGGAGGTTTTTATCAAATAAATTTTCTATGCATTTATTGATATGAAAGGAATATGTTTATTATACTATTGGTCAAAGTTCACATTAAAATGTAAAATATGTATATGTTTACTCTAAATACATTTTAAAAATTATAAGTAGTTGCAAAAAGGAAACTCTCTTCCATTGCTAATCCTCAGATGTAACCATTAACACTTTGATCTGTATGCCTCTTAATTTTTTTGCTATTCATACAAGCATGTATGTAGTTTTTTCCTTATATTGAGGTTTTTTTTGGTGACACTGTGTAACAAAATTATACAGGTTTCAGGAGCACAATTCCACACCACATCATCTGTGTGTTCACCACCCACATCAAGTCTTCTTCTACCCACCATTTATCTCCTCTATACCCTCCTTCACATCCCGCACTATTCCCCCCCCCCACATAATCAAGTACTGTGTGATTTCACTGATAGTGGAATCTAATGAATACAATGAACTAACAAACACAATAGAGATAGATTCAGATAGGAAGCAGACTGACAGTGAGGGGATGGGGTGAGGTTGGGGTTGTGGGTCTAAGAGGAGAGTGGAGGGATTGAGAAAAAACAAACAAACAAATGAATGGACACGGGTGTGTATGTAGTTTTAAAGCTAGAGAAAAATATTTTTCATTAGGTCATATGTATTTTTTCAATTTGCTTTTCTCATTGCAACTGTTCAAGCTAGACATTGTTGGCATTATTATATACAGAGCAATTCCATTGTTTTAAAAAGCTACATAGCAGTCTATCATATAGATATTTTAACTGATTTACTCTGTATTTTATTGATGAATATTTGGAACCAAGGGCTGACTTTTTAAAATAATGGTAGTTAGGACAATATGCTATGACTTTGGAAAAATATAAAATTATACTGTATATTCAGCTCATACCATAGCCACAGTAAATTTCAGCTAGATTGAATATTTATATATTTAAAAAGTACTAAAAATGACTCAAGAGAATATTTTAATTCATTCATGGGAGAGGAAGACTTTTACAAGAGTTATGTAGAACACCAAACTTCAGAGAAAAAGAATGAACAGATTTAATTTCATGGAAATGAAAAAAGTTCTGAAACATAGACTCACCATAAATTCCAAGAAAGGATACATGATCTGGAAGAATCGGTTTAGATTTTGGATGGTAGACAATTCATAGAATGCAAAGAAGAAACCATTCATTGTGCACTGTGGCATTGTGAGCATATAGTGCTTTTGAGTGCTTGCAGCAACTCATGTTGGTAACTTATATACTCTGTTGGCCTATCACCTCATAACCAACTCTAGTCAGAAGCCAGTTGCTCATATGTCATGATTTGTGGGTCCCCAAAGACCAACATAACACCCAACATTGGCTCCTCATTTCCAAGCCTAACAATTTAAAATGTGGTTATAATATTGGGGAATCCCATTTTTTATTGAATGATTGTCAGTTGCCAATTCTTGGGTCTGGCTTGGTTACTGAAAGTAGCTTGTAAAGATCTGGACTCTGAGAGAATGTGATGTTGGAGCAGTATGTTTTGCAAGAAGTCTGTGGAAAATAAATGACTGGAGGTCCATTCCAGAGAAAGTGGGCCCGAATGGGACATTAAGTTGAAGGTCTTTGGGAAGCTTCACAGGACATGTTTATGTTGAAGTAAGCACTGGGAAGACATCCCAAGATCCCAAAACAAAACTCACTCGCTTCATAAGTATTCCTGTGGTGGATATTGCATTCCTTGATAATAAAAAAAGGTTGCATTTTCAAAGAAATACTGGAAATGAATAAAATTTAAATTAAACATTTCTTGACTATAAAATGAAATGTCTTATTTGAATGAAACTTGAGAAATTGAAAAGTTAGCAGAAGGCTACTTCGTTTTCTAAAATGTCTGATGGACTCTCAATTCTGGTTATTAAGAAAGTGCTATTCATCTTAAATGCGCCCATGCTTACAAGCCAGTGCCAAATTAGTCCCTTTCAGGCATTGGATAGTATAGAGATGATGAAGAATATTTTCACTGTTTGTTCCAAGGATTTATCCCAAGCATGATTAATGTCTTGGAATTATCTGTAACTAATTATGCTACTTAGCAGTTGGAATTTCCCATCCGTGGGAAATCATTGGCACACATCAGAATGTCCTGATTTATTATCTGTCTCTGATAAGTTTAGATTCACACCATCTGCGATGATTACTGATTATTTACTATCCTGGGAGGAAGCTGGTGAACATGTCCTTTGTGTGGAAATAGATTGCATTGCAGATGCACAGGGCTAGCTCCCTGACTAGCTCTGAGGATGTGACTGTATTTCCCTCGCAGCTTGACAGAACTTTATTTATAAAGGTGTAAGCAAACATTTCACTTCTGCCTTAGGGAGGAATCTTTCCTAGCCTCCTAGCGATTTACGCGCTTGTCTTTTGACTTGGACCTGACAGAACAGTGATTTATAACTCCGCCCTTGCTTCTTTCTGCATGGACTAATTTCAGGTCAGACTTGAGGCAGGTGGAAAGGACTCTCACCATATAGATTTAAGAGAATGGACATATAGTAGGGAGTCCAATGTTTGGATGGAGTTGGTACCACTGTATTGCTTTAAAAATAAAACACCTGGACAGTTAGGCATTTGGGGATTCATCCGTTATTGTAAAGGTGGCAGGTGGCCAACATCTGTCTTTAAAGGATTTTTTTTTTTTGGTGGCTGTATTTTAAATGGAAATAAGGTTTGTTTTCACAATTCCTGACATTTTTCATAAGATACTTCCCTCCTAAATCTTGTTTGTCCAAAGAACATAATTTGATTCATCTCATGACTCTGAAAATACTTTGGTTTGGGTTTCTGCATTAATGCTAATGGGTTGTGTCAGTTAGAAAATGTAATAGAAAGCAAATGTTATATGTTTAGCAAATTACCTAAATCTTTTTGACACCACCCAGGTCCCATTTTCTTTGCAAATTCCCATAATCTTATTTTATGGTGCTTATAGTATTTTATTTGATACCAAGTAGCATTTTTCTAGCAGGTTCATAGAAGTACAAAATGATATTTACTATTTGTTTGCTTAATTATTTTGACAAGCAAAGTCCCAGGTTCCTTTTTGAGGCGTATTTCATTGACTGTTTTTTATATTAGTGGTTGACCCAAGTCTTAGAGGATGGGTAGTATTATATCTTTACTTTAAAGCTCTCTGAAATCTCCTTGGTGTTTAAAATCCTCCTAAGTCAGCAGATCCTCTTTTATACCCAGCTCCCAATCCTTCTGGTTTTAAATGAATTAGATTCCCTTACTCAAAATATTTTTGTCCAAGTCATTTTGGTGGTGGCCGCTAGGGTACAGAGAAACAACCTGCCCTATAACAATTAATATTTTATGTCTCTGGACTGTAAACCTCTATCCACGTGATAAAAAGATAAACTTTAAATAACTGATATTTTCTTCTTTGAATGTTTTTCTTAAAACTGAAATGATGTGCAGTGGAGCCCTTGTCTTGGACACTTATATAGGACTTGCAGTGGAAAGTGGAAAGCAAATGCCTTAAATCCCAAGTTTTCTCTTCCAAAGGTGTCAGTCCATCTCATGCATGAACTCACTCCCATGATTGAGTCAGTGTGCTTATCTGAGCATGTCTGCAAAGTCATGTAAACAGTGAGGGAAAGTAAAAGCAAACATGAGCAATTCAACTGTAGGGTTACTGACTCTCTAGTCCTTTTACTGTTAGACATTGCTAAGACCAATATGACCTTGATGTAAGCCTAAAGGTGTCATTGCCACCTGGCCATGTGCATATCCTAATTGTTATCAAGTCCTTGCATTTTAAAGATATAGAGGGCCTGTTTAGGGATATACTTAGGAGTTTGCACTTTTCTGTTGACCTTTGGGGGCACCAGAATCTGTCTTTTGAACTCATGGAAGACACACAACAGGCAACCAGACATACAGCCTGCAGCTACAGATTAAAAGAAATCGTTATTGGTCCACATGGCAGATTAGGTCACCAGACCATAAACTCACATGGGCAATGTTAGTCAAAGAGTTGACTACAGGGGTAGAATATTGTCAGAAGGAATTATCCCCAGAAGGCTCTAAATATAGGGTCTCCAAATGGAGGTTTCAATCTAGAGGTGTTGGGAGTGAATTGTAATATTTTAATAGCAAGCATTTATACAAAGTTAAGAAATACTAAAGCAATTATAAATTATAGATATACTAGAGGCCCGTTGCACGATATTTGTGCAATAGGCCCCTGGCTTCACTCCCAGCCGTCCGGGAGCGAGCAAGTTCCCACTCCCTGAGCCACCCGGGAGCCAGCAAGTCCCATCTCCCCTGCAGCCTGCCCAGGAGCGGACACGTCCTTGCTTCTGGGCCTCCTGGAGCCGGCAAGTCCTCATTTCTGTCTGGGGCACCACTCCAGTAGCTCCCTCTACCGCCCTCCTTCCCCTCATAGCAGGCTTCACACCACTCTGCCTGTGCATATGCAAATTAACCTCCATCTTTGTTGGGTAATTTGCATACTAACTCTGATTGGCCGTGACCATAGCGGAGTGATGGTTAATTTGCATGTTTCTCTTTTATTAGGTAAGATATTGAGACATAGCTTTTCTTTTCCCAGATAGTTCATACTTACAGGAAAGTATCACCTCAGAAATTGTGTCTTTTTTTTAAATTAATATATTTTATTGATTTTTTTATAGAGAGGAAGGGAGAGAGATAGAGAGCTAGAAACGTCGATGAGAAACATCGACTAGCTGCCTCTTGCACATCCCCCACAGGGGATGTGCCCGCAACCAATGTACATGCCCTTGCCTGGAATCGAACCTGGGAACTTTCAGTCCGCAGACCAACACTCTACCACTGAGCCAAACCAGCTTCAGCAGAAATTGTGTCTTATTATTAGTTTAAATAGCTTAATAATTAAAGTCCATTGGATGTGGGCTAAGATAAAATCCTGTATATTATTATACTATATATTTTGGCTTCAAAATATTATTCAATACAGCCAGTGTAAATGTTTTTCTTTTATTATTATAAAGCTGTGCATATATGATAAAGAAAAAGGCACAGGCAGAAATTGCAAAATGCAATTATGTTAAAGTTGCCCCCATTCAGGATCTAACCGTTCTTTTAGGAAGAGATTAATGTATAGCTTTGTGTGCAAAAACAACTTAAATAATTCTATTTTTCCTGTTATGATGTTAGCAATATTAGTTAGATAAATAAAAATAATAGCTATCTGGTGGGAATATTACATTTAATTTTTCATTCCTATTTAGAACATCTTTCAAGTTCATTTCTGTTTTACTAAGATCTTGAAGGTGTAAGAGCCAAGTTGGGCAAGTAGGCTGTCAGATCTGATTGGATAAACACCTTTATAAGAATCATGCTAGAAAGCATTAATTATGATCCAGCCAATTCACATTGTGAATTTTAAGAATGAAAGCATTTATACACTCAATAATTAATTTTCTAAAATGGATTGTGTTTTTTTTAGATGGATGAATAAATGTGTATTCAAATGATTGCAAAATGAAGGTGACATTTTTGTAGACCATTTCCCTCGTTTATAGATGATCTTAATGGTGAAAAAAAAATGCAACCCAAGGGAAGGGAAGTGTTAGGATAGGAGAGACAGGGATATTTTACCATAGATTTAGTCAGTTGCACATTAATGCTTGGGCAGTTACATGTCTTCTCTCTGTTTAGTTTTTATTATAACAAGTGACAGATGGTATAGATGATTGTGATTTAAAAAGAAATGCTCAGAACACAGTGGCTATGGGACACACAAAACACAGCATTTTGTCTTTGGTTCCTTATCATCTAGGCTACATGGGCATCAAGTCACACACACACAAAAAATAAAATAAAAATCCAATTTCATTAGTTTTATACAGTGAAGTGAAGAAATGTACTGGCTCACAAATGGAGAAATGTCACAGTAAGGAGGGCCACGGGGACCCTTCATGCAATGGCTTTGGCTCCATTTCTCTGGGATTCTCTTTGCTCTGTCTCTTTCTGAGTGTTAACTTCTTCCTATGACTGGACACCACATTTGATCACATTTGTGCATGACTGTGTGAAAGGAAAAGAAGGAAGAATTTTTCTGAAAGCTCTCCCTGAAAAATGAATGATTGACCTAGTATTCCCCCCCTCCCAAGGTCTGTCATTGAGAATATCATTGACCCTCAATGAATCATGTGCCCATTTCTGAACCAATCACTTGCAAGGAGGAAGACTAGATTACTTATAGTCCAGTTAGGCCTATCTAAGGTTCTGGTAGTGGAGTTGGCTCACCGTTGGGAGCAAGGGATCTATAGGTGATACGGACCAAATGGAGTGTTGTTTGGAAGAAGGAGTAGGGAATAGATGCTGAGTAGGAAAGCAACATTATACACTGAGTGGCCAAATTATTATGATCTCTGAATGCATAATAATCTGGCCACTCAGTATATATCCTATATAATAAAAGGTTAATATGCAAATTGTCTCCTTGACCATGAGTTCGACCAGCAGGCAAGCTGACCAACCACCTATGTCCTTTCCCGCTGGCCAGGCGGGCCGGACCCCACCCATGCACAAATTCATGCACCAGTTCTCTAATACACACACACATACCCACACCCACACCCACACCCACACACACACACACACACACACTGAGTGGCCCGATTATTATGTGTTCAGATATTATAATAATTTGGCCACTCAGTGTATATTACAAACTTTACTGATATAGTCTCTTTGCTGCCTTCTTACTAAAACACCCATATGTACACACTCTTGGATGAGTGTTACATTCTAAATCTAAGCCACTAATCTCCCAAATTTCAAGCATACCTCTCTGTATCTCATCTTTACCTTTAGGATGTCACTTTTAGTTAAGAGCTGAAAAAGTCATATGAGTTAAGGACAAGGTATGATAAAGTATCTTCAAGTAACTTTTATGTTTTTATGTAGATGGCAGTTAAACACTTAATGTTTGTTTGACCAAAACTATGACTTAGGCTGGCCAAGAGAAGGAAGAAATTATATGACAGGAAAAACTTCCTGGGGTTCTTTAAATCTATACCTTACAGTCAGATGAATATATACCATCAAAGCTGGAGAACATTAACATTGTAAGGCAAATTGCCAGATATGTGCCCTGGCAATTTGGGAAATGGGATAGAGTTAATAAACTTGATGGGCTTATGCTTTAGAAGTTGGATGTGTGTACAATATCTTTATATATAAAAGGCTAAGCGACTGTGCAACCATCCGACCAGTAGCTATGATGTGCACTGACCACCAGGGGACAGATGCTCAATGTAGGAGCTGCTGAGCTACTGTGACTTGGCAGTGGTTGTTCTTGGGTGACACACCCCGGAACCAGAGAGGAGGGAGCCTGATTTCAGGGTGCGTCACCCAAGAACTGCCCTCTTGTAATCTGGGACCCCTCAGGGGATGTCAGAGAGCTGGTTTCAGCCTGATCCCTGCAGGTCAGGACGAGGTACCCCACTCTGCAGATGCCCTTGGAGCTGCGGTGCTGCCCCAGTTGCTGCCAGCTATGGAGGGACCACGGGAGGTTGGCTCCAGGGCATGTCCTGCCCATCTTGCCCAGTCCTGCCCCACCGGCCACATTCTAATTAATTTCCTTTCAATGTGCATGAATATGTGCACTGGGGCACTAGTATATAATAATAAATAATTGTATCTATCTAAATCAATGACAATGTATGTTATTTTAAATATGCTAGATGTCTTCTTTGTAATCAGGATATGCAAAAGAAAAATACATTTTGAATACTTTGAAGTCATAATTTCCCAGCTTTCTAGATAATTCTCAAAGTTATAAAAATGGATTTTATAACACATTCATTATATCAGATGAGTTGCTTTATCTTTGTAATGCTAACAATAAATTGTAAAATTTATGAGGCTTCTTCTAGAATAACAACATTGGTAGAGGAAGTAACTTGATTTTAGAAGATAAAAGCCTCTAAAAGCAACCAGCTGAAAATATTAAGAATAATGACCACCCCTTTCCTGAAATGAAGTTTTATCTCATTTCATCTTCACTCCAACAATGTAAATAAAAACTTCCATTCTTCAGATGAGGAAATGGAGACTTGGAGTCATTTGCTTTTGTTTAATTTTGATCACACAGCTTGTATGTGGTAGAACTAAACCATGTTTTCCTCTTTGTACTTTACCATAGCTCACATCCTAAATTGCTGAGAATGCTGCATGGGGTCAGCTTCATAGGTAGAATAAATGATCCTGCAGTTGTATGACTTGAAGGCATCCAAGGTATTTCTTTTCCTGTTTTAAGCAGTTCTAGAAATATCACCATTAGTTTATTTCATTGCTTTTTTATTTTTGTATATTTATAATCCAATGATTTTTATTTTATTTTTTATTGACTTTGTTTGGTGACATTGGTTCATAACACCATATGTATTTCAAGCATACAGCTCAACAAAACATCATCTACACAAAGCATCACACATCTACCACCCCAAGCAAAGTCTCTTTGAGGCCCGGCATGTGAATTCGTGCATGGATGGGTCCAGCCAGCCTGGCCAAGGGGAGGGGACATGGGTGGTTGACCGGCCTGCCTGCTGGTCGAACTCCTGGTTGAGGGGATAATTTGCATATTAACCTTTTATTATACAGGATATACACTGAATGGCCAGATTATTATGTGTTCAGAGATCATAATAATCTAGTCACTCAGTGTATATGTTTGTTTGTTTTTGCTTAATTCCTTCACCTTCTTTCATCCAGCCCCCAGTGGCTGTCTCTTAGCATTCCAAGAGCAAAGGCAAACTTTGGGGGCCTCCTCGTTATCTTTCTAACACATTTGTGAATACATTTTCTTTCTTCAGAGAGGGAGGAGTGTCAGTGAGAGTATTAGGAAATTCTGGATAGGGAGAGGGCTGAGAAGAGAGTCAAAGCTGTGTCTTAAATATGAATTTTGTTGGAAACTAGCTTTCTTCTCTAATCACATTGTTATTTGTGGGAGTCAGCAAGACATACAGGTGGCCTCAAGTCAGATTTCTTGATTTAAGTTTGGACTCTGCTACTTTATAGTTCAGTGGCAGCTGGTTAGTTAAATTCTTTTTCTCTCATATGTAAAATGTGAATAATAGTGCTTGCCTTAATTCCTCAAAGGGTTCATGAAATGATTATTTGGCATAAAAGAATATGTTTTGAACACTATAAATTATTCTACAAAATGTAGTTATCAGTACTATTATAAAATGTACGTTTTGTTGGTGCTAATCTTGCATTTAAATGTTTTTCAAGGAAAAATATCAAGTACAGAGAATGGCACATTAGTTCCATTGACTTACCACAACTGTAGAAATATGCATTCTACTATATTCAGTATATGTGGACTAGAAAATTGTAATTTTGTGTTCATTTTCCCATTGTTTTTGTCTTTCCCAAAAGACAAAACTTAGAGTCCTCATTTTTAGTGCTGTCACTATTGCATCCTACTAGTGAGCTTTAAGTATTCCCTAGCTACTTTAAACTGAATAAAATTTGGGTCTCTGATTATAAACCATCATTGACAGCTCAGCCATTTTGCCAATGGAGGTAGAACTCCTCCACTGCATTCATCTACTCGTTTATTACATGTAAGCACTGAGATGACAGTTCACTCTATGGTATTAGTCTCTGAATTTGGCCGATTCATTATTGGCCTCTAGTCTTAGCTTTTTCCACAAATGCTGAGCTGACATGATCACTCCCCCTTCTTAATTAAAACAAATTTCAGAAGGAAACAGAATGGCAGCATTGCTTCCCCTGTCTCTGATATATAAAGATATTATCCCTGATCTCCCATCAGTTTGGCATGTCATTACTTTTATACAAAGTAGCAGTATTATAGAAATTTTAGAAAATAGAGAATAATTGCCCCCAAATTTCCCTTCCCTAATCCTGTAACTTATATTTTCATATTTGTGTATTCTCATTTCATTTTTTATGTGAATATATAAATACTTTAAAATAATTGTAATTGCAGTGTGTGTTTAACCATTGGGCTACACCAGCTGGGCTCTTTATTTTTGGGGGGGGGGGATGCAATACAATTTTATTTGTACAATAGAAAACAGTATGATAGTGCCACCAATTCCCTTCCAGTGTGCTTGGCCAGAGTACAGAACTTAATTTGTAACTTTCTGGAGTCCTTCTTCCTTCATGCTTTCCTCTCCCTGTCAAAAGCACCCTTCCCAAATGCACTCTGCTTTCAATGATGTAGATATTTTTCTTAATTATATATGCATGTCTTTGTTCTCATTGATCTTTGGATCTTCAGAAGTTCTCCATCACTACAAATCCTGCCCATTATAAGCACAGAAGATGGAGGTCTTCATATATACTTTATGGGCTCTGTTTAAATTACTCTTGGCCCAGCCACACTAATTTGTACAGCTTTTTAAAAAATTGTCTAAGGTATTACAAATGTGTGGTTATCCCTCCCATTGCCCTCCCACCTGCCCAATCCTACCATCACTCTCATCCTCTGTTGTCTGTGTTCATTGGTTGTGCTTATATGCATGCATACAAGTCTCTTGGTTGATCTCTCCCCCTTACCCCACCCTCCCCTTCCTTCCCTCTGAGGTTTGAGCATCTGATCAGTTTCTCTGTTCTTCAAAAAAAAAGTTTTAGCAAACGACTTTATCAGATTTTTATTTTTTCATGATTCAGTCTTGGTAGGTTGTGTGTTACCAGGAATATATGCATTACTTCTAAGTTTTTAGAGTATAGTTGTTCATAGTAGCCTCTTATGATCCTTTGTGTTTCTGTTGTATAGTTGTAATATCTTTTTTTTTTTTCATTTATAATTTTATTGATTTGGGTCCTCTCTCTTTTTTCTTGGTTTGTCTAGCTAAAAGTTTGTCAAATTTGTTTACCTTGCAAAGAACCAATTTTTAATTTTGTTAATCTTTTATATTGTTTTCCTGTTCTCTATTTCATATATTTTTGCTCTAGTCTTCATTTATGTAGAGGTGTTTAAATGTAGTGGTTCCACCACAACCAAGTCAATCAGGAACTCTAGGCCCAGACATTATCTTTTGTGAAGACAACTCCTGGAGTTATTCTAATGTTTAGCCAGGGGTAAGTACCCCATCTATGGATTTTATTTTTACTCTCATGCAAATATAAGTCTAGCTCAGACTACTCCTTTTATTTTACTGTGCCCAATCAGTTTTTTTATAACAAATTTTTTGTGGGAGCCCCTTTTACATCCCGTGTGGTTCAGGGTTCCAGTTCAGGGCTCGGGTTCTGGAGAAGGCCGCACACAAGTGAAAAGAGAGTAGAAAATGTATTAATTTGGCGATATTGGGGGCTACACACTGCTCTGGCCCTGCTATCCCTTTTCTTGAGGCTATGGGAAACACCCATAGCCCTTAGGCAGGAAATAACAGAAATTTACATAAGACAAACAGAGGTGGAGGCTGCTTCAGCTAACAGTGTTTCAACTAAGCAGTGAGCAACTAACTAGCTCTGACCTTTCAGAGCAATGAAGGTTGTTGACAACTATCAGTTCCTGGCAATTTTTTATTGTTTAAAGTGTTACATATTAATCCTTTTCCCCCATTGACCTCTCCCCACTTGTTCCCACCCCTCAGGACATGCCCTCACCTCCGCTACTGACTATGTCCATGGGTTATGCTTATATGCATGTAAACAAGTCCTGTGGTTGATCTCTCACCCCTCCCTGCTTCCCCCTTAGGCTATTCCTTAATGTTCCTCCTTATGTGTGTTCAACTGCCCACCCAATTTTTCTTCTAGAATGTCTCAGAGGAAGCTCAAACTCACATATCTGATTCTCTTCCTCTGTCTTCTGTTATAGTTAATAGACTCAACACATGTTCTATAGAAAAACCAAAAACATAGGAATCATCTTTAATACCTATGCCTCTTTTTTTCTTCTATATCAATTCCACCACAAAGTCCTGTCAGTCTTCTTAAATTTCTTAAATCACTAACATCTCCCCATCTTCATAACCCATATCCTAGTCTCTAGTGGTATCAAGCAGACTACTGCAATAGCTTTGAACTAGCATTCTCATCCCTACTCATTCTTCTTTGTACTATAGCGATTACACAACTGTTTTAAAATGCTTATATAATTCCCTCCTCATCTCAATAGATTAAAAACCTATCTATAAATGTACATTGCTATGAACATAAAAACAGAACCACCATAACATGGTTGTATCAGTTTAGAATTCTTTTTTCTAAATATATTTTATTGATTTTTAAAGAGAGGAAAGGAGAGGGATAGAGAGTAAGAAACATCAATGAGAGAGAAACATTGATCAGCTGCCTCCTGCATACCTCCTACTGGGGATGTGAGCACAACCAAGGTACATGTCCTTGACTGGAATCGAACCTCGAACCCTTCAGTCCACAGGCCAACGCTCTATCCACTGAGCCAAACCAGTCAGGACCAGTTTAGAATTCTTATGTTTCAAGCAACATCACTTGACTTGGGTTAATGTAAGTGAATTGAAATGTATTAAATTAATATTGGATGTTCTCAGAATTGATAGAAAGATGAGATAACTTGAAAGCAGATAGGAAGACCACTCTGTATGTATTGAGGGTGGATATAGGTGAGAAGGTAAGAAACCGAAACAGCAGGCATTTTTTTTTTGTCTGCTCTGGATATAACTTCTTATTAGTTCAGTGATTATTGTGCAATTCAGAGCACTTTTGAAAATGAAAGCAATGTTAATTATAATTATGCCAGGAAAAGAGACATAGCTAGGATTGTCTTGGGTGAACTGGAATCTCCAGTGAACCTAACAAATGAGTACAACCCTGGCTGTAGAGACCCTTTGTCAAAACCATCTAATAGCTAAGCCACTCATGAATTCCTTATCCATAGAAACTGCGAGATAATAAATATTTATATTTAAGTTACTAGGTTTGGAAGTAATTTGTTCTGCAGCAATAAATACCTAATAAAATATTTTTTTTTATATATGTGATTGATGGAAAAAGGTTTCTTGACTAGGTTGCTGCCCCTGTGAGGGGATAAATTATGTTCCTCTTGCTAGTTTATGCCCAGAATATTTTAAAAATATATATTTTATTATTTTTCTTAACAGAGAGGAAGGGGAAGGGGGAGAGAGTTAGAAACATCAATCAGCTGCCTCCTGTACACCCCCAACTAAGGATGTGCCCGCAACCAAGGTACATGCCCTTGACCAGAATCAAACCTGGGACCCTTTAGTCCACAGGCCGACACTCTATCCACTGAGCCAAACCGGTTAGGGCCCAGATTTTTTTTGAATGAAGAAATGAATGCCTCAGTCACTGTAATTTGATTCTATCTTGATATCCACTATGCTAGAATTACCAACTGGTTATCTTAGACTCAAATGGAGCCTTTCAGAAAGCCATGATCCTATGGATGTTTGGAAATTAAATGTGATAACTGAAAATAAAACCTCAGCTTTTCACCTAATTATCTAGTTAGATTCAGTCTTTATTTTAGAGAGGGCCATTATATTTATGTTCAATGACTGAAAAAAAATGAATCCATCATGCAGATGCTGTCATCTTTAAACTATAAAGGTTTTGGAAAGGAAAACACTGTCCCAAATAGGAGGTATGCTGTGAATAATGCAATTTGAAATAAACTCAGGCAAGGAGCTGGGCCCAGTTATACTAGACAGTAACCTTACTTTTGCAAAGGTGTTTTCTATGAGTGACTTTTGCAGCTTTGGCTACTTGATCTTCATGCAAAATTAACTGTCATAAAAATTTCATGGTCTATAAACGAATCCAGTTTAGCTTGGTGTCACCCATATGACACACTGAAGTGTGACCAGAAAAGGGAGAATAAACCATGGCAGAAATCAGAAAATGGTGGTGGGAGAACTATGATATACCGTAAATAATAAACAAACAATGTCCGTAAAGATAGAGACAAAGCATTTGCAAATTGACATTCTATTGCAAAGACCTTCTTCCTCACTGTGTGAGAAGTGGTGAGTAGAAGCAATATCAACAGGAGAAGTAAAAGACTTTATACAGTAACTAGGTGTATGGGTTAGTAATGTGGATTTTTTTTTTCAATAGATGGAGTTATACATATGTTGATATACACTGAGTGGCCAGATTATTATTTGTTATTATCTCTGAATACATAATAATCTGGCCACTCAGTATATATATTAGGGGCCCGGTGCATGAATTCATGCATCGGTGTAGTCTGGCCAGCCTAGCAAGGGGGAGGGGACACGGGTGGTTGGCTGGCCTGAATTCTGGTCGAACTCCTGGTTGAGGGGACAATTTGCCTATTAGCCTTTTATTATGTAGGGTATACACTGAGTGGCCAGATTATTATGCGTTCAGAGATAATCATAATCTGGCCACTCAGTGTATATGCCATTTGATATGTATGCTATTTTGTTGTATTGACAACAAGCTTAAAAACTTCATATGCCAAATTTGCTGAAGGTGTTAACATTATAGATATTTTTACACTTAAAAATGTCGAATTTCTTGCCAAAAAAAGAGCATTTGTGGGAAGCTTTAATTCATTACTTTATTTTGAAGAAAAAGTACTGCTGAATACTCTGGGAAGCTTATGGTGTTCAAACTAATTTCAGAGACAGAAGTAATGTTTTCCCTCCATACCTTTGCATCCAGAGATACTTTATTCGGGTTCCCTGAGACCATGTTTTGCTGTAAGATATTTTAACTATTTTTTTTCTTTACTTTGGATAACTTAAACTCTGAACTTGAACATCATTTATTTATTTTTTCCCTCTCCGAGGAGAGCATGAAAGATGATTTCTAACTAACAAGATGAGGAGAGGTGGAGAGCAGGTAGATGGAGATGACCATTGACTGAAACACACACCCACATAGCCAAAGTCTAACCTGAAGAATTGGAACAGAGGAGAGGGGGACCGGGCTCATCCTGGAAAAAGCAGGAGACCCCATAGAAAGCCTCACAGAATAAGACTGGACAGCAGGACAAGGGTGGACATGTGAGGAGACTGTCCAATGAGTTCAGGTCAGGTCAAATGAATTGGTCACATGAAAAACTGCTTTTGGTTTCTAGAACATTTCAGAATTCAGAATTGTGGATTAGGGATTGCGGCTCTGTGATACCTTTATAGATAGCTAAGCTAAAGCATGGGAATTTTAAGTAACTTTCTTGGAAGAGCGATACATGACTCAGACAGTGGTTACGGATGACAAAGAAAAATTGAGAATCTTATTGACCAATCAAACCTTACCATAAAAAGTAATTTACATCAGCCCATTGCTTCTGTCTCTCTTCTGGAAATGGCATATCAATGGGATAGTATTTAATTGTGATAAAAATACAGGTTCTGGAACCAGACTGTCTAGGTTTGAATCTGTGTTCTGCTACTTCCTAGCTCTTTGACCTTGAGCATGTTTATCTCGCAGTTCCTAAGGTTCTGTAAAGAGGGTATAATATTGGCACCATAGTGTTGCTGTAAGGGTTGAGTGAGTGTATGCATTTAAGTACATAAAAGAGTATCTAGCTCTAACCTGTTTAGCTCAGTGGATAGAGCATCGGCCTGCGGACTGAGGGGTCCCAGGTTTGATTCTGGTCAAGGTCATGTACCTTGGTTGCGGGCACATCCCCAGTGGGGAGTGTGCAGGAGGTGGCTGATTGATGTTCCTGGCTCTCTATCCCTCTCCCTTCCTCTCTATAAAAAAACAAAACAATAAATTGTATTTTAAAAAAGTATCTGGCACATAGTTAAGTATTTACCAAAGTTAATATATATTTGTTAGTTCATATTATTATCGTTGGAATTTCTCCTTTAATTACAACTACTAACCAGGAGAACATGATGTGGAATTTCACGATGCATCTTTTCTTAAGGAGACCCTAATGTGTACATTACATTTTGAAAAATTCTAGTAAAGATGAAAGAGGGAAGGGAAGGTTATACACACTGGACTAAAAGATTTGGGGAAACTGCGGTAGTTATTTGGGGAGATTTCAAAAATGTATCTTTCCTTTATGCATGATACCAACTCAAATTATTTTGTTACTTTGGGGAAGCTATTAAATGTAAATATATGCTAAAAGGAGACAACCCAAAATAGAAGGTCACTCACAAAATGTGAAGTTTTCATTGGGAATAGAAGACGGATCTCCTGGATTGCTTTCTGCTTGTGTTCAATCGGGGACTTCACAGATGTTCAAATATCAGCACTTAGAAGCTGCGGGCTGCAGTGGCATTTTAAAAATAATTTTATTACTCTGGCTAACTCGTATCTGTGTGTTTTTTTCTCCTCCCCTTTAGCGTTCTAGAAAGTAAAAAAAAAAATCAGCAAATGTTACTCTCAGTGACCTTGAGAAAGAGGTTGAATGCAGATTATTCAAATTTGCTCAGGTTCTGAATGGGAGAGAATAAGGGATTCAGGGCAGTTTTTATTTTCCAGTCTCATTAGAATGCCTCAGGGGTTGAAAGTGAAAGTTAGCCTTTTGTTAAATCTGGAAAGGGAAACCTAGGGCTGTGGCTGACATTTTAATATTTCTTTTACCCAAAAGAGCTAATCTTCTCATAGCATTTTAGTTTGGCTTCAGCTCTGTCTCTTGTGACAGCATCTCACGTTCTACAGCTGTGACTACATTATTAAATGAGAATGCCAAGCAAAGAGAGGTACACACTAGGCAACCAAAACTGAACTCAGATTTCTAAGTTAGACCAAGGAAGTAAAATAAAGGCTTCGACTATTTACCAGCTTCTGCTTTAGACCTGTGCTTGTTTATTTTGTTGTTGTTTTGTTTTTTTTAATATACATTTTATTGATATTTTACAGAGAGGAAGGGTAAGGAATAGAGAGTTAGAAATATCTATGAAAGAGAAACATCAATCAATTGCCTCCTGCACACTCCCCACTGGGTATGTGCCCGCAACCAAGGTACATGCCCTTGACTGGCATTGAACTTGGGACCCTTGAGTTCATAGGCCAACGCTCTATCCACTGAGCCAAACCAGTTAGGGCCTGTGGTTGTTTTATTACTGTATTAAATCAGATTCAATTCCTGGACTTCATAGAAATTATAATAATTTTAAAATATAGGAATAATTGAATGTTTAAAATATTTTCTAGTAACTTTCCTATTAGAAATGTAATTATTTTGGTACAATATTTATTTGCCTAATTTAAAATCTAAATGTAGATGTGACAACTTAAGTAATTGATGGATTATTTCCCCCCTGCATGTACTCCTCCCTCATTACCCCATAGGCAGACATTTAAATGTTGATTTTTATTGCAATATGTGTGCTGCTGTTTTGCATATGTCTATTTTAATTTAGTTTAAAAGTTACTTTAAAATTTTGTTCGTAGGAAGGGGTTTGAGATGGGATTGGGGAGATGAGGACAATTATGTGATACCATAATCAATAAAAAGAAATTAAAAAAATTAAAAAAAATAAAGATGACGCCAACCAAACCTTTCTAGTTAAATAATAAAGGTTAGAGGTATCACACACACAAAAAAATCTTGTTCGCTTCTTTTTCTTAAGCACTGTATTATTAGGAACCTTCATGTTGTTAATAATCTATTTTTATAAATACTCATGTTCTAGTCTTAATTAAAGTGACATCTATGTGATGCGCTAACTGAAGACTTCTGGGAAGCCTATTTTGCCTGAAAATATATTTCTCATTGATCCCCTGGTAATTGACTATATTTCAAAACATATTTTGAGATATTAATAAGGCGAGTTACAAAACCAGCTGTAACTAGGCCAGTGCCACTCTCAATTCCTAAAAGGTTTTTGACTAAAACCCTTATCCAGTACACCCAGTCTTGCTATGCCGTTGGAGATTGTTATTAAATCAGATTGAACCAGGAGAGTTAATTATACTCCTCAGGTTGAGGCACATGTCCCTGTCTTGTTCACTTGACCTCTTTACTTTCTTTCTTTTTCCCTCCAGTCCATACTCTCAATCTTCTCCCCTGCACAGAGGCAAATGTTGAATTGTTGGAGGTCTACCCCTCACTTCTCTGTGCTTTTGAAAAAAGTTTATTGTTTGGTGTGCATGAATTTTAATAAAAATGTTGATAATATTTTGCTATGATATCTCATTTTGCTTAATTTTCAGCACCATCATTTTTACATTCTATTCATGTTACTGTGTGTATACCTACTCTATTGCTTCAAACTGAGGTATAGAAATCCATTGTAATCATTCATTATATCTCACTTACTCATTCCCCTGGTAATGAAACATAGATGATCTCCAACTCTTTGCTACTTTGTGTTATGATAAATATCCTTGTACATGGCCTCTTACAGTCAGAAAATTTCTCAGGGATTTATATGTAGGTAGGAGTGAGAATTCTGAGTCAAATAATATACACATGCTTAATTTGTTTCAGTGTTGTAAGGTTGCTTTCTGGAATACCTGTGCTGTCTATACTCTATATTACCACATGTACCCAACAGTGGAACCACCCAGCTGTCACATTGCATTTTCTAATGATGGCGGTGACAATATTTTTTCATCCTGAGTGCTTCTCTAGACACTTGCCACTCATCCTCTAGAACAGAGGTTCCCAAACTTGTTTGTGCCGTAGACCCCTTGCCATGTTTTTCGGTTTTGGGTAGACCCCCTACTTATCTGATATTGATTTTTTTGTAAATTTCTAACTGTAGTGAAGTTTAGTGTTAAAATTTAATAAAAAATAATGTACCTACTTTTCTCTGGCATTCTCAAACAAAATAACACTGATTCACTATAATTTGTATGATAAACTACCAGTTTATATATTTTTAAATATTTTCTCAGCACTTTCCTATTCAAGATTCAGGAAACGAATGAACGTATTTTTCTCACATTCATATTTATAGAGTGACGAATTGAACAAGTTGGTGCAAGTTCGCAAAGCTTTGAGACAAAAATTGGCAAGAATGTTTACTGCGCGTATGCTTGTAACAAGATGATACTGGTATATCATTATGTGCAGGTTTTTATCCTACAACTTACACAATTTTATAAACATATATAATAAATTTTTTACTTCATAGGTACTTTTATAAATAATTTATATGTTTTTATATTATAAGATAATATGATGTAAGTAAATAGGTACTATCAGTGTATGTTGAGATCCACTATCGTGGACCCCCATTTTCATTTCATGGACCCCCCAATTTTTTTTCCGCTGACGTAGACCCCTTGCAGGTTGTCATAGACCCCTGGGGGTCGATATAGACCACTTTGGGAATCACTGCTCTAGAAGTAAAGTCCAGTTCTCTTCCCCTTCAAAGTGGGCAGGTTTCTGTGAGTATTTTGGCCAAAAGAACATGGCAGAAGTAGCAGTATGTGTAACTCTGGAGGCTAAGTTATACAAGGGGGTTTAGCTTCTACCTTGCTTGCTGGAGATACCTGCTCCTGAGCTACCATGTATGAGATCTGTGTTTCCAGGCTGTGAGGATCTCAAACTAGCCCTTGTGCTAGACCATGAGGAAAAGGTGACATGAAGGGAGAGAGATGTCTGGTCATTCCCTATTTTCTCCAGTTCCGGACACTTTCTAACCCTGGACCGGAACCTCCCTACCAAGCTCTTCCTTAATCTCTGTTCCACAGAGACCATGAGCAATAAAACGATTATTACTGTTTCAAGCAATTAAGTTTTGTGGAAATTCACAAGTTTTCAATTTTTTTAAATATGATATAAATAAAGTGTAGATTTCTGTAATTACTAGTGAGCTTGAGCATCTCTTAATATGCTTTACTTAATTGATTTCTTCTTGAGTTAATTGCCTATTCATTTCCTTTACCCATTTTTCACTTGGGTCCTTGTTTGGTAGGTATTCCTTTTATATTACAGATATTGGGCCCTGTCAATTTTAGCATTACACATTACTTCTTCTGTTCTTTCATGTATCTGTTAACTTTATCAATGAACAGAATCCTTCATTTCGATATGATAATATTCACAAGTATTTTACCTTATATTAGTACATTTTCCTCTTTGAATTTTGTTTAAATCCTTACCCATCTGTAGGCTAGCTTTCTATGTTATCTTTTATTACTTTACAATTTACTTTTCATATTTAGGTCTTTGGTCCTCTTAGACAAAAACTCTTATAAGGTGTTATATGGGAATTCAGTTTAATTTTCTTCAAATAAGGTTTCCACCACTGTGCTGACTGGCTCATCCCTTATTCTTTGATTTGTGTAATATCCAATCTTTATTATCATATTTTAGGGACATGGGTCTCTTATGACTCTCTCTTCTGCTCCACTGCTCTATTTGCTCATTCCGACACCAAGATCATTTTGTCTTAATGTGATTTTTAGTTTGTCTTAATGTCTAGTACAGCAATTCCTTGCTCTTTGGTTATCTTTTTTAAAGTTGACTTGGGTATTTATAGAATTTTAGACTCCTATGTTTATTTTAGAAGAGACTTATCAAGTTTATTAAAATAAATCCAATTAGAATTATTATTGAAATTGATTTGAATAGAGCTGATTTGGGAACAATTGGTTTATCCCTTCAAGAGCAAAGAATGCTCTTCATTTACTCAGATTTTTTTTTTTTGTGTTCTTTCACTGAATTTAGAAAATTTTCTCTATATTGTCCTAAGCATTTTTGGTAAAGTTAATTCTTAGGAGTTGTATAGAATATGATGCTCTTATTAATGGTGTAATATGTTTGATTATATTTTGTATTTGATTGTTGATATAAAAATTCTATTGATACTATGTCCAGTTGCCTTGCTGAAGTATTTGTAGTTTAGAGTTTGTCTGTGATTATATTAGATATTTTTAAGAGACCGATGCTATCATCAGCAAATAATAACATTCCCTTTATAAGAAGGGGTGGACTGAGTTAATTTCATGTTTTAAAACTTCATGTATTTGAAATATAATTCAAAAAGAATGTTTAGTACTGCTTGGCTTAATAATATTTAAACAAGAGTTTTCCTAAATCAAAACTGTTAAATGCAACCCGGCCTGTGCAGCTCAGTGGTTGAGTGTTGACCTATGAACCAGGAAGTCATGGCTCAATTCCCAATCAGGGCACATGTCCATGTTACAGGCTTAATTTCCAGTGGGGGACATGCAGGAGGCAGCCGACTGATGATTTTCTCTCATCATTGATGTTTCTATCTCTCTCTCCCTTCCTCTATAAAATCAATAAAAATATATTTTTAAAAAAGTTAATAAAAACTCTGTTACATGCAGAAGGAAATATTTTCCACTTATTTTTCAGGAACACAAAGTGAAATTTTCTGTTCTAACATTTTCTTCAATTTTGGATGATGGAAATGTAAATTAGCTTTTGGGACTTTCATGACATTTTAATTTAATTTCAGCAAATGCTAATTGAATACTACTATGTGTTAGAGGACACAAATGAGAAAAAAAAAATGACAAAATTTCCTGCTCTAAAGTTGTTTCCAGGGTGAAGCAAGGGGTTGGAGAGACAAACAATTAAACACTTATCCTTGTGAAAAATGCTATGGAGTGTTACCTGACCAGGGAAGAGACAGTGCCAAACTTTCTGGCTATTCAAGAAGGGTTTTGAGGACATATTTATAAAATGTTCAGGTTTTAGTAATCCTCATTCTTTATCACAGTTTCCTTTGGCTTGACCATGAAGGTGATGGGAATCAGGTAATAAATCTTCCTAATTACTTTTTGTTAATTTTCTAGATGACATTTATTAAAATTCTAAACAGCCCTTTCATCACTACAAACATACTATTGATTAATAACCTCTCATTAGGGACAGAGAAAACTTGGCTGAAGTTCACCTGAAGTTGTTGAAGATTCTGCCAAACCAGATAGTTTGCTGATTCTTAACTTTCAGATCGGAGCAGTCATAGAAGTTGGAAACCAAAATAGCCAACCAAATGGTTATGATCGAGTTAGATGTGAATAAAAGATTCATATAATTGGAGGTTTTCTTTTGCATAATTATACAAGTGTGCTCAGATGGGAAATTGTTACTCTCAAGATTATGCACACAGAAAAGTTGAACTAGATTGATGGACTGTATCAGCTACATCTAACAATGTAGGTTGAAATCCTATATAAATGGTCAATAGTTTTGAAAGGGCATTTTCCAAATGCCAACTACAGGCAAAATAAATTGCTCTGAATGTCTGCAAAGAGCACCCCAGAGGGTGTACCAGGTGATCCATTGAATCTATTCAACCCTATACTTTTTAAAAATAAACATAAAAAAGGAAAGAAGAAAGCTTTACTGATATGAACCAAAAGGAGTGATCTGGAAGCCCTCACCTGTTCTGACTGCTGAATGGTCACACATGACATCACTCATGTGAGTTTCCTTTAGGGAAGTATGAGCATTCTGCATGGAGAACTTGGCAGTGACCCCCTCATTCTTTCCTTCCCCCAGTGTACTGTTAGCTATTATGTTGATGTGCCTTAAATTTTAGCAATGATGCATTATTACTTAAAACCATGTAATTTGTCACATAGAAAAAATTCTCATCAGCATACTTTGAATCATCTTGGAAACATCTTTAAAAATCTTTTGCAAGCTTTAAATGAATTTTTATTAATTTATTCAGTCAGTCAACAAATGCTTATTTACCTTCCTGTATTTACAATACAAATTAGTTGGCAGTAATAACTCATTTACACTGCAGATGATATAAATGTATAAGCCAAAATTTTAATGAAATTCTTTGCATAATTGGGAGACTAAATTTTAAAATGGTGATCATACACTGAGTGGCCAGATTATGATAATCTCTGAATGCATAATAATCTGGCCACTCAGTGTATATCCTATATAATAAAAGGCTAATATGCAAATTGTCCCCTTGACCAGGAGTTTGACCAGCAGACAGACCAGCCAATCGTCCATGTCCTCTTCCCTTGGCCAGGCTGGCCAGACCCCACCCCAGCAAAAATTCATGCACTGGGCCTCTATACATATACACTGAGTGGCCAGATTATTAAGTGTTCAGAGATCATAATAATCTGGCCACTCAGGCTATTTTAATAAGCACACCCAATAGTAAAATTCTTCCATTTGGAGCTAGATATCATTGTGAGATCAATTTCCTACTATGATAGCCATTAAAACAAATATCTGAAATAATGGACTTAAAATTGGATTAAAAATATTAAATCCAGATTTAAAATAATATTTCACTAAAATATAATTGTAATGATAATTCTGATGAAAAGTGAATACATAATGAAAGTACTAAGAATTAAAATAAAATTTATAAAAATATTTGTCACATTTATTATAATTTATAGTATTGCATAAATTTTATAATGTATAAAATATGTTTATGTATTATTATACACATACACTTTAGAAATAAATACAGTATCTTTATTTGGAGTACATGCTAATTATTGTACTGATTTTAGTAGGTTATAAGCTTCATGAGAAAGGGATTTTTTCATGTTTTGTCCATTGATATATTTCAAGGGTCAAGACCAAGAGTTGGCAAATTATGGAACACAGGCCAAATTCTCCCACTTCCTGTTTTGTAAATAATGTTTTATTGGAACACAGCCTCATTCATTTATTTGCATATTGTCTATGGCTGCTTTCACATTATCATGGGGGAGCTGAGTAGGTGTGACAGGGACCATATGGTTTGCAAGCTGTCCAATTTACTACTATTTGGTCCTTTATAGAAAAAGTTTGCTGACCCATGGTCTAGAAGCATGCCTAACACATAGCAAATGCTCAATGTCTGTTCAGTGAGTTAATGAATAAACTGTATGCATGATCACAAAAGGCTGGAGACTATACTTTAAGAGCACAGATCTAGTGGCTTCTAAATTGTGTTGAATTTGGAGCAAATGTAAAGAGGCAATGTCTAAATCTAATGCTTCTGCCCCCTTTCTCTTTACATTATAGAAGAATAGTTCTGAATTCTCATTTTGGCTTTCTAAGGAGATAGCAAAGAGCTTGCATTCTATTTGTTTGGAATATTACTTTTCTTTGAAGAAGAGGGGATGGGTGTGAAGGTAACTCATTTAAACATCTCTGGAGTCAAATGTGTGATGGTCAAACTAAAACTGCAAAGATTAGGTGCTGACCAATCTAAATAGAAATCTATAATAATAAAAGCGTACTATGCTAATTAGTTCGGATGTCCTTCAGGAGGAAGCCAGGGCTGTGAGGGAAGTCCTGAGTGCAGGCAGGAAGCCTGTGCTGGCAGCAGGGGGCCGGGAGAAGGCCTACTCTTGCATGAATTTCATACATCTATAATAAATGAACCTATATCTTTACCACCCCTACTATTGAATACCTTGACTTTCACCACTTTATTGAAAGTATTGTGTGTCATGTTAGAAGAGCTAGGCTCTTGATGAGGAGCTTCCATTGGGCATTATAGAACCTTGGATTTGAGAGCAAGAACTTTCATTCAATCCTCTCTTTCAATCAGCAGAAACTTCTAGACCACATCTATAAAAAATGACTCTAAGGCCCGGTTTGAGGTTTTTTTTTCATGACAGAGAACTCATTAATTTACAACAAAGCCCATTCTATCATTTGGTACTCTGGTTATTATAATAATTTTTCTCTCTTGGATTGAACCAAAATTATAACTACAATACAATATAATTTCATTTTCTTTGTTTAAAATTTCAAATTAGTGGCATATGATAGATAATATTTTTCTTTTTTCTTGAGATGTTGTAGGTATTCCTGTAGTTTTTAAGAAACTTATAAAAAGAAATAGCATTACTATCATTATATTCCAAATTGTAGTATAAAATAGAAATTTGAATATACCAAATTATAGGATGTTCAACAAGTATCCAGGAATTGGTGATAAAAACAAAATATGTAGTCTTCCCTTTGCCATCTTTCAATATAATTAAAGTCTTCTCAGGTACCTTAGGTATCTGATCTTGATATTTTGCAGAATGTTGATATTATAGCTGCAAGGTTGGAAGACATGAAGTGAAAAAAAATTAGATTAGAAGACCTGCATTATTTTTTTGCCCCACCTTTTAATGTCCTGGAAAGGAAGGTGAAAATCATTAACATACCCTGCAAACTTAAGTAGAGAGAATCTCAAAGATTGGATGGTGAGTATTTGGATAATTTGACCATAAACCAGCTGGTCAAAGAGCAATGGCCCCTGAGACCTATGCACAGAAGGGCAATTGGATCAATTACCCACTTTGTAAATTAGCTTTGAAAGCACCAGTGTAGGCTATTTTTACTTCTGCATATGTATTGCCTATATTTTTAACTTGTATTTTCTGAACATTGTCCAACAAGCATAAAATAGTTACGTAATCAGAAAAAAATGCTTTTTTATTTTTTTATTTAAGACAACAGATCTTAGAGAACCTTGCAAAACTTATCAACCTGGAAACAAAATGGACAAAATGCCTTTTTATTTTTATTGTCTCTGATAGCACTCCACATCACTGGCTTATTGAACCAGGCTTTTCTTTATAGATTGAAAAATATATTGTATAAAAATGTGTTTGCTCTTTCTGCATGATTGCCTAGAATATGCATGTCAAAATAGCACTTTCAGGTTGTGGGGCAGGGAGGAACTGAGCTGAAAATGAAGTTCAGCGTGATCTCTAAGTAACAATTGGTATGGAAGAATTTCTGATTTCAGAGAGTGCTGGAGCGCTGGTCACGAGGTTCAAGGGGCTGTAGTGAATGCCTGTTTGATCACTCATATTTGAGTGGTTCAATGAAAGGAAATGGTACATGTCATCAGGGGCACCTACTAGTAAGTTGTGTGTTGTTTTTTTTACAAAAGTGTGGATCACATGGCACTGAATCCAAGGGAGAAAAACATAGGACTTCAGGTTGCCTCTAGACAGAATATAAAATACAAGTGTTATATGGTGAGACAGTTTCTTTACTATTTTCCATCAATCTAGCTAATTTACCTCAAGGAGGAAGTCTTGGTTTGATGCTAGTGTTCTTTACGGCCTGTTTGGTACTTGCTAGCTTTCTGATTTAGCCAAGAAAAAGCAGGTTTCAAAGTAGGAGCCTTCAGCAAGCCAAAGAATCCAGCTAGCATGTAATCTCAACATCATTTTTCATTGTAACTAAAGTTGACCCTTGAATAACACGGGTTTAAACTGTTTGGGTCCACTTACATGAAGCATGGAAATTCAAACCATGTAGTTCAAGAGTCAAGGTTCATTTCTATATATCACCAATGCTACTGGATTTCGATTCATTTATTTAAATTTACTTTTTATTATATATAAGTGGTAAATATGCATTTTCTCAAAGGGCAGTAACCAGTAACCATCTAGAAATGGAACATTATCTGGATTCCAGACATCTCTTCTGGTCACTAATTCCTTTTATCCCAGGGTTACCACCATCCTAGCTTCTAACAACGTCCTTCCTTTTGCTTATTTTTGAAATTGATATAAAATAGAATCACGTGGTAGGTGTTCTTTGTGTCCGGATTATTTTGTTCATTATGATGATTATAAAATTCATCCACATTGTTGCATGTCTGTCTGGCTAGTAGATGCTATTGTGTTCCCTTTTTGGCTTTATTAACTTTATCCTAAAGTGTCCCTGTCCTTCCTCCAGCTCCAAGGCAGGAAAATTCCAGATTGAACCAATAAATTGACAAGTAGAGTGTTACTAATACTTACTGGAACATATACACAAGGGATTGAGGGTAGGGTAGTGGTCAGCAAACCGCGGATCATGAGCCATATGTGGGCAGCTCTTTGGCCCCTGGAGTGTGGCTCTTCCACAAAATACCATGGCCTGGGTGAGTCAGTTTTGAAGAAGTGGCATTAGAAGAAGTTTAAGTTTAAAAAATGTGGCTCTCAAAAGAAATTTTAATCGTTGTACTGTTGATATTTGGCTCTGTTGACTAATGAGTTTGCCGACCACTGGGGTAGGGGATGGAAAATAAAGAGGAGGAATTTCAGGCTATTTTAAGGTGGGATCTATGTGTACTGAATGGATGAGTCAATGGGGAACATGAGAACTATCTTGTACTTGCATCTCCTGGCTGAAGCAGACAAGTGCTAAAGGATGAATGATGGAGTTAAAACAGAGATCTTATTTCAGTAAATAAATTTTATCCAAAGAAGTCTAGTTGAGTTTGATATATCCACTCACATAGCTGCAGCAGCGTATTTTACAAAGAAAGTCACAATGACAGATTTAAAGTTTGATGGAGTTGGTATTTTGTACCTTTGAAACTGAAACTGATGTTTTTATAGTTTACCTCTGATAAGTAGCAACAATACTGTGTTCTGGAGGCTACAGAGAATTTCTGGGGAGTGGAGATTTGTTCTTTTCATGTGCTAATTCCTTTAGCTGGTCTTTGTTTGAATGTGCTGTAGGGATATAATGTTGTGGGTAATATTTTTAGGGCATCATGATTTTGAAGTTGCCTTTTAATTTTAATAATGAGGATTGTATTTATATTTTGGATCAGATTCTGATTTTTACCTTTACAGATTAATTATTAGTAATGTACTCTTCCTAAGAAGATAAATATATTGAGTGAAAAGTCTTTAAGAAAATACAGTATGTTTCCATATCCATACACTTTTGTTAGCAACATTAATTCCAAACTCTACATTGGACAGAAATATAGATGAATCACTGTTCACTTTTTAATTTTTAAATCCGTGATTCGTTGAAAATGTGCCTCGTTTTTAACTGCTCAGCTGAAAATACTCTGATGAAAAGCAAAACGTTAAAGCCTATAATTAGCTATTTATATTTTTCTCTTCCTTTGCAGAAATGTCCTTTAAGGTTTCTCCTGGTTTGAAACTGGCAGGAATACCCAATATAATCGATAGGACTTAAAACGTGGAGTTAAGAACGGAACAAATAATTGAAACACAGTCATTCAGGACCGTTCTGTATTCATATTTCGTGTCTATTACATAATAAGAATTGTGAGGAACACAACGCCTTCTTTCTTCCTCTCCTAGAGACACCAGGGTCTCTATATTTAAGAGACCAAGTGGTTATTTGATTGCATGAGTAGGTAGTAGAATACAGTGGACATGGCATGGGCTTTGAGTAGGCGGTTTGAATTCATTCACTTACTCCCATTTACTAGTTGAATGACCTTGGACACTGTCTTAGTTTGGGGTTCCTTCCCAAGCAGACCTTGAGACAGGTGTTTACATACATTCTGGTTATCTATTGCTGAATAACAAACCACCCCAAAACTTAGTGTCTTAAAACAATGACCGTTATTTTGCTCACAAGTCTGCAATTAGGGATGGCTTAATAGTAACATCTCTGCTATACTTGACTTCTAGTGGGAGGCTAGAATCATTTGAAGGCTCACTCACTCACATGTTTGGTATTGGTTCTGGCTGCTGGCTGGAAACTTAGCTGGGGCGATTGATGGAGCACCTACATATGGCCTTTCCATGTTGCTGCTTGTCTTCCTCACAGCATGGTGGCTGGGTTCCAAGAGCCAGCCTTTCTAAAAGTCCAGATAAAAGCACTACAACCTCTTAAGACCAACTCTCAGCAGTCAGGTGTGTCTCTTCTGTCATAATCAGAGGCCCTGCCAGATTCAACTGAAGAGACATATACTCTACTTTAAATATATATACATACATATATATATATATATATATATATATATATATATATATATATATATATATTATTGATTTTTTACAGAGAGGAAGAGAGAGGGATAGAGAGTTAGAAACATCAATGTGAGAGAGAAACATTAATCAGCTGCCTCCTGCACACCTCCTACTGGGGATGTTCATGCAACCAAGGTACATGCCCTTAACGAGAATCAAACCTGGGACCTTTCAGTCTGCAGGCCAATGAGCCAAACCAGTCAGGGCTATATTCTACTTCTTGAGGGAAAAGAGGCACTGTCACTGGAAGAATAGTATGTGGGATGGGATATAGCAATGCAGCAATGTTTGGAAAAATTGTTCTGCTACAGGGTACAAGTACTTTATTGGAGAGATGGCCCCAGAACGCTTGCAGGGTATAGTGAAGTGAGACAGGAAGTAAGAAAAGCCACTTGCCAAAACCAGTTTGGCTCAGTGGTAGAGCGTCGGTCTGCGGACTGAAAGGTCTCAGGTTCGATTCCGGTCAAGGGCATGTACATTGGTTATGGGCACATCCCCGGTAGGGAGTGTGCAAGAGGCAGCTGGTCGATGTTTCTCTCTCATTGACGTTTCTAGCTCTCTATCTCTCTCTCTCTTCCTCATCTTTGTAAAATATCAATAAAATATATTTAAAAAAAGAAAAAGACAAAAGAAAAGCCACTAAAGGGTACATTAGTGAGCAGGTTACCACAGTGAGTGATGGCATCAACTCCACCCAGAACCTCTTAAAGCCAGTGTGGAGCACACACTGGAATTGCCTCACTGTAAGGTCAGAAGGTGGGATATTTATCCATCAACTCCTGTCCCTCATTGGTTAATGTGGAATGGTAACTCCTTGGCTCTTCAAGCCTGCCTTTGAGAATGATCATACCCCTGTAGCCAGAAAAATTTCTTGTATCATGACATAACTGCTTGTCATAAAAATCTGTTGGCATGTATAGGGACCACCCACAAAGCTGTAGGTGACTCCTGAAGTGGGCTTTTATACCTTTGAAACTGATCAAAGGATGATGGATGATACTTCAACAGCTTTTGCTACAGAAATACTTCCTAGTCTCTTGGAAAGCAACATCTTATTGCAGGGTTTATTTTGTGACACATCATAAAATTGATATACAATCACTTTTTGCCTCCCCTATTGATATTTTCCTAAATTTAACTTCATAGTTAATATAAATATGGCCTGATAAGTCCATAGTTATCAGACGGTTTAGTTCTGGTCTACAGTGGAGCTTCTTTATAGTTGTAGAATTATATGAACTTGTAAAAACTGGTTTTCCATTTTCTGTGAATAATCTGAATCTTTTGCAGTTAGGAGAAATCTCTAGGTAGACTGGGCTAAAGTAGGGTATATTAAAAAGACTGAAAACATAAGATAGACCATGATCTTGGTTACTACTTGAGAATACCTGTTTTATCTTGTACATTTACCTTTTGGAACTTCTGTTTTTTCATCTTGCAAATGGATAAAATGATGCCTAATTTGTTAGTTTGTAAGCAGTATATCAAATAGAATGATATTGTCTAGGTGGGGCAACATGTAAATACACACTTAGTAAATACCAGATGGATAAATGACTGGATAATTTATCCAGTAAGTAGCACTTATAAAATATTTGTGGTTTGTTGTGTTTATGTTCAACTTAATAGTTAATGTGCTTGATTTTCATATTTTATTTAGTAGGCCAGATTTTTCTTTAATGTACATGACATCTTAGTTCTGAAGGTTTTAAGTAAAGTGATGTGGCTATTAATAATATATGTAAATGCTTAGTGATTTAACATTTGGATAGTGTCTGATGGCTATAACAGTAGGAGCAGGCCTGAAGATCCTGCCTCTTTTGCTACCATCGTTAATTGTTTTGCATGCCTCTGTGTGTGTGTGTGTGTGTGTGTGTGTGTGTGTGTGTGTGTAGAGGGAGTGTATGTGTATGTGCAGATGTCTGGTGTATTGTAATTGTGTATTGGAAAAAAGTAGTGAGGATAAGATCAAGTAGAGGAAAGAAGACATCTTAGAGGTAGAATAGGGGTGCGATTTGTGCTGTGAGGCTGGGTAAGGTCAGGAGTTATTTCAAAATTTCTGTCCATAATTGAAGAGGGTCATGGGGGTTTAGAGATGAGAGAGGCAAATAGGTTCATTAGTCCTGAGGCAACACCCGCAGCTCTTACCCAGAGAGATATGGACACATTTTCATTTTGAGAAATTTAGCATATGTAGATGTGGTTAATATTAACATAGCTGCACAAATGTAAATGCGCTTTTCTGTAATTTAAATCACCCACACAGCTTTCCTTTGAAAATACAAACATGTGACCCTCTGAAAATCCTCACCCACGCTCACTGCTTGTACTCTGGACTCTTGCAAACTCATTTAGCAACCAATGAAGTAACCTTCCTGAACTCAGGGACTAGGAATGTCCCTAACGTTTATGCCAAGAGCATAACATTTATTAAATACTAGAGGCCTGGTACACAAAATTTTTGCACTTGGGGGAGTGGCTCCTTAGTCTGGCCTGTGCCCTCTTGCAGTCTGGGAGCCCTCTCGGGATGTTCATAGGGAGCGGACCTAAGCCAGCAGTCGAACATCCTTAGCACTGCCACTGAGGCAGGAGAAGCTCTTGCCACCACCACTGCACTCGCCAGTCATGAGCTGGGGTTCTAGCTAAACAGCATGCCTTCTGTGGGAGCACACTGACCACCTGGGGGCAGCTCCTGCATTGTGTGCCTGCCCCCTGGTGGTCAGTGCACATCATAGCGACCAGTCATTCCTCTGTTCAGTCTATTTGCTTATTAGACTTTTATTATATAGGATTACTTTTCACTTTCACTATTTAAAAAACACAAAATTTAAACAAGGGTTTTTTTAAAAAAAGCATGCTACCTGTTTTTTTATTATTATTATTATTAGTTTTTCTTGTGGTATAGAACTTTATTCTAGGGATTACCTTTCCACATCCAGGTATGTTGTGGGGCATGGAAGGCAGTGTCTCTTTTTTTTTTTTCCTTCATGATTTTGTGGGTCAGAAATTCAGGCAGGCTTCATCTGGATTGTTCCTCTCCATGTATTGTTTGATTGAGGTCACTCAGTGCTATGTACCTGGTAACTAGTCTGGTATGGAGGGTTCAAGACAACGTCACTCATGCCTGGCACCTTGTAGGCAGGGATGTTTGGAAACATGGGCTCAACTTAGTTATGTTCCCTTTCCATTCTCAATGCACTTCCACATGGTCTCTCCACCTCAGTAGTCAGACTTCCTCCATGCTGGCTCAGGGCACCAAGAGACAGAAGCAGAAGCTGCCAGGTGTCTTCAAGACTAGGCCAATAGCTAGCACGCAGTCACTTCTGCCATTTTTTTATTTGTGAAAATGGGTAAAAGGCTGCCCAGAATCAAGGTATATGGAAATAGATCCCATCTCTCAATGGGAGGAATGTAAAATAATGTTCATCCATCTTTCATCCAATATAACTGTGATATTGGAGAAAAGCATGGATGGTCTTTCTCTGTTGCTAGTGAAAATGGGGTTCTTGGGGTACCACTGGAATAAGCATTTCTGGAGGTGTCACAGGAAATGAGATGTGGTAGAAAGCTTTCTTTTCATGGAATTACACCCCTTTGTTTCTCAAGTCCCATTTCCCTTAATCCAGTCCTGGAAGATGTGCAGCTGGGGATTCAGCAGAGCTAGAAGCAGAGCCAAGAAAGCGAGATCCTTTGTTTAGGAGATTAAATATCTTTAATCTTCCTGTGCTTGCATGGCCACAGCTATTCTGGCCAATGACCTGTTTCCAGGTGTGACTGACAGGCAAGTGCCTTTCCTATGTCACCCAGACTTTGCTGGGCATGCTTCTATTTCCTATTCTGTTCAGTCCTTTCCCCCAGCTCTCTGCAAGGAATAGACCTAGGAGGTGTTAAACTGTAGCTTCCTGATAAAGCTGCACAAATGGCATGCCCATACTGATGGCCTTCCCTTTGCTTCTTTCCTGTTATTCATAACTAGGTTAAATTACAACGGTAGGTATAATAATAAAAGCATAGTATGCTAATTAGACAGGATGTCTTTCTGGACAAAGCCTGGGCTATGAGGGCAGCCAGGGTCCCAGGTGCCAGAAGGAAGCTGGTGCCGGCAGCCAGGGGAAGGAAGGCCTACTCTTGCACGAATTTCATGCATCAGGCCTATAGTCCTTATATAAAAACTCACAGAATTCTTGACCTTCTTAATCTAAAGGGTGTAGTATAAATCTCAAAAGAAAGATTACAGACAGATTTATAATTACAGAAGTGAATGATATCATGCATTAAAAAACAAAATCTGAAGCCAATGTATTGGGTCTTAAATCCTGGTTCTGCTACATTTCAGCTGTGGGACTTTCAGGTGTGCAGGAGTCAACTGATCAAAGTTGCATAATCTTTCATGTCTGAACTTCTTCATTTGGAGCAATAGTACTTGAGTTGATAGGAGTGCATGAAGTTACACATGCAAAGAATTTAGGAATTGTATCTGGATCATGACAAATGTTCTGGGAAGAAAATGATTTACCAACTGATCTGCAATTCACTTCTCTCTTGTTATGGGGGGTGAGGGGCATGTATGGGCAAGCAAGAAGGCAAATGACCTGACTTAATGTACTTATAAACATCCCAATAAATGATCTTGTGGATAGACCAATGGTGTTTGCAAGGAGGAGAAGTCATGTTTATAGATTGCTTTCAGAAGGGTGTCTCTGATTTAGGATTGCTTATAGTGATTACATCTTTGGTCCTTGGATTTATGGGGCATCCTCTGGACAATATCATGTAAGTTATGTAACCGTCTTCCTGTAAATGGAGACATTGCATAACCTAAAATGCTCCCTGCTTTATGAGGTGACTGCACACCCAATTTGGAGAGCTCATATTTGAGCACAAGTCAGAGTGCATCTCTAAAATGGTTAAGAAGGCACTGTGAAGCCTGTACTCCATGTCCTAAACCTCTCCCTGCTTATATGAGTGCTTATATCCTTGGGATTATTAGCAAAGAATGTTACTGGATAATACCTCCAATTCATATGAGTCAGATTTGGTAATCTGACCCTTTATATTACCTCAAGCTCAGTAAACTTGAAGTAAAACAATTATTAAGATGATATACAATTTTAATTTTTGTTTTTCCTCTCATTTTTGGAAAAACGAGAGAGGAAGAGCAGTCTTAAATATTTTTCCACCTTTCCTAATTTTATTTCAATTAAATTACTGGAGGCACCACAGGATTGTGTTTACTTGAGGGCAGAGGATGTTCCTCTCTTGTGGGTATCCACAGTATCACAGACCACACATTTATTGTATTGATAAGCTTTAGTTTGATCTTGAGCTGGTTGGCATATTTCAAATAATTAAAAAAAGACCAGTTGTGCTATGAAAGGATTCATTTCTATGATTTCCTTAAACATATTATTATCTACTAGAGGCCTGGTGCACAGGATTTGTGCACTAGTGGGGACATGGCTGGTGGGGATCAGCCCACTGTGGAAGCACCACTCATCTCGGTCAGCTGAGTGGCACTCCCACTGTGGGAGCGCACTGACCACCAGGGGGCAGCTCCTACATTGAGTGTCTTTCCCCTGATGGTCAGTGCACCTCATAGCAACTGGTCAACTGGTCATTCTGGTCATTCTGCCATTCAGTTGCTGGGATTTTATTATATAGGATAATTTAGCCAAAATTCTGAAGTAGGGCCTTTAATTTAAAATATCTGTAAGTACAGCCGAAACTGGTTTGACTTACTGAATAGAGTGTCAGCCTGTGGACTGAAGGGTCCTGGGTTTGATTCTGGTCAAGGGCATGTACCTTGGTTGTGGGCACATCCCCAGTAGGGGCTGTGCAGGAGGCAGCTGATTGATGTTTCTCTCTCATAGATGTTTCTAACTCTCTATCCCTCTCTCTTCCTCTCTGTAAAAGAAATCAATAAAATATATTTAAAAAATAAAATAAAATATCTGAAGGTACAGTTCCTATGTGTCTATATTGTTCACAATGCCAAATTGTTTCTAATCCTAATACGAGGCCTTTTTGGTTTTTGAATTTTCATCCACATTTGCATTTGAATATGCTAGAGTCCCCAAATCCTCCACATGTCAAAGACATGCTGATTCAATGCAGTCCATGAAGAAATTTCTTGTAGCTCTCTATATGCAAGTTTGCTGAGTGCGTCTACACTCATTTACAAAACAGTCATATGTTGCCCTAAATGATTTGGCTCTGTGGATAGAGTGTCGGCTTTTGGACTGAAAGGTCCCAGGTTCAATTCAAGTCAAGGGCATGTACCTTGGTTGCGGGCACATCCCCATTAGGAGGTGTGCAGGAGGCAGATGATCCATGTTTCTCTCTCATCAATGTTTCTCTATCCCTCTCCTTTCCTCTCTATAAAAAAATCAATTACATATATATATATATATATATTTTTTTTTTTAAGTCATATGTGGGAGTCAGGGAACCCACCTTCCCCATTTTGTTCCTTTTCTGCTACTGATCTTGAGTTATTGATGCTAAGGACCTCTGCGGAAGTTGTATGGGATGCCTCTGCTTTGTCTCTGAGTTGACTTTTTATCTGAAAGAAGAGGTAGTTATAAGGAAGAAGCCAGAATTCTTTTCTGCTGTGAGAAGGGCACCAGGAGACAAGTGACCACAATTTAGTGTGGGTGGAATCAACACAATGACTGTGCTGCAAGGTGGTACTTTGTTGGAGGATATGATTTCACAAAGAAAGCAAAGATTCAGTAGGGCTAAAGAGAAAACTAACAGTCACAAATAACTTGAAAACAGAAGTATCCTGGCTATACTTCACTACAAAGACACATAACAAAGAATAATAATATATCACAAAAGGTTTAGATATTTACCTCATTTGATCTACCCAACGACACCAGGAGATGGGCTGAACAAAATGTTTTGTTGACTTTTTGTTAATGAAAAACCAAAGCTTAGACGACTATGAAAGCTCATTGAACTTTGCAGTGGTAGAGAGTGGCAGAACTGAGGTTCTCTGTACCCTGAAACTACATCTCTCTCTCTCTCATAAAATTCACCACATAAATATGCTAAACTATTGAGTGAATTCAATTGAAGCAACTTTTACTGCATGTAAATCCAAAGCGAAGTGTAGATGCCATTGGGGATAAAAAGATAATTGAGCTGCTCTTTCTGTTTTTAAAATCTTGTAAGTTTGAAGAGAAAAAAGTGGCATTCATTCAAATAACTGTAATCAAAGGCAGTACGTGAGGGATTATGAGAGTGACTTGATTTATCCAATTTTTAAATAATACAAATTAGAAACCCTATGTATGTAATGATATCCCTTTGGACATAGAAAAATGGCATAATTTGTACTCTATTCACACAGATGCCAGCTCATCACAATAAGAATGATGCTTTTATGTCTGAAAATGAGTGGGACTAGGGCTTAGTTTGCTGTGCGTTTAAATGAATTCTAGTCCAGCATGGTGAGTAGCTCCCATTGAAATCTGGCCTAAATATTTAGAGAACTTGGACCAGCTGCTACTAGATATTGTTATCACTGTATAAAGACTGGGTGCTTGAACTGAGTGGCTCTGAAATACAAGTTCGTCCTTATTATGTAAATCAGGACTCAGACTTCTCAGCTGTTTTCTCTGAGTATACACAAAGCTTGACTGCAAGGCTCAGTGAGCATTCATAGTCTTCTCCGGCTGTCTTGGCAACATGAAGTCCCACAGAAGCCAATAGAATACGTTCTGCATTTGCCTGGAACAGTAAAAATGAAAATAAAAAAAAACAGAAAAGCAAAACTATACTTACAGATGTTAATTAAGATAATGGGACAGGGAGTTTGATGTGGAATCATTTTGAATGTAACAATGTGATATCTTATTTGGCTCAAGTTTAGTTTTTAAAAATATATATATATTATTTTTTACAAAGAGGAAGGGAGAGGGATAGAGAGCTAGAAACATTTATGGGAGGGAAACATCGATCAGCTGCTTCCTGTACACCTCCTACTGGGGATGTGCCCGCAACCAAGGTACATGCCCTTGACCTGAATAGAACCTGGGACCTTTCAGTCTGCAGGCCAACGCTCTATCCACTGAGCCAAACCAGTTAGGGCTCAAGTTTAGTTTTCTAAAATAGGATCTTATTAATGAATTTTAAACCTTTATTACATAATAAAGTCTCACTAATATACTATTATTAAAATAAGCACTGAAAATGGATGCTTGTGGGTTGCAGTGCAGGGCAGGGATGCTGGTTTCACCAGCATTTCCTATCATTCTGCTTTGCCAACTTAGTTCTTGGCTTCCATCTGAAAAAGATGGCTACCATAACTTTGGTCTTCACAGCCCTGTTCCAGACAGTTGGAAGAAGGAAAGATAGTTGATTCCACTTGAATCAGTCCCCTTTAAAAAGTTCCTAGAAGACCCACCTAGAAATGCTCTATCCCATTGGCTGCCACTATTGACAATGGGCTGAGAATTGGAGATTTCCTCACTCCCCTTTTCCCCCTCCCTCCTCCATCTCTTCACACTCTCCCCCCTCCCCCCTCCACTTTCTTCTTTCCTTTGTTGCTACCATTTATAAAACAAGGTTGGTTACGAGGAAGAAGATTGCATAGGCAGTAGGCAACTAACAATCTCTGCTACAGATAGACTTTTTAAAAAGAAATTATACTTCTAAACATTAACGGTAAACTTTATTGTGACCGAAGATATATATGCTCTTACCATATGTCTTGGAGTAATCTTGCTTTTTCTTTTTTAAAAATGTCCTCCTTTTTTTTTTTCTCTCTATCAGCATGGTTACATTTTATTTATTTTTTAAATTTCTTTATTGATTATGGTGTCACATAATTGTCCTCATTCCCCCATTCCCATCCCAAACCCCTCCCCATGTATGCCCACCCCCTGTTGTTCATGACCTCTGGTTAGGCTTATATGCATGCACACAAGTCCTTTGGTTGATATCTCCCCTTCAGGGAATTTTTTTCCTGTCCTATGATGGCATCTCCCAGAAAATGAATCCCTCAGTTTTGCATAGTTCTTTGTTGTTCACAAAATACATTCAAATTAATTGTCTAATTTTCTCTCTCAACAACCCTGCTATCCGGGAGCTATCAGGACAAAAATGATCATTCCATTTTTATACCTGAAGAGACTGAGCTTTAGTGGTCTGTGCAAAGGCATTCAGGTAATAGGTGTCAGACCTGGGATTTGAAAAAAAAAATTGTTTCATCCTTAAAACCATCTCTCTTTCCATGACAACAAATTATACCATTTTTGACAGGGTTTCCAGGTGGCTTGTCCCAATTACTTTCTCTGAGTCTCCAAGTTGTAACTCTTCATTGCTGGGTTCCCTCAGCTTCCTGAGAGTCCACATTATTTTCTCTTAGACCATTTCATATCCTTTTGTGACCCAACTAAAGACTGAAAATGGGTTTTTCAGTTAGATTTGGAGGGTTGATTTTTCCCTTAGGAACTTTGATTCCTCCAGCTACTTGTATATATTGAGAAGTTCCTAGGGACAGGACACGTAAGAACAAGGTATGGGTGAAAATTATATTTGTGCAAAACTCCTGAAATAAGGCTTGGTCAGGGAAATTGCTAGATGGGCTGATGACCTGTGTGTCATTTTCCATGGAGATGATTGTGTTTCGAAGGCTTTCACTATGATAGAGGGTTATGTTTCTTGCTGAGGAGAACAGAAAACTATTGGACTGATATCAGACCAAAGGTTAGAAATAAAATCAGTCATGCCAAGATGACTACTCAGAGCTGTCTTCCAATTCCCTGAATCTTTCTTATGATCAGAATATTGGCTTTATTTATTTATTAAAATATATATTTATTGCCCTGACCAGTTTGGCTCAGTGGATAGAGTGTCAGCCTGTAGACTGAAGGGTCCCAGGTTTGATTCCAGTCAAGGGCATGTACCTTGGTTGCGGGCACATCCCCAGTAGGAGGTGTGCAAGAGGCAGTTGATCGATGTTTCTCTCCTATCGATGTTTCTAACTCTCCCTCCCCCTTCCTCTCTGTAAAAAATCATATATATGTTTCAGAAAGAAAGGGAGAGAGAGAGATAGAAACATCAATGATGAGAGAGAATCATTGGCTGGCTGCCTCCTGCATGCCTCCCATTGGGGATCGAGCCCACAACCCAAGCAGGTGCCCCTGATCTGGAATTGAACTGTGACTTCCTGGTTTATAGGTTGATAATCAACCACCAAGCAACACTGGCCAGGCTAGATTTGACTTTTAATAAAAGGTGTGAGGATTGACATACCTAAAATATTTCTATTGTAGATCCAGTTAACCATATGGTTTCTCGTCATTGTGTTCATATATTTTTTTCATTGGTGATCGGTGATCTATTTGGTAACTCCACTGGAACCCCCAGCAGGATTTCTTTCCCCGTAAGTACTGGAGATCTCACTGGTAGAACTGAGGGTTCCCGGGGCTGAAATTAGGACCATTTTTTTTTTTTTTTTTACTTGCAACACTTCCAAGAATTTTCCTGTGGAGTCCACTCTGGGCTCCAGCAATCCCCATCCTTCCACTTAAAGTTGAATGAAGCGTTTTGTATGACAGGAGGGGAATCACGCGTGTTTGTATGGCACAAGAAGCCTTTGCTGCTGCTTGTCTAGGCTTCTTTGTAAGGCATACGTTAGCTGGGTGAACCTGATCAAGTTGGGTGGCAAGAGACCTCCAGCCGCCCTTGCCTGGTCTCCGAGCCCTTTGTCTGATCCACTTTGGGATGAGAGACATTGCTCTGCTACAGTGCTGTTTTATCAAAATAAAAATCAAAAACAACTCAGGGCATTCTGAGATTTCTATGGCTGGACAAACAAGGAGCGTGGTGTGAAGCTCTTGTCTGTGGGTTTTGCGTGCCTGTAAATATTGCAGAGAGTTTCTGTTGATTGCTGCTTTGTGTCTCTCTGTTGTTTGCATTAATTTGTTTAAAAATGGGCACATCCCATTTGTCTGGGGGCCCCAGCTGCTTGTGGCAGGCTGAACCCATGGCCTGGATTGCAGGATCTTCCCAGCGGCTGTTGGGAGAGTTCTTTATTTTGGGGAACCTCACTGTTCTCCCTCTCAAGCTATCAACCACATAGCTGTGAGAGTTCCTGTCTGTAATGCCACTTTGGTTACAGATGCTCTTTGCTTGCTTTCTTATGTTTGGGGGACCTGGTTTGCTCTTCACTGTTTTATGAACACTGGGAATCCTGTCTCTGCTCTTCGGGCTCTGCACTGCCCAGCCCTTGTGAAGGTCAGTTGCTATGCAGTTGGTGTGATGAGATTCTAATGCTAGTATCACAGTCCCTTCTTTTTTAAAAATATGTTTTATTGATTTTTTTTTTACAGTGAGGAAGACAGAGGGATAGAGAGTTAGAAACATCAATGAGAGAGAATCATCGATCAGCTGCCTCTTACACACCCCCTACTGGGTATGTGCCCTCAACCAAGGTACATGCCCTTGACAGGTATCAAACTCAGGACCCTTCAGTCTACAGGCCGACACTCTATCCATTGAGCCAAACTGGTTCAGGCCACAGTCCCTTCTTTTGAGAGTATTCATTTATTTTACTTTAGAGGTTGTTTCAGTTTCTCTTTTAAAAGGAGATAAGATCTCTTTTTATATGCAAGATTTCATGTTGTTACATCCTAAGGATTCTACTCAGAAAGAAAAATATAAGAAATAAATCTTTTAACTGCCCTCCACTCGCTTTTTCTCCAGCCTCCTAAATGTTATCAAGGTCATGTTTTCCCTGTTACAAAATTTGCTAAGAAAATGCCTTGAGTAGTAATTGACTTTAAAATCATTAAGACATAATGAATAGGTAGAACTAAAATGAAGGGTTTTGATAAAGTTTTATAATTATATTCATCTAAACATAGTTTTCCAAAGTCTTTGTTAACTTATGTAATTTGAAACTTTGAAGTCTTGCTGAGTTAAATAATGAAAATTATTAAATATTTAGGTATTTTGAAGTAATAGGATACTGAAGTACTAATTGATCTGAGTTTGCCTAGTATGGGCTTCTTATTGCAGAGAAGCTGGAGAATGGATTGAGATGTATTAATGAATGTATTTTATATTTTATTTGAAATATATCTCTTAAAAAGGTGAATGTATTGCTAAGCTGAGGAATGTTAATTACTTATCACCTAAAAATTGTTTCTAAGAGTTAAGAATTCTATCTAATCAGAAAGAAGTTGATGGTTTTGGTAATAGAAGGAATGAGGTATGGAGATGCATTTTATTTTATTTTATTTTATTTATTTATTTTTTAATTTCTTTATTTGGAGATGCATTTTAAAGGGAAAAAAAGAAAGTGGGTTATTCTGAAGCTAGTTGTTTCTGAAGGGGTAACAAGGTTTGGGAAAGTCATAGGATTGTGAAGAGAAATCTTAAAAGGGAAATACAGGTATACTGAATAAATCTAATTAGATAAATGAATCTAAAGTAAACTAATACAGAATTTGTGTGGTTCTTTTCCAGTTTGTTAAAAGGAAAAACATTTCTCCTGAATTTACCTATAAAAAGGGTTTTATATATTATTAAAATGGATATGGTATGTTACTCAGGAACCTGATTACTTAAAAGCTTATCTTCTTAGTAATAAGAATTGAAGTTTTACCAGCCTATGTTGTGTTGAATATCTTTTGACACTCTAAATGAATAAATTATTTAATACTGTTTACTACTACTAATACTACTACTAATATAATCTTTTGGTCCAATATAGTTGACTACCTTCCCATGGTTTTTTTTTTTTAATTTAATATATTTTATTGATTTTTTTACAGAGAGAAAGGGAGAGAGATAGAGAGCTAGAAATGTCGATGAGAGAGAAACATCGACCAGCTGCCTCTTGCACACCCCCTACCGGGGATGTGCCCGCAACCAACGTACATGCCCCTAACCGGAATCAAACCTGGGACCTTTCAGTCCACAGACCGACGCTCTACCACTGAGCCAAACTGGTTTCCGCGTGAGTTTTAAGAAACTTTTTCTTTACCTAGAATTGGCTTTAGGTCATTCCAATAGGCTCTGTGTCTGTGAATGCCATACAGGCCTCAGCACCTGAACACATCACCAGAAATATTCTAACTGCAGTTTTCCAGGTTGTCATTGTGTGATTTTATCCCAGCAGAAGCCTTACATCTGGAAATCTTCTCAACTGGTTTATAATTTACTGTATCCATGAATCCTTATGTTGTGTATTCTGTTTCATAGAATGTATGCCTGTGTCCCTGCTTAACTAATTATTTACTCAGACAGTATGGGCCTCACTGTAAAAGATATATATATCACTGTGTCCTAAAAAAATAAGACTCAGTGGCTTGGATTTATAATTGAGTCAATGAAATATGGATGATCTATCAGCTTCACTTAAAACTTCTCTCCCCTATTTGTCTCCCTCCTTCACTTGTCAGACAGGGAGGACTTCAGGACTCCATCCCCCCAACCCCCCATCAACAGGAAGCAGTTACAAAAGAGACCCAATGCCCCTTTCCCTGGAAGAATTCAGAGCCAAAACCCATAAGGCGAAACTATAATAGGCCACGACTAATACAATTCAATAAGATACCTACCATATAAAACTAATCTCATATATATGAGATGATGATTCTAGTGGGGGGAAATGGTAGTGGGGAAAGGCAAGTATTGATAATAAGAATAGAGCCACAGCCAAGGTGGGTGTAGCTTAGTGGTTGAGCATCGACCCAGGAACCAAGAGGTCACTGGTTCGATTCCCGGTGAGGGCATATGCCCACGTTGTGGGCTTGATCCCCAGTGGGGGACATGCAGGAGGCAGCCAATCAATGATTCTCATAATTGATATTTCTATCTCTCCCTCTTCCTTCCTCTCTGAAATCAATAAAAAAATATATAACAAAAGAATAGAGCTACAGTTGGCTAATAATCATTCACCTTACTAGCTATAGATGAGAAGTTTGCTTACAGACCCTGGGAAACTGGAGGACGAAACAAGGCTGTAAAAAGATAAGATTCCTGGATGGGTCCATTACTCAGAAAAGAAATACGTTTTGAGAACAGACCAAGGACAGGACACACTTTGATTTTGTTGCTGTACCCGGACCCTGACCCCCTCTGGGAGTTCTTTCTCTGGATCATTGACCATTCTCAAGTCCCAGGAAGGGGCTGAGCTGTATGTAATATCATAGATTAGCCACTTTGTTATAAGACTTTGAGCTCCTGTAGGTGGAAATGCAGACCCTTCCTCCCCTTTCCATGTTATACTTGCAGCTCACAGCTGCATGTAGCTATCTTCTCTCTCGTGTATATATAACCGGCAGGGAGGGTCAGGGCACATTTTTGTGGATGACCTGCTGCTCTCCCATGCTGCATGCCTTACTGGAATAAATGCTTCATATATGATTCAACCTTCTGCTTAATTGGTTCATGTAGTGAGAGGTAGCCCAGACCCCTTGGTTGTCCGGTTACAATCTCACTCAAGATAAAAATATCTTCATTTTTATAACTCCTACTACCTAGCACACTTCTGAGCATAAACACTCAAGAAATTACTGCTTTTGTTTTATTTAAGCAAACAGTGGAGATATATATTAGAGGCCCGGTGCATGAAATTCATGCACGGGGGAGGGGTGTCCCTCAGCCCAGCCTGCACCTTCTCAAATCTGAGGCATCCCTCTCACAATCCAGGACTGCTGGCTCCCAACGGTTTGCCTGCCTGCCTTCCTGATCACCTCTAACTACTTCTGCCTGCCAGCCTGATTACCCCCTAACAGCTCCCCTGCCAGCCTGATTGATGCCTAACAGCTCCCCCCCAGCCTGTTTGCCCCTAACTGCCCTCCCCTACAGGCCTGGATTCCCCCCAACTGCCTTCTTCTGCTGGCCTGATCGCCCACAATTGCACTCCCTTGCAGGTCTGGTCCCTCCCAACTGCCCTCCCCTGCTGACCATCTTGTGACAGCTATCTTGTGTCCACATGGAGGCAGCCATCTTGTGTGTTGGAGTGATCAATTTGCATATCACTCTTTTATTAGGTATATACACACACACACACACACACACACACACACACACACACTCACTGAGTGGCCAGATTATTATGATCTCTGAACACATAATAATCTGGCCACTCAGTGTATATCCTATATAATAAAAGGATAATATGCAAATTGTCCCCTTGACCAGGAGTTCTACCAGCAGGCAGGCTGACCAACCACCTATGTCCTCTCCCCGAGCCAGGCTGGCTGGACTCCACCCATGCACTGGGCCTCTAATATATATATATATATTCTGTGTTTTTCTGAAAATAAAACATCCTCTGAAAATAAGACCTTCTTACAGGTTTCCTTCTGAGTGAAATATAAGGCATCCCCCCGAAAATAAGGCACTCCCCTAGGCTCTGTCTCAGAATGAAAATTAATTTACCATAAACTGGTCGCTAGGGCCACCCTGACTGGCATCTAGCAACCAGTGGCATTACACGGAGTCCTGACGTCACTGCTGTGTGGAGGAGGACCAGAGGTCAGAGTGAGCGGTGAGCACAGGGCAGGAGAGAGGAGGAGACTTTCGCAGATGCATGTAGAAGAACAGGAGAATTAGGGCGGACGGGATGCAGAGAAGGTGGTGAGTGCTGGTGTCTCTCTGGTGACACTACCTGATGCTTGCAGCCACCCTCATGATGACTGAAGGTTCTCAGTCAGTGGCAGACCCTGCTCCAGCCCAGATCCAGGCCCCAGCAAGCCCAGTGACAGTCCCCAGGCAGGCCCCAGGGGGTAAATGTCTGATGAAGGGGTAGGGGGATGTCTGGTGAAGGTGTTCAGTGGCACCGGGGTGGGGGGAGGGAGATCACTTAAAAGGACACAGGAGGATCAGAGGGGGCAATCAAAATGACACAGGAGGATCAAAAGGGGTTACTAAAATGATAACCCCCCCCTCTGATTCTCCTGTGCCATTTTGATTCCCCCTTCTGATCCCCCCTGTGTCATTTTAAGTGATCCCCCTCCCCCTACCTTGATACCCCAATTTCTTTTTTTTATCCCTAGAAATGAGTGCAAAAAGAAAAAGCTACTCCGTGGAGTACAAGAAAGGAATCGTGGGAGACTCTTGGGGCCAAAATCTTACTGCTTTCTGCAAAGAGAAGATGTTGAGTATCCGATTGGTCCAAAAATGGCGAGCAGAGTATGGTAACCTCATTGAACAAGTGGACAAGGGAAATGCTAAAAAGCGCAAGTGTGGATCAGGTCAGCAACCATTATTTTCCTAGCTGGAAGACCTCATCTGTGAATGGGTTGTTGACAGGAGAGCAAAGGCTTTGGTTGTGAATAGGGCTCAGATTTAAGAATTTGCCCTTGCAATGGCACCACAGTTTGACATAGCCCCCGAAGACTTCAAAGCATCACAACACTGGCTGGATAATTTCCTTCAGCGAAGTGAACTGTCTTTAAGAAGATCTACAACATCATTTAGGTTGGAAGATACTCAAGTTATTAAGTGAGCACTTGCATTCAAGTCCTTTATTGATGATGCTGACTTCTCTAAATACAATCTTTCCAACATGATTGCTATGGATGAAACTGTAGTGTTTATGGGCCAATCATCTTAAATGACAATTGAACAGCAGGGTGCCTCCTTAGTGTACATTCCCTCCACTGATTACGAAAGTGCACATGTTTCCTGTATTTTGGCAATTCGTCTGGATGGCACTAAAATCCCACCTTTAATCATTTCTAAGGGCAAGAAGGAAAAGATTGAACGTGTTTTGGGTATTTTTATGCTTGAAACTGAAAAAGCCTGAGCCACACAAGAAGTAATAAGGAAGTGGGTCGATTTAATGCTGCCACTTGTTATGCGAGGGAGCCAAAGAGGTCTGCTAGTCTGGGATGCAGCCAGCACTCACCACACTAAAGACATGAAGATATTTCTTCACGAAAGAAAAATAGATCAGATAATGATTCCCGCAGGAATGACGGCCTATCTCCAGACTCTTGATATTGCAATAAACAAGCCATTCAAAGACAATTTGCACATGGAAATTAATGACTACATTGAAAATAGAATGGAGAGAAATCAGTGTGGAAACTTTGTGAAACCTAAACTGCAAGAAGTTGTGACCTGGGTGAAGAATTCATGGGAGAAAATCACTGACAGTTGCATTGCAAATGCACTGTGAGTAGGCTACCTTGATAAGAAGTACTCATTTAAAGACAGTGCTATTGTTAAACATGAGAGATTTGGTCCACTGATTCTGAAAGAAATGGAGTCACAAGAAATTCACCAGGAAATTCAGGAATTGGATTGTTATGATGATGTTCCAGAAGATGATGACATGATTATCATTCAATAAATGAGTAAATTCTTGATACTGTAGGATTCACAGTTTGTCTGGTTTGTGTTGACAACTACTGTACTACTGTACCTTATACAGGTAATAAATTTCCTTTATTTTCATTTAACAGTAAATGTGTACCATATTCTTCTTCATGGAAAAATAAGACATCCCCTGAAAATAAGACCTAGCGCATCTTTGGGAGCAAAAATTAATATAAGACACTGTCTTATTTTCGGGGAAACAGGATATATATATATATATATATATATATATATATATATATATAATATATATATATATACACACACAAACACACACACACACACACACACATACACACTGAGTGGCCAGATGATTATGTGTTCAGAGATCATAATAATCTGGCCACTCTGTGTGTGTGTGTGTGTGTGTGTGTGTGTGTGTATACCGTGTTTCCCCGAAAATAAGACATCCTCTGAAAATAAGACCTAGCGCATGGAAAGATAAGACATCCCCTGAAAATAAGACCTAGCGCAACTTTGGGAGAAAAAATTAATATAAGACACTGTCTTATTTTCGGGAAAACAGGGTTTATATATATTCACATCACAGAATTGTCTAGGCTATGTCACATGCCAAATATTAAACTAAATGGTATATTATTCCTCTCTATCATATCTTTGACACCTTAATATGTTACTGATGTTAATTGAATGTTTTAGAATAGCTTGATAGCGTGCATTCTTGAAAAAATATAATTCCATTTGAACATTTTATTTTCAATAACATTCTTTTAATTGTCCACCCATGATTTCCCTGAATAAATTATACAAAATTTGAATAAAGAAGGATTTTAATTCATAACGTTTGTTATACTATCACTTGATCTAGAAATGAGAGACTTGGTTATCATTTTTATCTCTTAATAGATGATGGAATTGTTTTTCTTAAGGCACAAAAGACCTCTTCATTCTTTAGATTTCATGCGCTAGATTCAGAAATCCCTTATGTTTGTTCTACAAATACAACCAAGAACAAAATATGAATCGAACAAGAAGCCAAAACCGGTTTGGCTCAGTGGATAGAGCGTCGGTCTGCGGACTGAAAGGTCCCAGGTTTGATTCTGGTCAAGGGCATGTAAGTTGGTTGCGGGCACATCCCCAGTAGGGGATGTGCAGGAGGCAGCTGATCGATGTCTCTCTCTCATCAATGTTTCTAGCTCTCTATCCCTCTCCCTTCCTCTCTGTAGAAAATCAATAAAATATATATTTTAAAAAATGAATCAGACAAGAAGATACCTCTGCAGTTTTGGGATCCAAAGCAGAAGGGGAAGGTTGAGTGGAGCAAACATTCTGGCCATGGCTTTGGTAGGTTGCAGGAGGCCTGAAAGTTACTTGGTAGCTTTTCTTTCCACTTCTCCAAGCTCTTTCCAGTTGTTTTGTGAGAGTGAGATAATTGCTCCTTAATGTTCGTTGTCTGCTCTGTGGCTCCCTGCTGAAATCACTACAGGTGGAGAAGGATGGCCTTCATCAAAGCAAGTCAGAGAAACTCCCAGGAGAGAAGCCAAGGGGTTATTTCCTGGAACCAAATGGTCACTGTTCTCTTCATTTGCTCTTCCCCAGCAGGCTGCTCTGCAGGTCACCTGGAAAATGCACTTTCCTCCTTAGATCTAGTCTGAATGTACTCACAACCAACACTATAAAAATGGCATGCCACATATACATAATTGCCTGTGTCAGCTGCCAATTGATTTTGTGAGTGACCGGTCAGCATCTGTGACTAGAGTACAGAGTAAATTATAAATTCATTGAGGTTACTGGTTGATTTCTCCTTTGTGGTTACATCAGGCCTGAGTTGTCAGGCCCAAGGACAAGTGCCAAGAGAGGACATAGCAGAGTATTGCAGGAAAACAGAGTATCTAAGATATTCTCACAAGTGGGCAGAACATTGTGATAGAGAACCTGGAAAGAGATCAAATCAAGCAGAGTACAGATTTCTAGCCAGTTTATTTTTATTTTTATTTTTTAAATATTTCATTGATTTTTTACAGAGAGGAAGGGAGAGGAATAGAGAGTTAGAAACACCTATGAGAGGGAAACATCAATCAGCTGCCTCCTGCACACCCCCTACTGGGGATGTGCCCACAACCAAGGTACAAGCCCTTGACCAGGATCAAAACTGGGACCCTTCAGTTCACAGGTCAACCAACGCTCTATCCACTGAGCCAAACTGGTTAGGGCTCTAGCCAGTTTATTGAGCTTTACCCCAGAGATAGCCAAAATCAGTGGGGTGGGAGCTAGTAGGACAGCCTCCTAGAGGACCTACGATGTTAGGATGATTATCAAAACAGGGATGAAGGCAGGTGTCCAGTTATCAGAAATTGAATATTAATATGGGGACCGAGGGAAAGTGAATCAAAGAGCTCCAAACTTAATTCAAATGACAGTTGAACCTGTCTGTAATAGTACCTTTTGCACCTAGGACTTGGGAGAGGGCTTGGTCTTCATATGGCTATCAGTGACCCTTAGCTGAAGATGGAGGAGGGGTGCAACTGTTGGGAATCATAGCGGTCTGAGCCGATGGCTCTGCAAATCGGTGCCCTTAGCAATAGGGATATGGATGAGCATGTGTGTTGTTCAGAGATTCTCAAATATGACCATGTCACAGATCAACGAGGTTTTGTTAAAAATAGACTGCCAGACCCCACCCCAAGAATTTCTGATTCAATAGACCTAGTGACAGAGAATTTTCATTTTTAACATGTTCTAAGGTGATACGGATGTCCATGTTCCAGGGACCACACATTGACAATCACTAGTGTAGATCAATTCTATATCAGTGAATTAGGAGAACAACTGAATGATACTTTTTGGACTCTGGTTTATGAAAGCAGACAAGGCCCTTTTGTTTTTCTTTTCTTAAGAGGACATTAAAATGATGGTAACGAAATAAGCTCCAATACAGAAAAGAATCTCAAATTTCTAGAAGAAACAAATATATGTCATCTAAAAAAGATGGCGATTGGTAGATAAAACAGAACGGAAAGTAGCAGGCTAGGAAATAAGAGGGGATCTGCATCATTTTTTTAGATGATCCTTGGAGAGCTTCAGGCTCAAAGTTAGTAGCGACACTGGGAAGTGGAAGTTAGAAAGGCAATTTGAAAAGGGAGAGGGGTGTGTAGGAGGTGATTACATGAGACATTGCCTAGAGAATGATGGTGCCAATTCACTTCCTATAATCCAACACACCGCCCTCAAAATGCTCAGCAGGAAGAGGGTAGGGGAGGTCATCCAGCATTTTAGTTTTAGGCAAAAATGAAAACAAACCAAACAAAAACATATAAACCAACCACAAAGACTTGCATGATTTTTATTTAAGGGAAATGAACAAATTGCCTGGAAGAAATAGCCCTATTGTTGTGGATGTATTGTGGAGAAATGTATCCTCATTCTTTAATTTGGGGCCTTCTAAAATGAAGTCATCCAGTTAATATACCCCAAACATGTTTATCCAAAGAGGATTGTAACAGGGTAAGATTTACATGTAGTTTAGCAATTGATTTTAATTATGAAAGTATAATTGAAGTCCACCAGGCATGTACAAAAACAGCAACAGATATGAGACCAATTGACCCTAATAGAGACAGAGATAGTGCTATAAATAGAGTGACAGAAAGAACTCTCTAGTTTATATCTTTAGAGTGATAGGAAGATAGTATAACATAAGAGCAGAAAAAATATGGAGAAGGAAATAAAATTAAAGAATAAGAAAGAGCTCTTGGAGAATAAACCTGTGATTTCCAACATGTAATTTTGTTTTATTTTATTATTAACAGTATTACAGATGTTCCCCAATTTACCCCCACTTTACCTCCCTCCTCCCAGGCCCTGTCCTACCCCAGGCCTTCACTGTACTATTGTTTATGTACATTCCATTGGTTATGCATATATGTACACTGAGTGGCCAGATTATTATGATCTCTGAACACATAATAATCTGACCACTGAGTGTGTGTGTGTGTGTGTGTGTGTGTGTGTGTGTGTGTGTGTTGTATTAGAGGCCTGGTGCATGAATTCGTGCATGGGTAGGGTCCAGCCAGCCTGGTCAGGGGGTGGGGACATGGGCGGTTGCCCAGCCTGCCTGCTGGTCAAACTCCTGGTTGAGGGGACAATTTGCATATTAGCCTTTTATTATATAGGATATACACTGAGTGACCAGATTATTATGTGTGCAGAGATCATCATAATCTGGCCACTCAGTTTATATGAGTTCTTTGGTTAATCTCTTCCCATCTTCTCCCCCCCCACAAATATCCCCCCCATATGAGAAATGTAAGATATGGCGACATGTAATTTTAAATGGAAGTTTAAGAACATGAAATTAATGAGCACTCTCAGAATAGAGAGAAAATATGTAGAAAATAAGGGAGAAGTTAAGTAACACAAAGGATCCATCTGGGAGGACTAGCATCCAGGCTCAAAGTTAGTAGCAACTAACTTTGTGGCCAGAAAGACAATGAAAAACAAATGGGAAGAAACAATCAAAGACACATTAGAGGAACATTTCCTAAAACTGAAGGAAAGGATTGTTTATCATATCGAAGGAATGCAATGATGTTGAGTTAAGGAATAAAAAAGACAAACATGATACATTATACAGTGTCAGGATATGGCTGATGAAAAAGATCACAAAAGTTTTAAGGTTGGGGTAGGATTTTACATGCAAAAAAATATAGAATCATATTTGCATCCAATTTCTCTATAGCAATCTGGAAGATAGGAGACAATAGAGAGATGAATAAAAGGCAAAACCACTTTAAATTTAGAATGGTATACCCTGCCAAGATGACTAGAAGTTAGTACTATCCAAAATTGGAAGGAGGGTAGAGTGAAATACATTTTTTGGGTAGATTTGGAAGATAATTCCCAGAAAAAATATAAGTTAAACCTATTATAGTTTGCTTCTGGAGAGTGTATGTGTGTGCCAGGGAGTAGGAGGGATTGTTGCTTTTCATAATCCTTCATATTCTCTTTTTTAAAAAACCAAATACATATATTACTTTCCCAAAAATTAAAAGGGACTAAGCAAAATCCAAAAATCCTTCCCCACTGAAAGGGAACTGCAGCTTTAAGATAACATGCATGATGAACACACAATTTTTATTATGAATTCTTCCATTAAGAAAACATTGGCTGAAATAGCTGCCGGTTTTAGAAAAAAATATATGCTAAGAATTATAGTGTGGAACTGGCTGCATATATCAGCAGCAACAGTCCCAGTTCTTTCAACCCCATCTGCTCAGCAGTATAGGAAACCAGGAGTCAAATGAAAGAGCGGTACCTTCGTTTCTTCCTATAATAAGTGGGCTCAAGGCTTACTATAATTTTGAGAACTCATAAAATGTGCAAATACAGAAGAAAAATATTCCAATACAGAGTACCAGTACTTAAAAGGAGACCACAAATTAATAAATTAGCTTTTTTATATGCCAAAACAAGGCGATGCCTCACCATATGATAAAATTGTATATATCCTGAAACATAGAGTATATTACTCAATAACTAGTGCAGTTTTAGAACACATAAGCACGCTTTAATCTCGTTTCCTTCTGCGACAGAAAGACAGGGTTGGTAAATGAAAGGACAACATGGTCATTTCAGTTGACTGAAGGGGAGAGCACATAGATATGGAGGGGAGCGTTGTGTGCGCTAATTACTATGAACTGGTACCCATTTTCCTGAAGAATGTCATTCCCTTAAGAACTTATTAATACACTGCTATCCCCAAGAAGAATTAAGTGAGATTTTTAAGTTATAATTTGGAGATAACTGGTTTGATATACTCATCTGGGATTTGTGATGGAGTAGAGGATGTTTCTTCAAAGGGCAATTGGAAAAAAAAGCCCAGTGGGAGGGCAAGAGTGAGCAGAGACCTTTGACAAAATCTGTAGGTAAAGTTATACATTGGCCAGTTCTGTCCCCAACTAGTTTTGACCAGTTTGACCCCATTGTGTGTGTTTTTTTTTTTTTTTTTTACATATTAAACAAACTATTGCAACAATAATTGAATTGGCACAAGTAGGCACAGATATTAGAATGTAAAGCAAAGCTGGTATAATGGAGAAGTAGTGGGAGGAAAGGATGACCAGGGAAGGAAACAGGCCCAGAGAGAACAGGGAACTTCCTCTAGATAAAGGGACATCTGGAAGAGGTATCTTGTTTCTAACAAGTAACCAACTGACCACAGCATTGGGAGATATTCTTTGATTAAAGTGTGTTTAGTTGAATGATCTACAGTTGATTACTTATTAAACATCAAGGATTGGGAGAACACGGATAGGGTTAACATTAAAACAAATAAAGTTAAAACCTTTGAGGAGAGGGTGAGGTGAAATTCTTCAGAAATTCTTCGCGACCTACAGGTTGAGAACTGCAAGCAGGGTCACCTAAGACCATCGGAAAACACAGATACTTACATTACAATTCATTAACAGTAGCAAAATTATAGTTATGAGGTAGCAACAAAAATAATTTTATGGGTGGGGGTCACCACAACATGGGGAACTGTATTAAAGGGTCACAGCATTAAAAAGGTTGAGAACCACTGGCCTAAGAATCAATTGGTGATTTTTAGGTCGTGATTGTATTAGGATTCTCAAGAGAATGAAGCAATATATATGTATGTAGATAGACAGAGATAGGGAATAAGAGATGGATTGATTGATTATAAGGAGGGAATTGAATGACATGATTATGGAGACTGACAAGTACCAATATGTGCAGTTGGCAAGCTGGAGACCCAGAAGAGTCAATGATGTAGTTTATTTAATCTACAGGCTGGCCAACTCAACACCCAGAAAGAGAGATTTCAGTGTGAGTCCAAAGGCAGGAGAGAATTTGTTCCAGCCACAGGGAGTCAGTCAGGACTATTTCCCCCTTACTCAGCCTTTTTGTCCTTTTCAGGTCCTCAATTTATTGGACAAAACCCACCTACATTTGTGATATTTCCCAGCTACTCAGATGCTAAATTAAGACAGGGCATGTATTGGGAATAGCAATAAATATTTATATTAGGGAATATTGGAAATAATTGAATTAACATGAACACAAAAATGCTTCATAAAATATTTTATGAAATGTAAAGCTCCAGACAAATGTTAGTGGATACAATGATGTTAGAAAAAAAGATCAAATTATCTTCTGGCTCAGCCTAAGGATTTTGAAGGCATCTACAGAAATAGATTAATACAAAGAGCAAGTCAATGAAAATATTTACCATGGTCATAGAGTGATAGAGAATGATATAAAATCAATCATACCATTAAAAGTGAACAAGAAAGGCCATCAGCTATAATAAAATACCAAATAAAAAAGACATGTAAAACTAATATGTATTTATGGATGAAGAAAATAATTGGATCATCTAAGGTCTATTCTATGAATAAAGAATATGAGACTAGAGGTTGATATTTTGGTATTAGAGAAAATAAAATTTTACAAGCAAATTGAATATTATAATAAAAGATAAATTAATCCTAAACCAAATATTGAATTCTTGTATAACAACTATGGTACCACAGACATTTAAAAAAACAAACAAACAAACAAACAAACAAAAAACAAGCAAACACAAAATAAAATCTGGCCTCAAATGGACAGAATTCTGATTATCATCAGAATTTAATCCTGCTCATATTTCACTTTTCTCTTTGATTTTTTTTTTTTTGCCACTGTCTGGTCACTTGATCCTATATTCATAATCCACCACAGTGTGTTATTATTATTCCTTTTGTCTAGTTCTGAAACCCAGGAACTCTTGTCCAAAATTGATTTCTATGTTTACTATCATAACAAGACAAACTAAGAAAAAGACTCAAACTAAAAATTACATTATTCAGCAATGGGGAAAAAAAAGAAAACCTTGTCTTCATGTATAGAAAAATATATTTGATTTTTAAGTCTATGTAACTTTTTTAATAGAAAGTAATCACACATCTGGACACAAGGATGCTGAGGTAATCTACCCCATTTTAAGATAAGTAAAATTTTTTAAAGTTATAAAACAGGGTACCTACATAGAAATTGAATATAAATAATTCTTGAATCAGGAAGGAAATCCAGTACAATAATAGCGATAAAATGAAAATATAATATCAAAATTAATGTTTTAATAGATTTGCATAAATTTATCTCATATTTATGCCAATTTATAATCATGGAAAACTTCAGGGAAATATCTTTGTTTTATAAAAGAGGAAATAGGCCCTAGCCGGTTTGGCTCGGTGGATAGCGCATCAGTCCATGGACCAAAGGGTCCTGGGTTTGATTCCCGTCAAGGGCATGTGCCTCAGTGGCAGGCCCGATTCCCCGCTCTGGTTGGGGTGCATGTGGGAGGCAGCGAATCAATGTGTTTCTCTCACATTGATATTTCTCTTTCTTTGTCTCTCCCACACTCTCTGAATGAAAAACCAATGGAAAAATATCATCGGGTGAGGATTAACAGCAAAATAAATATAGTATTAAAAAAAAAAAAAGAAGAAGAAGAGAGAATAGGCCTAGAGAGTCTAGGTATTTATTTAGAGAGTACTCTTTTTCTCTAAAGTCACAAAGACCATGAGTAATAGAACCAAGATAAAATTTCAGGTCTGTTGATCATAGAGACTGAATGTGAAACAATGCTTGCCAAGGGCTGGGAGCAGGGGAATCAGGGAGGAATTAGTGGAAGGCACAAAGTTTCCTTTATGCAAAATGAATAAGTCCCAATATCTACTTTATGGCTCAGCCTAGATAACAGATCTTATGTTGTGTTCTTATCACACACATAGAAATAAGACGCTGGGAAGAAACTTTTGGAGGTGATGAATACATCTGTGAAATAGATCATGGTAATAATTTCATAGGAGTATACGTATCTCTAAACTCATCAAGTTGTATACATTAAATACAGTTTTGTATGTCAATCATGCCTCAACAAAGCATTTAAAAATATAAATAGTATTTATAAAAAATAGTATTTCAGCTAAAGCAGTAAATAGAGTTCTTTCTCACTGAATATGCATGTTAACAAAAATACAAAAAAACCCGGGAATTTAGACTAAAACACAGAAAAATAAAAATAAGAAAAAAATAAGAGATTAAAAATACAAATTTTTAGTTACAAAATAGTCATAGGGGTATAAAATACAGGGAACAAAGTCAATAATCCTACCTAATAAAAGAGTAATATGCAAATTAACTATCACCCCGCTACACTCACAAGCCATGCCCATCAGTCACGCCCACCAGCTAATCAGAACGAGGATGTAAATAAACCCAACCAAGATGGCTATGGCCACAGAGAGCAGGAGGGAGGCTTGGGTTTCCCAGGCAACGGGAACATCCTCCAGACCCAGGCTGCTCATAGCCTGTAGGCCCCTAGGACCTGAGCAGCAGGGGTCTCAGAACAACCCCTGGTCACTCGGAGCCTATGAGTGCAGGCGCCAAGTGGCTGGGGGCGGGACAGGAACATTCCCACCCTGCCTGCAGCCACTTGGGAATGCTCTAGCACCAAGCTGCGGTTTGGGTCCATGCCCCCAACCTGGGATCTCAGGCCAGCAGCTGTGCCCGAACACATGGAGATTGGGCCACACCCCAACCTGGGGTCTCAGGCTGGCAGTGACGCCCACACCCATGCAAAGATCCCCTTCCGGCCCAGCCTGGGTTCTCAGCCACTGAGTCACACCAGCCAGCCAGATATGGAGGAATCTTAAATGTTTCTTTTATATATATATATTATTGATGTTTTACAGAGAGGAAGGGAAAGGATAGAGAGCTAGAAACATCTATGAGAGAGAAACATCGATCAGCTGCCTTCTGCACACTCCCCACTGGGTATGTGCCCCCAACCAAGGTACCTGGTCTTGAGTGAAATCAAACCTGGGACCCTTGAATCTGCAGGCCATTGCTCCATCCACTGATCCAAACCAGTTAGGGCTGTCCAATATGTTAAAGAAAAAACCCTATCTAATAAAGAGGGAATATGCAGGGGAGGGCATTTGGGGGTGACCGGGCTGTCAGGGGAGGACAGTTGGGGATGATCAAGCTAGCAAAAGAGCAGTTAGGCGTCAATCAGGCTGGCATGGGAGTGGTTAGGGGGTGATTGTGCTGGCATGCCAAAGAGGTTGGGGGCAATCAGGCAGGCAGGCGAGCAGTTGGGAACCAGCAGTCCAGGATTGTGAGAGGGATGTCCAACTGCCTATTTAGGCCCGGCAGTCGAACATCCCTCAAAGGGTCCCAGATCGGTGAGGGTGCAGGTTGGGCTGAGGGACACATACCACCATGCATGAATTTCATGCACCGGGCCTCTAGTATTGTAATAACTATGCATGGTAGGCACAGAAAATATCAGGGGGACCACACTGTAAAGTATATGATTGCCTAACCACTATTCTGTACACCTGAAACCAATACAAAATAATACTGAAAGTAAACTGTAATTGAAATATAAAAATATAAAATAAGAATAGGGTAAATTTACAGAAAGAAATAAAAAAACTACTAAAGGATTCATAAACAGTAGCAATTTATGGCCAAGCCTGACAAAATTTATACATCACTGGCTCAATTAAAAATATAAATTAATAAAATCACAAAAAGTAATAAAGGTACTAAATAATGCCATAAAAAGAATTGAATGTGAAAGGTCAATCCCTAAAGTATATACCAGATCCATATAGTTTACATGTAAGTTCTATCAAATCATTAAAGAATAATTTCCATATTATAGAACCTGTTTCAACATGCAATGATTAGATAAAAACAATGATAATACTGTTCACTGAGGTATGAAGTAAAACAAAAAAGCAGAAAGTTGGGGAATGGGAGATGACAAATTCAATTTTTAATAAACTAAGTTTGAAAAGCTTGATGGACTTCCTATTTGGTGATGTGTAGTGGGATATTGGCTTTTTATTAGTTTATATATGAACTGTTTTTGAAAGGCTCTTTGTGTCAGGCACTGCATACAAAACAGTCTGCAGCCACAAAATTATTATGTAACAAAGGAGACAAAGAATTGACAGATATAAACTATGCAATGCTAAAAATGCTGTTATGTCATAAATGCTGGCAGTTTGTTGTAGTGAGTAGCAGGGGAGCTTTTCAGAGTGGCATCAAGGATATAATTATTCATCTGGCTTTAGAAATGGTCTTGGCACCTATTAATCATTAGTCTAGTGTATAGTGCCTAAAGAAGCTGTGGCACACGAGTCTTATCAAAACACCCAAATTAGCCAACATTTTGAGGAGAGCAGGCTCATTATCTGGTCTGTTCATTCTAATTTTAGCAGAGATCTGCTCTTGGCAAAGGGGCTTAGGATGAGGATCTAACCCTGGAGGGAGATGATTGTCACAGTTAAGAAAATTGAAAAAATTCCTATTGTCTTCATCTGGATTCTTCCAGAATAGTCCCTGGGACAAATCTGCATGCGCCAGTACTTTATTTAGAAGGTGATCTCAAGCACTATGGTGAGAGATGGAGGAAATGGGATAGGGAAAGAAGGCGAACCAATGAAATTGAAACCAATGGTCAGTTGGACTCAGATTCTTTTACTCTGAGAGACTGGAGGGAACATGAGTTAGAATTGGTGGTACCACTGAGGGCTGAGGAAGCTGGGTATTTATCCAGCAATTCTCATCCCTAACTAATTGAGGTTGATATTATGTTAACTGTGTAAAACTTTTATGCTGTTCCAGGAGCAGGCCCAGCAGGCTTCAACAGCCAGACAATGCCTATGGGCAGAGACACAGGAAGCAGTGTGCACAGGAACTCATTGTAGGAGATCTCCAGGGTAGGTCCTGGTTATAGATCGGGCACTGACAGGTTCTGCAAGGCCCGTAAAAATATCTCCAGTCCTGTGTAAGGCTCCTGTTCCATTAAGGCAGAGATTCCAGAAATAGGAATCATGCTAGGATCTCTGTTTTATGAATGGTGAAGACATTGCTGGTGGTGAGATTGAGTTTTGAAGAAGGCTGCAATTTGGTGTGTGGGCCACACACATTTGTTTTAGGCACACCTCATATCAGATTCATATCTTTGAAAAGCCTGAGTCTCCTGACTCAGTGGATTATTCTATATAACAAAAGCCTAATATGCTAAGTGTCCAGTTGTCCGGTCAGCCATTCAACCAATCAAAGCATAATATGCTAATGATATACTAAGGCCACACAACCGCTCACTATGATGTGCACTGACCACCAGGGGGCAGACAGTTGACAGGTTGACCAGTTGCTTTGATGTGCACTGACCAGGGGCCATATGCTCAGACTGGTAGGTTAGCTTGCTGCTGAGGTTCAGCCAATCGGGACTGAGCGAGATGGGTGGGATATGACCTGGAGCCCTCCTGTGGTCACTCCCTGGCCCCAATCATGCACCAATGGGGTCCCTCAGCCTGGCCTGTGCCCTCTCACAATCCAGGCTGAGGGACTCCCCACCACCTGGTGCATGAATTTCGTGCACCAGACCTCTAGTAATTTAATAAAGGCCAGGCATGTAATTGATTTGCCTTTTTATTTTCAGGGCCAAGTCTGCCTGACACACATCCAGACATTTAATATGTGTTGAACTGAATTGGCTTCTGTGGTCTTGGTTAAGAACCAGATGGGACTATAATCGGCTAAGGAGGGGTTTGGAAAAACCCAGGATGACACGTTCTACTTATGGCTACACACAGGGCTAAGCTGGCAGTCAGATTCGTATATGACAAAAATCTTACTCAGCATTCTGATTTGCCAGTGACTAGCAAAGTATATATGTGGGAGAAACCTCAGCAAATACCACATTGATATCTGGGATGCTCAAATCCATTGCGGAGGTGGGGGGTGGGGTTGGGGGGAGGGGGAGGCGGGCACCTTCCTAATCCCTTTTCCACGTCAGGATATGTTTATAGTGGGAATAATGAAGACTGTGATTGCAAAGTTAGCCCAGGAGCCCTGGCCTGGTGGCTCAGTTGGTTGGAGTATTGTTCCATGAACCAAATGGTTGTGGGTCTGATTTCCAGTTAGGGCACATACCTAGGTTGTGGGTTCAATCTCCAGTGTGGGAGGCAACCAGTTGATGTTTTCTCTCACCTCTCTCTCTCTCTCTCTCTCTCTCTCTCTCTCTCTCTCTCTCTCTCTCTTTCTCTCTCTCTTCTATCTCTCTTTCTCTGTCTCCTTCCCTCCCTCCCTTTTTATCTAAAAACAAAAATCAATAAAATATATACTTGGGTGAGGATATGTAAAAAAAACAAAAAAAGTCCAGGAAATCTACTTACTTTGGGGGTTTCTCATTTATAGATCTTGCTAGCCATATAGCCAAAAGGCCTCGGTAGCTAACTTACACTCTCCAATCAGCCCATATCTTCATAATCTGCAGCTAGTTTACTATAACTATATAGCTAGCAAGCAGACCAGGTATACCCTAGGAAAAGGACTTCTTAGCTGAACCAAACTCTTCCAGGAATTCTAGCCAGTAAATTGTATCAATATAGTTATAAAGAGGTCTGTTTAAGATAAAATGGATTCAGATATCCCTCAAGAAGAAAAAAAAATAAATAACAGTTCCATTGTTAATTCTTTTCTTCCTACCATGGACCCAGAATTCTTCATTACAATTCCAGCATGCAGAATATGTTACTACATTAGAATAACTTTCCACATGGATTAAATAATTATCACCCTAGTGAAAATTAAGCTTGGTGAGATCAAGGAGTTCATTTCTTTTGTTCACCAGTACACCTCTACCAGTGCTGACAGCTGATCTCAACAAGTGTTTGTTGAGTGAATTCTTTGTGGTTTATCTTTATAGTTTACTAGGGGCCCAGTACGTGAATTCGTGCACCTTGAAAGGAATTGTGGGCTGCAGTGGACACAGGGATGGGTCTCGGCCCATCTTCCATGCCCCTGCCCAGCCCCTCCAGCCATATCTCCTGGGCCCCTTTCTGTTGGCAGCCCCGCTCTCACCACAGCTGCTCCCACTAGCTGACAGCACTGGCCCTACTTGCACCTGCTGACAGCATGGAGCTATTGGGGCCAGCGCCATTGATGGGTGCGAGCATATATATATATATATATATATATATATATATATATATCACATCATTATCTCGGTGGAAGCCAAGAAGTCATATAGGACAATATTAAACTAAAAATATTCACAGATTGTATTTAAAACTAAAGAATAACAGAAAAAAAATGAATTGATTGCTTTAAAAAAGTAGAAGTTGGGATTACCACATAAAACAACCCTCATTAGACATAGTATTAGAAATCCTAGCTATTGCTCCTTATAAAGAAAAAAATTAAGGAAACATCTATAAAAAGGGATAATATATCACTTCTTAAAAGAACCCAATTGTCTGTTTAGAATTCCCTAGGGTATTAACCAAAGAAATTATGATGGAGTCAACTGGTACAGGAAAGTTGTAGGCTATAAAGTGAACTCACTAATATTTATTTTACACTGATATATAAATGAAAGGCAGCCTGAAGATGCAATGAATAAAGACTCTATTCACAATAACTTTAAAATGATTTTGGTAGTAATATAATTCAGGAAACATGGAATTTATTACAAAATAAAAACCTGTGGGAGATTGAAAATGACATACAAATAAGGTGATATAACTGCAGTAGAGATGGCGGCAGTTTTTCTAAGCTATTTTATAGACTTAATATAATCTAATACCTTCATAGGTTAATTCAAAGATTTTGAAAGAATAAGTCATTATTTTCACCTGGAAGAATGCATGGCTAATAATACTAATACATATTAAAAAAATAAAATGTAATGATGGTGGATGGTTCCCAATAAAGTTAACACAAATATCAGAGGGAAGGGGAAAAAAGGGATGGGAAAAGATTAACCAAAGATCTTGCCTATGGACATGGACAGTAGGGTGGTGGAGGCCTGGGATAGGGCAGGACCTGGGTGGAGCGGGGCACAGGGTGCGGCGGGCATCTGTAATACTCTCAACAATAAAGATTTAACAAAATAAATCAAAAGAAAAAGATGCTGTTATAACCAGTGTTAGTGGAGTTGAAAAAAACCTGCATTTAAATGATAGTAAGTTGCATATTTTTTAACATTTTAATATATTTAGGATCAGGATGCTTCTTATGATAGATGGCATCATAACATTGGGCCACTGTTGAACTGGAAGCATCTTTTAGTGTATAAGTGGTGTAGAAAACAATGCTATGCCTTACAACTGATGGTGCCTTAGGCTTGATTAAATCCGGTGGACATTACTACCTGCACTTTTAAAATAATTTATTTTATTTTGTTGATTTTAGAGGGAGGGAGGAAGGGAAAAAGTAAAAACATCAATTTGTTCTCCCACTTATTTATGCATTCATTGGTTTCCTCTTGTATGGGTCTTGACTGGGGATCGAACTCAAAACCTTGGCTTATTGGGCTATTCAGTCAGGGCACTGCCTGCATTTTACATTGATTTTACCTTATGGGCAACACACAGCCTGGTAATCTATTACAAGATTCATGACACTTGAACCTGGAACATATAATTTTGAAAACATAATCAGATGTAAAATCTCAAAAAGAACTAAATTATACACTAGTTGGATAAAAAACACTGACTATTTTGGGAATGAGAAAATCTGTGATATAATACATTGATATAAGGAATGATGCACAAACACTAAAATTAAAAACATATAGATAATATTGATCCATGGAAATGTGTTTATTAATAATTGAAATATAAAAAGAATATAAAAATTATACAAACATTAAAACTAGTAAAAGTTATTTATATGTATAACATGAGAAGTAACTTGAAATTTATACAAATAAAATGTAATGTTTATAAGACTTTTTTCTAAGTCAGTTGAGTTCATAAAAATGCATTTTTACAGATAGCCTTGCTTCCCTAAAGCTATATCTTTTAATATATCCATGAAAGCATTTAAATACTTTTTAATATGGAAAAAAGCAGTACTTAAATTTTTTTCTGTATTTCTCTGGAGGCCAACTATTCAATTCAGAAACTCTAATATAAAAACAAGTATCAACATTTTGAACACCTTGCAAAATTCCATGTTATAATAATAAAGCTTAAATCTATATCTTCCTTTGCTTCATGTTTGGGAAAAAAATCTGAAAATTACTTTGATTAAATAGTTAAAGTTCAGATTTTTTCCTTTCAAATGTAGCTAGGACACACCCTGTTTAAAATGTCTCTAAACTCTATTTTTAGATTTGAGGCAAATGGCAGAATTAACCATTTTCTGATAGTTTTGGAACCATTATAACTACTTTAGAACCCTAAAGATGTCTCATCTGAAGTACCATGTGTCAAAAAAGATTTGGCTGGAACAATTCTGACAAATTCAGATAAACACATTTATTAGTAAGATAGTATAACTTCTTTAGAACACTCTTAATTGAACTGGTCCTATTGTCTACACATAGTTCATAATAAGATGAATTATTTACCCACATCAGGCGAGTAGTTCTCAGAAGTTGTATTTAAAATAGTGTGATTAGCTGAAACCGGTTTGGCTCAGTGGATAGAGCATCAGCCTACTGACTAAAAGGTCCCAGGTTCGATTCCGGTCAAGGGCACGTACATTGGTTGCGGGCACAGCCCCAGTAGGGAGTGTGCAGGAGGCAGCTGGTCAATGTTTCTCTCTCATCAACGTTTGTAGCTCTCTATCCCTCTCCCTTCTTCTCTGTGGAAAATTAATAAAATATATTTTAAAAATAAAATAATAGTGTGATTAGAATGAAAGAATCCTAATGGATGAAATTAGTTACAAAATAGTCATAGGGATGTGAATAATATGGTAATAATTATGTATAGTGCCAGGTGGATACTGGGAATATTGGGGGAACACTTTGTAAAGTATATGATTGTCTAACCACTATGCTGTATACCTGAAACTAATACAAAATAGTATTGAATGTGAATTGTAGTTGGAAATAATTTTTAAAAAATTAGAAATTCTGTTTTAGTCAGTAATGCTGATTTGCTTCTAAGGCATATCTATATGTCTATGTCTATGTCTCAAAGAGAAAACCTGGGGATACTCATACAGGTTAAAGGCATATAAGTTTATCCATCTTAGTGCCAGGGTTGGAATACTCTGAGGGATAATTATATGTTTGCTTGGTGCCTTCCACTGGTCTAATTAGGGGGGAGGGAATACCTATGGCAGGCTGCAAATATTCGTCATCCATCCATCCATCCATCCATCCATCCATCCATCCATCCGTCCATCCGTTCATCTGTCTGTCCCTTCTGATAGCACTTACAAGCCTCCGCTCTTCCTAGGCACTGAGCTATTGTAAATGCTGAGGATAAATATAAATATGAACAAAAGATGGTCCCTGCTATTGAGGAGCTCATGTGGGAGGGGCAAATAGATGACATCATTGCAGTAAAACAGGGAGTGTTAATGGAGGTGGGAACCAAGCATAGAGGATACAGAGAGGGAGCAAATATGCACTGTCTCTAACAGGGTGCTCTTGTGTAGAGGTCTACTCTTCTGACTCCTCTATTAATTTGGGATTTCATTGTCTTCTTGAAATACTGTCCTCACTTTGCTTTGTCTACTTAGACCCAAGCAAGCTTCCTGTGTGCCTGAAGCTTGTGCTATTTTATTGCCCCTGTCTAGGCAGGAACTCTTCTAGATTTGTGGTGGTGGTATTTCTTATGACAACACTTACCTGACATATATTAATATTTATTACTAGACGCCCGATGTATGAAAATTCATGCAGAAGAGGCCTTCCTTACCCTGGCTGTTGCCACAGCCTTTGTTCTGGCTCGGAGTCACATTTCTGCCTTCCCATGTTGCTCAGAGGCTCGGAGTAACTAATGTGGTGCAAAACGCCTTTGTCATCACCATGGCGACAATACATGCATCCTGCCTCCGGCAGCTGGGCACTTGTGCATGCAAATTAACCCACCATCTTTGTTGGGTTAATTTGCATACTCACTCCTGATTGACCGGTGGGTGTCACAAAGGTACAGTCAATTTGCATCTTTCTCTTTTATTAGTGTAGATTGTTCAAGTCATGTTGGGCCCAGATATCCATTTCTACCAGAAGAACTTTCTTTCCATTTTGTGTGTACTAAATATTGTATGTGGGTCATGTTTATGGTCACTATATTTTCTCATTAAAAGTCAGAAATATTACTTGACACAGTCTGCCATTGAGTCGAATACCAACAATTTGGTCTACTTTACAAATTTAGTTTAGTTTTTAAAAGTTTATCTTTATTTCTGAAAGTATTATAGATGTCCTCCTTTATCCCATTGAACCCACTCCCCCGGGTTCACTCCTAAAACTTTTATAGCTCTCATCTTTTCTCAGTAAATTGATTCAATAGCTGGAGGCAATGGTTTGCATGTCACTTCTGATGAAATATTTTCCAGTTCCTAATTGCTTAATGAGCATTTTGAATATTTTGTGGAATGAGTGAATGAGAGTCTTACAGCATATGAAAGGAAGTAAGGAAAGGATTGTAAAGAGTGTGGGTGTGTATAATTTACTTCCCAGTAAATGTGTTATTTTAGTTGTACACATTCATTTGGGGAAGCTAGTACAGCATTTATCCTCCTCTGGAAGCATGGGTCTGGTTTGGAGAAGCCTGAGTGACCCACACTGATTCTCCTTCCCTGGTGCAGAATTCCATTCACTCCTTGGATTGCCAGCACAAGAAAAGCTTTATCTTGCTCTTGCAATTGCCTAACAATATGACTGTCAGGCAATTTCATTCTTGAGGAGATTGTGACTCTGACAAAGTCAGTAATGTGAGATGCTCTGCCTTTGATCCCCTGCAAAGAATGATGACAACTGTAGTATATTAGTGAAGGTGACGCTGGCTGCTGGAAGACAAACCTCTGACTCTTATTGTATAATAACTGTGTATTTCTTATTCATAGTGTTTTTCATTAGCAGGCAGTTTAACTCTTAGTGCTGAAGGATCACGTGTAGGATGGCTTTTATGGGTCAAGCTTAATAGTGGCCTGTGTCTCTTCTGACATTTTATTGGATAAAAATGATTTGATGGTGGTATCCACCTGGCAGAATAACTGGGAGATATAGTCTAGTTGGGTGTCTAGGAAGAAGAAATGTATAGTCAACTAGCAGTTTCTTTTAGACATGGAGACATGCTTCTCCAGTTCAAGCACAGGATAAATGAAACACTAAGCTTTACAAAGAGAATTCATATTTAGATCTGGAATTCTGGCATATGCTCCCTCATACTCAAAAACCACATGATCGCATAGCAAGGGTTAATCACCTGCTGAACAGTAGCATGAGATACAATCAGAACTATTTTGAAAGTCATTCTTCCAGGAAATAGAATAGAGATTTGTTGAGCAACACAATAGGATTTTCCTTTTAAAAAAAATATATTTTATTGATTTCTTACAGAGAGGAAGGGAAATAGATAGAGAGCTAGAAACATCTACCAGCTGCCTCCTGCACAACCCCTACTGGGGATGTGCCCACAACCTATGTATATGTCCTTGACTGGAATTGAACCTGGGAACACAGACAGACTGACGCTCTATCCGCTGAGCCAAATTGGCTTCAGCAACACAATAAGATTTTTCTATCTCATAACAGAGTGCCCGAGAAGCAACTCTGCTTAGCTTAGGTCAAAGGGTAGCCCTTTGTTAATCAATATTCAGTCAGAGCGCCTTTTATACAATGATGGCTTTTAGGTTATCTCATTGTCCTCTGAGGTCCTTTTACATTTTAATACATGGTGGTTTTTTAATTGACTATCAATTTGTTTCTCTTTCTTGTCTTAAAAAACATGGTTGCTTAGTTCTGTGCATTATGTATACGGGAAAACTCAACATGGAATACCTTAAGGATAAAAAACAAACCCACAAGTAGTTTTTTAAAGGCCCTAAAGTAAATACCAATGCATTTTAAAGTTGGATGATGTCAAACGAGGTGGAAATTGCTTTATAGGCCATTGGCCAGGGCTTTTCAAGTTGATTAATTCCTCACATTATTATTGTTGAGCAATCATTAAAAATAGGCCTGGTATAATGGAATTTCACTTTCTAGAATAATGACCATGTAATTCCCATGTTCACCATAAAGTTTTATGAAATCTGGACCACTGTGCAATGCCTGATGTCAAAGCCTTTTTGTGAATTTTTGGCTTTAGCCTTTGGAACTTGTTTTGCCTCCTCACTATACACATCAAAATGTCTTTTCTGTGACATAAAATAAAGTCAAAGCAGAAGCTACAGAGGAGTTGCAGTATTTTTTATAAACACATGAGAAATTAAAATCTTAGATTAAGTGGTTGCAAGGGGAGGAGAGAGAGAGAGAGAGAGAGAGAGAGAGAGAGAGAGAGAGAGAGAGAGAGAGAGAGAGAGAGATACCCCACCTAAGACTAGACTAGCCATGGCTTCGTGTCTTCTTCCAAATCCTTGAAAAGAAGTGGGTGTTTCTTCATAAACTGAGGTCAGCAAAGAATGAGACATGCTGTAACTATTTTTCTTACTGATAATATTTATTCAGAGAAAGCAAGAAGTTTCTGAAAACCCCTTGCTCAAAAATTTGGAAGTCTTAAGCAGGCTAGCTAACCACACCTTCTCTGCTTCAAGTAAATCTCTGAATTGAGATTTCCTAAATACTGATCTATTGGAATTTTGATGATTTAAGTTAGGAAGACACATAGCTATATGTAAAGCCCCAATAAGGATGGAGGAGAACACAATAAAGAGTGAGGATAAAAGGAGAAATCCAAAGCACAGAATATCTGACAAGTATTTTACTATTTATGGTGGCCAAGACATGGAAACAAACTGTCCTTTGATAGATGATTGGATAAAGATCTGGTACATAGAATACTACTCAACTGTAAGAAAAGGTGAAATACTGCCATTTGCAACAACATGGATGGACCTTGATACCATGCTAAGCAAAATAAGTCAGTAAGAAATAGGCAAGAATCATATGATTTCACTCATATGTGGGCTATAAAACTGAAACTCAGAGACATAGACAATAGTATGATGTTACCAGAGGGAAGGGGGTTTGGGCAGGTAGTAAAGGGTAAAAGGAGCCAAATATATGGAGACAAAATATGATTTGACTATGGGTTGCGGGCACATCATGCAATATGAAGATCACGTACCATAGAAATGTATACTTGAGACATATATATTATTAACCAACATTACCCAATAAATTTAACAAAAAATTCAAATGGAAAGTATTTTATTATCTTTCCTGATAATTTTCTTTTCCAGTAGGTGGGAAGACATAGGAAACCTACTATGCTGAGCTTGTTTTTAATTAGGGGCTAAGAGATGGTTGCCGCTATGTACAGAGTGGGAAATTAGTGGGAACAGGATTGAACATGGTGTCTGAAAATTCATCAGCAAGGAAAGATGATTTTCAAAAAGCAAATAAAAACACACCTATAACTCATACAGAAACTTGAAAGGGACATAGGGATGGAAGGGTTTGGGAGACTCTGAAAAAGGAATTTCCAATTTCATCAGTGTAAAATAATTTCTTCAGGGAGGAAAAGGGGGAGCAACACTAATGAAGATGCCCTTAACATTTTGTCTGATGAGTGCACTTTAAAAATTAGGCTAATTATTATCTTTTTATTTTAAAACAATCTCATACTATCAGAAAAGTTTCAAGTTCAATAAAAAGAACCTTCATTCTGAAACCCTTTGAGAGTTAATTACCAACATAGAGCTCCATCTTTCCTGAACATCTTAATGTGTATTTCTTAAAAGTAAGGGCATTCTTCTACATCTCTGCTGTACAACAGTCAACATGATGAACTGATACCATTAGCACTGACATGTGACTGCCATTCAAGCTTCAGCAATTGTTGCAATTATATCTTTATAGCACAACGATCTGGTTGGGAATCATGTAATGAATTTAATTGTCATGTGTGTTTTCTTGCTCTGATGAGCCCAGATTTTAAAAGGACATTTTACTAAAGTTATAAGAAAGAATGCACAACCAAGGGCAAACTTTGTCCATCAAAAGGTACATAGTAATATCTCATTGTTGTTTCAATTTGCATTTCCATGATGACATATGATGTGGAGCATCATTTCATATACTTCACATTTGTATAGCATCTTCAGTGAGGTATCTGTTAAGATATTTTAATTGGGTTGTTTGTTTTCCTCCTGCTATGTTTTAAGAGTTCTTTGTATGGTATTTTGTACAAAAGTCCTTTATGAGATGTGTCTTTTGCAAATATTTTCTCCTAGTCAGTGGCTTGTCTTTTTCTCTTAACATCGTGTTTCACAGAGCAGAAGTTTTTTAAATTTAATCAAGTTCATGCTTATTATTTTCTTCAGGTATTCTGCCTTTGCTATTGTATCTAAAAAGCCATGGCCACACAAATGTCAGCAAGGACCTCTTCCGTATTGTCTTCTAGTTACTTTAGAGTACTGCACTTTACATTTAGGTCTATGATCTATTTTGAGTTAATTTTTGTGAATGTATTAGGTCTGTGGGCTAGATTAATTTTTTTGCATGTAGATGCCCAATACTATTTGTTGAAGCATCTGTCTTTGCTCCACAGTATTGCCTCTACTCCTTTGCCAGAGACCAGTGACTGTATTTATAGGGGTGTATTTCCAGACTCTATTCTATTCCATTGATCTATTTGTTTACAAAATATGTTTAGTTACCTTCTATGCAACAAGAACAAGGAAGGCATTTAGGAGAGCGATGTAATGATAACTAATAACGTGAAGCAGAGAGCTGCATAACTTTGAAAATTGGAAAGGGTAACAAAAGCTTCATTGAGGGCAAACTGAAACCTCAGATATGAGATGATAATTTCAGAGTATTTCCTGATTTTAAATGTATTCAACTTTGTCCAGATGGATTATCTCTGGGAAACCGTCAGAATCTACATATGCATGTACATCATCACTGTTTATATATTTTAAAGAATTATGAAAATGGCAGGAAAGCCTTAATTCTTGAAGCATTGTCTGCCTGGAGGAAGTTTCTAGTGAAATGTTTTAGGGCTCTGTCCACAATACTGAATGGTTCAAGGTGCTTGTCAAATGTTTGTTGGAGAATATAGTTATTATTTTATTGTTGATTCTGGGATAAAAGACATACTGGCTGAAAAAATGAAGATATAAAACTATTTTGATTATATGGAGTGCTGGGTGCAAATTAACAAGATAAAATATTACAGGAGATATAGTCAACTGAATTTTTACAACTGACAAACAAGTGGTGAAAGCTAGAATGATCTGTGTGATAATGAAGTTGTTTGTAGACATCTGTATGAACTCACATTTAGTTTAATATAGATTGATGCATTTGAAATATCTATAAATATGTGTACATACACAAGTTACTATACACACATATTTCCTTTCTCTATCAGCCAAGCAGACTTAGAAGTTATAACTCCCTGATAGCAATGAACACATCTCATGCCCAACTCTTGGTTTCAGATATCATCTACACCAGTAAAAGAGAAATATGCAAATTGACTGTACCTCCTCAACACCCGCCAGTCAATCAGGAGTGAGTATGCAAACTAACCCAACAAAATGGTGGGTTAATTTGCATACACAGGCACAGAGCGAAGACTGAAGGCTCTGCTGCAGCCAGACCCTTGGAGAACTGGCTGATTCTAGTACTGGGTCAGGTAATGTACAGTATGAGCCTGGAGTATCTTATAGTGCCAGAACGTATGGAAGTGCTTTTGCCAGAACATATGAAAGTGCTTTAAAAAATTACCCCCCCTCAAAAAAAAAAAAAAAGAAAAGAAAAAGCGAGCAAATGAAAACAATGGCAATAATGATGGGGGAATGGGGACATGCCAAAAGAACAAAGAGGCCAACTGACAGAGCTGCCAATGGCTAAAGTTGAAACAATTTGAACAACAAAATAAATAATATAACATTGGATTATAACCCAAAATTTAAAATAAATATCCAGGAGTCCAAACTAATGTGTTAAATACATAAATGAAAAGAGAAAAATATTGTGTGCTAAAGAATTCCAAATTTTTATGTAGACACTCCCCTGTCAAGGAGGTGGAGTTTAAATCCCTGCCCATTAAGTGTGGGGTTGCACATCTGAGTTCTTTCTAAAGACGACTGTAAGGAAAGTAGGGAAAATAATACTTTTACAGTGAAGAAACATGACACTATGACAGCCAGGAAATCAAGGTTAACATCACCCTGATAAGTCATACTGAAAACATATAATCTTTTTTTACAAAATATATTTTATTGATTTTTTACAGAGAGGAAGAGAGAGGGATAGAGAGTTAGAAAAATCAATGAAAGAGAAATATTGATTAGCTGCCTCTTGCACACTCCCTGCTGGGGATGTGCCCATAATCAAGGTACGTGCCCTTGACCAGAATCAAACCTGGGGCCTTTCAGTCCACAGACTGACACTCTATCCACTGAGCCAAACTGGTTTTAGCGCAAACATGTACTCTTGATAGAATAGGATGAGAATAATACTTTATCTCTGGGATTTTCTTCCCCAAAGCCCATTACTCAAGTTTAATCATGAGTAAAACATCAGATGAGTGAAACATCAGATTCCCAACTGAGGGAATCCTACAAAAGGCCTGAATAGAACTCTTCAAAGCTATCAAAATGATCAACAACAGAATTCTGAGAAACTGTCATGGCTTAGAGGAGTCTAAGGAGACATGCCAACGAAATGTGATGTGCTCTCCTAGTTGGTATCTGGGACATAAAAATGGATATTAGGGAAAAACTAAAGAAATTTGAATAACGTATGGACCTTATTATTTATGTATCAATATTGTTTCATTCATTTGTGACTAATGTATCATACAGATGTAAGCTATTAATAAGGGAAACTAGGTATGGGGTATATAGGATCTCCTGTACTATCTTTGCAACGTTTCTTTAAATCTAAAACCATTCTGAAATAGTAAAGTATGATTAAAATGTAACCAAGATTAATATAAAACCCCTGATCATATTACTGATCTACTGATCATTATATTTATTTATTTGTTCATTATCATGTTTCCTCTTTTAATACAGCTTTGTTTTTAAAACAATATCAAACCTTCAAAAATACACATATACAACAGCAGTTTTTTGGTGAGTGTTATTTATTTTTATTTTTAAAAAAATATATTTTATTGATTTTTTACAGAGACGAAGAGAGAGGGATAGAGAGTTAGAAACATCCATGATGAGAGAGAATCATCAATCAGCTGCCTCTTGCACACCCCCTACTGGGGATGTGCCTGCAACCAAGGTGCATGCCCTTGACTGGAATCAAACCTGTGACCTTTAAGTCTGCAGGTTGACGCTCTTTCCACTAAGCCAAACTGGTTTAGGCAGTGTGTGTTATTTCTTGTATACAACAGTCTGGGCAGTGAACTGGCGAATGAATAGATTAAAAACCTGGCTGTTTTAATTAAGTGCAAGTTCTATGTAAGCCAATAGTGGTGTTATAAGACATGCTAACATATATTTAGATTCTGTTAATAGAAATATAATTTTTTAAATACAGGGAAGGAAGAAACCCATTTTACCATTGTCTCATCAACCAATTTTTGGATCTATTTGTTCAAGCCTGATTGTCACATTTTCACAGGGTCATGTACAAATTGAATTTGACCAAATAAGTGCAATCAATTGTAATGTGTTTAGAAACCGTTACTTGGAGATTAAGAGAATTGGGCATGATTGTCCTGAAGACCTGGGGAGAAGTTGATGAACTGTAGAAGTCTTTAATATTTTTATTAATTTATATTATTCAATAACTTTGATAGCCTATTATGTGCCAGGTACTATACTTTGTCCTGGAAGTGAAATAAGACAACACATAAAGGAGAGAAAGATTGCTTCGATACATTGTTATTGCCTCCTAAGAGCATTCCAACTGGTGGAATGTTTTGTTTATGAAGACTTGATTTAATCAAGGAAATATATTTTTAATAATAATTGCACTGTTAAAGAATACTTAACAGCTTATATTAGGTTCTCTGACACACTAGAAAGTGCTTCAGCAGTGGCTGCCTGGTTATCTTTCCTAAATCTCAGAGGAAAAATTATTCATTAGGAAAAATAAATACTGAACCAGTTGCCTCTATATTTGCAAATCGAAAGTTCTATGTTTCTAGAGGCTTTTGGGTTTTGTGCAGATGATAACATAAGCTATTAAGTACAATAATCCTAAGACTCTACTTAGAAAATGCCACATTTTTCCTCCTGATGGAAAAATAGAATTCTTAAACAATATTTTCTTTGTGTGGCATTCTGACAGCCTCAAATGCATGAAGTATTTCAGCAGAGAGGAGATTAGATTAACTACTGTTAAAATACTTTACAAGGAAGTGGAGGAGGTCCAAGACTTGATTTACAATCTGGCCTCCTTGGCATAAAAAATAATGAATGACAGAAAAAAGAAAGACATTGAAAATACTCTCTTCATGCTCCAATTAGAGTTACAATCTTCCCTTCCAATGGGAAAGATAGGAAGAAGATCATGTCTCCTAGATTCCAGGAGCTTCAGTCCCTTCGACCTCCACTTTCACACATAATGCCCCTGTTGGAATGATAAAAAATACTAAACATTTACATAATTTTAAAAGAATGTTTGTGCGTGGTTGGGGAGTGAAATAGGACATATGATTAAACATCTCTATGGTTAGAGAAACTTACGAGTGGAAAGAGTGTGTTTGGTGCTCTTTCTCTTTATATTGATAAGGAACACAGCAGTAAACATGATAGACCCCCAGGAGTAACTGGTGTGTGTGTGTGTGTGTGTGTGTGTGTGTGTGTGTGTTAATTAAGTGACTATTTACAGAAGGGTAGGAAGAGTTAAGGGAAACAACAACGAATGGTCAAGCACTCAGTACTGATAACAGCAAGAAGCCATTGTCAACCCTAGGCTGAAAGGGGAGGGAGTTCTTACTAGACCAACTGAGAAATGTGACTATGCCTGCAATGTATGGGGTGCACCAGCAGGGGTCCCACCCACTCTAATGCTGCTGCCTCATTAAGGAGAGAAGAGTGGAAACAAAGGAAGAAGAATCAGAGTAGTCTGATAATGACATGGGCTTTGGCCTTTTTTAATTAAACCCCTTTTGTAACACATTAAAACAACCAAAGTCTGAAAATAAACAACCCTCATCCCACTAAATGATGTTATGAGAATACTATCTAACTAAAAAACATTAGAGAATATTGAAAGCAAAGGAGTGGGAAAACATATACTATCTAAATACCAACCCACTGATATAGTTCTACTGGTATACAGGTTGTCCAAACTGATTTTAAGGTAAAAGTATTATTAGATATGAATAAATTCAGTACATAGTAATAGAAGAGTGAGCTCATCAGAAAAATACGACTTTTTTATTTGTATGTTGCTAAAGCACTGCTCCTAATATATAAAGCAATATGTCTATAAATATATTCTTTTAATAGTTTATCAATGAAGAAAAAATTGCTCTATTCCAAACTGAAGAATGTGTTGCTTTCTTAGAAAATATATGTGATTTGGTCTCATATTAGGCTACCAAATGTATTAACAAATGTCAATGAATTAATATCTCATATTTACAAACACCTCTTGATTACTCATACATGAAAGGAGAAATAATGTACATAAAACCAAATGATAGTTTTAATGCTAGATATCAACATTTGTGTCATGCAGCTAAAGCAATAGAGTGACATTTCTAACATTAAGTATGTACAGTAAATGAGAAAAAGTGAACTAAATGAAGGAAAATAAAATTAAAACAAAATTAAATAGGGAATAAAGATATAGTAGGCAAAAGCCATATATTGTCTTCTGTAAAAGAATAAAATTTACAAACCTCTGGTGAGACTGATGAAAAGAGAGAGCGAGAGAGAGGCTACAAATATACAAATAAGCAATAAATCAGGGCCATAACCACAAATGCTAGCAAGTTCGAAAACAGGTGAAATGAACAAATTGCTAGCAAAAATATTACCAAAACTGAGTAAAAAAAACACATCAATGGTCCTATAAGCATTTTTTTAAAGGTGAACCATACATATACTTTACAAAGTGATCCCCCTGATATTCCTAGTGCCAACCCAGCACCATACATAGTTATTATAATACTAGAGGCCCAGTGCACAAAATTCGTGCATGGGGGTGAGGGGTGATGGTGTCCCTCAGCCCAGCATGCACCCTTTCCAATCCAGGACTGCTGGCTCTTAACTGCTCGCCTGCTGGCCTTCCTGATTGCCCCTAATCACTTCTGCCTGCCAGCCTGATCACCCCCTAACCACTCCCATGCCAGCCTGATTGATATCTAACTGCTCCCCTGCCAGCCTGTTTGCAGCCAACTTCCCTCCTCTGCCAGTCTGGTCACCCCTAGCTGCCCTTCCCTGCACGGTTAATCACCCCCAACTGCCCTCCCTTGCAGGCCTGATCCCTCTCAACTGCCCTCCCTTGCAGGCCTGGTGCCTCCCAACTGCCCTCCCCTGCTGGCCATCTTGTGGTGGCCATCTTGTGTCCACATTTGGGCAGGATCTTTAACCACATGGGGGGAGCCATCTTGTATGTTGGAGTGATGGTCAATCTGCATGTTACTCTTTTTTTAGATAGGATTATTGACTATATTCCTTAAAAAAGTAAATCATTACATTTAGAAACTCTGCAAAGTACCAAGCCCAGATGATCTATTAAACACTGCAGGAACTGATAAATCTAAACCTTCACAAATTCTCCCCAAATTCCTCAGCTCATTTCAGTGGGAGTTATAACCTGGCTGCCTATACTAATAAGGATTGTGTGAGAAAGAAAAATTATAGGGCAACTCCCTCATGAGTATGGATGTGAAAACTGTAAACAGGTCATTAGTAAATGAAACCAACATTATACAATATTCACAACATGTCATGACTAAGTTGGGTTATTTTAGGAAAACAAGGTTGTTTTAACATTGGAAACATTAGTTATGTAACTCACCACATTTAATATGTAAGGGATGAAAAAACATCTCAGTAGATGCAGCAAACAGATTTAATACAATTCAACGATTCCTTATAAAAACCCTTAGCAAAATAGATATGAAAGGGACTTTCCTAACCTGATAAAGGGTACTGCAAAATATCAAAGGCTTGCTTAGTTAACCTGTGTTGTCCAGATAAGACTGCCCACTCTCATTCAACATGATAACAGGGGTCCTAGGCCATGTATTTGAGCTAAAGGAAGCTACCATAAGGGTTGTAATTGAACAAATACATTTATTGTTCTCAGTTAATGTGATTTTGTACATAGAACCTACAGCCACACTTTTGAAATAAACAAGGATGTTTGGCAGGGTAGCAGTTACATTTAAATCCACTGTAAGAAACATAAACTAAAAGAATATGAATGGAAAGATAGCAAGTTTTATGTTTTCAAACTTAGTGAAGGGGCACAGGTGGCTAGCTCCCTCCCCCAAGCTCAGCTCTAGAGAAACCACAGAAAAGGAAGCCTGCATGGGTTAGAATGACTAACGGAAAATCTGTGGGCAATCCCTGGGGACACAGAAGGCTCTTGATTGGCTGTTGTAGGCTGGAACTAGAGTCAGCAGATGCAGTGGTGGAATCATCTTTTGGGGGGGGGGGGATTTTTAAGTTCTTTCTTGCCTCTCTCCCACATTGTGTGGAGACAAAAATCAACTGATTGGTCAGGCTGGGCTTTTGTCTAGAACTGTTATAGCCCTGCTGGGGGGTGAGAAACTGATTAAAATAATTACAACTCTGCCAGCATCTCTTGGGGGAACTCCTCCATGCTCCTCTGCCACCTCATAGGACTACAGCACTTCTTCTTCAAAGTATTTACTATAGGAGAATATTTTTTTAAAAATTATGTTTTATTTTTCAATTATAGTTGATATGTTATTTTATACTAGAGGCCCAGTGCACGAAATTTGTGCACAGGTAGTGACCCTATCAGCTGCCAGCCAGTACCTCCCTTCCCCCTGCTGCCTGCTGCTGATGCTGGCCTGGGCCAGCCAGGGGGAGGGGCCACAGGAGGTTGGCTGGTGACCCACCCCCTGGTTAAACTCCTGGTCACTCCTGATTGACAGGACAATTTGCATATAAGGCTTTAATTATATAGGATTAATTTTAGGTGTACAGCAAAGTGATAAGACATTTATAAAATTTACAAAGTAACTCCCCCATAAGTCTAGTAGAGAGGCAACAATTATGATCGTCAGAAGGAAGGTGGGATGAGTGTATTGCAGTGAATTAATGCACCTCACCCTCAAAGCTTTTATGGAATTACGATTGGATGCATGTTGGACCTTCTAATTATACTCTCCATCCTCTAACCCAGGGGTCTTCAAACTACGGCCCACGGGCCACATGCGGCCCGCAGAGGAGTCTGATCCGGCCCGCCAGGTTTTTTGGGCAGTGAGCGCAGCCGAGGTGTTACAGTAGGAATTAGTAGTTCATATAGTCCGGCCCTCCAGCTCTCTGAGGGACCGTGATCTGGCCCCCACTTTAAAAAGTTTGAGGACCCCTGCGTCTAACCTCTAAATTTTCTCTTTATATTTCTGTATTGTTTATATATTCTTTTTCTGTTTTCTCTTTAAAATATGTTGTTTACCCCTTCTTTCGTTAATTTCAATAAATATTTTTTTATTTCTAGATTTTCTAATCAGTTCTTTTTCAAATGTGCCTTTTGGTCATAATTTTGTCTTTTTACTTTATGAGCTCATTATTTTATATATGTGTACTTTCAATTTTCTTTCTGGTTGCTAGTCTATTATCTCAAGTTATTGTGTTTTAATTTCTCTGTTGGGTGTAATTGAGAACTCTCACTGATGGTAATCATTTCCTATAATGTTTTATTTGTAAACTAACATCTAGTGGGACTTTGTCTTGTCCTCCCCCTTCTCCCTGTGATGCTTGGGTAAAGGAAGCATTCATCCAAAGCAGTTTTGTCTTTGCTTTGGCCAGAAGCTTAGGGTGTTACCATCCTAGGACTAATGTTTACTGTGAATTTTTCAGTTTGAGGGTTTGTAACCTGTGTGGATATGAAAAATTAAACTTTCATGAGATGTAGAGCCCAAGCTGAGGGAGCTTCCCCTTTAACCTTCTGTATTTGGTGGGCAGATCTTTCATTGTAGATCCTTTTACTAAAGGTGCAGTCCTCCCAAATTCTTGTATTCCTCTGTCTCAGTTCCATCTTGCTCTTCACATGGACGTTAAAATCCGGTCCCTTTAATTACTGGTGCCAACAAGCACCACTGCTTCCATTTGTTTACATTTTAGATATACAATAAATATCAGATAATAAGTGTAGTATGGTTGATACAGGGCAGCATAGAGAGCAAATGAAGATATTTAGAGGAAAATATGACTCTTGTGTCTCTCATTCATCTATTAAAAACTAGAGGCCTGATGCATGAAAATTCGTGCAAAAGTAGGCCTTCCTTCTCTTGGCTGCTGACAATGGCTTCCCTTAGGCCACTCAGGCACCTGGGACTTGGGCTGCTTCCCTCAGGCCACCTGCAGGCACCCGAGACCTGGCTGGCTTCCCTCCAGCCCAGCTTCGTCAGGAAGGACATCCGGAATGACAGCTGGAAGACATCCAGTCTAACTAGCATGTTACCCTTTTATTATTATAGATTAGTTCCTCACTCAATACACATAGGGTTATCCCTGCAGTGTATTTCTTTCTAGGAGGGAGGTGTCTTGGGCAAATATCTTTAATTGTATACCCAGAGTTTGAGCACCATCCAGGCATATTAAATATAATACTTGGGATGAGTTCACTAAGCAGAAAAATGATTTATTTTCTTGATAAATTCAGATATTCTAAAGCTGTTATCTAAGAGGTACAATTGTTTGAGTGATGTGAAAATTACATAGTTGAATTATTCCAAGGTAATTCAAATGCAACAAAGAAGTGAAGCATGTGTGCATGTGTATATCTAAGTAATGCAGCCCAATTTTGCCATACTACTCTATATGAGTATTGTAGGATTTGTAATGCCCAACTGATAAACACACAGTTATAAAACTTCAATAATACAGATGAAATTTTAATTAGGGGTCATTTTATTTTTCAGGTGCAATTTATACATTTAATAGTACTACTGCTATTAAAAGCCTATCTTGTAGCATTCTACTATATAAAAATATTGTATATGTTATTTTTAGATGGTGTTTCTGTGATCTAATATTGCATATTCTTTTAGAACTAAATTATTTATAACATTATAATGGTAAAAAATATGGAACTGTGCTCCGTCTAAGCTGTTCTTTTCTTTCTAGCTGTGTTTGCTTAACATTTATTTTTAGCAAGTCTATATCTTTATACTAGTATTCTGTTTATAAACACTTTTTAAAGTCACCTAAAGCCAGAACACAAAGCATTAAATCCAAATTATACCAAGGTTAGGACTACAGAGAGAAAAAATGTTTATATCTAATTGAAGTGGCATTTATTTGTAAAATTTCTGTGCTTTATTAAATCATTTATAAAAATGTTAAAGTTTGGCTTAATTGAAAATTCCACTGAGATAAAACACACAGGAATATCACAGTCTTCATTATTTCTAAGGTATTTATGACTCTAGAAAAGCAACCATGCTAAAATAATGTAGTTTGAGCCTGTGGTGAGTCATAGATTAAATGATGCCTTGGTTGTTCCCGATATTTAGATTTTTATCAGATTTATAACCTTTCTGTTTCTCTCTCAGATGAGTATGTATGAGGACAGTAAGCAGGCTTTGTGTGACTATAGTTGTGATTCTGTATCATATCAATAAAGCTGTCCTGAATCGGTAGTGCTGTAGTAAGACTATTACTATGTAATTACCATGAACATTGATATCTGTTTCATTAGTGTGTATGGAAGTGACAAGGCTCTAGAAACCAGAACAAATATGTATAATGACCTCTGATTTTAAAAAAAAAATATTTTATTGAATTTTTGCAGAGAGGAAGAGAGAGGGATAGAAAGCTGGAAACATCGATGAGAGAGAAACATTGATCAGCTGCCTCCTGCACACTCCCTACTGGGGATGTATCCGCAACCAAGGTACATGCCCTTTACCAGAATCAAACCTGGGACCTTTCAGTCCACAGGCTGACTCTGTATTCACTGAGCCAAACAGGTTTTGGCAGACCTCTGATTTTTTTTGGGGGGTGGTTGTTGGAGAAGGGTATCCTCATTGGCTAAGAATCACTTTAGTGGGTTAGTGTGTGACTTGAAGACTGTGTGTTTGCAACGTGTGAATCAATGGCTTATTGCAGTAGTTATTTTAACACTCGCTATTTCCTAATGGGCCTCACAGGCTTTGCTTATAGACCTCTGAGATAAGTAAGATGAGATTGCTAAATTATGCCACCTGTCCTAATGGCAGCTGTTTGTAGTGATTTTAAATGGCAAATTATTTTGGAGGGAGTAGTTCCACTGAGGAATTTTAGTAAAGAAACATAGACTTTACTCTGCTTTCCTCATTAGACCAACACATCTTGTTCTACAATGAAAAAAATAATAAAAAAATGACTGCCTAATAATGGCTAGGGTTTGCTCTTCTGTGAACCAAGGGTTTTGTGTTGGATGTTGGTTGGTTGGTGGATAAAAGAACAGTACAGAATTTTCTACCCTTTCCTGGGGGCGAGGGGGAGAGATCAACCAAAGGATTTGTATGCCGGTATATAAGCCTAACCAATGGACACAGACACCAGGGGGGTAAGGGCATGAGTAGGGGAATGGGGGAGCAATGGGGGGAGTAAGGACACATGTAATACCTTAATAAAGAAAAAAAAATTTGAACCTTCTTGAAAACAAAACAAAACAAAACATCAAACAAAAACAAAGTAGTACAAGTACGCTATCACTCCCACATTATGCGTATTTATGCCCTGCTGAAAAATGGGTTACACACCATGAACTAGCAACCAGTGAGTAATTCCTTATTAGGATCCTGGGTCCATTTCTTCTTTTACTAAATCAAACCATTGATGCTTATGAGTAAAGATGAAAGCTTCTGAAGTACTTAAGTCTTGCATTTCATGAAAGGAATCTAGAATTATTCAGCTTTCTCAAGCATGGATGAGAAAGCTGAATAATCCATAAAAACAGGATTTATGTAATGCACTTTAGCTCATTAACATATGATAGCTTGAAAATTTTACATAAATAAATTAGAAAATATATAAAGGAGCCCTAACTGGTTTGGCTCAGTGGATAGAGCATCGGCATGCAGACTCAAGAGTCCCAGTTTTGATTCTGGTCAAGGGCATGTACCTTGGTTGCGGGCACATCCCCAGTAGGGAGTGTGCAAAAGGCAGCTGAATCGATGTTTCTCTCTCATCGATGTTTCTAACTTTCCATCCCTCTTAGCTTCCTCTCTGTAAAAAAAAAAAAAAAAAAAAAAAAAAATCAATAAAACATACATTTAACAAAAAGAAAATACATGAAGGTAAAAAACAAAAACAAAAACTTAGAAGGATTTTAGGAACTTGTGTGGAGTAAGAACTAAAGGTCACCATGATTGTTGTTTGCAATAGGCTGACTTTCTTAGGATAATGTAGTTTTTGTCAAAGTTTACACAAAGTAGATGTTTTTCCTTATTAAAACTCAATCTATTAGAAAAGACTTCAAACAAATTAGGTATATATTTTTTTAAATCTAGATGCTGACTCATTTTCTTTTAAATCTTTCAACCTTTTCATTTAGAAAACATTCTGTTTAAAGCAGGGGTCCTCAAACTTTTTGAAGTGGGGGCCAGATCACGGTCCCTCAGAGAGCTGGAGGGCCGGACTATATGAACTACTAATTCCTACTGTAACACCCCGGCTGCGCTCACTGCCCAAAAAACCTGGCGGGCCAGATCAGACTCCTCTGCGGGCCGCATGTGGCCCGCGGGCCGTAGTTTGAAGACGCCTGGTTTAAAGGAACAGCTTCAGGTAGGTAGGAGACAGAAATTTGAACTGCAACAAACACATGGCATTTAGCAGGCAATTGACTTTTCAACCTAAACCTTAGCAGTCTCTTCCATATGTGACATTCTATTTTATTAACATAATTTAAAATAGGGCTGTTCTGGATTGTCATTTATGCAGAAGAAAGTTCCCATCTAATGCAAATAACTGCTCATTTATTTACCTATGTTATAGCTCTTAGTGACAGTATGATCAGCCGGAAAATAGGGCTACAGCTCTTATAAAAATAGACAATTATGTACCCTTTCAGAAATCTTTGGGCTGGTGTCAGGATGTCCCCTCACTCCGCAGTGGGAACTCTTCATTAAGCTTTCTTGATTGGTTGATATTATTCCAGGAACCAGCAGCAGCTCCCTACTCCCCGCCCCAGTTAGCTGCTTCAGATTCCAAGGAATTGACAATTTGTTTGCAGAGAGGAAAGGATTTTAACTGAACATTTTTAAATCAAAACTGTTTCTGAGTGAAATAGTCAGTCAGAGAAAGACAAGGACCATATGATGTCACTTATATAAAGAGTCTAAAGAGCAATATAAATGAGCAAACAACATAGAAACAGACTGATAGATACAGAGAACAGACTGAAAATTGCCAGAAGGGAGGTGATTGGGGGATAGATAGAAGAGGTAAAGGGATTAAGAAGTACAAATTGGTATTTATAAAATAGTCACCGTGATTCTTGTTTGCAATTGGCTGACTTTATTGATGATTGTCATTCTGACAGGTGAAAGCTGATATCTCATTGTGGTTTTAATTTGTATTTCTCTGATGATTAGTGACATTGAGCCTCTTTTCATATGTCAATAAGTCATCTGTAAAAATATTATTTTGATATGCTATTTATCCTTTTAGTTTTACATATTTTTATTGATTTCAGAGCGAAAGAGAGAGGGAAAGAGATAGAAACATCAATGTTGAGAGAGAGTCATTGATCAGCTGCCTCCTACATGACCCCCACTGGGGATCAAATCCGAAACCCAGGCAGGTGCCCAGGAATTGAACCATGACCTCTTTGTTCATAGGTTGACACTCAACCACTGAGTTATGCTGGCCAGGCTATCCTCTTATTTTTTAACATTTTAAAATTTGGTATAAGAAGTGAGATGAGAGGTTATCTTTTATTTCTTTAAATCATAGATAGTTTTTCTAACATCATTTATTATCTAATTCATTCTTCCCTCAGAATATAAAAGACCATTTTTATCATACATAAAATACTATATATTTTGGAGCTTCTGAGCTTTCTATTCTAATTCCTTGATCTATGTATATATAAACCTGCAATGGCTGGATTTTTAATTAGTGTGGTTTTGTGTTATAATCGATAGGGCAAGTCTATCCTTATTCTTGTCAAGTGAGTCTTGACTTTTAGTGTGCATTTATTCTTTGAACTGATCTGTAAAGTCAACTAGTCAATATAAGAATATTCTGTTTGAATTTTTATTGTAATTGTATCAACCTTTCAGGTTCATTTGGGGAAAATTATAATTTTGAAACTATGAATACTCTTAGACTAAGGAACACAGTATAATTTTATATTTATTCAGTATTCATTTGTACTGCTAAGTAAAATACTGTAATTCCTTTCATATACATTTTACTTGCTTTTGTTATAAAGATACTTTGTTACACTCTCTTCCTAAGTTTTTAACATACTTTATTGCTAGGTAGAATTTAATATTATTTTCACAATATTTTATAACTGGTATTTCTGGCATATGGGACATATTTTTTAATAAATTGTCACTTACCACCCTACTGAGTCTCTTATTAGTTTTAATTGTTTTCAGATGATTCTCTTGGAATATTTCAAAGATAATCATTTGCAACTAATTTCTGTTTTGTCTGTTTGCAAAATTATATCTGTTGGTGCTTTTATTTATCATATGGCATTTTCTAGAACTTCCAAGACAATGTTGAATAAAAATGATAATTGTTAGCCCTATATTCTCCGTAAATTCCCTCTTTCCCTTATTCAAAAGATTTATTAAGTGCTTCTGAATTCTGGACTTAAGGTTAATGCAATTCCAGTAAAAATTTAAACAATATTTTTCATATTGACTAAATGACTTTAAAGGTCATTTCAAAGAATAACTGCACAAGGCCATAAGGGAACTTCACTGATTAAAACACACAAAATGTTTGCATTTATGCATGCATTACCTTCAAAGGCACTTACATTCCGGTGGCGTGAGACAGTCAACAAATAAACAATAAATACAGTTTTACCCATTAATAAGTGATAAGGTTATGAAGAAAATACAATTAAGTAATGCAGTAGAGAGAACTATGGACTGCGTGTGCTATTTTATAATTGGAAAAGACCTTGCAGAGGAGGTGACATTTGAGATGAGATTTATGAGAGGAAAAGGCAACTACTGTATATGAAAAGCTAGTGGAAGAGCATTGCCAGGATGTGAGCTGCAAATGCAAGAGCTCTGAGATAGAACCGGCATGTCACATTGAAGGGACAAGAAGGTTAGTGTGGCTGGATTGTGGATGGTGGCTGTGAAACAGGTAGACTTTGGGGTCAAAAAAGCACAGTGCAGGTGCTCTGTGCTCCTCTAATTCCAAAGGGAAGCCACTGGAAAATTTGAAGCAATGGACATAAAATTTGGCTTTCAGAATGTTCTGGCTGCTGGGTGGAATGGACAATAGAGGATTGAGAATGGAAAAGGAGACTCATTTGAAGTCTTTGTTATTGTCCACATGAGAGGAGTTGAGAGATTACAATGACAATATGAAAAATGGTCAGGCTCAGCATACATTTTGGCATTCATGACAATGGGATTTGCTGAGAGATGGCGAGTTACAGGTAATGAATGGCACATTAGGGCTCAAATATGGAAGGTGCATACATCTCTGGTCTAAGTCACTGGTTGGCGAGTGGCCAGAGAAAGTGGAGGTATGAGGAGGAGTGGATGGATATTAAGGGCAAAGGCCAATAGTTCTGGTTTACAGATGTTAAAGAGTAAATTAAAAAATCAAATCATCATGAGAAGGTTATGAATCATCAGCATACAGATCTTTAACTCTATGGGACTGAGTGAGGTCACCCAGGGGGCATATCTCAAGAGCAGAAAGAAGTAGGTAACATTTATAGGTTGGGAAGATAAGTGGAGATTAGTGAGACTGAATAAAAACTATGAGCACCAGGCACTGTCTTAGGCACTATGGATTTAGTCAATAGAGTGGTGGGCAAAACCCAACATGGCTTCTACTCTCATAGTGCTTATGGTCTAGCTTAGTGTAATTTTGTTTCTAATGCTGGTGGTAAAGCTTCTAATATTTCCTGATTAAACATAATGATGTGGGTAGGTGTTGGTTTTGATAGATAGGTTTTTAATATCAAGCAAGTATGCTCCAATTTCTAATTTAAAAGGAGATTTTACTATTTGAAAATCATGAATGCTTGTTGAATTTTATCATATGCCCTGTCAACTTCTATCAAACTGATCATACATTAATAGACATCCAAAAGTTAAACCAATTTTGCATTTCTGAAGTAAACCGATTCAGTCATGGTGAATTAATTTTAAATCCTCTGATAGATTGACTTTGCTATTAGTTTATTTAAGGTATTTTGCTTCCATGCTTATTCGTGTTTTGGCCTCAGTTTATGCTACTACCCTTTGGTATGATGGTTTTGCTAACTTCATGAAATTGATACGAAGACTCACTTTTATTATTTTTTGATATGCTTAAATTACACAGAAATTACATATTCCTTTAATATTAATCTTCTTTTTCTCCCAGAGAACATCTGGATTCCAATATTTTTTTCACCTATGAATATTGTTTAATTAACAATTTTTAACTTTTCTTGGTCAGTTTTGCCAATTTATAATTTTATATTTATATTCTTTATTTTAATCTTGTTGAAAGTATTACATAGGTTCCCCTTCCTCCCCCCATTGACCCCTTCTAGCCCTCCCCTGGCCCCTGTACCAGCTCTTCACCATGCTATTGTGTGTCCATAGCCTATGAATATATGCATGCACATTTTTTGGATGATCTCTTCCCACTAACCCACCCATCCCCGCCTTCCCTCTGAGATTCCACAGTAGTTATTTTCGCCTACACTTTATTAATTTTATATATGGACTTCTTACGGTCATTAATCTGTATATAGTTTATACATGAAGTTTGGGTTCTGGTTTAATTGCAATTACTCTAAATAGAATGTTTAATTTCCCAAATGACTATAATTTCTTATTTTTTGGTATTAATGTTCAGTACATAAGTAAATAGTAAGTTCTACAGTGATCTAAGGTCCTATATGATCTGTTTGTTTTTTTGGTAAATATTCCATACATTCTAAAAATAGAATTATTTCATGCTTATGTGATTTGCCAATTATTTACACTGGTATTTGAATTATCCCATCATGACTGTTTTACTTTTAATTTTTTCTTTTAATTTTAATATTTCACTTCAAATAACTTAAAATATTCAATCCTACTTTTCCAAATGGAACATTGTATTTAGTTCTGGATGTCATTTTTAAGAAAAAAAGTCTCAAAATAGATCATCCTATATAATAAAAGGCTAATATGTAAATTGTCCCCTTGACCAGGAGTTTGACCTGGAGTTCAACCAGAAGTTCAACCAGGAAGTGTGGCTAGCTGGCCAACTGCCCATGGCTTTTCCCCCCAGCTGACCCACCCCATCCAGCTGATTGGGGTGGGCTGGCTGGACCCCACCCATGCATAAATTCATGTACCAGGCCTCTAGTTACTATATAAAAGAGCGATCAGAATGGTCAAGGAACCCAGGCATGTCTCTTGGTAACAAGTAAAAGGAAATCGAGGCATTTGGATGTTAAATGGGCATAACTGTTTTCCATATGGTAAGGTTGATCGGTATAACTTCAAATAGAGAACAGGGAAATATATGGAGAAATAAGGAAGCTGATTTTGTCTCAGGATAAGGACAATATTCTGGTTTCAAAATGGAATTGAAAGATCCTGGTGGTGATGAAATTCCTATCACTGAGCTAGGCCAGGCTATGGTGGGAGAATTTAAGTGTTGGATCAAAGGTAGGATTAGAAGATTCTCTCTCTGTGTTTCTGAGGAGATTTGTTTTTTTACCATTGTATATTTCTCAGTCACACTTTTTCATGTGTAGATTATTACGTATTTTAAAAGGCTGAATTTATTATTGCTGGTCATAGCTCTGCTGTCTCCTGTGTAACCTTTTGGGACAACAAACAGGGCAGAGCATATATAGACCTTCTCGCTCTACCTGGTGTGTGTGATTGGCAGAATCTGAAATAGCAATCACTCTGATTGTGAAATTAAGAATTACAGCAGTAAATGGGATTTTTTTTTTTTTAAATATATTTTATTGATTTTTTTTTTTTGCCCCCCACCCTCCCTCCCACACATCCCCTCCCTCCCCAGAGTTTTGTGTCCATTGGTTATACTTATATGCATGTATAAAAGTCCTTCGGTTGATCTATTATCTCCCCCAGATCTTCCTCCCCTCCCCGCTGTAATTTGACAGTCTACTTGTTGATTTACTGTCTCTATAGGGATTTTAAAGACCATTTTAAATGGACTTCCCAGCCAGGCATATCATAGGCCTCGAAGCTATATTTCTCATTATAATAGTCAAATGCAGTTTCTTTTTAAATCTGCCAGTTTTTTCATAGAATATGGTTTTTTCCTTATGGTATCTAATATGCTTTTTAATCTTCTAAGATACTTTTTATTAATTTAATCATTTTGTGGTGTATTCATGCCTTTTCATGTCACATCAGGTTTTCTGCTTTTTTTTTGTCATATGAAGTTTTTCATAATGGATCATGTCCTCATTAAAAAACAACAACACCTATTTTAACATCTTCAGCAGGAATTGAATAGCCTGGGCTATTGAAACATGAGCAGAGTGAATTCCTGGTTGCTTCTTTTGTCACCTCTTGGGTATTACTGGCTTAGGACTAATCTTTATGTTACTATCTCAGCCTAGACAATCCAGCATCACTAGAGAGGACACATTTGGACTCTAAATCCATGTGTGATACCATCTTGAAATCTCACTTTCTCATGAAATATCCTTGCCCATTTAGAGTAAAAAGGCTGAGGCAATTTTTCTTGCCATTTTCCTAGAATGGCGGAGAGGGAAGAGTTCTTTTTGAATTGTTAGTATATAGAAATGTTGTATTTTTCATGAGCATTGCTAGGTGTTATTGCAAGAGCAATTTCATATTAGCCATACTGATAGTTCTAAAAATTGCAGGGACCTGCGTTTTTGGTCTGTTTCAGTTGCTAAATGGTGAGTTTATTATGGGGAATAATTTCTAGTCCTGAAAAATACACTAGCTGATGGATAGTTGATGTTTGAGGAATACAAAAAGGATCCTAATATTTATTTATTTATGTTTGCTTCTTGTTTGTTGGGCACTGTTCTAGATGCTTTCACATCTTATTGCTAATTCAATTCTCATACCAACATTTCAATTGTGCATTATTATTATTCACATTTACTGTGAGGGAACTAACATTAATGGTCTGATTGGCTTTGGTTCATGCTGGCAACCAGTGCCATCTGGAATACAAACCAGGCCTTCTGACTGCAAGTCCAGTGGATTTTGTTTGAGATTGCATTGTATCACATCCTTAACATTTACCTGTCATTAATAAAATTAAAATATGAATGCATCTTTATTATTGCAAGATATTCTTAAAGGCATTGTCTATACTGTTGTTTGATTCTCCTTATATATGGCTCTGGTAATAAACTCATTCAAATTGAATATCAGTAATGTATTTGTCTCTTATAAAATCTATTATAAAATGATGGTTGCCTACTTTGCCCTCATATTGGGCAAGGATTTTCATGACTCTTGCCTAGGAGAAAGTTTCCCTAGCTCTAGTTAGGTGCAGTGGATGACAGGACAGATTTATAATCCTGGTGTTTAAGAGTAAAGGAATCTATCTGTTTTCTGTGTCCAAGGTAAAGGATATCTGAAAATATATTTCAGAGAAAGTCTTGAACATAATACTTTTAAGTATTTAACAGAGGAATACAATGCTTAACACAGTTTATGGGCTAAAACTTGGGAACCCATGAGGCATCATACTTGGGGGGAGGGGGCTTTTTATGGAGCACCTGATGTTAAATCCAGGGCAGAAAAGGAAATTTTACAAGCACCAAACTTTTAAAGATAAAAATTGTGTAACCCTCATGTACTTCATGCCTTGATTGACAGGAAGCTCAGCAGTAAATTTAATGCTCAAATTACAATAAGTATATTAGGCCAGTATATTTGCAAGGAGGTTAAGTTGGTACCAGATTATGGACAAACTTATGGTGATACAATAAGTATAATAGTTAGGATTTTGTCCTGAAGTTGATGGGCAACCACTGAGGTGGTTGGTATGGTAATTTGTACTTTCAGAATCACTCTGTGCCATTTTGGAGGGTAGATTGGAGCAAGAAGACCCAGAAATCAATAAGACCAATGAATAGAGTATTACAATAATCTTTTGGAAAGGATGTAGACTTGACCTATGGCATTGGCAGAGAGTCATAAAAATAGTGGATGGCGGGGGGTGGGGTCATAGCACGGACTCTAGATTTTTGGCGTAGGCCATTTAGTAGATCTAGTGGCTATTTAAAAAGAATTAAGGAATGCAGGCAATGAATATGGATGACCACCCAAATATAAGCTAGGAATGCATTAAAAAAAACCTTTCATTTTGATGATCCAAGGTCAAGCAAAGAGAGAAAAGCCTTTCTCAAAATCTAATGTGCATACGTAATAACAGGGGATCTTGATACTCGGGATTTTTAGTTGGTATGCATTTCTAACATTTCCTCAAGAGATGCTAATGCTACTGGTCCTCAGAACCAACTTTGAGTAGCAAGGCTGTAGCCATCTACTGCACTCCAAATACCACCTAATCTTTGTTTTCACCTTTGATTCTCTTGTATTTGCTTGGTACCAAACCTCGGCTCTTAGTTCTCTTCTCTCAGTCCCTTTGATCAACAGCTGATTTTAAATGAGAATTTATGGCTTTACAATGGAACTCAGTTTGGTCAATTTTGTCCATCTACTTAAGTTATAGATTTGGGAATCATTGCACATATATTGAAGCACATTCTGTAGGTGTCCTGTCCATACATCCCTGTGCCTTAACTTTGTGGTGCAGACTTTCAATTGTATCTTTATGACTACAGATTTTTCCTAGTGTCCAGAGCCTCCTCTACTCATGTATCCATGTTCCTAGCAAGCTAGAAGAGCCAGACCAGTAGCCCTTGACTGATGTGAATTGGTGCATGTCTACCTGAAGTCCCTCATTTGTCGAATTGGATATCTCTAAGGCAAATCTTCTACATGGTTTCCTGGAATTCCCCAGTGGGCTTTATATCCAGTTAGCCCTAATGATAACTTGCTTGAAAATTCACCCTTTCTTAGCTACTTTCTTTTCCCTATCTCAGTTTTAAACTCCTCTAATTGATGTCTCCCAGAATCACCTCACAAATGCATTGCTTCTGTGCAGGCTCCAACGACATGGTTGTTCAAATGGAGTGCATACATTAAATCAGCCAGGAGAGCCCTAGCTGATTTGGCTCAGTGGATAGAGCATTGGCCTGCAGACTGAATGGTCCTGGATTCGATTCTGGTCAAGGGCATGTACCTTGGTTGTAGTCACATCCCCAGTAGGGAGTGTGCAGGAGGCAGCTGATTGATGTTTTTCTCTCATCAATTTTTTAAAACTCTCTATCCCTCTCCCTTCCTCTCTGTAAAAAAATCAATAAAATATACTTAAAATTTTTTTCAATCAGTCAATCAATCAATCACCAGGAGAAGATCTGTTTAATGAAAGAGAATATATCTGAGGAGGTAGGCATGGGAAATATGATGTATAGCTGTGTGTCAAATAAAATAAATCTGGAAAAGCAGAAGCCAAAGAGGTAGAATGGAAACAAGAGCAATCTTACTTTGCAATTAATATTTTTCTGCTGAGCTCCAGGCTTACATATTCCTACCAATTTCTGGTCAACTCAGCTGAACATTGAAGTTTCTATGAAGAAACCCAAGGGTTATCCTAAATTGCCCCCCATTACTATTCATATCTGACACACCACTAAACCCCAAGAAAAACTATTGCTTCTCCATTCCAAATAGCTGTTCAATGCAGTCATCCACTTCTCTTTACTGCCTCCACCCTCATTGAAGCCACCATCAAAGTGTTCCAAACTTTTTTCTCTGCCTCCTATTTTGACCTATTTCTCCATAAGAAAACCACTCTGGTCATGTTCCTATGCTGAAAGCAGTTCAAGGCTCTCCATTATTTTCCAAATGAATCCCAAACTAGCTAGTATGACAAACGTGCTCAGACATTCAGCCTTTTCTCTTACTGCTTTGCTCCTGACACTCCTAAACCCTAGCCGTCCTGAGCTACTAAAAGTTATCCAAATTTTCTATTTTTTTTTTTTGCTTCTGGGTTGTTGTGTATACTATTCCCTTTTATGCAATTACCTTTTCTTAAATCTCTCCTTAGATAGCTTGAATAATTCTGCCAGACTCAGTTTGAATGGTACCTTCTATAGGAGTCTTTCCTAACCTCCAATGTTGGACTGGAGTCCCCCATTATTACAATATTTTTTTTTCTATTTTGTTACATTACCATTCTGCATTATAATTATCTGGTAAATACTTTATTATTGCTATTAGATTCTAAACTCCCTTGAGCTTAGAGACTTTAAAAATTAATTATTGTATTCCCTCTGCACAATAATTTTTTGACTGAATGAAAGAAACCATCAGTAGTTTCAAATGCTACAGAGAGTATTCAATCAAGATAACACTGAAATTAACTGAAGATAGCTTCTACAATGACAAGTTTATCAGTGTCTTCAGCAAGAGCGGCTATATTTAAATATGTAGTATATTTGTGAGGCTTTGGAGGTCAATTTTGAATGGTGTATTATGATGACACAAGCCATAAATTTATTATTTTTATTGTTTAATATATTACATATGTATACTTATCCTCCCCTTGCTCCCCACCCTCATCCCCCCATGCCCTAACCGCCCCCCCCCCGTGTCTGTGTCCATTGGTTAGGCTTATATGCATGCATACAAGTCCTTTGGTTGATCTCTCCCCCATACCCCCACCCTCCCCTACCTTCCCTCTGAGGTTTGATGGTCTGATCAATGCTTCTCTGTCTCTGGATCTATTTTTGTTCATCAGTTTATGTTGTTCGTTATATTCCACAAATTAGTAAGATCATGTTATATTTATCTTTCTCTCATTAGCTTATTTCATTTAGCATAATGCTCTTCAGGTCCATCCATGCTGTTGCAAATGGTAGGAGTTCCATCCTTTTTACCACGCGTAGTATTCCATTGTGTAGATGCACCACAGTTTTTTCATCTACTCATCTGCTGATGGGCACTTAGGCTGTTTCCAGTCTTAGCTATTGTAAATTGTGCTGCTATGAAAATAGGGGTGCATATATCTTTTCTGATTGGTGTTTCTAGTTTCTTGGGATATATTCCTAGAAGTGGGATCACTGGGTCAAATGGGAGTTCCATTTTTAGTTTTTTGAAGAAACTCCATACTTTTCTCCACAGTGGCTGCACCAGTCTGCATTCCCACCAGCAGTGCACGAGGGTTCCTTTTTCTCCACATCCTCTCCAGCACTTTTCCTTTGTTGATTTGTTGATGATAGCCATTCTGAAAGGTATGAGATGGTTCCTCATTGTCATTTTGATTTGCATATCTCAGATGATTAGTGACTTTGAACATGTTTTCCCATGTATCTTGGCCTTTTGTATGTCCTCTTTTGAAAAGTATCTATTGAAGTCTGTTGCCCATTTTTTTGATTGGGTTGTTTATCTTCCTTTTGTTAAGTTGTATGAGTTCCCTGTAAATGTGGGAGATTAATCAGAGATTAATTATCAGAGATAACATTGGCAAATATGTTCTCTCATGCAGTGGGCTTTCTTGTTGTTTCTGTTGATGGTTTCTTTTGCTGTGCAGAAACTTTTTATTTTGATGTAGTCCCATTTGTTTATTTTCTCTTGAGTTTCCATTGCCCTAGGAAACAAAATCAGAAATGAAAGAGGCAAAATAATAACAGAACCCACAGAAATACAAAGGATTGTTAAAAAAAAATACTATGAACAACTCTATTCCAACAAAGTAGGCAACCTAGAGGAAATGGACATATTCCTAGAAAAATACAACATTCTAAAACTTAGGAAGATTCTAAAAATCTCAGTAGGCTGATGACTATGGAGGAAATTGAAGCAGTCATCAAAAAGCTTCCATCAAACAAAGGCCTGAAGTCAAATGGCTTCACAGGATTAGTTTTACCAAACATTCAAGTAAGAATTAAAAACCTATTCTCCTCAGACTACTCAAAAAAATTCAAGAGGAAGGAATACTTCCAAGCTCATTCTATGAAGCCTGCATTACCCTAATACTAAAACCAGATGAAGATAACACAAAGGGAGAGAATTATAGGCCAATATCACTCATGAACATAGATGCCAAAATCCTCAACAAAATTCTAGCAAATTAGATCCAGCAGTACATCAGAAAGATCATACACCATGACCAAGTAGGATTTATTCTGGGAATGTAAGGATGGTACAATATCCACAAATCAATAAACGTGATATATCACATAAACAAATTGAGAGATAAAAATCACATAAGCATATCAATTGATGCAGAAAAGGCATTTGACAAAGTCCAACACCCTTTCTTGATAGGGATCATAACTCAACATAATAAAAGCCTTATATGACAAAGCCATAGCCAACATCATACTCAATGGGCAAAAACTAAAACTGTTTCACTCAAGAACAGGAACAAGATAGAGATGCCCACTCTCACCACTCCTGCTCAACATAGTAGTGGAAGTGCCATAGTGATTAGACAACAAGAAGGAAAAAAAAAAGGCATCCAAATTGGAAAGGAAGACATAAAACTGTCATTATTCACAGATGACATGATACATGAAACTATACATAGAAAACCCTACAGACACCATCAAAACATTATTATGCTTAATAAATGAATTCAGAAATGTAGCAGGATAAAAAATTAATGCCAATAAATTTATTGCATTTTTATACACCAATAGTGAACTTACAGAAAGTGAGATTTAAAAAAATCCTATTTACCATTGCACAAAACAATTAAGATACTTAGGAATAAACTTAACTAAGGAGGTAAAAAATCTGTACTCAGAAAACTATAGGACACTGAAAAAAGAGATAGAGGAAGACATAAACAGATGGAGGGACATACCGTGTTCATGGATTTGTAGAATCAACATCATTAAAATGCCATACTACCCAAAGCAATCTATAGATTCAGTGCACTCCCCATGATAATACAGATAGCATATTTTTCAGAGTGAATTATCCAAAAATTCATTTGGAATAAATAAAAGACCCTGGATATCTGCAGCAATCCTGAGAAAGAAGAATGAAGTAGGAGGTATCTCAATACCTGATATCAAGATGTATTACAAAGCCATGGTTCTCAAAACAGCCTGGTACTGGCACAAGAACAGACATATAGTTCAATGGAATAGAATAGAGAACCCAGAAATCGACCCAAACCACTATGCTCAATTAATATTTGACAAAGGAGGCAAGAGAATACAATAGAGTAAAGACAGTCTCTTCAATAAATGGTGTTGGGAAAATTGGACAGATACATGCAAAAAAAAAAAAATGAAACTAGACCACCAACTTACACCATACACAAAAATAAACTCAAAATGGGTAAAGAACTTAAATGTAAGACGGGAAACCATAAAATTCTTAGAGGAATCCACAGGCAGAAAAATTTCAGACATATGCTGAAGCAATATCCAAAACATGAAATTTTAATAAAATTGTTATGTATGGGGGAGATGTTTAGGAAATACTTCATGTATTCATTTTGGCCCAATTAGTGTTCAATTTGAGGTGGATGATAATGTCATGCTTTTTTTTCACATTAAGAAACACATTTTCTGCAATGAAAATTTATTTTGCAAATATGTATTGTTATCCTTTAGCAGATGGTCAAAAACTAAGAATCACTTAGGCCAGGCAATTCTCCTTTCTTGGCCACTGCTAGTAATGTGACTAAGGGATATGCATTCATATATTCAGAGTGTGAGAATTTTTAAGCACTGTCTCAGCATCACTAAAGGATACCACAATTTTGCTTGAGGGGTCATTAATTGATGTGGAATTTTGAAATCATCATATTTGGGGAGGTAACCCTAGCTCACTTCTCTTGGAAACATGGCACACAGGCTTGGGAAATTTATCCATCCTGTCTGTGGAGGTTTTCTAGCTTCCTGATACATAATATTAAAAAGAGACCCCTAGAGTATGAATTATTATTGGTGTGAAGTGTCAAAAATGAGCACCATTTCAAGTATGCCTGAGGTATACTTCTTACAAATTTTATAGACACAGTTACATTTTATTCATGAAATTCCTCTTACAAAATGCTTGGAGCAATGCACACAGTAATAAAAATGTTGGAAATATAATGAAAAGATTTTAAATTATATAAAGGAAGGAAACAATATATTTTTAACAGTTCTCAATCTACTTGGCTATCCTTATTTTTAAAAGATAGAACTAAAATGAATTAGAAAAATAATAATCAAACAATCATTTCTATAATTTAGATAATCTTATCAATGAGGTTTTAAAAATATATATTATTATTTATTTCAGAGAGGGAGAGCGGGATAGAAACATCAATGATGAGAAAGAATCATTGATTGGCTGCCCCCTGTGGGGACTGAGTGGGCAACTGTGACGTTCTGGTTCATAAGTCAATGCTCAACCACTGAGTCACTCCAGCTGGGCAGTCGTTAGTGAATTTTGTAAAGAACAACTTTGGCTCTAGTCTCAGAGATTGAGTAGAGATTTATCTCTTAGGGATATAATGACATCAGAGTGAGATAAAATTACAAATAGACTCAAAGTAATAATTTTTAAAGCCAATTATAATGATTTTGAATGGACATCAAATTATAGATCATTAGGAATTTAACTATATGAAATATAACGCTAAGTGTTTAGAGTTTCTATCTCCTTGGTTTCTATGATATCTCTTTACAAGTGAGGTACAATTCATCAATTTATCCATTTTCATTCATTCAACAAATATTAATTGAGGCCTACAATGTGGTAGGCACTGTTCTAGCTATAAGACTTATGGAAAACAAGCCAGTCACTGTCCTTAATGAATTTATAGTTGAGGAAAAAATATAAACAAATGAATATCTATCTAATAAAAGAGTAATATATAAATTGACCATCACTCCAACACACAAGATGGCTGCCCCCATATGGACACAAGATGGCTGCCCCCATGTGGACATAAAATGGCCACCACAGATGGCCAGCAGGGGAGGGCAGTTGGGAGGGACCAGGCGTGCAAGGGAGGGCAGTTGGGGGTGATCAAACCTGCAAGGGAGGGCAATAGGGGTGACCAGGCCGACAGAGGAGGGAAGTTGGGGGCCACCGGGCCTGCAGTGAAGGGCAATTAGGGGTGACCAGGACTGCAGGGGAAGGCAGTTAGGGGCAAACAGGTGAGCAGGGGAGCAGTTAAGCATCAATCAGGCTGACAGGGGAGTGGTTATGGAGTGATCAGGCTGGCAGGCAGAAGCAGTTAGGGGCAATCAGGAAGGCAGGCAGGTGAGTAGTTGGCAGCCAGCAGTCCTGGATTGTGAGAGGGATATCTGACTGCCCATTTAGGATTTGGCCTAAACAGGCAGTCAGACATTCCTCGAGGGGTCCCAGATTGGAGAGGGTGCAGGCTAGGCTAAGGGACCCCCCCACCCTGCACGAATTTCGTGCACCAGGCCTCTAGTGGTAAATACAATAATAATAGATAGTGATAAGTACTATGAGTGAAAATTAAATCAGGTTAAGAAGATAAAGTAACATAGTAAATGTGTGACTATTATGTGGATAAAATAGCCAGGGAGTCATTTTATCCCCAAATAAATCAAAACATCCACAATTCCAAGGTATGAGTCAATAAAAGAAGTCTATTTAGAAAAAGTCATAAATTACTATTTTGGTAGATTTCATATTTGGTAACATGTTTAAATTTAGTGTTGTTTTTTTTTTTCCATTTTTTTGTCCCCCCCCCAGCTTTATTGATATATAATTGACAAATAAAAATTTTATATATTTAAGGGGTACAATGTGATGTTCTGAAATATCTATACATTGTGAAATGATTACCACAATCAAGTTTATTAAATATATATCAATTCACATGGTTATCACTTTTAAGTTTGTGGGGTGAGAATACGAGATCTACTCACAACAAATTTCAAGTATATAGTATGCTATTATTATTATTTTTTTTAAAATATATTTTATTGATTTTTTACAGAGACGAAGAGAGAGGGATAGAGAGTTATAAACATCGATGAGAGAGAATCATCGATCAGCTGCCTCTTGCACACCCCCTACTGGGGATGTGCCCACAACCAAGGTACATGCCCTTGACCCGAATCGAACTTGGGACCTTTCAGTCCACAGGCCGACGCTCTATCCACTGAGCCAAACCGGTTTCGGCATAGTATGCTATTATTAACTAAAGTCATCATATGGTACATTAGATCCCAAGAATTTATAAATCTTATAACTGAAAGTTTATACCCTTTGATAAATATTTTGCCCCCAGCCACCATTATATATTCTGTTACTATGGATTACAAATTTTACAATTGTTTTTACTATTTCTTTGAAAAATGCCATTGGAATTTGGTAGGTTTTACATTGAATCTGTAGATGACTTGGGCAGCATGGACATTTAAACAATGTTTATTTTTCCAGTTCATGAAAACAGAATATCTTTCTATTTTTTAATGTCTTCTTCATTTTCTTTTATTATTATTCCCCTTGGTTAAGGTTATTCTTAAGTATTTTATTGTTTTTGATGCTATTGTAAATGGGATTCTTAATATCCTTTTTTGAATATAGCTCATTGTTAGTGTATTGGAGCACAACTGATTTTTCTCCATTAATATCGTGTCCTATAACTTTACTAAATTTTTCTACTAGTTATAACATTTTTTTTTGTGGAATCTTAAGATTTTTTCTATACTTATATAAAATTGTCATCTACAAACAAAGCTAATTTTACTTCTGCCTTTCTGATTTGGGTGCCTTTATTACTTGCCTAATTGCTCTGGCCAAGACTTCCAGTACTATGTTGAATATAATTGATTAGAGGCCCGGTGTACAAAATCCCTCAGCCCAGCTTGTACCCTTTCTAATCTGGGACCCCTTGAGGGATGTCCAACTGCCTGTTTAGGTCCATTCCCAGTGGGGGATATAATGATCCCAGTGGGATCGGGCCTAAAAGGGCAGTCGGACATCCCTTTCACAATCCAGGACTGCTGGCTCCCAACTGCTTACCTGCCTGCCTTCCTGATTGCTCCTAACTGCTTCTGCCTGTCAGCCTGATAACCCCCCTACCACTCCCCTGCCAGCCTGATTGATGTCTAACTGCTCCTCTGCCAGCCTGTTTGCCCCCAACTTCCCTCTTCTGTCGGCCTGGTCACCCTAACTGTCTTCCCCTGCAGGGTTGATCACCTCCAACTGCCCTCCCTTGCAGGCCTGGTCCCTCTCAACTGCCCTCCCTTGCAGGCCTGGTCCCTCCCAACTGTCCTCCCCTGCTGGCCATCTTGTGTCCACATGGGGGCAACAATATTTTGTGTTGGAGTGATGGTCAATCTGCATATTACTCTTTTATTAGACAAGATAAGACAGGGCATTCTTATCTTTTTTAAAAATATAGTTTATTGATTTTTCTTACAGAGAGGAAGGGAGAGAGATAGAGAGCTAGAAACGTCGATGAGAGAGAAACACCGAACAGCTGCCTCTTGCACACCCTCTACCTGGGATGTGCCCACAACCAATGTACATGCCCTTGACTGGAATCGAACCTGAGACCTTTCAGTCTGCAGACCAACGCTCTACCACTGAGCCAAACCGGCTTTGGCATCTAATCTTATTCCTGATCTCAGAGGAAATGCTTTCAACTGTTCACTGCCCTATCTATAAAAAGATAATATGCAAATTAACTGTCACTCTATCACAAAGATGGCAGCACCCATAGCCACAAGATGGTGGCGTCCAGTCCTCTCAGCCTCACCAGAGTCCCCCAGTCCCCGGGGGCTGGCTGCTGAGAGCAGACAGTGTATGCAGCCTGGTGGAATGTTTGCTTTGTCCTTGTGGGGACATGGCAAGCATTCTACCCCAGCGGTGGAGGGCCTCTGGGCAGTGGGCACAGAGCAGGGTGGAGGGAAGAGGGGGAGAGCTAAGAGAATGCTATTGTTGTTGCCCTGGTGATGAGGTAAACATTCCGCTGCCAGCCACGGATGGGTCTCTGGCCAGGCCGGGGTGCAGGTGGGCCTCTGGGCTGTGGAGAGCCTCTGGGCAGCAAGTACCGAGTGGCCAGGCCCCGCAGAGAGCTACTGGTGCACGGATTCATGCACAGGGCTACTAGTTGAGTATAATGTTAGCTGTGGGTTTATCAGTTATGGCCTTCATTAGGTTGAAGTATATTCTTTACCTAATTTGTTGAGCATTTTTATCATGAAAGGATGTTAAATCTTGTTAAATGCTTTTTTCTGTATCTATTAAGATGATTATAAGATTTTTATTCTTTTTTTTATTAATATGGTATATTACATTGTTATATTTATATATATTGAACCATCTTTGCATCCCAGGAATAACTATCACTTGCTGATGATGTGTGATTTTTTAAAATGTGCTGTTTAATTTGTTTGCTAGTATTTTGAGGATTTTTGCATTTATGTTCATCAGGTATATTGGCCTGTAATTTTTTTTTTCTTTTAGTGTCTTTCCCTGGCTTGTCAGGGAAATCCTGGCCTCATTAAAATGAGTTTGAAAGGGTTACCTTCTCTTCATTTGTTTGGAGGAGTTTGAGAAAGATTGGTATTATTTCTTCTTTAAATATTTGATAGAATTTATTTTTAGAAAACCAGATTTGGACTGGATCCCAAACATTGGAAATAATGCATTAGAGCTGAAGATAAATGAGGGACAAGATAAACTAATCTTATATATCCAACACACAAATATAATCTATTTGAATATCATCATTAGCTAAAGTTAAATATGAAACATTTTAGAAGAGTAACTAAAAGGGTGGATTGTGCTTGAAGATATTTTGGTACACATGCTATATTTATCATTTCCTAGTAGAGTAAATTTCTTCAGTTTTTCCAAGTCTCAGTTTTATTATATATAAGATAGGTATTATAGCAATAGTGCTTATTCTGTAGGCTTGTTTTCAAGAATAAATGTGCATCAAAGAGCCTGATGCACTATGTTACTATTTTTTATTGGAGAAAGTACTGATTTCTAATGATGTTTTACCACTTTGATTCTATTCATTTTGCATTATGTAAGTAGTCATAGGACATAGATTCTTTTATTTATTTATTTATTTATTTATTTATTTATTTATTTATTTATTTAAAATATATTTTATTGATTTTTCTTACAGAGAGGAAGGGAGAGGGGATAAAGAGCCATAAAGTAGGTGAGAGAGAAACACCGACCAGCTGCCTCTTGCACACCCCCTACTGAGGATGTGCCCGCAACCAATGTACATGCCCTTGACTGGAATGGAACCCATTACCTTTCATTCCGCACACTGATGCTCAACCGGTTTCGGCAATTCTTTTAAAATCATGATACAAATGAATGATAGGCAAATCTTTGCATTTTCTTAGCATATTTGTAATTTTATGTCCACTTACTAACCACAATGTATAGCCATCATTTGCTTTTTTTCCTAGAAAGGTAAATTTTGGAAATGGGAAAGATATATATATTCCGTCTCATTGATTTTAAAAGACATTGTTGATATGCTGTCATGTTCACATATTGAAGCAACAGAATTTAATTAAGGCTTCTAAAGTACAATCTTCAAATTGTCCCAGGAAAATGTCATTATTAGAACCTGATCATCAGAGTTGTTTTTCCCTCCATAGACCACCCCCTGGCCTCCCCTACCCTCAGGGTACTTGCTCTCACCCCCCCCCCCCCTCAGTGTCTTGCATCTATTGGTTGTGCTTATATGCATGCATACGAGTCCTTCAGTTGATCTGTGTCTCACTGAAATTTCATTATTAGAACCTGGTCAGCAGAGTCATGACAAACAATGCTGTTTTAGAAAATAAAATTTATAGTTTTTATCTATTATATAGCAAGAAGTTTCAGTTACTTCAAAGTTCCAATATTTCAATAGGGGTGATACCTATTTTCCAAAGGGGTTTCAGTCATGATAATAGAAGCCTGGTATAGGAATTAATCAATGTGATAGAAATTATGGAAATTCTCAAAGAAGTGTCTAGGCTCTTTATTTGTGTTTGTTAAAATAACGGGAGGAATCACTTCCTGTAAAACAAACAGGCTTTATTTAGTCATGCTTTATGTAACAATAACAAACATTTACCTTTCAGGTAAACATATTAAAAATAATAAAATAAGAATTGCATGCTATAGTTTGAGATATTATACCAAAAAATGACAGAAACACATTCTCTATTCTTTCACCTTAGCATTTTAAAAATTGTTGTTATATTTTTAATTTATTTAAAAATTTTATTAAAGTTTTAAATACAGAAAAATATATTTCCGCATATCCTGTATAAATTATTACAGAATAATGCATTGGCCATTTAGCTGTTTCTTTGGGAAATTATCTCCATTTCTCAAAATAACATGTTTTTATTTTTCTTTCTTGATTTCCCAGATTTGAATATAACTGATTGACATTCCAGAGAGGAAAATGGAATTTATTTTTCTTTTCTTTCTACCCATACACATTCAGACTTCCTGTCATTCTCTCCCCTAATGTAGTTATAGTATACATTAGTGCAATCTTCAGAGTTACATTAAAATATATAAACACTATTCATGACTGAGCTACATAATACTATATATTGTGATTCTTCTGTTTCTTGCAAAAATATTTTTCCTTGAAGCTAATAATTGCCTTGTATTATAATTAGTTTTTCATGCATATTTCACTAATTCTGCTCGATTACCAACTTATCTGAATTTTCCCTTAGTGTGTTCAAACACATTTTGTTACATTCCAAATTGGACTTCTTACTTTCTGCAATTCCTTTGCTAATGAGATCCATGTTTCCTGAATTGGATTTCCTCCTCTATCCTCCATCTTGGCATAACATATTTTGGCAGCTACATGAGAAAGGGATGATGGGAAATATAATTTTGAGATCTTGCATACCTGAAAAGGGTTTTATTTAATTGATGATTTGGCTGAACACAGAGTTATAGTTTGGATATTATGTTTCCCCCAAAGTTTAGAGGCATTGCTCCATTGTCTTCTAGCGTCTGTGTTGCTGTTAAGAGTAGAAATAGTCTGATTTCTGATCCTTTGTGAGTAACCAGTTTATTTATTCCATCTCTGAAAGCTTATATATTCTCTTTGTCCCTGTGTTGGTAAACACCATAGTCATGTTCATTTGGTGAGGGCCTGCTTTAATCTGCTATGCTGGGAAGTTGGTGGAAATCTGGAAATCTGTCTGGAAAGTTCTCTGGAATTTTACTTGTGGATAATTTCCTCTCATTTCTCTTTCTGGGACCCTATTACTGTTAATCATGCTGAATGTTAAAACTCCTGACGATCCTCGACTTTTATTTTTCTCTCATTTTTTATTTCTATCTTTTGCTTTACATTTGGAAAAATTTTGTCTTCTATATATATATATATATATATATATATATATATATATATATAATTGACTTTTTTTACAGAGAGGAAGGGGGGGATAGAGTAAGAAACATCGGTGAGAGAGAATCATCAATTAGCTGCCTCCTGTACACCCCCAGTGGGGATGTGCCAGCAACCAAGGTACATGCCCTTGACTGGAATCAAACCTAGGACCCTTCAGTCCAAAGGCCAACGCTCTATTCATTGAGCCGCTCCTGGTTTATAGGTCGATGCTCAACCACTGAACCACACCAGCTGGACAAGAATAATTTTTAAAGGAAAAAGTGTAGCTTAAATATAGTTTATGTTGTCTGCCTAACCCAGTGGTCGGCAAACTCATTAGTCAACAGAGCAGCAAACCGCAGCTCCTGAGCTGCATGTGGCTCGCGAGCCGCAATTTGCCAACCATTGGCCTAATTTATAGATTAGGTTAGGGCTGATCTCACACTTCACTTCATTTTCATTTTTCAGGATGAACCATCCAATCTCCTGCCTTGAGCATCAAAGCCTGGCTGCTGGAGATGCTGGTCCACAGAAGACTGGTAATCTCAACAATCAGTAAGTGAATTTTTCTTTAATTCACAGATGACCTATTTGCTACCTGTACCTTCTACTGTGGAGTTCTTTTTTGGCCTCACAAGTTCCATCGCTATCCTTTGCTACCCTCTGCATTAGGAATCTGGCCCCTATAGATATCATCAATTGGGATTGGGTTTGGCCAGTGGGAGGGACCTGACTTTGTTACTGTATTAAATGGAAACAAGGTGGCTCTTCTGTACCACTGCTGGTCCTGCTGGCTTCTGGGTAATGGATTGCTCCCCTTGCCCTTTCAGTCCTATTGTGGGTATCCATGCTAGCTCCAGGCACTTCCCTACCCCAAGGATATTAGTTTCCCATCGTTGAAGTAAACAAAACAGAGATACTTAATGCCATACATAAAGTAAAAATACAGATGCATTCTGCATTTAAATAATAAGATATATGAGTGTAGAGCTTGAAAATCTGTTAGCAGGTGTTTGGGAATGATTATTCATAAGGAAGGATTTATTTCTTTACATAGAATTCGTCACAGAAAACACTAACTTATTGTAAGTAGATTTGAAATAAGCTTTCTGTCATTGAAATTTAGTTTATGCCCAACTTTATATAGGATATTAACTGATTCAGGCAGGGAGGAAACAGAACAAAGAGGATTAGTGACAATGAGCAAACTAAAGGGCAAATCTTCAAATTGAGTGTGAGGGGTGGCAGATTTTGAATACTTCCATGTAAGAATTTATGCTGTCTCATGACTGTAGTTCTATTCCTTTTTTGTTTCAAAATCAGATTCTTTTGAATCCTTAGCTCAAATAAGTGATTTTAGTTTCATAGAGAATAGATTGATGAGAATGCAGTTTTATAACTCTAGTGCATGTCTAAAAATCTAATATGGCAAACACTGGAAAAACATAGCTTATCTTAACTTTCAGGCTCTTCAATTTATCATTACTGATTAAGAGCTGTCTGGATTGGCTCTCCTGGTCAGTCAAATTATCCCAAAAGCTATCTCATTACTGGGAAATGTTCACATCAGATGAGAATCTGTTTTACTCCTATGCATCATGGGCATTTCAGCTTTGCTCTTGGGCGGGGCTATTGGGCGCTATAGTGCATCACTAACAGACTATGCCTTCAGTAACAAAGCTCAGAAGCCACATGTGAATTGCATCATAGAAGAAGGAATTTTTATTTTATTTTTAAAAAATATTTTTATTGATTTCAGTTGGGAAGGGAGAGGGAGAAAGAGATAGAAACAGCAATGATGAAAGAGAATCATCGGTTGGCTGCCTCCTGCATGCCCCACACTGGGTGGAGATCAAGCCCAACCTGGGCATGTGTCATGACCAGGGGAATCAAATTGTGAGCTCCTGGTTCATAGATCAATGCTCAACCACTGAGCCACGCCAGTTGGGCAAGAATAATTTTTAAAAGGAAAAAGTGGAGCTAAAACAAAATTTATGTTGTCTGCCAAGGATATTATCATTTATTAATCATTGCATGAGCCACATTTTACATAGTGATTAAATTTGGACTCACAAAAAGGTCCAATCTGTTTCAAGGATGTTTACTAAAGCAATTATTCTCTTAAGTAAAAGGTGTTAATAGGGAAAATCTCCTTAAATGCTGGCATAGGAGAAATAATGAAGTGGCAGTTTACCTTAGAAATGTAATTGATGGTGAATTTTCTTGTTCATGATGTCTATTAGAACATTGTTATCCATGATGTCATCTACAAACCAGTGGCATGGACATCACCTGAGAAATTGTTAAAAATGCACTCTCAGGACCCATCCCAGACTTGCTGAATCAGAATCTGCATTTGAACAAGACCCTCAGGGGATTCATGTATATGTTAAAATTTCAGAATCATGAGACTAAAGCTTCGTCTTTTTGGTCAGTAAAACCTAACTGATACACTCTCAACTGGTTCAGGAGGATCGTATTTTCCAGTGGTAGCAGTGCTTTCATAAATGGGGAGGTAGCTCAGTTGATTAGAGCATCATCCCGATATGTCAAGGTTGTGGATTCGATCACTGGTCAGGGCATATTGAGGAATCAACTAAAGAATAAATGAATAAATAAATGGAACAACAAATCTCTCTCCCTTTCTCTCTCTCTTCCTCCTTCCCCCTCTCTCTCATCAATAAACACCAATTTTTAAAAATGGCATCCCACAGTACAGAATTTTTGTTTTTCTTACAAGGGCTACATGGCAAAATTTTAAAATATAAAGAACATGCTCTAAGAAGGGATTATATGATATGAAATGTGGTGTTACCATTTTGAAAATGTATAATTAAAATTCTTAGAGAAACAACTTTCTAAATGAGAAAAATCCCTTTCTTTCTGATCTTTCCTCACATCAACACATCTATGTCCTATTTGTAATACTGAATTTCTTCTCTAAATAAATTTCAAGCTCCCGCTTTCTTTAGCAGGCACAGGCCATCTGCATTTCAGGCCTGAGAGATTCAAATAAACTGTTTCTTTTTTCACATATCTATAATGTCATATGTTTGGAAAAATTAATCTAATAAATTGCAAGTGCAAATAAATGACAATACCTTTTTAAACATGCTATAGAAAGATTAATGGATATTTTTAGAAAGGATAGATTTCCACTACTTTGTTTCTCCTTTATGTGAAATCTCTGGATACATAAAATATGCTAGACTATATCCCTGAATACATAAAATATGCTTAGCCCTATAAGGGGCAAAGTCCACTATAGCCTGGGCCTCTTATACTTCCTCCTTTGCTTCAATAAACATTTATTGGTTATTTAATGTGTACCACGAATGAGAATACGAAGAGTAAATCTCCACCCTAGAATTGCTCACTGTCTCACAAGGAAGAAGTTCAAGGACATCATTATAATGCTATATTATGAAGGCTATAACAGTGTTGGCAACACATGATGGAAAATAGAGAAAGAAGGGGCTAATCCAGGCCTGGGAATTGGAGACTGATTCATAAAAGAAGTGATTGCTTTTGGCATCTTGTTAGTGTGTGATTTATGATACAAATATGCACAAATGTTGGCTTGTGCTTTCAGAGATAGCAGTTGAATGAATCTTTTAGGTAGAGCCAAGCCTAATATTGGCAGGTTCAATTAGACTGAACCCTGTCCAAAATGTGACTTGATGGACCAGATTAGAATGAAATGCCTTTGCTAATATAGTAAAAAGCAGAAGTAAATGGTATCTTGAATCTGAATGATTAACAATAAAATATTCACTCTGTGCCCTGAGCAGTTGTAATATTTGCTGCAGTGAACATAGTGGAGCTTTATTGGGATAATCATAATGGTAACAGCTGACATCTGTAGTTTATGATGTGCCTTCATATTCATTGTCTCATTTAAATTTTATTAATTAAATCGACTGGGGTGACATTGGTCAACATGAATATTTAGGATTCATGTGTGGATTTCTATGTTACAAGATCAGTATATTACACCGTGCAAAGCCAAATATTCTGATTTAATTTTAACAATTAATAATGTAGGTGTTATTTGCATTTCCTAGTTGGGAAAAATGTTCAAAGTAAGGGGCAGAGCCTGGATAAATTACCTCAAACCTTTCAACTCGAGTGTTGGTGAATGGCTGTGGAGCCTTTCACAGAGATGAAGAATACAAAAACTGTGAAGTTTGGCCATGGTTGGGCATAGCACCAAGTGTCTTGAGTCAGTGACCCCTGGAATTGAGAGTCTTGGGTTATGGTTGGGTGTTGTCCATCTCAGTTGGAGGAGGATCTAACCATTGCCTTGAACATAAGCACAGTTGGAAAGGATTGGCAAGGATCAGGGATGATATCAGCTTTTTAGTTAATACTGATCAGTGCAAGGGGGTTGCAAGGCAAATTAGAAAACCAAGACAGAGGCCCAGTCAAATGGCCTGGTCTAACATGCCAAGGTCAGAAACAAAGCTTCAGGTCAATGACATGTAGGAATTCTATTTTTTAGGCAAGACCCAGTATAAAGCATGTGTTCAAAATGGAAAGTTCCTCTCAGATATGTCAGGCTTATAATATAAAGACATGCTTTTAATGTTTTCACCATTAGGTAAGAGTTTTTGAAGCACTATGGCATTATTTAGGACTGGCTCAAGAATCATTAGGTCTAAGTCTTCATACAGGTTTGGCCATGGCCAGGAAAAGTATAATTCTGTTGTATATCCTGAATGGATTATCATACATGTTAAAGTGAATATAATTTGCATTGCATAGTGGTCACTAGAAAAAAATAAGCCAACAGTAAAAATAAAATTAATCAGAATTAATGTAAAATTATGTGATGGTGTTTGTGGTAGGCATTCAGAATTATGGTCCCCTCAAAGGTGTCCATGTTTTAATCTCCAGAACCTTCTATGGCAAAAGAGACTTGGAAGATATGATTAAGGTTAAGATGTTGACCTTAAGGGATAAAGATATTATTTTGAATTATCCAAGTGTGCCTTGTGTAATCACATGAGTCCTTAAAATCAAAGAACCTTTCCTGGCTATAGTCAGACAAAAAGATGGCTGCAGGAGAATGACTCAGTGACCCTTTGCTGGTTTTGATATGTAAGGATCTGTGTTTAAGGAACTAAATTCTGCCAAGAACCGTAATGAGCTAGGAAACAGATTCTCAAAAAAGGAGCACATCCCTGCCAATATCTTCATTTTAATCTGATGAGACTTGGGTTGGACTTCTAACCTACAGAACAGTAAGATAAGTGATTTGCTTTAAGCCACTGTGTTTGTAGTACTTTGTTATGGCACAATAGAAAGCTAATATAGTATTGCCATATGATTTGTGGATTTATAGATTTTAATTCCATTATAGGCCAAGATTTCTGTTTTGTTCACTGATATATGTCAAGTCTTTATAACAGTGCCTGAGAAATAGTAGCACTCAATAAATATTAGCTGAATTAATTTACTTATTGGTTATCCACATCAACAAATATTTATTGAGTGCCTATGAATATATGGTTCTGTGCTAGGTGTTGCATTGTTATGTAATGATATAGGACTTTTTAAAATACAATCTGAGTCAAGAAATTTGGATCAGTCTTGGTTAATAACCAGGGTCAGGAAACTATAGCCTGAAGGCCAAATTGGGCCCACTGTCTATTTTTATAAATAAAGTTTTATTGGAACACAACCATGCTCATTAGTTTACATATTGTCTATGGCTGTTTTTTTGTGCAACAACCACAGAGTTGAGTAGTTGCAACAAAGACCATATGACCCACAAAGCCCAAAATGTTTACTATCTGGAATTTTATAGTAAATAATAACAACAACAATTGTCAACCCCTGAGTTAGAAACCTGTCTTTCCAACTTCTTTGGTAAAAGTATAAACCCTCTTTAATATTTTTTCTTTTCTGTAATATTGAGTAGGTGGTGCTTTTCTCACAGGATGATCTTAAGAATTAAATGTTGAATGAGAATTAAGTGAGAGCTTCTAGTGTACAGCATATAGCAATAATTCAATAAATAGTGGTTATGATTTTCTATCGATTCTACTACTGCTACTTCTCTGCTATCACCATTACTACATAATCAAGTTGAAGAAAATACATGTTCTGGTAAAGTATATATTACCACAGTTATTAATTAAAATTCAGATCTACTTTTCTACTTTGAATTTTATGGTCCATTTAGCTGGTCCAAATACCTACCATTTAGCTGATAATTTGTTGCTGGTTTTATCCATGCCTGTTATATCATTCTGATGAAAAGCAGGGTAGATTCCTCATCGTTAAAACAATTTATAAACGTTATTATACCATTTTACACAAGTTTTTCATGACATTTATTTCTGAGCCTTACAGTCTCTGTGTGTGCATTGGTGCCTAGAGTTGTGTGTGTAAACGTGATTGATTATGTTTTCAAAGATAAACTCAACTGTATCTCTCATCTCATATTCTCTTTGCAATGTGATCTTGCCTCACTCCCATCAACACGTAGAGTATGTTTTCCTTCCTCTTGAGTCTGGCCTATCCTCGTGCATGCTTAGAATGGGATACAACTCAGGAGAAAGTGTAAAACACTCAAGGACAAATCTTAAGAAATCTCATTCATTTTTGGAATCGTCTTTCTTAGAACTCATATGCTACATTGTCTAGGAGCCCAGGCAGCTATGTGGAGAATCCCATCTGGAGGATAACTAAATCCTCCACCTGAAAACCCTGGCTCAGTATCCATCTGGCAGCCAGCCATGTGAGTGTAGCCATTTTGAACTTTCCAGATATCCCTGTCTCAGCCAACATCATTAGAAGCAGAACAAATGACTTTTAAATTAAAAAAATCATGGAAGATAAGTTATTTTTGTAATTCACTAAATGTTGGGATGTTTGATACACACCAAGAGATAACTGAAATACTAAGTTCATGTGACAAATAACTTTCTTCTTTAGGATCTCCAATTGTCCATAGAAATCTATGACTATAGAGTTTTGTAATTTCAGATGAGGACTGGCAATACAGGTATTAAATCAACCATTTGGAATTATTTTTGAAAGTTTCAAGGTTCAAAGTCTCTTTTAAGGTTGAGGAGGGGTGAAAAGCAATAAGCAAGTTTCTGACACTAGAGGAGACATCATTTAGAAAATAGTCTGAATAAAAGTAAAATTTAGCCCTAGCTGGTTTGGCTCAGTGGATAGAGCGTCGGCCTGTAGACTGAAGGGTCCCAGGTTTGATTCCCATCAAGGTTATGTACCTTGGTTGTGGGCACATCCCCAGTAGGGAGTATGCAGGAGGCAGCTGATTGATGTTTCTAACTATCTCTCTCCCTTCCTCTCTGTAAAAAAAATCAATAAAATACATTAAAAAATAAAAGTAAAATTTATTTATCCTGGTATTAAAGGTTTATAATTTAGCAGTGTATTACTGTTTTGGTTTGGTATCCTTAGAACTCATATATATATATATATATATATATATATATATATATATATATATATATATATATATATTTTGCTACCATCCCTTTACTTATGTGAATTTCTTTGTTTTTAAAAGGCCTCTTACTCTTGAAATACTTGATGACTACCAGTTATTGTGTGAAGGGCAGCTGAAGTGTCACTTCCCTGAAAAAAATGTCACTAATTAAGCTCCAAATTATGTATATGCCTGGATATGAGATAATATCCAAATAAATTAGTGGACAGAATAAAAACATATTGGCTAACTTCTATATATATACTGTAGGGATGTAGATTGGGTCAAATGTCTACTTTAGTATTGCATGTATTAAGGGATTTGCACATGCATATTTAAAATCACATATAAAATACCAATTATTTCAGAAATACTACTTTGTTATAGTCTCACATTTTAAGACAATTTTATTCAATTTTATTTTAAGACAATTTTATGCACCTACATCCTCAGCGTCATTGAATTTCGTGATCACTAAAGTCACTCCTTTTGGTTTCTTACATGCTTTTCCAGAAGATACCATCTTCTCTTCCACCTCTATTGTATAATATATCCCATTTCCTGTGATGCGGCTACTAGAGACTTTAACCCAAAAATCCATTCCTGTGCGATTAGAGCAGTGTTTTATTTCTTTACTTCCATTCTTCCTTAGGCATATATTAGTGATGTCCACAAATTAACAGTGTATCATCATTTGCAAATATAAGATCACATGCCCCAGGAATAATTACTGAATCCAGGGCAAATGTATTTGCTTCTTTAAAAAAATATTTTAGCTAAAATTGATTGGCATTTATCCAAAAGAGGTTTTCAACCCTGGCCGTACCCTAGAATCACTAGAAAAGTATTAAAAGCTACAAGTGGGTTATCCTGGTGGGCCTCCTCCCCCCAATATTATAATTTAATTTATCTGAGATGGTGCCCTAAATTTTAGTTTTTGAAATGTCTCCCCACTGTGCAGCCAGAGTTGAAAAAACCCTGACCCCAAACTAGCATTGTTAAGAGTAGTGGTCCTAAAAAATGAGGTTCTAAGAACCGTGGCAGCAGCATTACCTGGATATTAGTTAGAAATGCAAATTCTTAGCCCAGCTGTGGTGGCTCAGTGGATTGAGCTTCATCCATGGACCAAGAGGTCCCAGATTCAGTTCCCATGTCAGGGCACATGTCAAGTTTGCAGGCTCCATCCCCAGAAGGGGGTGTACAGGAGGCAGCCAATCAATGATTCTCTCTCATCACTGATCCTTCTCTCTCTCCCTCTCCCTTCCTCTCTGAAATCAATAACAACAACAAAAAAGGAATTTCAAATTCCTAGGCTCTACCCTAGACCCACTAAATCAGAAACTCTAGGGATGGTGCAGCAATGTGGGATTTAACAAGCCTTCCAGAAAATTTTGATGTACCCTAAAGTTGGAAACCCATTGATTCAGGCCATGTCTTTCTCAAACAGTGTTGTTCAAATTAAATTAATTGCTAGGATAATATGTAGTATAGCAAACTTAAAAGGAATCTAATATAAGGGAGAGGTAATATGGGGAAGAACTATTTATCTATTATCCAAGTATATAAATAGTAAACTATTCTATTTTTTTAAACTCCTATAGAACTTTATATGTCTTTTAAGCAATGGGAATGGTTAGCCAAATCATTCTTCTAAAAGGGATGGCCAGCTCTGTGCATCTTTAAAGGGCAAGCAAGTGATTTTTACCCAGAGATGCTCACTAACATGAGTCTATTTGAATAGATCATATACAATACAGGTATTTAGGCCATAGAATTTCATACTTTCATTTTTAAAAATAGGTTTTAGGATGGTACCATTCACCAAGATATCTCAGGGTATAAGAAGAGGTGAGACCACTAAAATACAAACCTCCATTTGGATGGTAATTTTAGGATTTGGACACAAATGGCTTCTTCATTGGTACAGATTAAAATTTTACTTCAAGGCCTTAATTTCAGAATGGTAAACCTTTGGTTTTCCTGCTGGGGAAGGACTCAGTAATAACTTTAAAACACCCTTGAGTTTCCCTCTGCTCACGTGTCATCCAGGTCTGAACTTCATGTTCTGTTCAGTGGCATCCTCTCTCTTCTTGTGTTTGACTTCTGAGATTAAGAAATTCTTGAAAGCATAGAAAAAATGAAAATCTCTCTTCTTGAAAATAGGAGCAAATGTTTTTTTAAGAGAGAGAAATGAAAAGATGCAGTTATTGTTTTTAAAGCCACTGGCAGGAGAGTCTGTGTGATGCTTTATGGAATTGAAAGTTTTGTCTTTGCTTTCCTTGCACACATAGGGAGCCTATTCAGCTGTCTGTTCAGTACTACCAAAATTTTTATAAACATAAAAACACAAAAAAACCCTTCAAATCTTAATTGCTGTTGACACAAGCTGTAGGAAAAATATGAGACCGATAATGTATACACTGAGCATTCATTGCCGTATAACGTTATTAGAAGAGAACAAACACCTTGAGGTGGTACCAATTTGGATCAAGCTTTTTTTGGAGACTGCATGCAGAAGCAACTATGTAAGTTTGCATGAGATGTGAATTGAATTTCTTAAAAAGTTTAATGGGAATCTAGAAAGCAGTTGTCTGCTTTGTATCACACAAGAGACTTGCTTGCTCAGTGCTACCCCAATCTGCTTCTACTTGCCTTACAGTGCCCCCAAAGATGGGACTGTAAAAGACTACATTACCCAGATTCCCTTGAAGCTAGTGTTTCTGATGTGATCTAACTTCTGACAAAGTGATATATGCACACTGGAGAGCAGAAAGGCAGAAGCAAGCACCATGTGGCATGACCAAGCAGTTCTTTTGACAGGCATGGTGGTGAAATAATTTGGTTCTGCTGAGGCATGCGAGGTGAGGTTTTAGTGTTCAGTCTTAGGTTCATTGGGATGAAGTAGAGGGAAATGGCAAAAACATCTGGGGTTTTTCCTAGGATACTCCTGAGATATGATAGATATTTTTCTTGACTGAATGGCTGCTGGCTATGGATCATCCAAACTTACTTGCTCAAGTCTTTCCCAAACTACTTAAAACCCTCTGGCTTCTAAAGGTTTCAAGGACCATTTAGGGCCCAGTACAACTTTGAGATTCTAAGAAGGGAAGGGATATTGTGAACATGAATATAAATATTTTTAAGACAATGAAATACATTTGCCATATGCTTCCACACCACCCTAAACTCCCATGCACCCTTGCTCTCCTGCAGTGTTCTACTTAAACATGGCCAATGCTTGTGTCTTGTGTCCACATGATATGTGGAGCCTCAGAAGCTGAGGTGGTAGCTAGGCTACCCCTCTTACTGGCTATGTGACCTGTTTCTCTCTGAGCCCACATTGTAAAACCATGCCACCTATTCACATCTATGTACCACTGTGCTGTTTCTATTAAATGGATCAGTTAAAATAGATAAGAATCTTATTTTTTGTTACTCTACTTTGTATTAAAAGAAAACTAACTCAACCATCTCGCTTACACATACACACATCTCACGTAAACACACACACACACACACACACACACACACACACACACACACACATACACACACACACACACACACACACACACACACACGTGTGCCTGACTAGGTCAGGTTCCTTGGTTCTCTGCTGAAGCTGGCAAAATTTTTGTTTGGAACCTGCAGCTCCCAAGCACATGCAAATAGGGCTTACCACAGTCCTCCCATGATCTCCATCATTAGTTTCAGGAGAGGCTAGAGTTAGAGTTACTGAGAACATTTCTCTTTATCATGTAGGCTATTGAAAAAGGGGCCTAGCCCTGGCTGGTGTTAGAGCATTGGCCATGCACTGAAGAGTCATGGATTCAATTCCCAGTCAAGGGCACTTATCTGGGTTGCAGGTTCAGTCCCCAGCCCAGGTCAGGGCATGTGTGGAAAGCAACCAATTAATGTGTCACTCTCAAATCAATGTCTCTCTCTCTCTCTCTCTCTCTCTCTCTCTCTCTCTCTCTCTCTCTCTCTCTCTCTCTCTCTCCCCTCCCCTCCCCTCCCCTCCCCTCCCCTCCCCTCCCCTCTCTTCTCTTCTTTCTCTCTTCTCTTCTTTCTCTCTTCTCTTCTTTCTCTCTTCTCTTCTTTCTCTCCTTCTCTCCCTTCAACTCTTTAAAAATCAATGGAAAAATATCCTTGCATGAGGATTAACAACGAAAAAAGGGGGCTATAGAGGAAAAGTGAGAAGATCAGTGAAGGACCAAGGAATTTGATATATCCAGGATATGAGTGAGTGTGTGTGTGTGTGTGTGTGTGTGTGTGTGTGAGAGAGAGAGAGAGAGAGAGAGAGAGAGAGAGAGAGAGAGAGAGAGAGAGAGAGAGTTGAGTCTTTTTTTGATTTGATAGCATATCAGGGCAACACAAATAAATTGACTCCCATTTGTTGTAAATGACTCATTATATATGAATAAGAATGGGAAATCTTGTTGTTTTACAAAGTTAAAATAGGAGAATAGGAGAGGAAACAGTTTTTTTAGTTACAAAGATCATTATTTATTTCAAAAACATTGTCAAAAAGGAGAAGGTTATATCATTGCCAATGATTTTATTTTATTGTTTTTTCATTGCCAATGATCACAATTGAATCACAGTTGAAATATTACTGAGAAGGGACAGGGAATCAACAATGTATTGCTGGAGAGGAGCCATCAACATAAACTATTGTGATGATGAAAGGAGATCACTCATCTGTCTAGATTTTTAAAAAGCATTCCCCAAAGGAAGCGAGATACAAAAGAAACAATAACTACAATTATTCAATTCTTATTTTAGGTATTTTACTTTGAGGAGAATGGTACTGAAAGTATAGCAAATAGAATAAAACCAATTAAGAGGGAAATAAAAAGATATGTAAGAAATAATGCATGCTTAGCTTATTTAAATGAATCTAGCTTCTTAACTAGATGAATTACTTATAAGAATAGAGGAAAATGTTTGCATATGATAAAAATAGAAAGGTTTTTAGAATTTTGGAAAACATAAGTTTAATAGTCTCCAGTTACAAAATACATATTCCACCAATGACTCTAACACTAATTCTTGCCTGTTCAAAGTACAAACTAGATTAAAAATTGTGATTGGGGGAATCAGGAAGCAAAACATAGTGATTTGATTACTAGGATATAGCATAGGTTTACTAAGAATAAATCATGCCAAACTAACCTTATTTCACTGTTTAGTTTGAATTGTAAATGGAAAGTAAGAGAAATGTATTTTGATTTAATTAATATTTGACAAAAATATTTATGGAATATACATAGAGAAAAAAAATATAGAAATGCAGGCTGGATAATATCCAGTTAAATAGATTTACGGTTTGCCAGACAATTTCAACTCCTTCCTCGGCCCCATGGATAGTCCTTTTTTCAAAACAAATAAAATGTATAATGTCTCTGCCCTTGGTCTTGTCCTACTCAACATTTTAATGATATGGATAATGACATAGAAAGCATACTTATCAAATTTGCAGATGACATAAAGCTTGGAGCAATAGCTAATACACTGAGTAACTGAATCTTAACTCAAAATATTTTTGACAGGCTGGAACTCTGGCCAAAGCTAACAAGATGAAATTTAATAGTTACAAATGTTAAGTCCTATATTTAAGTTCAAAAAAATCAACTGTACAAATGCTGGATGAGAGGAAATTTGGCTTTTTAAAAAAAATAAATTTAAAGAAAAGTCAGGGTTTTTTTTCTGCCTATAAACTCAATGTGAGCCTCCAATATTCATTGGTAGAAGCCCTTTCATTGAAAAAAAAAAATGTTTGTTACATCCTCACTTGTGCCAACTACAGTCTAAAACTTATTTAACAGAGAATCTCTTCAAGACAGTTATATATTCCATACTTTACAGATAAGAAAACGAATGCATTTGTTCACTGTACACTGCTATTAAATTAAGAGCTGCAATTCCAATTTAGCTCTTTTATTCCTAGGTTCCGTATTCCAGTATAGCTTTGCTACTCAATGTATGGCCCATAGATTAGAAGAAATGTAGAAATTCAGGGGTCACCCCAGACCAGTGGTCTGCAAACCAGGGATCCTGAGCCACATGCAGCTCTTTGGCCTCTTGAGTGCGGCTCTTCCACAAAATACCATGGGCTGGGCGAGTCTATTTTGAAGAAGTGGCTTTAGAAGAAATTTAAGTTTAAAAAATGTGGCTCTCAAAAGAAATTTCAATCGTTGTACTGTTGATATTTGGCTCTGTTGACTAATGAGTTTGCTGACCACTGCCCCAGACCTTCTGAATCAAAATTTGAATTTTAACTAGATTCTCAGGGGACATGTGGGCACAGTAATTTTGAGGAGCACTGTGTATTACACCTCCCTCAGGTTACCATTACAGAGACTTTGGGATGCTGGCTGGTTCACCAGTGACTTGAACCGATCTCATGGGATGACGTTATTATTATTATTTTTTTTTATCATGTCTGTCAGTAACCATGTTTGTGTTAATTAGATAACACCTGAAAATTCTTACTCATTTCTCTATGCCAGATGGAATACTAGTAAACTATGTCCAAGGGACATAATTAAATGATAAGATGTTTTGAAAACAGGTCTTAAGGAGAAGAATTAAAGAAACCATGAATGTATAGCTTTGAGAGGAGTCTCAAATAAGGCAGGATAATTTTCTTCATGTAGTTTTGGGGGATGTCACTAGGAAACAGCACTGTTAAAATTTCACTGATTCACCTTTCCTATTTTTTTCTCATCAAATCTTTATTGATCACCTCCTGTGTACATGTCATTGAAATATACATGTAATTAAAATATTAAATAAGATAAGACCAAAGGCAGATATATTCTACCCTTTATTTGTGTATTGTTGTTTTTTTAAAGACTATGTGTGGCATTGGGTAAGAAGCCAGGCATTAAGATTATTGTTGTGTTGCCAAAACTGGTTTGGCTCAGTGGATAGAGCATCGGCCTGCGGACTGAAAGGTCCCATGTTCAATTCCAGTCAAGGGCATGTACCTTGGTTGCGGGCACATCCCCAGTGAGGGGTGTGCAAGAGGCAGCTGATTGGTGATTTTCTCTCATCGATGTTTCTAACTTTCTATCCCTTTCTCTTCCTCTCTATAAAAAAATAAATAATATATATATTTTAAAAAAAGATTACTGTTTTGAATAAAAAAAGATAAAGTGGCTGTTCTAAAGAAGTAACAAGCCAGTGGTTACACGGCACACAGTTTATTATGTATACAGGTAATATGCACATAAGTAAACACATGTCACTATTATTTCAGAAATGGGTAAGTGCTTTCCAGGTAATAGAGATGTGGAGAAAGCTAGTTTAGTTTGAGGTCAGTTGGTCCAGGAAGGCCTCTCTGATGAGATGAGATTTGAGACAAATCCTGAGTGACAGGATGGAGCCTCCATATGATGAGCTTGTAGAAGAACATTCCAGATATAAGGAAGAGGAAATGCAGAGGCTTTGAGAAAGGAGCGAGCCTTGGGATTGACTTGTGCATGCAATCATGGTCATGGTCATGTCATGGTCTAGGGCAGTTCCAAATGGGGCAACATGAGGATGATGAAAGACCCAGATGCCCAGAGGTAGATTTTGATTCATGGGTTTTGGAGGACCTTAGTACCAATGACAACATCCAACAATGCAATGGATAGTGAGCTCCCTGTCACATATTATGTTCCAGTGGAGGCTAAAGGACTAATTAGGAAAGGTCCAGAGAAGAATTCAAAAGGAAGTGATTGGAGGGGATAGTCTCCAAGTCCTGCCCATCCTAAAAATCAAGGTCATGGTTGACTATAATTTTATAGATTTCTAAGAAAATATCTTTGTTCCTTATCTTTATAGTTCTTTCTATGAAGGAAAATACATTGCTGTTTTAAAATATCTATATTATTAGTGTCTCTTCTTCCGCCCATTCTTTCTCTCTTATTCTCTACACTTTCATGATTGCATGCACAAGTCAATCCCAAGGGAAATTGTGGCTATTTTTAAAATACTATATTAGCTTGATTATAAATAGCCCTTCTGTAGTTATCTCAAGATTGAATGTATGTGATGGTGGCTAGAATACCTTATTTCTCCTCTGTGCCACTCTCAGCTCTGGCAGCCAACTAAAACAGTATCTGATTAATTACCATGGTTTCCAATGGAGGCAATGTAGCATGTAATTATTGCATACAGCTATCATTACTAAATTCTTTTAAAAAATATATTTTATTGATTTTACACAGAGAGGAATTGAGAGAGACAGAGAGTTAGGAACGTCGATGAGAGAGAAACATCGACCAGCTGCCTCTTGCACATCCCCCACTGGGGATGTGCCCACAACCAAGGTACATGCCCTTGACCGGAATCGAACTCGGGACCTTTCAGTCCGCAGGCTGACGCTCTATCCACTGAGCCAAACCGGTCCAGGCTCATTACTAAATTCTTTATGGCATTTTGATGTAATTCAATAAATAATTTGAGTCACAATTCTAGAAGGAGGGTGCAACTACTTATAGGGTAATATTCTTAGAAATAATACATAAGATAGTGTTTCCCCCCCCCTCATATAGCTTGCCTTCCAGGAGCACTGATGAATGAAATTTGGTAGTTGGTTCTAATTGCCTTTCTCTTATCACAAGCAAAATTGGTAAGTAAAGTTATGTTGATTCAGGTACTAAATGAAGCAAAACCCTTCATTTGGTTTTTAGCATGGTATTTAGGGAATCATATTTCTTTGGGTTTGTACATCTTTAACAATGAACTAAATATGCACACTTTGTGAAACATATAATAGAGAACAGAGAGATTTTTAAATCACTCTGCCATCTCCTCTCTCCCTGTAAATTCCAGAGCAAGTTTTCCCAATTTGTCACCAAGTACTAACTAATTAAGGAGTTGTCACTTTTCTGGCCTTCTTTCAGTGTTATACACACTACAGGATAAAAATGTGAGTGTGAGGGTAATCCTTCATTATATATGCAAGGAAACTGCCAAGTGTTTCCATTTGAATTGTTATCATTTGAAGATAAATCATTTCAATTTATTTTAATAAAAGACAAGCAGACATGTATCTGTTAAGTTTCCTGGTGCCATTGATAACCCCACTCTTAATCGACTTTCCCAATCTCTTGCTTTCTGTATTACTGTGTGAGAAAGCCAAAGTCTGAACTAAGTCACATATTCGCACTAGCACATGGAAATGGAGACTAATGTAAAATTGTTTTTAATCTTTCTATGAACTGTGTGTTCTTTTGTTACGTTTTTAATTCATCAGGAATAATCTGGAATACTTATTAGAAACCTACTCATTGACTTCTCTATTTCATGTTTTTCTCCTTGTTTTTCTCTAACATGTGCATAGTGTTATTTGCTCTTTGTTATTCAAGATGTTGTGGGGTGGGTACAGAGTAGTACAGTAAAGAAGTATGATACACAATTCCTTCTCTCAAGAAATGCATGGTCTGTATGAGGGAAATCAGAATCACACAATATAGCAGCATAGTAGTAAGAACACAAACATTATAGTATATCTACACTGGGTTTAACATCCACTCCCATTTTACCAGAAGTGCTAAATCACCCCTCTAGGCTTCTTTTCTCTTACACACTGGCCAGACTATTATGATCTCTGAACACATAATAATCTGGCCACTCATTGTACATCCTATATAATAAAAGGCTAATATAAAAATTGTCCCCTCAACTAGGAGTTCGACCAGCAGGTAGGCCTGCTAACCGCCCATGTCCCCTCCCCATGACCAGGCTGGCCTGACCTCACCCATGCATGAATTCATGCACTGGGTCTCTAAAATATATACACACAGAGTGTCCAGATTATTATCTGTTCAAAGATCATAATAATATGGCCACTCGGTATATGTCAAATGGGGATACTCAAAGCAGTCTAAGATGGTGCATGTAAAGGGCTCAATTCTGTACGTGGCACATAATGGACAATCAATAGAATGACAACCAAATATAGTGGTCAAGGTCAGATATTTGACAGAGCTATTGAGCATTATGCATTTGGGAAGGAAAAGAGATTGGATTGATTAGAGAAGACTATGAATGGAGGATATAAACTTAAACTTGAAGGAGTAGGCATGCTTTCAAGGTGTGGAAGCAAGGAGAGTATTTTGGGTGAAGGGGATAGTGGCTGTAAATGTGTGGATATCTTCACAAATGATTTTTTCCCCTATCAATTTGACCTTCAAAAGTCAGCTATTTTAGCATTGAACAGTTTTTATATTTCTTAAACCATAATTATGTTTGCTTTTCCATAAGGTCATATTAAAATTTTATGTTGTTTTCTTGATATTTGAAGAATTAGTGAATACATTCTCTATTTACCATCAAATATTGGATAAAAATATCCTATGGTGTTATATAATGGGACAAATGTAAGCAAAATTTGAAAAGTGGAAGTCTTCTGCAACTGTTATTTATTTTTTTGGCCCACTCTGCTCCTATGTTTCCCCTCCCCCTATTTTGTATGGTTATTACTTTCATCCAATAGCTTCATATGGTGCCTTGAGTGAGTGTGCACTATGATCCTGATAAAGCAATTTGATAAATGAATATTACTAGGTCTATATAGTAACTGGCCATAAATGTAGTGCCACTCAGGGAATACTGGCATTTTCAGAGTGATGCCAGAAAGAAAAAGCAAATCCTTCATGGTAGGTCATGTTTTAGGTTATAGATTAATACTCCTAAAGTACAGTACATTGGGTCCTAATCTGTTTGGCTCAGTGGATAGAGTGTCAGCCTGCAGACTAAAGGGTCCCAGGTTCGATTCTGGTCAAAGGCATGTACCTTGGTTGCGGGCACATCCCCAGTAGGGGGTGTGCAGGAGGCAGCTGATGGATGTTTCTCTCTCATCAATGTTTTAAACTCTCTCTCATCAATGTTTTAAACTCTCTATCCCTCTCCCTTCTTCTCTGTAAAAAATCAATAAAATATATATTAAAGAAAAGTATAGTGCATAGGTGAGAATCAGCCTTAGCTCTGAATATGGCGGGTGAGCTAGACATCTATATTTAAATTTAGGGCAGTGATTAGGCCAAATGAGAATGGAGTGTCTAATGCAATATGTTTTGAAGGAGATGATAGCACAGGTGAAGGACTCTTTCCTTGGGAACAGCCTTTTTTATTATTTAATGTTGGTGTGAGAAGTAGCTATGCCTCCAGAGTCATGAAAGTGTCTCTTTCCCTGTCCCTCTCCCCATTATATCTACTGAGAGATGCTCTGAATAGAAATGTGTTGCAAGTGAATGGTGCTGAGGCTGATCAATGCTTAAGAATTCTAGTTTGGAGATCTGAAACAGGCATTGTGATGTTCTTCCCAGATCTCCCTTCACTGAAATATTTGTTATCTTGGTTACTAGGAGAACTGCCAGCAAATAGGCTTCAATTTTCAGCCCTTTCAGGCATTGCCTCAGTGTGGAAGGCAGTCTTGTATAAGTCACACCCCTTCCTGAGGTAGCTTATATTCATTGACTGATGGCTATGGAATAGAAAGGCATGGCCGTCTTGGCCCATGTCAGGACCACTTTGTGGGGGCATTCTAGTCTCAGAGCTAGAATGTGGGTTAAACTGAGGCTTTCATTGGCCTGAACTGTAACTTGACTTCTCTCTTTGCCCAGTCCTCTTTCCTTCCCTCCCTTCCACAAGTGTTGGTACCAAGGATATTCCTTTTTTTAAAAAATATTTTATTGATTTTTTACAGATAGGAAGGGAGAGGGAGAGAGAGTTAGAAACGTCGATGAGAGAGAAACATCGACCAGCCGCCTCTTGCACACCCCCCACCGGGGATGTGCCCACAGCCAATGTACATGCCCTTGACCGGAATCAAACCTGGGACCTTTCAGTCTGCAGACCGACGTTCTACCACTGAGCCAAACCAGCTTCAGCCTAAGGATATTCCTTAATAAATGCCCTGCATTCTAAACTTCACCTCAGAGGGTGATAAATAGGGGACCCAACTTGCAACAAGATCGTTTTCTCTAGGTTAAGATAGTTTCCCAACCAGTGTAACATGAGGTGCTGGTTTTCCATAAATAAATTAAATTGTATTGAGATATTAATTCAGAATTTAGCATGACTGGACCTAATCTAGAGCAAATGGAAGCTGGTCATCCAGGGTTGCTTGGTGCTATGCAATTTTATTTTCTATGTGAGTCATGCCATTTATAGGTTAGGTGAACAAAAACTCACAGATACAGACAACAGTATGGTGATTATCGGAGGGAAGTAAAGGGTAAAGAGGGTCAAATATATGGGGATGGGAGATTTAACTTTGGGTGATGAGCAAACAATGCAATATACAGATGTATTATAGAACTGTACACTTGAAACCTATATGATCTTATTAACCAATATCACTCCAATAAATTTAATTAAAAAAAAAGAAAGTGGAAAAATGTAATGATAGGACTTCCTGTACATTTCTTTGCAATATACCATGCATGTCTAACTGTTTCAAAATAAAAAATTTGAAATCTAAAAAAATGGGTAAAAATGGGTAAAAGCCTGGTGTTTCAGGAATATGTTTTATTCCTCAGAGGTATACTTAGTTTTTACTATTAGACATTATCACATCAAGGTTGACACATTTGTCAAACATCTGTAAACTGAAAAGAAGAGCCTAGAATTCTGAGGGACTAAGGCATATGATAGTTTTGTTTGGTGAATAAAAGAAGTTGGGAGAACATATTGAACTTGAAGAAGTGTCCAGTTAAAGGGACTTTATAGATTCTTTCCAACTAAATCACAATAGCTGAAAGTCTCTTTGAGACTGTATTCTGCTATTGCTTTATTTTTTTCCATCATCCACTCAGATGTATTGATTTCCAACAGCTGCCCATAGCATTTTCCCACAATACATTATATTAATCTCAAAACTACACATTATTATTTTTTAACCTTATGGTGTCAATTATTTTTAAAAATTTTATTGAATTTATTGGGATTACATTGGTTAGTAAAATTATATAGGTTTCAGGTATATAACTCTATAATATATCATCTGTATATTGTATTGAGTGTTCACCAACCAAAGTCAAGTCTCCTTCCATTACCATTTATTCTCCTTTACCCTTTTTTACTTCTCCCCACCCACTTCCCTTTGGTAATCACAATACTGTTGTCTGTGTCTATGAGTAATTTTTGTTGCTTAATCTCTTTACCATTTTCATTCAGTCCCCCAAACCCTTCCCCTCTGACAGCTGTCTATTCTCTATATCTATTAGTCTGTTTATGTTTTCTTGGTAGTTCAGTTTATTCATTAATTTTCACATATGAGTGAAATCTTATGGTACTTGTCTTTCTCTGACTGGCTCATTTCACTTAGCATAATGCTCTCCAGGTCCATCCATGCTGTCACAGAGGGTAAATTTTTCTTCCTTTATAAAGTAGAGTAGTATTCCATTGTGTAAATATACCACAGCTTTTTTATCCACTCATCTATTGATAGGCACTTGGGCTGCTTCCAAATCTTGGTTATTGCAGATAACACTGCCACAAAATAGGGGTACATATTTTTTTTCTAATTAGTGTTTGGGGTTTCTCGGATATATTCCCAGAAGTGGAATTGCTGGATCACAAGGCAGTTCTGTTTTTAATTTTTTGAGGAAACTCCATACTACTTTCCATAGTGGCTGCACCAGTCTGCAGTCCTAGCAATAGTACACGAGGGTTCCCTTTTCTCCAAGTCTTTACTAACACTTGTTGTTTGCTGATTTATTGATGACAGCCATTCTGACAGGTATGAGGTGATACCTCACTGTGGCTTTAATTTGCATCTCTCTGATGATTAGTGACCTTGAGAATTTTTCATATGTCTGTTGGCCATCTGTATGTTCCCTTGTGGGAAGTGTCTATTCAGGTCCTTTGCCAACATTGATACAAGTTCAAACTATGTGTCAGTGCTGGGTCTGAGGCCACTCCGCAGAAGTCCCAGGTATACCAAGTCTAGCTGAACTCTTCCAGGTACCCGCAGACCTTTGTGGTGGGGTAGGGTCTCAGGGAATCTTATGGTTGAGACCAATAGAGTTGATCAGTCCCAAACAGACCAAGATTTGGCCGGGTGAAGGGAGGGCTCTGCACTGGTTGGGTCTTGAGGGGAAAATGGTCTTCATCTTAGAACCACACAACCTAGTCAGTATCAGATTCTGCAGGAAGCCTTAACACAGCAGGGCAGGCCTCTGGAAGTCAGATAGATGGGATGAGAATAGTGGATCTCCTGTGTGTGGGAGGTGCCAATCAGATTCACAGGGGAGTTCAGGGGAATTGCCCCGACCTCAAAGCCTCACAACTCAGTCACTGACAACCCAAGACCTCTACACTGACTCCTCAGCAGGGTGCGAGCTTGACAGGGTGGGGTGACAGGGAGTCTAGAGGGTGGAACTATTGCATTCTCTGGGCTTATGCCCTAAGGAGGGGAGTGCCCCACCCAAGAAAGATGGTGTCTGTGGTGTTGGAGAGGGACTCAGCACATGGATCCTGGCAGCTGTCCCTTCAACTCTCTTCCCAGAGCCATAAAACTCAGTCTCTCTTCACAGGACTCTAGTCCACTCCACTCTGCCCTCCCTCTGCTTGAGCCCAAGGTGAGGGGCTATGGAGATTAGGTGGGCTCCTGGGTTTCTAGCAGACATCTATTTCTCCCTGCAGACAAAAATACCCTGCAGCCTTAACCAGCAAGATGTTATGTGGGCACTTCTTCCCAGCTATGTCGCTTTGGGCTGGGGAGCTCCACGTGGGACTGAGACTACAGCTCATCAAGGGGAACATATGCAGCTGAGATACCTCCCTCCCCCCCCCGAGAATCTCAGCCATTGTCCATGCATGCAAAGCCAACTCTTTTCATGTTTCTCACCTTCCTACCAGTTTCAATATGGCTTCTTCTGTAAATCCTTTGTTATAAGACTTCTGTTCAGCTGGTGTTTCACTGGTTATTCAGGTTGCTTGCTCTATACTTTAGTTTTAATTCCAGTTTGGTCCAGGGAGGAGGTGAGTGTATCTCTAACCTACTCTGCCACCACATTGGAGCCTCAAAACTTCACTTTAAATAGTGACACCACTGCAGTTTTTCACTGAACAGTGTATGAAACAACCTCAGAGAAGTAACTGTTACTTATTCTTCCAGTGATTTGGGTTTAATTGCATGTGGGCTTTGCCTTAACTTATTATAGACATTTCTATAATCCTCATTAGTGACTGTAATTCCAGAAGTTCAAAGTTACATTATGTCATCACTGTTCATACTAAGGACTTTGTAAAAAAAATTATAAAGGGCAAAACTGCTATTATTTGGGTTTTAAGTATCTGTAGGCTTTGGATAGAAGGAATTATTCCAGAGTCACCAGGGAACAGAGAAGGGTTTCTCTGTGTTTGCTTTGCCTTCCAATAACATTGCCTCCTTTAGAACAAAAAAGAACTGCATGGCAGTACTGGCAGGGGAAGACTAATCTTCCTTGTTTTGAACTATTGTTGAAGTTATCACAGTATTATGTTTTAAGCTATTTATCAGTGGTGTGCTCGAGCTGGTTCCCTCCACCTTGAGAGAAGCTGATTGTGGTCCATCTATTCTCACTGCTGTATCCGGGACATCATGTTGGTAGCTTGAAATGAGCTATGGTGGAAGTGTTTATACCACTGCAGAAGTATGAAGTCAGGGCTATCTCCCACTCCATCCCAAGGGAGCTAATCCTATATAATAAAAGTGTAGTATGCAAATTGTACCCTCAACCAGGAATTTGTTGGGAGTTCGACCAGGGGACTGGCCCTGCCCCCTGGTCGAACTCCCAACGAATTCCTGGTTGAGGGCAACTAGGGACCCTACCAGTGCATGAATTTCATGCACTGGTCTTCTGGTTGTTAAATATTTACCAGTGTACTACTGCCATCTACTCATATCCTTCACAGTAATAATTATAGTCTTTTAAAATATTTTTTACTTCAGAAAGGAAGGGAGAGGAAGAGAGAGATAGAAACATCAATGATGAGAGGGAATCATTGATTGGCCGCCTCCTGCATGCCCCCTACTGGAAACCAAGTCCGCAACTTGGGCATGTGCCCTTGATTAGAATTGAACCTGGGACCCTTCAGTCTGCAGGCTGACTGTCTATACACTGAGCCAAACTGGCCAGGGATAATTATAGTCTTATATAGCAATATTTAAAAAAAAAAAAAGTGTAGAAAACTGAGACTGAGCAGTTAGAAACTTTGTACGGTTCAAATGCACCCAGAATCTGGAATCTTGATGCAGGCTGAATGCACTCACAAATTTTGGGTATTGTTGGAAAGGTAACTCCCCTGCACCTTATACTATGCATCAGACCCAACATTCCCCCCTCCCCCCAAATGAATGCCTTTTGGAGGTGTTGTGTATGGCCAAGTTTATACTCAGTCTAAGAAAGAAAATAAAGTAATTTTTTTAGGGGGTTGAGGTGACTTTCCTTTGTGTTCTTTTTAAATATATTTTTATTGATTTCAGATTGGAAGGGAGAGAAAGTGAGAAAGAGAAACATCAATGATGATGTTCCTATGTGTCCCCCACTGGGGATCTAGCCCACAACCAGGGCATGTGCCCTGTCCAGGAATCAAACCATGACCTCCTGGTTCATAGGCTGATGCTCAACCACTGAGCCATGCTGGCTAGGCTCCATTACTTTTGAGTTTGAAGGCATTATACTTGAAGTTAACACAATGACTGATACGTGAGTAAACTCACTTGAATTTGGGCACAAATCATTTTACCTTTAAGGATGTTGGTTCAGCCTGGAGACAGAGGGTGATGAAGGGGTATCCAGGAAGTGGCCATGATATGTCCATTCAGAAAGATAGCCAGAAATCCCGAAATCCAACCTCCAGTCTTTGAAATTACTCTCTCTTTTCAGGGTATGTGAAATCTGGCATTGTAATAAGGCACCTCTGAACGCATTGAACTTGGCAGGTGACATAGCTACAGTTTTAACATAATATATGGAACTGTCTATGTATTTTTACTTTGACTATTACACTTGGGAGGGTCATAGTGTATGCCCTCTATATTGCTCCTCACTGAGCCCTCAGTAGTTATTTACTTTAATAGATGTAATTACCTCATATAGACAGCCCCTAAGTATTAAAAAAAAATTATACATTTGGTAGTGGATTTGATTGTAATGATTAAGTATTATACTATACAAAACAAATGAAAGCTTAGTGATAGAAACTAAATCTATATATATAAAGCCAAGCGACTGGAATAACCGGTCACTCTGACACTCACTGAGGCTGGCCAATGGCCCAATGAAGGGAGGACCTTCTCCCCCAGGCTGGCCCCACCCCCAATTAACCTTCTTCATCCCCTCCCTCCCAACAGACCAGCCTGATCAGCCCAATTGGACCCCATGGTAGGGGGGAAGGCTGGACAGGCTCCACCTATACACGAATTTGTGCACTGGGCCTCTGGTTAAAGAATGATACACATAGAAAACTATAAGACAATAGCTAAAGGGAGCAAGGTCATAGAAATTTCCTCTCCTGAAGCCTAATGAGCTAAGGACAAAATGTAGTTTATTTGTCCAAAAAAGAATAAAAATTTAAAAAAGTAGAAACCAGACAAGGGAAATGAGACAAGCTTATTCCATCGACTTGAAACTTAGCAGAAAAAAAAATCTCCAAAATTCTGTCTTAGTGCAGCAGGAATTAACACTTAGCAAAGGTGGATTGAATAAAATCCGGAAGATTCCACTTAATACTGCTCGATTTGGGGGAAATCATAGTAAGGGGATAAATAAGCAACGTGAAAAAATCAAGAAAATATATTTGTGACTATATGCTCTTATATTCTGGGCCAAGAGATTACAAATCTTGTTTTCCAAGTAAGAGTACAAAGTTCAGAAAACTGAGTGATTGATTCACAAGGTGAGAAAATCAGGGCAGTCTCAGAATCCTTCATAGTCACACTTAATGCTATAATACAATGGCAAAATTCCTATAAATTCCAATGAAAAACAAAGTGTGACTCAAGAATATTTCACACATCCAGGTGCTATTTAATAAAAATAACACAGCAGACACTTCCAGACTGAAAAAAACTTGAGAAGTTCATAAAAATAAAAACAAAAACTCTCAGCAATAATATTCAATCACTGGATTACACATCTGAGCAGTTATGGTTGCAAGTGCAATACCATGGGCAGTAGGAAGAAAAAAACTTTAAGTATCATATTCACTTCACCTTCCATAGTATCTAGTAACATATAAAATTAAAGCAAGTGATACTTGTCTTTCTCTGACTGGCTTATTTCACTTGGCATAATACTTTCCAAATCCATCCATGTTGCCTCAAAGGGTAAAAGATCCTTCTTTTTTATAGCTGCATAGTATTCCATTGTGTAAATGTACCACAGTTTTTAAAGCCGTTTGTCTACTGATGGGTACCTGGGGAGTATTATACTAAGTGAAATAAGGCAGTCAGAGAAAGACAAGTATCACCTGATCTCACTTATATGTGAAATCTAATGAACAAAATAAACTGATGAATAAAAATGACCTATAGACATTGAAGCATGCAACAGATTGATATATCTCAAAGGGAAGGGGGATGGCTGGAAGATTTTAAACAATGAACTTCTTTGCATACATGCTTAGCCCATGGACAGACAATAGTGTGGGGAAGACCTGGGGAGGGTGGGAGCAGAGTGGAGGGGATCGATGGAGGGAAAAAGGAACATCTGTAATAGTTTCAACAATAAAGATCCATTTTAAAAAAGAAAATTGAAACAAGTACATTAAAGACAACTTTAATCCTATCTAATAAAAGAGTAATATGTAAGTTGACCATCACTCCAACACAGAATATGGCTGCCACCATGTGGTCAAAGATACTGCCCCCATGTGGACACAAGATGGCCACCATAAGGTGGCCAGGAGGGGAGGGCAGTTGGCAGGTACCAGGACTGCAAGGTAGGGCAGTTAGAGGTGACCAGGATGGCAGAGGAGGGAAGTTAGGGGTGGCCAGGCCTGCAGGGGAGGGCAATTAGGAACAAACAGGCTGGCAGGGGAGCAGTTGGGAGCCAGCAGTCCTGGATTGTGAGAGGGCAGTTGGACATCCCTGGGAGCAGGCCTAAACAGGCAGTCAGACATCCCTCGAGGGGTCCCAGATTGGAGAGGGTGAAGGCTGGGCTGAGGGACACACACATCCCTGTGCATGAATTTTTGTGCACTGGGCCTCTAGTCTTTAAATGTTTTATATTTTCTTTCTTTAATTACCTCAACTTTGGCACTATTAAAATTTTGGGTTGGATGAATTTTTATTGTTGTGGGGCTGTCTTGTGCATTGTAGAATGTTTAAGCGATGTCCTTAGCTTCTACCCACTAGATGCCAGTAGCACACAGGTGTGGTGGCTAAAAATGTCATGAGACACTGCCATATGTAAGACAAAATTTCCTCTATTTGAGAACCACTGCCTTTGATGGGTCTTTTAGTAACATGTAATTTTGCACCAAAGAAAGAGTTACAGTCAGTATTTCCTTGAATTTCACCTTTGTTCTATTATATTTTAGTGGAATTAAATTTAATATTTCCAAAAAAGTAATATATATATATATATATATATATATATATATATATATATATATATATATATATAATTAAAGTAATTTTGGTTATTTATGTATATCAATGAATCTATCACCTACTTATTATTTATCTCTCTTTTTATCAGTGTATATGCACAGGGAGATGCTCATAAAATAACACTAGATATATAGTTGATGACATTTTAGTTTAATTGCTTTTTAAAGTATTGCTTGATTTTTTAAATGATAGCAAAATATAAGTGTTTGGTAAAAAAAAAATAAAGCCATTACTCTAAAATAATATATATAGACTTCATTTTATAGAATTCATTTATTTATAGCAAAACATTATCTGTTTGTTGTGATGGTGGTTAATCCTCACCAAAGGATATTATTTCCATTGATTTTTAATGAGAGTGGGAGGGAGGGAGAAACATCTATGTGAGAAAGACACATTGATTGGTTACTTCTTGCACAGGCCCTACCTGGGCTGCAGATGGAAACAGCAACTCTTCAGTGAGCAAGGTGATGCTCTAACCACTGAACACACTAGCCAGGACACAAAACATTGTCTTAAAGTGTTAAAAATATACACATTATTTAACGCGTCTTATTTCTTTCAACTTAAGTGATTGAAATAATTGAAAAAATGTTTTAAAAGATTGCAATACTGAAAACTTTGAAACAGCTCAAATGCCCTATAATACTATAGTAGAAATTCAGCTTAATAAATTATGATAAAGCTATTACCTGGAATTATAGTCATCTGTTGATAATAAATATGTAGATAAATATTACATGGAAGGGTATGAATGTCATATCAAATGAAATCATTAGGTTTTTAAAGGTTTCTATTATAGTATTCCTAGTTTACTATATATAAAGTGTTATATAGGTATAGAAAACCCCTTGAGCTATATACATCATGGTTTTTAATCTCCAGATGATAGGTAAAAGGTGACTTGTATTTTATTCTTCTTAATGTTTATATTTTCCACATAAGAAACTTTATTATAGTACTATTATAAATGTAATGTTTGTAGTAAGCATTATGAAAGACACTTTTAATTCCAAAATGAAAATACCATCATAGTTAGCCAGGCTCTTCAGTTACCCTTGGTTCACAGTATTAAAATGTCACTCTAAATTTCCTCCAAACCTCCTTTGTTCAAGATTGCATGATGATAATGGACATTAGACAAGAGAAGAATTTACAAGAATGAGTGTTGCTAAGTTTTGGGCTACAAAATTGAATGGCAATAAAATAGAACAGATCAGACTCTGAGAATAGCTCCTCAGAAAGAAAAGCACCATCAGATTCCCAAGGAGGAAAACCATGGGTAACAATAATTCAATACCTACATTATAATTGTGAAAGAGGGAACACGGTTAGGGCTAACCAGGGGAGGGAGGATGGGCTTGGGGCTGAGGCACCTATGTTTTGGTCAGTCATATTAGCCATTTTTCTGCTTTTCCACCGTGAGCATGTGTTGCAACACATGTATAGAGATATTGGTGTGCGGAATCCTACAAAGAATGCACTAAAGCAGTCAGTTCCAACAGCCATGGACCCCTGTGCATATTGGAGATGTCTCACAGGATTTCCGGAACACCTTGTTACAGCTGAAAACTGACTGAAGAAGCTTAAGTTGTCATGCAAAAAGCCTGACATGCACAGATACCATGATAGGGATCCTCAGTTTAGCTGCCAACTAATTAGAAAGTCTATTTAATGCAAGAGACTGGAAGATTGCTCCCAAAGTCCACATCTGTGTTTGTGATGATGTAAATATGTTCTTGAATACAAGGAAAGAAAAGCATGTGTCATCTTTTAGTCTTGACTGGAGAAGAACAGGAGTCTAAGTGCATGTCTTTGTTAGCAGGATTCCATTTCCTGTGGGCTGCTGGACTAAAGGCCTCAGCTCTTTTGTGTAGGTTGACTGGAGGCTATTCTCTGTAATTTACCATGTGGGCATCTCAAAGCTAGGAGAGAAAAGAGAGAGAAGAGAAGAGAAGAGAAGAGAAGAGAAGAGAAGAGAAGAGAAGAGAAGAGAAGAGAAGAGAGGAGAGGAGAGGAGAGGAGAGGAGAGGAGAGGAGAGGAGAGGAGAGGAGAGGAGAGGAGAGGAGAGGAGAGGAGAGGAGAGGAGAGGAGAGGAGAGGAGAGGAGAGGGGAGGGGAGGGGAAGGGAGGGGAGGGGAGGGGAGGGGAGAGGAGAGGAGAAGAGAAGAGAAGAGAAGAGAAGAGAAGAGAGGAGAAGAGAAGAGAAGAAAGAGAAGAGGGGAGAAGAGAAGAGAAAAAATGGGAGAAGAGGGGAGAGGAGGGGAGGGGAGGGGAGGGGAGGGATGGAAGAGTTAAGGAGGATAAAGAAATAAGGGAAGGGTGAAAGAAACTGTTGAAAGGCAAGGTGGACAGGAAAGACTCCACTGGGAGGGTGGTTTTAGAATAATGGCCTAAAGGAGGGGAGAGGAAATGACCCAGGCATCTCCTTGCAAGAATACATTTTCAGGCACAGTGGGCAGCAAGTGCAGAGGTCTAAAATAGAAATATGTGTGGTGGTTTAAGGCAGAGTAAGGAGGCTAGTATGATAGGAGCAGAGTAAGCAACAGGGAGAAAGCTAGAGATTAGTAAAGAGGGGTAACAGGTGGCAGAGGCAGATATGCTGTCAATAAATCTATAGAAAGACTCATCATCTTTCTTCTATAATATATGTTGGTGTTTTCAATCTTTATATTGGAGAGAAGATTTTTCTTGTATTTAACTCAATCCGTTTGTCTACAATTTTACACTGTTGTAGCTTGGTCCCTGTTAGGTCTGATCAAATAATGGAAATGATACCCCCTCCCCTGGAAACTGACTTCTAGCCCACTTCAGAACCAATATTCCCTTTCACTTATACCACACCACTTGCTGATACTATTATCTCTACCCTCAGACTTTCCCAGGATCTGGACCCACCCAGACAGTTCCCTACTGAAAAAGACCACCTAGAATCTTTTCAAACCTCTGGCTCCCCATCCCTGGTGCTGGTGCCATTTTGCGGCTCAGCCCATTTGGTACCCAGATGACCTAATCTATATATATAAAAGCCTAAGCCACCTAATGACTAAATGACAGAATGACTGGTTGACCGGTTGCTATAATGCGCACTGACCACCAGGGGAAGATGCTCAAACCCTCCCTCCCCCCACCCCCCCCACCCTGCCCAACCTCCCAGCACCCTGATTGCTGGCTAGGCTGAGGGACCACACCTGTGCACAAATTTGTGCACCGGGCCTCCAGTAAATTTATAATCCCTTATCACTTTGGTTTTGTGGGTTCCTCTTTCAGTGACCCTAACAGTCCCCATTTCAAATGGCACACTATTCCTCAGCTACTCATCATTTTTAGCAATTGAAGTTGGTTACTAAATTGTCTCTTAGTTTTTCTGATTTGTTTCTCTGTAAAGATTTTGTTTTGCAATGCTATTCTCATACTTGCCACTCTTTTTCCAAACTCTGGTGATTTCTCTACTCCCTCTTCTGTTGTGCAGCCCAGCACTGGACTTGAACTTTTATTAGGAATCTGATCTGAGGTTGAACATAATGATGAATGATTCTAGTTCAAGTTTAGATAGCACAAAATTAAAGCCCATTTATTTTCAGTTATAAACAAAAGCCTGAACTTTTCGGAGAAAATGGATTTTTAGCAGTTTTGGGGACAGGTCACTTTTTAATTAGTACTCAGCTCTCAAAATCTCCACTTGAGGTGAAAACAGTGCACTGGCTCTCTCATTTGAAATTTTCAGTGACTGAATATGAGTTTTTTTTTCCTCTGCTCTCCTTACAGACTAAATACTGAATATTTATGATTTTTTAAGTACATGGAACTCCCTAAACATAGCTGGAGAAAATCCAAAATAATGAGATGATTCAAATTGCAAATCTTTTTCAGATGTTTCCAAAAAACCTGCTTTTAGTATATGAATTATGATGTGTAATATAGAACCCATTTATTTCACTAAGTGTTAAAACAATATGTGTCAAGAAGATAAAGTTCTATTTTCCTATCTTCCATAGCTAGAGAAAAGCCTTGAATGAACTGATGGGCATGTCTTTTATTGCCAAGGAAGAAGGGGGGTGCTTATTCTTAGCAGTAGTAGGTACTAAACGAATACATTATCACCACACTGCAGAGGAGGGGAGATCCTCCATGCATCCATCTCCCTTTCTTCAGAATGTCCCATGCTGAATATATGCCAGACAGATAAGAGCCTATCTTATTTTTAAAGGCCTGTTTCTTTCTTTCTTTTTTTTTTTAATGTTTCTATTGATTTCAGAGAGGAAGGGAGAGGGAAAGAGATAGAAACATCAGTGATGAGAGAGAATCATTGATCAGCTGCCTCCTGCATTCCCCATGTTGGGAACATGGGCATGTACTCTAACTGGGAATCGAACCTTGAACTCTTGGTTCATAGATCCATGCTCAACCATTGAGCCATGCCGCCAGGCAAGATCTATTTCTTTTCCTAAGAATTTCTCTGTGGAAGAGGCATTGCCCCTGCATTAGCAAATAAACACCACGTGGCTCCTTGAGAGGGAAAGTTTTCTGTTTTCTCTGTTGGAATTCTGTCAGATAAAGTTTTCAGATTAGTTTCCAATAAATGCCAAAAGAAAAGCGGAGGTTGTACATATAATTTCTTTTTAATATCACATGTGTATACACATTTAATATATACACTTAGTGGCCTGATTATTATGATCTCTGAACACATAATAATCTGGCCACTCAGTATATATATATATATATATATATATATATATATATATATATATATATATATATATATATATATATATATATATTAGAGGCCCAGAGCATGAATTCATGCATGGATGGGATCTGGCCAGCCTAGCCAGGGCAGGGGGTGGGGGAAGACATGGGCAGTTGGCCAGCCTGCCTGCTGGTTGAACTCCTGGTCAAGGGGATAATTTGCATATTAGCCTTTTATTATATAGGATATATACTGATTGGCCAGATTATTATGCGTTCAGAGATCATAATAATCTGGCCACTCAGTGTATATTAACCAGCATTGATCTTATACAGAGAGAGAGAGAGAGAGAGAGAGAGAGAGAGAGAGAGAGAGAGAGAGAGAGAGGGAGAGAGAGGGAGAGAGAGAGAGTTTAAGAAATTGGCTCACATAATTGTGAAGATTTGGTGAATCTAAAATCTGCTGGATTGGGCCCTGACTGGCTTGGCTCAGTGGATAGAGTGTCAGCCTGAAGACTGAATGGCTCCAGGTTTGATTCCAGTCAAGGGCATGTATCTTGGTTGCAGGTACATCCCCAGTGGGGGGTGTGCAGGAGGCAGCTGATCAATGTTTCTCTCTCATCGATGTTTCTAACTCTCTATCCCTTTCCCTTCCTCTCTGTAAAAAATCAACAAAATATATTTTAAAAATAAAAAAATAAAATCTGATGGGTTGGGCCAGGAGGATGAAGACCCAGAAAAGAGTTGCAATTGAGTCCAAAGGTATTGTCTGGCAGAATTTCTTCTTGCCTGAGGGACATTCAGGTTTGATCTATTAAAGCCTTCAACTTATTGGATGAGGCCCACTCACATCATGGAGGGTGATCTGTTTTTATTCAAAGAGCATTGTTTTAAATGTCAATTTTATCTAAAAATCACCTTTGCAGACTTTGAGCATGTTTTCAAATGTCTTCTGGCCTTCTGTATGTCCACTTTAGAAAAGTGTCTATTTAGGTACTTTGCCCATTTTTTTTATTGGATTGTTTATCTTCCTTTTGTTAAGGAGTATGAGTTCCCTATAAATTTTGGAGATTAAACCCTTATCAGATGTAACATTGGCAAATATGTTCTCCTATGAAGTGGGCTCTCTTGTTTTGTTGATGGTTTCTTTCACTGTGCAGAAGCTTTTTAAAAGAAAAACATGCTCAAAGTCACTAATCATCTGAGAGATGCAAAGCAAAATGACAATGAGGTACCATCTTACACCTGTCAGAATGGCTATCATCAACAAATCAACAAATGACAAGTGCTGATGAGGATGTGGAGGAAAAGGAACTCTCAGACACTGCTGATGGGAATGCAGACTGGTGCAGCCACTGTGGAGAACAGTATGGAGTTTCCTCAAAAAACTAAAAATGGAACTCCCATTTGACCCAGTAATCCCACTTCTAGGAATATATCCCAAGAAATCAGAAAAAATATATGACCCCTATGCTCATAGCAGCAGAATTTACAATAGCTAAGATTTGGAAACAGCCTCAGTGCCCATCAGCAGATTAGTGGATTAAAAAAACATGATATAGCTACACAGTGGAATACTACCCTGCTGTAAAAAGAAAGAACTCTTACCATTTGCAACAGCATGAATGGACCTGGAGAGCATTATACTAAGTGAAGTGAGTCAGTCAGAGAAAGATAACTATCACATGATTGCACTCATTAATGGAATATAATGAACAACATAAACTGATGAACAAAAACAGATCCAGAGATAGAGAAGCATCTAACGGACCTTCAAACCTCAGAGGGAAGGCAGGGGAGGGTAGGGGTGTGTGTGTGAGAGGTCAACAAAAGGACTTGTATCCATGCATATGAGCATGACCAATGGACACAGACACTGGGGGGGGGGGGGTTATGTGCTGCGGGTTGGGAGCACATGGGGAGAGGTCAATGGGGGGAAAAGGACACATATGTAAAGCTTTCAACAATAAAATTTTTAAAAAAGTAATAAGAAATAAATAAAAATCACTTTCACAGAAACATCTAGAAAAATGTTTGACCAAATACTTGGGCACTGTAGCATAGGCAAGTTGATACATACAATTAACTATCACAAGTTTATTAATAATATTGTTTAACTTGTTCATTAATAACAGGTCCTTATAAAAGTGGTTAATTAACTCCTTATGTTAGGCTATTTAATTTGTCATTTCTAAGGAGATTAAAATATAGTTTTGAAATGAGTAGTTATATATTATTTAAAATATTAAAACCTAATGTAACAGGTGAACAAAATTGAGGACATGAAATATAACCCCTGCCGAAACCGGTTTGGCTCAGTGGTAGAGCGTCTGCCTGCGGACTGAAAGGTCCCGGGTTCGATTCCGGTCAAGGGCATGTACCTTGGTTGCGGGCACATCCCCAGTGGGGGGTGTGCAGGAGGTGGCTGATCGATGATTCTCTCTCATCGATGTTTCTAACTCTCTATCCCTCTCTCTTCCTATCTGTAAAAAATCAATAAAAATATATATATAACCCCTCAAAAAAGTTAAGATTAAAATGCAGTGCAGATATATTTTTGATTTATGAAGTACATTTTATGTTGAAATGTTACAGATTCTAATCCTAAATGATGACATGAACCTATTTTTAGCTACTTCCAGGGCTACTGCCAGGACTAAATGTGATGATGGAAACTCAGGGGAACTATCTCCCTTAGAAATTTATTAGAATTTACCAATTGCTTCCGAGGGGTATTTTTTTTTTTGTAGGGCCCAGGACTGAAGAATACCCTTGTGTAGCCCTCTGCGACATATTTCCATAAGAGATTTAAGAAAACCATTGTGGAGTTGTTCCATAGTTAGATTCTCATCTTCTAGTGACATTTCATCATAAAAATGTCCCAGAATCAGGCCTAGGCATGGTTAGTGGCCCTCAAGAGGGTAGAGTTCGCCAGTAATAGCTGCATATAAATAGTCAATTATTTGGAAGGGATGATTCAAATGGATTCTTCCCAGGAGGAATAAACTTTGAGATGAGGAAAGAACAATGCCTAGTTATTCTTTGTATAAGAAATTGAGAAGTGGCCCTCAAAGCAATATCAAACTGGCCTCCAGAGAGCTTACTGCTTGCTATAAATTGCCTAAAATTTAAAATGCTAATGTCTGTGTCACATTTTGGGTTACCTTCTTCGTGCACTGAATAGCTAATAGTTGCATTAGTAAAGAAGGCAGGTCTATTGTAAATTGTGGGGAAAATTATACTCATTTCGTCCCTTATGCCAAGTTTGTATTTATTTATTATATGTGCAAAGCACTATTAAGATGAAGCTCATGGGAGTTACTTTTTTTAACCTGTCATACGCACTTAATAAAATAATAGGAATGCTACTTATTTAGAAATGGAGATAAAGGAACTAGTCTGGTAGAGCAGTAATTCTCAAAATTCCGAATCACTTGGAGGGTTTGTTCAAATACAGATAAGTTTGCCCTATGAATAGCATTTCTGATTTGCTAGGTTCAGGGTAGGACCTGAAGTTGGAATTTCAAAAAATTTTCTGATGCTGCTGGTCCTGAAAGTATAATTTGAGAACCAGGGCTGAGGGTTTGACACATTCAACATTGTGAGCTATTGACCTTGAAAAAAGTCCAACATAGACAAATAATAAATTCTTCCTTGCTAAAAAGATCTTACTTGATAGGGGAAATTGCTATTTAGGTCATTAATGTAAGATGGGAAATTAGTATGTATGCTGTGTGTAGGTATGTTTTCAAATTTTCAACTTGAAATTTTAGACTTGAACCCTCCCTGCCACCAAATAATGATGCTCTAAAAAATAAAATCACGGTGCTCCTTTCTACCCAAGTCATTTGACATTACTTTATCCACAAGTAGTATATCTATATATCTATATATCTATATATCTATATATCTATATATCTATATATCTATATATCTATATATCTATATATCTATATATCTATATATCTATATATCTATATATCTATATATCTATATATCTATATATCTATATATCTATATGTCTATATGTCTATATGTCTATATATCTATATATCTATATCTCTATATCTCTATATCTCTATATCTCTATATCTCTATATCTCTATATCTCTATATCTCTATCTCTATCTATCTCTATCTCTATCTCTATCTCTATCTCTATCTCTATCTCTATCTCTATATTTCTATCTATGTATCTCTATCTGTATATCTCTATCTCTATCTCTATCTCTATCTCTATCTCTATCTCTATCTATATATCCTATATAATAAAAGGCTAATATGCAAATCAACCAAATGGCTGAACAACTGGTCTCTATGATGTGCATTGACCACTAGGGGGCAAACACTCAACACAGGAGCTGCCCCCTGGTGGTCAGTGTGCTCCCACAGGGGGAGCGCTGCTCAGCCAGAAACCAGGCTCATGGCTAGCAAGCACAGTGGCAGTGGCAGGAGCCTCTCCCACCTCTGCAGCAAAGCTAAGGATGTCTGACTGCGAGAGGGCTCAGGCCAGGCTGAGGGACACCCCCCTGCCAAGTGCATGAATTTCATGCACCAGGCCTCTAGTATTTTAATAATGTTTAAAACTGTGGTTGCTTTAAACCTAGGACAATGCTACTGAAGTATGGTACTCAGATAACCAGTATAAGCATCACCTGGGAAATACACAATCCTGGGCCTTGGCCCAGATGTACTAAATTCAAATCTGCATTTTTAAAAAAATATATATTTTATTGATTTTGTACAGAGAGGAAGGGAGAGAGATAGAGAGTTAGAAACATCGATGAGAGAGAGTCATCGATCAGTTGCCTCTTGCACACCCCCTACTGGGGATGTGCCCGCAACCAAGGTACATGCCCTTGACTGGAATCGAACCTGGGACCTTTCAGTTCCCAAGCCGACGCTCTATCCATTGAGCCAAACCGGTCTCGGCTCAAATCTGCATTTTAATAAGATCTCTAGGTTATTCATTTTCATAGGAAACTTTGAGAAGATATGCTCTAGAAAGAATTTTGTAAGAAATGAAAGGGGAGGTGGGGGGAGGTGGAGGTGGGCAAAGTGGGGTGGGGGAAGAGGACACCTACAATAATGTCGACATTAAACATTTTAGTAAAAAAAAACCGAAAGTGGTGGTTTTAATGCAGAAGCAGAAACTTTGTGAAGAACACAGTGGGAAGCAACGGTGCACGGGCAGCCAGGCTGGGGGTCAGACCTAATATGGTGTCACAGCTGGGAGGCAGGGAAGAGCTGAGCAGTTGACCACTCTGACTTTGGTCATGCTGAGTTTTTTTATTTGTGTAAAAGAAACCCATTAATTAAATAGCTTTAGATTCTAAACAACAGGGAGAAAAATCAATTAGTACACCTTGGCGAGTGAGGCAGTATTGGGAAAATTCGTTATCAGGCAGCATATCTTGAGAGGGAAAGGGAGATATGACCTCTCCGTATCAGCAAGTAATAATGCTCAAAAAAATAATCATAGGAAAAGTACTGCTTTTACCCAGGGCAACGGACACTTTTAAATCCACAGAGGGTAACTGTCCTAAAAATACCTCGGTTTCTTTGAGCCGAAGAAAGACGCATAAACTGGCCGATGCAAATGAGAAGTATACAGGTTCAGCACTATTGTATTTTGTTTTTGCCATTACTTCCTTTTTGCCCCATTTTAAAATTATGTTTTTCAATCACAGTTGCCATGTAATATTGTATTATAATAGTTTCCGGTATACATCATAGTGATTAGATATATGAGATGATTCCCCCAATACATCTGTTACCCATCTAGCACCGTACATAATTATTGCAATATTACTGACTGTATTCCAGGTGCTGCATTTCACATCCCCATGGCTGTTATAACTGGTAATTTGCACTTCTTAATCTCATCTTTTGCCGGGTTCTGCCTTAAACATGGCTTGTTTAATAATAGTAAATAGAAATAATGCTGTTTGCTGCATTTGAGATTTCAGTTCAGAGTAGCTTATTTTTATGAGTCCTGGGAAACTATCAGAATGGCTATATAAAGCTTCAATGCAACAAGCACAGCCTCCTACAGTCTCCCCATTTCTCCTCCTGTACTCTTATAGCCTTTTCTTCATTCTGTAGTTGGATGGATTCTTTCAAACATAACTTATGTCATTTCTCTGGTCAAAACCCTCCTGGGACATTCCATCGCACTTAGAAAGTAATTCAGAATTTTAATCGTGTCCTCCAAGGTCATTATCAGGTTCCTGGTTGCCTCTTCTATCATTCTCTTGTTTGCTATTTCCTCACACTGTCCTTGTTCTCCTTGATTGACAAGTATGCTAGGGCCTCAAGGTCTTTGCACAGACTTCCTTCACATGGCTCCTTTGCTTAATTCTTCTGCATTTCTGCTCCAATTGCCTCAATGCTAGGACTTTTCTGGACACCCAATCTGAACTTGTATCCCCTATTTTACTAATCTTCTAAACTTGATTAGTTTTATTCATCCCGAAATTATAGTAAAGAGTGCTTCTTTTGCTTATTATCTTTCTCCCTTTAGACAAACCTTGGTCTGTTTTGCATCCCATTCTAACGCTATGCTAGCTTATAGAAAGGATTCAATAAATATTTATTTGGTGAGTTATAAAATCCACTCAACTCATCATTCTGTTTAAGTATCTATGGGATTTCTTCTTTGACCCATTGTAGCTCCATGAAGATAATTGCACACCAGTGGGCTTTTGTTTCTTCTGTTTGAGAGTAGGGCCACAGGAAGAAAACAACTATTTATTAAATATTGCCTGGTACATTTATTACCTCATTATTTTTATTCATAACAATCTTGTGAAGAAGGCATTATTGCCCTTCTTTTATGAATTAGTAAGTGGAGATGTTAAGCTTTTAATTGGTTTATCAAAATACAGAGAGCAAAAATACACAACACAACAAAACAGAAATTATGATATTCTGTAGAGTGAAACAGCCCTAACAGGTTTGGCTCAGTGGATAGAGCATCGACCTGCAGACTGAAGGGTCCCAGGTTCAATTCCAGTCAAGGGTGTGTACCTCGGTTGTGGTCACATCCCCAGTAATGGGGTGTGCAAGAGGCAGCTGATTGATGTTTCTCTCTCATCAATGTTTCTAATTCTCTATCCTTGTTTAAAAAAATCAATAAAATGCATATTTAAAAAAAGAAAGTGAAACTTAAGGCTCAGCTGGCATGAAGACACTAGTAGCCCTTATAATTGACAAAGGATTAATATGCAGAATCAATGCAAGACACTTGCAAATCAAGTAGAAAAGGATAGGGGGCCCTATAGAAAATGGAGTAAAAGCTATGAACAGGCAGTTTACAAAAGAAGAGTTATGAGTGGCTGATAAACAGACAGTTTCACCTGACTAGTAATCAGGAAACTGCACATTAGAAAAAGATACCATTTCACACTCATCAGACCAGTAGAAAAAAAGTCTAACAATATCAATTATGGGAAAACAGGAATGCACATATGAAACTACTAGTGTAGAGTGTAAATTGATTTAACCACTTTGAAGAGCTGTTTGGTAATATCTATTAAAGGTGAAGTATGTATCCAGGGGTGATATTTGAAATATTTAATAACTGCTATCAGAGGTATCAACCAACCAGAATAAACATATGCTGCAAATAATTAGCCTGGTCATATTAAATTATTGCCTTTGAATATCAGTCCTGTATATGCATTAGAAGAATTCCTGTACACATGCACAAAGAGAGGTGTATAAGAATAGTCATGCACCATTGTTTATAATAGAAAAAAAAAACACCTACAAATAACCCATGTACCTATCCCTAGAGTAGAGAATAAATTGCCCCAGATTCATAGAATGGCATGCTATTCAGCTATTTCAATGAATTAATCAGGTATACATAAATCAGCTTTGTTAAATTTCACTAAATAATGAGAAAAAAATAAAAAAATTTCATATGGCATGGCACTATTTATGTTAATTTTAAGCAAGAAAAGATTATATATTGTTTATGGACACACATAAAAGTATACATGGGTCTCTGGCAATTAGGGAAGTGCAAATTAAAACTACAATGAGGTACCACCTTACCCCAGTTAGAGTGGCCATTATTAACAAGACAAGCAATAATAAGGAAAAAAGGAAACCCTCATTTACTGCTGGTGGGAATTTACTGCTGGTATAATCACTATAGAAAGCAGTCTGGTGATTCCTCAAAATGTTAAAAATAGAACTATCATAAGACCCAACAACCCCACTCCTGGGTATGTACCCAAAAAACTCAAAATCGTTTATATGCAAATATATGTGCACCTCTATGTTTGTTGTAGCATTATTCACGATGGCTAAGACATGGAAACAGCCGAAGTGCCCTGTGATAGAGGCCTAGATAAAGAAGATGTGGTACATATGCACACTGGAATACTACGCAGCCATAAGAAAGGATGAAATACTGCCATTTGCGGCAACATGGATGGACCTTGAGAACATTATGCAAAGTGAAGTAAGTCAGACAGAAAAAGCTAAGCACTGTATTATTTCATTCATATGAAGAATAGAAAACTGAAACTCATAAACACAAACAGCAGTGTGGTGGTTGCCAGGGGGAGGGGGTGGGAGGAGAAGGGGATCCTAATGTGTGACTTTGGGTGGTGGGCACATGGTGCCATATACACATTCTGTAACTTAGTAATCCACACATGAACCCTATCCTATATAACAAAGAAGTAATATGCAAATTTACTATCACACCCTTGCACCAGATGGCTGCCCCCATATGGTCATAAGATGGCTGCCATAAGACAGCCTGCAGGGGAGGGCAGTTGTGGGTGATCAGGCCAGCAGGGAAGGGCAGTTAAGGGCGACCAGGCCAGCAGTGGAGGGCAGTTAGGGGCGGCCGGGCCTGCAGGGGGAGGTTAGGGCAGTCATAAGATGGCCGCCACCAGATGTCCTACAGGGGAGGAGAGTTGGGGGTTATCAGGCTGGCAGACAGGGAAGTTGGGGGCGATTGGGCCAGCTGTGGAGCAGTTAGGCATCAATCAGGCTGGCATGGTAGTGGTTAGGGGGTGATCAGGCTGGCAGGCAGAAGCAGTTAGGGCAATCAGGCAGGCAGGCAGGCTAGTGTTTGGGAGCCAGCAGTCCCGGATTGTGAGAGGGATATCTGAGGGGTCCCAGATCAGAGAAGGTGCAGGCTGGGCTGAGGGACAGCCCCCTCCCAGTGCACATTTTTCATGCACTGGGCCTCTAGTATGCTCATGTTGACTAATGTCACCCCAATACAATTTAATTAAAAAAAATAAACACAGTGAACTACAAATAAATAAAGTATACATGGGAAAGATACACACTGGTTTCAAGGAAGTAGTTATCCCCAGACTGCAAGGAAGGGAAATAGAATAAGGTAGGGGAATTGTCACTCTCTACTCTTTAATTTCTTAAAATAAATATGACATATTAACATTTGCCAAATTTAGATGTAGATGTCTGTTATTTTAAAATATTTTGTATGTTAGAGCTTTTCAAAGCCTAAGTTCCTGAAGAGATACCCTAGCCCTACCTCATAGATGTTGCTTTCTCTTACCAATACTGCAGGAAATATAATGGGATATCAGTGTCAATATGGTTCTTTAGTCATTGTATCTTCAGAGGCCCCTGATCTAGATTATACCACATATCTGATATCCAAGGAGTACAGGTGGTTAAATGGTGGGATTACTGACAGAATAATGAATGCTTTCTTTGGACATTCCAGAGTCAGAGGAATCAAGGCCCAGCTATTACCAGATTGGGATGTTTATACTTGCCAGAGAATTTTAGAAGTATTGCCATCACTCTAAACATGAGGCTTCCTGCATGCACATTTCCTTACTTTGCTACTGCTAAGTAAGGCAATAAGAAGGCCATGTTATGAAGTCCAGCTAGTTGCTGTGTCCTTGCTTCTGCCAGATTTTGCACAAGAGCACAAGCATTTCAGTTGGGTCCTTGTATGTCCACCAGTCATGTCTGAGGCTTCAGGAAGCACCGTGGTTTGCCATGGAAACCTGCAGTTATGTTTCTAAATAAACAATGGGCCTTGACTGCAGCAATACAGATCAGTGGCCTTGGCAATCCAAGCATGTAAATCCAGTGGTCTGGCCATTTCTTTCTTTCTTTTTTTTTTCTTACACAAAATGATGGTTGAGTTAGGAGCCCCTAGGGTTTAGGTTTGGGATTGACAGGATGTATACAAATCTTCCAGGGAGAGAGAAATGGGGAGATGCTGGTCAAAAGATACAAAGTTTCAGTTATAAGTTCTAAGGATCTAATATATAGCATGGGGACTATAGTTAATAATAATGTATTAAATACTTGAAAGTTACAAAGAGAGTAGATCTTAAGTGTCCTCATCAGAAAAAAAAAAATTTTGTGACATGATGGAAGTATTAGCTATCTAAGGGGGTAATCATGTTGCATTACATAACTATCAAATCAACATGTACAGCCTTAACTTGCACATTGTTCTCTGTCAGTTATATCTCACTAAAGCTGGGGGGATAAGCCCTTCAACGTCTAGTCCTACCATAATACCTGATATGGTTCTCTTTGTTATCATATTAATAGCTCCATATACATATTATAGCTATTAATATGATAGCAAAGAAAATATTTGGCAAGAAAAATTTCATCAAAACTCTCCTCTAACCCAGCCAATTTTGCCATTGAAACATTTCCTCAGTGGTTTGGTCCACTTTTAACCACATAGTTTATTTTCCTTCTTTTCAAGGTTCTTTGACCTCAAGTGATATTTTGTAAAAAAAAGATTTATATGTTGGCACATCCAATATTGTGCTCTAAGTTATTTTCTGAAGCAGCCAATGTGATTAATATTTATGTAGTGTTCTACATGGGCTACTTAAATCTTAGTAGAGCATACTTATATATTGAGATGACACATAAAAAATAAATGAACAAGATATGATAATGAATTAGATCTGTGATAAATAAGAAAAAAATCTATGTTGTATTGAGAGCATGACCCTAAATCAACTTCTTTGTGGTTTAAGATGAAATGAAAAGTAGATCCAAGAATATCCTTGTCTTATCCAAATCACAAGAAAGATCAATATATATTTTTAGTGCTAATATATAAATTTCTAAATATGATAATACCATATTTCATATAAGTTGCATAAAAGTGTTTGGGGGCCAGATGAATTTAAGTGATAGGAGTTGTCTTAATTTATTTTAATTTTTTATTTTTATCTTTTTAATTTTTCATTTGCAGCTTACATTCGATATTATTTTGCATAGTTTCAAGTGTGCAGTATGGTGGCTAGACAACCATATATGTTAGAAAGTGTTCCCCCCTAGCTGAAACCAGTTTGGCTCAGTGGTAGAGTGTCGGTCTGCGGACTGAAAGGTCCCAGGTTCGATTCCGGTCAAGGGCATGTACCTTGGTTGTGGCCAAGTTATAAAGTCCAGCTAGTTGCTGTGTTCTTGCTTCTGCTACATTTTTCACAAGAGCACAAGTGTGCAAGAGGCAGCTGGTCGATGTTTCTCTCTCATCGACATTTCTAGCTCTCTCTCTCCCTTCCTTTCTGTTAAAAATCAATAAAATATATTTAAAAAAAAAAGAAAGTGGTCCTCCCAATATTTCCAGTACCCATCTGGCACTATAAGTAAATACTAGAAGCCTGATGCATGAAGATGCATGAAGATTCATACAAGAATCAGCCTTCCTTTCCCAGGCTGCCAGCACCGCTTTTCTGCTCTGGCCTTGGAGCTGCCCCTTTCTGCTCTGGCCCTGCCTTCCCATGCTGCCCAGAGGCCCTGAGCAGCTGGGGCAGAGGGGAACGTCCACGGCCAATCTGCTCCTGTGTATGCAAATTAACCCACCATGTTTGTTGGGTCAATTTGCATACTCATTCCTGATTGGCTGGTGGGTGTCATAAAGATATGGTCAATTTGCATCTTTCTTTTATTAGTGTAGATTATTGACTATATTCTTTCTCTGTGCTGTACTTTACATCCTCATGACTATTTTGTGACTACCAATTTGTACTTCTTAATCACTTCCCATTTTTCACCAAGTCCCCCAATTCCCCTTTCCTCTGGCAACCATCAGTCTGTTCTCTGTATCTATGAATCTGTTTCTGCTTTGCTTAATTTGTTCTGTAGATTCCACATATAAGTGAAATCATATGGTATTTGCCTTTCTCTGCCTGACTTATTTCCCTTAGCATAATACCCTCTAGGTCCATCCATGCTGCTGCAAATGATAACATTACATTTTTTATAGCCAAGTAATATTCCATTGCTTATATCTACTACCACTTTTTTTATCCACCGATCTGATGGGCATTTAGGTTACTTCCATTTCTTGACTGTTGTAAATAATGCAGAAATGAACACAGGAGTGCACATATTCATTAAAACTAGTATTTTGGGTTTCTTCAGATATATCCAGAAGTAGAATCACTGGGTCATAAGAAAGTTCCATTTTTAACATTATGAGGAACCTCCATACTGTTTTTCACAGTGGCTGCACTAGTCTGCATTCCCACCCACAGTGCATGAGGGTTCCCTTTTCTCCCTCTACATCCTCACCAGAACTTGTTTGTTGATTTGTTGATGACAGCCATTCTGACAGGTGTGAGGTGATAACTCATTGTCATTTTAATTTGCATCTCTGATGGTTATTGATGTTGAGCATTTTTTTTCATATGTCTATCCTCTTTGTATATCCTCTTTGGAGAAGTGTCTATTCAGGTCCTTTGCTCCCCTTTTTTAATTGAGGAGGATTTTATTTTGATCATTGACTTTTATTTTATTATTTTAAATTTATCTTTATTGTTGAAAGTATTACAGATGTCTCCTTTTTTCCCCATTTAGTCCCTTCACCCAGCACTCACCACACTATTGTTTATGTCTATGGGCTATGCATATATGCATATATGTTCTTTGGTTAGTTTCTACCCACCCACCATTTACCCTTGCTTTCTTTCTAAGATTTGACACTCTGTTCTATACATCTATGCATATGGATCTATTTTGTTCATCAGTTTATTTTGTTCATGAGATTTCACATATGTGTGAGATCATGTAATACTGGTCTTTCTCTGACTGGCTTATTTTGCTTAGCACAATACTTTCCAGATCCTTCCATGCTGTCTTAAAGGGTAAGAGACCCTTCTTTTTTATTGCTGCACTAATGCCCCAGTGTATGGATTTGTGCACATTGAAAGGAAATTAATTAGAAAGTGGATGGAGGTGCAGGACTGGGTGAGAGGCTGGACACACCTTGGAGCCAACCTCCCACGGTCCCTCCCTGGTGTCTGCGGAATGAGCAGAGTCCCTCCGCTAGGTGGGATCCCTTGGTCTGGTCTGTGAGGATTGGGCTGAAACCAGCTCTCCAACATCCCTTGAGAGGTCCGGAATCGAGAGAGGGCAGTTCTCAGGTGATGCATCCTGAAATCAGGCTACCTCCTCTCTGGATACAGGGCACATCACCCGAGAACCGCCACTGCCAAGTCACCATAGCTTAGCAGCTTCTGTGTTGAGTGTCTGCTCCCTCGTGGTCAGTGCATTTCATAGCTACTACCAGTCTGAGTGTCCCCTGGAGGTCATTGCATGACATAGCTAGCAGCCAATACATAGTATTCTGTGGTGTAAATATACCACAGCTTTTTTACCCACTTATCTACTGATGAGCACTTGGGCTGTTTCCAGATATTAGCTATGGTAAATTGTGCTGCTATGAACATAGGGGTGCATATATTCTTTCTGATTGGTGTTTCTGGTTTCTTAGGATAAATTCCTAAAAATGAGATCACTGGGTCAAGTGCCTCTGCCTAATTTTTAATTGGATTGTTTTTTTTGTTGTTGTTGAGTTGTATATATTCTTTATAAATTTTCATATTAACTCCTTATTGGATGTATCAATGGCAAATATTTTCTCCTATTGAGCAAATGTCTTCATTTTGTTGATGTTTTATTTTGCTGTGCACACACTTTTTAGTTTGATGCAATCCGATTTGTTTATTTTATCTTTGATTTTCCTTGCCCAAGAAAATATATGCATGAGAAGAAATATTGCTAACAGAAGTGTCTAAGATTTTACTGCCTATGCTTTCTTCCAAGAGTTTTATGGTTTTGAGTCTTATAGTTAAGTCTTTAATCCATTTTGAAGTTTTCTTGTATATGGGGCCTGTGGAACTTTGTGGCGAGGCTGGGTCTCAGTCATCAGGGTGAGGCCAGTAAAGTTCATCAGGTAAAATAGGTTAATATTTGGCTGTGAGGACAGAGGCCTCTGCACAGGAACTGTGGTGATAGTTGGGACATGTGGGGGACAAATGGCCCTCACCCAAGAGCTACAAAACTCATTCTCCCTGTGCATCTCTGACACCTAAGTCTGCCTGGACCTTCTTCAGAATCTTTTTAGAAAGACCGCAGTGGGCTGAGGCTCCCTAAAGCAAGCTGATTCCTTGGTAGGGCTCAAACATGGCAAAGTGGGGCCACAAGGAATAGGGAGGATGGGGCCAGTAGATATCCCCAGGCAGACACAGTATGGAGGGTGCTCAACTCAGGAAAGATAGCGTCTTTGACAATGTAAGAGAGGGACTCAGCCCAGGAACAATGGTGGCTGTTCCCCTAGCCCTCTCCCTGAAACTTTGCAACCCAATCTCTCTCTGTTTGACTCCAGTCTACTCTGAGCCACCATCATTCCACAGAGGCCAGGGTGGGTGCCCACAAATGAGATTGTGTGTGCTTGCCATTTAAGAGGGTGCCTGGGTTGCTAGTAGACTCCTATATCACCTCAGTGGATGGAATCTCTGTTGGTTTTCACAGTCAGATGTTATGTGGGCTCCTCTTTCTGCCATTAGAAATCCAGCTGGGGAGCCTGACATGGGTCTAAGACTCTTAGCTTCTCAGAAGGGATCTTTGCAATTGAAATATCCCTGCAAATTCTCAACCACCACCAGAGCAGCCCTTTTTTATCCTTACCCTTCCTACCAGTCTCCACATGTCTTCTTCTGTATGTCCTTAATTATAAGACTTCTGTTCAGCTAGTCTTCAATTCCTTATTCAGGTTGATTGTTCTATAAATTGGTTGTAATTCTGATTTAGTCCTGGGAGGAGGTAAGTGTAACTTCCGCCTACTCCACAAACATCTTGGATCCTTGAGTCTTATTTTAGTCATGATATTTTATTAATTGAACAATTTCAGATTTTATAAAGAATAGGCTTGGAAAATGATGTTATAAATATTATTGTGAATATTGACCTTTGAAATGGTTATTAAAATTAATTAGATGTTGGTGTTGTTCATCAGATGATGTTATGAATTCTTCCAGGAATGGGATAGTTAAAATATGTGATAAAATAAATAATAATTGATATACTAGTAACTTGATTCTCTAGATAGTATAAAAATGCTCATATTTTAGATAAATGCCCAAAAAGAATTTTGATAGTTTCTGTATGATAACTAGAGCTACTAACTGATAGGTATGTAACATTATATATATATATATATATATATATATATATATATATATATATATATATATATATATATTTTCATTATAAGAAAAACAGTTTAATACTGTAGCCTCTTAGGTACTTTTTCTCTGAAGTTTACCTTCACTCAAATATAAGGATAAGGTCCTAGCAGCTATGTTTTTGTTATAGAACCCTATACCACCAGCACTCCCACTCAGGATACTTGATTGGGCCATGAGTGGAGAGCTGATCCACATTGTCTCTTACAGAGATATAAACTTGGAGCTGAGACAGTCTAGCTCACTCTAGACTGATATCATGAATGGATGTAATACAAACCAGAAAGCTGTAGAATCAGCCATTTTCTACCTTGTTCATGGAAAAACAACAAAAATGTAGTTTGGGGAGGAAGAAGAATGAGGCAGACACACAGATAGAAACAGTTTTCAAGAACATTCACTTTCACAGATGGAGACTCTCAACAAATGCCTTCTCCATGGAAACACCTCTCCAAACAAAACTATGATGTTTTTGGTAAGCTTTTGTAACACATTAACATCTATTATTTGTGAGGGTAACAATTAGGATGAATTAGCCACATCTCCCCATACCATCTTCTCCTGTTTTTAAAAACCTATTGAGTATACTATGAATATTATTTTATCCTGGATGCTTTATATGTATATAATTTAGTCTTCATAAGGAAGACATTAAAATCACCATTAATCTTTTACAGCTAATGAAACCAAGATTATGTCCTTTGTAGGACTTACCCAAATTCACATTAAGTGACTGCGAGTGGCCAAAATGAGACTTGTGTGCAGGTTTTTCCGCCTCTTAAGATTTGACTCTTAATCATTATGTTGCACTTGAATCTGAGGACAACAACAAGTATCTTCCAAAAAGGAGGAAAGATCTTTATCCCTCAGTGACAGGAACATTAAATTCAGCTAACTCTACATATTGGCCATGGTGTTTGGAGCTCCGAATGATGGAGTGAACTCTGAAAGAAATAGTGTGTGGGCAGGCTGGATGTTCTCAACAAAACGACCCATGTGTGAGTGTGAGTGTGTGTGTGTGTGTGTGTGTGTGTACATGGTAGAAGGCAAAAGGAGGAGATTCTTTCCTAGAAGCATAAAATGATTATTCCCTTTAGTTAAACATCATTTCCCATTCTCTTACCCATGAGGGAGTCAAGTTAAAATGGAACGTCATATGGCGCTTCCTGGGAAGGCACTGTGAAAGAAGGCACATGTGCTCTCTAAAAAGCCCACAGACAGCACCAAAACATAAATGCCTGGAAGAGATGTAAGAAGGCCACATTTATTGGTTCCAAAGAAAATTAAAACATTTTTGTAAAATAACATATGGGTCCTCACAGGACACAAGCCTAAAACCAATTAGTTCCAGCTTCAAAGGGATTTCGTTGAATATGAGAAATGGGTTCTAATTGAAATTTTAATTAGGACCCCAGAACACATCAGTGTACTTATTACTGAAAGTTCACCACAAATTGCAAGCTTTAAATGATTGGATGGACTTTATTTAAGCTGAGAAAACACCACTGCAGAGGTTATACCCTGTTGGAGGGCCTAGAATAAAACAGAAGTTTGCAGCAGCAGCAGCAGGAGTCAGCATAAGGAGAGAGATCAGTCCTTCCATTTCCCCAAAATAATGATAGATTTTTATTCAATGAATACACCAAGAAATCCTTGCCATTTTTCATTGAGGGAAGAGCACTCAGGTTATAGGAAAAGAGGTTTGGGAAAGGAATATTTTGCTGACTTTATTAGTTTTCTTTTAGAAAATACTCTCTGCTTTTTTAAATTTTTATTTATTTTTTAAAAATGTTTTTATTGAGCCCTAACAAGTTTGGCTCAGTGGATAGAGTGCTGGCCTGTGGACTCAAGGGTCCCAGGTTCGGTTCAGATCAAGGGCATGTACCTTGGTTGCGGTCACATCCCCAATAGGGGGTGTGCAGGAGGCAGCTGATTAATGTTTCTCTCTCATCGATGTTTCTAACTCTCTATTCCTCTCTCTTCCTTTCTGTAAAAAAATCAATAACATATTTTTAAAAATAAAAATATTTTTATTGATTTTTTTAGGAGAGGAAGGGAGAGGGATAGAGAGCTAGAAACATTGATTAGCTGCCTCTTGCACACTCCCCACTAGGGATGTGCCTGCAATGAAGGTACATGCCCTTCATTGGAATTGAACCTGGGACCCTTGAGTCCGCAGGCCGATGCTCTATCCAGTGAGCCAAACCAGTTAGGGCCTCTCTGCTTTTTTAAAATTGGAGTTTCAAGCTCAGGTGGAAAAACAAATATGGTCCATTGGTTTCTCTTTCCTTATTCCCCTTCTGTGTGGAAAGTTTTTTTTTTTTTTTTTTTTTTAATTCCTTGTGTTCAAGAGAAGATTCCCATTGCTTTTGGCTATGTATCTCCATTAGGTAAAATCATTCACCCTGAGCCCTCTCTGTTGTTGATTGTAAAAAATTCCCTGGCCGGCTACATTTCAAACCTGTCAGAGCCAGTGATGTACTCCAGGTGCAGCAGAGTGTGAATGCTGTTAAAGTTATTGTTTCAGATGACCTTAATATTAGGTGTCTTCAAGTTTTCTACTCTGCTGGTTTCTCCTTCTGCTTCTTCCTCTAATTGCTGCTGAGTTTTCAAAAGCAGGCCTTGTTTCATATGCTTCCAATTTGTTATAAAATTACAGCAATTCCCTATAGAATTCTGCTTTTTTAGTGTCCTCATTAAATAAACATCTAGGAGAAGAACTTAATTTGCTTGTTATAGTCAACCCTCATCCTACAGTACACCTCATTGCAGCCTCTTCTCAATAATGAAAAATGTACTGCCTCAACGCAAGGTACTGCATGCCTGTTTTTCCAAGTTACCAGTTAAGATGCTTTGGGCTGCTGGTAATACAATATTCAGCTAATAATGACTTAGATCAGTCATTTTTCAACCAGTGTGCTGCAAGAATTTTTTAAACATGCAATACTTATTTAGTCAGGGGCACTGACCTCTTTTTCCTTAGAGTATAAAATTAAAAAGTGACAACAGCCATCTGGTGTGAATGAACCAAAAATGATACCTATTTTTTGTCGGATCATAAAAAAAAATTGACTGTCAAATTATAGCGGGAAGGCTGGGGAGTGTTGGGGAGAGGGGGGAAGAGATTAGCTGAAGGACTTGTATGCATGCATATAAGAACAACAATGGACACAAGACACTGGGGGGGTGGGACGAGGGCATGCGACAAGGGGTAAGGGAAGCTGGGGGAAGGTTAATGGGAAAAAAAGGAAATATATGGCTGAAATAGGTTTGGCTAAGTGGATAGAGCATTGGCCTACGGACTGAGGGGTCCCGGGTTCAATTCCAGTCAAGGACACATACATTGGTTGTGGGTACATCCCCAGTGGGGGATATGCAGGAGGCAGCTGGTCGATGTTTCTCTCTCATCAATGTTTCTGGTTTTCTATCCCTCTCCCTTCCTCTCTGTAAAAAAATCAATAAAGTATATATATTTAAAAAAAACTATTAAAAAAGGAGATATATGTACTACTACGTGTAATACTTTAAACAAAAAAATTAAAAATAAATAGAAGAGAAAGGTTTATTTGAATATATATATATATATATATATATATATATATATATATATATATTTGGCATGCCACAGAATTTTAGTAATTCATTTATGTGTACTATGAGATGAAAAAGGCTTGAAAATCAACTGACTGAAACAATAAAGACACTTATTATTTCATATAATACACATTCCAGAGGTAGGGAATTTCTGGATATATTCCTTGGGTCCAACATTTATTGGATGTCAGCACCTATGAAAGATAGAGGAAAAGGATGGGGAGTAGTCAGAGAATTTGGACCATGGCTCGTGTCTGTGAAAGGGGTGGGGAAAGGAAGAAAATGGAGGAGGAGGGGGAGCCTAGGACTGCTGAGATGCTCTGAGAAAACCACAGCCAGCTTAATAGGGAGCTCCACCAAAAATATGGCCCGCAGAGGAGCCCCATGTTAGGCAGAAATGAACAGGCCCTAGTGCTCCACTGTTTTTAGTTACTGCCCGGCACTTCCTAGGGGAGCTTTGCCTCCACTCGGATACTACTATGGACTGCTTGAAGCTGGGGACTGTCAGCTCATTTTACTCCTTGCAACTGACCAGCAAGCTCTTTATTTTTTAAGAAATATATTTTAATTAATTAATTAATTAATTAATTAATTTTTTTTTTTTTACAGAGAGGGAGAGGAATAGAGAGTTAGAAACATCGATGAAAGAGAAACATTGATCAGTTGCCTCCTGCACACTTCCTACTGGGGACGTGCCCGCAACCAATGTATATGCCCTTAACTGGAATTGAACCTGGGACCCTTGAGTCCAAAGGCCAAGGGCTCTATCCACTGAGCCAAATCGGCTAAGGCAGCAAGCTATTTCTTGAATGGAGGTCTGAGTGTCAGACCTCCATAGTTGCCACATAGGATTCAATTCAACAGCACAATGATGCCATTGGTATCCAGGTGCTTCACAAATGGGCATTTGGTCATGCTTAGCATGTTGGTATTCTTCAGACGTATTTTCCCAGGTTTTATCAATGACTGTCACAACCTCATGTTTTCACACAACTATATGCAAAAGCAGGAAGAAGAAGGTATCCTCACATGCCTCTGTTTTTAAGGAAGGAAGGTCTTTCTTTAAAGTTTCCAAGCAGAATTTTCTGTCAGTCCCATAGGCCATGTTTCAGTCATATACCTGGTAGCTGCAAGGGAAGCTGTGAAAGTGAATTTCTGGCCTTTTCAACTTATAATAATAGGAAGTGAGTTATGCCAGCAAATAGAAGGGGCATGGGAGGAAGGTGGTGGGGTGGCTGATTTGTTGGTAAACCACCAGGGCCTGCCATCTTTGGACATTAGAGGTTATAAATGGATTACTGAATTTATGACTTGTTACACTGGCTGGTTCTTTTGCTTTTCTTGCATTCCCAAAATATTCCCATCTTTCCTCCCTACCAATAATATAAGGCTTTACTGCAGTCTTTCTTCATATCATTTTTTACTTTTCTTTTGCTGTTGTTGTGGTTCATCGTTTACTAAATGCCCAACTGAAGAGATATTTGACCATATTTTTTAGGCTAATCTTTTAAAAGGGCTCTAAAATGCCTGACTATATTAATCAATAATTGTAGTTCTGTCATTTTATTTTACTTTAGAGAGAGAGGGAAGGAGAGAGATACATAAATGTGAGAAACATTGATCAGTTGCCTCTTTTACACACCCAGTTAGGGGTTCAAACCTGCAACCTGGGCATTTGCCCTGATTGGGAATCGAACCAGTAACCTTTCAGTGTACTGGATAATATTTCAACTAACTGAGCAACTCTAGCCATTGCAATTCTGTTATTTTAAATTTTCAGTTTACGATGCCAGCTTCTGCAGTGCTAGAGAACTATGGACACTTAAGGCCCGGGGATAAGAGTAGGAAAAACATTGCCTACTATGAATATACCTGTGCAGGGTACATTTTTGGTACAAAATGAGGTATAAATATGCTTTCCCTAATCATGTCTTCCTCATTTCTCCTATGTTTTTGTATACTCTCCCCTGCTTCTTTACTGCATTTATAATTTTCAGCAATGAACTCATCAGCTCTACTATTTACCTACTATTTGAACTTGGGATACCTATGAAACCTCTCTGAGCATTTGTTTCCTGATCTGAAAAATGGGATTAAAATGCTCCTTCAGGGATGGGGGGTAATTGGGGGATAACGACATATATGTAATAACTTAATCAATAAAGAAATTAAAATATAATGCTCCTTCAGGTGGGTTCCATAGCACAAACAACAAATCATCATTTCCTCCTCTCTCCCATCCACCCATGCTCATTTATTTATGGCATCAGAAGCTATTTATTAATATGGACAGAATTCATAATATAATCTGTACAAGTGATTGTCTTTCTCTTTTTACTTTTTCATGCAATTATTTGATTCATCCTAAAATAAGAAAACAATTTAAATTTTGTAACTAAAACAAAAAAAAATAATCCACAAATTTCATTTCTGCACAAAAGTAGATTTCTGTGAGGTTCTGCTATTTTTTGACAAAGATAAAGTATTCATATGTAAACTTAGTGTTGATAACATACCATATCTGGTATTCATGCATCAAATATCATTTACAAAGTAAGAGAGCAACATAATTGATTGTTTTATCCAATCTCACTCTCCAGAGACAGTCATTATTAATGTTATTGTGTGTCATGACAAATTTGTCCCGATACACTGATAAACATGAATGAGTATATGTAGTTATGTGAGTGCTTTTAAGCAAAACTAGAATCATAATCTTCAACAGTATTCCAACATCATTTGTTTCGTTTAACAATATCAACTGATATTTCCTTTGCCTTTTATGATATTTTTGATATTTCATTTTTACATTATTAAGCCTATTAATATTTATCTTTAATTTTTCTGTGGTTGCTTCTATGTTTAAATTTGTTTCCACTTTTATATCAAAAATTATTTTCCTATATGAGCTTTAAGTTCTTTTATTTTTAAATATCAGTTTTATGAACAATTGTCCTGATGTGTGTGTATATATGTATTATGTATTTTTAAATTCTTATACTTGATTTGGAATAGACTTTCCTTTCTTCATTGATTTAAAATTTCTATTTTTATTGTATATTGGTTCTTAAGCAGATTTAGCACAGGAACATTCTCTTATGATTGGTCAGCCATGCAGAATAAAACTGTTTTAGCTGTCAGATATCTTATAATGTATTGAAATATTTGATAGCGCAATTTCTCAATTAATTTGAATTTTTCAAAATGGTCTCTGTAGGAACGCAAGCTAGTATACTGCAGATGCCAATATTATTGGTAGATAATGAGAGCTATAGAAGTTTTGAAATGGAGGAGAGCAGATGGGTTCTTAGGGAAGATGTGGTACTTTGGCTGGACCCAGAACGATAAATCTGGTTGGCCAGGCAGAGAGGAAGGATAAAGGGCATTCCAAGTAGGGGAAACTATGTCACAGCCTCCAGATATGTGATCAAGCATTATGCACTGGGAGAGGCAGGATGGAAGGGAACTAATATTTGCTGAGTACCTACTGAATGTGAATCACCATACTAAGCATTTTATAGGAATAATTCTAAGGTCAGCTGAATCCTCATATTTTATCATCTGTGAAAAACCGTATTCAGTGCCATCTTGTCACATTGTTCCAACTTGGATGCAGAACTCAGTATTTGTTTGAGTCTTTAAAAAGCAATTCACGCACCCTAGCTGGCTTGGCTCAGTGGATAGACTATCAGCTTGGGGACTGAAGGTCCTGGGTTTGATTCTGGTCAAGGGCACATGCCTGGATTGCAGGCTCAATTCTAGCAGGGGGCATGCAGGAGGCAGCAGATCAATGATTCTCTCTCATCATTGATGTTTCTATCTCTCTCTTCCTCTCTGAAATCAATCCTATATAATAAAAGGGTAATATGCAAATCGATTGAACAGCGGAACAACTGGTCACTATGATGCACACTGACCACCAAGGGGCAGACACAGGAGCTGCCCCCTAGTGGTCAGTGTGCTCCCACAGGGGGAGCAGTGCTCAGCTGGTGAGCGCAGCAGCGGTGACAGGAGCCTCTTCCACCTCCTTGGAAGCACTAAGGATGTCCCACAGAATGAGCCTAAGCCTTCAGTCAAACATACCCTGAGGGCTCCTGGACAGCGAGAGGGCGCAGGCCTGGCTGAGGGACTGCCCCAAGTACATGAATTTCGTGCACTGGGCTTCTAGTAAAAACACATTTAAAAAATAAAATAAAAAGCAATTCACTTACAAAAACTTTGTAAACCAGTTTCTTGACCTCAATGACATAGATGTTTTAGGCTGAAAAATCCATTCTTATAGGGTGCTGTCCTGTGCATTATCTTTATCTCTGACTTCAACCCACTACTGGATGCCAGTAGCAATCCTTCTGTCTTAGTAGAACAACCAAAAATGGCTACAGATATTGCCAAATATCCCTTACAAGGCAAAATTAATTCAGAAACTTGTAATAGATAGGAAAGTTGGTGGAGGGTTTGATATAGTCGAGGATATGAAAAATAAATATCCTTTTTGTTTTTGTTCCTGAAATTCCTTCTCGGTTTGTCTGCAATAGAATTTGGGGACAGGGTATGTTGTGCTTCATCTATTGCAAGGTGTGGCTCTGCTAACATTTGGGCCACATCATTCTTAGTTTTCAGGGGTTACCCTATGCATTCTGGGGTGTTTAGCAGCACCATGGGACCCTTCCAAGGATATGCCAACACCCCTTCCCCAAGTTGTGACAATCCAATCTGCCTCTAGACACTGGTAAAATTGGCCCTGGTGGTGAACCACTGATATAGACTAAACCAAGGATAGGAAGGGTATAGGACTTCATTCTACATAACCCACAAGACATAATTTTAAAATTCTCTACTTTATTTTCCCTTCGAAGTCCTTTCTTGGTTATGATGCACTTAGTTTTGTTTGATTCTGCTCTCTCATGCATTCTCTATCTCAGCCATATTGATGTTTGGGACCAAATCATTCTTTGTTGTATGTTGTCTGTTTAGCAATACCCTTGATCTCTACCTAGTAGGTGCCAGTAGTACCTTGCCACATCACTTCCACCCTCTGTAGTTGAAAAAATGAAGACTGCCTCCATATATTGCTAGACATCTGGAAGGATGGGGCAAAAAGTTCCCCTGGTTAAGAGCCACTGTTCTACTTTAGCCCCATACAGTAATTCTTTTCTGCTCCTTTTAAAGAAGAAGTGTATGTTTCTCTCTTGTTTTTACTCATAGACATGGAGTGGCAATTTTGTTGTTTCTTGAACATGACTGAGGAACCTCACTTCCTATCTCAAGTGGTTTAATTGTTACATTTTTTCTCTAACAAATATAGGATTGCCCCTCGGAGGGATTCTAGCAAGTAACATATACTCCAATTTGCTAAACATTCATCATTTCTGCTCTGAGTGAACAGTAACAGGCCATTTGAGCTTTTGACATGGGTTTGGCTATAGATTGCTTTGCTGTGGAGTAAATTTGCACATACCTCTCTGTTTCACTAAATCTGAACATGTGGGCAACCTCAAGACAAGCATATTGTCTTGCACCATAAGCGAGTTAGTTCCTGTGACCTTGTTTCATCCTCTGAAAAATGTGGATAAGATTACAAGTAGTTTTTTTTTAATGTATTTCATTGATTTTTTTTTACAGAGAGGAAGGTAGAGGGACAGAGAGTTAGAAACATCGATGAGAGAGAGACATCGATCAGCTGCCCCCTGCACACTCCCCACTGGGGAACGTGCCCATAACCAAGGTACATAACCCTGATCGGAATCGAACCCGAGACCTTTTAGTCCGAAGGCCAACACTCTATCCACTGAGCCAAACCAGTCTTAGCACAAGTGGGGTTTTTGATTAAGATTCTAGGTTATAAGATAAAGCACCTGGTATATATCAGACACTCAAAAATGTTAACCATTATTATTAATTTTTTTAAGAGAATATAGGCCTGATGCACGAAGATTCGTGCAAGAATGGGCCTGCCTTCCCCTGGCTGCTGGCACCACCTTCACTCTTGGCAGGAGCCGCCTTTTTGCCTTCCCATGCTGCTGAGAGGCCGGCCGGGGCCAGGGTCCTGCCCCCTGGGCGCCTGCATATGCAAATTAACCCATCATACTCACTGCTGATTGGCTGGTAGGTGAAGATACAATCAATTAGCATGTTAATCTTTTATTAGGTGGATGTTGTGGCTATATAAAGAACCTTTAAAACCAGAATTTAAACCTCCAACACCTATACTTAGAGTGTTTCACTCTTTATTTAATTAATTTCTGACTTAGTTGTTGTGGTCACAGCTGAGGCATGCTAGAGAAAAAACGATTGTTGCATTAATTTTTTTGTTGTTGTTTTGCCAGAAATTTTAAGACTTTACTAATTCCAATGTTCTCAAAAACACAAATTTAAAACTTAGCATCGTATTTTTTCTTGCAATGTGAGAAGATGCAAATTGCATCTAAAGACATAAGAGATAGAATTTTAAATTAGGAGTTTTACTGAAATTGGTTTCTATGGCAAAAGCATCATTTGGTTATCTTTTACTGTTTTTCTCAGTAGATTAGATATATTTTTCTTTCACGTTTTTCCCCCCTAAAGTATGTATGTGGTTTTGACCTTTTCAAGACAAATTGAAAAATAAAATCTGATGAAAAGAAAATGGACAACTTGTGAGTCACATCACAAAAAAGTCAATAAAAAAGCAGAATGTGCTTCTTTTAAAAGAAAACACCAAATGGCAGATGACACCAGTGATGTGAAGGGCTGGAGTCATGGGGGAAGGGGGAGTGCTGTAATAGGAGTCTACAAGGGCTTCAGTGGAGGATTTGGCAGCTGCATCAGGGCCAGATCTCTGGCTGCTGAGGTTTGGGTTGGGGCTGAGTCGATGGAGCTCAAGCAGGCAAGGCCCAGGATGAGTGAATTCCCAAGGTGGGCCCCTGGTCAAGGACATGAAGATTAAGTCCCTAGTGGAAATCTATATATTCTCTTGCCCATCAAGGAATCTGATATCATTGACTTTTTCTTGAGGGCATCCCTCAAGGATGAGGTTTTGAAGTGTATGCCCATGCAAAAGCAGACAGATGCTGGCCAGATGACCTGGTTCAAGATATGTGTTGCCATTGGGGACTACAATGGACATGTTGGTCTGGGTGTTAAGTGCTCAAAGGAAGTAGCCACTGCCATCCATGGAGCCATTATCTTGGCCAAGCTCCCTATTATCCCTGTGCAGAGAGGCTACTGGGGGAACAGAAAAGACAAGCCCCACACTCTTCCTCACAAGGTGACTGGCCGTTATGGCTCTACTCATGCATTCCATCCCTGCCCCCTGGCATTGTTTCTGCCCCTGTGCCCAAGAATCTGCTGCTGATGGCCGCTATTGACTATAGCTATACCTTGGCCAGGGGCTGCACTGCCACTGTGGGCAACTTCACCAAGGCCACCTTTGATGCCACCTGTAAGACCTACAACTATCTCATCCCAGATCTCTGGAAAGAGACTGTTCACCAAGTCTCCCTATCAGGTACTCACTGGCCATCTTGTAAAGATCCACACCAGAGTTTCTGTGCAGAGGACCTAGGCTCCAGCTGTGGCCACCACATAATTTCATACAAGAAAAATAAAGTGAATAAAGCATGCTAAAAAAAAAAAAAAAAAAGCAGATTTCTAACCCAGTGGTCGGCAAACTGTGGCTTGCGAGCCACATGCGGCTTTTAGGCCCCTTGAGTGTGGCTCTTCCACAAAATACCACGTGCAGACGCATACATATAGTGTGATTGAAACATTGTGGCCCATGTGTAGAAGTCCGTTTTCAGCCTGGGCAAGCCTATTTTGATGACGTGGTGTTAGAACACTCAAGGGGCCAAAGAACCGCATGTGGCTCACGAATCACAGTTTACCTACTACTGCCCTAATCGGTTTGGCTCAGTAGATAGAGCATCAACCTGCGGACTGAAGGGTCCCAGGTTCAATTACTGTCAAGGGCATGTACCTTGGTTGCAGGCACATCCCCAGTGGGGGGCGTGCAGGAGGCAGCTGATTGATGTTTCTCACTCTCTATTCCTCCCCCTTCTTCTCTATAAAAAATCAATAAAATATATTTTTTAAAAAGTAGAATGCACTATTCTGGTTATAAAAAGGGGGTTCATTTTTCAATTTGTTACACAGGATGTACTCTTCCATAGATTAGAAAAGTAAGTGTTAATATAAGGCTGGGGTATGTAATTTGGTTATAATATCATAGAATTTAGAGGTGAAAGGGACCCCAACATTATTTAATACAACCACCCGAATTTACTAGTGTAGAAAGTGAGACCTCCAAAGGCAAGACCCCAACATTTTTACCAATGTTGGTAACAGAATTTGTATAAGAATGTGATTTGCATTGAGTCAGGCACTCTGTTCTGTCAGTCACATCTATTGGGGGGGAAATAGAATTTGGGAATTTCTAGAAGATTTAGCAGTTATCCTATATAATAAAAGATTAATATATTAGTTGTCCCCTTGACTGGGAGTTTGACCAGGAGTATGACCAAGGGGCAGGGACAGCCAGACAACCACCCATGGCCCCTCCCCCAGCCAGCCCTGCCCTCGATTGGCCCTCCACCCCAATCAGGGGCAAAACCAACCAGCCAACCACCTCTAACCCCTCCCCCCAGCTGGCCCCACCCCTGACTCCCCCCTTCCCAAACAGGGGCAGGCCAGCCAGCCAACTTCCCATGTCCCTCCCTCCCACGCCCTGGCCACACAACCTGATGGTCCTGATTGGGGCAGGCCAGCCAGACCCCACCCATGCACAAATTCATGCACTGGGCCTCTAGTTTTCTTAGGAATTAAAATAATTAGCTAAGTACAGTGGAGATATTTTTAGGGATTATTGTAGCTCTGATCACTGGGTGAAAATGGAATATATTGACTGTGATAAGCTTGATCAAAACTGTGTTTTGATTCAGTACAACTATTTTAAAGCAAGAAAAGCACCATTGTTATCTACTACCAAGTCTTTTAGAGAAGACACAGATGGACATGGCAGGCTATAGTAGAATCTAAACTTTAACCAATGCATAATATCTATTTTCCCCCCACAGAATCTCTCACTCTGTCATTTTCAAATCACTTGACTTTATTAAGGAGCTTACATAATACTGAAAGCTCAGTGGTTTTATTAAACAGTCCGTTGTCTTCAAACTACCAGTATGTTTCGAATACTTTCCAATATGTATGTTGAACACTGCATATCTTTAACATATCTTGAATCTTCTGGTAGTATGGCACAATTTCTTTTCACTGCAGATCTTAACGAAACTCCCTGGGTTTTTGTTGAAATCGTTTTGATTTTTTTTCTGTGTCTCCTTTTTGTTCATCTAACTTGTATCTTTGGGCCATTCTTGCAAGAGCTTCTGGAATACTTTGATTTGATCTTTCCAGAATTTTAATCAATTCAGGAGCAATCTTCCAATCTCTTCTAGTCATAAGGGTAATGGACATGCCAGTCTTCCCTGCTCTTCCAGTACGCCCTATTCTGTGTACATATTCTTCAATATTTATTGGGAAATCGTAATTATATACATGTGTGACATCATCAACATCAAGGCCCCGGGCTGCTAAATCAGTAGAAATTAGTATTCTCACATCTCCACTTTTAAAGTCATCTAATGCTTGCTCACGTTCACTTTGTTCTCTGTTTCCATGCAGGGATTGTACACATAGGCCTTGAAGGCTTAAATCGCTGGATAAGTCATCAGCGACAAGTTTTCTACTGACAAACACGATGACTTTGTCTTTGGGGGACAGACTCTGTAGAAATTCTTGGATAAGAGATCGTTTTTCAGCTTCTGTGGTAACAATTATATTTTGCTCCACTGTATTGACAGCAACTAGATCCAGAGTACCAACATAAACCATCATAGGCTCTTTCAAGTAAGTCTGTGCAAGTCGACGAATGGGATCTGGCCAAGTTGCACTTGTCATAACAGTTTGCCGATCTGGGCGCACATCCATTAAGATCTTCATGATCTGATATTGAAATCCCATATCTAGCATTTTATCGGCTTCATCTAAGACTAAGTAGGTTATACTTCTAAGGTTGATATAATTATTCATTTGCAGATCATGCAGGCGCCCGGGAGTTGCAATAACGATGTCTATGTCTTTGGCAATGTCTTTGATTTGTTGTTGTCTATTTCCACCACCATATATGCAAAGACTTTTCATATTTTTATATAAATACTTAGAACATTCATTTCCTACCTGGAGAGCTAATTCTCTTGTCGGTGTAAGGATTAGCATGCCAGGACCTTTCCTTTGTTCTCTGGGTGTTAGTTGAGAATTGATGTGAATAAGGCCAGGCAATAAATAAGATAAAGTTTTACCTGTTCCAGTTTGGGAGACTCCTACAAGATCTATACCTTGTAGAACAATTGGCCACATCTGTGATTGGATTGGCATTGGCTTTTGAAGGCCTGCTCTTTGAATGTTTTCCATTAATTCAGGATAATTCTGGAAAGCATCTTCAAATTTCAAGGTTGGGTTAGGGATAGAACGTTGTTCGCCATCTTTCAAATCATCACAAATTATATTGAAATTTTCTTTCCTCCAAATATCTGCCTGCATTTGAGACAGAGAACTTGTTGCTTTGGATTCTATGTAAAAGTCTTTTTTGATTGGTGCTAAATCTTCCCATCTTCTTTTTTCCCAGTCTTTCTCTCTTGCCTTAATTCGATCCCAGTCTATCGATGGTTGTACTTCTCTAACAGTGTTATCTGTGGTTAAGTCTCTTGCAACAGATGGTTGTGATGCAGCATTATTAACAATGCGTTCAGAATACTGGTAGTTTCTTCCTTGTTTTTCAACAATAGTTTCTATAACTTCTTTGGCCTTTTCTTGCATCTCCTTGCTGCCAAAAATGTTTACCGCAGCTTCGGAATTACCCTGTATTGGTTTGATCTGTATTTTCGTGTTTGTCATACTCTGAATGTCTCTTATTTTTGATCCTCCATGACCGATAACTGCGCCAATCAGACTGTTCTTTATCATAAAAACAAGAGGAGGGCTTCGGGGGCCAGGAGCCCTAGGCTCCAGGTGGCTGGAGGAGCTGCCCCAGCCCTGGCCTCTGCCATGTCTGCCACCTCTTCCTCCCCTGACATCTCTGTAGGCCCTGCCAGCCCTGGGATCCCTTAGACTCGGCTCTGCCCACTTCTGCTTTGGAGCCCAGGCCATTTCTACATCGTAGAATTAGAAAAGACTTATTGCCTACCTCCAGTTGGGATATGTGGCCCGAGGTCTCTTTCGCTCCAGGCCCTGGAGCAACAGACCATACTGACTGGTAGATAGTTATATAGCCGTTGCCTAGGGGAGCATTTAATGTGATGTCACAGAGAGCTTTGATGACCTAACCAATCACAGGCCTTGGACTAGGGCAAGGGAAGTAGGTATCTCTGAAACAAAATTTAAAGTGACACTCTCAAAGGTTGAGCCTATAGGCCTTTATAGGACCTTGAGAATGGGTGTTCCTGCTACATTGGTGTCATAGGTGCCTCCATTGTTCATTTCTTGCTAATTCTGGCTCAGTTTGGGAGCAGATTTGCAGCAAGCCATGAACTTATCCACATAATTGTGCTTTTTTTGAAATCAATTATTTCCATAGGAGGAAAAATAGTGGATTTGTTTGTTTTCTTAAGTCCTCCTCCTTTTGATAGTTACATGTTCATGGCATTTTTCTCTCTTCAGCAAAAGTTGAAGTTACACAGAATAGGTTTGATTCTCCTTGTATCCTTGTATAAGTAAGGACCACTGTCAAATCCCCTTAAGGTTTTTGTTCATCAGGGTTAAATTCCTAGTTTTCTAAAATATTTCTTGATATGTCATGGTTTCCAAGATGCACATCCTCCTGTTTCTTCTTCTTTGGAAAAGATTCATTGAGGAGCTTTTGTGATATGGCCCATAGAACTAAACAAAACTGTAGAAAAGGCCTTAACTTTATACGTATTAATTACTAAGCATGACAGTTGTACTCATTCTACCTATGAAATCAAGACACAAAGCCCCTCACCAGAAGATTATGGGCATTTGAGTCCATTCTTCCTCATCCTGTACTTATATGATTGATTTTTTATTTCTCCATTTAACTAAAAGTATTTATCACTTATAGTCATCCTATGGTCAATTGCAGCAGCCCATTAATATAACATTAATGCTGATTCTCTCATTCATCATTGTATCTTCTAGTTTTAGTCTTTTTCCAGTTACATATTCATGACATTTTTCTCTCTTCATCAAAAGTTGCTTATTAATATTTGAACCCAATCAGATATTGTGTAAAAGTCTTTCAAACACTGGGAAAAACCTTCTCCATGTCAGCATTTTTCTGGAAAGCTACTTTCTAAAGAAAGAATAGGTAGCTGACCAAATATGTTGGTAAATATAGCATCCTATATCTCTTATATTATAGTTACAACACATATTAGGTATCTCAGAAAACTCTGATAATTACAGGAATTGAGAAACTCAGTTGGGCGTCATTTACGCCAAAGTTTCCAAAGAAATTTGCCAGTATAACCTCTTTTCAATATTTTAATTAAACATTTTGTGTGGAATAATTTTAGACTTATCAAAAAGTTACATAGATTGTGCAAAAGGTACCCATATTCTCTTGAACCAGTTTATGTCCTCCAATCTTATCTCACACTACTATGGTACATTTGTCAAATACAAGAAACACACACCGGTGTGTTAATATTAACTAACCTCCAGATCTTATACCACCAGTTTTATGTTAATATATTTTTTTCTGTTTTAGGATCCAGTCTTGGACATCGCATTGCATTTACTTGTCATGCATGATTTGTGACAGTTTTTCAGCCTTTCCTTATTTTTCATAGCCTTGTCAGTTTTGAGTAGTAATGGTCAGGCATTTTGTATAATATCCTTTAAATTAGGTATGCCTAATGTAATTTCTCATGATTACACTTGGGTTACACACAGACACAAACTCACAGTTACACTACTTGGTTTATAGTAGGAACTCTTTAAGTCCCAATTACCCATGTTATAGAAACTCTCTATAGTTACTATATAGAGACAATTATGGATGTTCCCAAATGCCTGTCTAAGAATTTCTCTGAGAGTTTCCTCTAGTCTACACCAAAATGAAAAGAATAGGGATAAGGATAATAAAACGTTTTTAAAAACTAAATATAAATTTATTCAACTTAAATTATTTTATTCTAACATGGTGCTCTTCTATTTTTATAAAATGTCCTTTTAAACATGAAATGAGGGTTTTAAATGGTTTGAAAAGATGTTTACTAGAACAGAAAAAGTAAAACAAATACCAGTAGCCAGATGAGGTTTTGAAATATTACTGTTAAGCAAAATCAAAGGCTTTATAAGTACTCATCTAGCACATTTGCAATTACATAAAATTCAGCATGTTATTAGATATTAATGATGATGGCAGACAAGAAGGGCTCAAGTGAACTATTGGAGGCTGGAGAGTAGAGGCAAAGACCTATAAGGTCTGAAATTAGAGATAAGATGATTGTTAAAGTTTCAGGGGAAGAAACCAATGTTACCTTGGGAAACAGATGAAGGCAGCCTGGAGTAATGCTGGTGGTCTTGTTCTGACATCTAGAAGGGTTCATCAATCTGGAGAAGGGGCTGTGCATAAATGTCCAGCAATGAAACATAATTTTGAAAGGCATATTGGGGAGTCAGAGAAAGACTTAGCTAAAGGAACTAAGTTCTCCTTGTCTCAGGACCCCTTGCTTTTTATTAACATAATTTGTCCTAAGGCAAGGTGGAGATATACACATCAAAGGGTAGAGTTAGGTACAGAATCCCTTGTCAGATTGGGAGAATTTGCCCATGACTGTTCAGGTATTTGGCCAGTAGGAGGCAATAACATGTAAATTAAGATGTCCTGCCGAAACCGGTTTGGCTCAATGGATAGAGCGTCGGCTTGGGGACTGAAGGGACCCTGGTTCGATTCCGGTCAAGGGCATGTACCTTGGTTGCGGGCATATCCCCAGTAGGGGGTGTGCAAGAGCAGCTGATCGATGACTCTCTCTCATCGATGTTTCTAACTCTCTATCTCTCTCCCTTCCTCTCTGTACAAAATCAATAAAATATATTAAAAAAAAAAAAGATGTCCTTAGCTGTCTGACTGCAAGCAATCATCCTTTTCAGGTTTGGGGAAATGCCTTTCAGCCATCCCAGATGATTCAGCCCTGCTGACATGCTGGAATTGGCTTCTAGCACTGGAGGACTAGGATAAATGATCCAGATTATGGAGAAAAGCAGAAATGGAGAAAGATAGTCTAAATCAGGGGAAAGGAAAAGGGAACTGCCAGGAACCATAAAGACAATCAAATAAATTGCATTTAAATTTGCCAAAGAAAGAGAGTGAGCTTAGAGTGAAGAAGTCAAATGACACTGTTGGTATTAATTAAGGAAGCAGGTCCATAGGAAGAAAGCAGGATGCAGGAAAGTATAGGATGGGGTCTGCGTTTGTGGTATTTTAAGTACATTAGACTGAGAGATTTGAACACTGTGGAAGTGGTAATTCAGAGAAAGTAACAGCTAGGAAGATGAGGGAGCCAAGTAGCAATGAACATGTTCTTAGTCCTACTATATACACAAGAATAAATTCAAAGTGAATAAAAGACTTAAATGTAAGTTGCAAAACCATAAATATCCTAGAAGAAACCATAGGCAGTATAATCTCAGACATATCTTAGAAGAATATTTTTGCTGATATATCTTATAGGGCAGTGGTTCTCAACCTTTCTAATGCTGTGACCCTTTAATATAGTTCCTCATGTTGTGGTGACCTCCAACCATAAAATTATTTTCCTTGCTACTTCATAACTATAATTTTGGTACTGTTATTGAATAGTAAAGTAAATATGTGTTTTCCGATAGTGTTTTCCAGGCTGAGGGACCTCCCATCCCCAGTGCTAGTGGTAAATAAGTTAGCTAAATTTAAATACAAGTCTAATCAGCTCCAAGGCCTTTCACACTCCTCTCCACTCCTGTTTGTAGGGGAAAACATGCTGGATTTGGTGCCTAATTATAGAGATGGAATAAAAGAAGTGTTAAGTCAGAGATAACTTAAATTTATAAATTAAAAGAGTTATTGAAGCAAAGAATCTTCAAGCCATTTTACAAAACAATTGGACTAGAACTCATTGAGAAGGCAAGAAGTGTTTAGTTTCAGACATTTCCAGTTTGTGGTGTGGTGCAAATGGAAATGTTAAGTAGGACTGGAGATTTGGGACTGTAGTTCAGATGAGGAGATAAGGGGTAGAGATATGAACATAATCAGCATAGAAGCTGTAGTTGGAACTGAGAATGAATATTCTTCCCAAGAAGTAGAATAGCAAAAGACAAGTTGAATAATAGCTTACAGGATTAACGGATTCATATTATTAGATAATGAGAAGGACCAAAAACCAAGTGCAGAAACAACAAATACTTAATAGAATCAGAAGAAAGTGTTATAATAGGAAATAAGGGTAAAGAACATGTTGAGAAGGCCTGGTAAGTAGAATACTGAATTTGGAAGAAGGAAATCACCAGTGAGTTCCAGGAGGGCCTTTTTTGTTGAATAACAGAGGAACACATATTACAAGGAAAGCAATTGGGATGAGACAACTGAATCACTTGGGAACTTGGTATAATGGGGACAGAACTTTACATCTTGTACCAAAAGCTGAAAGGCACTGTCTTTTTAAACAAGGCTTCTAGTAAATCAGAATTTCATGGCCAAGTGACTAGGATTGTTCTGTGAAGGAGCTAATAGATTTCAAGATTAATTATCATGAATATTGGAAGAAAATGAACTTTCATAGTCCTTCAAAACATGTGGAGGGAAAAAAAATATGTGGAAGGACAGGATGAGGGAGAGAATCACAAGGAAACAAGGACAATTCATTAATAGTTTCAGAAAAGGGAAGTTTTTCTAGAAGGAGGGAGAGGGAGTACTGGGAGTTCTTTCAAGGAGATTACAGTGTTATTTTTAGCTACCCATTAAACCTTTCTCTATAAATTTAGTTTATTCTTCACAGAGTGGGGGGTGCATTATTTAGGTATATAAAAAAGTAAAGCTATTGAAGTTATTAATTCTCCTTTCAGCACAAATAGTAAAAATAATAATAATAAAAAAAATACTGTGAGCTGATTAGCACCTGCACTAGGCTCCTTTGGAGAAAGTCTTGCTACTTCCTATGGAAATTTTAACATGTTAGCATTCACTTAAAAATAATAACCTTCAATTATCCCTTGGCTCTATTTTGAGGTATTTGAAGGGCTTTTTAGGACTATTTCATTTCTGATAGCTATGATGTAGGTAAGTGGAAAGAACAACAGTATCATCTATATCATTTGCATTATATACGGAAGCCAAGCAATAATCCCTAGAATCATGAGATTATAGAGATGGAAAGGACAGACAGGAAAGCATCTATTCTTAACACTCTCATTTGCAAGTGAAAAATCTAAGGTCTACAGAAGCTCTGTCCAATAGAAGCATGATGCAATTTTAAATTCTCAGTGGACACATTTTTTTAAAAAGTGAAAAGAGAAAGAACTCATGGACACAGACATGTGGTGGTTTTAGGTGCGAGTAGAGGTGGAAGAGAGTATAGGGGAGATAAAAGGTGATGGAAAAATAACAAAGAAAATGATAATTATTATTTAAAAGAAGTGAAAAGGGGAGATTTCTAATTCTGGACAAGAGGTGTAGGCAAATTTCCCCTTATTCCTCCTGCTTATTTATTCCATATATAAAACAAACAAGGAAACTGTAAATTATGCAGGGAAGGTAGACCAGTGAAGGACTTTGGAACTTGAGGAATGACATAATGATGCCAGTAGTGCTGCAGTCTTTTCCCAGCAAGGGTTCAGGAATCTGGAGAAGAGCTGCACATAAATGAATAGAGACTAGACAAGAAATATAAATTTAGAAGGCATTTGGGGGAATTAGGCAGAGGCTCCACTCTCTAGTGACATGATGTGGGCTCCCTGAATGTCAGGACCCTTGGCTTTTTATATACACACTATCCCTTTAGCAAAGCAGATATACATATCAAAGGTAAGGTTTGGTAAACAACAAAGGATTAGCAGGTTAGGGGAATTGCCCTCAGCTGTTTGGCAGCAGGTAATAATATGCAGATTTTTCAGCCCTGCTGAAGCCCCAAGGCCCATCATTCTTTTGATGAACTTGCATAATTATGACCTGCTGGAATTTGCCTCCAGCACAGTAAACTATGATAAGTTATGGATATGTAATATAATCCCTGGAGCAACCACCAAAAAGCCATATAAATAATGTACCCAAAAGCACTAAAGGTAAATTAAAATGAGTTCTAAAAAAATCAACTAATCCACAGGAGAAAAGCATGTTCAAAATTATTAGTTTTAAGCATAATGAAAATACTCTGAGATACTATCTCACATCAACTAGGATGGCTGTAATAAAAAAGAAAGACAGTAACAAAGACAAATCAATGAGATACTATCTCACATCAACTAGGATGGCTGTAATAAAAAAGAAAGACAATAACAAGTGTTGATGAGGGTATGACAGAGAAATTTAAACCATTGTACATTGTTGGTGGGACTGTATTGTTAGTGCAGTCCCTTTGAAAAACATTTTGGCAGATTTTCAAAAGGTTAAACATAAAGTTACCATAGAAATAAGTAAATAAAGTTACCATATGACTTAGCAATTCCATTCTTAGGAATATACCCAAGAGAAATAAAAATGTATTCGCACAAAGACTTGTACTTAGATGTAAACAACAGTAGCATCAATAGTAGTCAAAAAGTGAAAATAACCTCAATTTTCATCAATTGATGAATGGATAAAGAAAATGTGCTATATCCATGAAATGGACTGTGATTCAGCAATAGAAAGGAATGAAGTATTGATAAATGCTATAACATAGATCATCCTTGAAAACATTATGTGGAGTGAGAGAAGCCAATCACAAAAGACCACTATTTTATTATTCCATGTGGATGAAATATCCAAAACAGGCAAATATACACAAAGAAAGTAGATTAGTGATTTCCTAGGGCTGAGGATGGGAGTGGGAAGTGAAGCAGACTTAGGAATAAAGTAGGAGGAATAATGGATAGTGACAGCTATAGGGTTTCTTTTTGGGTAAATGTTCTCAAACTAAATGGTGCTGATTGTTTCAAAACTGTACATATTCCACAAACCAATGACTTGTTCCCTTTAAATGCATGAATTGCATGGTCTGTGAATTATATCTCAAGAAATTATAAAACTAAATAATACATGGAACTCTATGAACCTTAAGTTTCCAAGTAATTTGCCTCACTCCTTATATGGTATTTAATTTTATCACCCAATTTTCCCCTCTAAAAGCAACACGGTTTACAAATGAGAAAACCAAGGCACAAATATTTTGTTATTTTTTTCCAAGGTCACGCAGCTAACTCTTGAGCTCCATGAAGCAAACTCAAACAGATTTCCTGACTACACTCAAGGGCGATTAACAATAGGCTTGGGAAACATGAGGAAGGTAAGAAACGGAAACCATTCCCAATAAACATATTCAGTGGTGATAATCTGGGATAAAAAAGGCAATCCGGTGCTACAGAAGTTTGTAATGCCTTCCTTGGGGGCTTTGACACTGCTTGTAGTTAATAAAACTATTCAAATGGAGGATCTGGGGCAAGGGCTTATGTTCAATTCTTTGCAGTGCACATTACTACTGAGGGAGGTAGCAGGTGACTTAAGTCTTTAGTAAGAATCGTTGCAGGGAAACAACAGTGTTAACGACTCCCAAAGCTTCTCTTGGGAAGTTTATTGATATTCCTAAATGATAGGAGTAGAAAATTGATGGAAGGAAGGCAACAGTCTTTAAGGGTGGATTAATTTGGCAACTTGTTTTTTGGTCAGTCTCATTACAGCGCTTGACAGGAAAATAGATGAATTTGATGGCATTCACTCTTTTCGACATAGCCATTACTTCAGAAATATTATTGCTTTTGATTTTTGATTTTTTGCTGAAATGGTGTTTGATTTAGTTTTGTTCTCATTATGGAGTCTGTCTCAATTTGCTGAAAAAGATTGCAACCCCAGTGAAGTATGGCAGAAAATGAATTAATGTGTATGTGGCTATTTAAAGATCGCTCAAGGAGATCATCAAGTGGTATTCTCTACACTGTCTGACTTTGATATGAATATTCTCTTCTTGTAACAGCACAGGTTTCATGGATGGCAGCCATGAGTTAAAACCTAGAACAAATTTGGAGGCTTGCATGTCTTAGCTCAGTCAGATTGAGGCCCTCAAGGATGGGCCATGGGGAGGGGGAGCAGATGAGAGAAAGGGAGATGAAGGTGAGGAAAACTGGCTTGAGTATGGAGGATGACTCCAAAAGACAGCCAGCCTTTCTACTGTGCAGAGTCTAAAGAAATGTTTATCTTAGACAAGGGCTAGTTTCATGGTAGATAAAGATATTCTAATCCTGTAGCTGTAATTCCCATAGCTGTGAGTACAAGATGTTTGGTATGAGAGGCTATTGTGGTTCCAGACAGCTTGGCAGTCAGAGTCATAGAGTCTTTGGGATTCTTCAACTCTCAGGAACAAGTAATTGGTGAGATGTCAGGAACCCACCCAAGAAAAGTATGATTCAGGGTAGGGTTTTGTTGCCAAGGTAACATTGGAGAGTTGGCCCGAAGTGAACAATATGAAAGCTTGTTGTTTAGACTGTTTCAACATGAGGCGGAGCTTATGTGAGGTAGAGCCAATATGCTGCACTTGATATTATGTCAATGAAATCCATGCTGATTCCAGCCCATCGGATAGTGGGCCAATGTTATTAATGAATGTCATGCCATGATCAGGCCTTGTGGAGGGGCCAGGTGGAAGTGTCTGGCAAAGACAGAGGCGGATGGGGCCAGCAATCATCACTGTTATGTAACAGAACACATGCAGTGGGATGTGCTAGAGTCTAATGATTATGAACAGAGACTGTTTTATATAGGTTGAAATTGTAATTTCAACATTTCTACTTATTATTTGTATAACATTGGGTAAGTTGCCTAACTGCTCTGTGCCTCAGTTTCTTCTGTTGTACAATGCAGTTAAAATTATATTTATCTCCTAGGGTGGTTGTGAGGATAAAAGGAGACAATTCATATCAAGCACACATAATAACATGCTAGTAAATTCAGGTATTTTTACTGCTCCTATTATTAAATTGTCCCTTCTAACTCTGGTCACTGATTTTTTTAATCCTTATCTGAGGATATGTTTTTATTTTATTTTATTGATTTTAGAGTGAGAAGAAAAGAGAGAAAGAGAGAGAGAGGGAGAGAGAGGAGAGAGAAAGAGAGAGAGAGAAAGAATGAAGGAGAGAAACACTGATTGGTTACCTCCCATATGCACCCTGACCTGACTTTCAATCAAACCCACAACCTAGGTATGTGTCCTGACTGGGAATGAACCCACAACCTTGTGGTGTTTGGGATGATGCTCCAACTAACTGAGCCAGCCGGCCAGGGCAGGTTACTGATTTTTTTCCCACTCAGGCTTTGATCTAGATAGAAAGATGGAATGTTTTCCTGTTAAATCTATTCAACATGATACAGTATGATATACTGCCTTGCTATTCAGTATGGCCTGAAAACCAACAGAATCACCTGGGAATTTGTTAAAAACACAGAATCTTGGGCTCTATGCCAATCATGCTGAGTCAGAATCTGAATTTTAATAAGGTCCACCAGATCATTTATATGCATATTAGGATTTCAGAAAACTTCTATAATAGATTACTTTATGATTTGTATCCTGCTTTTACTTATGATCGGCTCTTTAAACTTGTTCAAGTTACTTCTCTGAGTATATTTCCCCATCTGTAAAATAAAACAATGAATATGTGTTCTGATTGTGAAGAGTATAAGAAATAACACGTTAGAGTTCTTAACAGTACTCTAACAGTGTATATGTAGTGAAATCTCTGATTGCTAGGAAATAATAATTACAATTAATTTTCACGACTTCAGGTGTGATCAGCTATTGTTAAGACTTTGGCTTTATAAGTCCTTCACCATGAAACTGAAACAGATAACAATAGATCTTTAGTGACATTAGTTAAGTAATTCCCGTTCCTCCTGCACCCCAGCTTTATTGAGGTAAAACATTATATATATTTAAGGTATGCAATCTGAGGATTTGATGTACGTATCGATTGTGAAAGGATTACCACAATCAAGTTAGTTAACACACCTATCACCTCACATAGTTAATATATATCCCAAAGTGATTATAAATAGGAGACAGCAAACTTTCTTCTATAAAAGCCATATAGTGATTATTTTTTGGCTTTGAAGGTCTCACAGTCTCTGTTTGTGACTACTTAACTGTGCCCTATTAGTGAGAAAGCAGATACAAATAATATGCAAATACATGGGCATGGCTGTGATCCAAAAAAAAGTTCAGAACAGGTGGCATGACACATTAGATTATAAGGGGGGAAAAAAAGAAATTTGAGGCAGATGTTAGTGTGCATTCCACGCCCTGTCCTCAAGGTCTTTGGAGACATTGGAAGGAAGGTGGGGTGATAATAGTATTGGCTCTCTCTTGGAGCTGAGAGCTATGGGTTGAGGAACACTAGATACATCTTTTGTGTGATCTGAGTATTGTTTCTCAGTTATCAATAAGGTTCTGCTTGGGAATGGGTCTATTCCTGGGGCAATGTCTCCTCATTCAATGGTTGGCTTATGCCTATAGTCTTCCGGGCCCGTCCACGCTATTAAAAACTTGCCAGGGAGTCACATCATATTCCCTGGAAATAATCTTGAAACAACATGGACCATACATGCATGATTTTTCCATGGCCACACATTGCAGATTCCAGTGCCTCCTTTTTTTTTTTAATATGTATTTTATTGATTCTTTACAGAGAGGAAGAGAGAGGGATAGAAAGCTAGAAACATCATGAGAGAGAATCATCAATCAGCTGCCTCCTGCACCCCCCCCCCCCCCGGGGATGTGCCCGCAACCAAGGTACATGCCCTTGACCGGAATTGAACCTGGGACCCTTCAGTCCGCCGGCCGACGCTCTATGCACTGAGCCAAACCGGTTTCGGCTCCAGTGCCTCTTAATAGAGTCTTTGGTTTAAAGGGGGAACTGAGCAAGGGAATGTATTGTCATAAACTGTGTGTCTCTAGTTGGCAGACTTGCTGGGACTCTAGCTTTGGGCAGGGAAAGTCAGGGGCATAAGCAGACACCCGAGGGCCCTAGAAGGATTGACACAGCTGTAGAATCAGTGTCTTCAGTGTCTCAGGCTTTAGCACATTTAAGTTAAGGGTTGGACTACCATTGCATTCAGCGGACTCAGGCAGCAGGTGACATTTTGGCATTAGGAATCCCTGGGATGCAACTTTCTTTTCAGGGGCATTGATTGAGATTGAACCGGAGCCTGAACAAGTGGGAAGACCAGGCTCCAGCTCTCTAACATAGGAAGTAGGCAAGGGGATTGTGTCCCGAAGCCAAGGTGGAACCAACACAGTACTGGAGATGAAGCTCAGGAATAGGGAATGGGCATGTCAGTAGGAGGTAGGGGACAGTCTCAGTTCCAGAAGGCTCCGAGTACCAGCATCCAGCATGTCCTTGTTGAACACAGGATGTCTATCTACAGTGGGGCATGGGAGTCTCAGGTAGGGACTGGCTGGCACAAAATCCCAGAATTATACACACAATTTTGCATTTTTTGTACATCACTGGATGCTACAAGTCTCATGACTTGATGGAGAGTGTTGGCTTTAGTGAGAAAAAGGGAAATTCACCTGTTTGAGTGCTCAGTGGGATTTTGTAGCAGTTGGATGGGTCAGCTGTTTTCCTAAAACCTGATGTATGGTACAGGCTGAGTGCTCTTGGGATTATGTATGAGTCAGGGTCCAGTGAGGTGGCAAGAACCTTACCAATAATCTAAGTTCTCACTTAACATTGTCAATACGTTCTGCAACTTTAAGTGAAATGGCATATAAGAAAAACCCTTTTTACCATTGGCTAATTGATAGAAACAAAAATTCCTACTGCATCTTATCAACATTATAATGAAACTAGAGGCCTGGTGCACAAAAATTTGTGCACTCAGGGGGTCCATCAGCTTGGCCTGTGCCCTCCCACAGACCAGGAGCTCTTGGGGGGTGACCAACTGACAGACCTCTCTCTGTGGGAGGCGACCTGTGGGCCAATTGGGGAATGGCACTGGCCAGTGAACAGCTGGCCCCACCCCTCATTGCCCCTCTGCCACTGCCAGTCACTGATACCCCCAATCACCATCCCCTCCCTCTGCCTGCTGGCTCCCACCTTGGCTGGCCTGGTGCCTTATACTTGCTGCCCCTGCCCCACCTGCCCCCCGCTGAACGGTTGTGCAGTCAATTTGCATATTAGGCTTTTATTACATAGGATGATATTGAATAAAATGATGTTACTTGTACTTTCACTCTGTACAAAGAATTGTTAACAAGATTTCACATTGTTAACCCAGACATTAAACAGTGAAAATGAAAACACTGAGCAATCAGAGAAGTGGAAACTACAGGAAACAGCATCCACCTCTGAGGCTAGGGAAAGAAAAAGAAGAGATTGGAATTCCTAAAACTTAACATCTCAGAGGAGGGTGTCCCTGGAGTTAAACACAGATCTATGAGGATGCCTGGTTCCGGTGTTTCTGAGGGGAGAGGAATGAAGGGGTTGTACAGGATTGAAAATCTTCAGGCTGCATTGAGCTGCTGTCACAGGATGGCACTGCCACTGCAGTGAAGTGTTGGTGGACAGATCCTCATAGAAAGAGACAGGAAGGAGCAAGTCCCTCCTCCTTCCTCCAGTCCTGCAGTCCCTTCTAGAGACTAATAGGGCTCCAGCCAGCAAAGCAGAAATGTGGACTGCAGAGTCCCAGCCCCCACATAACAAAGCAGCCCAGGGAAGAGGGAGGCCAGCTAGGAGCTGGGAGAGAATGAATAGCCCACAGTGTGTGTCTGCCTTTCCAGGACAAGCTTTGTGGGTTTGCTGGGCCTGTCATTCCAGTGAGATGAGAAATGACTCAGGAGAACCTTCTCCATTTCTCTGCCACACATCCTCCCAGGACCCATAGGGTGTCTACAGACAATCCCATGGTACACTGTGCATTGAGCAACTGACAAGATGACGTTAGAGCTCTAGAGTTCTCTGATCCTGGGGACAGAAATGAATGCCACATTTTCTATCGTTGTCTTTTTATAGAAAAATAAAATTCATGCTATACAGGATTAAGCAGGAAATGACTAAATGGCAGACTTAGTGTAGCCAGAACAAATGATTGATTTTGTGACAAGAAAATCAGGGGCAATGATTTCTTCTGGGGAGTTCTTTAGAAAGAGGCACATGCTAGAACATAATCTCTCTCTCTCTCTCTCTCTCTCTCTCTCTCTCTCTCTCTCTCTCTCTCTCTTTCTCTCTCTCTCTCTCTCAGAAATTCTGGGCAGACAGTATGAGAACTCCATTTCATACACTACTGCTCAGAGGGAGGAACCATTCTGAGACAACCATGAAGTTATTATCAGCCTGTATTTTCAGGTAGAAAGTCTTCTTATAGTATGGAATGAAGTTAGATCTAGCGAGGAATGGTAAGAGCTAGAGAATATTAGACTATTGATAGCAGACTGAAAGTTTTGTAGAGTTCTTTAATTAAATGGTGACAAAGATGAGATGATTCCAAACTGCTTTGTAACTAAACAAAGGACATTAAAGTAGAGGAATAAATGGTAAATCCAAATACTAAGAGAAGACTAAGGTAGTGCTGGCTAAGATTTTCATCTTTTTATTTTTAAGGAACAATTAGAGTTGATGCCAAATTTGCCATGTGTATCATTATTAGTGTGTATGCAGTTATGTCAATGAGCAGTTTTATAAATCAGAAATTAATTGTATGCTCCATTGTTTTTTACTTTATCCTTGCCTTTAACACATATAGGTTATCCATTGAAAGCTGAGCCTACAAGTTCAGAAAAATTAATTTCAATCCCAGACTCTCTGTGTGGAATACATTCAGATCTGTGTTTCACCTCCAATGCTGTAATTAGAGCTCGTCTTAATATACACTGATTTCCTGGATTCTGGTTGACTCTGCATCATGATTTTTCTGACCACTCATTATTGATTATCACTTCTGGCTTTATTAACCTGACTGACTCTTCAGACAGCAGTGCTTTTTGCTTGTACCCTCTGACCTGTGACAAGACGGAAGAAGTTCATGCTCCAACTGAGGTTAGAGGAGCAGCATCAGACATTTCTTAAATCATCTATCTGTAGTCTCGATTTAAGGTCAAGGAAGGGGAGCTGCATGCCTTGTTCTGCCACCAATGACAATTGCAGTTAACTTTCAATGCCATTAGTGATTAAGCCAAGCAATAGTTGCTCCCTCCAGAAAAGTATCTACATTGTGTATATTCAGTATTGATCTGCCACATATCACATGACATTGCATCAGTGATGTGTATGGTTGCAGACAAAGTTGAGAGAGAAACAATGGCCTCTAATTCCTTAGGTAGTAGGGAATTCCTATTTAACTCGTGTTTCTGTGTTCCACACCACCTTGGGGGCATTTTTCAGGGCTACATAAAAAGACTGGCTGGAATTGTTAACAGCACAGAAATTGTCAAAAATTAAAAAAAAAGCAATTTCCAAGGGAAACAGCAATGTACAGGCCAGTGTAATAATTGCAAGTTTGGTCTGCAATGGGAAGTGTTAGTCTTGAAATTAAAAACAAACAGACAAACAAAAACTATACACCATCCGTTGGTTGGCTGGACTGTTAGGATTGCCTGAAAAGATTAGGGATTACTTTTTAGATCATGACCATGGGAGAAAAATGGAAACTAGAAAGGTAGATAGGTTATAGGCTATAAACAAATATATATATTGGTTTGAAGACATGATGTTGCAAAGAAAAAATTTTAAATATAAATAGAAGAAATAAGGTGTCCAGAATAGTATACTTTTCTCTATGTATTCGCCAGCTTCTTGGTAATTTTAGCTGATAGGTAGCAATGGGAACTAAGAGTGGACTTCTGAAGTATGATGGGTAAAAAGAGGGCTCCTTTATAAGGCCTTGTGACAGGTGCTTGAAATCTCAAGATTAAAACTGCTCAGGATTACACTGAGTGGCCAGATTATTATGATCTCTGAATGCGTAATAATCTGGCCACATTAGAGCCCCAAGTGCATGAATTCGTGCATGGGTGGGTTCCAGCCAGCCTAGCCAATGAAAGGGGACATGGGTGGTTGGCTGGCCTGCCTGCTGGTCAAACTCCTGGTCAAGGGGACAATTTGCATATTAGTCTTTTATTGTATAGGACATACACTGGGTGGCCAGATTATTATGTGTTCAGAGATCATAATAATCTGGCCACTCAGTGTATAAGATGGCGAAAATCCTTGTTGTAAATAGAATCATTCAAGGATCAGGGGAGCAAATGAGGTTTTCTTTTCTTTATAGAGAGACACAAAATTATGAAGATTGTTGTCATTTTTAGCTACCATGCACACCCCAACTAGGATGAGGTTAGTTGTCACTCATTTGTTTTATGGAGAGGCAGCGTATCTTGCCCCTCAAATTTCAGAGTGAATTGTTATGTCAGTATCTCATTCACTAAAAAACATTATGCTAATTATATGCTTAGGTTCGTGCTAGAGAAAGCTATGCTCTTTGTTCAAGGAAAACTTTCCCCCTTTAAACTGTGGGGCTATGGTTGTAGTTGATGAGAAACCCAAGAAACAGAGTACATTGCTCAAGACCTTTGCAATTCTTAGTTCACATTTTCCTCACTGGATAACATAGTTGAGGGTCACATGCACCCATTGCTTTGAATTTATGGACTGAGCACAGTTGGCTTAAAGGTGAGTGTAAATTGCCTGGTGGGAAATGTATATATACCAGGTACCTAAAACAGCCAGGGATCTGCTGATTTCATGTTGGTGTCCACATTGGTCAACTGGTACAGCTACGCCCAGGGTCTAATTGATAAAGATTAATTATTAGAGTTCTTACTGATTTATGGTGTCTGTCACATGTTGGTGATGGGAGCAGCACACTGACACTACCTATTTGTCATCTCTGTCCTAAAGCAGTGGTCGGCAAACTCATTAGTCAACAGAGCCAAATATCAACAGTAAAATGATTGAAATTTCTTTTGAGAGCCAAATTTTTTTAACTTAAATTTCTTCTAGCACCAGTTCTTCAGAATAGACCCGCCCAGACCGTGGTATTTTGATGAAGAGCCACACTCAAGGGGCCAAAGAGCCGCATGTGGCTCACGAACTGCAGTTTGCCGACCACGGTTCTAAAGGATAGCAGCTAACTACACAGTTTGATAAAAACTCAACTGCAGCAGGGTTTTACATTATGTTTGTAGGGGGCAACCATTACTTGGTTCCTTCATGATCCATAATATGCAGAGAGCAACACAGTAGGGTAGTTGGAAAATAAGTCTACTGTGTTATTCTCTGAATATTATGGGGCTCACAGAAACCATCAATATTTTGAAAATGAAAATGTATATACTATTCACTGAACAATCCTCCTTAGTGCTATAATGGCTCAATAGTTTCTAACCTTGTTCCAAAGGAGATAATCAAAAGTTAATGACCAAAATATTTTCAAGGAGCCAAGAAATGAGCTGCTCTAGGAATAAGTTTGAGCTTGACAGTGAGAACTCAAACTGCAAAAGACCACATGGGGCTTTGATATTTTCAAAATTTTGTTTTCATTGAGATCTGTAGTTCACTAAAAAAAAGTGAAGCAATAGCATGAATAGTGTTTAATATGTAATGAAAATGCAAAGGAACATCTAGCAAAAGGGATAGCAGAGGTTCTTCCTCTGAGGCTTACTTCTTCCATGATCTCTCTTCATGGAGTTTAATTAATTGGAATGCATATCCTGATGAAATTAGGCCTCTGTCCAGCCTTGTGTCTCCTGGAAAAGGGAGAATTGTTTTCTTGTTGAAAGAAAGATATTGATCGTGTTTTTGTTTGTATTTCTAATGTGCCTATTATGTGTCAGAAAATTATCCAGCATAGAAAATAAGAGGACATTACAAGTCCTTTATTAAAATCCTAGTAGGACAGAATTTGGAACAGTAGACACTATTGTTCCTCCCTGCATTTCTTCATCCAGAAGTAACTCTGATCTTGGAGTATTGGTGAATGCGTATAAAACTACAACTCCTCTGGAAATCCTATATAATAAAAGGGTACTGTGTGACCATAAGGCGGAATGACCAGTCGCTACGATGCACACTGATCACCAGGGGACAGATGCTCAACACAGGAGCTGCCCCTTGGTGGTCAGTGCGCTCCCACTTAGCCAAAAGCCAGCTTAAGGCTGGCAAGCACCTCCGCAGCAGCTCTAAGGATGTCTGACTCCCAGGCAGGCCTAAGCTGGTGGACATCCCCTAAGGGGTCCCAGACTGCAAGAGGGCACAGGCCAAGCTGAAGACCCCCCCCCCCCCCCCCCCAGTGCACGAATCTCATGCACTGGGCCTCTAGTGACTCTAGTGAGACAATAAAGATGCCCAGAAGGAAGCAGGCCCCAAAGGCAGTATTTTCTTGAATTGAAGGACATTTTCCTGGTGAAGGGGATTAGATGGTAACTTATGGGAAATATGTACTAATTCTGACTTAGTGGAAGGCATTATAGTAGTATGCGTAATTCTGAAATGGAAATTATTTTGAAGAAAAGGGCATTTAAAAAGTACACCTGAAATTAATATGTCAGCTGTAATTAAAAAATACAAAATTATTTTAAAAGATCCCATTTTGTTATTTTCAGGTAGTCTAACTGTCCATAGTAGAGGTGTTTTGGGGTCTGCTTAATGCATAGCTACCTTGAATTTTCTTAACAACATTAGAGCACATGCAACCAACATGTGCATGGAATAAATCAGTGCTTTTTTTCATACCCTTAGGGACCTTTTTGTCAAGGGTAGGGGTGAAAGCATAATGGTATGTTTATCACATTAAGGGTTTTTGGTGGACAAATAAACCTTGCAGGAGGGATAGAGAGGGAGATGGGTGACAAGATGACCTGTTCATCAAGGGAAGAAGGATGTACTTAAATGTCTGGAAAAGAATTAGAGTTCTAGTCAAGTGGGCCAAGGTTTAGAGAAGTGCTCAATACTTATATGGTACTAAGATAAAAAACTCACTGCCGCAAGATCAACAAACATAGTAGAGTGAGGGCAAGATACTGGGTACCCAGGGACTCACCTCATGCATCCATGTTATGGAGTCTACAACAGGACTAATCACAGGTCCAAATGATGGGACTGATATTTTTGCTTGGGGTGAGGGAATGGTTTCCAGAAGAAAAACAGTAATTAAGATTGCAAAAGACAGGGGCCTAAATTTTGGCCAATTTTTAGGCTCATTTCTATTCTCTCAATAATGTTACTATTATGTAACTTTATTTACCCAAGCTCTTTTCTTGGACATTGACACATGATGCTTAAGTTGGATTTCTGATACCCAAACCCTTGGTTTGATTTGGCAAAACTGGGAACTCTTTAATTACTTATTTTCCATGTTGCATCTGGATTTTATCACTATTACACTGTAAGCTCTTTGAGAACAGAAAAACATCTTTCTATTCTTTGAATTTTGAACCTATACTCTGTTCCAGACATCATAGAGGTTCAGCAAATATCTTTGGGGTGAAGGAATAACTAAATCTTTTACAGGAGGGTCATCAAATCTTGACCCTTTTGTTCCTATGTCTTGATATGGCTATCTGTATAGCTATAGATGGCTAACTGAAGAGACCGCATGGTTAAAACAATGTTACAAACAAATATGAATCCAAAGTTAAAGCACAAATAACAAAGCCTTACAAATTAGATCATGGCAAGATTCTGAGGTTTCAGTTGCCTTTGTGATTTATTCAGTAGTGACTAATTTTAGCTAATTAGGGAGTTGAAATAAATTTAACTTTTTTTTTTTTACAGTCTTCCTGACTGTCCCTAAATCCTTCATGTACTAAATGTTGTTTTTTTTTCTTCCCATTAAGTAACTGCTTGAGGGGGCAAAAGGCAACATTAGTCAGTCCCGATGCCTTCTGTGCTCTGGAGACCTTAATTCTTCCTCTTGTTTTTTCCTGAATGTGTCAAGCCTTATTAAAAAAGAGGTCACAAGGTGTCTTGAATGCCTTTTGGAAACACCAGGTAATACAGAAAATCTTTTTTTATTTTAAATTCTACAAATTCTTTTGAGTTGATGTATGTGTCAGACCCTGGAAGTGTTTCACCTTTTGTTCTTATCTGTGGTTGCTGTTTCTATAAGTCTGTCAAACTTACATACTTTCATCTTTTGTTTTATTATTACTATTATTAATCTTTATTGTTAAAAGTATTACATATGTCCCCCATTCCCCCCCATTGACCTCTCTAACCCACCCCTATCCCCGACCCTAGGCCTTCACCTCCCTATTCTCTGTGTCAATGGGTTATGCATATATGCATACAAATTCATTGGTTGATCTCTTCCCACCCACCCACCCTCCCCTTCCTTCCATCTGAGGTTCGACAGAGCATAATGCTAAGCAAAATAAGCCAGTCAGAGAATGATAAGTATCACCTGATCTCACTCATATGTGGAATCTAATGAATAAAATGTACTGATGGACAAAATAGATCCAGAGACATAGAACACACTTTCATCTTTTAAAAAACTATTTTAAAAAGTAATATGCTTCAATTATTTAAAATTATGTAAATATGGATAAGTGAGAACAAGTAAATAAATAACCAATAATTTCCATGATTTTTAGTTAATTGTTTTTTATTTTTCCTCCTTTGATATTTGCATACCCTTTTGTGGGTTTGAGAGTAGAATATAAAATCTATCTATTGTCTATTTAGCTTATACGTACATACCCTGTTTTATTTCACTTAACTTTCTGTTGTGAGCATTTTCCTAAATCATTATTTTTCAAAATCCTAATTTTTTAATCAACAAAATATTTTACTCAGCCAATTTCTATGTGTTTGGAACTCTGCTAGATGCTGAGATTACAGATATAAATAGGACCGAGTCCATTCCAGCTTTCTTCATGAGTATGGCATTACAGTGCAATCTCATAAATATTATTGAAACAAGAGGTTGTTCCCAATATTGTCTCATGCTTAAAGTGAGCATTGTTTGTGATTTATATTATATTTTTTAACATAAACACTAGTGAGTACAAAGAGGTATATCTAAGATGTTCTCAGGGTTTTTTTTTTCCTGTCCTGTCCTAAAAATCCTGTGTAAACTGGAGTAATCTGAAGAGAGGCCATGATAACTTCCTGGTGACAACAACAGGCAGAAGAGATCCAGTATAGAGGAATAACTGAGGTCCCTTCTAAAGTGATCTTAAAAGTGTGATGGGACTATTACTCCCCCTTCTAGGGCTATTTTAAAAAAAATAAATCTTTATTGTTCATATTATTACAATTGTTTCTCCTCCTCTCCTCTCCCCATAGCTCCCCTCCTCAGAAAGTCTTTTTGATCCAAGCCTTCCTGTGTTCCTAAGGTGGCCTATGGGTTTGGATGGGGAATTCTTACATGAGCCCTTCACATCAGTATGTCATGAAAAAATAAGGCTGGCCCTAACTGGTTTGGCTCAGTTGATAGAGTGCCGGCTTGTGGACTGAAGGGTCCCAGGTTAGATTCCAGTCAAGAGCATGTACCTTGGTTGTGGGCACATCCACAGTAGGGGGTGTGCAGAAGGCAGCTGATCGATGTTTCTAATTTTCTATCCCTCTCCCTTCCTCTCTGTAAAAGAATCAATAAAATATATTTAAAAACATAAAAAGAAGGTATCTACATGTGTAGATAAATTTATTAAAATTATTGGATTGATTACATTTTTTTTCTAAATTTGCAAAGGACTTCTCACACAAGTCCCAAAACACCAGAAGCCCCATCGCAACTACTTCCCATTAATAATTCCCTTACCCAGATAACTAATACCTTGACTTGTAACAGTATAGGTACGTTTTATCTTTTTAAAGCTTTACAGATTTTCTTTTCTTTTATAGCTGGATTGTTTTTTTCCCAACATTATGTCTGTGGAATTCAGCCATCTACTTTAGTGCAGTTCTGTGTTTGTTTGTGTTTTCTAAGTCTCATTACTGCGTACATTTCATTGTCATACATAGATCACGTTTTCTCCCATCCTACTATTGAGAAACATTTAGGTGTTTTTTCTTTCTTTCTAGTTTTGTGTTTCCTTTTTAGGGGGCTATCTTGCAATACAACTTTTATTTATTAAAACTCACATGCACACACAAACAAACAAAAACAACGCACACAAAAACCTAGGCAATGACCCGATTGACCTGTCAGCCGTTGTCTGCCACCTGTGCCTCTCCTCTCTCCCGCTTCCCAATCTATATGCTCTCTGGAGCAGTTCTAGGACACATCCATGAATAATACCACCATTAAAAGGGGAAACCCACCTAAGAGACTGAACAAGAATAACCAAAAATGTGGGATGAAAACTTAATTCTTATTGCTGAGTAAAATAGTCTCTTAAAAATACAAATTCAAGTTTGTTTATTGTTAAATGTAGCCCAGATTTCTCCAGGTGATAGCAGCTTGAGATCTTTTTTCTTTATTTATTTAATTTTTAAAATTAAACCTATTGGGGGTGATAATGGTTAATAAAATTATATAGGTTTCCATTGTATAATTCTATAATACATCATCTGTATGTTATATTGTGTGTGTATCATCCAAAGGCAAATCTCCATCACCATAACTTTGACCTCTTTTACTCTCTACTACCCCTCCACCTCCTTTCCCTCTGGTAACCACCATTCTGTTGTCTGTTTTATGAGCTTTTGAGTTTCTTACGTATAATGTTGCAACAAAAGGGCTTGTAGATGTTTTTTGATATACAATATACATGCATTTCTATTGAGGATATAATACGACAGACTTATTGAGACATGAGGAACCTTACATATTAAGCTTTAATAGATACTAGCTAACTGTTTTTCAAAGTGATTATGCCAACTTACATACCCACCAGAATGTATGGGAATTCTACCTGCTTCATGTTCTTGCCAATGCTTGATATTGAGCATATAGCTTTTTTTTAAAAAAAATTTAATCAGAGTGTTTACAGGAAATAATCAAGCTTCAAAATTTAGGGCAGTATGTTCTGAGAGCTTTTAATCATCTTTTTGTTAATAATGTTTAATTGGAGGACATAAAACTAGATACTTGATTAAAATTCCACTCCTATTAAAGATACAAAGAAGTTATTTCAAAAATTAATAGTGTTTATATGAGTTTGTCTTCTTTCATTTCCAAGGAACAGAATTCAGGCACAAATATTAGTTTTCCCCAATGTTCACTTCATAGCTTATGGTAGCAAATAAACAGCTGCAATCCCTTTTGACTCTTTGGTAAATGATTCATCTTAGTTCTGCTAAGAATGTATGATAATAGAAAGTCAACTGAGAAGTGAAATTTACATGTCTGTCATTTATCTTTGCCGCAGCGATAAACTTGTGACAGAAAATCACCAATTGCATTAAGCTAGGTTCTGAAGGCACTTTTTTCCTGCTGCAGTATCTTTTTCCTCTTTGATTCAAGTTCTTGAAGAGATTGAAAGGATCCAGTCTCCAGACCTAGCTAGAAATCCCTACCTGGGAGTTGGTTAGAAATGCAGAATCTTTATTATAGCCAAAGCTGCATCTGAATCTGCATTTTTAACAAGATCCCTAGGGTATTTGTGTGCACAGCAAAGTCTGAGAAGCAGGGTTAGCACTCCATGTACTACTTTGGGGGGAAAAGGGGCAGGGGGCGGGGGACGGGAGGGGGCAAATACTCAGGTCTCAAAGGTCTTCCATTAAAACAGATGCCGGGCAGTGAAATGATCTCACTCATTGATGGAATATAATGAACAACATAAACTGATAAACAAAAACAGATCCAGAGACAGAGAAGCATCCATCATATCAAACTCATAGGGAAGGTAGGGGAAGGTGGAGGTGAGATCAGCCAAAGGATTTGTATACATGCATATAAGCCTAACCAATGTACATAGACAATAAGGGCTGAGGGCATGAGTGGGGGGGGGGATAGGGGAGGTAATGGCAAAATAAGGACACATATGTAACACCTTAATCAATAAAGAAATCTATAATAATAAAAAGCATAATATGCTAATTAGACTGGACAGCTAAACGACCTTCCTGATGTCCTTCTGGATGAAGCCACTCTGGTGGAGCCCGAGGCAGAGGAGGTTAGGGGCGATGAGGCAGGCAGGTGAGTGAGTAGGGGTGATCAGGCAGCCAGGCAGGTGAGCGGTTAGAAGCCAGTGGTCCCAGATTGCAAGAGGGTGCAGACCGGGCTAAGGGTCCCTTTCTCCCCCCCTGTGCATGAATTTTGTGCACTGGGCCTCTAGTTTAAAAAAAACCCAATAGAAATAAAAAGAAAAAAAATAGATGCCAGGGTCATCTAACTTTTTCTGTAAAGGGTCAGATCCCATATATTTGATACTTTGCAGGTCACATGGTCTGTGCCCAAGCTACTCAACTCTATAGTGTGAAAGTAGCCATGGACAATATGTAAACAAATGGGTATGGCTGTGTTCCAATAAAAATGCATTATTGGACAAAATATGAATTTTTTCAAGTTTCACAAAATACTCTTTTTTATTTTTTTCTCAGTGATTTAACCAGGTAAAAATCAGTCTTGATTCATGGGATGTGCAAAACAGACAGTGTGCTGGATTTGGTTTGCCTGACATGGCTTGCTGATTCTTATTCTAGGGTTTCCATTGTTGGTAGACTCTATGAGCATAGAAACTTTCCTTGGTTTCGCTGTTGCTTCTCTAATCCTGGCACAGAGCCTATGCTAAAAAATATTTGTAGGATGAAATTACCATTGTTAAATGGTGCAACTCAGCAGAAATCCCAAGTTGAAGTTTAGAGGGCTTTATTTCTTTATTATTTCATTTATAGGTATCATATGCCTACTATGTGTTCTGCATTGTGCAAAAATAGATAATGTGTACTGGACCTGATGCCAGCTACTCAGGAGAAAAACCTCATTAACTTGTTATCTTACACTGCAATGTCCTACATTCAGTACACTGGGTATTAGTATAGCAAATGCATGCATCCATGAATAGCTACAATTATTATCTGTCAGGCATTCTGATGAGAAAATCAGGAGCATAATTTAACAATGAAGTGGGTGATATATATGTTCCCTTTCCCATGGGAAACAATAGAAAATCTAACCTTTCTTTAGGTAATGCACAATAAATTATGCATAAGTGCAGAATTATAAGCAAGTCACATCTCAGTCTGCAACATGAGCTGATATATGCTGGTAACATTGAAGGGTTCTTTTATCATTATCATTATTAAAGTAGTCAACAAATAAAAATTTTAGACATTCACAAAAGACTGAAGAAGAAAATAGCCAATAAGATTATCACCAAGATTATCAGACTTAACATTATGTTATTGCATCTTCCCTCTCTTCAGCATTTCTCTCTATAGTCAGGAAATAACAAAACTGCAAACTTTGGAACCCAAACTAATGGTATTATTATTGTATATATCCTTTTGTGTTTTTAAATAACCATATGACTTTAAGAAATCACTTAATATCTCCATGCCACAGTATTCTCATCAACAAAATAATATTCCATAGTGTACACACACACACACACACACACACACACACACACACACACACACATTTCCATTATTCATCCATCAAGAGACATTTAGATTATTTGCATGTCTTGGTTATGATAAATAATGGTACAATGAACATGGGTGTGTAAATATCCCTTTGAGGTTGTGATTTTACTTCCTTTGGATATACACTGAGTGACCAGATTATTATGATCTCTAAACACATAATAATCTGGCCACTCAGTATATATATTTAGGGCCCGGTGCATGAATTCGTGCATGAGTTTGGTTCGGCCAGCCTGGCCAGGGGGAGGGGACATGGGCAACTGGCTGGCCTGCCTGCTGGTCGAAGTCCTGGTCGAACTCCTGGTCGAGGGGACAATTTGTATATTAGACTTTTATTATATAGGATATATACTGAGTGGCTAGATTATTATGTGTTCAGAGATCATAATAATCTGGCCACTCAGTCTATACCTAGAAATGCAATTGATATATTATATGGTAGTTAAAATGGGTGGTGGGGGGGGAACTACAATACTGTTTTTCATACTGGCTGTACCAATTTACATTCCCATTAATAGTGCCACCACATCCTTACCTGCACTTATCAATAAAATATATTTAAAAAATATTTATGGAATGCATATTATGAGCTAGACACATTGTTTTAATTGTTGCAGTTTTATGATATGTTTAACATATGGCAAGTTCTCTCTTTTTGAGACCTTTTTTTTTTTTTTTTACCAAAAAATTAGTTACTTCAGAGGATAATCTTACATTTGGGTTTCATTGTGTTAATAATAAAATCTATATAATTACTTAAATTTATTAATTTGAAGCAATTTACTTATTTTCATGATTCCCCCTTTATAGGCAGATCATAGTATATATCTCCATTTATGCAAATAATATTTTCTGGCCTTCCAGAGTATGTATAGCCAAGATTACCTGAGATATTTATGTATTTTGTTATTATTATTGTGTAGCTATTACTTTCTGATGAATAGAATATTTCATATTTTCTATAACTGTTCTACATTTTGTGACTTTATTAAATTTTGGCTAATTTTAAGAGTTTTTAGTGGATTATCTTTCATTTTATATGAAAATTTGTCTCTTTCTAAATGATGTAATTGTGGTTATTATATCCTGTTTTATTACATTGTCAAGCACTTACAGATTACTCACAAAAATAATAATGTAATTAAAAGAGACACTTTATTTAGGAATTAATGGGATAGTTTATGTGTTCATTAATAATTAATTTTTTTCTTTTAATTAAAATGAGATCACTTTCTTCTCATTTTTGTTTAGTAAGAAATATTTCAGAAATACTGAATTTTATTTTAAAAAAAGGTCTCTTTGACATATATAGTTTTTCTTTTTTGGCTTTTTTATGTGATATATAATTAATATTGGACTTATGTCATAGTACATTCCAGTGAAAACTCTACTTGTCATATTATCTAAAATTTGAAGTTGCTGAAATATTTACTGGTACTTAATGTAGAATTTTGTGATAATCTTCATAAGTATGATTGGGCTCTAATTTTCTTTTCTTTTTCTTTCTTTCTTTCTTTCTTTCTTTTTTTTTTTTTTTTTGTGTGTGTGTGTGTGTGTGTGTGTGTGTGTGTGTGTGTCCTGGAGTTATTTTTAAATATTTTAAAGAATAGATAAAATTATAAAGTGGTGCATCTTGTAATCTAGGTAATGTTAGAATTGAGGAAATAATATATTGTTTATTCTTATTTAAAAATAAGAAACCTGATGCAGAGAGGTTTGAAATACCTTGCAGCTAGTAGTCGGTAGAACAAAGATTTGAAATTGCATGGCTCCAGAGTTTTGGCCCCCACCCAGCGCACCACACTGCTATAAGCTTTCCACAAGCTCCTTTACTACATCTCTTACTCTTAGCATCTCATGCTGACTGGATTCTGGCGCATTTGGCTGCCCTAAGCTTTATTACTTACTGATAATAGCATGCCTTCTTAGACTTTCTGAACCTCATATCATTGATACCTGCATACTGTGCTCATTTCCTGTGCTGAGGCTCTTGAAGTCCAGAGTTAATCCTCAGGCCTATCCTACTCCTATTCCCTGCAACTAACTGCATCTATTTACCCCTCAGCCTTAGCTTGGCCTCCTGTGTCTGACTTCTGCTTTCCCTGTGTAATTCACTTGTTGTCTCATTGTTTTAGATACCAAAAGTGATACCAAGGAAGAAAATATAATAATGAGGGTTTCCATAAAGGTGCCCCAAAGGGATTCTGATTAACACACCTGTTAATCTGTTAGTGGCATACTAGTACAGAATTGAGATCGATTCAAGTATTCCCACATTTGTCCACTTACATGCAAGCACAATAGTGGTTTGATTTTGTAACTAGTCATTGATGTATATTCTCTCTGCAAATTCGTAAATATCATAAAAAAACTAAACTAATGATTTCCCTGGGTGTGGGGGCGGGGTGCAGACACCCTGTCTTGTATTCGTTAGCTTCCCTTGCACTTAACGTAGATTCATCCATGTAGTGGGTGCTCACTACATCATTCAAGAAATTATAAGTATATCCCCCTTACATTTATTTCTCAGCTTTTCTGAAGTGGCATTTTCTGTCTAGGTGGGAAACTTGACCATAAACAGGACACTTGCTTTCTGATTGGGCGTGTGCTATATAATAAGAGGGAGACAGTTTTCTCAATGTGGCCTCAAGGGCAGCTCTCTGGAGAAAGATGATGAGTCATCCTCCCAGGGTCTTCCTGCTGAAATGCTGCAAGTACATACATTCTGCAGAGGATGCAGAATCCTGCGGTGTGGATAAGAGAAAGCTCTGCCCTGTTGGACAATGAAGCTCTTCAGTTATAAAACTGAGCTACAGCTGAGAAATCCCTTCAAAAGGGAGAATCAGAGGATTAAGTAGCACCCCGGGGTGTTTTGCCTCTTTAAAACAGTGCAAGCTTATTTGCTGAAAATCCTAAGTATTTGCTTAATTGCAGAGGCTGGAAGGTAACATTGAAATGCAGACATAATAACAAAACATCCGTGCTAGAAAGCTGAGGATCTTGGGGAAACCTATCAACGGTGCTGAACCAAAATTGGCATTTGGCTATATTTATGCAAATAGCTTAGTTTCTGATATTGCTTGTAACTATACAACAATTATTGGGAAATATAAGAAAATCGGTTTGTCTCTCAGCCTAGATGGCAAACTACTTACTGAACATTTTCTTCAGGGGTGAGAAATAAGGGATTATAGGTCAAAAGAGCTAGCTATATCCTTTACTGACTTGCCAGTATTTGTCATGTCAGGGGTGTAGTTGGGATGGAGAAAAGCCTGAAGGTAGCCACAATCAATGGGAGAGGAGGTTTGTAAGCATAGGGTGACATGTGTATATATGCAAATTAGGCCAGAATGCCATAAAGGTCATGACCAGCTCAGGAGGAGCCGCATGCACAGATGGGTGGGAGGGGACTACTTGCTGTCCCCCAGCCCCAGCGGACACACACCAGGGGTTGTGGGCATGCTCCAAGTGGCTTCAGCGTGGCTTGGAGCACGTCCCCAGTGGGTGGCAGTGGTGGCTGGAGCGAAGCAGCCCACGTCCCTGGCAGCGGCAGGAGCAAAGCATGCCGAGTCCTGGGTGCCAGAAGGAAGCCGGTGCTGGCAGCCAGAGGAAGGAAGGCCCATTCTTGCAGGAATCTTCATGCATCGGCCCTCTAGTAAGAATATATGAGAGACTGTTCCTTAGCGGAGGGGACTGCAGTGATCAGAGAAAAGGTAGATAGTGAGCTGTGTTTGGGAGGACAGGCTAGAATTTATTGGGTGAAGAAAGGTGGGATTAGAAGGGATTATTCCAGATAAAGTGAACAACATCTGCAAGGAACCAAAGTGTGGGACACTTGTTATCCTTGGAGAGCAATATGTCTAATTGTTCTGTAGAGAAGCAGCTGAAAAGTGAGGAATTGTCAGGCTGAAGTGGAGGAAAGGCAGATCATGGAAGATCGTGGATTGGGTTAGGTTCCCCCAGAAATAGACCCCGAGATAAGGGTCAGTGGTTCATTTGGGACATGATCCCAGGAAGCACTGGCAGAGTTCATGATTTATCCAGAGACTTGGGGGTGGTCTTAAGGAAGTGGCTAATTGGTCATAACTACACAGCTGGAACACCATGGAGAGTGAAGAGAGGTGGAGGGGAGAGGGAGAGAAACCAGGTCATTTCACCTCCCTGTGGTTCACTGGTGCTTGTTTTCTGAATGTTAGACCCATCAATGCCTTTGGCATTCACAATTTTCCAATTGTCCAGACTTGGCTGGCTGCTTGAAAGCCAGTCCATGTGATTGTTCTGGCCTTCACTATTTTTTTTTATCTAGACTCCAAGTGCTTAAATGTCTTAATCCTTAGATAGGCCAAGGTATTTCTATACAGGCATATTTTTTATTTTTAATATACATTTTGTTTTAGAATAGTTTTAGTCTTACAGAAAAATTATGACATATTATAGAGTTCCCATATACTTGACACCCACTCTCCCCTATTATTAACATCTTAAATTTGTATTGAATATTTGTCACAATTAAACCAATATTGGTACATTATTAATAACTGAAGTCCATACATTTTCAGATTTCCTCAGCTTTTCATTAATGCCATTTTCTGTTTCATGATCCTTCTAGGATACTACATTCCATTCCATCATCAGTCCTTAGGTCCCTCTGAGTTCTGACAGTGTCTCAAACTTGGCTTGCTTTTGATAACCTTGACAGTTTTGAGGAGTACTGTCAAGGAATATTGTCAAATTTCCCTCAGTTGGTGTTTTCTGATGTTTTTCTTATTATTAAATTGTGGTTATGGAAGATCACAGAGGTCAAGTGCCTTTCTCATCATATCACATCAAGAATGCATGCTGTCAACATGACTTATGCCTGATGATGTTGACCTTAGTTACCTGTCTGGGGGAGTGCATTCCATGTTTCCTCCACTATAAAGCTAGTCCCTTTCCCATTTTTTTTATTTTATATTTTACTGATTTTTTTTTACAGAGAGCAAGGGAGAGGGATAGAGAGTTAGAAACATCGATCAGCTGCCTCTTGCACACCACCTACAGGGGATGTGCCTGCAACCAAGGTACATGCCCATGACCAGAATCGAACCTGGGACCTTTCAGTCCACAGGCCTACACTCTATCCACTGAGCCAAACCAGTTTCAGTGTCCCTCCCATTTTTTAATACTGTGCTCTTTGGAAGGAAGTCACTGTTGGTGATTTCTTTTTCTTTTCTTTTCTTTTCTTTTCTTTTCTTTTCTTTTCTTTTCTTTTCTTTTCTTTTCTTTTCTTTTCTTTTCTTTTCTTTTCTTTCTTTCCTTTCCTTTCCTTTCCTTTCCTTTCCTTTCCTTTCCTTTCCTTTCCTTTCCTTTCCTTTCCTTTCCTTTCCTTTCCTTTCCTTTCATTTCCTTTCCTTTCTTTTCTTTTCTTCTTTCTTATTTTCTTCGTCTTTTACTTTAGTAGTTGGAAGTTTTTAAACATAAACAATATCTAGAATAACATAGTGAATCCCTATGTACTCAGCACAAAATTTTAACACTTAGCATATCATGCTAATTCTGATTTTATTTATGCGGGTGGTCTCAAATTTTAGCATGCACCGGAATCACTTGGAGGTCTTGTGAAGACTCAGACTTCTGGACTTCACCCTTAAGGTTTCTGGTTCAGTAAGTCTGGATGGATGCACCGGGAATTTGCATCCCTAACAAATTCTTAGATGATACTGATGTTGCTGGTCCAGGGACCACACTTTTAGAACCACTGACCTATGACCTCTCTCTAAACGAGCTCTCCCTTCTCCAATTCATTATTTTGAAGTAAATCTCAGGCACCTTTTGTTTTATCTCTAAATACTTAATGTATAACCCTAAATCTAAGGACTTTTCAAAACAAAATCACCATATCATTTTCTATATTAATAATTCTAACATCATCAACTATCCCCTTTATGCTCAAATTTGCATGACTGTTTCTTAAATACTTTTACAGTTAGACTTCCAACCCAAACAAGCCTTACATGTTGTATTTGCTTGCTATACCTGGAAATTCTTTTAAAATCTATTGTAGGGGTCGACAAACTATGATCCATGGCAAGTTTTTTTTTTTAAATAAATTTTTATTGGCATTCAGCCATACCCATTTATTTTGAATTTCATATGGCTCTTTTCTACCTATAACAGTGGAGTTGAGTGGTTGTGTCAGAGTCTTTATGGCCTACAAAGTACAAAATATTTACCATTTGTTCCTTTACAGAAAAAGTTTACTGATCCCTTTTCCCTATGCCCTTTCTCTTCCTCCTCTTCCTCCTCTTCCTCCTCCTCCTTTTCTTCCCCCCCCCCCCTCATCCTCTTTCTCCTCTCTTTTTTTCTTTTTAAATACATTTGTTGGATAAACTAGTTCATTTTTTCCTAGGCTCTCCCATATTCTGGAGTTTTCTGAATGCATTCCTTTCCTATTTTTTTTCATGTTTCTCTGTTTCCTGTATTTCTTGTAAACTGATAGACAAACGAAGAGGCTTGAACAAATTCAGGTTCAATATTTTGGCAAGAGTTAATCAATGGGTTTATATAAGATCCATTTATTATGAAGTTCGTAATCAGGTTCTCACCTAATGATTTTAATCATTATTAATCATGATTGCTCAGATTCATTATTTTATTAGGCATTGCAAGATTATTATATGATAGCTTTATGATTCCTTTTAATTTAGTAACTGGAAGACTTTTATAAATGAGAACATTTCCTCATTAGTTATGTAGTTACTTTGATATATAGTTTTGTGAAAGAAAGGCAGGAAAACTGCTTGATTCTGTCCCACCAGTTAACACTTTCAGAAGGATGAGTAGGTTCACTAACACCTCCAGAGGTGATCATTGAGTATTTTCAACTATCATATGAATGACCAGAATACTTTTAACAGCTTTATTGAAATTTAATTTACACACCAAAAAAAAAAAAAATCACTCCTTTGGAATGTACAATTCAATGGCTTTTAGTTTGTCTACAGAGTTGTGTCACCATCACCATACTTTTATTTTTAAACCTTTCCATTATCTCAAAAAGAAACCTTATGAATACATGGATTTTTAGAGTGTATTTGATATGTTTTAATCCATTTTAGTGTTGTTCTTTTGAGACTCCCAATTGTTCCATTTTTGGTCGGTGGGAGCCCTTTTGAGATTGGCTCCTACACTGAGTGGCCAGATTATTATGATATCTGAATGCATAATAATCTGGCCACTTAGTGTATATACTATACAATAAAAGGCTCATATGCAAATCATCCCCTCGACCAGGAGTACGACTATAAGGCAGGTCGGCCAACTGCCCCTGTCCCCTCCCCTTGGCCAGGCTGGCCATACCATCCATGCACAAATTCATGCACCGGACCCATCAATGCACAAATACACACACACACACACACACACACACACACACACACACACACACTGAGTGGCCAGATTATTATGCATTCAGAGATCATAATAATCTGGCCATTCAGTGTATACTGGGGTATTATGAAAATGAAGTGATAAAATAATTTTCAAGATTATGATATTCAAGGGATGCTACAGTGTGATAATAGTGGTTATCAGCCTTGGGTTCATATCAGAATCACAGACACATCAAAACCGTACACTAAATATGAAGCAACTGTCACTGAGGATGACCTGAATGAGGACAGAACAGAATTTCCACGTCTGGCCCCTGGGGGGGACTTACACTGGGAAAAGAAGCCTGCATATCTAGCATTAAGAACCAGTGAGGCTTATGTCAGAGCCAAAGGGCTAAAAGAAGTATAAGCTTTCACTCTTAAAGCGCCTGCACATAGACCCCCTCACTCCATGCGCCAGTGCAGAGGCAGCAGATTGAAAAGTACCTGGGCCAAATATGAAGGAATTACATTTACTGCCTATAGGACAAGTACAAGTGCTGGATGGGGCAGGCATCAGAGGGAACATTATCCAACATTCTCCAGGGGAGAGAAGCCTGGCAGGCCCCATTATTTCTTCCTTTCTCCTCCTTCCTTCCTTCCTTCCTTCCTTCCTTCCTTCCTTCCTTCCTTCCTTCCTTCCTTCCTTCCTTCCTTTCTTTCTTCCTTTCTTTCTTTCGTTTGTTGTTGTTGTTGTTGTTGTTTTTTGTTTTTGTTTTTTTTGCAGAAATCAGGACTTTATTTTTGCATCAAGTCCACTAAAGTTGTACTTGTACATAATTAAAAAAATTAAAATGTCTGAATTATGAGGAACTATGGATAATGCCATAAAATGGCAAAATGAAGTATCAGAAAGGAAAGGTTCTGCTAAAGAAATACTTTGTTAATTCATGGTTTTAGTGCTTACCTAGTCATCTTATACAAGGAAAAAATTTTGAGACTTTTCTCATCTATGGGATTTCCAAATATCTCCTAAATATTTAATTCCAACAAATCCCATTGTATTTGAGTAAATATTGCTTTCCCACAAATCAGTTATGCCTAAACTTATGGAGGCAGATGGTGGAACAAATTCCACTAGGTGAGTGCTATCGGCACAAATTAAATCTAAAATTAGACACCAGTGCCAGATTAAATAGAGAAGTGAGAAAAAGGGAAGCCCAAAGTCTGAGAAGTGTGTGAAGGGGGAAGAGTTTTTGTCAAGATGAGTTTTTCCTTCTCCCCTCTTCCTAATCCCCCACACACATACTACTGTTACTCCCAGATTTCTTGATCCCCAAGGACCACCAGGGAGCTGAGTCCAATGCAGCTGCAGAAAGCCTGAATTCCATGCTAGCATGGGCTCTGTCCCACTTATGCGGACAGCGTGGCAGAAGAGAGCGGGCTTCAACAGGTCAAGGGGTATTTCTTTTTTATATATATTTTTTATTTAATTTTATTTATTTTATTATTTTATTTTTATGTTCACCTTCTATCCAACTGGTCCAGACAGATAGGGGCATTCTGATACTTTCCATTAACCTAGCTAAAAGCAATCACCCCATCCCACACTTCCCTGGGTCTCTGACTGCCTAACCTAGCTGTCGCATACAGAGCCCATCTCAAGTGACTCCATCCTCAACACACTTGGCAGCTGGCTTCAGCCAGCGCCACAGCTTTGCCCAAGCAGCTTCCACAACTAACATATCCCATAGGTCTCCTGATTTGATATCAATCTACCTTTTACTGACCTTACTTTTTAGAGTAGTTGTAGGTTCACAGCAAAATTAAGGGACTGTACAGAGATTTCCCACATACCTCTGGCCCCCACACATGCATCACTTGTCCCATTATAAGCATTCCTCACCCAAGTGGTGCATTCGATACAACTGATGAACGTGCATTGACACATCATAATCACCCCAAATCCATAGTTTATGTTAGGGTTTACTGTTGGTCTTGTATGTCCTATGGGTTTTCACAAATGTATATCCAGCTCCTAATAAACCGAGGCAGAGCAAATCACTCCTAAACTTAGTCACTGAAGCCAACAACAAATCATTTTATTATTTCTCATGCAGGCTAGGAATTCAGGAAGGGATTGGTTGAGTGATTCTGGTGCTGGTCTCTCATGTATTAGCAGGAATAATAGGGCTACAGCAATGTGGGGCTTCCCAGGAGTCTCTCTCATTATGTATTGTAGTTTCCGGTTTATTTATACATTCTCTATTCATGGCCTCGCCTAGGTTTCCTTCTAGTATGGGTTAAAGTCTTCAAGAGATAATATTCCTGTTGACAAGTCAGAAGCTTCATTGTCTTCTGTGACCTAAACTTAGTGTCACTTTCACCTCATTCTAGGTGGTTACAAACCTACCCAGATTCAAAGAGAGGGGAGGTAAGTACCCATCTCTCAATGGGAGTAGGATCAAGATCACATTACAAGAAGGCATCAGGGATGGAAGAATTTTTGTGGCCATTTCTGCTATACTTTGTAGTTATAGTTAGGAATTTTCAACTCTTCTGGGCTCTACTGGTAAGTGCTATATTTTACTATTTTACTACACTGCTATAAAAAAGAAGGAATTCTTACCATTTACAACAGCATGGATGGAACTGGATAGCATTGTGCTAAGTGAAATAAGCCAGTCAGTGAAAGAAAAATACCACATGAGCTCACTCATTTATGGATAATAAAGAACAGATTAACAAAAATGGATACAGAAGCATAGAAGCATCGAACAGACTGTCAAACGACAGTGGGAAGGCTGGGGAGGGTTGGGGGGAGGGAGGCAGATAAGAGATCAACCAAAAACTTGTATGCATGCTTATAAGCATAACCAATGGATGCGAGACACTGGGAGGGATTGAGGGCATGTGTGGTGGCAGGGGGTGGAGAGGAGGCTGGAGAAGGTCAATTGGTGGGGGGGGGGGGAAGAAAGGAGACATATGTACTACTATTTGTAATACTTTCAACAATACAAAAAAGAAACACATTTGGGCAGAAATCAAAGGATACTCACATACTTTGTATTTTCTATTTCAATAAAGTGAGCAATTAGAAAGAAAAAAAAAAACCCAAAGGAAATCAGTCTTCTGCTTTCATAGAGGAAGCATAGCTTTCTATATGATTCTTAGAAAAATCTACTTAGAAGTGGGCTCCAAATTTCCCCTGACAATGCCTAGAAAGGAGATTTTATGGTAGAGAAAGAGCACTAGAATGATAGTCATGAGCTCTGTGTTCATACCCTACCCTTGCCACTTCTTTGGCTATCAAATTGTAGTGTGACTCTCTATAAAATGGAAATACTATTTTTTCTATGTACACCACAGCTTTATGATGAGGAGCAAGTGAGGCTGTTTGTATGAAAACACTGAGAAAATGCCACATAAAAGAAGATGTTTCTGTTGTTCTTCTAAAGAATTTTAATGTTTTACAGCCCATAGGGCAAGAAGCTCTTCCTAATATCCGACTTAGGTATATTCATTTGCCATAACTCCCTGTAACCAACCAATTTGAAGTAGGTTGTGCTTCTTTCCACCAGTGAAATGGTGACAGGGTTACATGTGGAAGGTTAGGTGTGGCGCCTCTGTTGTTTTCACACAATTGCTGTCATTATTTGATTTGTATTCAGTGCATCATGTAAACCTTTTGCTCAACTAGCAAACATTTCTGAGCATCTAACTTCTAGTATTATTACCCAAGAATCCTTAAATCATTTTCCTCCTCATTGCATTGCCATCACTGAATATGGGTTCTCTGTTTTGGTTCATTGTCTCTAGACATATTATTTTACATTAGTCTGCATTAAACTGCATTCTCAGTTTATTGGTCCAGTCATCATGAGATACCAATGAATCTGAATCATGTCATTGTATTTTTTCCCTATGTGCTGTGTATATACCATATAAAACTGATAAAAATCTATGGACAAGAAGGTTATGAATATTTTATTGGTTATACTTTATGGTCAGACTCACAACTCAAAACAGGTTGAACCAGTATTAAAGATACCAGGACACTGAACAGACCTTCTAAGGAAGGAAGGGAGTCAATATTTTCCAAGGGAAAACTTTGATAAAATCTGGTTCACTCAATAAACGTTGTTCATATTTACTGGTGGCCTAGGGCTCAACATTTCAGAACTCTCATTTTAGCTTTGATTAAATACCCATGGTATAGTCCCATTTAAAAATACATTTCTGAAGAGGAATGTGATCAATTCAAAAGTATACTACCTATGACAAAAAACCAATTAGCTTGAGCAAGTCTTAAGAAATTTGCTTAAAAATTACATAAGAACATTTAAACAGATAAAGAGATAGTACACTTGATCTTAGCTAAAAGACCAAGAAGCCATTGGATAAATATATTTAATGAATATTGCATTCTAATTACCTCTGGTTTAATTCATACAGACAATTTTGGAGGCTACTATGTGTCAGGAAGTTAGCTAGAGTAAAATATAAGACACAGAGATCATCTCTTAAGAAATCATAGACCAGTGAAGGAAAAACTTGATGACAAATCATTACAGTTCAGTTCATCATTCATAGCACGTGGAATGACTACTTTTGCCTGAGAAGTTTAGGAAAGATTGAAAAGAACAAAAACTGGGTTTAAGAGACAGTAGACTATTGAGGAGCTATTTTCTTGTTTGGCTTTGAGGTAGTGTGGAGTATGGAGAAATCACGTATACACTGAAAAGACAGTCTGTTACCTCCCTGTTCCGTCCTTCCCTGTGACAGCTTCTGGAAATGATAAGAACACCTACAAGACCCCTGGGCAATTACAGAGATGATCAGGGATACTATCTGAAGCTCACTAGATGGTGAGACACTCCTATTGAAGGATCGGGTAGAAGAAATCTGTAGGAGAACTTGAGGTGACATTCTAAAGAGCAATGTACTAGTTAAGTAGATAAGAGCAGTCAGTCAGTGTGTTCTTTTTAAAGATGCATAGACTTGCAAGAGGGGTCTGTGTATGTATGTGTGACTGTGTGGCTGTGTGTGGGGAATCAGAAATAAATCATCAGTGTGGTGACACTTTGAAAAAAGACTTGGAAAATCTGGATGTCATATTAATGCTCTATTTTGTTCATTTATTTTGATAAAATCTGAACATCATTGAATGGAAGAGAATATTGTAATTTGATAAGGGTTCCTTTAGCAAATCCAAGTGGCAACATAAGTCAATTTTCTTCAACTACTAATTAATTATCCATGGCAAAGGATGTATGAAAGCAATAAAAATATCCCTTTCCTGGAGCTAGCCATGACGTAGGAGATGGTCAAAAACACAGGAAGAATAAGCTACCAATCTAAGCTCATTTGGTAATTTATCTCTTCCTTCGTTTTGAACGGCTGCAGCATTTCTCATATGTTATGCCTAATTTAGCACTTAATAACATACTTTCTCATTACCCTCTAATTGTTTGATATATGAAAGTCGTCTTTCCCCATCCAGACTGTATTCTCCCCAAGGGCAGGAACTTCGTTCTTATCTGTCTCTTCTCTCATCTACCAGTGCCCAGCAGAATGATTATTAGACAGCTATTGGATGTCCCATGAATACATGCCATGGATGGACTAAGGTACCTTTTAACCCAGCTCTGTTATTTTACTTCTGCAGTTCCAGTTTCCTTTTCTGGGAAATAACAAAGTTAAAAACTCAGTGCTTTCTAAGGCCTTCTCAGCCCCAAGGATCTTTAACAAGATTTTTAAAGAAGAATCCCTATTTTATTTCTAAAAATATGATTGCAAAGAAGAAACAAGCATGCCAACTTATGTATTTATGAGTAGTTATGTAATATTTGATGTCTTATTTGTGCTTCTCTGTATTCCCTAGAGCTGTGGTTGGCAAACTGTGGCTCGCGAGCCACATGCGGCTCTTTGGCCCCTTGAGTGTGGCTCTTCCACAAAATACCACAGCCTGGGTGAGTCTATTTTGAAGAAGTGGCATTAGAAGAAGTTGAAGTTTAAAAAATGTGGCTCTCAAAAGAAATTTCAATCGTTGTACTGTTGATATTTGGCTCTGTTGACTAATGAGTTTGCCAATCACTGCCCTAGAGCATCGATTTTCAACTAGTGTGCCACAAGAATTTTTAAAACATATTATACCTGACAAATTAGTCAGAGGCACTGACCTCTTTTCCCTTAGATAATTAAATTAAAAAAAAAGATAACTAACACAACAATAGCCTTCGGGTGTGAATGCCCTGTCTTGAACCATAAATATATAGGCCATATAATAAAGTTTTATCTTATTGACCACATTGCATAATAAGGTTGGTAGCAGAAATACTTATACACAAGTATAGGCACCTGGATTTTAAAAAGTCACTTTGGAGCAAAATGGGTAATTAATTACTATTATTATTTTTGTATAAATCATCAAAATTATACCTACTTTTTGTCATATCAGTAAAAAATATACTTTTGGAGGGCCATAGAATTTTAGTAATGATTTTTAAAAATTTTATTGTTTAAAGTATTCCAAATAGTAGTACATATGTCTCCTTTTTCCCTCTCATTGAGCTTCCCCCAACCTCCCTTAACCTCGGCACATGCCCTCACCGCCCTCCCCCCCCAGTGTCTTGCATCCATTAGTTATGCTTATATGCATGCATACAGGTCCATTTGCTGATCTCTTATCTCCCTCCAATCCCATTGTAATTTGACAGTCTGTTTGATGGTTCTCTGCCTCCGTATCTATCTTTTTGTTCATCGGGTTATAATGTTTTTTATTATCCATAAATGAGTGAGCTCATGTGGTATTTTTCTTTCACTGACTGGCTTATTTCACTTAGCATATTGCCCTCCAGTTCCATCCATGCTGTTGTAAATGGTAAGCATTCCTTCTTTTTTATAGCAGCTTAGTATTTCATTGTGTAGATGTACCACAGCTTTCTTATCCACTCATCTGCTGATGGACACTTAGGCTGTTTCCAAATCTTAGCTATGGTGAATTGTGCTGCTATGAACATAGAGTTGCATATGTTCTTTCTTATTAGTGGTTCTGTTTTCTTAGATTGTATTCCTAGAAGTGGTATTACTGGGTCAAATGGTTTAGTAATGATTTTATATGTGCTATGAGATGAAAAAGGTTGAAAGTTGCTGCCCTAGAGTGAACATGTAGTGCTTTTGAAACATACTAAAATCACTATCTAAACATACTTAGAAGGCATGTCTTGCTTCCTATGTTTCATGTCTCTGAACATATATAAAACTTTTTATTTTATTTTTGAAAAGTATCATTGGCATACAATATATTAGCTTCAGGTGTGCAATATAGTGATTTGACACTTAAATACCTCACTATGTGACACTACACTAAGTCTAGTAAGTATCTGTCATGGTGCAAGTTATCACAGTATTATCGACTATATTCCTCTTTCCCTTTTCCACCCATCCCTCCTCACCATACTCCCCTCTGGCAACCATCAGTTTGATATTTCATTTTGTCTTGTTTGTTTGTCTGTTTTGTTTTCTTGGATTCCAAATATGAGTGAAATCATATGGTATTTGTCTTCCTCTGCCGGACTTATTTCACTTATTTTAGCAAAATACCCTCTAGGTCCATACATGTTATAACAAATGGTAAGGTTTCACTATTTTTTGCTGCTCAATAATATTCCATTATATATAACATCTTCCTTATCCATCCATCTATTGATGGACACCTAGGTTACTTCCCTATCTTGGCTATTATAAATAATGCTGCAAAGAACATAATTGTGCATATATCTTTTTGATTAGTGCTTTGGATTTCTTCAAGTAAATACCCAGAAGTAGAATTATTATATCATATGACAGTTCTATTTTTAGTTTTTGAGCAATCTCCATACTGTTTTCCATATTGGCTGCACCATCTCACAATCCCCCAAACAGTACATGAGGGTTCCCTTTTCTCTACATCCTCACAGACACTTGTTTATTTGTTGACATTTTATAATAGTTATTTTGACAGGTATGAGGTATTATCTGAATATAGCTTGGTTTTGAATTATATTTCCTGGATGATCTGTGATGTTGAGCAGATTTTCATACATCTGTTGCCATCTGTATGTCCTTGGAGAAATGTCTATTCATGTCTTCCACCCATTTTTTGATTGTTTATTTTTTGTTGTCGTTGTTGAGTTGTATGAGTTTCTTATATATTTTGAATATTAACCTCTTATTGGATATATCATTTGTAAATATATTTTCTAATTCAGTAGGTTGTCTTTTTGTTTTGTTGATGGTTTCCTTCACTGTGCAGAAGCTTTTTAATTTGATGTAGTCCCATTTGTCTGTTTTTGCTTTTGTTTCTCTTGCTTGAGGGGACATATCCAAAAAGATATTACTAAGACTAATGTCAAAGACATTATTTCCTATATGTTCTCTAGGAGTTATATGGTTTCAAATCTAACATTTAAATCTTAAATCCATTTTGAGTTTATTTTTGTATATGGTATAAGAGATTTTAATCTGCTTATATGTTACTGGATGGAGTAAACTAACCATTAAAATAAGATATTAATATTATACCTATATCTAATATTTTCCTTCTGTGAAGCCAGCATATTACTTATTTCATATAAAATTATTTCAGCAGATATGCACATACTCTGTGTCAAGTATTTTTAGAAGATGCTGCAGAGTTACTGGTGAAAAATGTTTACATTGTTCTTACCTTCTCAAAGCCAACAGATACTTAACAAAAATAAAGGCAGATAGACCATGAAACAATAGCCACAAGGTGAGATGAAGGCTAACTTTGTCTTATATCTGACATAAATATAAAATGATGGCCCTGCCGGTATGGCTCAGTTGGTTCAGCATTGTCCTATGCACCAGGAGGTCACCAGTTGAATTCTTGGTCAGGGCACATGCCCGGGTTGTGGGCTAGATCCTCAGTGGGAGGTATGCAGAAGGCAGGCAATCAATGTTTCTCATCAATGTTTCTCTCTCTCTCCCTCTCTATTCCTCTCTCTGAAAGAAATATATATAAAAGAGGTAATATGCAAATATACAAATTAGGCCGGGACTCTGTAACAGGTCACGACCAGACTGGAGAAGGTTGTGTGCACAGGTAAGGCCCAGAGCAGAGATGGAGGCAGAGGCAGGGGAGTTGGGGGATGCTGCGAGTCAGGAGTGGGTTCCGCGCCCCCCTCCCAGTGCAGGTATGGCCTCCTGGGACACCAGTCTGGCCTGACTCCTGTGGAGGCCAGTGCTGCATAGTCAGGCTTGTGTCCTGTCTCCCCCCCCCCCCCCCCGTGGGGCACCTTCTTGCACAGCGGGAGGTGGAGCACCTCCTCCTCGTGCTTATTTCAATCACACACTGGGCCTCTAGTAAAAACAGAAATTTTTAAAAAGATGCCTTTTACTTTGTTATGGGGAGCATATGTCCCTAACCAGTTCTGACACATCCCGGTGGTGCTGTTTTGAGTAGCATCAATGCAAATTGAAAAAAGCTAGTGCCAAATAATTATTTTTATAATTAACTTGCCAATATTCTCAATAATGTATTTCCTTTCAATGCAGTTGCTGATCAGTGAATTGTTCAGTGCCTAGTTCATATGAAAGAACAGGCAAGTTCATGGTGGAAAGAGCATAGGCTTTGGCTTGGATACATACTGGCATGTTCACTTCTTAATTGTTGACAGCGAGGCTTGGGCAATTCATGTGAATCTCTTGAAGTTTCAGTTTTCCTTCTGCAAAATGCAGACTGTAAGTCAGGGGTTTTGTAAGGATTAAAATGACTTTTTGTGACATATCTAGCAAATGATCTCCCACACTCTATGGGCTCAGTAAATATTAGTTCCTTTTCTCTTCCTCAAAGGTTCTTTTCAGTGGGAAATGGAAATCATTTGGGTTTTATCTCCATTTTCTATCAAAAACTTAATAAGAACTACCGTATGGCAAACATCATGCTTGCTAAGTATTAAGAAAGGGAATATGGATTAGCAGCTGCCATAAAGCTCACCCTAATGGAATAGAGGAATGTATAAGACAAAATAAGATAAACATATTGCTCTAATACCTAACTGCCCTCAAGGAACAAAGAATTGCTCCAACTTTTGTCTCAATGTCTTTGGGATAAGATTCTGATATGTTGCAGATGAATATGACAAGCAGATTTTAAAGGAGTCATACATAATTCTGTAGGACAAAGTAAATAAGCATAAATAATACCAGGTAGAAATTGAAAAGCATAGCTCAACAAATATTTATTGAGGTCCTTCTATACTACAATAATATTATGAGTCATATTTGAATTTTAGAAACAAACAGTTAAATAGTCTTTTCATGTTTGATTCACTATGAAGGGTAATATTTGCATTCCAGTAACAAATATATAAACAGCCTGGTATTTACTGATATTTACTGAATGATTTATATATGCCTGACTCTGTGCTAAGCCCTTCATTTCCATTAGCTCATTTAATCCATACATCAATCCTAAGAGATGACTGTTATGGTTATCATTTTATAAATTAGTAAACTCAGCCACTGAGAGATGAAGTCCAAAGACATTCAGCGAACAAGTATATAGTAACTGGAATTGTAACCCAGACAATTTGGTCCCAGAACCCATACTTATTATCTGTATGTTCTACCACCTCTATATGTGATAGTAGAGGTCATGTGCAGCTTAACATGCCAGATCTTGCCAGTGCTATCTGCCACGTATTCTGTACACCAGGAAAACAAAGAAGAGCATATATCAATCACAACCTCCAAGAACCGTGCTCTAATTGAGAAACCCACTACTGACAAGCAATTATGGTACTATCTAATAATTATTAATATAGTCTTAGCAGGGATAGTCAGGGTCAAATATATCAGCAAAGCAATGTACTCAAGTAATGCACTCATTATTATCTAATGCAGAATTTGCAAAATAGCAGCCCTCATTTTGTTTGCCCTGAAGGTGTTTTCTTAATTGAAATAGTTGCTAGCATTTAAAAAAGAGATTCACATAAATTCCAGCTTTATGGTTGCCTCTGAGAAACTACAATATCTGCTAATATTGAATCCACAGTATATCGTGACAAACCTCACCCTGTGTTGACAGCTGGTATCTACTTTAAGCAGGGCATGTGCCCTCTATTAGCTATAGGACTCAGCGGACATGCTTCACTCATTCATGTGACCTGTTTGTCCCTGTAGGTATATCAGTTTGTGACCTATTTTTTCAAGAAATTTTTTAGGGTATGTTGTACCCTCACTGATACATAGTCAAAGTAGCTCTATCCTGATCACTCAGAATCAGACACAGACTCACCACTGAGCTGATGAAGCTTAAGCTCTAGGGCTTATCTCTTTGTGATCCCTCAGACACTAGGAGAGGTTCAACCAATGTGTTCACTTGAAAATTCTGCAAAAGTCGTATTTTAAGTGCAATTGGTTAATAGTCTCTCACATCAGGGGTATTAGAGTGGCTATGGACAGTCAAAATAAATATTCTGTTCTAAATAAATGTTAATTTTGTGTCAATTTAAACATTCCTTTTTCTTTAAGTGGGCCCCTACATTGCATATGTTTCAGTCTCTGTGCAGGATGTTTTGTTTTGTTTTTTTACCTCCAAAGGCAGTGGTGTGGTGGAGTCAGCTTGTATAATGTGAGAACCAATGTTACACTCTCAGGAATTTTGTGAGCAGGTTGTAAACACAGCTATTAAGAATACTACAAGGCCGTAGCAATCAAAACAGCCTGGTACTGGCATAAAAACAGACAGATCAATGGGAAAAAATAGAGAGCTTAGAAGTAAACCTACACCTTTATAGCCAATTAATATTCTACAAAGGAGGCAAAAACATACAATGGGGCAAAGGTAGTCTATTCAATGAATGGGGTTGGGAAAATTGGACAGCGAAGTGCAAAAAAATGAAACTAGACCACCTTCTTACACCACACGCAAGAATAAACTCAAAATGGATGAAAGACTTAAATGTTAGACTTGGAACCATAAAAATCCTAGAAGAAAACATAGGCAGTAAAATCTGACATTTCTCATAGCAATATTTTTTTTTCTTGATATATTGCCTTGGGCAGGGGAAGCAAAAGAAAAAATGAACAAATGGGACTACATCAAACTAAAAGGCACAGCAAAAAAAACCCAGCAACACAATTAAAAGGGAATCTATTGTATGGGAGAACATATTTGCCAATGATACATCTGATAAGGGGTTAATTTCCAAAATTTATAAAGAATTCATGCAACTCAACATTGAAAAAACAAGCAGTACAATTTTTAAAAATGGGTGAAGGACCTGGATATTTCTCCAAAGGGCACATACAGATGGCCAATAAGCATATGAAAAGATGCTCAATGTCACTAATCATCAGAGAAATGCAAATTAAAACCACAATGAGATATCACTTTACATCTGTCAGAATGGCTACCATCAATACATCAACAAACAAAAAATGTTGGCATTTTAGCTGGTTTGGCTCAATGGACAGAGCATCAGCCTGCTCACTGAAAGGTCCTGGGTTCAATTCCAGTCAAGGGCACATGCCTGGGTTGCGGGCTCCATTCCCAGTAGGGGGCGTGTAGGAGGCAGCCAATCAATGATTTTTTCCCCCATCATTGATGCTTCTATCTCTCTTTCCCTCTCCCTTCCTCTCTGAAATCAATAAAGAATATGTTTTTTAAAAAAGTGTTAGCAGAGATGTGGAGAAAAGGAAACCCTAGTGCACTGATGGTGGGAATGCAGACAAGTACAGCCACTGTGGAAAACAGTATGGAGTTACCGAAAACAAATAAAAAATGAAACTGCATTATGACCCAGCGATTCCACTTCTGAGAATTAGAAGAATTTAACTAAAGAAACCCAAAGCACTAATTTGAAAGACTATATGCACCCCTATGTTCATTGCAGCATTATTTACCATACCCCAGATTTGGAATTATGCCAAGTGTCCATCAGTGGATGAGTGGATAAAAATGATGTGATACATTTATACAATGGAATACTACTCAGATGTAAGAGAGAGAGAGAGAGAGAGAGAGAGAGAGAGAGAGAGAGAGAGAGAGAAGAGAGAGAGAAGGAAACCTTAGTAATCTTTGTGACAGCATGGATGGACCTGGAGAGCATTATGCTAAGTGAAATGAGCCTGTCAGAGAAAGACAAGTATCTCACTCCAATGTGGAATCTAATGATAAAATAAACTAATAAACCAAGTAGAAACAAACTCATAGGTAGAGAATAGATTGAAATCTGTCAGATAGAAGGGCTGCATGAAAAAGGTGAAGTGATAAAGCAAAAGAAATATCAACCTTTTAGACCAGTGGTCCGCAAACTCATTAGTCAACAGAGCCAAATATCAACAGTACGACAATTGAAATTTCTTTTGAGAGCCTAATTTTTTAAACTTAAACTTCTTCTAATTCCACTTCTTCAAAATAGACTCGCCCAGGCCATGGTATTTTGATGAAGAGCCACACTCAAGGGGCCAAAGAGCCGCATGTGGTTCACGAGTCGCAGTTTGCCGACCACAGTCTTAAACACAGACAACAGTTCAGTGATTACCAGAGGGAAAGGGAGATGGGCTAGATAGAATAGGGTAAAGGGAGGATAAACTGTGATGGAAAGAGGCTTGACTTGGGATGGTGAACACACAATACAATATACAGATGACATATTATAAAATTGTACATCTGGAACCTATATGATTTTATTAACCAATGTCACCCCAATAAATTCGATAAAAAAAGAAATGAAAGAGCCCCAGCCGGTTTGGCTCAGTGGATAGAGTGTCAGCCTGTGGACTGAAGGGTCCCAGGTTCCATACTAGTCAAGGGCACATGCCCAGGCTGCGGGCTCAATCCCCAGTGTGGGGCGTGCCCCAGTGTGGGGCAGCCAATCAATGATTCTCTTTCATCATTGATGTTTCTATCATTCTCTCCTCTCCCTTCCTCTCTGAAATCAATAAAAAATATATTTTTAAAAAAGAAATAAAAGAGATAGGCAAGGAGAAAAAAAGGATTACTGATAGGTTGAAAAAGAACAATAAAAGTATATATATAAACTTATAATTAATTATATTATAAAAAGATAACAAATATTCAAAGTAGATTTCTTATTATTTTACTATATTTTAATATTACTTATGCTCGAGAGCTTAAGTCTATCTGATCTGCATGGTAGAAATGCTGTGTAATGTACAGTGACATCATGCTGATAGGTAACTTGAAATTGGCCATAGTACAAATATTTGCATCGCAGAAATTGGCAAACTACAAATGTAGGCTTTTTCCCCCTAGAGAGTCCATTTTCACAGCTTTACAGCCCACTACTGTCCACTGGTTGTCAGCATATTTGCATGGAGATTACAGTGTCGCTGGCGTTGTCTTCCCTAGAGAGAAAGCAGACGGAGTTCCAAGGGCACAGATCAAGTTATTGAAATGGCTCATGGATGCCTAATTATGCATTCGGGTGCTTTACTCCTTTTCCCTTGTCATAGATAACGAGAGAATCTAAAGATCTGCTCCTGGTCAGAAATCTTTTATTTCTGAATAGAGTTGAGAGCAAGGTGTAGGTCACAGCCTAACAGGGAGGTGGTATTGTTCAGGGAAATACTCTGAAAAATAGGGTAAACTCCCCGAATTTTGGAATAAGATCAAGAGCTTGTACAGTGTCAAACAGAAACTAATAAGATAAATATGGCTGCTAACCAGTGGTTGATGACAGCTTTTATTGAGCTTTGAATGGACTAGGCATTTTGCTAAGCAGGTAACACACATTTGATCTCATTTGAATCTCAGAATAAATAATCTTCTGAGGAGGTAGACATCATTATGTTCATTTCACAAAAGGAACCCCAAATTGAGAGGTTAGGCAACTGGCCAAGATTACCAGCCACTAAAACGTTAAAGCTGGGATGAGGACCTTACCTTGGTTAGTCGAACTGTAGCAACCCAGCCAGCTCTTAAATATGATACTATGCAGTCTGTGCAGTATAGTGGAGATTACACAAGAACATTTGCCAATCAAATAGAATAATTTGTGACTTGTAGAATATAAGCAATTAATTATCACGTGTTCAAAGTCTTATAGAAATTTGCATGATATCAAGTTGAGTTAGGCAGACTTTAACATTTAATACTCTGTGATCTTGAGCAAAATGATGTCTCTTTGCATCATTTTTCTGATCTTTAAAATAATGCCTTTTAACACAGTTGTGAGGGATAAAGTATACAATAAAGTGTGTTGCATAAAGTCTGTCATATTTAAGGATACAACAGCATAGCTAACAGATATTGAAAGTTTTTTAGATGTCAGGCACAATTTTTATTACTTTATATACACTGACTGGCCAGATTATTATGATCTCTGAATGTATAATAATCTGGCCACTCAGTGTGTGTGTGTGTGTGTGTGTGTGTGTGTGTGTGTGTGTGTGTGTGTATTTTAGAGGCCAGGTGCATACATGAATTTGTGCATGGGTGGGGTCTGGCCAGCCTGGCCGGGGGAGGGATCATGGCCGGCCTGCCTGCTGGTCGAACTCCTGGTCAAGGGGACAATTTGCATATTAACCTTTTATTATATAGGATATACAGTGAGTGGCCAGATTATTATGCGTTCAGAGATCATAATAATCTGGCCACTCCATGTATATTATTTAATCCTACCTAGCAGATACTATTATTAACTTTATTTTAGAGATGAGAAAACTGAGGAACAGAGAGAAGACATACCAACTAGTAAGAAGTAGAGTTGGGACTTAATCTCTGGCTGTCTGGCTCTTAACCACTGTGCTACAGTTAACATTTATTATTTTATTATTACTATAAGTAATGATAAAAGATTTTTCTGTGGGGTTAAAAGATTTTTCATCTAACAATCTGTGGGGTTAAAAGATTTTTCATCTAACAATCAGTTTTAAGCACTTACTAGGTATCATCATATGTGGGTTCATAAATAAGAAGAGAATATGGTTACTGCCCTTAGGCTGATAGGCTAGTGGGAAATTAGTCTTGCAAATGAATAGTTATAAAATTTTGATATGCATTATAATAGATGAGAAAACACCCAATACTGCTTAGAGACTTTCAATATGATCTTCTCAGGAGATGACATAAGGTAATATTAAGAAAAAGAAAATACCTGTCTGAGAGAAAATCAAGAGAAAAGGCATTAAAGGAAGAATATACACTGAGTGGCCAGATTAGTATTATCTCTGAATGCATCCATAATCTGGCCACACACACATACATACTAGAGGCCCGGTGCATGAATTTGTGCATGGGATGGGTGCCAGGGAGAGGGAACATGGGTGGTTGGCTGGCCTGCCTGCCAGTCAAACTCCTGGTTGAGGGGACAATTTGCATATTAGCCTTTTATTATATAGGATATACACTGAGTGGCCAGATTATTATGTGTTCAGAGATCATAATAATATGGCCACTCAGTGTATAACAGGAGAAGAGACATAGAGATATTCATTTATTTCTTTAACAAATATTTATGGAGTTATTACTATACCAAGGGCGCTAGGGATACAGTGGTAAACAAGATATAAGCTTTCCCTGAGCTGATCTAGCAGGAAATAGAATAGAATATTCTAGGAAGGACAAGTAATTCAAGCTAATTGAGCCATGAGGCATTTGAGGGGGAGTGGTGGTAAGAGGTAATTCTAGAAAGTTTAGCAAGATCAAAGTAGGAAGGTGACAGTGTGTGTTAAAAATTATAATTTACTGGCAGTATTACTTTATTATTATTATTTATTTCTTCTCCTAAAAGGTACAGGAGAGTGAGGGCAATGGGGCAAATAGAGATCTTGTTTCAGTAAACATCAACGGACTGGAAGAAAACTGCAAGAAAGACTGCAAGATGGACTATGGACATTCCCAATTTGCCATTCCAGATATATTTATAAGGTAGAAATTTCACTAGCACTCAAGTGCAAAGATTATATGGTCAAAAAAAGCCACAAATCATCTAGATAGTAAATACCTTAATTAAGGGGAAACAAAAACAGGTGGGATTTGTGGAAAAGACACTGACAAAAGGAATGAAAGACAATATCTTCTTCAGGACTTACAGCATGAGAGGAACTCTGAACCTTATTTATTACAGGAATTAGGAAATTATGAAAAAATATCTAAAGGCCTTTTAACTATTAGTTTTCAAACTCTGTTCTGTGGCATTTTGGGATTTTTTAAGATGTTCTTTAGTGTTGCAGCAAAAATAACTTAAGCAAGAAGATACATGTAAAGCACCATTCAAAAAAAGATGGTACAGAATATAAGAGAAATCAGATTGCTGGTGAAAGGCTCATTAACACCTGTGATATTGCTATTGTCTTTGAGGAAAAAATGGATAAGATGAGCAGTCCAGTACAAAAGTAGAAATAGAACCAATGTCTGGTAATAAGGTCCCAGAGAAGAATACTCACAGAATACACCTGAATTAATTTGAATGCTGAAATTATATGCATTTTTGCAACTTAACTAACAATATGATTGTGATAGATCACTCTAGTTTTGCCCATTGTTTTGTAAGCTATCCTATATAATAAAAGGCTAACATGCAAATCAACCAAACAGCAGAACGACCGGTCACTATGACATGCACTGACCCCCAGGGTCAGGAGCTGTCCCCTGGTGGTCAGCATGCTCCCACAGGGGAAGTACCACTCAGCCAGAAGCTGGACTCATGGCTGGCAAGTGCATTGGTGGTGGCGGGAGCTGCAGGTGGGTAGTAAGGAGTGAGGGGTCCAGGAATGAAAGCCCCAGACTGCTAGAGGGATGTTTGACTGCTGGTTTAGGCCCAATCCCTGTGGAGAGTGGGCCTAAGCCATTAGTCGGACATCCTCCGAGGGCTCCCAGACTGTGAGAGGGTGTAGGCCAGACAGGGAGTCCCCTCTCCCCCTCAAAAAAGTGCATAAATTTTGTGCACTGGGCCTCTAGTAGTCTTTATAAGAAATATTTTGTAAAACATTGGCATATACTCAATATAACAAAAAAACCTCACATTTCAGTTTTAAATCACCATCAAATAAGGTGGAATATGTTTAGTTACATCTATACTGCTAATGGGAAAATGATGGCAAGAAAAATAGTGGGGGTGCTCCCTTCAATAGCACATATACTAAAATAGGAAAAATACAGAGAAGATTAACATGGCCCCTGTGTAAGAATGGCACACAAATACGTAAAGTGTTCATATTATGAATCAAAATAGTAATACGATTTAAATTTTAAAACTCATAATTCAAAAAGTAATAAAACGATTTTTTTGCAGCTATAAAAAGAAAATAGTAGGAAGGGTGGCTCAAATAAACAGGGTTCTAAAAAAATAAAGATTTAAGATGTTGTGAATATAAAACTAAGATGGCAGCATTTTTCAAATGTGCCATAAAAACCAGTGTCATAAATATCATCCTTTCATTTCAGTTCTCTCTCTCTCAAACCAGAAATAGGTTTGTTCTCTGAGTACATGAATAACACTTATTTTTTTTAAAGAAAAGAAAATAGAGAAAAATAAGGAAGAAAACCAACCTATCACCCAGATACATTGGTATTTATAATTTCAGACATTTCTAAGCATATATCCCCAAACACTGGAAAACACATCTATATATATATATAAAACCCTAATGTGCAAAGAGTCCGAATGGTGGAACAACTGAATAAACAACCAGTGGCTGTGAAGTGTGCTGACCACCAGGGGCATGCACAGAGCATGATGGGCGTTGGCAGCAGGTGGCAAAGATTGGAGAGTGTGCAGGCCTGGTTGAGGGAACACAACTCCCCCCCCGCCCCCCCGCCCCTGCCGTGCATGAACATGAATTTTGTGCACTAGGCCTCTAGTAAATATATAACAGTTAAGTTGCTGCCCCCTCTGGCTAACAAAACTGGGCTCTTTGGCTATTTCTTCACTTTTGGAGGAGCATGCTTTCTTAATAGTTGCCTTCCAAAATAACGTGTATTGCTTTCATCCACTAATAATAACTTTAAAATAGATTTTATTGGAGAACCAATATGGCAGAGTAGGTAAACACCAATATTTGCCTCTTCCCACAGCCACATCAAAATCACAACTAAAATACAGAACAATCATCATTTAGAAGGACCTGAAATGTGGCTGAATAGAAGTCCTATAACTAAAGAAGTAAATAAGAAAGTACGTCGGGACTGGTAAGAAGGGTGGAAGCATGGAAGGGGCTGGTCAGACACCCATGTGTGGCGTTTTTTGTTTGTTTGTTTTAATCTGGAGAGATATCATGGATGAAGAGGCCTCCCATGAAGGACAAGGGGTCACAGTTCCACACCAGCCCTTCCCCTCCTCCACATTCCAGAGTTCCAGAGCTGGGAAGAGAAGTCCCTGTAATTTCAGGCTGTAAAAACCAGTGAGGATTGAGGCTGCCAGAGACCCAGGTGTCCCTCTTAAAGGGCAAGCACACAAACTTATTAGGACTCAACCACTATGAGCTCTAGCACCACAGGAGTTAGGGGACCCAGACATATATGGAGAGGAACTGGATTGTCTGGCATTGGGGCAGGAACTCAGGGGTGGCTTTCTCTCAGACAGGGGTGCCCCAGGGGTCATTATTCCTGTGCTGGGACCTCCCCTGTTGCAGGGATGACTGGAAGCCATATCTGAGTCTCCATCAACCTGGCTTACACTGTTTGCTCTACCCTGGTGATTCCCTGAGACCCCATTCCATCCAATTTGCAGCCCCCTTCAACCTGTTTGCAGCAGCTTTTCTATATGATTGGCCTGTCCTGGCTCAGGCTTCAGACTTTGCTAAAATCTCTCAAACAAGCTGAAGATGGTGTCAGCATACTTCAAACCTATCAATAAAAGGCCCAAGGCCCTGCACTAGCACAAACCTGCCTTACTTCACAGCTAAGCCTCATCTGGGCACTTCACTTTCAAACCACATACAAAGGGGAGACATCTACAGATTTCTCTAGCTCCTGCCTAGTGGCCCCAGGCAGTGGATGACTTGTACCTCCCTGGAGATACTAGAGCCAGTGGACCCAGTGGACAACTTCAGAGCACAGAAGACTCAATTCTACATATCCACAAGTGACAGACATAAGGGGCAGACTCTGTGAGCACCAAGGCCACACTGAAGCAAGTCCTGCTTCATAGGGGTGTTTTCTGCACAGTGGCTCTCCACTATAGTTGCAGCTAGTCCTCACAGCCAATTCGCCTATTCCTCAATCAAGGCTCAACTACAATAAAACTACACATAGCCCACACAGGGGGGTACGTAGAGTGCCCAGCTCAGGTGACTGGGGAGGCTGGGCCACTGGGTTCTACAGGACACCTATTACATAAGGCCACTTTACCAATTCCAGGAGACATAGCAGCTCTGCCTAATAACAGAAACAAACACAGGAAAGTAGCCAAAATGCAGAGACAAAGAAACATGTCACAAGTGAATGAACAAAAGAAATCTCTAGAAAAAGAACTAAATGAAATGGGAGGAAGTAAATTCCTGGATATAGAGTTCAAAACAATGGTTATAATGCTGTTTAAGGATCTTAATGAGAGCTTCAAGGAACTTAGACTTTCAAGGATCTTAGTGAGAATTTCAAGAACCTTAGTAAGAACATCAAACACATAAAAAGGACCAGTCAGAAATTAAGCATACAATCTATAATAATAAAAGTATAATATGCTAATTAGACCAGACAGCCAAATGACCTTCCTGACAAAGCCAGGGCTGCGAGGGCTGAGGCAGCTGCCACGTCTATGAGGGCCGAGCCCCTTGCATGAATTTTGTGCATCAGGCCTCTAGTAATTGAAAGAAAGAGTGATTTACAGGGATTCAACAGTATAGTAGAGGAGTCCAAAAATCAAATCAACAATTTGAAATATGACGAAGCATAAAACACCCAATCAGAAGAGCAAAAAGAAAAAAATCTGAAAATAATGTAAGGAGCCTTTGGAACAACTTCAAGTGTACCAACATTCACATTACAGGGAGTGCCAGAAAGAGAAGAGAGAAAGCAAGATGTTCAGGTGTGGGGGGGGGGGGAGAAGGAGGAGGAGGAGGAGGACAGGGAGGAGGAGGAGGAGTGGGACAAGGAGGAGGAGGAGGGGGGGAGGAGGAGGAGGAAGGGGAGGAAGAGGAGAAGGACGAGGAGGAGGGGGAGGAGGAGAGGGGGAGGAGGAGGAGGAGGAGAAAATGAACAATAAAATAACAACAAATGCATATCTATCAACAATTGAATCTAAAAGTAAAAATAAACAAGGAATCTCATGAATAAAATAAAATGATAAATAAAATAGAACCAGAGACAGGGAAACATGGAACAGACTGCTGGATCTCAGAGGGAAGGAGGGCGGGATTGATGGGAAGAGATTAACCAAAAATCTTATATGCATATATACATTGCCTATGGGCACAGACAATTGAGGTATTGAAGGCCTGGCGTGGGGTGGGAACCGCGTTGAGGGGGACAATAGAGAGGGAAAAAGAGGACCTCTGTAATGCTCTCAACAATAAAGACTTTAAAATGGCTAAAAATCAAAATCAAAGAATTTTGGATTTTAAATAAAATAGACATTATCAAGTCTATTTCTTTGTTTCCTATATAGCATCTACAGTATGACAATGCTATCTTCGGAATACTTCATGAAGTCATTATAACACCTTAACTTGCTGAAGAGCAAAATGCTTTTCTTTAGCTCAAACTCTATTTCAATTTCCTCTGTATCTAACTGAACTATGCTCAGGAAGGAAATCGTTGTAGAATATATTTTATCAGCCTAAAGGCTTTTAAGGGACAGTTCTGTGGTATCTATGGAGTGTCTTTTATGACAGAATATCTAAAAAGGTTAATTAAAAATTACTACCTCAATTACTACTCTCAGCCCCTTTACAATGATGGAATTGGCTTCGTTGTAAAAAGAGAATACATGTGAATTGGCGAGGTGGAGGAATTGAGCGAAAAGACAAAGAACAACCCATGGATACAGACAACAGTGTGGTGACTGCTGGGGGCAGGTTGGTGGGGGAGAGGTGGAGGAGGGTATAAGGAGCAGTAAATGGTGATGGACAGAGACTTGACTTGGGGTGGTGAACACACAATCCAGTGTACAGATGATGTGTTGTGGAGTTGTGCACCTAAAACCTGTATAATTCTGTTAGCCAGTGTCACCCCAATAAAGTCAACAAAAAGGGGTAAAAATACTTTGTAAACAGAGGCAGTGGGAGAGGTAGTGGGACCCCAATGGTCTTTGACATCAGAAGATTTACATTCTTTTAAAAAATATTTTGTTGATTTTTTTCAGAGAGGAAGAGAGAGGGATAGAGAGCCAGAAACATCGATGAGAGAGAAATATTGATCAGCTGCCTCCTGCACACCTCCCACTGGGGATGTGCACACAACCAAGGTACACACCTTTGACTGGAATTGAACCTGGGACCCTTCAGTCCCAAGGCACTGAGCCAAACCAGCCAGGGCAAGATTTACATTCTTACAACCAAAGATTGGAAAATAGCTACTTGCAAGCTGATAACTTTGTTGTTTGGTTTTAAAATAGAACAGTGAATGCATATACTTGATATAATTGTATTATGATGATTAGACTAGAATATTTATGAAGCCCCTAACATAGTGTCAGACCCAACATAGCTTTTTGATAAAAAGCCCCCTATTCTAAAGGGCCAGACATCTTATCAACTGCTATTGTGCTAGAAAGATGAGTAAATAGATGGAGAAGAATAGCATTTCTCATTGAAACTGATATCTATCAATGCATTTGTACTATAAAAGTCATGATTACTAGTGGAGGAAACCAATTTGTCCTACCCTGGAAGGCAATTTTCAAAACACCTGCTCTCTAAGGAAGGTAGTGGTATAGTAGAAAAGGCCAGAAGTGTCAGCCAGAAGGCCTAACAAGGCACTTACATCTGAATAGTGACAGTGGTCTGAACTCCAGACCCTTTTTGATGATGTTCACTCCAACTCCTTAACAGCCAAACTGGAGTGGGTAACCGTAAAACCTGAAAGAAAGTGGCCACGAGATTTCTGGGTATCAGGTAGTAGCCAGGTTCTAGGGAGAGCACTTTTGGCCTGTGGGATATGGAAGTGGAGAGACTGATTGCTTAAGACCAGAGTCAAGGTAGACTTCTAAATGCAAAGAGGGATGGGCAGATAAATTGAGGTCTTTCTCTTCATCCCTTTTTAGTAGCTTTAATTGGGAAGAAGAAAATTTGTCAACAGTTAGCTGACCATATGAATTCATACTCTCAGCTGAAGCTGAAAATTGTTTATTGGGAGGGATTCATGTCTCATACCACACAGAGTGTCTGAAGGGTTTATGAAATTGTCTGATATATGAAATAAAGAATCATCTCTAAAGTATGAAAAGAAAAACTCTCATTTTGCTAGAATTCTCAAGTATGCAGCATAAGTGCTGAGATGTCATGCCCAATTATACATTAAACAAATGATGCAGAGATAATTTCAAAACCGAAATGGTAAAAATCCTTTAAATGTAATGTTATATTAACTGTGAGATACGAGTACATTCTAATATACTTGGTATGATGTGGGATGGAAACTCTCAATTATGATGGTTTAAAAGTGATTTCTACATCCTTTGTACTTGAAGACTCTAAAAGGTTAAAAAGTTTTACTGTTTTGTTTGTTTGTTTGTTTGTTTGTTTGTTTAGTGTGTGTGTGCGCAAAAACTCTATAATCCCGAAGCCTGAATATTATAGAGTTCATTTTTTTCCTGTTAAGGAAAATTTGAGCATATTCCCTTAGCTCTCAGGGTCCATGTTCAGCAACATTTGCAGCATCTAAAAAATAGTGCACATTTCCTGAAATCTGAAAGGTCACAATTAAATACTTGAAATAATCACTAGGGAGTCATCAGTTAACATGGCCACCAGAGTCTTTCATTATAGATATAAGCCTACTTTTGGCAGTGACTTAGGCTCTTAAACTTGACATTTGCCCAATTTATCATCTTGTTTGTGATCACATTAATTTGATGGAGTCTGACATCTTGTTCAGGGTTTTAGAATATTTATGATGATCCATTTTTTATAAGTTGAAAAATTCCCCTAATTATATTGCAGAATCTGTCTATTTGTGCCTATTTTGTCTTGGCATCAGTGAAGAGGTTCAGCAGAGTTTGCACAGCTGTTGCATTGCTGGTCTCAAGTTTCTGAACCTCAATATTTAATCCAATTTTTAACATTCAGCCCTGACTATAAATCATTACTGTCAGGACTCTGTTTAAAAGTTCCTTGTGGGTAATGTTACTCATTCTTACTTCTGTCCTTAATTATGTCTCTTAGACCACTGGCCAAATTTGTTCAGGAAAACAGCAACTACTATAGGTATTTCCAATAGGAAGAGGTTTAATATTGAGACTTAGAGGCTCACACAAAAATAGGGGGACAAAAATCAGGAGGGTGGCCCAGTGGTTGAGGGTCAACCTATGAATCAGAAGGTCGAGGTTTGATTTCCAGTCAGGGCACATGTCCAGGCTATGGGCTCGCTCCCCAGGGGAAGGCATGCAGGAGGCAACCTATCAATGATTCTCTCTCATCATTGATGTTTCTATCCCTTTCTCTCCCTCTCCATCTCTGAAATCAATAAAAGTATATTTTTAAGAAATCAGGAGGGTGGATTTCAGGAAATCTAGCATTTACTGATGCCTTTTCCCCAGATGCAGTTGCCAGAGAAAAATAATGTTCTTCTTGTCTTATGCCATCCATATCTCTAGCAGGTGCCTTTCTTTGGCAGGATCTAGATGGAACTGCTGGCAGTGAAGTCTGAGAAATGCAGTTTCCAGACTTTATGCCCCATGATACAGTGGATCATTATAGTGGTTTCTAAAATCAACAAACTATATCTGGTTTGCAAGTGCATCAATAATGTTTTTGCCTAGTCATTCAAAATTTGTTTGGGAAATAACTAAGCCTATGTTTTCAAATTGGACAGCATCAGGAACGTTGATGATTTTTATATTTCTTCTTCTTTTGTTAATTGAGTCCTATAAATACATTAAGTAGAGGAATTGCAGGCTGGGTGAAAAAAGTGAAGGGATTAATTAAGAAAAAATACACACCACTAATTGACACAGACAATAATATGGTGGTTAGCAGAGGGAAAGTGAGGTGGGAGCAGATAGAAGGAGTTAAAGTGGGGATAAATGGTGCTGGAAAGAGGCTTGACTTAAGATGGTGAACACACAATACAATATACACTGAGTGGCCAGATTATTATGATATTTGAATGCATAATGACCTGGCCACTCAATGCATATCCTATATAATAAAAGACTAATATGCAAATTGTCCCCTCGAACAGGAGTTCAACCAGCAGGCAGGCCAACCAACTGCCCATGACTCCCTCCCTCTGGCCAGGCTGGCCATACCTCACCCATGCACAAATTCATGCACCGGGCCTCTAATATACATATTATTATATTCAGAGATCATAATAAGCTGGCCATTCAGTGTACAGATGATGTTTTATAGAATTGTACACCTGAGAACTATATAATTTTATTAGCTAATGTCACCCTAATGAAAATTCAATAAAAATAAAATTCATTAAGCAAATGTATATTCTATAACTGATAAAATTTCCCATTTTTGTGGGTCTGGTTTTGTACTTTGTTGATTCTTGGTTCTTCATAGTTTACCTGTCTTACCCAAGTAATTAGTGATTTCCTATTTATTGTGAGCTCATGTTTCTTGGAATTTTGGTGCCTTTATTTATAGTGCATTGTTTCAGTGAAAATTTGTATTTGCTTCTGCTAGGAACCCAAGACACTATCATCTGAGGATCATATAATCTACTTTTCCATCTTGGATTTTTTGGGAGCTGTACAGATAGTGTGAATTTAGACCCAGATCCATTGGAATACAGATGAGTGGTTAAGCATTTGGGGTTTTGTTTGTCCTTCCTGTTTTGTGCAAAGTCCTGATGAAGACAGACATGCATTCCCCCCATTGTTTACTAGTTTACCCACTGAAGGTGTGCCCCTTAGGGAACTGTACCTATAAGTGGGAGTTTTGATGTGAATCCCATTCTTCTTACATTTCAGGCTTTATTTATTTCCTATTTCAACACATGAGGCCATAAACACTCATGTTTTAAGTCATTATCTGAGATAGCTTTCTATGTTGACTTGGAGTCTATGTTTTGTGTACCTGATTTTTTTCTTGTATGCTTTAATATAGATTTTATTCTACTGTGTTTATGCTTTTATTACAATACTAGAGGCTCGATGCACAAAATTCATGCAAGAGTAGGTCTTCCTTCCCCTGGCTGCCAGCACCGGCATTCCTTTTACACCCAGGACCCAGGCTTCCTTTGCAGCCCTGGCATTGTCTGGAAGGACATCTGGTCTAATTAGCATATTATACTTTTATTATTATGTATTTCCATGTTAGCTAATTCTGTTATTATTTCATTAAGATGCAAGCTTCATGTATCTGAACAAGTTTCTGACCCCATAGTATAAAAAAGATACCCTGTCCCCATTCTCTCTATTACATGTTAATTCACTTTATCATATCTATGTAAGCCACAGTTATCCTGTTTATATTTTTGTTTCTTTCATTATAGTCTTCACTTCCCAACCTAGAATACAAGTTCTATTATTGTAGGCACACTTTCTCCATTACTCACCCATTTAGTCATAGCACCAGCCCATTGTGACTTTACCATAGATGCTCAGATCCCCTAGCATCTCTTCTACCATTTCTGTGTGCCTGTACCCCAGCTAATCTGTCCTTTGTTTCTAACTCCTGAGTGGTGTCTAAATCCTTTGGCTACTGGAACGTTGCTGAGGCACACAGAGCTGGAGCGGCTGGGAGTTTACATAGCCACTTTGGGTGAGGTGTAGCCAAAGACTCTGTGAGAATACTGGAGGTGCAACTTATACTTCAGGCTGAAACTTGGAGATTGCTTTAATTCTCCCCTTTCTCTTTCTGGTTCCCACCATTCCCCTAACTAGTCTTTTCTGGGAGCTCTGACTAAAATCATTTGTTGAGGAATCCTCTTTTTAAGGTCTGCCTCTTAGGCCTGCCAACATAAAGTTCAAATATTTATCAAATGAATCAATATCTCTCTGTCACCAAATTCTTCTTGTCAGGCTGTTCTAGCAGATATTTTATCTCTTGTGTTTTTTAAAGACTATTTTTTTTCTTGGATTAACATCACAAACTAGTTCATTATATAATATACTTAATAACAAATATTTTTCTGCTTCGCAAGTATTAAGCTCCAGTACATAATATTCCCCTATCCTGTGCCATGGGGTTTTGTTAGCTTGTTTACCTGGTGTTGAGGGAGAAAAATTTCATCCACACCATTAGTTGCCATTTAATAGGGTTAGATGACTGATTATTGTGGGTTGCCCTTCATGTTCACATGTTTGTCACTCAAATGCACCTTTTTGGTCTATATTGGGAGGCATTTGTATATTCAAAACTTCTATCTGAATTCCTCAGCGCTAAAATTTATTATTTCATGTTGGTGCTAAAATTAGAAAAGGCCTCTGCTTCCTGGGCAGTGTTGTAGCAAGTGTAGGTAGGAGGGCTAAATTGGCTCTTGAAATTTTCCTGAAACCTATGCTTCATCATTTACTTTATATCAGATTCTTTTTTGTCCGTGAAAACTATTTTGACTCATTATCACAATTTAATGTTCAAGTTACTGCAAATGCATTGTTCTGCCCTAGTTTTCCTTCTATTCCAATCACCCATCCTCAATGCTTGCAGGATTATCTTCTTCTTTTTTGTTCTTCTGTTTTGTTTTTGTTTTTTTCCTTCTTTTTAAAGCCCATTACTTCTTCCCTTTAAAGTCATTGTTAGATCTAGATTTCTTAATAGGAAAAATTCCCTATTTCTTGTTCTAGTTTACAGGCCCTTTTAAAATCACTTCCCATCTCATTCTTTAACCCCACCTTCTCCCTCTCTAACAATTATCTTAAGCTCCACATTGAATAAACTTTAACACTTATATTATTCTTTGTGCTTTTGACTTCATTACTTTATACTAGTACTGGATGCCCGGTGCAGGAAATTCATGCACAAAGGTGGGGGCGAGGGCCCCTCAGCCCTGCCTGCACCCTCTCCAATTCGGGACCCCTCAGGGGATATCCAACTGCTGGTTTAGGCCCAATCCTGGCAGTCGGACAACCCTCTCACAATCCTGGACCACTGGCTCCTAACTACTCACATGCCTGCCTGCCTGATTGCCCCTAACTGCCCCCTGCCAGCCTGATCACCCCTAAGCACCTCTGCCTGCTGGCCTGATTGCTCCTCACTGCTCGCCCCCCCCCCACTGGCCTTGTTGACCCCAACTGCCCCCCCCACCCCCACCCCACTGGCCTGGTTGCCCCATGCAGCCTGATGTTCAGTCGTTTGGTCGCTCCTCACTGCCTCCTGCCAGCCTAGAAGCTTGCTGCTCAGTCATTTTGTCGTCCCTCACTAACCCCCCTGACAGCCTAGAAGCCCCATGCAGCCTTTTCAATTGTCCATTTGATTGTAATGGTCGCATAGGCTGTTCCCTCTGCCTGGAAAGTAATTCCTTAGCTTTGTTACTTGGAATAATACTTATCACAGTCCAAGTTTTAGTGCAAATACCTCTTCAACAGCATTATACCCAAACTTTACTTTGTACCCACATCATAGTTAGTTTACCCCCTTCAATTAAGCCTCATTGTACTCTTTGTGGGTGCTGCGTATACCACCTGTGTATGCTGTGAGCTCTCCTTGGATATTTCCTCACTCAAACTCTAGCCCCCTTCTCAGGGGGCAGACTGCATCCTATGGCTTGTTGGTAATGGGGTAATAAAGACCCGACCTCTTTCCCCAACTTAGGACAATTGTGAAGGACCATCTCATCTTCAGAGCTCCCCTTGGGGTTAGCTGAGGTCATTGTTGAGATGGCAGACCAGCCTTTCTCTGTGTCAAAGTTCTCTTCTTCCCCATCCTCCACAGGTGTTGATCCATGGAGCACTTGCTAAAAAAACTCATGCATAATTAAGCTTATATGAGTCTGCATTCTATAGGAACTTCCTTGCAATACCACTGTATGGGTTTATCAAATTTAATTTTCATTTATCCCCTTTGCTTTTTACACTTAACTGAGCACTTCTTTAGGATGGTCCCATGATGCACATTTTTATTTCTGAACAATTAGGATAGGCCCTGACATACAGTAGATGATAAATCACTATTTTCTAAATGAAGGGATGGAAGGATATTCTTTTATTCTGACTAGTTAGGTAAGTAAATAGTCTATTTTCTCCTTATAATTTATATGAGCTTATATGCTATCATTAACTTGCAAAATTTTCTAATGCCCAATATTAGTTTCATAGCAGTGCCTATAATATATCACAATGATTCTGCTTTCCCCTTAAATATAATGATCTGAATAACATTAACATTATTAATCCAAGATTAAAATAAATGGTCCACATAGGAGTAAAAGTTCAAAATCCATTTATTCTGCAGGAGAAGTCAAATTTCTCCTGCAGAATAAATTCCACAAGTGATTAAGTGGTTTCTTTCTGAAGTTAGGCTTCTTATACCTTTCTGAAGTTAGGCTTATATTTGAACAAAAAGCTATTTGTTTGTCTAAACCAATGATACAGCTGACTTAACTTGAATTACTTAGAAACTTGCTCTATCTAAGAGTTACAAATTTCCATTAAACTTTTTGAAGGGCTACGCTGAGATTTATTCTACACTTGAAAATTCGTCTACTTTTACAGACACTCAGTATATATGAGAGTATATTAATTTTCTCTAATGATAGAGAGGGGATACCAAACAAGTATCAAATTAGGACTCAGATGACATAAATTTGAATATTTCTTTTAGTTTCCATTTCTTTTTCTAAAAAATAAGTATGGTCACACAGGCTTACTCACTCTATGCCAGGTTTTCTCAACTCAGCAGTATCAGTATTTTGGGCTTGATCATTCTTTTTTTTTTTTTTTTTTTAAATACATTTTATTGGTTTTTACAGAGAGGAAGGAAGAGGGATAGAGAGTGAGAAACATTGATGAGAGAGGAACATCAATCAGCTGCCTCCTGCACACCTATACTGGGGGTGTGCCTGCAACCAAGGTATATGTCCTTGACTGGAATAGAGCCTGGGACCCTTGAGTTGACAGGCCTATGCTCTATCCACTTAGCCAAACTGGTTAGGGCTGGATCATTCTTTTTTTGGTAGGAGAGGGGAATTTCCTGTGTATTATAGGATGTTCAGCAGTATGCCTAGCCTCTATCCACAAGATGCCAATATCATTATCAGAGTTGTGACAACCAAAATTGTCTCCAGACATTACTAAGTATCCCCGGGGGACAGATTGCCCCCAGTTGAGAAGCGATTTTCCTTGAACAAGATGATCTGTCCCTCTTCCTCAAATCAAATGGAGGCATTCTCCCTAAAGTCATCAGTAAAACTTCAGTTGCCATGTTACTGGCATTTTCTTGGGCCTTTTTAATCTTAATGCTTCTGATTTATCCCAGAGGATATCTTCAAAAGTTTCCATTTGTGATAATCACCTAGGGCAGTGGTCGGCAAACTCATTAGTCAACAGAGCCAAATATCAACAGTACAACCATTGAAATGTCTTTGGAGAGCCAAATTTTTTAAACTTAAGCTTCTTCTAATGCCACTTCTTCAATATAGACTTGCCCAGACTGTGATATTTTGTGGAAGAGCCACACTCAAGGGGCCAAAGAGCCGTGTGTGGCTCGTGAGCCGCAGTTTGCAGACCACAGACCTAGGGAACTGAGATGCTAAAAGGTAAGTTTGGGTTAGCCTGTGAATTGGGAACTTTCTTGTAGAATAATGCTGTTTTTCTACCCTCTGGGGTGGGGGGAGTCACAAGGCTCATATTATATTCAGGTTTTAAAATTTGGAATGTAAAATGTACACTTGGTCAGAGATAACTTTCTACACATAAGAACAGTTTGTCTATAGAAATGTTTTCTCTCTTTTTGTAAGTAAGCCAAATGCTGTCCCCCTAACCAAGATGATATAGGTGATGCAAACATGATTAGAAGCCTGTATTAGGTTCCTATCACTGCTGTAACAAATGATCACGAAATCATTGACTTAAAACAGCACAAATTTATTATCTGGCCATCAGAAATGTAAAATCATTCTAACTGAGTGAAATACAAGGTATCAGCAGAGCTCATTCTTCCTGGATGCTCTAAGGGAGCATTGCCTTTTGCAGGTTTTATTTATTTTTAAAATTTCTTTATTGATTAAGGTGCTACATAAGTGTCCTTACTCCCCATTAACCCCCCCCCATCCCCTTCATTCATGACCTCACCCCCCTGTTGGCTGTGTCCATTGGTTAGGTTTATATGCATACAAGTCCTTTGGTTCTCTCTCTCTTACCCCCACTTTCCCTACCTTCCTTCTCAGGTTTGATGGTCTGATTGATGGTTTTCTGTCTCTGGATCTGTTTTTGTTCATCAGTTATATTTCACAAATGAGTGAGATCATGTGATATTTATCTTTCTCTGCCTGGCTTATTTCACTTATCACCATGCTCTCCAGTTCCATCCATGCTGTTGCAAATGGTAAAAACTTTTTTTTTTTTTTTTTTTTTTTTTTACCACAGCATAGTATTCCATTGTGTAGATGTACCACAGTTTTTTAATCCACTTATCTGCTAATGGGTACTTAGACTGTTTACAAATCTTAGCTATTGTAAATTGTGCAGCTATGAACTAGGGGTGCATATATCCTTTCTGATTGATGTTTCTAGTTTCTTGGGATATATTCCTAGAAGTGGGATCACTGGGTCAAATGGGAGTTCCATTTTTAGTTTTTTGAGGAAACTCCATACTGTTCTCCACAGTGGTTGCACCAGTCTACATTCCCACCAGCAGTGTACGAGGGTTCCTTTTTCTCCACATCCTCACCAGCACTTGTCATTTGATGATTTGTTGATGATAACCATTCTGACAGGTTTGAGATGGTACTGCATTGACATTTTGATTTGTATCTCCTGGATGATTAGTGACTTTGAGCATGTTTTCACATGCCTCTTGGCCTTCCTTCCATCTTTTTTGAAAAATATCTTAGGTCAGTTGCCCATTTTTTGATTGGGTTGTTAATCTTCCTTTTGTTAAGTTGTATCAGTTCCCTGTAAATGTTGGAGATTAAGCCCTTATCGGTGATAACATTGGCAAATATGTTCTCCCATGCAGTGGGCTTTCTTGTTTTGTTGATGGTTTCTTTTGTTGTGAAAAAGCTTTTTATTTTGATGCATTCCCATTTGTTTATTTTCTTCTTAGTTTCCATTGCCTTAGGAGCTGTATCAGTGAAGAATTTGCTTTGGCATATGCCTTTTCAGGTTTTAGAGGCTGCCTGTATTTCCTAGTTCTTGGTTCCTTACTCACAGTGGCATCACTCCAAGTTGTGTTTCTATTATCACATCTCTTGTACTGCTTTAACTCTACTGCCCCCCCCCCCCCCCCCCCCGTTTTAAGGACCCTTGTGGCTACATACGACTCACCTGGAAAATATCATATACATCCTCAATCTCAGGATCCTTAATTTAATCACATCTGGAAAGTTCTTTTTTCTAGGTAATGTAACATATTCATAATTTTCAGGGGCTAGGACCTGGACATCTTTGAGGGACCACTATTCTGTTGACCACAATGCACCACTCCTCTGCTTGGTCCTTCTATACCAAGGGGAGAGAGACTCACTTCTGATATATCAGCTGTGAGAATCATGAACCATTTATAAACAAATTTTCTTTTAATGGTCACAAATGGCCACAGAGGGATGGAGTGAAGAACAAGGTGCTACAGCCAGAGTGTGGAGTTATCACAGGATACAGAATTTTGCTTCAAATGATGTTTTGAGTCTCAACTTACACCCTAGAAATTTCCCCTTTAAAACAAGACAAGGAGCCAATATACTGGGGCCATGGCACAGAAATACCATGGTTCAAAATGAGTCAATAATTTAAAATGTGACTATACAAATTTGTCACACTTGTAAGCAGAGGAGGGAGTATCGGAGAAGGACTATTGGGACCATTCCTATGATTTTGTAGTTTTCTTTCAATCATGCATAAATTCACTACATATCCTATTCACTCTTAAAGGACTTGCTAATTATCTTGGTAGCTCTGGTTTACACTATGAAATCGACTGTATATCTCTAAATTTCCAAGCATGGATTATGTGTATATACGTGTCTGTGAGAGAGTGTGTGTGCACCTGTGTGTTCCATGAGTTCCTTTAATTCATTGGTCTTTAACATTCATCCTATATTAAACTAACTCTAAACCTACCTGTTTCTGTCCCAGGCATTACCTTTTAACCAGTCCGTAACTATTTTAAACATATTTTTATAAGCAATAAATCCCTAAGAACTGTTTATTTTAATTATAATTTCATAATCATCTGTTCAAGGCCTCGCAGTGTTTTAATCACTTTTAGCTGAATTATTACAGTCATCTAGAAGACCTTCAGATGAAAGTCTTCTAAAATCTCATTTCTTTCCTGTTGTCTATGCTGTTTTACTGGATTGAAACACATCATCCTCTTTCGTCAGCCACTATCATACCCTTATTATGAAATCCAAATTCCAAAACCTCTCATTTAAAACTCTCCAAAAATTTATTGTAACTCCCTTCTCCAACAACAAACTTTTATTACACCAAATATAAGTCTTGACCCACAGGTTGAGAACCGCTAGCAGAGTTGCCCAAGACCATCGGAAAACACAGATATTTACATTACAATTCATAACAGTAGCAAAATTGCAATTATGAAGTAGCAATAAAAGTAATTTTATGGTTGGGGGTCACCACAGCATGAGGAACTGTATTAAAGGGTTGTGGCATTAGAAAGGTTGAGAACTGCTTCTTTAATGGATATGTTCCACCTACTATCTGCTAAATGAATCATTTATGCTAATGACATAATTTGCAAGGTCAAATTGTTAAACCAGACTCTTTAGAACTACAGAGTTTACCATCAAAGCTTAATATGCTAATGTTATGGTAAGGCTACACAACCACTCGCTATGATGTGTACTGACCACCAGGGGGCAGACAGTTGACCACTCAACCATGATGTGCACTGACCACTGGATCTCCAACATCCCCTGAGGGGTCCCAGATTGCGAGAGGGCGGAGGCCAGGCCAAAGGACCCCACCAGTGCATGATCAGGTCTGGGAAGGGATGTGGGAGGTTGTTCAGCAGGGGAGAAACCATGGGAGGACTCTAGGGTATGTCCAGTTGACCAGTTGCTATGATGTGCACTGACCACCAGGGGGCAAATGCTCCAATTGGTAAGTTAGGCTGAGGTTCAGCTGATCAGGACTGAGCCAGACGGACTGGACATACTCTTTGGGGAATGTTGGAGAGCCAGTTTCGGCCCCATCCCGCAGGCTAGTCCGAGAGAACCCACTGGTGCATGAATTCGTGCACTGGGCCTTTAGTTTACATATAAGTTGTCTAAGTAATGCATGTGAGACATCATTTACACAAAGAAAATTCTTTCAGACATAAAGATCTCCATTGCATGATATAATCATTACATAGCTAACATTGTAATTTTTTTAGTATGCTATGTCTCATAATTAAAAAACAAACAAATAAAAATAAAACAGGTTTGTTTTCTATAAGCAACTTAGTCTAGCTATACCCTGAAAAAAAGCATTCCACAGAAAAGAACTTCCCATAATTTCTCTACTTGTAAATACCGTCATGAGCTCTAACTAGATTAGCATGTTATAAGGAGATTTTACATAGTCCCTGTCTTTTAATATATAGGGCAGTTTGGGGTGACAAAGCATGCACCGGGCCTCTATTATGTATGTATGTATATATATATATATATATATATATATATATATATATATATATATGTGTGTGTGTGTGTGTGTGTGTGTGTGTGTGTGTGTGTGTGTGTATTTTCATATATATATATATATATATATATATATATATATACACATACACACACATACATACATACTAATGGCCCTGTGCATGACATTCATGCATTGGGGGGGGGGTTGTCCCTCAGCCCAGCCTGCACCCTTTCCAATCTGGATACCTCAAGGGATGTCCAAGTGCCCTCTCACAATCCAGGACTGCTGGCTCCCAACTGTTCACCTGCCTGCCTGCCTCATTGCCCCTAACTGCTTCTGCCTGCCAGCCTGATTGATACCTAACTGCTCCACACCCAGCCTGTTTGCCCTAATTGTCCTCCTCTACAGGCCTGGTTACCCCTAACTGCCCTCTCCTGCTCACCCCCAACTGCCGTCCCCTGCAGGTCTGGTCCCCCCCAACTTCTCTCCCCTGCTGGCCTAGGTCCTCCCAACGACCCTTCCCTGCAAGCCCAGTCACCCCTAACTACCCTCCTCTGCAAGCCTGGTCACCCCTAACTGCCCTCCCCTGCAGGCTGCCACTCCAAATTGCCCTCCCTTATAGGTCTGGTCCCTCTCAACTGATCTCCCCTGCTGGCCTGATCACCCACAACTGCCCTCCCCTGCTGGCCATCTTGTGGCAGCCAGCTTGTGTCCACATGGGGGCAGCCATCTTGTGTGTTGGAGTGACAGTCAATTTGCATATTACTCTTTTATTAGATAGGAAGATAGAGGCCTGCTGCATGGGTGGAGGCCAGCTGAAGGATGTCATGGCCTGAGCAAGGGACCTTTGGTGGTTTGCAGGCCCTCTGGTGACCCAAGCAGAGGCCCTGGTATCTGGAATTTATTTATCTTCTATAATTGAAACTTTGTAGCCTTGAGCAGAGGCCTGGGCCAGCCAGGGTGTGCAGGAAGCTTGGCTTCCTCCATTGCCAGGGAAACCCAAACCTCCTGCTTACTCCATGGCTGCAGCCATCTTGGTTGAGTTAATTTGCATTCTCGCTCCTGATTGGCTGATGGACGTAGCTTGTGGGTGTAGCAGAGGTATGGTCAATTTGCATATTACTCTTGTTAGATAGGATATAAGTTGATTTCAGAGAGGAAAGGAGAAGTATAGAAAGATAGAAACATCAATGATGAGAGAGAATCATTCATCTGCTGCCTCCTGCCCCCCCTGCCCCCCCCCCCCCCGCCCGCCCAACTGGGGATAGAGCCCTCAATCCAGGCATATGCCCTTGGTCGGAACTGAACCTGGGGCTCTTCGGTTTGCAGTCGGATTCTCTATCCACTGAGCCAAACCAGATAGGGCTAATTTATTTCTTGAGGGTTTCTCTAGACTAGCTCCTCATCATTTTCTTCCCATCTATCATCTCAAACTTTTTTCCTCTGTTTTCAAAGTTTCTCTACCAATTCTATTATCTATAAAACTCCAAATCTACTTTGTTACTCTATGATGGTTCAAATTTATTCTATGTTCTGGTACTTTCTTTTTTTATATATATTTTATTGATTTTTCACAGAGAGGAAGAGAGAGGGATAGAGAGCTAGAAACATCAATGAGAGAGAAACACTGACCAGTTGCCTCTTGCACACCCCCTACTGGGGATGTGCCCGCAACCAAGATACATGCCCTTGACCGGAATCGAACCTGGGACCCTTCAGTCCTCAGACCGATGCTCTATCCACTGAGCCAAACCGGTTTCAGCCTGGTAGTTTCTTTTTTTCATAAAGAAATTGCCCCTCCCCTCTGAGATATGTCAATCTATTCCATGCTTCCATGCTTCTAGACCTATTTTGTTCATCATTTTATTATGTGTATTATATTCCATTTATAGGTGAGATCATGTGTTATTTTTCTTTCTTTGGCTTATTTCACTTGTTTATGAATATTATTTTTACCATATTTGATTGACTCTAAAGTACCACCAATGAAAGGAAGCATCCTGATCAAAATGTGAAAAGATAACTTATCTTAGAACCAATGAAGTACAGTACAGTCAAACCCACCGACATGGTCCCCACCACTAAATCAGGCCTCAGGGTGTTTCATGGGGCCCTGCGCTTGAATAAATGAAACCAGGACCACAAGAGATTGTCGAAGGCATCTGACCATTTATTGGGGGAAAGAAAGGGGACATAGGGTATAAGGAACAGGGGAGCCTGGAGACCAGGCTCAGGCCTTGCCCTCCATGCTGATCACAGTCAATAAAGCAATAACAGCATGCCCAACACCAGGTAGGTGGTGGCCCCCAACTTCAGGCTGCCGGAGATGGTTTGGACCCGGTTACACAGTTCGCCTCTGCAGCATCTGGAGCTGAGCTTGTAGGTGTTACGCTTGTAGAGGACAGACTCTTGAAGGTGGCCACATGAAGTGGATAACTTGCAGCCTTTGTTGATGATGGGACCGAGGCCGGGGATTATCCCGTAGCTCGTGAAGCACCTCTCATCATCGGCACAGGGCATGCTGATGCCGGTGCAGGTGGAGGACTCGATCATATCACAGAACTCGCACGCCTTGATACCTGTTGTGACAGGGGACAGAGCCAACACAAGAAGGAGTAGCCAGCCGAGGGCCATGGTAGCCTGGCAGCAGTGGGCCTCCTGGAACTGCTGAAGACCTTTGGCCCTGGTTCTGGCCTCTCAGGGTCAGCAGTTGGAATGTTCTTGGTTCCCAACCCTCTGTGTCCTTCTCAGGAGCTTCTTTGTGATCACGGCTCTCAAGTCTAGGGTCTCTGAAGTGTCCCTTGGACAGAAACAAGCCACAGGCTGTTGCCCGATGAGTCTTTGTGGAGCGGAATGGGGTGACCTCACAGACCCTTTCAGGGTTCCACTGGTCACTCTGCAAGTGAGGTCATAGGTGGGGGAGGAGTGTCACCTTCTGAGGGACAGTTGGGCCACTGACCTGCCAGGGAGCAAGGACATTGTCATCCAACATGGTCACTCACTCACACTCTTACACTCACTCTGGTCCTGCCTGACACCATGTTGTTCTCCTAGGACAGTTTGGTTTCTGTTAGTTGTGTGTGTGTGTGTGTGTGTGTGTGTGTGTGTGTGTGTGTGTGTGTTTAATTTATCATTATTGTTGAAAGTACTTCAGCTTTTCTCCTACCCCTCCATTGACTCCGCCCTCCATCCTGATCCCCTGAAAGCCTTCACTGTACTATTGTCTATGTCCATGGGTTATGCTTATATGCATATAAGTTGTTTGGTTAATTTATTCCTGACCCCCCCAACTTTAAAATTGCTTTGTATTTGTTATTATCATCCTGACTGTAAATATTACAAAATTGGTTAATTTAATTATCAGAAAATGCTATAAGTATGCTATTTTCATCCTTATCACATAAAATCATTAAGATATCGGAAGTCTAAGCAATTTGTTTAAGATCACATAAGAAGAGGGTCTGGTATTTGAACCTGGGTCTGAGTTACACTTAGCATTACATTTTTTAGGGAAAAAATATGAAATGGGTAAAATTTGACTCTGAAGCCCTCCCCTAGACCCTGCTATCAATCCTGTAAATAACTTTAAAGGTATTAACTGATAGGTGCTTAAAACATGGCTTCATCCAGGAATATGAACATTTTTAACATTTTAAAATTAAGGAATAAAAAAAACACATACTTTAGTTTTTGGCTCTTCTCCATGCTACATAGCTTGACACAGAAATAAAACATAGCATAAACTTATTCACTTGCCTTCTACCCCTTCCCTTTCTCCTCACATGCAATGGTAAACAAAGTATTTCAAAAGCTTGTTTAAGATGTGTTTTTCCCGTATTAAGTTTTAAAAACACCAACAGCATGCTGAATATGATTGGAATTCTTCATTCATTCCTATGTGTTTCTATGTACCCTGTTTCCCCGAAAATAAGACAGTGTCTTATATTAATTTTTGCTCCCAAAGATGCGCTAGGTCTTATTTTTAGGGGATGTCTTATTTTTCCATGAAGAAGAATAAGGTACACATTTATTGTTAAATGAAAATAAAGGAAATTTATTACCTGTATACGGTATGGTAGTACAGTAGTTGTCAACACAAATCAGACAAACTGTGAATCCTACAGTATCAAGAATTTACTCATTTATTGAATGACAATCATGTCATCATCTTCTGGAACATCATCATAAAAATCCAATTCCTGAATTTCCTGGTGAATTTCTTGTGACTCCATTTCTTTCAGAATCAGTGGACCAAATCTCTCATGTTTAGTCTAGGGGGGGCCTTATTTTTGGGGGGATGCCATATATTTCACTAAGAAGGAAACCTGTAAGTAGGTCTTATTTTCGGAGGATTTCTTATTTTCAGGGAAACATGGTAGCATCCATTCTGCAAAAAGCTGGAAACAAAAAACAACAACAAAAAAAACCCTACATTTCCCAGACTCCCTTTCAGCTAGGATGCTGAATATGAAATGGCTCCTTGCAACTAGATTCACTCATATGAGATTCACTCAAATGCTGTTTCTGCTGACTCAGAGAGGTTGTGAGGCTAATAGCATGTCTAGAAAACATGGTGGCAGTCAATCAAAATCAGGGTTTCAGAATGAAGTAACCAACTTGTAGGTATTCAGAGATAGTTGTCCAAAGGCAGCCTCCTAATCCTTGGAACAAATCTAAGGTATCATGTTCTTAAACACAAAACTGAATAGTCTTTTTAAAATTTGGAAGGGTGAAACTCAAATTCAGTGTATTAGAAGATCATATAAAAACAATATTTTAGCCCAGTATCTGTAAACCAAATGAAACTGACTCAAAGTCAATCCATGCGAATTCTCAAAGGTATTCAAGAGTCACGTACTAATTTAACCAGTGACCACGTTATTAGGTTCATGTAGGATCTTGTGCCTAATGCTCAAAGATTATTAGAGTCCTTGTTATGCAAATACAAAAACAGAATTAGGAACTAACTGCTCTGGGGTCAAACAAGGGATTGGAATTCTTCATTCATTGTATCCGTGATGGTCCTGGTTTCTGCTTTCAATATTTCATAACACCCATGGCCCTGATCTAAACCTTTTTTTTTTCTTAAAGTAACTAGAATGATTTGTGTTCCTTCTAGATATCCCAACTTATATAAATAGTAATTATAAATACGTCATGGCAACACTTTTTATCCCTATTGTCCATGAAGTTGAAAGGGTAAGTCTTATACCATTAAATTATTTACATTGCAACTACCTAGTTATAAATTATCAGTATTGCCAAAGACAGTATTAGATAGAGTCTTTCTTTAAATCATGAGCTAAAAAGTACCATTGCCATCTAGCTTTCAAGGCGAAAGCTTGTTCAAAGAAGCGATTGCTTGTGTTTTCATCTTCATTCTCTCTTTTGACATCATTTTTTTTTTTTTTGCTAACATTTAAACTGAGGTGAGTAGTGAAGCAGGCTTATAAGACAGAGAACAGAGGTGAGATGATTGACTTGAAAGTCTACAGCCCAGTTGATAACCCCTTGTTTGACCCCAGAGCAGTTAGTTCCTAATTCTGTTTTTGTATTTGCATAACCAGGACTCTAATAATCTCTGAGCATTAGGCACAGGATCCTACATGAACCTAATAACGTGGTCGCCGGTTATGTGAATCTTGAACACCTTTGAGAATTTGTACGGATTGACTTTGAGTCGGTTTCATTTGGTTTACAGATACTGGGCTAAAATATTATTTCTATATGACCTTCTAATACTGTGGATTTGAGTTTCACCCTTCCAAAAAAGACTATTCAGTGTTTGTGTCACAGTTTCTACTAATGAAAACCACAAAAGCCACACTTGAATAGGCTTGCCTGTTATTCAAAGGCCAGCTGTTATCTCAAATAACAGCATTATTCTGAAGCTCCATTGTGTTTACAAAGAGGAAGCCTCTCTAATTAAATGTAATTATTGACAAAATAATGGTTTTTGCCAAGATTGTCTTCATGGATATGTCTTAACTTGCCTTAGAACAAGAATCATCAATATGGAGTCAGGCATGTTCAAAACTTGCCTCACAACTAAAATCATCAGTCTGGAGTCAGCTCTTGATGAGGCTGATTAACATGGATTCTGGAGTCAGGCTGAGTTGGAACTTTAGTACCACAGTTTATTAACTGTGTGAACTTGGGCCAGCTGCTTAACTATTTTGTGATTTCGTTTGTTTATCTCTAAAATGGGGATGAAATTGTACCCAACTCATAGAATAGTTTTGAGGACTTATTAAATGAGTAATTAAATGTGCAATAATTAAATGTGGGAAATGTAGAAAGTGCATGGCACACAGTAAATGTAAAGTATTTTGTTAAGGTCTCAACACTGTGCTGTTAAAGGGGGAAATTGGTTTTTATGTTCCTATGCCACAGCCTCTCTAGTGGCTATGTGAGTCCTCTTCGGTATACTTTCATTCAAACTTTCCATGAACTTGGTAATATTTTCAGATAGTAATCCTTCTTTGGCTAATGCATTCTATGCACTTGTTCCCCACATGTACATATTTCTTTCCTCTTGGGCAAGTGTTAAGTTGTGTTAATTCTTTGTAAAATATTGGTAAAGTTTAAGTTAATACTTCTTTCCAATATTTCCAAGATGGTGTTCAATAGAACATTTAAATAGTTTTATAAATGTACTAGAGGCCCGATGCACAAAATTCATGCAAGAGTAGGCCTTTCATCCCCTGGCTGCCGGCACAGGCTTCCCTCTGTCTGCTGGCAGGCACCCAGGTCCCGGGCTTCTCTTGCAGCCCCAGCTTCGTCTGGAAGGTTGTCTGGAAGGACATCCAGTCTAATTAATGTATTACGCTTTTATAATTATTGACACTTCACATACAAAAATAACCTGTGTGTCAATCTGCTTTTCATTGCATGTTCCACCTCATTTGAACAAATTAATCTTCCAGCAATCTGCTGGATTCATCGACTTGACCTTGGAATAATTCCGGTTCAGAAGGAGAAAACATTTGTCAATTCCTGCAAATAACTGGTGGGAGGGCAAAGAAAAGGCTCATAAGGATCCTCAGAAATTCAGGGAAGGTTAAGTGACTAGAAAGTAACTGACCCTAGGCATTCTCAATATCATAGGGACACTTCTGGAATCCAATACCTTTGATCTACCATTAAGAGGTTAGAGGTTTATCTTCCAATCCATTTGATTCTCAAGCTTCTAGAGCAAGGGATATATAAAGCCTTCTCTTTTGGATTATTGAATAGGGCCTAATTTTCTTCCCTTACAAAAGGAAGCTTTATTTTTGAAACTGAGTTCTTGATTCCACATCTTCCTGTCTTAGCTCAAATAAATGTTCTCAGATGCAACCCTACCTCTCAAAACATGCTATTCTTATTACATAAATTCATGCCATTAGCCTATTCTTGCAGATTATACCACCTGTTTGATTTCAGTACCTGTCTAAAATTATACTAGTATCCAATGAGTTGTACTGAGTGTTGGGTCTTATATTTTGCTTTAGGCTAACATTTCATTTAAGACTTATTTGTATTATGGTTCACTATTTGTATTATGGTTCAGATTATAATTATCTATTACTTTGGGGCTATTATTTTTTGTTATATTTATTTATTGTTGACACTATTACAGATGTCCCCCAATACTCCTTGTCTAGGACTTCCCTGCATTATAACTAACTTATTCCTTCCAGTTTGATATTTCATATCTGCCAGCATGTTATATGCCTACTGAAGTATATGCCACCTATATAACTTTCTTTTTTTTTCCTTGAGAAAAACAAAACTGTATTGGTTACTGGAATTTAAAAGCCCAAATGTATTTCTAGTCACAGACATTATATTCTTAGTATCTTTATATAGTCTTTGGCTTTTTTTGTAGACATGTGGCTGAGTTGGACAAAACCTCATATGCAGGGGATCTGATTTCAATAAAGCTTAGCTCAATGGCCTCTGAAGGACTGGTTCAACTAAATGTTTTCACAATTCCTATTTGTTTATACTGATTTAAGCTGGACTTTTCTATTAGAACTAGTGACCCGGTGCACGAATTTGTGCACATTGAAAGGAAATTAATTAGGAGGTGGCTGGCAGGATGGGAATGGGCAAGATAGGCCTGACACTCCCTGGAGTCAACCTCCCACACTCCATCCCTGGCTGGCCAAACCTGGGGTGGTACCATGGCTTGAAGGGTGTCTGAGGAGTGAGTGGTGGGGTCCCTCTGGCAGGTGAGGATCCTTCAACCTGGCCTGCAGGGATTGGGCCAAGACCAGCTTTCTGACATCCCCCGAGAGGTCCCAGAGTGCAAGAGGGCACTCAGCAAAGTTTCTGTCATACAGGGTGTGGAATGCAGACACAAGTGTGCAGTAAACCACATTCGAGCCCACAGTGCCCCAGCAATAACATAACTTACCATCAAAGGTGGAATCGAACAGTCCTGTGAAGAATTGGGCTCCCTGCTCTCTGGTTTTGGGGTGCATCACCTGAGAACCACCTCTGACAAGTCACTGCAGCTTGGCAACTCCTGCATTGAGCGTCTGCCCCCATGGTGGTAAGTGCGCATCATAGCGACCTGTTGGATAGACACTTAGCATTATATATATATGTATACATACACACACACACACACACACACACACACACACACACACACACTGAGTGGCCAGATTATTATGATCTCTGAATGCATAATAATCTGGCCACTCTGTGTATATCCTATATAATAAAAGAAGGCTAATATGCAAATTGTCCCCTCAACCAGGAGTTCAACCAGCAGGCAGGCCGACCAACTACCCATGTCCCCTCCCCATGGCCAGCCTCGCCGGACCCCTCCCATGCACAAATTCATGCACCGGGCCTCTAATATATATATGCACACTGAATGGCCAGATTATTATGCATTCAGATATCACAATAATCTGGCCGCTCAATGTAGATAACTGGAATGGAAATAGAAAGAAATTCCTTACATAATTATATGTATATATAATCTTATTCTCTTCTTAAATGATCACTTTATTTTTTTTATTATCTTTTCAAGCCTCACGTGAGGATGTTTCCATTGATTTTTAGAGAGAGGAAAGACAGAAATATCAATATGAGAGAAACACATGGAATGGTTGCCTCCTGCATGTGCCCTGACCAGGGCCAGAGCCAGGGAGGAGTCTGCAATCAGAGTATGTGCCCTTGACCAGAATCGAACCTGGGATCCTTTGGTCCACAGGGTGATTTTCTAGCCACTGAGCCAAACCAACTAGGGCTCAAATGATCACTTTAAAGCTTACATTACAGTAACCTGGAAATTTGAATCATTCAGTATATTGAACTGAATTATACAGTATCTGATATTGTCTAAGTACTTTATAACAATTTATTTGAAAAGTTATTCCTCACAATGATCCTATGATATATAACATTGCTATTATATTATCTTCCTTCTGTGTTCTTTTGGGAAAAGTAAGAAGCAGGCAGTTTATAACTTCTCAAATGTTACCAAGTAAGTGACAAAATGGGACTTGAAATCCCAGTGTCTGTGGCCTTGATCAGCTATTATTTCTATTCTATCCAGATAACTGTACCATTTTCCTATTTATTGTTTAATCTGTTATTTCTTACTTCAACAAAATCCAGTTAAATTATTCAGTGCTTTTTCTCCCTTCTCCCATAATAATTATTTCTTTTTCTGTTTAAATAACTTCATCATGGGCATTATTAGGTGAAGACTTGTCTACTAGCAGAGGATGTATCAAATTATTTCCTTATAACTTTCTAATCTTTCATCTTTTGATTTTACCTAATAAAACTAGATTTGAGAATATGTAATAAATGGTGGCAACAAACTAAATGATCAAGTCTTTGCTCTCCACAACTATTGATAATTATATGTATACTAGTATATTTAATTTTGTCAATACTAAGTACTTTTTATGACAATGTAAGTTGCTTATAAAGTTACTGAAGCTAGAGATCATGGCTTCCAATTAAGAAGGGTGTATGGTATAAATGGTAAAAGACCTTTGGATTGAAGTTCCCTCTCTGTCCCATGTGACCTTAGGCAGTAATTTATCTTCTTCTTTTTCTGAAAAAAATGGAGATAATATTTATGTCATAGACTTCTATAATGTTAAACTAAAGAAACATGTTGAAAGTACTCAGCTACCATATAGGCAGGTAAAAAACAACAGTCTCTATCAGTCTTATCTTCTAACTGCTTGAATAATTCCAGACTGTCAGTATGGGATTCATTACTTATTGTTAGCTGGCAAAATATTTACACAATCAAGAAAAAACTTTATTACAGAGTATTATATAACAAAATGTATTTCCCTGCATAAATATTTATAGTTGTTGAATAAGTATGTCTGTTTTCATTTTTAGGGTTCCAATGATCATTTTGGGGACTTGGCCACCAGACAAATGTGCACAAAAGTGACTTCTTATTAGAGGGCATTCTGGAAAAAATTCATTTTATAGTTTATCAGTTATGATCCATTTAGATATATAAACCACACTAGGTATTCAACAGAAGGAATTTAACATAGGGAATTGGGTGTACAAGTGTTGGAGAGCTGAAAGAGAAAAAAGAAAATAGGTAAAAATATAATACCCACAGACACAACTATCCCCTCTATGTCTAAAAATATAAAAGGGAAGAGATGCAGAAACCGGTTTGGCTCAGTGGATAGACCGTTGGCCTGTGGACTGAAAGGTCCCAGGTTTGATTCCAGTCAAGGGCATGTACCTTGGTTGAGGGCACATCCCCAGTGGGGGGGATGTGCAAGAGGCAGCTGATTGATGATTCTCTCTCATTAATGTTTCTAACTTTCCCTCTTTCTTCCTCTCTGTAAAAAAATCAATTATATATATATATATATATATATATATATATATATATATATATATATATATATATATATATATGAATAGATTGGGGTAAACAGAAACTAGAAGCTAGATAGGGAGGAGAACTGGTACTCCAACTTAGTTACCACCCAGCTATTTCTAATAAAATCGAATCTCAGAGGAGGGACTCTACATAGCTGGAGTTCAGATCTCTGAGAGGGTAGGAAAAGCTGGCTACTTCTGGTACCTTTGAGTAGGCAGAGTGAAGCTGGCTCTAGCAATTCCAAAAGGGCAATGAAACTGAAAGAAACTGCTAATGTTGAGGCAGGCAGCAAAAACACAGTCTTTGCCCCTTCTTTCCCATCTCTCTCTACTGTCTTCTATTAGTTGAAACTAATGGGAAATCAACTGGAAAGGGGGTTTGGAAAATATAGTTTTCAGAGGTCCAGCATTAGCATTGTAGAATACATTATAGGTGAGAGACAAAAGAAATAATGGGTACACAAAAAATTAGTAATCACAAAAATTCCTTTTGGCTTCAGATAACATTTCTGAAGTCTGTACAGATTTATCAGTATGCCATTATTAAGTTGCATTGCTTATATAAATGGAGGCTTTTAATAACGATGGGTGATGGGTTGCTATACAATTCTTACACTGATTCCCATAAAACCACATTCATTTCTGGTGGTCACTTTCTCTTCTCTCCCTGAAGTATGCTGCAGTATTATTCTGCACCTGAATGAGCATATTTTTATTTCCTTTGTGAAGCATGTGTTTCATAAAGCCCTGGAAAATGTAGAACAGCTGCAGAAGGGTGTCTTGAAACTCCCAGAGAGATTGTTGAACAAGCAAGCCTCCATGTGAGCAGAAAATTCCTCAGATTACTAGGATTCTTATTTATTTACTGAATCAGAACTATGTTGAAGCATTTAAATACTTCCTCTGAGAACTGTGTAATAGGATCTTATGCTGTTTACCTGATGTGTACCTCATGGAATAACCCAATTTTCTGTTGGGCAGCTAGATGGGATGGAGTGTAAAATTTTTTCCAGTATGTGAACTTACCAGTAATACCTTCAGTCCTTTGCTTATTCCAAGGATTATGTATTTGGATGTCAATAAAAATTAAACCTGAAAGAGTTTAGTACACTTCAAAAAAATTTCTGTTTTCCTGTGTTGGCAAAAGAAAAATTGAGACTAAAGAAGTTTTAGAAAAGGGAATCTGACCTGAAGTAGCTTACAGTGATTGGCTATTATCAAATAGTTGGTATTTTAACAACTGTGCATATATTTGGGGAAATTCATGGAGGTTTAGCTTTGCGGTGATTTCCGTAAAGACTAGGATTTTTATCACTTTGTCTTGATGAAAAGAGCATAATATAAGAACTGGATAACTGTACACATAAGTAGATTTGCAACTGTTTTGAATGGCTATATCCAAAGTACTCAAAAAATGGACTTTATAAATATTTTTGTGATAGGAGATGTAGGCATCCCACAGCATCCCTATCTTCTCTTATAATTTGTTAAATATAAAATCCCAGAGGGAGACAGAAGATATGAGGACTAACTCTTATATATTAAAAATCTGGGGTGAGTAGTTAACACTGGGTATTAAACCAGTGTCTAAAATGATGTTGATAGTTTGAAGAAATGAGAGTAAATTAAGATTAATGTTAGTGGATAAATACAAAGGGAAATATGAAATGCTGGAGGTATGATTTAGCAATGGAACTCTTGCTAAAGAACTGACTGCAAGAATAAAACCATTTCATGAATAATGTGTCTGCAAATAAAGTCCATTCTACTTAGGATACATTGTCCAAACCAAGGGAGAAAAGTGTCCCAAATGTGTATATATGAGGTAGCAGGTGAAAGGTAGTCTTTCTTTCTGGTGGTCATCCATACTCTAATCAATCCATTTATAACTGATTTTTACTGTACCTCCCAAAGTACTATTCTGAGGTCTCTTGACAGCCATAGCTAAGTGTCTAACTCTTGGTTAGGAGTAGTGTTTCTGAAACACATTTGTTGGTCTCATTGTTTTTCCTTCCATCAAGCTTCTTTTTCATGGTTGTTAGGGCAAACTATAGAATGTTTCTGAAAGTTGTCAGATAATGAGTTCCACCCTCATCATGACATCCCTCACAGTGTTATAAAACATCTGATGCCCCATACTTATGAGAATGTATGCTTTGAAGTCATATTTGGGTTTCTTTCCTTCTATTAGCAATAACAATAACTATCATTTTTCTGAATGTTTAACAACAATAACTATCATTTTTCTGAGTGGGTATGGGCCAAGTAGAAACAATGACTCATTGTGAAGATGAGCAAAGTAGGGCTTAGAGACATGAGCAATATACCTAAGCTTACCCAGCTAGTCAATGGTGGATCCAGAGCTTAAAGTCAGGCCATCTCACTCCATAGAAACATCCCTTCCCTGCAGTTTGGAAAGAGCTATGCACTGGATATGGGGGAATTAGGTGAAAACACTTTGCTTTTCTGGCCCTCCATTTTCTCATCTGTGCCATGCCAGCACAGCAAAGGATGAACCTGAGGAGGGACAGTGAAGGATTCAAGGAGACAGACAAAGAGAATACAGTTGGGACTTGGATGATCTCCCATGCCTGGATGAGGACACAGAAAGATCCAGCCTGAAAGTGAATGCTTTATTTTATAGTCTGATTAAAACAAGGGTAGATTAACATGTATATAAATGCTCTTGTTTTGGCAACACTTGCTGCACTTCCCACAGCCCATTAGCTACTTAGGAAGGAATTGGGGAGGGCTGTAAGAACAGGCTTAATTATGCTAGGAGAGCTCTGCCCTCCAGGCTGGGACTTGTTTGTGGCCCTTCCACAGGTCAGCCCAAGGCTTGATCCTAGAGCTGCTCCCTACACTTTTCTGTAATTTGGGTTGACTGGATGGAAAAGTCAGTAAGGTCTCTTGCAGATCTGATCCTTTAAACCTGCAGTTCTGAGACTTTAGATGTCTCTTCTCTTTAACTCAGTAAAAGTAAAGAATTGACTAGAACCTGTTTCTGACAATACTTTTAAATTTCAGTGCAAATCTCCCCAGTTTAAAAGGCAACAGGTAAGAATAATAAATAGAACCAGTTCCCTGATATGATTTGTTCGGAAATATATCAGAAATTAAATATATAAATTAGAGTTATTTCTCCTTTGGGTGGATCTCAAAATTATTCCAAGAGGATTGGTCTTTTAATCTTACAAATATATCAGAGGATGTCAATGGGGATTATGTATAGTTTCTCAGTATTTTGGCTGAAGCTCAAACACTGACGGAAAATAGGTTATAAGTGCCCACACATCCTGTAGAGAGTTGCTAGCTAAAAATGTCAAAAAATTAATATTTGATTAATGACTGGAAGGGGGCATGAAGGGAGTTCTTGTCGGGCTGGCAGTGGTTGGGGTGCTGGCTATATGAGTATGGTAATTGCAAAAAATGCAGCAAGCTATACATTTATGAGTTGAGCACATTTCTGTATTTATGTCAATAAAATTTTTACCAAATATGGATCAGAAGGGTTCAGTTACTAACCACTTCAATCAATCACCCCCAGGATATATAAGACATGATTAAATATTTGAAAATGTTTCCAAATAAAATCATCAATCAAATAGGAAGTGCCTAAAACCTTCGATGACCCTTCCTTCAATACATTTGTCTTTCATCCTCTGTTTCCTATATATATATTTTATTGTGCCAATGAAGAGACTACAAAAATACTCCAAGATCATTTCAGTCTATAGTTTTTGCCAGGGAAACCCAATTGAAAAGTGAAATGGCAAAACTAATTTGTGCTAGTATATTCTATTTTCTGAACATCATCCCCTCCCTAGAGAATCTGCATTCTAAAATAAGATAACTGGGAAAGGCAGTGCAGGAAAAACAGAAATAAGTCCTTAAATGATGGGATATAAGGGACCAGAAAGGGAGATGTTTGACATATAATATTTTTTGACATATTCTGCTTTGCTGCAGGTTAAACTTCTGTGAATGGTAGAATTTTAATGTAGATCAGAAGCCGCAATTATGTAAATACATACAAATTATTATATTTCAGTGAGGAAATAAAAACAAAGAATTATTATCATTGTCAAAATTTTAATGAATAGAATGTATAGGGACTTATTCATCCAACAAATTTCTTATTGAGGACTTACAATGTCCTAGTCACTAGGGACAGTGCCATGAACAATATGAGACAATCTTCTCTCTCATGGAATCTTAGATTTGGCAATGGAGAGAGCATTTAAAAATTATACTGATGAACAAAAACACATACAGAGACAGAGAAGCATCCAGGGGTCTTCAAACTACGGCCCGCGGGCCACATGCGGCCCGCAGAGGAGTCTGATCCGGCCCGCCAGGTTTTTTGGGCAGTGAGCGCAGCCGAGGTGTTACAGTAGGAATTAGTAGTTCATATAGTCCGGCCCTCCAGCTCTCTGAGGGACCGTGATCTGGCCCCTGCTTTAAAAAGTTTGAGGACCCCTGGATCAGACCATTAAACCTCAGAGGGAAGGTAGGGGAAGGAGGGGTAAAGGGGAGAGACCAACCAAAGGACTTGTATGCATGCAGATAAGCCTAACCAATGGACACAGACAACAGGGGAGTGAGGGCATGAGTGGGGGGGGAGGTGAGGGGATAGTGGAGGAATTAGGACACATATATAATACCTTAATAAAGAAAAAATGATCATTAGATAAGCCTGATTAATGTTATAAAGCAAAGTAATTAAAAGTACATGATTGCTTTGAGGAAATGGTGTTTAAAAAGGTACCTGAAATATATTTACATTGAGCATTGCATATTATAATCTTAGAAACTGGTATTGATAATTCAAATAGATTACCTTAAAAATGCCAGAAAACTAAGCTTTTATATTACATTCTATGTTCTTTATTCCCTTTTGTATGTGTCAGCGCGGTATGTTAATATCAATGATGTAGCATATCTACTGTATATTTGATGCTATGAAGAAAATTCCTTCTTTTTAAAAAATGCATTCTTGTTTATATTATGAAAGTTGTGTTGCCATCTCTACAATATATTTATTTGGAACATTTGTTCTTAATTAACAGGGAGGCTGCAATTTGCCAAGAATAAAATGTTTTGCCCATTAATTTACTTAATTTTTAAATGAGTCAGTGTTAAAGTTAGTATGAATAATGTACTCCTTTATTGGCTTTATGTTTATTTTCTATTTAAATATAATACATGGCTGAAAAATGGACACAAATAGAAAAGTTTTGTTATTCTACTTTCAACCTCAGGAAAAACAAGTTCCTTAAAAAAAAGACATTTTAATGAATGCATTTTCTAAATGATCCTGAAATCTGCTTCATAGAATATTTCTCTAAAACAGTTGTAGGTTTTTTTCAGAAATAAAGAAAGTTAAGGGATTAGTAATTGATGAAGATGGACCAAAATATCCAAACTGGAAATCTAGAATTATACTTTCTCTAGATGATTTATTCTGGGTTTACTCATTGAAAACTTACATTTGTTAAAATGACTCTATTCCCTATGCTGTAGTTTATATCCCTGTGACTATTTTGTAACTACTAATATTTACTTCTTAATACCTCCATCTCTTTCACATAGCTCCCAACCTCCTTTCCATCTGGCAAACATAAATTTCTACTTTGTATCTATGAGTCTGCTTCTGGTTTTTTTGTTCATTTATTTTGTTCTTTAGATTTCACATATAAGTGAAATCATGGTATTTGTCTCTCTGTGTTGGGTTTATTTCACTTAGCATAATACCATGTAGGGCCATCCATGTTGTTGCAAATGGTAAGATTTTATTCTCTGTATGGCCAAATAATATTCCATTATATATATGCTGAGTGGCCAGATTATTATGATCTCTGAATGCATAATAATCTGACGACTCAGTGTATATTCTATATAATAAAAGGCTAACATGCAAATTGTTCCCTTGACCAGGAGTTCAACCAGCAAGCAGGCCAGCCAACCGCCATGTCCCCTCCCCCTGGCCAGGCTGGCTGGACCCCACCCATACACAAATTCATGCACTAGGCCACTAATACTCTAATATTACTGAGTGGCCAGATTATTATGCATTCAGAGATCATAATAATCTGGCCAATCAATGTATATATATTCCATCTTTTTATCCAGTTTTCTATTGATGGGCATGTAGTTTGTTTCTCTATCTAGGCTATTGTAAATAATGTTGCAATGAACATAAGGATACATGTATCTTTTTGAGTTATTGTTTTGGATTTCTTCAGATAAATACCCACAGTGGATGGTGCTGGATCATATGGTAGTTCTACTTTTAATTTGGGGAGAACCTCCATTCTGTTTTCCATAGTTACTGAACCATCTACATTAAACTAAAAAGCCTTTGCACATCATAGAAAGCAACCAACAGAATGAAAATGCAAACTATGAAGTTGGAAGAAACATTTGAAAAATAAAAACCTAATTAAGAGCTAATATTCAAATAATAAAAGGATCCCCTACAGACCCAAGAAAACCTTCCAAATAATCTTATTACAAAATTAGTGATAAGATATTTTTTCAAAGAAGACTTACAAGTGACTAACGGGCTATGAAAAAGGTACTCAGCATCAGTAATCATTAGGAAAATGCAAGTCATAATCATAATGAGATATCACATCATGCCTGTTAGGATAGCTGTTATAAAAAATAGACTAGAGGCCCAGTACATAAAAATTCATGCTCTAGATGTGGAATCCCTCAGGCTGGCCTTCCCCCACTCAGTCTGGGAGCCCTCAGGAGTGGGAGGTGATGCACCATCACACCTCTGCTGCTGCCACTACTGCCAGTGCAAGCCTCAGCTGGCCCTGGTTACTTGAGCCTCAGGCAGCCCTGGGCAGCTAGGCAGCTGCCATCTGAGGATTGCCTGCATCTCGGGCTTTGGCTAGGCAACTGCCATCCAAGGCTTGCCTGCGTTTGCTGCCCTGGCAGGGCTGAGGGGACTGGGCACCGCCATCTTGTGGCTGTGGATTCTGCCATCTTTGAGGACATGGAAGTCAATTAGCATATTCCCTCTTTATTGGCTCTCGGTGCCACCATCTTTGAGGGAGAGACAGTCAATTAGCATATTCCCTTCTTATTGGCTGTGGGCGCCACTATCTTTGTAACAACATGAGGGACAATTAACATATTCCCTCTTTATTAGATAGGATGAGTGATGGCAAGAATGTGGAGAAACCAGGACCTTTGTATGTTAATGGAAATTTAATATATTTTTTTATTGAAATATAGCATACATAGAGAGCTTTGAAATACAAGTGTTCTACTCAATGAGTTTTACAAAGTGAACACACCCATGTAACCATACCACCCAGAAAAAGAAATAGAGATGAACAGCACTCTGGAAAGCTCCTTTTATTGTCCCTTCTGATCACCACCACTTCCTGATTAAGGATAACCACTATCTTAGCTTCTAAACTCAAGGGATAGTTATACCTTTTAAGATTTTATATAAATGTAATAATAGTGTATGTATTCTTTTGGGTGTATCTTTCCCTACAACATTATGTTGTGAGAATCAGGTATTTTTCTATGTATAGAAGTGTATTATGAATTTTATTTCTGTACAGTATTCTATTATTTAATTTTATTTCAATTATTTATGCATTTTATTGTGGCTGGACATTTAAGTTGTTTCTGGTTTTTGTTTGTTATGAATGAAGCTACTATTAATACTCTTGCAAACAGATTTCTTGTCACATATTTCAATTAGAAATATAATTAGATATGTCTAGGATCCACTTACATAGACCCTGACAATCAGTTTTTACAAAGTAGTTGAGTCCATTTACCAAACTCTTACCAAGAGTTTATGGAAGTCCTACTTGAACTATATCTTTATAATCTTACTTAATAAAAGAGAAACATGCAAATTAACTATTACACAGCCAATCAGAGTGAGTATGCAAATTAACCCAACAAAGATGGAGGTTAATTTGCATATGCAGGCAAGGAGCTGCTGGGAGGGGCATGATGCCTGCTATAAGGGGAAGGGGGGCAGAGGGAACTTCTGGAACCAAATACCACACAGAAGCGAGGATTTGCCAGCTCCTGGGTGGCTGAGAGTGAAGCCAGGGGAAGAAAGGCCTATTTTTGCACAAATATCAAGCAACAGGCCTCTAGTATTTTATAATGTTAGTCTTTTTAAAACTGTGTCTTTTTATTGGTTATCTAGTGATATTTTTCTGTGGTTTTAATTTGCATTTCTCTGATGACTAATAAGGTGGAACAACTTTCATATATGTATTAGATATTTACATATCCCTTTCCATTCCAATTTAAATATTTTTCCATATTGTTATTAGGTAAGTGTGTCTCTCTCTTGTTGATTTGTAGACCCACAAAATTGGCATGACTTTTAGTGGGATGTTGAGGAGTAATCGTTATAAAATTTAGCAAGACTGAAAAGGAGTCACAAGAAGTGGAAGAATGCTTATTTAAGAATTTTTGGGGTCATCTTTGGAGGAGTGGGAATCTCCCAGAATAAAATGAAATTATGTATGGAATTTTAAAATCCCACAAGTTTTTTAAGATTTGCCTGCTGCTAAAGCATTACATTGAATTATGGAACATTTTCTAAATCTTCCCCAGCAAATGAAACTCATCTCTAGTCAATCTATCATTTGCTCTTGCTCTGTTCTGTAGATATTTACTATCTGTCAGCTTCTAAATAGTAGGGAGAAATAGATGAGGATGGGAAGAGAGAAGGGCTCACATTTAGCACTCTCTTCTGTGCATGGTTGCTGATTTGAGAAATCGCAGTAGCTACAACGTGGCAGATTTTCAGCCTTATTCAAATTACCTTTCTAAAGAGAAATTCTTCTGTATACTGAAAACATTCCTGTGTGAAACTGATTAGGAGAACACAAGGGAACATCTTTCCCTCCCCCCAATAAATATTTGTTTATTCATAATATAAAGATAAATGTTAATTTTCATTTATTTCTCTTAGAATAACGCCTATCCTTACAGCAGGAAGTAATACATAATCAATAGACATAATGTCAGTTTTCCCATTTCAAAAAGAAAAATCTTTTATATTCCCCTACCTAAATACCCAACATAGTTCTTGAGAAACTTGTTTGATTATGCCACAACTTACAAAGACTATACAGAATTCCAGAAATGCATTTCATAGTAAAAAGAAGGTTACTTTTCACCAAAATTGAAATTTAATATAACATCCATCTCTCACCTATATCCTTCATCAACTTGCTTTTCACTGATTTCTTTTTGCAGAGTCCTGCTGACCTGAGATAGGGATAAGATTTATACCTGGGTTATGTAGCAAGCAGCCTCCCTTCCTGTAATGAAGTAGAAAAAAAATGAAATAAAGGGAAGGGGCCTGTCTCAGTGGTTGAGTGTTGACCTATGAGCTGGGAGGTGACAATTCAATTCCTGGTCAGGGCACATGCCTGGGTTTTGTACTCCATCCACAGTGGGGGGGCATGCAAGAGGCAGCTGATCAGTGATTCTCTCTCATCATTGATGTTTCTATCTCTCTCTTCCTCTCCCTTCTTCTCTGAAATCAATAAAAATATATTTAAAAAGAAAAAGAAAGGGGATGGAAGGAAGAAAGAAAATGAAATAGAAATCTGTAGGGAAATGACATTCTTTACTTTAAATACAACTTGTTGAAAATAGTCTTCTTCTACATATACTAGAGTCCTGGTACACGAAATTCATGCACAGGTGAGTGAGTGTGTGTGTGTGTGTGTGTGTGTGTGTGTGTGTGTGTATGTGTGTTCCTCAGCCCAGCCTGCACCCTCTACAATCTGGGACATCCCTCTCACAATCCAGGACTACTGGCTCACAAATGCTCACTTGCCTTCCTGCCTGATTGCCCCTAAATGCTTCTGCCTGCCAGCATGACCATCCCCTAACCATTCCCCTGCTAGCATGATCAATGCCTAACTGCTCCCCTGCAGGCTAGATTACCCCTAACTGCCCTCCCCTGCCTGCCTTGTCACCCCTAACTGTCTTCCCCTGCAGGCCTGGTTGCCCTCCAGGCCTGGTCTCCCCGCGCCCCCAACTGCCCTCTTCTGCAGGCCTTGTCCCTCCAAACTGCCCTCCCCTGCAGGCCTGATTGCCCCCATCTGCCCTTCCCTGCAGGCCTGTTCTCCCCCAACTGCCCTCCCCTGCAGGCCTGGGTCCCCTCCAACTGTACTCCCCTGCAGCCCTGGTCACTCCCAACTGCCCTCCCCTGCCAGCCATCTTGTGATGGCCATCTTGTGTGTTGGAGTAACGGTCAATTTGCATATTACCTTTTTATTATATAGGATAGTTTTCCAATGTTAATATTTCCTTTTGAGGAAGAACATTCTAGGTCAAATATGAAAAAAGAGATCCTATATTACTATTAAATCTACTGAAACTTTTTGGCATACAAAACTGTTTTACAAAAATAGCCTGTGGAATGTCACTTCCTTCCAGAGAAGAGGAAGCATCCCAGTTACCAAGTTACTGTCTCTTAGCTCCAAACCTGCCCTTCCATGCTCTGCTCTGTTTTCAGGATGGGGACTCTGCAAACACATTTCTGCTTTTCCAGCTGCTCCTGGATGGGCTTTGCCTATAGGGGGACTAGAGAGAAAGATATTGCAAAGCTGGATCAGAGAGAAGGAACATACATCCATTTGCTTCCCCTCTCCCCACCCCTTGTTAGCTTTGGTGCAACAACTCTGTACTCAAGTATCTACACACTTCCTTGTTATAGGAGAAGTCAAAGCAATTTGCAGTTTTCCAGTATTCACATACTAATAGAACCAGCTTCGGTGTACCACCACTAGAGACACCAGCTCCAGATGAGCTGTCTGGGTCCTCTGTGCTCTCTGTGAACCCTTTCTAACAAGCAGCTATTTTTTCACAGTCCAACTTCTTTTCTTGGTTCCTCCAGCCCTATAGGTGGTAACGATTTCTAGAAGTTTCCACTTCTATGATACCTTAGAATTTTCTCTTTGTTCTTTCAGTTACCTAGTTAACCATTTTATACCTAGTTAACAGTTCTTTATATTAAAGGACAATTATATGTTCTCTGTTCAAATAACTGTTGTGCTTTCTGTCTTCTAACTAGACATACACAGATATACATGTACTATATATATATATATGGTATATATTATATAGCATATATGTGTATATGTTATGTATATAACATATATGTACATGCACATATTATATATAAATAATATAATTTATTTATTAGATATGTCTGCTAATAACATATATTTTTCACCAAGATTTCTTTGGATCTATGCAGTTGCTTTGGAAGGATTTTATTTCCTATATAATTCTAAAAGAAGGATAACAAATTCCTCAGAAGTGCCATTGAATAGAGTGGACATATTGACTATTAATCATGATGATTTTTGACATAACCTTAGAGGAGAGAAATAAATGTTTGAAGGGTGGGAAATGGTTCCATCTATTTAGGGCGATAGATAGGTTTGACTGGAGCTGTCATTTGTATGAATATGTGCTATAAAGGGCCCGATTTTGATGCTAGTCGAAAGCACCTGACAAGAGTAATTACCCATCACCAGTCTTCTTGGACATTGCATATACTTTATTTCTCTGACTGTAGATAGTAGAGGGGAGGAAACAGCCTCTCTGCACTGAAAGATGTTACATTATGCTGCACAGGGAGAGAAAAATCCATAACCTAAAATTGATGCAATTTGAGACTTTTAGTTAATATTCAACAGCTACGTTTTTATAAATTTTGAAACTACTAAGTACTAGGAAATTATGTGAGGTACAGTCTGTACTGTCAAAAAGAAATAGAAATGTCAATACATAAAATGATAATTCTAACCAGTGTGATGTAGCAGCAGTACTATAGATACAAGTTGACCACTGCCAATATTATTAATTTTGCAGGATGGAGTAGATTAGCAGGGAAGTCATCAGAAATAGGTTCTGAAGTATACTTGCCTTTGTTAGATATATAAGGGGATGAGAAAAAATCCTAGACAAATGAAGATGTATGTGCAGAGATACCAAGATGAGAAGTAGTTTGGCACATTAGAAAAACTTTGAGTTGTTCAGTGTTCTTAAGAGGGGAAAGTGTGAGGAACAATTAGTGGAAAATTAAGTGCAGTGTATAGCCTCTTGCTAAGGTCCCAAATAACCTACTCAAGGTTGACTGGAAGAACATTAAGAAGGAAGACTAGCAGTCAACCATAGTCAGTATTTTATTCCCTTTCCACCCCATTTGCTTTTCCAATACAATTGTGCTTCTGAGTCAATGTTAAGTATTGTCACCTAATGAAATGTAGTGACAGTTTGAAGATGTTCATAGAACATGAATAGATGTGATTCATTTGAGACCATAAAGAAATGTCAGTAAATCCTATTTGACCTTTTCTCCTCAATGATTTTTAGTATATTCAAAAAGAAAAGAAAGTAAAAATCATTTAAGAAGCAAATAGGAAAAAAAAATCTGCTCTGGGTCTGCTGCAGCTACAGATTGATCTATGCAGATTCATCACCCTTATGGAGATAGGAGAGGAAGTGGTGGCAGTAGTAGCAAATTTTCCATATTGACAAAAACTCTCCACTTAGTAATGCAAAACTCAGAGAGTATAAGTTATACCATTTGCCTGGCACCATGCCCCCATATTTTTTTAACCCTACTGCCAGGTATAGAAGTAAGGGTAGGGTGTGAGAACAATGAAATGAAGACACAGAGAAAGCCAGTTCACCTCTGACAGGAACTTTGCATCACTAAGGCCAAAATAATATGAAGAGATAAGGTGGAGGTGGAGAAGGGGAGGGGAGAGATCAGCCAAAGGACTTGTGTGCATGCATATAAGCATAACCCATGGAAACAGATAATAGGGGGCGAGGGCATGTGCTGGGGGGTGGGGGTGGGGGTAGGAATGACGGGGAAGAGGTCAATGGGGGGAAAAGGAGGTATATGTAATACCTTAAATAATAAAGAATTCAATTTAAAAAAGAGATAAGGCCCTACCAGGAATAATTATAGGAAGCATGTGATTAGAGGCGTTTGGCACCAGAAATGGCAAATTTTCAAGACAAGTTCTGGTATTTCAAATCAGCAAATAGGCACCAGTGTGTCTCTTTATGTGTAGAAGAAAAAGTATAGTTAAAATGTATACTTGATTGATAACCTACTCACTGAGTTTTTTATAAGGATTATATGAGAAAATATACTTAAAGTTAATACAGTGCCTAAAACAATTAAGTGCTCCTTTGGATAATAAATGTCGCCTTATTCTTCATCCTACTCTTATTTTGTACTGTTTTTATTTTAGGAGTCAAGGCTCAACGTAAGAGATAATATCAATGTGTGCAGAGGTCTGTTTTTGATTTTAAAAATTTAACACTTTTTATATTATAATTATGTTAATTTATAAATCTAAGTAACAATTCAATTAAGCAATATATGCATTAATCTTGAGGATGTATTTAATTAAAATAATTGAAGTAATATAATGATAGGGGGTGATGTCAAGATTAAAACAAAGCTAGGAATGACAATTTTGTGAGGGAACAAATATTAATGAACTAAAATAAAACCTATAGAGACAATTGTCCACCATGGCTATGGAAGTGGAAAAGAGAAGAATTTGATAGATTTTGCAGAGACAAAAGTGACAGGATTTAATGACAAAATTAATATAATTTTTGAGAAAGAGTGCAATCAAGATGAATCTCAGCATGCTGGTCTTTAATGAACCAAGAGAGCTTAGGATTTTTTTTAACTTTAAATATATATTTTTTATTTTTTAATTACAGTTGACATACAATACTAGGTACTTTTTTTTAGCATATGCTAGTGGAGTCACTGATCCAGAGCTTGGAACTGGGTATAGATCTCAGAAACAAATTTCAGGGCAAATGACTTTGGGGTCATTTGCAACATATGACAGTCCAGATACTATGTTTTTTTGTGGTTTGTTTTAAAGAACATATAAATATGAATAGTATATTTTAATTTTTATCACATCTAGAATAAACTTTAATGGTTAATCAATACAACCAAACCCAAGACAGCTGTCTCTATTTAGTGATGGAATCTTTTCTATTTTTATTTTCTCCTGATTTATTATATAACTAGTGGCCTGGTGCATGGATTTGTGAACATTGAAAGGAAATTAATTAGAAAGAGTATTTTAATATAGCTATTCACCCTATAATAGAAGTGTCAACCAAATTCACAATCAACAATGACAGATCAAAATGCGTGTGATTGGCACCAGTAAGAGCTTTATATGTATCATACATGCGTGAGTCAACTGTTTATTTTTAAATTGCCAGTGCATGTCATATGTACTGGCCATTTGGCTGGTCAGACAGTTGGTCACTTAGCCTTTTATACACTAAATGGCCAGATTATGATGATCTCTGAACACATCATAATCTGGCCACTCAGTGTATATCCTATATAATAAAAGGCTAATATGCAAATTGTCCCCTCAACCAGGAGTTCGACCAGCAGACAGGCTGGCCAATTGCCCATGTCCCCTCCCCCTGGCCAGGCTAGCTGGACCCCACCCATATACAAATTAATGCACCGGGCCTCTAATATAATTTATATACACACACTGAGTGGCCAGATTATTATGTGTTCAGATATCATAATAATCTGGCCACTCAGTGTACATATAGATTGATTTATAACATGTAAGTTTAAGGTATAGAAAGTGATGATTTGATACATGTATAAATTGTGATATGTATGGTACAATAGGGTTAGTTAACACTTCTATCACCTCACATAATTACCATTTTGTTTTTGTTGTTATGGTGAGATCATTAAAGCTCTACTCTCATGGCAACTTTCAAGTACACCATACAATGTTGTCAGTTATATTCACCATGCTATTTCTTAGGTTCCGGGAACTTATTCATCTTATAATTGAAAGTTTGTACCCTTTGACCAACATCTCCTCATTTCCCTCACCTGTGAGCCCCTGGACACAACCATTCTACTTTTAGATTGTACCACATATAAGGGAGATCATACAGTGTCTGTCTTTCTCTGTCTGACTTTTTTCACTTTGCATAATGCCCTCAAGGTCCACTCATGTTATTCCCTCTTTCTCATTCATGGCTGAATAATATCCCCCCTGTAAATATATACTACATTTTCTTTATCCATTTATCTGTTGATGGAAACTTGAGTCATTTCTATATTTTGACTATTGTGAATCATACTTCATTAAACTTGGGAGTGCAGATATAGCTTTGAAATTCTGTTTTCATTTCCTTTGAATAAATACCCAGAAGTGGGATTGCTGGATCATATGGTAGTTCTATTTTAATTTCTTGAGAAACCTCAATACTGTTTTCCACAGTGGAAATTGAGATTCCCATCAACATTGCATAAGGGACCCAATTTCTTTACATCCTCACCAGCACTTTTTGCTTGCCTTTTAAACAACAGCTATTCTAATAGGTGTGAGGTGATCTATCATTGTGGTTTTGATTTACATTCCCCTGATGATTATTGATGTTGAGCACCTTTTTCTGTATTTGGTCATTTGTATATCTTCTTTAGAAAAATGTCTATTCATGTTCTTTGCCCATTTAAATCAGATTGCAGTGGGTAGGGGGTGGGGAGAGATTAACCAGAGAACTTATATGCATATATGCATAGCCCTTGAACACAGACAATAATGTGGTGTAGGCCTAGGAGGGGAGGGTATGGGGTGGCAGGGTCAATGGGCAAAAAACAAAGGGGATATATGTAATACTTTCAACAATGAAGAAACATTTAAAAATAAATCAGATTATTGTTTTTTGCTATTGAGCTGTATGAATACCTTCTATATTTTGGATATTAATACTCACCAGATAAAGAATTTGTATATATTTTCTCCCATTCTTCATCCTGTCTTTTTATTTTATTAATTTTTTTTGCTATGAAGAAAGTTTTTATTTTGATGTAGTTACTTGGTGAAGTTTGCTTTTGTTGTTTGTGTTTTTTGGTGTCATATATAAAAAAAGCCATTGTCGTTGTCAAGACCAACATCAAAGGACATCTTCCTCTAAGTTTTATTCTAGGAATTTTATGGTTTCAGGCTACATTTAAGTTCTTACCCTATATTGAATTTGTTTTTATGAGTATAGATAGGAGTCCCATTTTATTCTTCTGCATGTAGATATGCAGTTTTCACCAGCATTATTATTATTTTTTTAATCCTCACCTGGGTATATTTTTCCATTGATACTTTAGAAAGAGTGGAAGAGAAAGGGAAAAACAGAAAGAAACATTGATGTGAGAGAAACAAATTGATTGGTTGCCTCCTGCACAAGCCCTGATCAGACCCCAGGACTTCCAGGGCCCAGGCCAGGAAGGAGCCTGCAATCAACAAGGTACAAAACCTTGACCAAAATCAAACCCAGGACACTTTGGTCCACAGGATGACACTCTATCCACTGAGCCAAACTGGCTAGTGCCACAGCACTATTTATTGAACGCTTTTTTCCTTTCTGCATTCTAGGCTCCCTTATTAAATATTATTTGACCATATATGCATAGTATATTTTCTGGGGTCTTAATTGTCTTCCATTGATCTATGTTTCTGTTTTAATGTCAGTGTCATGCTCATTGATTACTATAGTTTTGTAATGTAGTTTGAAATCTGGTAGGTATTCAGATAAGGGCTTCCTGGGTCATAGAGTAGCTCTATTCTTAATTTTTTGAGGAGCCTCCATACAGTTTTCCAGGATTTAATGACAAAATCAATATATTTGCCCTAGTGGCTGCACCAATTTTCAATCCTGACAGCAGTGTGCAAAGGTTCCCTTTTCTCCACAACCTCTCTAACACTTGTTATTTCTTGTCTTATTGATCATAGCCATTCTAATGTGTGGTATCTCATTGTGTTTTTGATTTGTATTTCCCTTCTAGCTAATGATGTTGATAATTTTTTCATATATATGTTGCCCGTCTGCATGCCTATCTTGAAAAAGTATTGTTTAGGTTGTCTGCCCATTTTAAAAATCAGATAGTTTTTCTGTTGTTGAGTTATAGAATTTTATACATGTTTTGTATGTTAGCCCCTTATTGTATGTATCGTTTGCAAATATCTTCTCCCATTGGCTGGTTGCCTTTTTTTTTTGTTGATGGTTTATTTTGCTGTGCAGAAGCTTTTTAGTTTGATATAATCACATTAATTAATTTAGCTTTTTCTTTCCTTTGGTATCACGTTCACCAAGACTCCTCTGAAATCAAGGTCCATAATTTTAGTGCCTATGTTTTCTTTCCTGTATCTTACTGTTTCAGGTCTTATATTTAATTATTTAATCCATTTTGAATTATTTTTTCTATATGATATCAGGTGGCAGTCTAATTTTAATATTTGCATGTATATTTCCAATTTTCTAAATAACAATTATTGAAGAGACTTCCCCATTGTATGTTTCTGGATCCTTTGTCAGAGAAGGAAGGAAGGAAGGAAGGAAGAAAGGAAAGAAGGAAGGAAGGAAAGAAGGAAGCTGGAGTGTAAGCTACCAGCTTTCTTTTTTCTCCATATTTTTGGGGGCTATTTGGATCTTATGTGATTTCTTACAAATTTTTGGATTGCTTTTTCTAATTTTGTTAAAAATGACATTAGGATTTTTATGGGGATTACATTAAATCTATAGATGGCTATGGGTAGTATAAACATTTTAATAATATTAAGCCTTCTGATCCATGAACACAGGATATCTTTCCATGTTTTTGTGCCTTCTTCAGTTTCTTTCCTCAATATTCTACAGATTTCAATGTATAGATATTTCACATCCTTGGTTATAGTTAATCAAATGTTTGTATTAGAACAGAGAAGGAAAAATAACCATCCTCTGTAATGCTGACCAAGTAAAATCAAATATAGTAAGATGGTACTTTTCAAAAACTAATTTAAAATACTAGCAGAGTTAGATATGGTATTTTGAGTAAGATATCCTTCTCCTGAGAATTCATTTATTAAAATGGCAATTTTCAAAACATCTTATCTTGGGGAATATTTGCTATTAGGGAATAGAAACCCATTTAAAGAAACTCAAATTAAAAGTGAGTATGCAAAAAAAAAAAAAGTCACTTTGCTGCAAGGGTAGAGGGATTCTCCTAGAATCTGGTTTCTGTAGTTTATAACATATTACCACAGATTCAAATCAAATGTGTAGTTTATCTTTGCTTAGGTTTCAATAAAGCAAAATACAATAAAGCCTTCTTCTGTAATGCTGTTGAAGCTATACCATTGGCCAGTATGCAATGCATTATCACCTGACTAAGAGTACACAGTGTTTTAAAGGCCATCCATAACAGCCATCTACACTAATAAGAGTAAGATGCAAATTAACCATACCTTCACGATGCCCACCAGCCAATCAGGAGTGTGTATGCAAATTAACCCAACAAATATGACAGGTTAATTTGTATATGCAGGCACCGAGTGGCAGTGGACATGGCAGGATGCTTGCATTGTTGCTATGGCGATAATGCAGGTGTTCTGCACTGCCCCAGTTGCTCTAGGCCTCTGGGCAGCATGGGAAGGCAGAAAGGTGGCTCCAGGCCTGAGTGAAGGCAGTGCCAGCAGCCAGGGGAAGGAAGGCCTATTCTTGCATGAATCTTCATGCATCTGCCTCTAGTCTTAAATTAGTAAGATTTACAATTGATTCTTTAAGATTGTAGTTATCTTGAATTCTCACAGATATTATGACCTTCCAATGACACACTGCAACTAGTCACCAGATTGCTTTAACAGATATTAACATTGGTACTTATTTGAAGTCTTCATCAATTACAGTAGAAATGTGTAAGGTACACAGGCACACAGATGTTGGCCTAATGGGCAGGTGACAGGGAACTCCACTGTTTTCTTTTTTATTTAAATATCTTTAAGTCTTATCTCTGATAGCTTCCCCTGTCACCTCTTGGTAAGTAGGACTAATACTGGCTGCAGCAAAATTATACTTCCCATTTATCATGCTAATTGCAATTTAATGAGGAGAGGCCTGAGGCTAGAAGACTTGTCTACCTAGAGTCCTATTGGAGTGGAGTTTATTATGGTAATTAATACACCCTGTGATAATTAAATTGCTTTGCTAGATAGCTACTGTAGCTATCAAAAAATTCGCTATACCAAAACTTTATTGAGAGTATTGAAAGAGTGGTTCTGAAAATTATGTTATCTGGAGTTTTTTGTGTGTTTTTCTAGGCGAAATTGTAGCTTGTATTCCATTTTCAGATATTTCTCCTCAGAGCAAGACTGGCTACATTCTTTGTAGAGGCCAGTTCAAAATGAAAATGCAGGGCCTCTTTTTCACAAAGGACAAAGCTAATCTCATAAAGGCATTAAAACATAAAGCTTGTTCTTTATTCCACATATACTCTCTGCCCACAGACATGCTTCATTGTGCCATTGAACTTCACTTACGAAGCATAAGATCAAAGATAACAGGCCTGAGTATGTGGTCCTGTGTGCCCACTCAGGTTGATTACATACCTGTCCAGCTAGCACTGTCTCAGACAGCAGAAGTGCGGAAGGCAAGCCATTTTTATAGAGTTGAGACGGAGCTAATCTCACACTAGACTTTGTAATGCAATAAAGTATAAAGGAAATCCAGTCAAGTTTGGGCTATCAGACAACTGGAGCTCTGGCTGGGGAAAACCTCGGGAGGGTAACCGGGACAATAAAAATGAACCAGCAATGAGGGTACCTATCTCAGTGTGGAAGTTGCCAATGTTTCCTGCCATGACAGGTAATAATTCCAGGGCATGGTCATATCAAATCCCTTTAGAAGGAACAAAAAAGTTAAAATAACAGAATAATGAGTAGTTTAAACTTCCTTATAATTACAGGTAGTTATTGCATTAACACAAACATGCTTGCATACTCCAATAGTAAACTTTTCCAAGCTTTCCATTTTCCCACTTCATACAAGTTTTGGAATTATTACAAAGATGAGTTTGAATAAAAATAGGGCAAAAGGTATTTTAAAAAGTGCACTGGTTTTCATTGTGGTTAAATTGGTTTTCACTTTCTTTGTTTACTTTAATGACTAATTTGTTTCCTTCCTCATTGTTGGATTAATTCAGTAAGACCTAGAATATTATTCTACACATAAATGGTGGTCAGTAAATGCCTATGGAAATAATCTATATATATAAAATCCCAGCGACCATTAAGGCAGAACAACCAGAATGACCAGAATGTCCAGTGGTTATGACGTGCACTGCAACAGTCAACCAGGCAGATCTGAGCCACAATCGGCCCCACCCCTGGCCAGCCCCACCCCTGATTGGCCCCAAACACCCTGATTTGGGGCGGGGCCAGCGCCAACTGCCCTCCTCCCCCTCCCCCCCCCCGCCCCGCCCCAGTTGGCCCCACTCCCAATGGACTCCCCAACACCCCTAAATCACTGCCTGGCTCCCTGGTGCATGTACATTTAGTGCAAGCACAAGAAAATAATTATCAGCCCCTCTGTCCCTGACCAGGGTCTCCAAGGGACTCTGCCAATCCTGCAGCCAAGGTGTGGAATTCCCCCTCCATGGCCCACAGCCCCAGGAGGCCTTCCAAGTTAGCAAAAAAAGGTGACCTAAACATTAAAGGGATGGTGGGCCTTTGCTGAGAAAGGTAGAGAGGCTGGGTGGGGATTTTGTGAAATTGCGGTGCCTTGCAGATTAGGTGAGCTCTCAATCTCTCTTTAAAAGGGGCAGAGAAGAGAACCCCCAGGCTGCCAGGAGCAACAGTGAAGAGTAGGCACATTCAAAAACCGAAGAACTTTTAAAAAGACATGAAAATCATATTGGGAAACTGAGGGCAGATCCCCAGGAAGAACACAAAAATCATTAAAGGGCCATCATCCATCATGATACACGTTCACAAACAACACATAAACAATCTTATCTCATGGAACGTGAAATGCAAAACAGTTCTGATATGGGTTTTCTTTTGGCCATCCTTAAAGTATAATTAGATCCAGCTGGAGGAAAGCTTTAGCTTTCAACATTAGACCCCCTGGCCAGCCCTGCCCCTGATTGGCCCCCATCTGGGCGGCAGGCAGGACCCCTCCCGTGCACGAATTCATGCACCAGGCCTCTAGTTATACATAATTTACTTTCTACAATATGTTGCTAGAAATCCTCTTAGGGATATGTTCCCAAGAACTAAACATCCATTGAAATCAGAGTACTAATAATACTCTGCTTCCACAATGAAGTAGAGTTTGGATATTACTATGTAGAACACCAGTAGTAATAAGTAAATAACAACTTTTCTGAGAGACTATTCTCCTCTAATTTTCTGATGTAGGTTATGATTTAGATGAGAGAGTGATACGTTTGTATCACAAAAACATTTATAATAATAACAATAGTAATAATTTAATCACACAGAATATCCTGCTCCTCACAGTTCACTATAAAATATCACGAGTTTTAGTTCTTTATTTAGTTATGGGCAATGAAATTAGAAAGAAAAACACTATTTGGAATGATTTTTATGGGTTGTTGGAGAAATATATTTATTTATTCACTCAAAAGTGATATATCAAGTGTCTTCACAGCACTAGGCTCTGGGAATATAACAGTGAATGAGATAGGGCTGGTTTCTCTCTTCCTGGAGTTTATTATTCTATAAACAGTATAGAATAATGCCCTATACTGTTAATTTCCAGCAGGTCCACAGGCCTGTGCCTTAAGAAGAATCATGCATCTGAAGATAGAATTGTACTGAAACTGGGCTTTAAAGTAACTAGCCATGGTCAAAGTCAATTCCCAACAGTTCATTATTTTAAGTGGTTTCCACATTAGTTAACAGGAAGAGGAGATAATAGGAAGAAAAGAAATATTGATAGATTTCTAAGTTTGGGCTAAGTTTGGTAAGTATAAAAAATGAAGTGTAGTTAATAAAGCACAAAGCAGAAGATTTCCTCTTAACTCATAGTTATTATACATCATAATTAGAGAAGGGACTTGCTGCTCCCTGTACTAGATTAATAGCCTGGGCATTCATCTCTTTGACCTCAGCTGGAGAAGAAGCACCAGGAAACAAGCAGAAATTGAGTAAAAAGAAGTACTCTCTAGTATTTCATCTGGACAGGGAAATTAAAAAGAGAAGGCACTTAAATTGTGGAGGAGAATGTGAAAGGAAAGGACGGTGCTTTTTTTTCTTCCCCTTGACAGTCCTGGCCTTTTTGAGAACATGCTGATAGCTCTTGGGTCACTAAGCTTAGTCATTCCTCTTTTCTTTAAAAAAATTAAATTTATTGATGTGACTTTGGTTCATAGGATCATGTAGATATCAAGTTTTCAATTCCATGATACATGATCTGTGTATTGCATTGTGTACCCACCATCCAAAGTCAAGTCAGTTTCCATTCCTCTTTTCAATTACAGGAACATGCTATTAACCAAGGAATGGAATGGGGAGAGCAATTCTTTTGCAGAAAGAAGAAAAAGAGAGGGGACTATTTTTCACATCGAGAAGAAGGCATATCTGTTGGGGAACACAGAGTGAAATGCAAGGTAACTTTTTCTTGCCCCTATTATTTTCATTTTAAACACTATGAAATCCATTGGTGTTTCAAGAGGTTTACAAAACAATGGAGAGCAGGCCTTGGAATATGTAACTGTTATCTGGAGATTGTGTATACTATTGAAGGGTATATAAATAAATGGGGATATTTGAGCATATGTGAGTAAATATCTGAGGTATTCATTGAAAAGAATAAACATGCTTATTAATACTGTTGTCAGAGAGAGAAATTGGATTGCATGTTCCATAAGTTTTCCATATACTTTTCCAAGAATCTCACTATTTATGGCTTTAGTATATGTACAAGGAATGCAAGTAAATTTCAAGTTATTATAACTTTCATGTAGCCATGAGTACTGAACACTATTTAGGAATTTGTCAGAAGACCCTTTCAGGTTTGTATCCATTAGTTTACTAAAATGCTTATTGAAAGTGAATGTTTCTTCTGACCCTATTGTTGTCATGTATCAAACTAAAAAAAAAAAAAAAAAAAAAAAAACAAAACAAAACAAAGTAAACAATTATGTTTTCAAACTTAATCAGATGGCTATTTTAGAAGCTCTTTCCCTGTAATGAAACATGAATCACTATCAGATGCAACTATTGATATTGATGGGCAAAGAATTCTTTTGTTTTTAGTGATTTGCCACACTTCTTAATATGGAAAAGCCAAGAGTAAAAAATTAATTGAGATAGTTGATCCTGTACTACTGGATTCTCTATTCCTTTGTGAGAATGTTTTGAGGACTGGAAGTTTTTAATATCATGATAACACAACATAAGACTACTTGGATTTTCATTTCACACTCTTCCAACATAGTCTATTGGAAGGTTTTCTTTTTTGGTTCTACCTCTGATATCAGGGAATCATTGTTTTTATGCACTCATAATATTTTTAAATGTTTCAAGTTCTGAGGACATGCTTTTTAATCCTGATTAGGGCATGAGCCTACATGTCTGAAATTTAGTCAGGTAGTTCACCTCTTTGAAATTTTAAGCTCTCTTCTTAAACTAGCTACTAATAACGTGGTTCATATTCATGGCTTTACTTTTTGAAGAAAACATAAAGCAATTTGAAATCAGGATCTCAAATACTCAATAGGATTAAAGTTATTAATAAGATAAGCTATAATATCAATTTCTTCATGTAACAGAAGTGTTCCCACAGAGCTGTGTTTATTTTTTAATTGAGTAACATTGCAGTGGGACTAGAAACTTTTGAAATGTGATTCTTTTAATTGGATGACTTTTAATTTAAATTCATATGAATCAAAAATTGAAAGTATACGTTTTACTTAGCTCAGATGTGTGTGCATGCATGCTTATAAGGCAGGCTGGGTTAAAATAAGATAATAGAGACCCTACCCCGGAAAAGTTTTATGGTCACTGTTCCTCAATAAAAATAATATTAAAGGGTAGAAAATTCTGATTTTTGGTTATTGTAAAAGCAACTACTCTAAGGCTTTCTTTGAAATATAGTTCATAATATTTTCAGTAAATATCTTCACAGAACCTTGCTTTACTGATGGCCCTGAGCACAAAGCATAGTATGAATCTTGGTATCCACATAAAATTTGCTCAATTTTAATAACATTAACCAGATATTGACAAATCTGTCTCAACTGTATGAACAAAGCTTCAGAGCACACCTTTTAATGACTTGATTTTCTAAGTGTTTGTTTTCAACCTAGTTTATCCTCTTAGTCTCAGTGGGAAGGAGAAAATTTCAGTGAAATATGTGCTCTGTTTCTTGTTTGGTCCCTAATGAAATTTGTACGTGAAAAGACTAAGTCTTTTGGAACATTTTAGCATTAGAAAGAAATATTTGACTGCAGTTATTTTTTAAACCCAAAGTAAAATATATCTGGTGAAAATGTCCAAATCATAGAGTTGCAGACCTCTCTAATAATCATCCCTAAAAATAAATTAAAATGCTTCGTTTTCTCTGTATTTTTTATAATTGCATAGAGCCTGGTATAGGGAGAATATTATGAGTTTCTCCATTAAATGTGTTCTCACTGCACATTAATGCCTAGTGTTTTATAGGCTTGCAATTGTCTTCTGGAGAGCTTTATACAGTTTCCAGCTGACATGGTAGTGGCAGAAGCTAATGAACTAAACTCAGTGCTCACCAACATGACTGCATTTGTTTGATTTATGCTTCTGTGTGTGTGTGTGTGTGTGTGTGTGTGTGGTGGGTGTTTTTTTTTTTTTTTTAATCTCCTTTTCATTTTAGCTTCCAAGGCAACTAAGGCCAATAATGAGGACTGCCTGTGGTCATTTTTAGCCTAATATTATTTTAAAAAGGATGGCCCCAGATTGGAGTTACTAGAGCAAAGGAACAGGAGGGAGAATTAAATTGACAGCCATAGATCAAAGCCAAATTTTAGGGAAGAAACTGTAATCTAGAACATTTGAAGGATCACCACAAGTCAGGGCTGAAAGTGGCAGCACAGACGAGGGAGGACTCTTTGGGACAGAATCTCTACACTAATAAAAGAGAAAAATTTTAATTGACTATATCTTCACTATACCCACAGCCAATCAGAGTGAGTATGCAAATTAACCCAACAAAGATGGCAGTTCATTTGCATATGCTGAGGATGGGAGGAGTGAAGACTGAAGACAGAATAGAAGGAAGGGGGAGGGAAATCAGAAAGCAAGGCGGCTGCGGGAGGGAAAGCGCTGAGGGTGGGGGGACAGGAGAGGTGGCAGTGGCAGGAGGGAAGCCCGCTGGAAGCCCTGTTCTTGCAGGAATCTTCCTGCAACGGGCCCCTAGTGTAGAAATAAAACCCTATGAGGGTAGAAACCATAGGGAAAGCTACAGAATCCATATAGAACTGAAGGGTGGGACAAGAAGGGAGACAAAAGGACTTTCAGAGCACAGATGAATATCAATGTTAGAGATGAGCCCATACAAATAATGCTAATATTAGAAATAATAATAACACTAGTATTATAAAAATAAATTTAATATTAGAGACTCTATGCGAGAATGCACTGTAACTGCGTAACAGAAATCAGAGGAAAATAAGCAACAGAGCAAAGGAAAAAGAGAAAATGATGACTACTGGTGTGTTATTGAAGGTAAAACTAACAACAGTTAGACTTGTGTCAATGTGACAATTCTGGACTACATTTATTTATTTGTCTTTTTATTTATATTATTCTATTTATAGAATCTGGGTTCAGATACCAAAGTGCAAGTTAAGGAGCTAGTATTCTTTGTTTTATGATTATGGCCATATCTGAGTCTCAGTTTGCTTGTTTGTAAAATGAGTTTGAAAGATACTGAGACTTTGAAGGGTGTGTGTGTGTGTGTGTGTGTGTGTGTGTGTGTGATATAAAAAGATGCAAGATTTAAATATAACATGCTTCATCTATTTCCAAAAATATTTTGAAGATTTTAAATATATATATTTTTTATTTTTTACAGACGGGAAGGGAGAGGGATAGAGAGCTAGAAACATCGATGAGAGAAACATCGACCAGCTGTCTCCTGCACATTCCCTACTGGGTATGTGCCCACAACCAAGGTATATGCCCTTGACTAGAATGGAACCTGGGACCCTTGAATCCGCAGGCCTACACTCTATCCACTGAGCCAAAGCAGTTAGGGCTGAAGATTTTTATAATATTAAAATATACACAGAACGAGAAAGTTATGTGGCCTAAAAGCAGAGATATGATACATATAGGAAGATATAGATTCATATAACAAAGAAAGTGAAAAGCAATACTAACTAAAGTGAATACTAAATTTAGCTCTGAGTTTCCTGGTAGCAGAGGAAAGGGCAAAGCAGGGTGATTTATGGAGTTTTCACAGATAAAAAGAAGTGTACAAGTTCAAGTAAAAAGACCAACATTTAAAAAAATTTCTTTTTATAATTCATACAGAGTAAATGTCAGCAAACTAAACAACATGGAGCAAATTCAGTCTTTTGCCTCTTCTTATAAATAAAGTTTTATTAGAATATGATTATGCTTTTCAGATTTTCTGTAGCCTATGGTACCTGCTTGTTGCAATGGCAGAATTGAGTAGTTGGTACAGAGACTCTATGGCCCACAAAACCTAAAATATTTGATGTCTGAATCTTTACGGAAATAGTTTGCTACCCTCTGACATAGAACTTACTAAAAAGAATACCGAATTAGCCTTGGCTGGTTTGGCTCAGTGGATAGAGTATCAGCCTGCAGACTGAAGGGTCCCAGGTTTGATTCTGGTCAAGGGCACATGCCCACGTTGCAGGCTCCATCCCCAGTAGGGGGGTGCAGTAGGCAACTGATCAATGATTCTCTCTCATCATTGATGTTTCTATCTCTCTCTCTCTCTCTCCCTTTCTCTCTAAAATCAATAAAAATATCTTTTTTTAAAATACTGAATTAAATAATGTACATTCTGTCAAATTATGGCTAAAGAAATTACTCAAACTTCTCTCAGGAGATGTCTTTTATTAGTACCATATAAATATCCAAGATAGCAGTTTAACTCATGTTTTAGTAAAGACACGAGGGGGCATTTGTGCATGTGTCTGTTGTGGCAGGCCAGGGAGGTTCTTAAGATCAATATACTCTGATTTTTGCTCTCTTTCTTTTTTTAATGCATATATTGTGGAGCCCTATTTAGTTCTGAGAAAAAGTATTTTTTATTTCCAGATTTCTTGAGATATAATTACTCCATAGCATTGTGTAAGTTTAAAGTGTACATGTTGATTTGATACAATTATATGTTGCAAAATGATTACCAGCATAGCATCAGCTAACACATCACTCATGTTATGTAATCACCATTTCTTTTTTTGGTGAGAACATTTAAAATTTACTCTCTTAGCATATTTCAAGTATATACTCCAATATTATTAACTACTAGAGGGCCGGTGCATGAATTCGTGCACTGGTGGCTCCAGCAGGCCTGCCCTGATGGGAGTTGATCGGGAGTGGGGCTGGCTGGGGCGAGGGTCCATGGTTGTTCTGGTCGTTCTGCCTTTCAGTCACTGGGCTTTTATTGTATAGGATAATCACCATGCTGTACATTAGTTCTCCACAACTTATTCATCTTATAACTAGAAATTTGTACCCTTAGCCTAATATATCCCCATTTCTGCTACCCCATAGTCCCTAGTAACCACCATTCTCCCTGTTTCTATGATTTTGGATTTTTAGATTCCACGTGTATGTGATATTATACAGTATTTGTCCTTTTTTAAAAATCTAACTTAGCATAATGTACTCAAGGTCCACCAAAAAACTGTTAGAACTAATTTAGTAAAGTTCAGGACTTGTGACAAGGTGGCAGTTCTGGACTACACATAGAAAGCAGTTGCATTTCTAAATACTAACAATGCAATATCTGAAAAAAATAAAGAAAACAACCCCATTCACAATAATATAAAAAATAATGAAATATTTAGGAATAAATTTAACCAAGGAGGCAATAGAGTTGTATACTGAAAATCTATAAGACTTTGATGAATGAAATTGAAGAAGATATGAAGAAATGGAAAGATATCCCATTATCATAGATTGAAAGAATTAATGTTGTTAAGATATACACATTACCCAAAGCCATTTATAGATTCAATGCAATCCCCATCAAGATTCCAATAGCATTTTTATAGAAATAAAAAAAGTCCAAATTTTATATGGAGCCACAAAAGACTTCGAATAGCCAAAGAAATCTTGAGAAAGAACAAAGCAGGAAATAAATATGAGTAGAGATTTTTTTTCTAGAAGCTACATAAGATATATTCATTTTATGCCAGACACAAACAAGAAAGTGTGGAGTTCCTAGAAACTATAGGCTGGCATTGTGTGTCATTAAGGAAGAGTAACCTTAGAAGGAAATAGAAACAGGGGAAGGCAAAGAAAAAATGGTAAATAAATGAATGTTTTTAGATCAATCCTCAAGTAAAATGTACTCTATCTCTGGACTTTCTGACATCGCAAAGTTTAAAAGCTGTCATTATGTAAACCAGCTTGAAAAGTTTTATGCTATTTTGAATAAAATATTAATGATAAACTAGTCATCTTTTAGTACATGTAGAGAAGTGAGAGAATTTGAAGAAATGGTTAGTTAACAAATATTAGAAATCTCACCTGAACCTTTGGTTAAGTCAGAGTGTACTTATAGTAGAAATCTCTGAAAATGCCTAGAAAGTAAAGAGAGCATGGGATGTATTCACATGTTTTATGTGCTTGCTGGACAGATGGCAAAGGTAACATTCTCTTAGGAAAACTCAATGGAATCTCCCTCAGAGAACCATTATCACTTTGTAGAAAGGAAAGCTTGAAGGGATATTGCAAACCATTAAAAAGAAAAGTTTATCAGAGCCTTCATTGAATAATAATGATTGTTCCTGTTTAGTGCAAATGAGGTACAGCAGGGAGCTCTGGGAAAATTAGGTTGTCATGGTGACTGGTAACACTTTTTTTTTTCTTCTACTGGAAGTCAAGATAGTTCAAGAGGCAAAGCAAAGCCATGTTTCCTTATAGACTTTTCCCAAGTAAATGAAATAGAAAAAGAGAAATAAAAGGAAGATCTGGCATATGCTTGAATGCTGTTCTGCCCGCAAATATAACAGATTTCTAAGAAAATGCTATTTTGCATAATAAGCTGATCCAGGAAAGTGAAAATGTCATCTCATTTATAATATAATTGATCCGATAAAGATGGGTAGGTGACTATTTTATAATCGAAGTCTGAGAAACTGCTGCCCCCCCCCCCAAAAAAAATATTCAGATTAAAGTTAAAATGAAAATTAAATTCTTTAAAGACAACATTTCACATTTAGCATGAGGAGAGATTATTTTTCTTTTGGAATTGGCTATGAACTAAAACCTGAAAAGCAATATTTAAATACTCTTTGAAAGGCACCTGAGCTTCCTGAGACTGTTTGCTTACCTATGAAATCAGCTACTTGGGAGAGAGTTCTATTGTTAAAACATTTCTCTCCATAAAAGCCTACAAGGGAGCTAAACCTGTAAAGAGGTAAAATTGCAGTCTCAGGATGCAGCCTTAGCAGGAGGTTCAGACACAGAGCTACTGGGCTTCCTTTCTTCTTCGTAATTGTCCTTAAGACATTTTATAGAAAATAATTGACAGACATATGTCTTAGCTTCTGCGTTTTAAATAGTCACACATGAAATGTCTTAATTGCTCTTAACAGGAACTATTCTCCATCTGGTAGCAGCTTTCCAAATGGCTCAGGAAGGATGGAGTCACCAACTAAATCAGAGTAATCAACTGTAGGGCTGAATGGGTTGATGTTGACGTGGATTATTCTGCCTTTTAGTTTTTGGAAGTAAATAATCCAATTCTAGAGAGCTTGCTTTTTACAAATCTTACAAAAACCTATGCTTTTATACATTGCATAATAATGTTTTGGCTGATGGCCAGTTGCATATATGCCAGTGGTTCCACAAGATTATAATAGGGCTGGAAAAATCCCTATCACCCAGTGACATCATAATGACATAGTGCAAAGCATTACTCATGTGTTTGTGCTAATGCTGGTATAAACACATCTGTAGTACTGCCAATCATATGAAAGCATACCACAAACAATAATGTATATCGCATAATTTTCCATAGTGATAATAAATGACTGTTTCTGGTTAAATTATCATTTTATACCTTTTATTTTTATCCTCATCTGAGAATATGTTTTTATTGATTTTTAGAGAAAGAAGAAGGGAGAGAGAGAGAGAAAAACATCGATGTAAGAGAGACACATAGATTGATTGCTTACTGTACACACCCTGGCTGGGGTTGGAATTCACAACCTAGGTATGTGCCTGATTTGTTTTATGCGACAGTGCTCCAGCCAACTAAGCAAACTGGCCAGAGCCGATACTATACTTTTTGTCCTATTACTCTTTTTAAAAAATCTTTATTGTTGATATTATTACAGATGTCTCTCTTTTTTCCTCTCATAGCTCCCTTCCATCCAGTTCCCACCCCACCCCAGTCCCTCACTACCCTATTGTCTGTGTCTATAGGTACTGCATACATGCATATAAGATCTTTGTCTAATCTCTTCCCGCACCTCTCAACACCCTCTTCCCTCTGAAAAAAATCAGTCTGTTCCATTTCCATGCCCCTGAGTCTATTCCATTCACCAGTTTATTCTGTTCATCAGATTTTTTTATTCATTTGATTTTTAGATTCACTTGTTGATAAATATGTATTTATTGTCACTTTCTTATTCATAATTTTTTATCTTTACCTTTTTCTTCCTCTTTTTAAAGAATACCTTTCATATAAAACTGATTTGGTGGTGATGAACTCCTTTAGCTTTTTCTTATCCATGAAGCTCTTTATCTGACCTTCAATTCTGAATGATAACTTTGCTGGGTAGAGTAATCTTGGTTGTAGGTACTTGCTATTCATCACTTAGAATATTTCTTGCCATTCCCTCTGGTCTGCATAGTTTCTGTTGAGGAATGAGCTGACAGTAGTATGAGTACTCCCTTGTATGTAACTTTTTTTCCTTGCTGCTTTTGAAATTCTCTCTTTGTCTTTTGCTCTTGGAATTTTAATTATGATGTGTCTTGGTCTGGTCCTCTTTGGATTCTTCTTCTTTGGGGTTCTCTTTGCTTCCTGGACTTGTAAGTCTATTTCTTTCACCAGCAGAGGGAAGTTTTCTGTCATTATTTCTTCAAATAAGTTTCCATTATCTTGCTGTCTCTCTTCTTCTGGCACCCCCATAATTCTGATGTTGATACGCTTGAAGTTGTCCCGGAAGCTCCTTACACTACCTTCATATTTTCTGATTCTTTTTTTGTTTTGCTCTTCCAGTTGGGTGTTTTTTTGCTTCTTCATATTTCAAATCATTGATTTGATTCTTGGGATCCTCTAGTCTACTGTTGAGTCTCTGTATATTATCATTTATTTCAGCCAGTGTATGCTTAATTTCTGATTGGTCCTTTTTAATATTTTCACTAAAATCCTTGAAGGTCTCACTAAGATCCTCAGAGGTTTCTAGAAGATTGTTGAGTAACCTTATAACTATGGTTTTGAAATCTATACCCAGTAGTTTGCTTTCTTCCATTTCATTCATTGCGACATGTTTCTTTGTCTCTGCATTTTGGCTGCTTCTCTGTGTTTGTTTCTATGTATTGGTTAGCTGCTAAGTCTCCTTGAGTTGATAGAGTGGCCTTGTGTGGTAGGTGTTCTATAGGGCCCAGTGGCTCTGCCTCCCCAATCACCTGGGGTGGACATTCTTGGTACACCCCTTTGTGGGCTGTGTGCACAGTCTTGTTGTAGTTGAGCCTTGATTGCTGTTGGTGTCACTGGGAGGAATGGACCTCCAGGGCAATTGGCTGTGGGGATCAGCTTTGACTACAGTGAGAGAGCTGCTTTGCAGGAGACACCCTTATGGGTCAGTACTTGCTTCAGTGGGGCTTTGGTGCTCACTGAGTCTGCCCCTTGAGTGTATCACTTATAGATGTGATGAGTTGTAATCTGGTATACACCAACACTGACCACTGGCTCTTGGATCTCCAAGGAGGTGCAAAGTCAGCCACTGCCTGGTGCCACCCAGAAGGAGCTACAGAGAGACCTGCAGATTCCTCCTCTTTGTATCAGGTTTAGAAGTGCCTAGATGAGGCCCACTGTGAAGCAAGGCAGGCAGGTGCTGGTTCTGGCTTTGGGCCTTATATTGATAGCTTTGGGGCTCCCTGACACAGATGCACATTATTTGACAGGTTTTAGGCCATTCATATGCAAAAGCTGCTGCTTATTGGTTGGGTGGGGTTGTTAATTGGGTGAGGCAGAGTCTCAGGGAATTTCTAGGGTGGAGCAAACAGAAATGGCTGCCAGTCATCTCTGCACCCACCAGAAAGGTCCCAACATAGGAACATTGACCACTGCAAACACCTCCATCTGGAAGAAAGCAGTCCCTGCATTCCTGTCCCGATGACAGACAATCCAGTTTCTCCCTGTATGTGTCTGGGTCCCCCAGAGCTTCATCCTGGGACTGGAGCTCAGAGCAAGCAGAAGCTTGTAAATTCATTTCATAGTGCGGGCCTTTTAAGAAGAGCAGCTGGGTCTCCAGCAGTCTGTGTGTCACTCAGCCCCAATCTGCACTGGTTTTTACAGTCCATAGGTCTTATTGCCTGTAGGGACTTCTTTCCTCAGCTCTGGGACCCTGGGCTTGGAGTCTGGTATTAGACTGGGACTCCCTGTTCCTCCAGGAGGCCTCTGCAGAAGCAATCTCCCTCCTGATTAAAAAAGCAGCACACACAGGTGCTGGACCAGCCTGTTCTGTGCCTCTTCACCTCCTACCAGTCTCAGTGTGCTTTCTTCTTTACCTCTCTAGTTGCAGAACTTCCACTCAGCCAGCTTTCCTGCAGTTCTGGATGATAGTTGTTTTGTATTTTAGTTGTAATTTTGATGTGGTTGTGGGAGGCAGCAAGTACAGGCATTTACTTATGCTGCTATCTTGGTTCCTCGATACTATACTTTGTATCCTTATTTTAGTTTACTCTTTTCAACTCATTAAAAAGAAAGTTTGCTATAAAAAAGTATACATGTTGTGTTATGCTGGCAGGAGCCTCTCACATCATGTTGACCATGTCTCTTGATTGCATCATTTTCTATTGTGCTTGACTTAATCTCATGTTGTTTTGTTCATTAAGACCCCTGAGTGTACAAAATCTGCTGCTAATGTTGCCAGTAAGGGGCCCCATCAAGTGATTGACCTGAAAACCAAATTAAAAGTGATTGAGCACTACAAAGGAGGAAAATCAGTGATGATTATTGCTCGCTCGCCAGTCAGACATGTCTCCTTCCACCATAGCTGAGATCTTACATAATCAAAATGATGGAAGCTGTCAATTTTTCCTCTTCATTGAAGGCAATGACACTAACATAAATTCGAGAATGTTCTACAATACATCAGACATGAAGAAACTTCTAATGACCTGGATGGAAGATCAACCACAGAAACATGTCCCTCTTAGTATAATGATGACCACAGCCAAAGCCAAAAGTTTGTGATGTTTAAAGAAAAGAGTGGGCCCAATTATAATGCTGAATTTACTGCTAGCTCAGGGTGCTTAAAGGATTCAAGAACCGATACTCATTAGATAATATGAAAGTGAGTGGTGAGTTTGAGAGTGCTGACGTGAAGGCAGCTGAAGAACTTTTGAAAACCCTAGATATGCTGATTGTGGAGGAAAGTTACTTGCCAGAGCAAATATTCAGTATGGATGAAACCTCTTTATGCTGGAAATAGATGCTGGACTTTCTTTCTCTGTTAAGGACTTTCGTGCAGAAGGAGGCCAAAGCAATGCCAGGTTTCAAGGCTTTTAAGGACAGGATAATAGTCTTGCTTGAGGGCAATGTTACATAAAGCCTATAAATTGAAACCCTTTGTGATATGCGCAAGTGAGAACCCTACAGCCTTCAAGCACATCAATAAGCACGCACTGCTAGTGTCCTACAGGAGCAATTAAGAAGTCATGGACGGCCCAGCTCCTCTTCCAAGAGGACATCCTGAATTGCTATGTCAGCAGAATGAAGAAATACTGTTTGGAGAATAATAATAGTTTTCAAGATTTTGCTTATTGTTGCTAATGCTCCCGGAAGTCTTCCTTTCATTAGTGATCTTCATCCCATATCAAAGTGGTGTTTCTCTCTCCCAGCAACACCTCTTTGATTCGTAGCAGCTTTTAAAGCTTATTACCTGAGGAGGACCTTTGCCTAGACAAGTGGTCGGCAAACTGCGGCTAGTGAGCCACATGCGGCTCTTTGGCCTGTTAAGTATGGCTCTTCCACAAAATTCCACTGCCTAGGCAAGTCTATTTTGAAGAAGTGGCGTTAGAAGTTTAATTTTAAAAAATTTGGCTCTCAAAAGAAATTTCGATCGTTGTACTGTTGATATTTGGCTCTGTTGACTAATGAGTTTGCCGACCACTGGCCTAGGCTATTGCTGCGGCTGGGAAGATACTGATGCAATTCTGGAAGGATTATAACATCTCTGACTTCATCAAGAACCTTGCTTAAGCTTTGGAAGATGTCACCAAGGAGTGAGTTGAAGAGCATGTGGAAGAAGATGATCAAAATGTTCACCATAACTTCAAATAATTTGCAAAGGACGAAGAGGTTGCAAACATCAGCAGTACTGTAGCTGAGATGGCAAACAGCCTTAACCTTGGTATGAATGAGGAGCTCCTAGAGGTGGTTCCTGAGGGGCTGACTAATGAGGAGTTGTTGGAACTGGAAGAAGAGGCATGAATTTACACTGACAATATTCAAAGTAAATATACACTGAATGGCCAGATTATTATGATCTATAAACACGTAAAATCTGGCCACTCAGTATCTATATAGTAGAGGCCTGGTGCATGAATTCGTGCATGGGTAGGGTCCAGCCAGCCTGGCCAAGGGAGGAGACATGCACAGTTGGCCGGCCTGCCTGCTGGTCGAACTCCTGGTCGAGGGGACAATTTGCATATTAGCCTTTTATTATATAGGATATACACTGAGTGGCCAGACTATTATGCATTCAGAGATCATAATAATCTGGCCACTCTGTGTATTTCTTTCATGCAACCTATGAGAGAGCCACAGAGGGGTCTGTGTACCTGGGTTCTTATACCAAAACACCCCCATATCTGGCAGATTTGTTTGAATAATCCCTTAAGAAGCTGTGGTCAGGTTATATTTTGTTTTGTTTTTGTTGTGTTTTTAATAAAGATCATGGGTGTTTTATTTTCTGAGTCCTGCATTTTGTTGTCATCACAAATACAATATATTCATCATTTTGTTCATTCATTGAGTAAATATTTATTTGTTGTTGGCTAAGTGAAAAGCATTGTGTTAGGGACACCAGAAAATTTTGAGCCTGGTCTTATTCTTTTATAGTTAATCTGTTCTATCCAACATGGATACTTTTGTATGTGTCTAAAAGTGGAGTACTTTACATCACTTTTTCCTGTTCTATAGTGAGCCCTTCCAATTTGCCAGTCTTCATGGTCTGCCACGCCCTGGCAAAATATCAATGTCAATGGAGTTGGGAGGGTTGTTGGGAGCACCCTGGGCAAAAATGGGATTCCACTTAACATTCAGCAGTTTTTCAATGCTTGTTACATTGTCATATGTCTTTGGAATGTTGCCATAGGGTTGAAATGATTGGTTTTGTTAATTTTGTTCAGCTTTCTGGTTGCATTTTGGGGAGAGGATTTGCCCACTCAGCCGTAGCCAGAGTCTGTTATGGGTTACCGTATTTTAAGCCATAGGTGGCAAAGTTTTGAGACAATGCTCCTTTACAAAATTATGTTTTTCCTCCAAAATCCAGGGTGGTCTCTTCAACTTTTCCACCAATAGATGAGAGCACAAGGAATCTACCTGTACATAAAATATAACTAGAGTTAACCAGTTTTGTAAAATTTGCAGAGTTTTTACATATATGCTAAGTAGCTATTAGCAATTATACTATAGAATGCAATGGGCATAGTCTTTGTTATTAAATCCCTTCCTTGAGCAGTTGCTTAGAGTAAGTACAACTGAGATGTCAGTGGGAATTTCTCTGAGGAAACTGAAGACATATGTTGCCTATAGAATGTCATAGATAGTAAACTGGACTGTGATACAGATAAAGACCAGTGGATAACAAATACAACAAGCATAGAAGCAAATCAGCGCATCACATTTTCTTCAGTTCCTCTCAATAGCTTTTTCTAGGTTCCAACAAGTCTGGATTGGAGTTAATACCACAGCAATACTTGGTAATAATTCTCTCATACATTTATTATATCTCTTATATGTCTGTGTATTTTATCAAATGAGTATGGGTTATATACAAATATGCTACAGAGACTATTGATTAAAGATCCTGGACATAGTAAGGTTACATGTTAAATTGCAAATTTTTATTCAATAGAGATACAAATAACTTCTGTGCTGTTGAAAAGACAACTTACAGTTTAGTGCTCTGCAGACAATCACTGGTTTTGTATTTAAGCTACCAATCTTACCCTAACTTTCTTTATTGAATTGCCTACAAATAGTTATCTCCTTAAATATTCTTTGAAGTGGTTTTAACATTTAATTGATTCCTTCATTAATTTTTTAATACAATTTCTGACATGAGTTATAATTTTGAATTATTGAAAATGATACTTTAGCAATATATTTGTACTAGAGGCCTGGTGCAAGAAATTTGTGCATGGGGGAGGGGATCCCCTCAGCCTGGCCTGGACCCTCTCACAATCCAGGACCCCTCGGGGGATGTGCAACTTCCTGTTTAGGCCTGATCCCCATGGCAGTCAGACACCTCCTGAGGGATGTAGCAGTGCGCCAAGCAGCAGGTGACCAGGGAGGAGCCCCAACTGGGGCCAGGTGCTGTGCCACTCACGCTCATCCTGGCCTGCTGCACCTGCTGCCACCATTCCCCACTCGCCAGCTGTGAGCCTGGCTTCTGGCTCCCTGTGGGAGTGCACTTACCACCAGGGGGCAGCTCCTGCATTGAGCATCTGCACTCTGGTGGTCAGTGTGCATCATAGTGACTGGTTGACCGATCATTCTGGTCATTATGTCATAATGGTCGCTTAGGCTTTTATATAGATAGATATAGATATAGATATAGATATAGATATAGATATAGATATAGATATAGAGATAGAGATAGAGATAGAGATATAGAGATATAGAGATAGAGATATAGAGGTATAGAGATATAGAGATATAGAGATATATAGATATGTGTAGAGAGAGGGAGAAAGGGGGTGAGAGAAAGCATATTGTTTAGTACACTGTGAATAATTATTTCCACGTAGTGGGTTCCGTTATAATTTTTCATTTTAAGACCTAGAGTTAGAACCCTTTCTGATACAGTTGATTCATATGTATTGATAAATGAATGAATGCATAACAGTACTCAGGTTGCATTGGAGAGATCATTTTATGTAATTATCATGTGAATATTATTGTCTATCTAGCTTTTCGGAATATTTCTTCTTTGCTGAAGCTTTGCAACTAAGATAATTTACTCATTGACTTTTCCTTAAATCAAATTCATATAATTCTTGTATAGGTTCTGGCACCTAGGATGATTCCATGAGGGATAGACTCATATCTCAGAAATGTTGGATGGCATATCTCGGTCTGCTTTAGAGAAAGATGAACACAGTGGGGGGGGGGGGATACAGCTACTGACTTTATTCAAGTAATACTTGTGAACAATTTTTGTCTTGTTATCTGCTTGTGAGTTTTCTTATATTTTCTTTGCTGGAAGAAAATATTGTTCTCCAATTGAAAAAGCCAAAAGGCTAAAAATAACCTTTTTGACCTGTGTTTGTGGCTATGATATGCAGTCTTAAACATCAGACTACTTCCTGCTTGAAATAGCACGCTGGGGAAAAAAATGACTAATGCTTTCTCAAATCCTATCTATTAAAAGAGTAATATGCAAATTGACCATCACTCCAAGCACAAAATGGCTGCCCCCATGTGTCAAAGATGGCTGCCTCCATGTGAACACAAGATGGCCAGCAGGGGAGGGACCAGGCCTGCAGGGGAGAGCAGTTGGGAGGGACCAGACCTACAGAGGAGGGCAGTTAGGGGGGACCTAAGCCTGCAGGGAAGAGAAGTTGCGGTGGGGGGGGAACCACACCTGCAGGGGAGGGCAGTTAGAGGTGACCAGGCCTGCAGAGGAGGACAGTTAGGAGTACCAGGCCTACAGGGAAGGGCAGTCAGGGGTGGCCAGGCCTGCAAGGAAGGTCAGTTATGGGCAAACAGGCTGGCAGGGGAGCAGTTAGGCATCAATCAGGCTGGCAGAGAAGTGGTTAGGGGGTGATCAGGCTGGCAGGCATAAGCAGTTAGGGGCAATCAGAAAGGCAGGCAGGTGAGCAGTTGGGAGCCAGCAGTCCCAGATTGGAGAGGGTGCAGGATGGGCTGAGGGACACCCCCCCCCCATGTATGAATTTCGTGCACTGGGCCTCTAGTTTAATATAAAGTTACTAAAGGAATTAATCTATATACTTATTTGTATCTAAATTCCCTATTTGTAATAAATAATGTTTTTCAGTTCATATTTTTAGCTTGTGCTTCCCTGAGAAAATTTTCCAAAACTTGGAAACATCAAGTTTAACAAATCTTGGTAAAAGAGATTAGAAGCCATTCTTTTGGTGAATTTCTGGGTTTGACTTTTTATTGTCTAGGCCAGTGGTTGGGTAAACTCATTAGTCAATGGAACCAAATATCATCAGTGCAACTATTGAAATTTCTTTTGAGAGCCAAATTTTTAAAACTTAAACTTCTTCTAATGCCACTTCTTCAAAATAGGCTCACCCAGGCCATGGTATTTTGTGGAAGAGCCACACTCAAGGGGCCAAAGAGCTGCATGTGGCTCACGAGCTGCAGTTTGCTGACCACAGGCCTAGGCCATCTTACATTTCCGGAGGGGCAGAAGTTAATTTGTAAATTTATATATAGAAGAAATTCAAATAATTTGTGTCCAATGGAAAAGATAATTCTATTGCAGAGTTTCCAGATTTAGCAAATAAAAAAGCATGCAGTATTTGGGACATACTTATACTAATTGAACATATTCTCTCTTCATTTGACAGTCACATTGAACTTTGAATTCCATATTTTATCTAGTGATTCTACCTCCAGAAGTTCCCGTTTATGTCCAGGTATGTTATTAAACAGATTGTGTCTAACTCAGCAGTCTTATTGTAGCATAGCTTTTTAATGACTACCTGCACAAATGTTTTTATACTAGTTTTATTATCTTACTGGTTTCCTAATTAATTGAATTACAGGAAATATTTGGCACATATTCATTTATGAGTTCCGATTTGGTCTTTTGGAAAATTATACTTTAACAGTTTTGTAGGTCAGCCACTTAGATGCCCACATAGCTTCACCCCACAGAGCCAAGTCAACTGTATGCCTAGGGAAGTGTGCCTCCTGGATAGTATCACACCAGTCAAGTATTTTCTTGACTCTCAGAACAAATCCCAATCAGCAATAGAGCTTTAAATTTGTTTATTCTCTATTTTGGTTTATTTATTTTGGCTTTTGCTTTCTTGGTTTCCCCTACTGATTTTTTTTTCTGGTTAATGTATGGCCAATAGGTTATTCTCATGGGTGGCAGTAATAATTGGGACTTTGGTTTTATCATTTGACCATTTGGTAATTTCTGTGAGATGAATGATGGATAACTATTTTTCTGCTGGAAATAAGGGCTTATGTAAGTTGAAATCCACCGAGTACACAGAAAATCAAGAAATAGAACTTCAAACATTTTAGAAATTACTAGGTTAGAAATGTGTTAAAGATCCATGTTCACATAATAAAGATTAATCTTCTGGCACATTACACTGAATTAATAATTTTGGTTTAAAAATAAAAGTTATTCATCTTTTGTTTTTTAATGGCTATATAATATTTGTTATTAAATATTTTTATTGTTGACATTAATGCAGGTGTCCCCTTTCCCTCCCCCTTTGTCCATCTCTACCCACCCCACCTCCTCCTCCCTTGGCCTTTTCCAAATCATTATTCATGATGATATATAGGCATATATGTTGTATAGCTATTGCCTTCACCTTGTTCATCCAGGCACTCCCCTCCTTTCAGGTATTGGACAGTCTATTCCATGTATCCATGCTGGTTCTGTTTTGTTCATCAGTTTATTTTGTTCGTTAGATTCCACATAATAGCGAGATCATATGTTATTTGTCTATCTCTGACTAGCTTATTTCACTTAGCATAATTCTCTCCAGGGTCCTCCATGCTATTGCAAAGGGTAAATATTTCTTCTTTTTACACAGCTGCATAGTATCTCATGGTGTAAAGGTACCAAAGCTTTTATATCCACTCATCTATTGATGGCGCTTGGGCTGTTTATAGATCTTGGCTATTGCAAATAAATATAGGGGTGCATGTATTCTTTGTTACCGGTGTTTCAGGATTCTTAGGATATATTATCAGAAGTGGGATTTCTGGGTCAAAAGACAGTTCCATTTTTTACATTTTTTTTTAAAGTAAACTCCATTCTGTTATCCACAGTGGCTAAACCAGTCTGCATTTCTACCAGTAGTACACTAAGTTTCCCTTTTCTCCACGTCCTCACCATTACTTATTGTTTGTTGATTTATTTATAGTAGCTATTCTGACAGGTGTGAGGTGATCCCTCATTGAGTTGATCTAAATGTGGTATAATGAGTGGATATTTTATGACTTTAATAATATTTTAATTTGTTTTCTTTCATAAAAAGAAAAATTATTCTGAACTTTCCAACTATAAATATTGGTTTAATATTCAAATAAGCTTACATGTGCCTACATAATTTTTGAAATTATACAAAATCAATATTTGTGTTCAACTACATTTTTTTCATTCTGACAGACTTTTTAATTAACAATAATTATGCTTTGTAATTTGAAGTGTGAGCATAATTTTAAACATCCTTAATTAATTTAAATATTTGGACTACTGTTAAGTTAATTTATAGGTAATAAATACCAAGAGAATTTGAAAGAATGAATGCTGAAAATTTGATTACAAAGCTTATATACTTTTATTTAGAAATGTTTTTTTCTACTATGTCTAGAGTAGCTGTATGTTTGAGTCAGGTTGTGAGTGGTTGTAGAGATTTCTGTTATTTTTATTTATGGGCTTTGATAGTCTACTGAAATGCTTGCATGTGACAGAAAGTCCTCAAACATCTGGCCATGTTAATTTTCCTGTAAAAATACAACTTTGATACTTTGAATACATGCATCAGACTATACAAGGAACAATACTGACAGAGAAGTTCAAGTGCTTGTTTGCAGTTGTAAATTTAATGTACTTTTCTGCAAGGGGAGAATAGTTTATTGTCTCCTGAATGGATGTAGAATGTATATAGAGAAAGTTGAAAAAGTTTGCAAAAAGGGAATTTTTATTTGTATTTGTTTATAATATTTATAAATACTGGGGCTGAAAAGAAGCAGCAAAATACATTTATTTTTTCATTAAATCTATTGGGGTGATATTGGTTAATATAATTAAATACCCTGAGTGGCCAGATTATTATGATCTCTGAACATATAATAATCTGGCCACTCAGCGTATATCTATATAATAAAAGGCTAATATGCAAATTGTCCCCTCGACCAGGAGTTTGGCCAGCAGGCAGGCTGGCCAACCACCCATTTTCTCTCCCCCTGGCCAGGCTGGCCGGACCCCAACCATGCACCATGCACGAATTCATGCACCGGGCCTCTAATACACACACAAACACACACACACACACACACACACACACACACACACACACACACTGAATGGCCAGATTATTATGCATTCAGAGATCATAATAATCTGGCTACTCAGTGTAGGTTAAAGTGTACAATTCTATGATGCATCAAATTGGACAGAGTTGGCTTGGTTTTGGTGGGTTTAATGATAAGAAACATTACTGCCAAATATCTTAATGGAACACTAGAATTTGGCTTTCTCTCTACTAAAGTGAAACATTTGTTTTAAAGCCCCTAACAAGGGTGTTATTACATGTTATCCTTTACTTTCCTTATAATCTGCCCAGATAACAAAGTTTCCAAATCTCACCAGAATATTATTCTCTGATCTTTGATGACTTGATTATATTTATTATTCTTATTTTGAATAATATTGCTTTTATGAAAGAGAAGAGGGAAAGAGGGAAGGAGGGAAGTAAAAACAGACTTAAAGACATACTTGCATGGGTAGGCAGTGATTACCAACCAAAGTGAGATCGAGACCCATCATCTGCTTGATGATGTTCATTGCATTATGTTAGGCCTTTTGTCTTGTATTTATTAAAACTCTTTTGTATTTTCTTTTTAATTTTTAATTACAGCTTACATCCAATGTTACTCTGTATTAGTTTCAGATGTACAGCAAAGTGTTTAGAAAATCATGTACTTTACAGAGTGGTCTCCCAAATATTTTCAATTATGCCCTACAAAGATAAAAGTCTACATTAAAGCCGAAGCCGGTTTGGCTCAGTGGTAGAGCGTCGGTCTGTGGACTGAAAGGTCCCAGGTTCGATTCCAGTCAAAGGCATGTACATTGGTTGTGGGCACATCCCCGGTAGGGGGTGTGCAAGAGGCAGCTGATCGATGTTTCTCTCTCATCAACGTTTCTAGCTCTCTATCTCTCTCCTTTCCTCTCTGTAAAATATCAATAAAATATTTTTTTTAAATCTACATTAAAAATAAATAAAATTTTTAGGATATTTTTAGCACCCAAAACTATTTTTGAGATTTCCCAGATGGCTCCTGGAAAAATACAAAGTTTTGCTATTTCAATTTATCAACTAGAGATGACAGAAATAATTAAGTTTTATTGATAAGTCCATATTTCTTAATTAGCTCAACATTATTATAAAAATTCCATGGGAATAATTTCCAAATCAGAAGAGATTTTCAGCCTTCCCAAGGTTAAGGCTTTATAAGTAAATTTATATTAATATAAATATTCCAGAGATTGTAAACTTTATGGCCAGATCCTGGAGATTTGTCAATACCTTTATAGTCAACAATATAATATCAGGGCCCTAATCAGTTTGGCTCAGTGGATAGAGTGTTGGCCTGGGGAGGAAGGGTCCTAGGTTCGATTCCAATCAAAGGCATATGCCCAAGTTGTGGGCTCGATCACCAGTAGGGGTTGTGTAGGAGGAAGCCGATCAAAGATTTCCTCTCATAATTGATGTTTCTATTACTCTCTACATCTTCCTTCCTCTCTGAAATCAATAATATATATATATAAAGTTAAACATAGAGTTACCTTTTTTAAAGATATAGTTTAATATTACCTTCAGGGGAACCCAAATCAGCCCTTGATAAGAATAGTTATTTACTATACGCCAAGAGAATTTTATTCTTCTACATTCTTATACTATGGGTTTCTGTATCAAATTAACCACAGCCATCAAATCTCATTATCTAAGAGTGTTATCCTTCCCCCTGATGCTGTCAGGAAAGCTCCACTATAAGATAGGTTTTAGTCTAAAACTTGTAAAGACAACAAGCCCAAATAACCAGTCTCGGGTCTTTGTGGGAAGGACTTTCCCATATCTCATGAACTATTGACGTTTTTGGGAATAAACTTTCAGGGAAGACCGCGAGCTGAAAATGCTTACACAACTTTCAAGCTGTACTGTGGACTATTAAGAATGACAGGAATTGTTTTAGTCTGCAAGCAGATATATGTCATGAATGCAAGTTGCTAATCAGAATAAAACAATGACACAAGACTAAATAAACTGATGATGAAAATATAAAATATTAATTTTTTGGAATGGTGTTGATGTTTGGATTTTTTCCCTTGATATATGAAGAAGCCCTTATTTTTTCTTAAGCTATTCTAAACTGTAAATTTAGAATATTATGATTTTGTAAATGGAAAATATTTTAATTTTTGGGGGGGTCTCATTGAAGCCCATTCCTAATTTAAAATTTTTACTTAGACTTCTTACTTTTCATGAAAAAATATATTTTTTTACATAGGCTCAAAGAGAATCTACCTTCATTTTCCCAGATGTAATTGGGTATATTAATTATCTAACCAAGGCCATTCCATACAATGAGTGTCCCATTTTAAAATTATACTAGTTTGATGAAGTAAGAAATGCCACTATTAAATAACAATAATTTACAAGACCTCTTAAAACTCAGCAATAAGCAAATAAACAACCCAATTAAAAATGGGTGGAAGATCTGAACAGATCTCACTAAAGAAGATATACAGCCCTAACCAGTTGGCTTGGTGGATGGAGCATTGGCCTGTTGACTGAGGTGTCCCAAGTTTGATTCTGGTCAGGGGCATGTACCTTAGTTGCAAGCACATCCCCAGTATGGGATGTGCAGGGGGCAGCTGATGGATGTCTCCCTCTCATCGATGTTTCTAACTCCATCCCTCTCCCTTCCTCTCTGTGAAAAATCAATGAGAATATATTTTTAAAAATACTTCTTGTTTAAAAAGCAAAAAGAAAATATACAGATGGCAAGTAAGCATGTGAAAAGATGTTCAGCATTATATGCATTCGGGAGCTGCAAATTAAGACAAGAATGAGATACCACTACAATGGATTAGCTGGCCAAAATTCAAAACACTGGCGACACCAAATGCTGGAAGGATTTGGGGCAATAAGAACTCTCATTCATTGCTGATGGGAATGCAAAATGATCCAGCCACTATGAAAGATGGGGAAGTTTTTCATGAAACTAAACATACTCTTCCCATATGATCCAGAAATCAGTCCTTGCTACTTTTACCCCAAATGAACATAATAGATGTTTATTACCTTTACTAGTATTAAAGTCATTAGTTAGCTACTGCTAAGTTGCAACTTAGTCTTTCAGCTCTGAAGATATTCATTTCACGTCACTCCATCATCTCCGCAGTCAATTTTAGACCGCAATAGCTTATTGTTTGAGCTGAAAACTCGTCCATAAACAGGTTCCTTATTAAATTTGTGGCTATGGTAATCAGTTGGTTTATTTTTAGAAACCATCTCTGTGAACAGTTTTAAAAATTAAAGTTAGACATTTGAAATGATTACAGAATAAAACCTCTTGTAATATTTCAACTTTATTTTTACTCTAACGTTATGAAACTATAAAAATTCAGAAGTTATGCCTAAGTTAGTCATTAATAATGCCATTTTATTTTTTCCTAAGGGGTAAGATATCTCTGTGATATTACTGAGATGAATGATTATATACAAAGACAGAAAAACTCAATTTATTTTAAGGCACAAATAATGTCAGTGTCAGAGGTAGTTTTCAAAGCAAATGGTTTAATGGTGTGATATGGTCAAGTGCTTTCATGTGATTCTATAAAATGGATTGAAAGAATAAATCATTTCCTTTTCCATTTACAGCTTAATTTAATGGTACCCCCATTCCCTTGATAAATTTTGCACAGAGAAAGGAATGAAGTCTAGCTGTTTGTATATTGAGAGTATGACTATGTTTGCGCTAAGCAAATAGGAATGGAGCTGATGTGTACTTGTATTCTGGTGAAATGATCTTTGCTCTCACAACAAAGAACTTCCAACTGATAACTAAGAATCAAGAGGAGGTTTTTATTCAAATGTCACATTTATTCAAAGAAGCATAATATATACCTCTCTTGCTTTTATACTGCCTGAGCAGGCAGAAAACACTTCTAGCTCCTATTTAAAATGATATCTATGATTATTGTCAGTGTACAGAATCGGAAAATGTGAAATGCAGTTTCACTTGACAGAAGGCGAGATAAATGCCTCTGCTCGCTCTTTCATGGATGGCGCCATTGTGTTTGTGAAATATCCCTCAACATTTCAAACTTCGACTAAGCAACTGTGATAGAAATAGAAAAAGGTAAGGCAACAAATAATTTAATGTTAATCAATGTATCCCCTGTAGGCTTATGGGTTCTCTCTAATACTGCAAAACTGTTGCTCCAACTTGCACTGTCTGCATCATAACCGCAATATCCACAAATTTAGCCACCTACAAAGAGAAGGAGAGGAATGTATCACTCCTTTGCCAGATTTTGGCGGTACTGTCGCTTTAAGATTTTAGAAGTCCTTCAGCAAATAGTGCAGGCAATTGGCAAAAACACAGCTTCTTTATGCCATTGCTACCTTGGACATCCTGAGAACCCCTGCAACGAAAACGACATTGAAATTGTGTTTAACTGAATGTTTCATTTTTTTTAATTGGCACTTTGTCTTAATTGGAGCAAAGCAACCCTTTCATACTTACAGTTTAGGGAATGCTAACTCTGAAATGAGCCGGGTTAACACATTTCGAATGCCTAACTTCTAATTGGCTTCCTCGGTGAAGTCAACAAATATTTAGTGAGTGCCTATTATGACAAGCTCTTTTTTGGAAACTGGTCTTGTTTATGTTCTTTTCTCTGCCTCGCAAAATCATCATAGCAAAATTGTAAAACCCCAAAATTCTGAAAACCAATTGCCTTGTTTACTTCTCAGCTAAAATTTCATCAGCATAGGTTTCTAATGATAGGGAATCCTCCTCAGAATTTAGGGAGGACCTGTCTTGTTTTATTTTATTTTTATTATAAGTCTGAACTTTCATAAGCGAAGTACTTGCCAACTAGCTTATCTGGAATCTCATCCAGTTTTTCGTGGGGCTAAGATGTTGAAAGTTAGCTTACACTAATGGCAGATGTGTTACCTGGGAGGAATAGCATGGTAAGCCCCATCATTATTACATCTTAGTAGGAATTAGCTACTTAATCCCTGGGAAGGGGGGGGGAGATCCTGAGAATATGAAACAGAGGCAAATAATGTTTGATGGGGTGAAGAGATTCCACACATTTTCTGTTGAGTAGTGCTTCTCAGAAAGATCCAGGCTGGGTGGTGTTCTGTTTCTAAGAGCAAAGCCAAAATTGCATAAAAGAAGAAAATACTTTAAAATCACAAAACTAAGCTAGTCACAAATAACCATTATTAATATTAGATTAGATATCATTATAGACATCTTTGTATGATATAAAAGGTTTGCATTAGGCATGGCCCAATCAAAGAATCAGAATTTCTGAATTACGAAGTAGAGGTTTTATTGTATTATAGAAACTAGAGGCCCAGTGCACAAAAATTTGTGTGCTAGGAAGCATCCCTCAGCCCAGCCTGTGCCCTCTCACAGTCTGGGACCCCTTGGGAGATGTTCACCTGCCTGCTTAGGCCTGCTTCCTGGGGGATCTGGCCTAAGCTGGCAGCCAGGTATCCCTTTGGCAGCCTGAGAGCCTTGGACATCCTTAGCACAGCAGCAGTGGCGGGAGCTTGTGGCTGAGCAGAGCTCTCTCTGTGGGAGTGCACTGACCACCAGGGGGCAACTCCTGCGTTGAGCATCTGCCCCCTGGTGGTCAATGTGTGCCATAGTGACCAGTTGTTCCTGGTCGTTCTGCCATTAGGGTCAATTTGCATATTACCCTTTTATTGTATAGGATTACACCTTGCCCAGTTGTAGGAGTAAAGGAGAGGAGTGGAAAATTAATTTTTGTCCTACTGTTGGGTCAATTGGTTGAGTAATTACCAACCAATCTGAAAAGCCAAGCAGGTCCAGTATTGTGTGACACCAAGTATCTGCTGGTGAGTTCAGGGTTGCCGTTGATGAGCAGGAAGAACTGGATACAGTTTTAAGGACAAGCTATAAAACCACTCAGAACCTTTGTCTCTATCACTACATCTAATCACCATGACCTTCAGATAACGATGCCTTTAGCATCACTTCTGTCTTTCAAATATCTAGAACCCAGACTGTATAGGGAAGGAATTCTGGGGAATGTATGTCTAGTTTAGCCAATTTGAACAGTGTAAACTACCACAAAGTAATTTATAAATTGGAATTATACTATAAATGTGATTTTAGAATGAAGTATTCAATTTTATTTTTCTTAAACAGAAGAAAAAGAAACTGAAGGAATTCAGATAAGAGTTTCTTCATTGCACTTTATTACAATATAGCTGATTTTCTAATTTTAGATATTAAATACATTTTGAACACTATTAAGGGGTTGGAGTTAGGCTTTTTCATTGAACTATATTAATTACATTTAGACAAATTTGATTAAATTTGTAGCATGTCAAAAAATAGATAATTTATCTTACATTTCCTTCTGTCCCATCCCCATTTTATGATTTTTAAGTTAAATTTATTTTTTTTATTTTGTTTAAGCTTATAACAATTTTATTTTGTTCAGTATCATTAATTTTGGCATCTGCTAAATATTAATATATACTTAACATGAATGCAATGCCCATGGCCTAGACCAGTGGTTCTCAACATTTTTAATACCACGACCCTTTAATACAGTTCCTCATGTTGTGGTGACCCCCAACCATAAAATTATTTTCGTTGCCACTTCATAACTGTAATTTTGCCACTGTTAATGAATCGTAATGTAAATATCTCAGAAAACACAGATAGTTACAATACGATTCATAACAGTAGCAAAATTACTGCTATGAAGTAGCAACAAAAATAGTTTTATGGATAGGGTCACCACAACACAAGGAACTGTATTAAATAGTCGCAGCATTAGGAAGGTTGAGAACCACCGACCTAGACTCTTTCCATGACCATTCTTTGTTCTAACTATTCTCTTGTCTGGATGTTTTCAACTAGTTCTTTCATGAAATGCTTAAGTTCTATATATATATGTCTGTCCTATTTGATTATTAGTGCTTATTGCCTTTATGTTTGAAAAACTTCTTGACTTATCATAATGTTCTTAGAACATAATTTATTTTTCTAAAACTTATATACATACATGCATAACCAATGGACACAGACAATAGTGTAGTGAAGGCCTGGGGTGTGTCAGGGGTTGGGAGGAAGGGAGATAGTTAAGGGGAATTGGGGGACATCTGTAATACTATCAACAATAAAAAATAAAATAAAATGTGTGTCCATGGCCCCATTTTCTTCTGGTGTTAAAGATAGTTGTGGATAAGTCTGAGAACAGTATGTGTTCCTCCCTGTAGAGGAGGTGCTTTTGCTGAATAGTTGAGAATTCTTTATTTATAGTTAAGTAATTTGAACAGGATTTGAACATTTAGTACTTTCCTAGAACATTTCTTGTACCTTTAAATCTAGGTTCAATTTTTTTTTATAATTCATAGACATTTTCTTAAATTAATAAGTAATTATATCTACTCCATTTGTCAAGATTTATATCATTCATTTTAATAGACTTTATTTTTAGAGAAATTTTAGGTTCACAACAAAACTAAGCAGAAAATAGAGATTTCCCAAAGGAGATAAAAAGGAAAAAAATAATAAAAAACAAATGAGAAGTATTTTCCAATACCTTACACACATACATATACACACGCACACTTTACAATAGATGAGCCAAAATGGAAACAGTGTTATCACCCTAAATCCAATTTATATTAGACTTCTCTCTTGGTGTTGTACATTCTATGGGTTTTGACAACTGTATGATGACATGAAGCCATTTTACTCTAATACGGGATAGTTTCACTGCCCTAAAAATTCTCTGTGCTTTATTTATTTTCATAGTTTAGCCCTTTCTAGAATGTCATAAGATTGGAACCATATAGTATGCAGCCTTTTTAAATTGGCTTCTCTCATCTATATAAAAGTCTAAGCAACCATTTCAGCAGAACGACCAGAATGACCAGTCTATATGATGCTCACTGACCTCCAGGGGGAAGACACTCAGCACAGGAGCTGGCCCCTGGTGATCAGTGCGCTCCCATAGGGATAGCACTGCTGAGCCAGAAGCCAGGATCATGGCTGGCAAGCACCGTGGTGATGGCACCAGCCTCTACCGCCTCCATGGCAGTGCTAAGGAGCAGCGAGCCAAGCAGTGAGGCACAGCGAGCAGGTGAGTGGTAAGGAACATTTAGTACACAACCTCCAGTTTGTTATTTTCCCATTTAAAGTTTGTTGTCCAGAAGTGGAGACTGTATCAATACCGTGTCCAGGAGGACGATGGCTTCCTCATTTTTAACACACTATGTTTATTGATACAATATAAGCATCATTAGTGCCTTTGGAAGCTATTTCCCCCTCTTGCAGTGTATTGTTACTAGAAGATCTTGCAACCCTAATGAACACTTTATGGTGAAGAAGATTTCAAAGGTCTTGACCATTGTCATGCCTCTAAATGAGCAGAAGCAAATCTGCTTTCCAGGTCAAAGAGCATTATGGCACAAGTTCAGATCAAATATTAAATCTGGTTCCTATGACATCTAGGACTTGAATGCTGGACTATCTAATTTTAAGTAGATTAAAAATAATGAACTTTTACTTAAATAAGGAATAAAATGTTCTCTGGGACTCTCCTCAGGGGCTAGTTGTAATGTGCCATGCACTTATGTGGCAAAATTGACCAAAAACAAACTTTCTTAAAGGACCATTCATTAACAAATTAATTCATTCAGAAGTTGACTTGAGAACTTGGATGTGGCAGGCACTATTACAGGCACTGGGGAAATATGAATGAATTTAAGTTTTGCTGCTCAGCTTGTATGTCCTCTCCAGCCAACAGACTCTTGAAGACAATGATGACTGAAGCTATTTGCTTTGAATATTTAACTTTGATAGCCCCTAGTCATATTCTTTTAATGTGAGACCAGAGCAGAATACTTAAAAATGACTGTCCACAGTATGGGATTAAAATGAGACAGTCTATGAAACAGGTGACTCAAATAAAATAGTATGTGTGGGAATGGGTGTGTATATGTGTATAATATAATAGGGTTATATTAAAATACAAGAGGTCTGATGCATGAAGATCCATGCAAGAATCGGCCTTCCTTCCCCTAGCTGCCAGCACTGCCTTCGCTCTGGCCAGAGCCGCCTTTCCACTTTCCCATGCTGCCCAGAGGCCCTGGAGTGGCTGGGGTAGTGTGGAATGCCTGTGTCATTGCCATGGCGATGATGCAAGCATCCCTCCCCGCCCCCAGCCACTCCGCACCTGTATACACAAATGAACCTGCCATCTTTGTTGGGTTAATTTGCATACTCACTCCTGATTGGCTGCTGGGCATCGTGAAGGTACAGTCAATTAGCATGTTGCTCTTTAATTAGTGTAGCTATTACAAACTACAGATAGCATATATTTTGGTTCTGATATTCCCTTTCAATCATTTCCATGAAGCTCTTGGTGAATCCCTTAAAGAAATAAGAAAAATATCTTTTATCTAGTGCTACACAGATTGCCCTTGCCTTTCCAATGTTCACAGTGGGCTGCATCAGATTGCCGCTTCCTTATATCAGGTTTTGATACTAACTGCAAAGGTTCTCAATATTCAAATCCATTTTTTCTCAAACCTTGATCTTTAATACACAATGTTCAACTGATTTTCTATAGTTCCAGCAGTAGCTGCTCTGAATTTCCAATTCACAGATCCTTCATCCACTGATGGATCTTCCATTGTGTCCTTGGCAGAACATCTATTAGTTGTTACCCCAGGAAGGGCTCTTCCCTCTCTCTATTTCCTGTCTGCTGCTTGTTCCCTGTGTTCCAATGCTTTACATGTTCTTACTTGGCTATAGTGGGTGGTAAGGGTTATGGCCTGCCCTCAATTTGACAAAAATAAAACAGCCTGCAAGTGGAATAATATATATTTTTAAAAGTCTTCCCCTCCTATTTATTGCTTATTCTTTACACTAAATCTCCCCATTCAGACCACCTCCTGTGACTAGCAAAAGTCCTTTTTCTCTTGTCCTACTTTTTCACTGAAATATATTGAGATATATTAACTTGTCTCTGAATATTGTCATATTTTTGTAAGTTATTTTTTGCAGAATCTTTTTTGATCAGCCTTACACTGTCTCTAAAAACCTTTTTTGCTCTTCTTTTCAAATAATACCCAGTTTATTTTATTTTTTAACTCCTGTAAGTCATTTCTTAATCCCTGTTTATGGTGGCTGGCAGCTTTGCACAGAAATGCCTTATGTAACTAAATGAAGAGATTGGAAGAAAATGGCAGGACCATTCAATATTGCAGCTTTCTCAGCATCTTACCTATGTGGGTAGGATTTTTGCTTTCACAGAAGGTACAGCAAGTGCAAGTAATCTAGATTAATTTTTTTATGTTTAGCACTTTTTTGGCCTTTCTAAAGGAACTGTGACCTGATTTATCAGTTATATCAGATCAAAATTATGTATATTGAATTGACTTAGAAGTGATTTTGTATGTCTAAAATAATTTTTAGAGTAAATATTATTTGGAAAGTATGTTCAATAATTTAAGAAAGAGGTATCAAATTTCAGTAGTTAAATAGCAGGAAATTATTGCAATAAAGTTCATTTGTAAAACTTTCTTAATCCATTTCCCTGAATCAGAACTTCAAGATCTCAAAAATTTATCCCTAAAGTTCTGACAGAATTTTATTGTAAACTTCAAATCTAAGTAACTTGATTCCTGTTTAAACTCATCTTCAGGATAAAGTATAAAACCTTCTAATATGGACCACAAAGACTTCCATGATATGACTTCAGCCTGTGTCTCCAGTATCAACTTTAGCACACACCTCCACTCAAATTAGAAACTCCAGACATATTATTTATTCTGCTATTTCTCTTTCTCTTCTTACCCTGACAACTTGTCTAGCATCTTTCTTCATGAAAAAACACACTTGGAACTGCTTTGGCATACCTTATTTTGAGAATGAAGTTGGTATGGACCCTGGAGAAGAGCTATAGTCTCAGGAGTCCTATAATTTTTCTTTCCCTCAACAAATGTTCAACCTTGAAAGAAAGTCCAATGGTTCATTCCAAAGAATGGGTACCATCATTATTTTGGAAAGTTTTGTCTAAAGTTTAAAGTCTAGCACGGAGGAGTCAATTTTCTGCTAGTATCGAGTTCATTGACTGCTTGAAGATCTATCCTATCATGCTATGCATGTTTTAGTGTTTTGAAAATGTGAATTCTAACAAAATTAATATTATAAAATAGAACTATGCGCTTGATAACTGCATAATTCTACCTCCAGCTTGAAAATTCAGCTAGTCAGTAGAATAACCTGTGTGTCTATATCCAATTTGTCATAACACTTATGTAAAAGAATTTCCCTCCCTCTTGACCTGGTTTAGCCAAATATTGCCAGAGTCCAAACACTAAAATCTAAACTTCCTCAACAGTGAGCTATGCCAACTTTACTAATGTATTTCAGCTTTGCTCAGGTAGTATTCCATCTTTGACATCGTATTATATTGTCTTTTAAACTGGAATATCCTTTTCTTACCTCCTCACCTCCTCCTCACCCCCACTGAAAAACATCACATTTTCTTCTTTGTGAATCTCTTTGTGGATTCCTATTGATAATTCTGCACCTGTTCAATGAAAGTTCAAACAAAAATGTGATAGAGGAGCAGAACTGAGATCACAGAGAGAACTTCATATCTAAGTTACCTTCCCCCCCCCCCGCCTGAGTAATAAAAATAGATGTCATTCATCCTGGAACATATCACCTAAGATCAGAAAGAAAGACTTCTTTCACATTTGATGCTGAAGAATATTTTTAGGCAGAATTGGTCTATTTAGAATATGAAGGTACCCAGTATTCCCCAGATTCTTTTTTTTTTCATCAGGAAAGACTCATGAAGGCTTCCTTTTCTTATGACAAGACATATGACTTAGCCTTGCTTTCAGAATATGTTGAATGACTGGGAATAGTCCTCTCTAATAACTCTAAAATCCTAAGAGCCAGTGTAGTGTAGTTTTTGAGAGCACAGACTTTGGTTTAATTCCCAACTCTGTAGTTTCACAATTGTGTTGGCAAGTCACTTAAGCTCTCTCTATGCCTCTGTTTCTTTAAGTGTAAAATTAAGATAATAATGATATACTGTATAATTCATAAGGTTGTAATAAAATTTTCCAGCTTTATTGTTTGAGTTTTGACATATAACATACAAATGCAAGGAATGCAATGTGATGATCTGATACACATATATTACAAAATGATTACCACAAAAAGTTTTAACACTTTTATTCTTTCACATTATTAACATTTTATTGGTGTGGTGATAACATTTGAATTCTATTCTCTTGACAACTTTCAAGTATAATACAGTATCATTAATTATAGTCATTATGCTGTACATTGGATCCCAGAACTTATTTATCTCATAGGTGGGAGTTTGCAGTCTTTGACCAACACCTCATTTTATTCAACACCCTGACCCTGGCAAACACTGTTCTACTCTCTATTTTTATGAGTGCTGCGTTTTTAGATTCTGCATGTGAGATTATACACTATTTGTCTTTCTCTGTCTGACTTATCTCACTTAGCTTAAGGTACTCAAGTCCATCCATGATGTTGCAAAAGGCAGGGTTTCCTCTTTATGGCTGAATAATATTCCACTGTGTGCGAGTGTGTATGTGTGTGTTGAATATCACATTTTCCTTAACTATTTAGTCTTTGATGGATTTTTAGGCTGTCTCCGTGTCTTGGCTATGAGGGCTAATGCTGCAATGAACTTGGGTGTGCAGCTATGTTTTTAAGTGCTTGTTTTGATTTTCTTTGGATATATACTCAGAAGTGGAAGTGCTGCTGGATCATATAGTACTTTTATTTATTTATTTATTTATTTATTTATTTATAAAACCACCATACAGTTTTGCATAGTGATTGTACCAGTTTCCATTTCCACCAACCAGGTACTAGGATTCCTTTTACTCCATAGCCTTGTGATCCTTTGTCGTTTTTATAATAGCCATTCTAACAGGTGTGAGGTCATATCTTGTTGTTTTGATTTGCATTTTTCTGATGATTAGTGATGTGGAAGGGCTTTCCATGGGCCTGTTGGCCATTTGCATGTCTTCTTTGGAAAAAATATCTCTATTCAAGCACTTTACCCATTTTTAAATTGGATGTGATCTTTATTTGCTATAAATTGTATGAGTTCCTTATATATCGTAGTTATTATCCTCTTTCAGATAGATAATTTGCAAATATTATCTTTCATTTCATACATTGCCTTTTTGTGTGGCTAATTCTTTTGTTTGCTGTGCAGAAGCTTTTTTAGTTTGATGTAGTCTTACTTGTGTATCTTTGCTTTTGTCACTTGCACTTTTGGTGTAATATCCAAAAACCATTGCCAAGACCAATCTCAAGGAGTTTTGCTCCTTGTGGTTTCTTACACTTTTGAATCTCACATTTAAATCTTTCATTTATTTCAAGTTAATTATTGTGAGTTGTGTAAGATAGGTGTCCCATTTCATTGTTTGGCTTGTGGTTATCACGTTTTGCCAGCAACACTTATTAAAGAGACCATCTTTTTTCTCCATTGAATCTTCTTGGGCCTTTTTTTAAAAATATTTGTTGACTATATATATGTGTGGTTTCTGTTTCATTTGTGTGTATATTTTTTATGCCAGTACCATACTGTTTTGGTTATGATAACTTTGCAGTAAAGTTTGAAAACAGGAATTGTGATGCCCCCAACTTTGCTCTTTCTTATAATTCCTTTGGTTAATTGTGGGCCCTTTCTAGTTCTGTACAAATTTTAGCGCTCTCTTTTCTATTTCTGTGTAAAATGTCATTCGAATTTTAATAGAAGTTGTATTTAATCTATAAAATGGTTTTGAGTGGTATGGACATTTTAAAAATACTAATTTCTGAACACATATCTATTTGTGTTTTATTTGATTACTTACCATTTTAATGTAAAAAATCTTTTACATTCTTTAAAAAAATTTATTTCCAAGTATGTTATTTTGATGATATTGAGATCATAGGATATTTTTCCATTTATTTGGGTCCTGTTTTCTTTCTTGTAATTATCAATGTAAAGACCCTTCACACATTTCATTTTGTGATGAATTTTAAACTAGGTAAAATACACTAAATACTTAGAAGAGTATCTGATAAATAATTAGCACCATGCTAAATACTTGATATAATTATCTTTCTTTGATTGAATTCCCATTTTAGCTCCTTTCCCCATCCTTAAACAATCTATAAATTTGAAGTAGCCCTTTGGAGACCAGGGCTTACAAAAGACACTATTTTATTTCTTTCCAGTGTTGTATACAAACAGTTTATTTGGGAGGTGAGTCCAGGGAGGACAATGAGGGTATAAGAAAGGGAGACAGGCAAGGGAATACTGTAAAGCTAATATGAGGAAACCCAATTATGTAGTAGTTTTCTGTGAGTAACTGGACTCCATCCTGATATGGACCTTCAAGAGACTATGTGGAACATAACTTAGAGAGTTCCACATATAGGTAAGAAATCTAGGGTCTTATGTACGAACTCATGTCTCTTAATGGTTGAGAATAATTCTTGTGATGGTACCCTCTACAGATGTTCTCCCTACCCAGCCAGTAGACTGAGCAGGATTCTGAGGCAGGAGAAAGCCTTGGGCAGAAGATACAAATATAACAACCTGGACATAAAAACTCTATCTGCTAAAGGCCAGAGTTTATAAGTAGTATACCAACACTATCTGCTACAGCTGACTACTACACATCATTTGAGTGCCAACCTAAATATATATTTAACTGGCAATATAAGAATATATATTAGAATCCTTTAAATAGGTTATAACCTTTTAACCTTGCAATTATGTTTCTGGAAAATTATTTCAAGGATACTGAGATAGGCAAAATGCTAAATGCAGTATTATTTATAATTGTAGTAAGTAAAGAACTACCTAATTTCAAAAATAGAATATTGGTTAAATGAATTCATATAATCTCATTATATAATATTATGCCATCAGTAGAAAACATGCTTATGAATAATTAAGTATACATTAATATATAATGTATGTAGAATGTTCATGATGTGTTATTAAGCATAAAACAGGTTGTAAAAGATTATATAAGTATAATTCCCATTACACACACATGCATACACACACATATAGGCAAGGAAAAATGGCTGAAATATTACACAAAATAATTAACAGTAGTTATTACTTGGTTATAGGATTTGAGGTAATTTAACTCCCTTGTTGATATTTTTCTAAAGTTTCTGCAATAAACATTAGTTTTATAACCAGAAAAATCATTAAGTGTAATTTTAAAGCAAAATTAACCTTTTAAAATATTGATATTTTCAAACCTGGAATTCTATTGGTTCTTGATGTATATTATTGCAAGTTTGATTCGAAATCTAGCAATTACACACTAGAGCATCCCACATTTCTTTTTCTCAGACAGAGCAGAAATATGTATAATCTCTGGGAGAAATTGATTGCAAACCTATATGTGCTTTGAATGCAATAAGGCAGATTGTAGCTAAAGTTATTTTCTCTGTCTAACTGGAATGATGTTGTGATTTGGCCTGTAGGATTCCCCTGAAATGGATTTTTGAAGGCAGATAAACTGTGTCCCTAGATAAAATAGGCTTCTGACATATATAAAAATGAGCTAGTTATTGACCTGTTTGTATGCAGCGTATGCTATTTCTTATGGTAATATCGTCTGCTCAGAACTGCAAACACTGTAGACAGTGATGAATTATTAAGAATGACTCTGGAGGAGGCTAGAGTGGTGAGGTTTGTGGAATCTGGCACGAATCATATGGAAAGACAATTTCATAGCCACAGCCCAACTCTCTAAAATCACAGTCCTATAATATACATATGAGATGATCTATAATATACATATGAGATGATCTAATATACACAGTCCTATAAATATACATATTTATGAGTCAGTCTAAACCCATCACAATAATAAACCCTTCTCATTACTAACAGAAAAAATCAGAAAAGAAAGGATCAGTCATTTATTATTATCATACTTTCATGATAATTAAAAAGAAAATTTAAAGATACCGTCTTACATTGTAGGTGCCAAATGAATTATCAGGTTTGTTTGCCATGTCGATTGGACAAAAATCATTCATGTAATTTTGTATGACTCCTTACGTTTTTATGAAGTGTTGGGAGAGGAAAATCCATATTTTCCTATAGTTCTACAACCAACAAATAGAATTATGTTTCAATGAGCTAGTAATTCAACTTCTCAGAACCTGGTCTAAGAAAATTGCTATAAATTTTATCAAGAGATGCACAAATGTCGAAACCGGTTTGGCTCAGTGGATAGAGCGTCGTTCTGCGGACTGAAAGGTCCCAGGTTCTATTCCAGTCAAGGGCATGTACATTGGTTGCGGGCACATCCCCAGTAGGGGGTGTGCAGGAGGCAGCTGGTCAATGTTTCTCTCTCATCGATGTTTCTAGCTCTCTATTCCTCTCCCTTCCTCTCTGTAAAAAATCAATAAAATATATTTTTTTAAAAAGAGACGCACAAATATTTTATTCACAAAAGTATTTGGAACAATGAAAACATGGTAGCAATCTAAATAGCCAGCTGTCGAAAAATAGTTTAAATCATGTCATTCATACTATAAGATATTATTTATATGGGGTGGAGCAAAAGAATATTTATAATTATCTGTGTGGAAATTAATAAACAATAAAACAAGAATAAACTCCGTAATACTCACAACTGTAGACCTACTTTTGCCCCACTCTGTATTTAAAAATGATGTTGAAGGATATTTAGTGACATAGAAAAACACTATGAAATGTTAAATTTAAGATATATGCAAAATTCACATGGGTTATCACCACTCTTATATAATAATAGATGTTGGTTTATGGATAGGAAGAAAAATGAAAGGAAATAAAATACCAGCTACAGTTATCCATGGATTATGGGTTTATTAGTGATTTTTATTTTCTTGTTTGTTTTAGTCTTGCATCACTCATATTACTTACGATTAATATGTTTTATTTTTATTAGTAGAAATTTGTAAACTAAAGGAGTGGATAATATACTAAGAATTTTACCTGAATTCCTTTTTAACCCTGTCTCATTGTATTGAGAATTGGCTGTTTGAGTCATCAAATGAGAAGCAGGTGCTCAAATGTGAAAGTAATTGAATTTCACACAACATTTTCCATGGGGCAATTGAACCAGGAGTGCTTAAACACATGCCTTTGGAAAATTTGTTCCAAAGTCTTCTTAAATCTGTTTATTAGTATAGACTAGTCTTTCAACAACTATGCACTAGTATATAGTGTCCACCATATATTCAACATGATGCTATTTCTTGTAAAAAAAAAATAGAAACACATAAAATGGTCTCTAGGTTCAAGAAAATTCAAGTTCTAAAAGAGAAGAAAAAGATGTCAAATAAAACTATTGGCACACAATGCCATAATTATGGTAGTTCTGTGCTAAGTAACATAGTAGAGTTTATTAATATTGAAGTAGAAAAGGGAATTGTGTAAATCTTAAAGTTAACTAAAGTAAGTACTATGCAGTCTCTTAGGTATATACTTTTGTTTAGTAATTTAAATTTATTTTAATTGATTAATTTAAATTTTCTTTTTTATTTCATTTTATTTATTTTCTCCATCACCATTTATCCCCTCTATGCTCTCTTCATCTCCATCCATCCCCCTCCTACCCTTGGTAATCACCATACTGTGGTCCATACTTTTAATAATTTTCCCTGCTACGTCTCCTTGGAAATCATTCAGTTTTGATCTGGACTACAGATGGATAGATAGATAGGTAAGAGTGTTTTCAGGCAAAGTGCATTTTAACCAAGTGTGAGCTAAATTCTTCAAGAAGCACAATGACTAATCAAGTCGGTATCTTCCCAAAGAGCATTAAACCAGCAGTCAAGAGATTTGGTTTTGTTGATTCAGTTCTGCAGGGCACAGGTCTGTCAAGGACTCTTATTTATGTTCTCCAAAACTATTTTCTTATGTGTTACCTAGGGGGAATCATATGTTTGGCAAGGACCTTCCAACTTTAATGCTTTTCCTAAGTCATGAAATTGCAAAAGTACTGTGATACCGCTATAGAAAGAAAAGTGAGAGGTGGAATCTTCAGATCAGATTTTTCCTGCATTTTTCATCTCTCCTTTCCCTTTGCCATCAGTGCCTCACTCCAGAAAATGGTCTCCAGCACATTTTCCGCTTTCACATCTCCTATTCAATTCTGTCTACTTGAAATTTTATTTGCATCCCAAATGTTCTCTGAAAACCTTCTAGTTGCCAAGTCCTGTGGCATTGCTCCTTGATAATATGAATTCTAATTGTCATTTCCTTTTTAAAAATTTTTATTGTTGAGAGTATTACAGATGTCCCCCTTTCCCCCCCTTTGGCCCCTCAACTGGGCTCTTGCCCCACCCCGGGCCTTCACTGCACTGTCCTCACTATTGTCTGTGTCCATGGTATCATTTCTTTCTCTGTGTGTTCTTGAGCAAGTTACATTTCCTCTTTGACCTTCATTTCTCCATCTAAAACAGTAGAAATAATACATCTCACGAATCTATTATGTTTTATTACAATTGAATGCTAACACATATATAAGGTGTCTGGAACTTGGTAGATTCTAAAAAGAAAATTGACAATCCTTTCATTGTTCTCTTGATTTCTGAGCTGCATATGTTTTTTATACTTCTGTTTGCTTCATAATCATTCTTATGGTTGATTAATTTACCTTATCTCTTAACTTAAATATGAATGTTCTATGTTACTGTTAGTGGCCTTCTATTCTTATAGCCTCTTGTCTCATTCTGCACCTCTACAGAGCCAGGCCACATATTCCACCAACCCTACACTTCCAAATATCTAGTGGAAACTTCATTTGTACATACAATACCACTCTATAAAATCAGTATATCTCAAGCTAAATGTTTCACCAATGTACTTGTTGCATTCCCATTCTATATCAGTACCTTTTCTGACTTTACTCTTTCTCTTAATGTTATCACTATTAAACTGTCTATATTATTTGATTCCTCCCTTGGTCCCCAATCCATACCCAGTAAGTAACCTCATACTCTCTTATTTTTCTAGGACAGAGTATGTTATAGGAATGACCACAGGTTATTCATTTGTCTTTTATTTATTAGTTACATAGTTATAGTATCCTTGGGGAAAATACATGATGTCTTTGAGTATCAGTTGTCTCATCTGAGAAAATTAAATAATAGTAGCTTTTTTCATGGGCTTCTTGCTAGTGATGTGAATATTCTTTTTGAACTAACCAATAATTATAGATCCATGAATAAGTAAGTAGATAATTTCCAATACTTCTTCCTGTCCTATCATAATTCAGATCATACCAATAGATCAATCAATTAACATGTATCTATCTAGCTCAGCGTTTTTCAACCGCTGTTCCACAGCACACTAGTGTGCCGCGAGATGTTGCCTGGTGTGCCGTAGGTGCAGACAAGACAAGAATTTTATAATTTTTCACTATTTTGTTTACTTAATATTTCATAATAAAGTAATTATAAAATACTTTCTTTGTGTTTATTTGATTCCTATTCAAGAGAATTACTTTATATATAGTCAATATAGGCACAGAGTTAAATTTTTTTTAACATTTTCTAATGGTGGTGTGCCTCGTGATTTTTTTCATGAAACAAGTGTGCCTTTGCCCAAAAAAGGTTGAAAAACACTGATCTAGCTTATTGATAAACCCTCATATCCAGTCTCTTTGCCTCTATACTTTCTTTGTCAATTATTGAAAATATCATATTATTTTTATCAATTTAAAATAGTACTTTTAGTAGCTTCTCATTGTTTATGAAATGAAGTCCAAACTCATTCTCATTCATATTTATTTCCCATATACTCTATATGAGGCATCATGCACAATAGGATTGGAGCTAATATTCAAATTCCCTGATTAGCTCTAAAACCCATAGATATCACACTGCTTTACAAGAGCGTACAGTGATATTTGCAATATTATTACCTATTATCAGGAATTTTACTTGAACCAATATTTAGAGTTTGTGAGTGCTGAAAATAAAGTAGGTAGCCTTCAACTGTTCTTCCCAAATAAGGTTATTTGATTTTAGGGTAACATAGTCCCTTTCAAATTTCACAGTTCAGAGAATCATAGTATTTCATCTTGACATGTGGAAGTGTCATAAACCTGAGTAAATGGGAGGATTTAACTGTCAATCATAAAACTAATTGTAGTAGACACCATTAGGTGACCTTTGCCTATCCTTGTAAAGTCAGTGATGCTTGCACCAAAATTTGTGTCATAAGTCTGTAAACTAATTACATTCCAATTTGAAATAGTCCACAAACATTATTACATAAAACTACATAAAACTAAAAGTTAAATTATAGGGTTGTTTGAATTGCCTTTGTAGAATCTCTGGCAGTGTTTTGCTGGTCCTGCTGATTACTGGTTCTGGGCAGAAGCTTCTCTAAAGTCTGCAAATTTAAACAAACCACCAGATTGTATCTTATTGTGTTTGGTATTGAACAGCTGCAAGAACAAACTAATATAAATGAAATGTGTGTCCCAGTTTTTGTCTCCTTGGAAGGTAACTGACAGAGCCACGCCATCATCAAGTATCTATCAATATATGTTAGTGACATTTTAGGTACAAAATGTGTCAGATGTAAGGAAGAAACTGAGGATAACTTTCCTGCATGGCCTGAATTGGTGGCATATGGTCTCAGAAAAGATGACACTTGAAAGGAAGGTGCATGTCCATTATGAAAGGTGTTGGGAAACTGAAAGGAAAATATAGTTCTGTACATATAGATATTTTAATTTTCTCTAGATTCATTATGAAGTTACTTGTAAGACCACTGGTATCAGAAAGCTAAATAATTGTCAAGTTTTATTTATACATTGTTTAATAACTATGATTCATTTGAATTGCAACATACACAGGCTCACATAAACTATTAAACTATTAAGAATATTGATAGATTGAAATGGAGTTCATTTAATTTCTTGAGAATTCAGTTCTTGGGAAATTATCTTGTAGCCTGGTGGTGGACAGTTTTGGAAAGATCTAGAAAGTCATTATCAATCATGCCCTTCTCATTCAATTTCGTTCTATATAAAATAACATGAAACATTTTGTTTCACCATTGTTCTCTATAAAAGTGAAACCATAGATTGTAGAATTAGAGTGAATCTACCATCCAATGCAATATTTTTCAATGTAAGGAACCCAAGTTTAATGTTAGGATAATTGGTTGATAGGGTCAATATTTAATAATAGAACTAGTCCCATGAAACAGACTTCAGATTCATAGCCCACAAGGTCCTTGCTTTGAATCTCAGCATTTCAGGATTACCAAACAGACACCTTACTTTTGAATGATATCAAAGCAGTATATATTTGATTCAATCAATAGTTGTCACAGTGTAACTGAGTTTAAAAACATGCTTACACAATGCTCATGTACATTGATTTAGTTTACTATTGGCATGCATTTCCTAGCTGAGAAACCCAGGAAATAAGGTCTTTCATTTTTATTGAGTTCTCATGCAGAAACAGTTAATTATGCTCTACATTTCTGAGGCCTGGTAGGGAAAACCTTTACTACTACCTCCATGACTCTACTCAGTTTAGCTCCTTTATTTACTCTCTAGAGTCATTGATTTCAAGCCTGCTCTCTCTGGAGAAACAGAGCCTTGACTGGAGGTTGGAATGAATGAGTTCAGGTTCATGGGTTTTAGGCTCTGGTCACTGCAGTCAGTGGTGCTCATGAAGGTACAACTTGAAATGGAGAACCCTTCTGCTGGTATAAATGTAAAAGGCTATAACCTTCTGAAAACATTTTGTAGTTTTTTATAAACTTACTGGAGGCCTAGTGCACGAAATTCGTGCAAGAGTAGGCCTTCTTTCCCTCGGCTGCTGGCACCGGCTTCCCTCTGGCACCCGGGACCCGGGCTTTCCTCACAGCCCCAGCTTCATCCAGAAGGTCCTCTAGAAGGACATTGGGTCTAATTAGCATATTATGCCTTCATTATTTTAGATACCATATACTTTCCATAGGACCTAGCAATTACAAGTCTGGATCTTTATCCTACTGAATTGAAAACATACATCAACACAAATATCTGCACACAAATGTTCATAGTAGCTTTGTTTGTAATAGCCCCAAACTGGAAACAACCCAGATGTCCTTCAATGGGTGAATGGATAAAGAAACCTGTTCATCCATGAAATGTAAATACTACTCAGCCATAAAGAGAATCCAGCTATTGATATCCATAGACATTCAGATGGGTCTCCAGGGTATTATGCTGAGTGAGAAAAACTGCCAATCTCATAAGATTACATGTCTATGATTCCATTTAGAGAGCACTTCCAAAATGACAAAATGATAGTGATGAAAAATAGATCAGCGGTTGTCAGGGATTAGAATTGGAGATGATGTGTTTTTGTTGTGTTTTTTTTTTTGGTCTTTTTTTGAGGTGATGAAATATTTCTGTATCCTGATTGTGATGGCTGTGAATGTGAAAAAAAATTTTGTAGTCCTATACAATGAAAACACAGATGAGTCCAGTATAAACTGCAGAAATTGACATGTAGACCATAGATTAGTTAATAGTATTGCATCCATCAAATTTCCTGGTTTTGACATTTTACTATGATGATGTAATATGTCATCAACAGTGAAAGGCAGATGAAATCATCATAGGAATGCTATACTATATTTGCAACTTCTTGTATTAAGTTATTTCAAGGTAAGATGTTTTTAAAATGCACAATCATTCTGAAATTATTGATAAAATTGGCAAATTATAATAGCTTTCAAGAATATTGTTGATTTCCTCCAATTTTAATAGTACTCCCAATGCTTCTCTACTCATTTACCCTACTTTATATTCTTCATATACTTCTCATTATCTCAAATCATGTTGTTATTTTTTATTAGATTCCTAATGTTTCCATTTAATGGAGGTAAGGGTATTGTCTCATTCACCTCTCTGTTCATAGTGACCCACAAAAGTACCTGGCATAAAATTGGTCACGAATAAACATATTTTGAATGGAGTGAATATAGATAAAACATTTAATTTATTTCAATATCAATGAGACTTAAACAATTTTATATGCTTATTTTCTAGCCATTGTAAGTTTCCTCTTGTTCACTGTCCACTAATGTTATTTTTCTTTTTTTTTTTTCCTATTGGGTGATATTTATCTTTTTTATTTTAGAATTATTTACATATAATATTCATTCTTTGTCATTTTTTCCCAACTATTTCCCAGGCATCCATTTGTTTTATATTTCTGCTTGTTTTGTTTTTTCTTGTAACTTTTAAAAATGAATATTGTGAAGTTAAATTTATGTTTTAAAAAAGTTTCTCTTTTTATTTTTATGCTGAGAAATATCCCCATGTATTGGAGGTAATATATAATACTATATCTATTTACAAATAATTTGTTTACCTGTAATTTAATTTAAGGTTAAGTAGAGATTAAGTTATTTTTCCCCAGTAATGCTTCTTCAACATCATTTATTACAGCATATTTTTTTTCTGTATTAGTTCAGTTTATGTTAATCATGGATTTTTAAATATACATTTCTCCTAGAATTTTACTGTTTCTCTTGTCTATTTCTATAATAGTATGACAGAGTTTTAACTACTCTAACTTTAGAACACATTATGATACCTGATTAGGCAAATTCCACTTTAAAAATGTTTCTTGCTTATTGCTACTTCTTTGTTGTTCTAAATCAGTGGTTCTCAACCTTTCTAATGCTATGACCTTTTAATACAGTTCCTCATGTTGTGGTGCCCCCCAACCATAAAATTATTTTCATTGCTACTTCATAACTGTAATTTTGCTACTGTTAGAAGGTGTAATGTAAATATCTGTGTTTTCCAATGGTCTTAGGCAACCCTGCTAGTGGTTCTCAACCTGTCACATGAATCTCTACATATAAAAAAATCTTGTAGTCCTATAAAACAAAAACACAGATGAGTCCAGTATAAACTGCAGTTGAGAACTGTGGCTCTAGAATCTAAGATCATCAGAAAACCCAGATATTTATATTACCAATCATAACAGTAGCAAAATTACAGTTATGAAGTAGCAATGAAAATAATTTTATGGTTGGGGGTCACCACAACATGAGAAACTGTATTAAAGGGTTGAGGCAATAGAAAGGTTGAGAAACACTGGTCTAAATGAACATCTTATGAAGGTAGAAGTAAACATCACTATCATCTTGATATTACATTTGATTTAGAGAATACTATGGGGAGGGTTGGCATCTTTAAAATATTTGGTCCTCCTAACCAACAACATAGTGTGTCTCACTTCCATTTATCTCAGTGTTCTTTATGGCTTTAGTCAAGTTTTATAATCTGCTTATGAGTCCTGCACATTTTTTATTTAGTTTACTGATAGATACTTTATATTTATTGTTAAATCTGAAGACAATGTAGTTTCCATTACATCTTCTAACCAGATTTTTCTCTGTGCTTGTGGTTTGTTTGTATGGTTGTTGTGTAACTCACTACCTTGCCAATATTTTAATAATTCTAATGTTTTTCAGTCAGTTTTGGTTGTAGGGTTGCTATAGAACAGGTAATGTTACAACTTTCAGTCAGTAATCATGTTGCCTGTTCTTTTCCTGTATTTAAAACTTATTTATTCTGCGGGCTTTACAACTTAAGTACTGTTAAGGAAATAATAACAATCATATTTCTCATATTCCTGATGCTAGTGAATAAGCATATATTGCCCGGACGGTGTGATTCTGTGGTTACTGTTTGATTATTGGTCAAGGCACATGCCTGGGTTGTGGGCTCTATCCCCAGTGTGGGCATGCAGGAGGCAGCCAATCAATGATTCTCTCTCATCATTGATGTTTCTCTCTCCTTCTCCCTCTCCCTCTTCCTCTCCCTCTCTCCCTCTTCCTCTCCCTCTCTCCTTCTCCCTCTCCCTCTTCCTCTCCCTCTCTCCCTCTCCCTCTCCCTCTCCCTCTCCCTCTCTCTCTCCCTCTTCTTCTCTCCCTCTCCCTCTCCCACTCCCTCTGAAATTAATAAAAATATATTTTTAAAAAGCATATATTGTTTTACTATTTAACATAATAAATATAAATGACATAAATATGACATATATAATATTAAATAAATACATATAAGGAAATATAATGAGTACATTAAATATATATGAATTAGAAATATATAAGCTATCATGTTTATTACTGGCCCTTCTGTTTCTAATTTTATAAGTTTGGGCTTTTAAAATTTTCAAAACATGGATGGAACCTTTGTTTTATCAATTGCCTTTCCTCCCATTGAATAATCAAAAATTTTCTATGACATAATGATGTGATCCATAGCTTTTCTTGTACTGAACTATCTTATTCTTTTTTTAAAAAAATATATAATTTATTGATTTTTTACAGAGAGGAGGAGAGAGGGATAGAGAGCTAGAAATGTCGATGAGAGAGAAACATTGACCAGCTGCCTCTTGCACACCCCCTACCGGGGATGTGCCCGCAACCAATGTGCATGCCCTTGGCCGGAATCGAACCTAGGACCTTTCAGTCTGCAGACCTACGCTCTATAACTGAGCCAAACCGGTTTCAGCGTGAACTATCTTATTCTTATAAAAAAGCATATGACATGTAATGGTGTGTTTTTTTAACATGTTGCTGGATTCAATTTGCAAGTACCTTTTTAGGACTTCTTCAGCTACATTAATTAAGGCTATTAATTATGTTGTTTATATTTGTTAAGTTTTCTATCTAGCTAATTTTTATGCCTAAAAGATTTAATAAAGCCTCTCCCTAACCTAATTCATCATGTTGCAAATTTGAGTCCTTCCACTACCTTATTTACTTCCCTCCAAATACATTCTAAATTGTCTGGTCATTATACTAGTACTCCGAATGGCAGTGCTTGGAATTGAAAGCAGAGATGGCATGGCAATCTGACTCAGACAAGGCCATTGTTTCCTGGATTCTAGTAACTACATAATGGTGTTGGCTTTTGTTGGTCTTATAATTATCTAAAGCCCTAAGTCTTTCTTACAAACTTCTTAGCCAGTTGAAAACCTGTCCAGGTGGTTTGCTGAATCTCCTGACAGTCCCTCACACCATTTCCCCTTCAATTTAATCTCATTAGGTTCAGACCATTTCTTTTAACCTGCCTTTATTCTTTTTGAATCTTGATTCTGTCATCCAATGAAGTTACTGTCTTTAGTTTCATATCACTCACAGATGGAATGCTAACTGGCTAACCCTTCCTCTTTATCACTGCTGTCTGTCTGAATTGATATTTTAGTGCCTATCTCTTTATTACTGGTTAGCATTAATCATTTAGTAATGTAATTCAAAGTTACACATTTGGGTTTATTCTTTCATCATATAATAATCAAATAATTTCTCTCACCCAGGCTGTGACAGATATTGGGGATGTGACAGCTTATAAAATTTGTTTTCCCTACTCAAGGACTCAGAGAACACAGACAAGCAAAAAAAAAAAAAAAAAAAAAAAAAAAAGAAAAAGATTAATTCAATATGGTATTTGTTATGATAGAGAAGTATAAACATCTTTAAATTATCAAAAAAAGATTTAAGGCAAAAGGGAATAGATGATAATTATTTTCTAAATCTCATTGATCTAAGTATATCAGATCTGTGATGGGTACTTTGATGTATTACTGAGATCTGGTTTATAAATGAAATACTAATAGTCTCACAGAGTTCTCTCATTTTAGAATGAAAGAAATATTGTATAACATGAGTATGAGAAAGCAAGGCAAAAAAATACTCATGGCATTGAATTCAAATTAGAAATATCATTGTGATAATTAGTGATCAGGTTTTGTTTTTTTCTAAACATCATTCCACTTTGAAAGCAAAATGGCTGGGACAAGTGATATACAAGATGCATCCAGACTGTCAATTAAGGAACCACTTAGAAGAGAATGACATCTCAAAAAGGTACAAAAGCTGCCTGATTAGACTCCTACTTGCCAAATTTGGAAAACATTGAGCAACAAAATGAATAATGACAGAAATTAAGTAAAACCTATTGTATAAAATGAGAATTCATGCGTCCATAGAGATAGTAATACAAAACAAACAAACAAATGGGGAAGAGGGAAAATTCTCCCTTGCAGGAGAACTGTAACTAATTAATTCAGAAGAAATAACAGCATTAGACAATGGCCATTTTTCAACCTTATTATAATCACTTATTCAAACAAGAATCATCAATGGATATTAATACTATTAGTTGAAAGTTTGGTGCTTGACAGAATATTACACAGTCTAAAAATATCTCCCCACTGATTTCTTATTAACTACAAAAGAAATTTATAGTGAAGAAACTTGGTGGATACACCCTTATCAAGTGATCAAAGTTAACATCCTATATAGTAAAAGAATACTATGCAAATAGACCGAATGTCAGAACGACTGGCTGCTATGACGTGCACTGACCACCAGGGGGCATACATTCAATGAAAGAGCTGTCCCTGGTGGTCAGTTAGTCAGCTACAAGCTGGGCTGATGGCTGGAGAGCACAGCGGCCCGCCTCTGTGGCAGCGCTAAGGCTGTCCCACTGGGGCAGTGGGAGCGGGCCTAAGCCATCAGTTGGACATCCACCAAGGGCTCCTGGACAGTGAAAGAGTGCAGGCTGGGCTGAGGGACCCCCCCAAGTGTATGAATGTAGTGCACCAGGCCTCTAGTCTCCAATAATGAGACAAACAGACATTGTGTAGCTCTTGATATGAAGCATGAGAAACAGGACTGTATACATAATGTCCTGGCAGAAAAAGTATAAACCTGAATCTAAACATGAGAAAGGACCATATAAATGTAATTTGGGGGTCATCCTATAAAATAACTCTTCTATAGATCACTTTTCATATAAAAAGGTCCCTGGCTCTTGTGGCTCAGTTGGTTGGAGCATTGTCCCACAACCCAAAAAGGTAGCAGGTTCAAATTCTGTTCAGGGTAACACCAAAGTCGAGGGTTTGATCTTCAATCCCTGTTCAAGGCACATATCAGAAGCAGCTCATCAGTATTTCTCTCTCATATCAATATGTCTCTCTTTTTCTCCCTTTCTCCCTTCCTCTCTCTAAAATTAATTTTAAAAATTTTAAAGTAAAAAAAAGACTAAAGAGACATAACTCCTAAATGTAATGGTGATCCTGGACAACACCCCGGACCATGGGGGTAGGGGGATAGAGGGGGAACAATAAAAAGAATATTAATAGTGCATTTAACAAACTTTGAGTGTGGCCACATGCACAATATATTAGATAACAATATTACATTAGTATAAAAGTCCCAAATCTCACCAGATACTACCATATAGTATGATTAAGAGATGTGCTTTTTCTTAAGGCTATATGTGCTAAAATATTAAGAGGTAAAGAGTCGTGTACCTGACAAGTGATTGAATCCAAAAATTCAGTAGAACTAATAATAACAATAATGTTAATAATATTTATTGCACTATAATATGTAAAGATGTTCTTTATATAATATCTAACTAGAGGTCTGATACACGAAGATTCGTGCAAGAATGACCCTTCCTTCCCCTGGCTATGAGCACTGTCTTCACTCTGGCCTGGTGCCACCTTTCCGCCTTCCCATGCATGCCCAGAGGCTTGGAGCAGCTAGGGTGGTGCGGAATACCTGTTGTTGTCATGGCGATGATGCAAGCATCCCACCCCAGGCTGCTCAGCACCCATGTGTGAAAATTATCATCTTTTTTGGGTTAATTTGCATACTCACTCCTGATTGGCTGGTGGGCATCGTGAAGGTATGGTCAATTTGCATCTTTCTCTTTTATTAGTATAGTATATGGGTAGAGCAGTTGCAGCAAAGTGTTAATAATTAATGATCTAGGTGAAGGGTATTTGGGAATTCATTATATTACTCCTGCAACATTTATGCTAGTTTGAAGTATTTTTAAACTAAAAACTTAAAAATTAGAAGAAAATACTTTAGTAAAATAATTATCTGTAATTTAATGTTTTTAAAAATTTTATAAATTTTCTCAGTGCTTTCTGAAACACAACAGATCACTATGTATGTGACTTTGTATATACTGTAGTAATTGGCACGTACACAATCTCTCTAAAGAACTAGAAAAATAATCTGTGCCAGATATAGTCTAATTGGCTAAATTTTGTGTCTCATGCATACATTCTTGGAATGTGAACCCGAATTAGGGTTATTCCTCAAGCCTAGCTGCATAATTTGTGCCAAACTAATAAAAAATACATTTATCTTTAAATTGGGATACTTACTTTGATTAGTAATTCTACTTGCATTACATTTTTCAATTAATGATGAATGGTTAGAGGAGTTGTTAGTTGGCATTGGCCATAATTATTTTAATACTAATCTATAGAATACTTTCTAGATAAATTCAAAAATAGCAGACTTTGTAAAAATTAATGTAATATTCATTAACCAAGATGTTTTAAATTAAAGTCCTGGATGCATTAAATATGATTTTTACCATCTACAGAAACCTTTTTAAAAATGCTCTGAAGTATATGGTGACAATATAAAGTGGTTTTTAAAATCCTATCGATCAAAATGTTAATATATACTTAGATACCGATGACTAATGGAACAACTGAAACTCCTTGCTAGGGAAAAATAGAGCTACATAGAATTTGACAGCAAAATCACAAGAATAGATACTCATTGTAAAGTATTTTGGATAGACTTTACAGATATGCTTTCATGATTTACAATTCCAAGAATATGGAATAGATCTACTTTTCCTATTCCTCCCACTAAATTCAACTAAAACTCCTAGATATACACTGAGTGGACAGATTATTATGACCTCTGGATGCATAATAATCTGGCCACTAAGCATAAATATATATATTAGAGGCCACATGCATGAATTTGTGTATGGGTGGGGTCCGGCCAGCCTGGCCAGGGGGAGGGAACATGGGAAGTTGGCTGGCCTGCCTGCTGGTCGAATTCCTGGTTGAGGGGACAATTTGCACATTAGCCTTTTATTATATAGCATATACACCGAGTGGCCAAATTATTATACGTTCAGAGATCATAATCTGGCCACTCAGTGTATGTAAACAATCATAATAAGACTCTTAAAATAATGAAAGAAGATGGCAAATCTGCTAGGCACCCCAGGACCTAAAAAATGGCATAATGGTGAGTCTCCTGCATTTTCTCCTGGGTTCATATACCCCAGAATCAGAGCTGAATAAACTGGCAACTCAGAAATGCTAAAGGATCCAGATAAAAACATATCACAGGATGGATTCTACTGCAGCCTCATGCAAAACTAATTTAGATGGTTTATGTGGACTTTTAACCTGACAACATTAACAATTTGGACTTGAATTGATTTTGTAAAGGGTTGAGACTTTTGAATACCTTGTGATAGGGTGAATGTACTTTGCCTGTGGGATGCACATGTATCTTTGATGGCCAGAATAATTGGTAGACAGAATAATTGCCCCCAAAGAAGTTCAGGTTTTGATACCTGTAACCTGTTATTATCTCACCTTATATGGCAAATGGGACTTTGCAGAGGTAGTTAAATTAAGAACTTTGAAAGGAGATTATCTTGGATATTTTGGGGGTGGGTATTGCCCTAATATGCTCACAATAGGTCTTTATAAGGGACAGTGGGCAGCGATGGAGATGTAATAATGGAACCAGCCATCAGGGTGATGTGATTGCTGACTGAAGACCACAAGCTGAGGAATCTAGAAGCCTCTAGGAGCTGGAAAGGGCAAGGAAATGGATTGGCCTCCAGAGTCTTTAGTAGGAACTTAGTCTTGCTGACATCTTGATCATAGTCCACTAAGACGCATCTTGGAATTCTATAATAATATCCAGAGCTATAAGAAAATAAATTTATGTTTTTTTAAGCCACTAAGTTTGTGGATATTTATTATAGCATCAATAGGAAATTAAAAACTATTTGAAGCAGAAGTGATAGAATTAAGAGGAGAAATAAAACACAATTATAGTTGGAGACGTCAACATTTCTCTCAACAATTAATAGGATGGCTGGAGAGAAAATCAGCCAGGCTGTAGAAGAGCTTAGTAGTATCAGAAACTAATGGGATCTGTTTTACATTTATAAAGCTTTCAATACAACAGCAAAATACATATTCTTTTCAAGTCCCCATGGAACACGTATCTATAGATTATTTTCTGAACCATAAAATGACATCAAAGAATTTAAAATAATTAAACTAATGTGATTCTTTGACCACAGTAGAACCAACCTATAAATCAGTAACAGAAATAAAACAGAAGAGTTTCCAAATACTTGGAAACTAAGTAACACACTTCAAAATTATCCGTAGGTTAAAGTATCAAGGGCAATAAAAATGAATTCACTTAAAATGAAAATACAGCAAATTAAAATTTGTGGGCCATATCTAAAGTAATGCTTAGAGGGAATCTTGTAACACTAAATGTAAATATCAAAAAAGAGGAAAAATCCCAAACCAATATTCTAAGTTTATGCTTCTAGAACCTGAAAAGAAGAATATGCCCCATAAAATCATAAATAATAATAAAGAGAAGTGAACAATGAAATTGAAAACAGAAAAACAATAGAGAAAATCAATGAACCAAAAAGCTAGTTTTTTTTTAAACAGATGAATAAAATTGACAGACTTTTAAAAAGACTAACAAGGAAAATATAGAGATGACATAAATTATCAACATCAGTAATAATAGGACATGTCACTGCAGATACTATAGATATCAAAAGAGTAACAAATGAACACTGTAAGTACCCATACATAAATGTGACAAATTAAATGAATTAGATATCATTCTTAAAACACACAAACTACCACAATTCACTCAATATGAACTATATAGTTGGAATAGCCCAAAACTAACAAAAAAAACTGAATTTGTAGTCAAACAACTTACCATGAAGAAAATCCTTGACCAGATTACTTCAATTGAGAATTCTCCCCAACACTCAAAGAGTAACAGCAATGTTATATGGTTTTATTCAGAACAAAAACAAAAGAGGAGGGAACACATTCCAATTCATTTAATGAAGTTAGTATGTCATTCATTAAATATATTCTAGGTATTTTATTGTTTATGATCTTGTGAATTTTTAAAATTTTAATTTTGCAAATGTTTGTTGAAAGTACATATACATGCAATGCATATATTATAATTTTATATCCTCTTGCTTTAATAAATTGACATGTTAATTCCAGGATTTTCCTTTGAAGATTCTATAATATTTTCTATGTATACAATGATGTCATCTGTAAGTAGTGACAGATTTCCTTCTTTGTTTCTAATCATTATTCCTTTATATATTTTTTCATTGCCTCTTTCTAGTATTTAAGATAATTAATATAATGTTAAATATAAATGGTAAAAGCAGATATCTATACCTCTATCTTGATGACTATAGGACACTGGTAGCTAAGTCAGAGAACTGGTCTGGGTCTTTTAGGGCATTAGATGTGACATCAATGTTCTCCAGTTCCCTATGTTTGTATTTTTACCCAGATGAGTGAAGGAGTATCTACACTAATAAAAGAGTAAGATGCAAATTGGCCGTACCTTCCCAACGCCCACTAGCAATCAGGAGTGAGTATGCAAATTGACCCAACAAAGATGGGTTAATTTGCATATACAGGCACCAAGAGGCCAGGGGTGGGGCAGGATGCTTACATCATCACCATGGCAACAATACAAGCATTCTGCACCACCCCAGTTGTTCTGGGCCTCTGGGCAGCATGGGAAGGTGAAAAGGTGGCTCCCTGCTTGAGCAAAAAGATGGCTCCAGCCAGTGGGAAGGCAGTGCAGGCAGCCAGGGGAGGGGAGGCCCATTCTTGCACGAATCTTCATGCATTGGGCCTCTAGTATTGTTAATACTGGAGAGTCCAACCTTTGCAAATATGAAGTCTTCATTCTATCCTAAGGTTGAGATAATGGACCTGTGCTACCTCAGAAGCAGGGAAAGAGTGGGGAGAAGACAACAATAGGTGATGTGGTAATCCTGTATGGTGTCACCCAAAATTTCCAATGACAATATAGGATTTTGAATTCCTTGAAAGGCTTTCCCTGCATGGGGACTGTCACTGACCATCTGTGTCAAAAAGATCTCTACCCAGAACTGTTACTCAGAAGTAATGACAATAAGGAAATATCAGGTGATTCAGCAACCCAGGAGCATGAAACCATTCCAGGAAGCAAGGGAGTATCCACAATTGATAGAGAAACATATTAGAGTTACTTTTAATAATGGCATATGGAGACTCCCTATGCTAGGAGCTTCCTGAATCTGAAAGATTTTGGAAACTGTGACTCACCAGAGATATTAATGACATAAACCACTAAAAATGAGTGAAGCTGACCTAGCTGGTTTGGCTCAGTGGATAGAGTATTGGCCTGCAGACTGAAAAATCTCAGGTTTGATTTCAATCAAGGGCACGTGCCTGAGTTGTGGGCTCAATCCCCAATGTGGGGCACACAGGAGGCAGCTAATCAATGATTCTCTCCCATCATTGATGTTTTTATCTCTCTCTTCCTCTTCCTTCCTCTTTGAAATCAATTAAAAAATAGATTTAAAATATGAGTGAATCTGATAAAAATCACAATACCTAAACTATTACTTGGGCAAACAGTCCACTGACAGGACTATCACCAGAACTTCTTTTTGGCAATTAGCATTCATCCCTGGGAGCATAAAATGGCTTTGAATTCGGGAAAGTCAAGATTTGTGGTCTTCTCTGATATCATAACATGTGTTCATATCTTCCGCCATACATACGGATACTTGATTTTCTATTTAAAAAGAGAGTTAAAAAAAAAAAGAATGAATAACAATTTTTTTTTTTTACCAAAACAACAAAAATTGAAAGTTCCTAAACCTTTTTTTGTGGACTGTTAGGATAACCTTGAATCCTAACCCATATTTTATATTACATCTGAGTCTCAAATAGAGGGTTATACAAAAGTGGGCATGTCATGGACCTCCAAAATGGGCTTGTCTTGGCCTATTTCTTTGCATTTTTAAGGCTTTCATTGAAATGCACATGCGACAATAGAGTATATAAGCTGAATAGTGATATTTAGCTTAATGTACTGAAAGGCAATAGAGGAGAAGATGATAGTTGTAGTGAAAGGAGCTCACTTTATAAATATGGATGTCACTACTGCAAATTTAATTGGAATCGATGAATTTTTTGAACTTAATGTGTTGCCTGCTCTCTAACAGAATGTGTAAGAAAGTAAGATTTACCCTGGTATAAGACAAGAATGCCTTGTCCTTTTTTAGATTTCCATTAATATTCTTATGAAATACTTGTATTTAAATAGAAGCCAATGTATGTTCTGAGTCTATAACATAAAGTATTTCCTATTGCCCATGTTACATAGCTTACAACCATAGCCAATGTAGTAATTGTGAGATTCTATCTGCTAAGATTTTGGATAAGCATTAAAAACCATCCTCAAAAAATAAAATCTCAACATTCAGTTTTGTTCACCTTTACACTGGTGATTGGGACACACATTGAACCTCTGGGCACCTCTCTGTTCTGAGAACATAAATAACCTGGGCCTCACAGAGAGCTCTTACATTTTTCATCTTTTAACCTTTGTTCTTGCAATATTCTGGTTGCCATTTTCATAGAAGATCAGAAATGACACATCTGAGTGCCATTGAGCTTTCATATTTTCTGAGTGCTTTTATACTTTCTGGATTTCTGACATAAGGCACAGATATCCAAATCATATATGGATCATGTTTACTAACCTGTGGTTATCTATCAGAAAGTAAATCTGAGTTCCATCCAAAAATACATCAATATCAACAATAGAAGGGCACACTCACCTTTCCCCCATTTCTAAGCCTCATATAATGGTTTCAATGTCTTATATTAACTAAACAAGAGCAAGGTGTAGAAAAATAAGATCTCAAAATAGGAGGAGCAGAGGTTGAGAAGAGAAAAGTAAGATGGGGATTATGAAACTAAAAAAAAAAAAAAAAAAAAAAAACAGTAAGATTTATGAGCACTGAATTAAAGAAATGAGGACTGGTAATCAACTGTATTTTTCTCTTTATTTTGCCTATCTGGTTTTTTCCTTCAGTTGTCACTTTCTATTTTTTCCCCTATTGCCGTGGTTGGCAAACTGCGGCTCACGAGCCACATGTGGCTCTTTGGCCCCTTGAGTGTGGCTCTTCCACAAAATACCATGGCCTGGGCGAGTCTATTTTGAAAAAGTGACGTTAGAAGAAGTTTAAGTTTAAAAAATTTGGCTCTCAAAAGAAATTTCAATTGTTGTACTGTTGATATTTGGCTCTGTTGACTAATGAGTTTGCTGACCACTGCCCTATCTGGTCTTGTTGACAAATACCAGACTTAGGTGATTTATGTGAGGGTTCATAACCCCGCGGGGACCCCTATTGTAATGAGATCAATTGAGTAAGGGGAAAGAAGAAGGAAACTCCTAGTTAACGTTGAAATAGGGGCTTTGTTGATACATACCTGGTAAGCAAATTAATTATGTATAGGGAATTGGCTTACTCATGTTGCTATCAACCATCCTATTTTCTTTTTAAAATTAAACACCTTCACTAAAACCTTTCATATAACGTTTTCCTCCAAATAAATTGAATTTTTAATTTTCTAAGCTGTCAAAAATATATTTTGGAAGTTACTTGCATTTCTATAAAATGTAGTTGATATATAAACATAAAACTAGATCACTGCCTCCTATTTTCTTTCATATGAATTCTAAACATCTAGAGTTATTAATACTTATTTGGTTGGTACAAATTATTACTTCACTTTAAGTCCACTATATTTAATTTTCTTGGGTGGTCATCCCTTATAACAATATGCGGTGTAACAACCAATGACAAACATCTTGGTGGCATAAAACAATAAGCATTTATTTCATTTATGCCTGAGGGTAAGCTTTAGGTTGGTTGATCTAGGCTAAGCTTGACTGTTGTGATTTTGCTGGGGCAGCTCTGGTCCATGTCTCTTTCATACTCCTCCTGAGGTCAACAGGCTAACCTGGGCATATTTTCTCATGATAATGTCCTAAGTGCAAGAAAATAAGCCCAGTTACAAAAGGACTTGTCTAGAATTGGCACACATAAATTCTGCTATTATTTCTTTGGCCAAAGCAAGTCATGTGATCTAATGTAAAATTAAGGGGTTTGGAATTTGACTTCAGTCTTTAACAGGGAGAACTACAAAGCCACACTAAAAATAGCATTGTCTACTAAACACACAAATTTGAGAGGAAACGATTGGTAAGGGAGGAAGGCAATAATAGTCTAAGTAGCCAGAAAATCTAATTTTTGTGATCAATGAATATCTCTCCTCTCTCTCTCTCTCTCTCTCTCTCACACACACACACACACACACACACACACACACACACACACACAGACACATTTATTTGAAGTCACAGGACATAAGAACAGGGCATTTAAAAGTATTCAAGTAACCAAATAACCTTTTTGGATAAGATATTTTTCAGTAGTTTTGTTTAATACATCATTCATATAGAAAATTCTCATTTTTTTCCCCAAATAAAATAAATCATAAAATGGATTTCAGTTGTTCTAGAGAGTTATGCTTTGAATAAATCAATAACATAGAGGGGGAAAGCCCACATACTCAATAGGTATATATTTCTCAGAATCCTACTAGTACGTATTGCAGAGATAGATAAGAAAATGCCTCCAAGGAAATCTCAACCGAGCTTGCTCAGGTACCTGAGTCACTCTTTAACACTGCCAGTCTGACACTTTCAATTTTTTTTGAGCTTAGATAAATCACGAAGCCTCCCAGAGCTATGACTATCATACCGTGATCTGCAATGCTGGCAGATCTCACTGCGCTACCCAACTCAATCACAGAAGGCTGAAGTTAGTCATCAAATAATTTTCTCTCCTTTAGCTCTGACCACCAGTCATTGCTTATGTTAGCTCTCAGTGCAGCCCCTCCATATTTTAGCTCCCTTTTCTTACTGGGGTCCTCGTGACCATTTCTTGGGCTATTGAAAAATCATACTCTCAAAAGAACCTGTTCCCTTTCCCTACTAGTCTAATCTAATTCATCATGTGTACTATTCCCATAGTCTAATTAACATCCTCCAGAAAGACCGTGTTCTTTTTGGTTCTGAACATCCTGGCTTTAGTCTAATCCTTCCTTTTTCCCAGTTGACTTTCTTAACCTCTACTAATGTACTTGCATTCTAGAATGACCAGCTCTTCCCAGTTTTCCAAGACTTTCCAGGTTTTAGCAATGGAAGTTCCACATTGATTCTAGGCAAACCTGGATGATTGGTCACTTTAACTTACAAAAACACACCACATACACACCCACACTCACCATGTAATTTATTTAATGAGTACTTGTTGAACACCGAATATGTGCCAGGCATTGCTCTGGATATTGGAAATTCAGCAGTAAACAAAAAGACAAGGTTTATTTTTTTCTTGTAGGCCTCAAAATTTTAATGGGAAGAGACAGATGTTACATGAATAAAAATACTTAAATATGTCGATGGCGATATCTGTTGCAAAAAAAAAATAAATAAAGCAAGGGAGTAAAGAAATGGGTGGGTGGCTAATGTTTTTACAGGGAAGGAAGGACCATCTTTCTGATAAAACTTCTATATACATTCCACAATTAATTCCTTGCACATCCCCTCATGTACCGAAAATATCTGATTCATTTTTTCATGTATTCATTAACATATTAATTCACACAACTTTTTATATTCATTTATTTTAATGTTTTTATTGATTTTTAGAGAGAAAAGAGGGATGGAGAGATAGAAACATCAGTGATGAAAGAGAATCATTAATCGGCTACCTCCTGCACACCCTGTACTGGGAATCAAGCCAGCAACCTGGGCATGTGCCCTGACCTGGAATTCAACAATGACCTCCTGCTTCTTGGGTCGGTGCTCAACCACTGAGCCACACCAGCCAGACTTTATTTATTTTTAATTACCATTGACATACAATCTTATATTAGTTTCAGGTCACACCACAAGTTTTATTGCAACACATACTATCCACTAGACATTGTATTAAAAGTGGCTTACAAAAGAATGAATGCAACTCACATAGGCCCCCCTCTCAAGGTCCTTGTAGTTAGGTGCAAAAAAATTGAGCGATCAGTCATACAAATACGGTTATTAGTATAATTTTACATTGTGAAAAGTAGTAAGAAGGAGTCAAATTGAAAACTATGGGTATTTACAGCAGGATCTAATTTTCATTCCGAAGTTAAGGATGTTTTCAGAAGAATTCACATTTAAGTCCCCAAAACTGGTAGAATTAGCCAGTGGAGCAATGTTGGGGGAGGAAAAAAAAGTTCTAGGCAGAGGATGAAGCACATTTGAAGCTCTGAGGAAGGGAAATAAAAGTTTGTTGTGGAGCAGAAGCCCATCTGAATGGAATACCATGAGTGATAGGAATGGTGGGTGATAAGTGTTGAGGAGAATATAACCAAGATCAGAGAGGTCCTTATTGTCCAAAGTATCTGAGTCTTAGAGTTGTACAACATTTTATAAAACTAGAGGTCTGGTGCATGAATTCATGCACCGGTGGGGTCCCTTGGCCTGGCCTGCAGGGTCAGTCTGAACCTGGCTCTCCGACATCCCCCAAAGAGTTCCTGGATTGCGAGAGGGTGCAGGCCAGGCTGAGGGACCCCACTGGTGCACGTTTGGGACCAGGGAAGGGTGAGAGAGGTTAGCCAGCAGGGGAGAGACCACAGAAGCTCTTCAGGGCAAGTCTGGATTTTGCTCAGTACTAATTGGCAAGATCCCAGCAACAAGCTAACTTACTGGTTGAAGCATCTGCCTTCTGGTGGTCAGTGCACATCACAGTGAGCTGTTGAGCAGCCTTAGCATATCATTAGGATAGTACACTTTGGTTGAATGAACGACTGTACAACTGGGCACTTAGCATATTAGGCTTTTATTATATAGGATTCTGTGTCTGGTTTTCTTCTTATAGATTCTGGTTTAGGGTCCAGATTGGGCATTAAGTTTTTTTAATTTCCCCAATGATGGATATTTTCCCCAAGTATAAGCTTTCACCTGTTTCCTCAGGAAAAGAAAGTCATTCCACTTTTACTTACTGGAACCCTACATATTTTTCACAGGTTCAAGTGCTATCTTTTCTTGGAGTCTTTTACCCCTTCCCTGGCTAAAGATAGCCTTTCCTTTCTCCTTGCTCTTTCATGTCTTGTTTAGATTCAGTATTAAAGAGCATCAGAAACTAACATTCTAATTAACTTTGCAGACAACTTGGAACTGGCTTTCTCACCCATCAATTTCCTTGTTTGTCTTTGCTTTATTTCCATCCAATTCTCCACCCCTCAGAAACTTAGCATGTAGATTTGACTGCTGTAAATATTAGGTATGAGTTTATTAAATAAAATAGACTACCAGCTGTAGAGGAGACAAATGCACAAGATAATACAATATCTCCAAATCTTGGATTTACATTCATGAGGGCGAATAAGCTTACATCCAGTCACATTACTTGGCTGTCTTTGAGATAAGCACAGGCAAAGGTAATGGTCATTTTTGATTTAGTGTTCTAAGAAGAGACGGAAAAAAGATGGTGTTCTGCAGGATCTAAATTTGATCTTACTTTAATGGTGTTTTTTTTCCATTGTAACTTTTTAAAAGTTGGGAATAAACAACACCAAACTCTTCCATATTCATATTTTTCTGGGGATCCATACATCTAAATAGTGTTCATTTGCTTTGGCTGTTCCTTGCATCATTTTTCGTCAGTGCCTCTGATCTTGTCAAAGGCAGAATCCATTTTTATTTTTTAATCAAGAATTCTGTCTTTGATAGTGAGTTACAGAGAAAGGAATAGATAAAACCTGAACTATCCAGAGGGAATTTCCCTGGCTTTCTTTGTGGCGAGAGCTCTACATCAGGCAGGGTTATTAAGCACTCCTGTCTTTATGGATCCCAATTTCTTATTCTTGCTCCACTTGTTGCAGAAAAACAAAATCACTTAAATAAAAGCTCACATATTTTATACCAATCATTCTTACATAAAAACTCAACTTGTATTATTAACTTGGGAATCTGTAAGCACAGATGAGGAGAGAAAGGCAGAATAATATTTCCATTCTAAAATTGCTGTATCAATTTGACTACCTTTGATTTCAGGTGGAACAAAATGAACTCAAAGAAATGTTAAAGGCATAAAAATACAGGGTGGGGCAAAAGTAGGTATACAGTTGTTTTATGGAAAATAATACAATAATTAATACAAGAATAAAATTACTCTATTTTGTATACTCACAAATGTAAACCTAATTTTGCCACACTCTGTATTTTATTTCATGGACCAAAAGACCAAAAAGATAGCTCCAGGGTTGGTTATTTCAGAAGCTCAATGCCATTTTTAAGGGTCAAATATTTCCAAAATCTGTTTTGACACCCTTCCTATTTCAAGAAGGTCCTCCAGAATTATGATTAAATCTGTGTCCAACGCAAAAAAAAAAAAAAAAAAAAAAAAAAAAAATGGCACCACAACTATGGATTCAGTCCAATCAAGAAACATCTCTTGGGGCTGGTGCCCAAAATACATGGCCCTGGGGAGTAGAGTACGCACTTGAACAAAAATGAACAAAAGTAAGAAAATAGCCAAAACCAGTTTGGCTCAGTGGATAGAGTGTCGGTCTGCAGACTGAAGGGTCCCAAATTCAATTCTAATCAAGGGCATATACCTTGGTTGCGGGCACATCCCAGGTGGGGGTGGGGGTGTGTTGGAGGCAGCCGATCAATGTTTCCAGCTCTCTATTCCTCTCCCTTGCTCTCTAAAAAAATCAATAAAATACATATTATTTAAAAAGTAAGAGAATAAGGACAGAAGAAGGGGACCAACTAATAGTGTCTGCTATAACTGGCATGAGGTTCAAGAGATATCAGCTGTAGACCATTATATTTCTTCTTTAAACCAGGAGGTTTTAACATTCTAATCAGAATCTTTAAGAAAGGCTACTTTGTCAGTTTGGCTTCTTTCACTTAGCACAATATTTTCCAGATCCATCCCTGTGATTCCAAACCATAAGAGATTTCTCTTTTTTACGGCTGCACAGTATTCCATTGCGTAAATATCCCATAGCTATTTTGTCCATTCATCTACTGACGGGCACTTGTGGGAGACAAGAAGAGATTCCAAAGAACTTATATACTTACTAGAGGCCTGGTGCACAGAATTCATGCACTGGTGCAGGGTATGGCCTGTGGGGACGGCCCACTATGGGAGCACCACTTATCCTGGTCAGATAAGTGGCCATGGACCCGCCCTCTGTGTGGTCTGGCATCTTCCATGGAATCAGAGCACTTGCCTCTCCAGAGGACTCGGTCAGGGCCATGTCCAGGGACAATAGCAGTGAGATGATCGTGTGGTATTTATTCTTTGTTCTGTTAAGTGATGTATCACATTCATTGATGTTCGAATTTGAACCTTTCTTTCATCCTAAGGATAAACCCCACTTGGTCATGTTGGATGGACCTTTTAGTGTGCTGTGGATTCAGTTTGCTAATATTTTGTTGAAGATTTTTGCATCTGCATTCACCTTAGATATTTTCATGTAGTTTTATTTTTCTGTGGTGCCTTTATCTTGCTATAGTTTCTTAGTAAGGCTGGGTTAATAAAATGAGTTCGGAGGTATTCCCTACTCTTCACTTTCTTGGAAAAGCTTGAAAAAGACTAGCATTAATCCTTCTTTAAATGTTTCATATAATTCACCAGTAAACCATGTAATCTGTGCAGTCACAAAAATATAGTGTATCATTCCACTTATATGAGGTACCTAGAGTAGTCAAATTCATAGAGATAGGGGAGAGTGAAATAGGGAGTTGTTCTTTAATGGATATAGAATTTTAGTTTTGCAAGACCACAAAGATTGGTTGCACAACAATGTGAATATACTTTATACCACTGAACTATACACTTAAACATGATTGATATGGTAAATTTTGTGTTATGTGTATTTTACTATAGCACTTTTTTAATATGTATGAGTCTGCTAATTAGACACAAGTAAGATATCTTCTGCAAAGTTTAGTCTGGTAATGAAAACAAACAAGGAGTTAAGACAGTGGTTCTCAACCTTTCTAATGCCGCGATCCTTTAATATAGTTCCTCATGTTGTGGAGACCCCCAACCATAAAATTATTTTCATTGCTACTTCATAAATGTACTTTTTATACTGTTATGAATCTTATGGTAAATATCTTTGTTTTCCAATGTTCTTAGGCAACCCTGCTAGTGGTTCTCAACCTGTGAATCATGACCCACATGTTGAGAACCGCTGCTGTAGAGCCTAAGACCACCGGAAAACACAGAGATTTGCATTACAATTCATAACAGTAGCAAAATTACAGCTATGAAGTAGCAATGAAAATAATTTTATGGTTGGGGGTCACCACAGCATGAGGAACTGTATTAAAGGGATGCGGCATTAGAAAGATTGAGAACCACTGAGTTAAGAAATGTCACTATTTCTTCCAGCTTAAGTTTCAGATCTTAATATTAACTAGAATATGTACTAGAATTATTGTCTTTATTTTAACAATAAACTCAGCCATAATAAACCTGTCCAGTGATTCCTCAAGGCCCAAATCAATTACTGTTTCCTCGGGCACCCATCTCACAGGAATTTCTTTTTCTGAGTAGCATTTTGTTTATACTGTTACACTAATTTACTTAGTTGGACATGTGTCTGCCTCTTAAGTTTAATGTCAAGGATTATCCTAGACAACTAGATAACTTTGTTTCCTTGTTTTCTAGTTTTGTGTCAGGCACAGAGTAGGTAGGTAATAAGAGTTTACTGAAGTCATTGAACAAAAATATATTAAGCAATTAATAATCGCAAGGACTAAGATAGATGAATTTTTAATGTTGCCTTTATTTAGTACTAGTTAAAACTTCACAGAGGAAATAATTGAAAACTTAACCATAATCTTATTTACTGACCAGCTAGGTTTAATATGTTTTATTCAAAAGCCACTTGATATTTAGTAAAAAACAAAGTAATGATTTAGCTTTTGAGAAGAGAATACATAATTTTGGAATTCCAGGCCTCTGAAAAGTAGAGTTGCATGTTTTAGACACAATCATTCCTCCTAATGTCTTAAAATATAGTTGGTAGTATCTGTTCTTAAAATTAGACCGGGAAGGTGCCTTTTCTTCCTAGAAAAAATATTCCTGTAACTTTTAGGGTAATTACAAATACTTTAATGATTGTAGTTCAGTGTAGCTACCGTGTTTCCCCGAAAATAAGACATCCTCCGAAAATAAGACCTACTTACAGGTTTCCTTCTGAGTGAAATAAGGCATCCCCCCGAAAATAAGACCCCCCCCCGCCCCCAGGCTAAACATGAGAGATTTGGTCCACTGATTCTGAAAGAAATGGAGTCACAAGAAATTCACCAGGAAATTCAGGAATTGGATTGTTATGATGATGTTCCAGAAGATGACATGATTGTCATTCAATAAATGAGTAAATTCTTGATACTGTAGGATTCACAGTTTGTCTGGTTTGTGTTGACGACTACCGTACTACCGTACCGTATACAGGTAATAAATTTCCTTTATTTTCATTTAACAATAAATGTGTACCATATTCTTCTTCATAGAAAAATAAGACAGCCCCTGAAAATAAGACCTAGCGCATCTTTGGGAGCAAAAATTAATATAAGACACTGTCTTATTTTCGGGGAAACAGGGTACTAAGTGTAGTCCTATGAGAAATGGGGCAGTTTAATGAGGTTATTGTCTATAAGTCAATGTGGCATGAGCAATTACCATAAACTTGAAGAAACTATTCCAAACAGGCACATATCACTATTTTTTCTCTGAGTTTTAAGTCTAAGCATCCTTATTAATTCTAAATGACCTCATGTCACCATTTATATTATATTAATTGAATGTGTGTTCTATTGTTTATGGGAGGTTAGGTGGTACCAGTATGTCTTAAGAAACTCACATCTTTGGAGAAACATCCAATTTATTAAGAAATCTAATTTTTAATTTTAATCCTTAATGAAAAGTCTGTGAGCACGATGTTTTAAAAGATTAGGGCCAAGAGGAGCCAATGTTAGGGTTAAATGAAAGGAAGGTCTGACTCAATCAGATACAGAATTATGTATGATTGTCATCTTACATTTTACAGACTAAAACAAAAATTTCAGCAGTTCATGGTTTGAATATCAAGGGAATTTTAAAGCTTAGAATTATTAAATGTATTTTTATGTTCAATAAATATAAAAAATATGAAAGTAATTATGGAGTTCTGAAGCACTGAATTTATTATAAGAGGGTCATGGTCCCCTACTTGGAGAAGGCTAGTAGGACCCCTTTAATGACCCCTCATTAGTTTAAATATAACACAGTAATAGGTAGTCATGAAGATCATCTATCCTTATGAGTAGTACATTAATTATTCTATGACCTTTTTTAAATGGAGGGTTTATAAAAATTATATGTATACTACAGAATGTGCTTTTTGAAAAGAAAGAAGAAAGAACTCAAACAGTACAGAAGTGTCTATCTATATAAAACCCTAATATGCAAATAGACCAAATAGCAGAACAACAGAACAACCGGTTGCTATGATGTGTGCTGACCACCAGGGTGCGTGTGCACAACATGGCAGCATCAGCAGCTGGTGGCAGAGCACAAAACATGGCAGGCATCAGCTGCGGCGGGATGGTGGAGCAGGTGAACAGGGGTGCCAGACCAAGGTGGGGTGCCAGTTGCTGTCTTTAGGGCGAGCCTTTGGTGGTTACTGAAAAATCTTTGCTCCCATGCGCTGTGGTCCTGCCCAGTGCTCACACCTGCTGCTGGCACTGGAGCTGCCACTCACACCCATTGCCGAAGTCTGGCGCCGGCCCTGATCCCTTGGTGCCGTCAGTGGGTGCAAGCAGTGGCTGTTGGCCCCAGTCGCTCCTCAGGGCTTCTCCACCAACCTTTGCTCCAAAGGGGTGATCGGGGCAGCAGCCACCGCATGCACCCACTGCTGGTGCCTGCCCCAATCACTCCGTGCAGTTAGCAGGTGCAAGCGGGGATGGCACCATCAGCATGTGGAACCAGCAGAGGCAGGTACAGGGCTGCCGGCAGACAGTGGACCAGGGGGCCACAGCAGGAGGGGCTGGGTGGGGGTGTGGAGAATGGGCCAAGACTCACCCCTGTGCCCACCACAGCCTTGCTTCCCATAGTTCCTTTCAAGGTGCACAAATTCATACACTGGGCCCCTAGTATGGAATAAAAACTTAAATTTTTTTTTTGTTCCTCCATCCATTTCCATGCCTCTCCCAGAGATAACAATTATTTAAAATACTTGTTTATCCTTTTAGAACTTTTTTATCTACCATTACATACATGAATAGAATTAATATTTATAACAGAAATATGTTCTGTATTTATAATATCCTACATAATAAAAGAGTAATATGCAAATTAACCATCATTCCACTATATCAACAAGCCATGCCCACCAGCCAATCAAAGTGAGTATGCAAATAAACCCAACCAAGATGGCTGTAGCCACAGAGATCAGAAGGGAGGCTTGGGTTTCCCAGGCAATGGAAGAAGCCAAGCTTTCTGTCTGCCCTTGTCAGCCTAAGCTTCCACTCAAGGCTATAAAGTTTTAATTATAGAAGGTAAACAAATCCAAACAGAAATGGCTGCCAGCCATGAAGCGAGCAGAAGGCTTGCCTCTGCTCCAGGCTACAAAGTTTCAATTGTAGAAGGTAAATAAATTACAGATATCGGGGCATCAGCTTGGGTTGCCAGGGGGCGTGGCTGGTCTGCAAACCACCACAGGCCCCTTGCTCAGGACGCCCCACACCCCAAGGGAATCCCCACCCTGATCCAGGACATCCTTCAGGAAAAACCAGCTGTCCCCCACTTGTGCATCAGGCTTCTATTATCTAATAAAAGAGTAATATGCAGATTGACCATCATTCCAACACACAATATGGCTGCCCCAATATGGTCAAAGATCCTGCCCCTATGTGGACACAAGATGGCTGCCACAAGTTAGCCAGCAGGGGAGGGCAGTTTGGAGGCACCAGGCCTGCAAAGACGGGCAATTTAGAGGGACCAGGCCTTCAAGGGAAAGCAGTTGGAGGCATCAACCCTGCAGGGGAGGGCAGTTAGGGGTGACAGGGTCTGCAGGGGAGGGAAGTTGGGGGAAAACAGGCTGGCAGGGGAGCAGTTAAACATCAATCAGGGTGGCATGGGAATGGTTAGGGGGTGATCAGGCTGGCAGGCAGAAGTGGTTAGGGGCAATCAGGAAGGCAGGCAGGCAGGCAAGCAGTTAGGAGCCAGCAGACATAGATTGTGAGAGGGATGTCTGACTGCCTGTTTAGACCCCGAGCAGTCAGACATCCCTTGAGGGGTCCCAGATTAGAGAGGATGCAGGATGGGCTGAGGGACACCCTCTAGCCCCTGTGCACGAATTTCATGCACCGGGCTTCTACTATAAATATATAGCATATTATAAACATATAATGTATATATACTGTCGTATTGTGTATTAAAGAGTAGGATAGATAAAATGAACTGGCATAGATGAGTCTAAGTTCTAATACTTATTTACAACAATCTAGCTATGATATGTTTTGATTTAAGCTCTCAAATTAATTCAGATCCCATATTAGAACTGGGGATGGTGTATGTCATAGACTCTATGACAATTTAAGTATATAAGAGGTTTAAAATGCTTCCAAGCAATCTTTTTTTCCTAAGCATTCTTAAAACATCATTAAGTTCCTGAAACTTCATGAAGTGACTGATTATATGGTTGAGTTTGTTCTAACCACATGAACCTAGAGAATGTAGGAAAAAAAGAATGTTAGGAGAGTGGCACTGGATTGAATGAAAACATCAGGCAGCTAGAATTATTTCAGTGGTAGAAACTAATTTGGAAGAAACTGTAATAACCATGGATCTATAATCAGTCATTGTTTTCTCTCTCCATTATCTACCTCCAAGAAAGAATCTGGGACAGGAATAGTGGCTAGAATTTTAAACTCTGACACTAGTGTCAATGATTGTAAGACTAGAATGTAGAGGGTATCTGAGGCTGTGATCATTATGGTACTCCTTCCATATCCTAAGAAGGAACGGGAAGCTTCTTGGATTCTACATTAACACCATGATGAATGTTACTACCATGTACATTTGAGGTGGACGGAGCCTTTATTTTAGTCACTGTTGTGTCTCCAGCACTTACAATACTGCTGGGCATATATGGTGCCCAAAAGTATTTTGTTATGTGAATTAATAAATTAACATGGACTCAACCCTTGCTAGACATTTTTTCAATGTAGAAATACAAACAAAATGGCCAACTTGAGCAAGTAGGAGTTCTGGGTGACAGAATCCAAAGCTATTTATTGGTAGTGCAACTTGCAAAAACATAGATGAGTGATGGAGCATCTCAGTGGTGCAAACTACATCAGGGGCAAGCAGTTTAGAGAGACCTATTTATTAGGTTGGGGCTCATGTAAATTGGTGTCTAATGAGAAAAAAGACTTGAATTCAACTTTCTTTGTTTTTTCTTTTGTACCTGTAGCATGGTCATGCTGGCTGGGTATCATAATTCCAAAGAGGGAAGTCTGTTATTTTCTGACCATTTTTCCAAAACCAAAAGGAAAAAGTGTGTATAAATTATAGTAAATTTATATCATGATCTTAATGATGTTGTATAGGAATCTCACTGTATTCCAGAAAATGGTGCGGGTGTGCCTACTAGTACATGTGTTTGGTGAGGAAGGAGGAGGTTCAATTTTTTTTTTTTTAATCCTCAGCTGAATTTTTTTTTCTTTGCATTGATTTTTTTAGAGAGAGTGAAAGAAAGGAAGGAGAGGGGGAGAGAGAGAGAGAAACATTGATGTAAAAGAGACACATTGATTGGTTGCCTCCACCACGCACCCATAGGGGCTGGGGAACCTGCAACCAAGGTACCTGCTCTTGACTGGGAATCGAACCAGCAACCCTTTGGTTCACAGGCCAACACTCTATCCATTGAGAATACTGGCCAGGGGGGTATTAAAATTTTTGTTTTGCTGCCTGCTTTTGTTTGTTGCCTCTGTGATTATCAGTTCTCATCAACTTCTATAAGACACCTGTAACTTAATCCCTAGGTATTATTTGTGATTCCATTCCTGCTATATTCTTCCTGATTTGTTGCCAAAATTTCAATCATTAAATGATGATGCTGAATATTGACAAAATAAAATCCATTTTATACAAAACCTCTGTTAGAATCTTGTGATCAACATATGAAAAATAAATGAAAATATTGTTTTCAGTACAGTTTTAGAGGAAAACCTTGGAAGAAACTATAGTAATTACATTAGGGGAAACTTGAATATATTTATAAATTAGAAGAAACAGAATATATTTTGTTTCAATTCAGAAATGTATTGACCATTTTGTTTTTTCTCTATTTCCATTTTTGTTACCTGCCATCAGAAACAATGGAATTGAAAAATGTTAGCTAAAGCATTTGAGTGTGAAAGTGCTAGCATACAAACAGCATTATAAAATAGGGCTGAATCTGGATGGAAACGAAAGAATTACATGCAGAAACAGTACAAATAAAGTCATAATATCACATTAGGACTTGCAGGAGATGAATTTACATCATGCAATGTGTGTATTTTTCTAATTATGAAATGTATCTGGTAAGCCTTTAGACATTTGTGGGATATTAATAATATCTAAATACAAATGAGAGAGAGAGAGAGAGAGAGAGAGAGAGAGAGAGAGAGAGAGAGAGAGAGAACACATGAACGGGCGAGAGTCCTATAAATAAGTAAATATCTGACTCAGCTTTAATTTTCTCTCCTCCATCACTGCTCTACCTTTACCAAGCTTAGATAGTCATTAGATGAGAAATGTATTCACCACAAATCAATGTTTTCTCACTGAACACTCACGACATTCCAATAAGGTCAGATATTTTTATAACCTTCTTTCATAGTAATAAACCAAGTTTCAGGCAGGTCAACTAATATGGCCATGGCCAGGCACTGAATACATTACTGAACCAGCAGCATTCAAACCCAATTAGTCTCTAAAGCATTTGCTAATTCCACCATACCTCTACAGCCTGCAGCATTTCATAATATTATAACAAAAGAGCTTCCCCGGGCTGGGATTATAAGCATAAATGTCAATTACAACAAACCCAATAAAAGATTTCCGTATTACGTTTATAAAACAGAAAACTACTAATTTCTATTAAATTGGGCTGATTTGTTTTCTTGTTGCAAGTGACTGGGGAGCTGAATAATGTTGTTTTATTCATTGGGATGCAGTATGCTTCAGCAGCTGTAAATATTAACAGAATTAAGGACTTTAACAGGAGTCTAATGTGAGTACTCTGAAAAGCCATTTCATCAGGTTCTTAGGCGAGGCAGGCTTTTTATTTCATTAAAGCCTTGTTAAATTAAAAGTTATTTGAAGTATCGATTATACCTGTTATTCTAAGTATTCATATGATGTGAGCTTTGTTATCTCAGTTTGCTACACTTCCTACATTTTTAAACCAGATGAAGGTGGAGAGAAACTGTAATTTTAGTAGATATAAACATACTGCAATTAAAATTTCTCTTTTTCATGCTTCAGAGTCATACTTTGTGCTAATTTCAATGTGAGCTTGCCTAAGTTGTTTACCTCCAGTGATAAAAATGCATTACCAAATAAATAGTATAAAAAGGTTATAGATAGTGTCTTTTAACCTGCTTGACACCAATTTGTTTCAAGTATCCTGTTAGTACCATTACATGTTTTATTCATATATCTCTATTAATGTGAGGACCTAAAACCTTTTAATCACCCTTACTTTGTTAGCTTCATTAAAACCAGCACCATGAGAATATTTGACTTGGCTATTTGTTTTCAAAATTAACAAGTTCCAGTCTTTTCAGAAATCCAGATCCAGTTTTCCACCAGTTAGTCCATGTTAGTAAAATTTTTATTTCATTTGCATTATTTTCATGCATGATGGCCATCAAATATAATGAGATGAAATGGTTCAGGTATAGATAAACATTAGGAATGATGGATTACAAAAGGAAGAAAATTACCATAGTCTAATTTTTATGTAAGAAAAATACCTGAATCTTAGGATTTTAGAGAACTCTAAATGGACTGAGCAAATGCCTAATTAGTTATCTAATGACTGAGCCAGTTCTAGTCACAACTGAGAGCATATGGTTCATAGTGAAAACAAATGCGTGTACTGAATTCCAGTAATAATGCTATTACTATATATACTAGAGGCCGGATGCATAAAGATTTATGCAAGAATGGGCCTTCCTTACCCTGGCTGCCAGCACCGCCTTCACTCTGACTGGAGCTGCCTTTGGCCTGAGACACCTTTCTGCCTTCCCAAGCTGCCCAGAGGCTCAGAGCTGCTGGGGAGGTGTGAAATACCTGCATCTTCGCCATGGTGACAATGCAAGTGTCCTAACCTGCCATTTTTATTGGGTTAGTTTGCATATTGACTCCTGATTGGCTGGTGGGCATCACAAAGGTATGGTCAATTTGCATCTTACTTTTTTATTAGGGTAGATATCTTGGTAGTTTATCAAAGTCTTTATACTGGTTATGAAACACTTGTACTACGTTTCAAAGAGACAATCGATTTAATGGAAACTGTTTTGCTGATTAGAGTTATTCAGGATAAATTAAGAAAGAAATAAAAGTTTAATAAATTAGCTAAGTTTAAAATCTATGCAACAATATTAAATGCATCTATTTCTTTTTTTAAAAAAAATATATTTTATTGATTTTATACAGAGAGGAAGGGAGAGAGATAGAGAGTTAGAAACATCGATGAGAGAGTCATCAATCAGCTGCCTCTTGCACACCCCCCACCGGGGATATGCCCGCAACCAAGGTACATGCCCTTGACCGGAATCGAACCTGGGACCCTTCAGTCCCCAAGCCGACGCTCTATCCATTGAGCCAAACCGGTCCCGGCTAAATGCATCTATTTCTATAGTTATATAAAGAGAATGTTTACTGGAAAAGCATATCATTTATGCCTAGCATAACAAATACATTGACTGACTCCTTGGTGCTTTGCAAGAGCTATATTTAGGAATTACAAACTGAAACTTGTTTAATCCCTAGTATCAAGGGGTTCAAAGCCTAATGAGGACATTAGCATGAGAGAAAGCACCATTGCATTACAATATGACTATGAAATAGTAACATTAATAGTAATAATATCAAAATTACAAGGTAGCATCAACTACCAGCAAAATCAGAAAGGTCTGCAGAAAATAGGCAATACTTAGGATTGGCCTTAAGATTTAGATTTTATTTAGTTCCCTGTAAATGTTGGAGATTAAACCCTTATCAGAGATAACAATGGCAAATATGTTCTCCCATGCAGATGGGCTTTCTTATTGTTTTGTTGGTAGTTTCTTTTGCTGTGCAAAAGCTTTTTATTTTGATGTAGTCCTATTTGTTTATTTTCTTTTTAGTTCCCATTGCCTCAGGAGCTGTATTATTGGAGATTAAGAGGTGGGATAGTGATATTGAGAAAACAATAAGAACAAGTAGAGGGTATTTTATCAAATAGCTGACTATGGTAATTAAGCTACCTTTCCACATTACCAAATACTGGAAAAAAGTATATCAATTATATACCATATATATACAAACGTGTGTGTACACATGCACACACACCTATAACTGAAATGATCATCTGTGGACAAGAAAATTTGGAGAAAGCTGAAAAATAGAAAGCTGATAGTATTGGAACAATACATCTTCTAGGACAGCATAAAATACCCAAATTGATAGGAGATGTAGAAATATTAATAGATCAAAGCTATAAAAGAAAGTGCAATGATTATAAAATTTCTGACTGTTAAAATGACAACAACCAAAACTCACAAAAGATGAAATAAATAATTTTAGTCCAATAACTGTTAAATAAAATGAATTCATAGTTTAAAACCTCCTGAAAAAGAAATCTTCAGGCACAGACATTTTTATAGGGGAATTCTACCAAACATTTATAGAAGAATCAATGCCAATTGAACAAACTTCTTCCAGAAAATAAAAGAAGAGGAAATACCTAAATACCTCTATTTCACTTTATGAGGCCAATATTAATGTGATACCAATAAAGACAGAGTAAAAAATCAAAGACCAAATTCTTCATGACCATAGATCAAAATCCTCTACATAATATTAACAAATTAAATCCAATATATCCTAACTAGAATTTGTGAATGGATGGGGTCCCTCTGGGTGGCCTGCAGGGATTGGGCCAAAACCCGCAGTCCAATGCCACCTGCAGCTCCTACCTGCCACTCCCACTCATCCTGGCCCCACTGCACCTGCTGCTGGCTGTGAGGGCTGACCTAGGCTGCAAGGGCTGGCTGAGGCAGCCAGGATGTGAGGGCTGAGTCCCTTGCATGAATTTCATTCATTGAGCCACTAGTTTATACATAAATTTAACAACCCTGCCAGCTTGGCTCAGTGGTTGAGCACCAACCTATGAACCAAGAAGTCAGATGTTCCTCTTCACCCCCCATAGCTCCCCTCCACCCAGTTCCCACCCCACCCTCTGCCCTTACCTCCCCTGCAGTGTCTTCATCCATAGGTGTACAATTTTTGTCCAGTCTGAACCAGGAAGTCAAGGTTCAATTCCAGGTCAGGGAACATTCCTGGTTTTCGGTCTCAATCCCCAGTGTGGGGCATGCAGGAAGCAGCCAATCAGTGATTCTCTCTCATCATTGATGTTTCTCTCTCTTTATCCCTTCCTCTCTTAAATCAATAAAAAAATATATATATTAAAAAATTTTTAACAATAAATATACAGTACTTGATGATGAAACCACACAACTCTAACAAGAAATTGAAGGGCTGCATAGATGGAGAGATATGCCATTTTGATAGGTTTAATATAGTAAAGTAAATTCTCCCCAAATCTATATACAGGTTCAATGCAATTCCTATAAAAATCCCTGCATGTTTTTTTTTGTTTGTTTGTTTGTTTGTTTTTTGTGTGTGTGTTTGTTTGTTTGTTTGTGTGTGTGTGTGTGTGTGTGTGTGTTTTAGGGGAGGGATATTTTAGACAGGATAACTCTAAACTTTATATGAAAAGTCAATCTAATGAACAAAATAAACTGATGAACAAAAAAATAAGGTCTCTTGCCAAAAAGAGGTTTTAAAGCTAACACCTTAATTTTAATGGAGAAAGGGGAGGACATGCCCTTCCCACCCAGAACAGGTAATCCTATTCCAACCAGCAGCTATCTTTAAACAATGTGTTCATTTACATTTGAATGGCTACGAGGTTTGCTAGCCCAAGGGCAAGTTTACATGTAAACAAGTTTGCTTCTCAGTTCCCAGGGCAGAAAAAACAAGGTTTAAAATTATTAGATTTTAAAATTTATTCTTAAAAATATAAAAGTTTATTAATAATAAAAACAAACAAACAAGGAAATTAAAAAAAAAAATCTTTCACCTATGGATGAAGATGGTGGCAGGGGTAAGGGCATGGGGTGGGAAATCAGGTGGAGGGGAGCTATGGGGGAGGAGGGGGAAGAGGAACACCTGTAATAATCTGAACAATAAAGATTTATTATAAATAAAATAAATAAATAAAAATAAAATAATAATAATACTAATGTAAAAAAAATAGATCTAGAGACAGAAACATGGAACAGAGTGTCGAACTTCAGAGGGAAGGTGGGGAGGGTGGGTGGGTGGGAAGAGATCAGCCAAGGAGCTTGTATGCATATATGGTTAACCCATGGACACAGACAATAAACAGGTGGAAGTCTGGGAGAGGTTGGTGGGGACAATTGTAATACTTTTGACAATAAAGTTTTTTTTAAAGGAATTAGAATAACTAAATCAATATTTAAAACAAAATATATAGCCTCAGATATTTCTTGAAGTCCCCTGAAATATATATTTCAGATATATTTTTTTCTGTACCATTCTTTCTACTCTATCCCCCTAGACCTCCAAATCCACATAAATTAGATGTATTATATTATCCTTTATGCAGATATATTATCCTTTATGCAGATAATGATACTGGAAAATTCCTTTCATCTATCTCTGAATTTATTTTCTCTTTTCATGTCACTTCTAATCTTCTATTAGGGGAATTTTTAGCTCATGTATTATAATTTTCAGTTCTAGAATTTTTATTTGGTTCTCTTTTATGTAGTTTTTATATCTCTATTGAAATATCCATTTTTCCTATTTATTAGGAGCACATTTTCATTTACTTCTTTGAATATGGATATAGGAGCTGCTATATTTTATGTCATGTATTTTGAATTGCATCATAGAAATTTTATTGATACAATTTATAGATGATAGATTCTCTCATGTTCCACTGAATAGTGTTGACTTTTTTGCTTTCACAGGCATTGAACTTGATTAAACTCAAATATCCAACTTTGTCTCCCCTGTGGGAGGCAGATGCTGAAATCTCTGCCACTTCTTTTAGCCTTAGCTGTGCTGCTTGTACTCTGCTTTGCATGTGTAGTACGTTTAATTCAAGAATCAAGCAGAATTTTGTGCAGATATTATATTCAAAGTTTGGGCATTCCCTTTTATGTCTTTCTCTTTCCCAAGATGTTAACTTTTACTTTCCAGCTGCTGTGGTTTCTGATTTATTATACCAGTAACTTGTGGCATTTTATCTGAGTTCTAGGTGCTCAGTACTGTGCCCGAAACCTATCCCTAAAGGAAAAGCCATAAAAATGGAAGCCTATGTTACATTCCTTTTTCCTAATAAAGCTACCGAAGCCTAAAGTTTTAATTGGGTTTGTTTAATGGTAATAATTTACAAAGTAATCCTTTTAATCTCCTCACTCTAACTCTATACAAGGCAGTTCTATAATTAGCACTTTCCTTACCAGTGTGTTCCAGTTTGTTCATGTTTCTTTTTAGTCCTTTGTTAGAACAACCAATCTATAATAATAAAAGTGTAATATGCTAATTAGAACGGACAGCCAAACGACTTTCTGGATGGCCTTCCAGACAAAGCCGGGGTTGTGAGGGCTGAGCCCCTTGCACAGATTTCGTGCATTGGGTCTCTAGTAATTTTATAATATGAAAAGGTTAAATAAATGAATTGATTATTTTGCTTCCTTATAGATTTCAGATCATTTAAATTCTTATTTTAATAATTCACATTCCATTTGTATCAAATTAAATTGTATTTTTATGTGGCCTAAATTTAAACTAAATATAACTATCATATATTATATTTTATTTTTGTTCCTAATAGTACCTTGAAGCCCTATATCACTATTCTTTCATCTTTCTGTTCAGATTTACATAGGATATATATTTTTTAACTGTAATCTAGTCCTCATGCAATTTGATGGTCATTTGTGATTGATTATAAGTAAATTAGGGGCTCAGTACACAGATTCATGCACTGGTGGGGTCCCTCAGCCTGGCCTGTACCCTCTCACAATCTGAAACTCCTTGGGGGATGTTGGATTGCTGGTTTCAGCCTGATCCCTGCAGGCCAGGCTGAGGGACCCCACCAGTACACATGCATATAAGATCTTTGGTTAATCTCTTCCTGCCCTCCCCCATTCCCCTTCCCTCAGAGATTCATCAGTCTGTTCCATCTTTCCATGCTTGTGTGTTGACCATGTGTCCCTGTTGGTCAGTGAGTGTCATAGCTACCAGTCGAATGGTTGAAAGATTGCTTAGGCTTTTATATCCTATATAATAAAGATGTAATATGCAAATAGCTATTACACCATGAAGTGTAATGACCAACCACATAACGACTGCATCATGAATCAGCAGGAGAGTGGGGTAGCAAGCTACAAGCGGGCAGCAGAGAGCTACAGGAGGGGGCAGGGCAGCAAGCTATGGGGAAGGGGGCCTTCAGAAGAGTTGGGCAGCAGGCAGAAAGCTACTGGAGGGTAGCAGCAAGCTACTGGTGAGGTACTGGTGCACAGATTTGTGCGTAGGGATACTAGTATATAAATTAGCAAAGAAAATGTTGATCTGGCTTTAAAAGTCTTTATTCATATATTTATAATGACACTTTTACAGCAGATTACAGACACCCAATTCCAAAATGCTTAAGCCAAATAATTTATTAGCCAGCATAATTTGGCATTTTTGGGTAAAATAACTTCAGGTATGGCTCAATCCAAGGATGATCTGCATCATCAGCTATCTTACCCTTTTCAGAATTTAGCTCTGTATTCTTTCTTATGTTTGCTTTACTATCAGACATGATTTTCCCATGCAAAGTTAGTACCAAAGATAATCACGTTGAGAAATTCTGGTTTATTTAAGTCGCTCTTCTTGCAATTTCTCCTTTCTCCCAAATTGTTTTTGCCAAAGTAAAAGAGAGCTCCTATTGGTCCAATGTAGTCCACATGCATATCAGCAAAATAGACTGCCTTGGGTTTGATGCTTTAATATGCCATGTTTAGATTATTGTTTCATCCCTAGTTTTTAAAGTGTGGGGTCAATCCTAGGAACACCGAAATTGGTTCCACAAAAGAAAATAAGGGTGAACATGTAAATAAACAATTAAAGTTCATTATAATATGAGATATCTTAAGATTAAATGGTTTCACTGTTAATATGCTTTTATTTACTTACTAGAGGCCTATGCATGAAATTCGTGCAAGGGGCTCAGCCCTCACAGCCCCTTGCAGCCTCGGCTTCGTTGGGGGTCTAATTAGCATATTAGCTCTTTGTTATATAGGATTTTAAACAGCTAAATAAATCTGATGTTTATTATGTGTTCATTTTTAATTATCTTGTGCCAGATATAGAGCATGTAGAATATATTTGTCTGTGTCAGGGCATTTCTTAAGCTTCTCATTTTTTTTCATACCTTGTGAGTTGGGATAAACACAGAGAATAAATTGTGGTTCTGTATACCTAATATTTTATGAAATATTATTATTCTCTCATTTGAATAAACATCAAAGCCAAGTTTTACTCTTGAATTTTTTTAAAAAATATATGAATAAATATACATAAATTAATAATAATAGGTATATGCTGGCTAAAAGAATGTTCTAACATTCTAAATAAGTCCCCATAAGTAATATAACTAGACCCCAATTCTTATGGTCTTATAAATAGGGTAATTCTTCCAAACATTCAAACAAAAATGAATACCAATTCTTTAAAAACTTTTCCAAGAATAGGAGATGAGTGACCATTCTATGAAGTCAGTCTTACCCTGATACCAAATCAAGAAAAAAAAATATAAGGAAAAAAACCTAAAGATTAATAAGTCTTAAGAACATAAATGCAAAATCCTCAACAAAATATTAGCACACTGAATCATGGAATATTTTTTGCACGTATCTGTCCCATTTTCCCAACACCTGCCTACATCTTCACATGACACTTGTCTCTTTGCCTAACTTTATAACTGCCTAACTTCTCTTTGCCTAACTTTGACTTTTTATAAGGGCCCTAGTCATTGGCTTTAGGGCCCATCCTAATCTATTATGACCTCATTATAATTTAAACAAATTACTTATGTAAGATCTCTGATTCCAAATAAGGTCACATTCACAGGTTCCATGTAGACGTGACTTTTGGGGGCTCACTATTTAACCCACTACAGGCAGTAATAGTACAGTATAGAAGACTGTCAAGGTGTGTGTGAGCGTGGGAAGGAGGAAATAGTTATATCTTGAGTATATATTTCACAGAGCACTTGCTTTGTTACAGACTCTACACTCTTGGGCCAACAGTATTTCCTTTAACCCTTCTAATAACCCTGTGCCATGGCTCTTATTATCTCAAGTCTACAGATGAGAAAGCTGATTTTAGCAAGGTCACATTTTAATTAAGAGGTTCAACTTGGATTCAGTGATGCATGTCTACCTTCAAACCCCATCAAGTTAAATGCTAATGCATACTGCCATACACTTTCAAGGAAAATTATTAAGTTTTAGTGATTAAAAGGATATGAGAGAAAGGGAAAGTCTTAAGATTATACAATTTTAGGTTAATTGGGGACTAGCTTGTATCACTAATAAATACTAAAATGAGATCACCAGTAGGCATGATTGTAGATTTTTCTATTGTTTTGGTTGAGAAAGGGAGTAGGGGTGGTAAATGGTAATCCAGATTAAAATACACATTGATGGCCCAGCTAACATGGCTCAATGGTTGAGTATCCACTTATGAACCAGGAAGTCATGGTTGATTCAGGGTCAGGGCACATGCCCAGGTTGTGGGTTCGCTCCTTAATAGGCATTTAGGAGGCAGCTGATCAATGATTATCTCATCAATGATGTTTCTATCTCTCTCTCCCTCTCCCTTCCTCTCTGAAATCAATAAAAATATATTTTAAAAATATGCATTTATGTAAAGAATCTTAGAATTTGCCTAGGGCAATTAATTTGTGGTCCATGTTATAATCTCTCAGCTCTATGCAACCCAAGTATCTGATAGCTAAGTCCTTTTCATTTTATTTTGATCCTATAGTCAGGCATAGAGTCACCTGCCTCAAGTGCTTCAAACTAGTACAGGAAAATATTTTTTTACTCCAACTTTGCTTTGTTCAAATTCATTTAAAATACATTAATTATAGATACACAAAAAGATTTCCCCTCTGTGTTTACTTTTCCTAAATATGTGAAACTGGATCTAACCTCCGCCATTTGTTTATGTCTAATCAGAAACCACTGTACTCAATTTAGCTTTGTTTTGTCCAGTACATGCTGTGTTTTCTGCAGCATTTTAGCTGATGGTGTGCCTAGGCGAGTCTCTCATCAGGTGACTTTTTTTTATTAAGGCTATTTGTAAAAACCAACAACCACCACAAAAGAGAATATGGGATTGGGTTGGTACATTAAAAAATATTATTCTGAAGATGGGATGCAATGAGTCTAACAAGAAAATGCTAATGGAAACATTGCACAAATGTTGCTTAAAACAAAAACAAACTAAAGTGTCGTTAATACCTATGAAAATTATAAAGTGTTGGATTTTTTTTTTAATGCTTGCAAGTATATTTAATTTTTCTGGGTGGCATTTATATTTTTACTATATAAAACAGGTTTAATATCTATTATTAAAGCATATTAAAACTAATATTTGATAACGTAAAATTGCTTGAAATTCAGAATATTGAGAGATGCCCTTACCATTTAAAAAGGGCAAGAATATTATTTTTTAAATAAAATATGTTTCAGTTAATGACTATTTTATTTAAGACTCCTTATTACAATTCAAGAATTCCTTTGGGGACCTCTACACTAATAAAAGAGTAAGATGCAAATTGACCATACCTTCATGACACCCACCAGCCAATCAGGAGTGGGTATGCAAATTAACCCAACAAAGATGGCAGGTTAATTTGCATACACAGGTGCCGAAAAGGTGGTACTGGCAGCCAGGGGCCTCTAGTAAGTAAATATTAACAACACACAGAGTATTTATTCATTCATATTATGTTTTCTGTAGGAAGTAGATATGAAAAAAGTATTTTACCTAGATGTGACTACAAGATTTATCTTTCCTCCTGTAATATCAGCTTATTTTATAATATTTCTTATTTGCTACTTTCTTTTTCTTTTAGTTATTAATTTACATTGAGCTCCTGGAGAAAAGATGCTAAAGTTCTTCTTTAGCTATGATATGAGATGCAGTTTACAGTAGCTAAGAACCATATATGACAATAAGATTTAATTAAACCAGATGTATATCAGTTCTAGAATCCATTAAAGAGGATTTGGTATATTTATGTATTCCTTAATTTCTGTACAATTTTGTAAATTTATTTAAATATATATGTAATTGTTTCTTATGCTTTTTCAGTACATGAGAAAATGCTGAAATTCATTGAATATGTAATCTTATGAATGCAGACATTTAGAAATAGGTTTGTAAACTGAACATTTTCTATGTATATGAATATAATTGATCAGGCTACTGTACCCTGACTGCATGTGCAAATTATCATGAGGTAAATAATAATTGGGAATAGTTTTTTATTCCAATATAAAGCTGACTAAAATATTCTTTATTGTGGCAAGTCTATTTTCATCTTCTGGAATTCTGTTTAGTCAGAAGAAGAGTTGTGGACATAAGAATACATAATATTATGTTAAATTAAAATAGGGAATAGCTTCCAAATGCACAATTTATGGATAGAATTTTTCTTACCATGGTTGGTTATAAATTTTTTAGAAGAACTCATAATGTGTCCCAGGATGTGGAATGCTTCTCCTCTGAACGTTCTTAAGCCACTCTCCTTCCTTTTTATGCTGATATGAATAGGGAGGTGAGTCTCACTTTCCCTTCAACCAGGTCCAGCCAATATTCTGCCAGAAATGTTCCTCATTCCTTTACTCATAACTCATTTTATTAAGAAACACTGTGCTAGGGCTAGATGTACCAAGATGAATATTAGAGGGTCCTAATTCTAGATACTCACAGGTACAGGGAGAAAATGGAGGTGATAATTATAATAATGTAATAGACACTATTCTGAGGGTCTGAGCAACATCCCAATGAATGCACACATGAACTTGTTTTATCCTTGCAACAGAGATATGGTATAACTTAGTAGGTAAGAGCCTGAGTTTGGAAGTCAGAAATATTCAGGTTTCAATCTTATTTCCACTACTAACTGGCTACATAGCCAAGGGCAAGGTACAGAATCTCCTTAAACTTCCCTTTCTTCATCTCTGAAATGTAGATCCTACTACTAGATGTGTCATATGTCTGTTCTGAAGGTTGAATAAATCCTGGTTGGGTAGTAGTTAGGATAGCACCTAACATATAGTAAGTACTCAAAATTAGTAGCTACTTAGATCGCTATTGTTTTTACCAGCTATCTCAAAGCAGTGTATTTTACTTCAGACTGCAATTAACCCCTCAATCATTGCCATTTCCAGTCCAACAATTGGGGAATTAGACACAGCACCATACTCTACCAATAACACATCATTTGCTCAGTGATACTTACATTCAATTTTGAACATGTGAGATGAAGACTAAGACACAGCAGTCATTGTCTAATCAGATTACTAAGAGATTGTTTTCTCTGTTTCCCAGGATGAAAATATGTATACACAAACAAATGCCTTACAGATCTGTTCTCTAAAGAGTCAGATAATAAATATTTTAGGCAATAAAATATTTATTTTATTGTGTTGCAACTATCTATTGTTACAGTGCAAAAGCAGTAATGGACAATATGTAAATAAATGAGCTTGGCTATTTTCTAATAAAACTTTATTTATAGAAAAAGCCACTTAGACTATGGCTTGCTGAGCCTTGTTAGGGAGCATATTTAATGGTTGTATATTTTTATATATTATATTAAACTAGGCTGTGAACTCACTGAGGCCTCATTGAGGCCAAGTCTTACTGATCTCTGTGATATATATAAATACACACAGATAATTGTGGTTGAATAAATATATTTCTGGACAAATAAGATAAAAAAAATTATATTAAAACAGTGAAAAAATATATTAAATAGCTCAAGAAGTTATCTTGATAAATTATATACATACATATGTATTATATGCATATACATATAAAACAGTTATATTTGCCTATATAAAAATAGGACTGTATGATAGACAATTAAATTAATGTATAAATGAATTTAATTTTCAAAAATAATGGGGGATAACTAAAAAATAAATGAGCCAAAACTGGTTTGGCTCAGTGGATAGAGCGTCGGTCTGAGGACTGAAAGGTTCCAGGTTCGATTCTGGTCAAGAGTGTGTACCTTGGTTGCAGGCACATCCCCGGGGGGGGGGGGGGGGGGTGTGCAGGGGCAGCTGATTGATGATTCTCTCTCATTGATGTTTCTGGCTCTCTATCCCTCTCTCTTCCTCTCTGTAAAAAAAAAAATCAATAAAATATAAAATTAAATTAAATTAAATTAAATTAAATTAAATTAAATTAAATTAAATTAAAAAATGATCTTTTATTGTAATGTTCTTAGAAAGAAATATTGAAATTGTGTGTGTGTGTGTGTGTGTGTGTGTGTGTGTGTGAGAGAGAGAGAGAGAATTTTGGAGACAGAGAAAGGAAGGGAGAAAGAAGAGTTAGAGAGAGAAATTTATAGTACTGTACTGACCCTAGGTTAATATAGATATCATCACAGAGCATTAGATTATGTTCTGAATTTTCAGGCAGTTATAGCAAAAATAAAACAATAGGATATATAATCTGATAAAAAGAAACACCCTTTTTTAATAAGGGGCAAACATTTTTCCTGGTACCGACTTGGCCTCAATGAGGCCTCAGTGAGTTCACAGCCTAGTTTAATATAATATATAAAAATTATGAGCCCTTATACAAGGACTATTGAGCAACATAATAAATAACATTTCCAGTAAGGGATTTAGAATGTTCCTCAACTCACTCCTTCGTATGAGAATATTTGACTAAAACCAAAGCACAGCATTAAAACATACTTTGTTAAAAAATATTTTTTGAGATTGTGAAAAATTTTATTTCCTTTAGACTTTTTTCTATTCTCCAAATTTCAATAATATACATTATATAACCTATATATGTGTACACACACATACACACACACTCACACACTTTCATACTCACTCCACACAACCATTCAGCACAACTAAAGCACCCTCCTTAAGCTGACCGTCTATTTGCCTTTGCTGGAACTTAGCTGTTCTTGGAGGATGTGGATCACCATATTACTCTGAAACAATACTATACTGCCTCCTTCCAGTATTTCATGACATGTATCTCCCCTTTCCATTTGCAATTACAGAGCATAATGCTCCTCCTACTCCTTTGTTCAAAATATATGTGTTTCATTGAGGAGCCCACCCTGAGGCTTCCTCTACCTTCTTGTTACTCTGCTAGATTTCTTGGTCACTCCATTTCATTGAAGAATTTATCATCTGGCTTATATGAGTGACCAGATTATTGTGATCTCTGAACGCGTAATCTGGCCACTCAGTGTATAGCCTATATAATAAAAGGCTAATATGCAAATTGTCCCCTCGAACAGGAGTTTGACCAGTAAGCAGGCTGGCCAACCGCTCATGTCCCCTCCTCCTGGCCAGGCTGGCCGGACCCCACCCATGCATAAATTCATATATATATATATTCGGTGCATTCAGAGATCATAATAATCCAGCCATTCAGTGTATATTTTCTGTACATTCAAATAGCTCTTATCATTCCTGGAAATTTCAACATCCATGTGGCCAAAACTCACTCTGAGTTCTTTGATCATCACCATTGACCTATTACTCCACGTAACAACCTGAATTAAGTCCTCACTACAACATCAAACGTGCAAACACCCAACTCCCTCAGCATAGTCATCTTTTCCTTCATGTTCTTCTCTCTAATACAGTAGAACAATTATTACCTCTAACCCATTGTTTCCAATGATAGTTCTTTATCCACCATTCCTATTCTCATCATTTTCCTTTATGATTAGCACATTCCCATTGCTCCTTCTTTATCGTATCTACTTTTGATAAAATCCCTAGATATACAAATATCTGTGTAAGCCAACCATTTGCCTTTTTTTCATTCCTGCATCACGGCCACTTAACTTTGCTGGAAGGAATCCCAAGACCTGGCAAGTTGTTTTTGCTTTAATTTCATTAACTGAAATAGAGCCTTCTTAGCACAACCAAGGAACTTGATAGTTTTCCAGTCCCTAAAATCACCTTTCTAATCTCTCTTAAAATCTCCTTATTTCAATCCTTGCTTCTTACTATGAGTGTATTATCTCACTTCTCACTTTATTGAAAAAAAATAGTAAACATCAAGTTGGAATTTCCTCCTCTTCCCACTACTAAATTATGAAAGCACTGCATCTCCTCTTCCCCACTGTTAAATTTTAGGAACAGTCTTGCCTTCTACTTACTGAAGGACAATCACTCTGCATGTGTTCTTCGTTTTAGCCACTGAGGTGGGGCGGGAAGCTCTATGAAGGCAGGCATTGTGTTTTTACCATTGATATGCCTCAGACCTTGTACAATGGTCGGTGTAGTATATACTTATGTATATTATTTATATTTGTATATGTGTGTTTGTGAGGAGAGAGAAAGACAGAAACAAACAGGTGCAATGCCTGCTATATCTCTTGCTTGTGTCAGAAAATGTAGCAGCCAAATCCTTTTCCATTGCCCTATGATATTTTAGCAGAATAGGTCTTAAAAGATTATAGCATCCTGAACTGCAATTATACCTTTTTCTTTTAGGAAAAGTGCCAGGTCATCAGGTTATCATGCAAAATAGACAGATAAATTATTCTTAGCCCTCTATAGAAATCAAAACTGATGAATATAACATCCCATACAGAGTAAAAATAATACTCCTATAATGTACTCACCGAGCTCTGAAATTGCATTCATTTGGAGCATTAATTTTCCAGAATTATTTCAGTTTGTTCTCACATTAATAAAGCTGCATTTCCTCTTTTAATAATTTGGGAGGAAATAAGAATTGGTCTGGCTCCTAACCTGCACATGGAGTATGTGAGTACTGTGGAGCAGGCAAATGCATTTCACAATGATTAAGTGCTCCTCTTACATGCAATGCAAATAGAAATGAAAATCTGAGACTGGCTTTTCTCTATATGTGAACACTATACTTTAAGAGTATGTTATGATTTTTAAAATATTAAATTGGAGCTATTTCTAGGATCTATTCTGTTTCTAGAAACTGGGTTAATAACCTTGCCAGGAAGCTGAGGTCAACCAGAACACAAAGTAGGTGGTGGTAGATTATAAATACACTAGAGGCCTGCTGTACAATATTCGTGCAAGACTAGGCCTTCCTTCTCCTGGCTTCACTCACAGCCGCCTGGAAGCCTGCATGTCCCTGTTCCCTGACCAGCCAGAAGCCAGCAAGTCCTGGCTTCTGTGTAGAGCACCACTCCAGTAGCTCTCAGCTCTCTCCGCTGCTGTCCCTCTTCCCCTCATAACAGGCTTCCTGCTGCTCCAGGCCTGCATATGCAAATTAACCCCATCTTTGTTGGATGTTAATTTGCATACTAACTCTGATTGGCTGTGGGCATAGCAGAGTGATGGTTAATTTGCATGTTCCTCTTTTATTAGGTAAAATATAGCCAGGTTCTTGGAAGCCAAAAGAATAGACAGATCCTAGGAAGAGCCAAGGGATGAACCTTGTAGGTTTCCCCAAAATAGTGGTTTAAAATGGAGCTGGAATACATAAAGGTCAGCATTAATATCAATCAAACCAGCCCCTGTTCATTTCTCAAAAGTGGTAGCAGTTGAGAACTATTTGGTGTGTGAAGGGCTTCCTGTCAGACTGCATCAGAAGTTAACAATGAGGTTGTAATAATGTCAAGAAAATAATGAATTAAACAATGTGATTTGGTAACTTAAAAAGGAAAGTAAAAAATTTAAAAACCTTAATGAATGGGTAGTTCTTTTCAAATTTATTTTCATTAAATGTATTAGGATGGCATTTCTTCATAAGATTATATAGGTTTCAAAGGTACAATCCTATAACATATCATCTGGATATTGCATTGTGTGTCCCACATCCATAGCCAAACCTCCTTCCATCACCATAACCCTCCTCCTTTCATTACCCCCATCCGTTTTTGTTTTTTCCTGGAAACCACCATACAGTATACAACTGACAATAACAAATGAACAAACAAGACAAACAAAAAGCCATTTACACAGACAACAGAATGGGTAGTTCTTATTTTTTTAATTTCTTTATTAATTAAGGTATTACATATGTGTCCTTATTACCTCCCATTGCCTCCCTAAACCCCCCACTCATGTCCTCACACCCCCACCACCGTTGTCTGTGTCCATTGATTACCAGTAGTCAGCAAACTCATTAGTCAACAGAGCTAAATATCAACAGTACAACGATTGAAATTTCTTTTGGGAGCCAAATTTTTTAAACTTAAACTATATAGGTAGGTACATCGTTGTTAACTTAATTAGGGTACTCCTAAGCTGGCCTTTGCTAAAACCTCAAGGGACCAAAGAGCCGCATGTGGCTCATGAGCCGAAGTTTGCTGACCACTGGGTTAGGCTTATATGCATACATATAAGTCCTTTGGTGGATCTCTCCCCCTTACCCTACCCTCCCCTACCTTCCCTCTGAGGTTTGATAGTCTTATAGATGCATCTCTGTCTCTGGATCTGTTTTTGTTCATCAGTTTATATTGTTCATTATATTCCACAAATGAGTGAGATCATGTGATATTTATTTTTCTCTGACTGGCTTATTTCGCTTAGCATAATGCTCTTACCATTTGCAACAGCATGGATGGAACTGGGTAGTTCTTATTGTTTCAGAAATCTAATCTCAGCCTAAGTCAGTTATGTAGCATCTCCTTGGTCCTCCTAATAAAACTCCAACTGCAATTACTTTTTTTTTCTCAACAAAAATCTTTGTGAATATTGTGTTAGACATTTAACTGTATTCCTCACTCACATAAGCTTCATTCACACCATTAAACCTGAGATGTACTTTCTCTAAGTGAAAGAAAAAAGAAATAGATATTCAGAATGGAAATTTTCTCCTGGTCTATTACTGCCATTTCTTCTTCATAATCTCCAACTTACTTCTATTTCTCTTTACAGCCGTGATTCATGGAGGGATGAAATGTTCTACAATTGCAGTAAACTGATAGCAAAATTTGGTGTGCATATGTATTTTCCTGGCTTGGAAAAAAAGTCCATAGCTTTCATCAAATTCTCAGAAAGGTCCATGACCTGAAAAAGATTAAGGGTCATTACTCCATAGCATCCTTTAAGACTTTCTAAGACAAACATGGCAAAATTAACCACATTTGTCATTACTACATTAGTTTCCCCTGTGTTTGACTTTCTTCAAGTTTACAATTCTCTTGTAAACTCTGTTAGGTATCCTATTATTTTTTATATATTTGTAAAATATATTTTTATTGATTTTTTTTTCACAGAGAGGAAGGGAGAGGGATAGAGAGTTAGAAACATCGATGAGAGAGAAACATCGATCAGCTGCCTCCTGCATGCCCCCTATTGAGGATGTGCCAGCAATCAAGGTACATGCCCTTGACCAGAATTGAACCTGGAACCCTTGGGTCTGCAGGCTGACATTCTCTGCACTGAGCCAAACCTATTAGGGCTGTTAGGTATCCTTAAAAAACAGCAACAACAACAACAACAACAAAAACCACTTTCTTTAGTCTTGCTTCATTATAAAATGCATGCTGCTAGTAAATTTACAATGTTATTTGTGTTTTTAAAATAAGTTATCTGAGTGTTAAAGAATTAAAGCCCTTTGCCATATTTCAAATAGTAGTCTGTTGGGTATTGGAAGAAACCTGTTATCTCTACCACTGAGAGCAGAGTTTTCTTTTTTTAACAAAAACAAATATTATCAGCCTTACATATGCTCTGTTTGTACAGTTCTAATAAATTACCTTAGCTAGTCAGTACCCAGTCAGGCCTAAATGTAATACGAATTCCTGGAAAAAGGTAATTTGATAGAAGTAAAAATAAAATTCAAGGGAACTTTAATTTCACTTTTACTCACATGTAAAAGCATTTTTTTTAATGTTAAATTTTCATTCTCATTAAAGAGTAAAGAGCTCCTTTAGATATTTCGTCCAAGAAGCCTTAATTGTTGAGTTCCATTTTCTAGTTTTTATCAAATGACCATTTCATACAATATACCATCTAAATGAAATACTAAAAGATTAATTCACAGCTACAAGAGCTTTTCCATTTGGTAAAACATAAATAACCAATCCTTTCATGTGTATTTTTAAAATTAAATCTGTGAGATAAAGCAAGCAAAAAACAAAATGTTTGACCTTGTTGGGTACAGATACTGAAGGTAAGCCTTTTTATCTCCTAAAAGGCAATATTCTTATGCCCTCAGCCTCCCCTGAAGTGGAGTTGGGCGTTAGAGATGCTCTTGGTAAAGCAGCTATTATGGCAAGTTAATAGTTAAAGGCTAAATTGCTGTTCTCTTTCTTCTATAAGCGTGAGCATAAGACTTGGGCCTTAAGGGATACAGAGGATGCTCCTGAGTAGCAAGGTAAAGGATCTTTAGTAGCTGAAGACCTAGAGAGGCCGGCAGACTATTTGAAAAGACTTGCCAGCGGGGAGAGCTCTCAAAAGTAGGCCGGAACAAGCCCTAACTAGTTTGGTTTAGTGCACTGTTTCCCAAACTTTTGACATATGTGTACCCCTTCTATAATTTTCATAACGCTGAGTACCCCTCGTACCCATGAGAATGTAGAATTAGGCGCAGCTAAGCACGGTGCAGTGCACATCCCCACCAAACTCCGGTGCAACACGCACCCCCACCAAACGCTTCCCGTACCCCTGGGGGTACGTGTACCACACTTTGGGAAACACTGGTTTAGTGGATAGAGCATCAGCCTGCGGACTCAAGGGTCCCAGGTTTGATTCAGGTTAACGGTATGTACCTTGGTTGTGGGCACATCCCCAGTAGGGGGTGTGCAGGAGGTAGCTGATCAATGTTTCTCTCTCATCGATGTTTCTAACTCTTCCCTCTATCTTCCTCTCTGTAAAAAATCAATAAAATGTATATATTAAAGTAGGCTTGAACAAGAAGAAAAGGCAGTGAAGGGAAAAAAGTACAAGGGGAAGAGAGAAGGTGCTTCCCAATTTCAGGCAAAGTGTACATTTATGAAGAGCCAGAAACTAGAAACGTAAGGCAGAATGGGTTGGTGAATACCATAAGATGCAAAAAACAGATCCTTAGTCACAGAGCAATGGCAGAGAATCAGGGATCCAACCCAGAAAGTCCCAGGATGTCCTGAAATCAGATGATAGCACCATCATAGTTTCTCATTTCATGAACCAGGTAGGAGTAGGGAATTGAAATTTAGGGTGGGGGCTGAATGGAGGTGGGCAAAGGGGGCGGATAGAGGACATCTGTAATAGTATCAATAATAAGTAAAAAATAAATTAAAAGAGATCATTGCTAAGATTTTATCATTTCCCTTCAAGTAAAATGCCTCAATCAGCAGATATTCCATTTATGGGAGGAACTTTCCTTTACTGTCTACACCTAGCCAAGTCAAAGCCTTGTTTCCCCTTTGCTTTATAGTTATTACAGTATTACTGACTATGTTCCCTATACTGCATTGATCTTTCCAAAACTAAATTATGGACTTTATTCAGCTTTCACTAGTTCTTCCAGTAATGTCCTTTTTCTCTCACACATTTACATAGTTTCTCTAATAAACTGTGAAATTCATAGATATCAGATATTAATGATAATACTGTAGGTTTCTGTGAACTGGCGAAAAACAGTAGTCACATCAAAAATACAAATTCTAAAGTTGTATTGTAGCACAGAATCATGCCTGCCCAGGTATGAGCAGACATGTTAAAATTTCTGAGCCTGATGGAATGCGTTTTTTTTTTTTCATTTTTTGAAGGGTGATATAAAAAATTAATAAGACTGAGTCAGGATTGACCTCCTATTTTCTGAGAAAATACTGAGTCCTGTAGAAATTTAATTATTATCCAAAGCATGCCTTTATTGTTAAGTTCTACTTTCTTTGCTAGTCCTTTGCCACATCTGGACTGATATCATACGCATAATGCTGCAAAGTACATCAACAGGTGTACCAGTTAATAATGCAGATTTTTTTTTGCAATAGATGGAGTTACACATATGTTGATATATATGTGATTTGATATGTATGCGATTTTGTTGTATTGACAGCAAGCTTCAAAACTTCATATGTCAAATTTTCTGAAGGTATTAACATCATAGATATTTTTACGCTTAAAAATTTCAAATGTCATGCCAAAAAAACCCACAAAAAATAACAAACAAACAAACAAACAAAAAAATATTTGCGGGAAGTTTTAATTCATTACTTTATTTTGAAGAAAAGTTCTACTTAATACTCCAGGAAGCTTATGGTGAACATGCTCCATCTCAAGATACTTGTGAATGCTGGTTTAAATGTTTTATAAGTGATGATTTCTATGTGAAAGACAAAGAACATCCAGGTCAATTTGAAGCTTTGATCATTAAACAACCAGAATGTGCCAGAAGACATGGCAAAGTAATTTTGCTTCATGATGAGACACCATCACACACTTCAAAACCAGTTAAAGACACATTAAAAGATCTTGCCTGGGAAGTATTAGCCCGCCCGCTGTATTCATCAGACCTTGCTCCTTCAGATTACCACTTGTTCTGATCGATGGCACACGCACCTTCTGAGCAGCACTTCAAAATGTACAAAGAAGTGGAAAATTGGGTCTCTGAATGGTTTGCCTCAAAACAAGAAAAGTTCTAGAGGGTACCCACAAATTACCTGAAAGAAGGGGGAAATGTGTAGCTAGCGATGGACATTACTTTGAATAAAGCACTTTTGATGTTTCTCTTGAAATCATCGTGTTTTCTTTGACTACAAAATCCGCATTATTAACCGGTACACCTAGTATTCACCTCCTAAAAATATGTTACTCTACAATGAGTTGATTAATTTTTGTGTAGTTGCTGTACATTTGAAGTATTATTCTATCAAAGGACAAAGTTTGATAAAATATTTGCTTACCAACTCATTGGCTGAAGGTAGTGCCTAGGGGCAATTAGCCTCAGATACTTTTAGACTTCCCCAAAACCAGGCTGGGCAAGCTTTCACGTTTCCAGAGAGGGTATTCGTTGGAGAAGCGGTGATAACAGGTGTTAGAAGTGGGAAATTGTCAGTGCACTGAGAATGGTCACCACAGCTGTAGGTTCATTTACAGGTGAGCCAAGGAGAAATGAGTAAGAGCATCTATCACATTGCTATATGCTGTGAACAAGTGGCTGTAAGCTCTATTTACTTGAAAGATAGCTATGGTCTCTTTCACAAAATATTGGTGCATAGACTGGTCCAAATTCACTTTAAACATTATTTTCTGCAACATATATCCAGAGGAAGAAATGGGTGCATGTTAATAGCATTTAAAGTGACTTTTCAAAATAATGGTTATTTCTTCAGGACAAAAAATGCATACTACCATTTCTTCTTTTTCCCTACCCGTGCCTTTTCCAATGACTAAAGGGAGAGAGATACTCCATGGAGCTCTTTGCCTTTATGAATATAGCCCACTGACAGAAAGATAAAGGCATAAAAAATTCAGAGTGGCATTCATGCCACATTCCTCTGTTGATGCTAATAATAGCATGTGCTTCTCTACTAATTTATCCCACTTGCCCTTATGACACCCTTGGAATGTCACAGCAGATATTAATTATTGCCTTTAGTTTGCAACTGAAGAAGTTTTGTTTTGTGAAGAGCATGAATTGCAGACCTGGGATATGCCAAATATTGGGTTGATAGTCTTCTTCAGGATATTTCAGTTAATTGTATTCATAATCCCAGGGGTATTATTGTCCTCATTTTACTGATGAAAGCCCTAATTAGGGACCAGAGAAGTTCCCATGAGGCAAGAAAGTTTGGGAGTAAGAACTAACTCCTGGAGCTTCAACTCCAGTGCTTATTCCCTCCCAATATTCCTGGATAAGCATCAATATCTGTCTCTCACACCATCCTACATGCTCCATTAGCGCAAAAATTCTTATTTGTTTGGATTCCTGAATGTACCTTCTAGCAACTAGCATATAGCCTTGCAAATGGCAGACATTCAAGAAATGTCTTGAAATCCATATAATAAAATCCTAATATGCAAACTGACTGAATGGCAGACTAACCGGTCATTATGACATGCACTGACCACCAGGGGGCAGATGCTCAGTGCAGGAGCTGCCTCCTGGTGGTCAGTGTGCTCCACAGGGGGAGTGCCACTCAGACAGAAGCTGGGCTCAAGGCTGGCCAAAGCTAAGGACCCCTCAGGGGATGTTCGACTGCAGGGAGCAGGCCTAAGCCAGCAATTGGACATCACTGAGGGGTCCTGGACTACAAGAGGGCTCAGGCTGGGCTGAGTTACCCCCCCCTACCACCACCACCACTAGTGCACAAATGTTGTTCACCAAACTTCTAGTAAAATTAATGAATCTATAATATTAATAATTTCTCTGAGTTGGACCTAGAGTGTCCTCAGTCCCAGTATTCCTCAATTGGGAAACTTTTGCCCATTCCCAAGGGGGATTTTGGAATGCCTAAAGGATTTTTCTGATTGTCACAATGACTAAGTGCAACTACTGGATTTGGTGGCAAAGGTGGAAGTGTTAAGAATCATGCAATGTGTGGGATAGTGTATCCAATGAATAACTGTTTCACTCAAAATACCAGTAATGCCCTGCAAGAAATATTATATATTTCAATAATATGCCTCTAGTGTACTTAAATAATTGTTAATATGACTTCATATGTATGTATGTGCCTGTGTGTCTAACTGCCCATTTTTAGTTAATCACTTTATAGATTATTTTTCCAATTGGTGCCTGAAAAGGGGCTGTAGGGAGACAGAAGAAATGGAGATAGGAAAGCTGGTTGATGTATGAGAAATGTGAAATCTAAAAATGACCAGGGGGCACAGTGTTAATCTAATTTATACAGGTGATATTTCCCTTTATATTTCCTATGTTCATTCTTGCTTTTCTATTTCTGTCTGGCTTTTGATTTCTTCTCAGGTTAAATTCCCAGTCTGACACGTTAATGTGTTTGCTTACTTCCTTTTAGTTCAAATAGAAATTTGAGAATTGGTTTTCAGGACTGTTTGTGTCCAGTGTCACCGTTAGCCTGTGGTTGCAGTAGAGAAGCTCAGTAAAGCCTCTTTTATTGTTTCTATGATAACAAGAGAGCCGTCCAAATACCAGTGGTAAACTCCCTTTACTGAGACTGAGAAATCATTTTCATGAGACCTTTCCTGCACCAGGTAGCTAGAAAAACATGGTACAGAGATGGAAGATACTCTAGCATAATGGGAAAAATCACTAGGTTAGGATTCCAGACATTGGGAGGCCCTACCAACCAACTATAAATCATCTAACCTCTTTGAGCACTGGTTTCATCACTTTAAAATAACATAAAATAATAATAAGACCAGATAAAATAGCTTCTGGGGCCGAGACCGGTTTGGCTCAATGGATAGAGCGTTGGCTTGGGGACTGAAGGGTTCAATTCCTGTCAAGGGCATGTACCTTGGTTGTGGGCATATCCCCAGTGGGGGGTGTGCAAGAGGCAGCTGATCGATGACTCTCTCTCATCGATGTTTCTAACTCTCTATCTCTCTCCCTTCCTCTCTGTACAAAATCAATAAAATATATTTTAAAAAATAGCTTCTGGGGCCCTTTTTATCTAAAGTTAAATTTTCAAGTTCAAGGGAAAGAGGGGGTGAAGAGAAATGGATGTTATCTTAGAAACTAGGTAAAAATATGCCTCCCATGTATAAAATCATAAGCTATCCATTATTCCTTTGGAATAGTCCAGAAGCTTCTGCTGTAGGATAAAACAGCTAGTATATGACCAGTACTTCTCCAGGGGCAGGAATGGAATTCCCTGGAGGATTGCTTCCAGAATGGTTTCAGAGGCAGCATTCACATAAGTAATCACATAAGTGGTTAAGTATTTGGGCTTTGGGGGGAAAATCTCTGCTTTAATGCCAGCTCTACTACTCTGATGGGTACTATAGCTTGGTCATGTACTGTACTCTAGGCAATTGCTTCATTATCTATAAAATCTAAACTAATAAAAGAGTAACATGCTAATCGACCGTTCCTTCACGACACTCACCAGCCAATCAGGAGTGAGTATGCAAATTAGCCCAACAAAGATGGTGTGTTAATTTGCATGCACAGATTCCGAGTGGCTGGGGGCAGGGCAGGACTCTTGCATCATTGCCATGGTGATGACACAGGCCTTCCGCACCACCCCAGCCACTCGGCCTCTGGGCAGCATGGGAGGGTGGAAAGGCAGCTCTGGCCAGAACAAAGGTAGTGCAGGCAGCCAGGGAAAGGAAGGCCCATTCTTGCATGAATCTTCGTGCATTGGGCCTCTAGTGAGAATAATAAAAGTACCTACTTCACAGGGCTGTTGTGATAATCAAATGAACAAATGTCATGTGAATACATTTCTTAGCACATGGTAAGTGCTCCATAAATTTTTGATGTGCTTATCATAAACAAGCTAAACCACTAACAAAATGGAGCAGTTTAATAAGTTATTATTTTATTAAGAGAATTCTCTCCCTGCCCCCATGACTCATGTCTTCCAAAATGGCTGATGAATCCCTGCATGAACTAGTGCTTACACAATGGCTACCAGTTGAATGCTAATAAAAGATGTATTTGTAAAGGTATAATTTATTATTTTATGTACATTTATTCTGCCCCTCAAAGTGGCTACAGGTGGTTAAGATTTTTAAATTATATGTATTTTTAAATTATAGTATTTTTAATTATAATATTTTTAAATTATATATATATATATATAGAAATGAATTTACTATTTAACTTATTGTAGATTAAAAAAAACTCATATCAGACTCACTGATGATTTTATTTTAATATGCCTTCTAGAAGCATAGAGAATCAATGCCTGGTCCAGTCTGTATTTTGACTAGCTGGGAAATATTTTCTACAAGGCTGTAAAATGGGTTTTTATATGACTTCTTCATTAGTTATTATCATTAGCAGGCAGACAGCTGCCAAAGGAACTTTCTCCACCCTCCCTTGGGTTGGTCATAGGGATGTCATTGTAATTTTATACTCATCACCATTATTAATTGCTGCACTGAGTTCATCATTTCTCCTGGGAGGTAACCCATCGCTAGGGACAAGCACTGTGATGTTTTATCAAATACCTTCATTCTTGCATCATCCTATAAGATAATTAAGGATTTTAAATGTTCAGATAATTATAGGTACATTGTTTTCTATCCTCTACTTTCTTAATTCATAGTCCTTATATATTATATTTCTTTTTCATAGTTTCTTAAACATGAAGATATTCTAACTAGTTGCAAGGCAGTATTTTAATAGAATTTGTCATTTCTAGGTAAACCCTTTTAATATTTCACATTAGTATTTGAGCACATTATATTTTGCTGCAACATTCATTTCACAGGTTTTTAAAATAAGTTTACTTTTGTTTTTATCTAGGGCCATGATTATGCATTTGACAATTTTATATTGAATTGTTTCAAGTAGCAAATTAAATAAACTCATACTGTTGCCTAAGTATTAATATTCTTAATAGATGTACTTATTTTAAGTAACCATAAATTCCCTGACCTAAATAGTTAGATAATAAATGAGATATGTGGAGTAAAGTCAGTGTTTCTTTTTTTCCAAATATTTTACTTTTTATTAAGGTAACATTGTTTGATAACATATACATTTCAGATTTACAATATTATAATTTGGTATTTGTATACTCTATTGTGTGCTCACCACCAGAATCTATCTTTCATCTCTCAATGTATGTTTTACCCCTTTACCCATCTCATTCCCCCATATCCATTGCCCTCTGGCAACCTCCAATCTGTTGTCTGTACACCTATGAGTTTCTTTTTGTTTTCTTTGTTCATTTGTTACTCTTACGTTTTAGTAGAGGCCCAATGCACAAAATTCATGCAAGGGACTTGGCCCTTGTATCCATGGTAGCTTGCCTCAGCCCTCACAGTCCCGGCTTCGTCCAGAAGGATGTCCAGAAGGTCGTTTGGCTGTCTGGTCTAGTTAGCATATTATGCTTTTATTATTATAGAAGAAGATTATTATAGATATTCCACATATGAATGGTCATACAGTTTTGTCCTTTTCTGTCTGAGTTATTTCAGTTAGTATAATGCCCCTCAAAATCTATCTATGTTGTTGTGAATGGCAATATTTCATTTTTTATGGCTGAGTAGTACTCCATTTTTTATATATACTACATCTTCTATAGCTATTCATCCATCGATGGACACAAGTTATTTCAATGTCTTGGATATTGTAAATAAGGCTGCAATGAACATAGGGATGCACATATCTTTTCACATTAGTGTTTTCATATTCTTTAAATAAATACCCAGCAGAGGAATTGCTAGACCATATATTGTGGTCATATTCTTAATCTTCTGAGAAACATCCCCATTGCTTTCCAAAGTGTCTGCACCAATTTACAATCATGCAAATAGCATATAGGTTACTCTTTACTCCACATCCTTGCCAGTACATTTTACTGACTTGGCAATAGCCATTCTGATAGGTGTAAGGTAATATCTCATGGTGGTTTTGATTTGCATTTCCCTAATAATTAGTGATGTTGAACATCTTTTCATGTGCCCGTTGGCTATCTGTATGGCTTCCTTAGGAAAATGTTTATCCAGATTCTCTGTGCATATTTTAATTGTATTGTTTGGTTTGGGGATTGTTGACTTATATGGATTCTTTACATATTTTGGATATTAACCCCTTATTGGAAATAACATTTGCAAATGACTTATCCCATTCAGTTGGTTGCCTTGTTCTTTTGTTGATTGTTTGAAAGCTTTAAAGTGTAATGTAGTCTCATTTATTTATTTTTGTTTTGTTTTGTTTCCCTTGCCTTTGGTGTCAAATTCATACAACACTACTAACACAGTTGCCCAGAAGCTTAGTGAGAATTTATAGTGACTTGAAATAAAGTGAGAAAATACGAGGATTAAAAATAAAAAATTAAAATAAATAAATAAAACTTGAATTAAAAAGAAAAGCACACACACAGAACACAACGACTCTAATGCCATATTCTTAATTTACCAGGTCTGTCATTTTAAAATAAGTATACAGTTTATTAAATAACGATTTCAGAGCCAGTTAGTCTCTATCAGTGTAAGATTGTTCTTCACTTTTACCATTCCATATACTGCTGTGTCAGTCACTTTTAATAAGCTCATATGCCATTGAGAGGAAAATATAAATTAAAAATGTATATCTGGCATTTAATACGAAATATAAATTAAATGTATATTTGCTATCTATGTAAATTGTTTTAATCACATAAATTTATGCACATCTCAGTATAAGTAAGGACTTGAAGTGGTTTATGTTATAAGTAATAAAATAAAATATAAATTGATAAACAGATCAAAGGAAAAGGATGTATATGTGGACAAATAAAATGAAACTAGAACAAACAGTTACTTTACAGAAATGCCTATTATAAAATCCCATTTTTTGTCTCTAAGCTTCCCAGTGGCCAAAGCAAAGAGAATGGCATTATTACAGTTTGGTAATATTTTTTAGAGGCTGGGTCCAGGAAAGCCTATATTTTCATGGTGTAAGCATTAAGAGGGATATTCTTTTCAGGGTTCTAATAATGGAATCATTATAGGATATCAAACAAATTGTCCTCAACATCATTTAAGGGTATTTTACCATATGTTTGTTTTTTCACGAATATGGTTTATGGCAGTAATCCAAAACAATATTTAGTAAAACCAGTTTTACATGTAACCAAAACAATGGAATACAAATTTTTGAACAAAAAATGATCTTTTTTTTAATCCAGAATAATATTTAGACACTCCAGAAAAATGAATGACCTCTATAATCTTTACTCACACACAAATATATCTATATACATGATACAGTTACAAAATACAGTTATTATATTCACATATGTATATCCTGTCCTCTGCCCCAAACCAGATTGCAAATCTCAGATAGGTTATTACAGTGGTCGGCAAACTGCGGCTTGTGAGCCACACGCAGCTCTTTGGCCCCTTGAGTATGGCTCTTCCACAAAATACCATGGCCTGGGCGAGTCTATTTTGAAGAAGTGGCATTCAAAGAAATTTAAGTTTAAAAAATGTGGCTCTCAAAAGAAATTTCAATTGTTGTACTGTTGACATTTGGCTCTGTTGACTAATGAGTTTGCTGACCACTGGGTTAGTAGAACATACCTCCTCTGTGCTTACCATAGTGCTGCGTAAATGAAGAACTCACAATAATTGTGTGTGTGTGTGTGTGTGTGTGTGTGTGTGTGTGTGGCTGGCAATTATATCAGATGCCACTTATATCCACCTCAGATCCTCTCAGCCTACCACACACTCCAGTCACTGCTCTGGAGACCAACTCAGCAAGGGCTTCAAATAGCCTGACAGATATAACCTGACTGTGCCTTGCCTCAGGCTTGTCTCCTGCCCTGGGGTTCTCTGAAACCATAGCAAGTGACAGTCCACCACAGGAAACTTCTCAGCACTCATGAATATACAATCCAGAATGCCTTCACCAGTAGAGCCACATGAAAGAAGGGCAGGCAGGAACCAATTATAATTTCTTCTTCTTTTCATCCTCAAAAGGAAGCTTCTGAGATGGATTTCATGAGGATTTTCAGCAGCTCCATTGGGCTCAAGTTCCAGTCACTCTACTGGTTACCAACTTGATAATGCATCTCTGTACTGGCTTGCCTTTTTTTGCCAGGAGAGGGACATTCACCTGTCATTTAACCACTGCGCCATGATTACATTATCAAATGAACTATCTACACTAATAAAAGAGAAAAATGCTAATTGACCATATCGTTGCTACGCCCACAGACAATCAGAGCAAGTATGCAAATTAACCTAACAAAGATGGAAGTTAATTTGCATACACTGAGGGAGGGAGGAGTGAAGACTGAAGACACCATAGAAGGAAGAGGGAGGGAAAGCGGAAAGCAAGGCAGCTGCAGGAGGGAAAGCGTGGGCAGGGCGGGTGGTGGCGGTGGGAGCGAAAGTGTGGAGAGTGGGAGGAGTGAAGGGCAAAGGTGGCAGGAAAAGCGCAGGGCGGGGGAGGGGGCAGGAGAGGTGGCTGTGATGGGTAGGAAGCCCACCAGAAGCCATGTTCTTGCAGGAATCTCTGCAATGGGCCTCTAGTTTGAACATGTCTTTCAGATTCTGCTTTTAGGGAACAAGGCTAAAAGAAGTGGTGCCAAAGTGGACTAACAATAACATTCAGCTTGCTTCTATAACCATCACAATTACTAAGACGTTGACCTGTTGTGGATTGGGACAAGGTGGAGGTGGAAGGTGAAATATTTGGTCTTGTGACAGAAATATCACAGGAAAAGTATGGGCACAAATGATAATCATAATGATATACTAAAGGTGAATAGTTAATGTAATTCAGAACTATGTTTAAAAATGATAGGGTCATGTCAACCATCTATCAACTCAAGAAACATTGTGAGTCAGAGAGTCTCTATGGAATCAAAGAAGGAGTACCATATCACCTGCAGCTTCTGAGAAGACCATGCTAGAAATCAAACCCAAGATCTAATTTTAAAGATGGAAGAGATGCAAAGAAAATTGAAAGCACAGCCTTGACAGGCCTCTTATATAAAAGTCAGTACTCTAAGGGAAAATGAGTGTGACCATGGCACTTGGATAAACACATATGATGGATCAGCCTCTGAGAAATTGAACCCCAGATCCCACTAAACCTTTCCAACTAGTAGAATTAGATCGCTGCTTTTTGCTGGAAGTGAGAAGTTCCTCTTGCTCTGATACCCTGGAAAGACCTCATCTAAAGCTAGTAACTTGAATATAATGTATGTCTTACTCAAAACCTGCTCCTGCCACTCTCATACTTCCTGCCTGGGAATGAGGGTCAGGTTATAACTCAGTCCAAGTATAGAAACAAAGACCTTCTTGTGTGACCAAAAAGCTTACACCCTGTAGGAATTGCTGGACTGGGTTATTAATTTTGGCAGAGACCAGGAGAACTAATGTGGGCATGAATAATAAGGATATTGAGCCAGGGATTCATTGACATACAAGCACTCACCAATGATTTAGGGTTCAAAAATAATAGCAAAGATACCTTATAGTTTGCTAATTTACTCTAATATGGCTTTTTGAAGCTTTGACCTATAATGGCCTGCAGTAAATGAGGTAGTAATGCAAAAATACCGAGCATAATAGTGAGGCACGGAACAGAAGACTTAGGGAGATGGCATGTTAGAATGGATTTATTTTGTGAGACCAGTGAACACACTTGACCATGTTCCCCAGAAGAGTATAGCTCCTTCACTACAGTCATAGGAAATGTCTTGACATTGAGCAATGACATCTGTGAGAGGCTCACTGGTATCCTCTGAAGGCCATGGTTGGCCTTAGAGATATTGCCAATGAATTGGACTTCCTAATCCCAGTGGGGAAAAGAAGGGGATTCTGGGAATGGCAGAGGCCAACAGCAGCCCTTAACCTTTAGACCGAAGGTGGTCTTTGTCTCAGACTCTGATTTTAGAGAACCCCAGAATAAGACAATGATAAAAATGAAACCCAACTCCTTTTAATGGCTTAGTCATGCTTTTCTTTCTGGTCAATGTAATATAAGATTACTCGATAATTTATTTCTTTGTGCTTGCAAGTTTGAATTCACTTAAGGTTTTATAACCTAGAAAAGCCTACACATTTTCATTATGGTATTACAACACTTTGTCATTAAGTCTTTTTTTTCTGGTTACTTCTCTCTAGCTCCCCAATTTTAGTAATTGAACACACTTTACGTTTTATTATCCTTAAGTAATATAAGTCTTTCAGCTTTTAGATTAAAATTTTACTTATAATATTTATAACTGAGCGTAAAATAAACAGCTTGTTTCTTTTAATGTAGTCATTTTGTGGCCTGTTCTTTATCTCAGATTCTCTTGCCAATTTAGGAAATGAAAGTATATAGAGAAATTTATTCCATCTAAATGACTTACTTAATTCTTCAAACTGTGAAGTAGCTGGATGAAATGACTCACCATGTCTTTATCATTAGAAATGCTCTTTAGCTATTCTTAGTAAAGTACTTTTATAAAGCGCCTAATATGTGCCTGGCATAATACTAGGTAAGAAAGAGCTCTTATCCTTAAAACTATTAATGGTTGACTATAGATTTTGCTAAGATTGAAACACTGATATTTGATTCATGAAAAGGGTTTCAGTTCCATTCATTTGGTTCAAGAAAAGAGCGTGACAATCTTTGCTCTGGCCTTTAGGTAGGCCTACAGAAGACTTTTAAAATAAACCAAAGGGAAGAATAAATAAGGTAAAGTGCCTTGAAAGGGCTGGCCCTGGGAAAATTGAGCAGGGAGTGAAGTTTATTTTTCGTTTAACTCTCTTTTCCCTTTCCTGTGTATTCCAGCATCTGAGATCCCTGCTATCTTATTACAGACCAGTCACCTCTTCACTATGGCTTTACATTATAATGAGTCTGTGCTGGGGGCTTGTGCCAGGGGATATTAAAAACTAAGAGGCTTTTAAGTCCCAAAGCCATGCCTCTCTAAAACTTAGGAAGGTATTTTATTCTCCAAGATTTACCAAACACCCTTTATAGCTGGAGTAAAAGGATTCCTAAGTCACTTCTCTATGAAACTTTTTTTTTTTGCCACAGAAAACTTAATAGTTGTCCTGTTAACTCTTTATTTAAAAATATTTTTAAGATTATTGTTGATATTTTTTTCATTTATAACTGACATACAATTTTATATTGGTTTAACTTTTGTTGTTGTTAATCCTCAGAGAATTTTTTTTTAGAAAATTTTTTTATTGTTTTTTTAAATTTCTTTATTGATTATGGTGTCACATAGTAATTGTCCTCATCCCCCATTCCCATCCCAAACCCCTCCCCATATATGCCCACCCCTTGTTGTCCATGACCTCTGGTTAGGCTTATATGCATGCACACAAGTCCTTTGGTTTATATGGGTATGGAAACTATTGTAGTACCTCCTATTTTATTTAAATAGGTTGCTTCAAAAAGTCTTGTCATTTTCTGGAGCAGTTTAAGGATAAAATAGAGACTAATAGATGGAGATACTTTATAAGAGATTTAAGCACTGGGTGAATGTTTGGACTAGCTTATCTTTAAGACCATTTCCAAATCAGTTATTCTATGATTTATGCAGCCTATTATAAAATGCTTCATGAGTCCCTATTCAAAATTAATTACATTAAGTCCATTAATAATTATCCTACCATGCTTCACATCATCTCATGTCATGATATAAAAGAGAAATGTTTAATTGAATTGAGTTAAGGAGCCAGATTTTAAAATATATATTGTTCCTAAAACTATCAGGAAAACACTGACGAATTCTCACTTATTAATATCTTTAGCACAACAATGAGTGGTATAAAGAGTTAAAGAAAAGATCACACATGTGCTGCTATTGAAGGGAAGGAGTTCAGCTAACCAAAGATCTCTGCCTAGTCTATCATTTGAGAGATACTAGAGAAGGACTGTGATAGTGAGACCATAGGTTATAAAATCATACTGCCCAACTCAAATATAAATGTCAAAATTGTATACTGTATTATAATGAATAATGCTCGCAAGACTTTGTTTATTTAATCAATGTGATGTTATCAAACACAATTTTTCATATATATATATATATATATATATATATATATATATATATATAAATTTGACTGTGTATCCTTCACTTACACAGATGGTTAATAAAATTCCAATCAATGATTGCCATGTTTGTTATTAAATATCATCTTAATAACAGGACTTGGTGTTACTAGGCTGCAGCACAGCCAAGTGAATTGTCCTCGTTGACACTGAACATTAAAAAAAAAAAAAAGTTTCAGAGCTGAAACTGGTTTGGCTCAGTGGATAGAGCATCGGCCTGCAGACTGAAAGGTCCCAGGTTCGATTCGGGTCAAGGACATGTACCTTGGTTGCGGGCACATCCCCAGTAGGGGGTGTACAGGAGGTAGCTACTCTGTTTCTAACTCTCTATCCCTCTCTCTTCCTCTCTGTAAAAAAATCAATAAAATACATTTTTTAAAGGTTCAGAATGAAAGTGCCAAATAGGAAAAAGGGTCTGGTTTTTCTTTCCCCTAAGGGAAATGGCCTATATACACATAGGCTTGCTGGACCTTGAGGAGTTAGAACATGGAACAATGCAGTGGTTTTGCTCACAGTTGGCAAGAGGCCCAAATTTGAATCCCAGCTCCTTGTTCATTACCTATGTAAATTTGGGCTAATTAATTAATATTTCTCTGTCTCAGTTTCCCACCTGTTAAATGTATATAATGATGATGCTAATATCTTCATTGTAAGAATTAAGTTAGCAGGTGTGTACACTGAGTGGCCAGATTATTATGATCTCTGAATGCATAATAATCTGGCCAATCATATGTGTGTGTGTATATATATATATATATATATATATATATATATATATAATTACATATACAATTATATAGACAATCATATATATATATATATATATATATATATGTATATATATATATGTATATCGGTGCATGAATTCATACATGGGTGTGGTCTGGCCAGGGAAAGGGGACATGGGCAGTTGACCAGCCTGCCTGCTGGTCGAACTCCTGGTCAAGGGGACAATTTGCATATTAGCCTTTTATTATATAGGATATACACTGAGTGGCCAGATTATTATTTGTTCAGAGATCATAATAATCTGCCCACTCAGTATATAATAAAAATATAAAAAGAAGTCTTTGTACTTGTTACTCATTTTGCAAGTTCTCAGGGGACAAACATTTTGCAAACTCTTAAGAAATATGAATAACAGCCTGAAAGAGAAACTGCAGATGAAAATGAGTAGCCACTCTCCCTTTAAACATGACTATATCACGTAGCTGCTATTCATAGCAATGAAAGCCAAATAATGGTTCTGCACAGAACATGACTGGACGATTAAAGTCACCTTTGGCAGCTTTATAAGCAAATTCATGTTCTAATCATTTATGAGTTATGAGGTATTTTCCTCTTTTTGCCTTCAGTCACGTGTCTGAACTTTTATTCAGGTTTTCTTCCAATTACCAGAGAAATGATTCAGTACAATAACTGCTCTAGAACTTGGTTGATGATATGACCATTTTCCCAAATATTTACTGTTTATTATTGGAAATATATTTATGTTGAAAATATTTATATTTAATATAGAAAATTTGAAAAATTTAAGAAAATACTCACCTGTAATCTTATGATCTAATGCAACTAATATTATTTTGTTCTAATTCCTTTCAGAACCATTGCTATGCATATATACAAATAAAAGCAAAGCCTTTCTACAAATAATTTTATGTCTTGCTTTTGTTTTATGATGAGTTATTTTTTAAAATATATTTTATTGATTTTTTACAGAGAGGAAGAGAGAGTGATAGAGAGTCAGAAACATTGATGAGAGAGAAACATCGATCAGCTGCCTCCTGCACACCCCCTACTGGGGATGTGCCCGCAACCAAGGTACATGCCCTTGACCGGAATCGAACCTGGGACCTTTCAGTCCACAGGCCGACGCTCTATCCACTGAGCCAAACTGGTTTCAACATGATGAATTATTTTATATACACAAAGAATATCATACACATGTAAGATATACAAATAATGATAATGAAGATACCCCTGAATGATTGTTCTTGATAAATGTAACATTTGAAGTTCTCTATCTGCCCCCTCAGTAGCCCTTTTCACTCCTTAGTTCTTGCTGCAACAGGTGTACAGTAAAGAATATCAATATACAATGTTGTCTCAAAAACAATGGGTAAGACTCTGTTTGTTCAATTATAAGGAAGAGTGAAAAAATAGGGGCATCATCGTTAAGGCTCAGCACAGGAGATAAATGATATGCTCTAATGGGATCATTGAGGAGAGCTTAATGAAGGGGCCACCTGCAAATATGTGAGCGGGGTTAAGGGAAATTAACAAGGCACAATAAAGAACTCTAAACTCGAAACTGTAGGGAGCCATGACCATTACGTGGCCTGAAGGTATAAGGGCAGAGAATGGTTACTGGAACAGAAGAGTCATAGTCTTCAGAAGAGAAATAGAACTCGATTAATTCTGTCAAACAAGGAAGGATGCCAGTGAAATAAATAACTTCACCTCACTCCTTGCTGATCAACAATAGTTTTTTTTCCATTGATTGTACCCAACTGAAAGTCAAAAAGAAAGGAAACTCATGTGATATAGTCCATAATGGTCTTTCCCCCAGGACATAAAGCAGTGTGAGAAAAGTGGGAGGAAAGGTCTAAAAGTCCTAGGAAAGTAAACACATGGTAGTTAATTTAAAAATGCCTGTCATTTACTTATTGTCACAAGTCTCAATTCTTATGTACTCTTTTTCAGGACAGCTAGGTAGATGATAATGAAACATATTAGAAGCACTTACTTTGAAATATTGCCTTGAAAAAAAATGATTTACATTTTTACAGGAGCTAAAACTAGATCTTAATATAACTGCTCAATTATTTTGTTTCACCTAGCACATATTATCTGAGATTATGCGTATGCATATGAAGTTATGCACATGACCACTCTGGAATTAAAAGTTTTGTTTGTCTGACTTTGTTTTCTTGGTTTGATTATTTTCTAACCAAAAGATAGCATATTGAATTGCCCCATTATAAAGGTCTTAGACATGTATGTGGTGTGGATTATTGCACAGGAAAGTCTAACAGGGGTCTTCAAACTATGGCCCGCGGGCCACATGCGGCCCGCAGAGGAGTCTGATCCGGCCTGCCAGGTTTTTTGGGCAGTGAGCGCAGCCGAGGTGTTACAGTAGGAATTAGTAGTTCATATAGTCCGGCCCTCCAGCTCTCTGAGGGACCGTGATCTGGCCCCCACTTTAAAAAGTTTGAGGACCCCTGAATAGAGGATGAGCTTTGTAACATGTTGTGTGTTTTTTCTTCAAGGTCTATATCTGGTTTTGCATCAAAAGTAGTCTGATGTACCCAGATTCCAGTGGAAGCCTTTAGTGGCTTTTCAAAAGTTTTTCCTTGGATCTACACTGAGTGGCCAGATTATGATGATGTCTGAATGCATAATAATCTGGCCACTCATTATATATATGAATTTGTGCATGGGTGGGGTCCAGTACATGAATTCATGCATGGGTGGGGTCTGGCCTGCCTGGCCAGGGGTGGGGGCATGGGCGGTTGGCTGGCCTGCCTGCTGGTTGAACTCCTGGTCGAGGGGACAATTTGCATGTTAGCCTTTTATTATATAAGATATACCCTGAGTGGCCAGGTTATTATGCATTCAGAGATCATAATAATCTTTCCACTCAGTGTATTTCTTCTCCAGGTACCTTTCCTTGCTAGAAAGTGTGTCTATAGAGCTCTGTGAAAGAAAAAACTCATACTTTACCGAATAGGAAAAGACTTAGAAAAACCACTTATTTTTGCTTCTCTCTTAAGATTGTAGTACACTTTATACCATTCCTAAAAGTGCTTGTCAGATTTGTCTTAATTCTAGAATGAATGATTAGCACAGCACTTGGCGTATAGCAGACTTAATGAAATGTTTGTTTCCTTCATCACATCCTTTATCAATGTAATCTGACATTTGATACCTCTCCATGAATATCTGAACAAGGATTTTGCTTTGATGGATTTTCTTCCCTTTGAATTGATTAGCCTAGAGGGCATCTTTCATAACTCAGATCTGGCTATTGTGGTCAAGAATTTGGAATATCAGGGTACGGAGAACTACATATGCCATGTACCCAGGACCAAAGCAGATGCCAAATTCTAGTAACAGAGACTAATACATCCAAGAAAAGAGAGAAGACCAAGCCATCATGCAGGCGAGAAATGTACAATGTTAATGTTACTGAGATGCTGCCCTAGCTGGTTTGGCTCAGTGGATAGAGTATCAGCCTGAGGACTCAAGAGTCCCAGGTTTGATTCCGGTCAAGGGCATGTACCTTGGTTACAGGCACATCCCCAGTGGGGAGTGTGTGGGAGGCAGCTGATCGATGTTTCTAACTCTCTATCCCTCTCACTTCTTCTCTGTAAAAAAATCAATAAAATATATATTTTTTAAAAAGTTACAGAGATGTTCATCGAATGAAAGAAAGATTCAGTGCAGAGACAAGTTTTTGGAAGAATAAAATAAATCTAATATGGGGAAAAAAAGAACAACCTTGAAGAATGTATAGTGTTTGGAAGTCTCTTTTTGGTACTGTCTTTTTCATATCTGAATTTTGTTTGCCTCAGAGGGGGTCAAATAACTCAATATTGCCATTATTTCTTTTTGCTCTTTCAGGTAAGACTTCCAGCAAAATGTCCTATCAAATCCCTTCTGGAGCTTGTGTGTCTTTGTGTATGTGAGTGCTGGTGGAAGGGCAGCTTCCTGAAGGAGAGGGAGGGAGACTAGATTTCTATACTCAGAAACTGGTAACAAGAGGTTGTCATGCAAGGTTTTCTTTCAGCAAAGGATTTCAAGATTTTAAAATAGGTCTCAAAACTATTTGCCTCTCCTATTTTATTCCTGAAGTATAAGATAAGAGTAAGTGTCTGGCCGAAACCAGTTTGGTTCAGTGGATAGAGCTTTGGCTTATGGACTGAAAGGTCCCAGGTTCAATTCCTGTCAAGGGCATGTAACTTGGTTGCTGGCAGGTCCCCAGTAGGGGGTGTGCAAGAGGCAACTGATCGATATTTCTCTCTCATCAATGTTTCTAACTCTCTATCCCACTCTCTTCCTCTCTGTGAAAAATCAATAAAATATATTTAAAAAACAAAAGAGTAGGTGTCTGCCAGCTACAGCCTACAGGCAAAATTCAGCCTTCTGTATGTTTCTGTATGATCTGTGAGCTAAGAATGATTGCTACATTGTAATTGGTGGAAAAATAAAGTTGATATTCATAACATGTCAAAATCATTTGAAATTTAAATTTCAGTGTTCATGAGTAAAATTTTATCAGAGTATAGCCACACGTGTTTGTTTGTCTTGTCTATGGCTGCTTTTGCACTGCAGCGGCAGAGTTGAGTGGTTAGGACAGAGACTATAGGGACCACAAAACCTAAAATACCTACTCTGTAGCCCTGAAAGAAAGTTTGCCACCTCTGGATTAGAGCTTTCCAATTGGGTGAAAAAAGGATACTGACTTCACATTTTCATCTTCTCAAGAATATGTATATAGCCTTACCTCATGGAAAAGAAAAACTTAGGAACATAGATGAGGTGGGACCTGAACATTTTAGTATCTACCATGAGTAAGACACTAGACTCCATGTCTTAAACATCATCTTCAGTAATTTTCACAACTCCTTTAAGAGAAGGGTATCTCCATTGTCCTAGCATAGCTTTAGAAATAAGTTCAGAGAGGTGATGTAACTTGTATGATATCATTTAGTGGATAAGGAAAGACAGGATACCAACTCCACCCTTTTTATTTTCACTATGTAGATGCTCCTATGAGCCATTATCAAATATATTCACATTACTCTTGTTGATTTCTAGGTTATGTAAATTTCTGAAGACCGAAGCTTACCCAGTAGCTTGATTAAACATAGAATAAACAAATACTGTCTACTAAGATCAACCTGAGTACCCAATGATATAGGAGAACTTGTCAATATCATTTTCATTCGTTTTCTTATAGCTATGATTCAGCCATATTGTTAAAGAGGAAGCTTGATTGTTAAACTAGAAGAAGGATATTTGCCTATTGTTTTCATTTGGAATCTGTCTCTAATCCTGGCACTCTACCATTTAATTCCTCCTTATTTTTATTTCGTGGCCTCAGTTTTTAGGGTAATATTGGTACAAGGCAAATTTTGAATTAGATAAAATTTGTCTCCAATGTTTCTGGCCTTACTTCCACTCATATTTCTTTTTCCTTCCTTCCACTTACTCAGTGGTGTGCTGGTAAATATTTAAGAACTGGCTCTCGGTCAGAAAAAAAGAATCCTGATGAGTAACATTTATAGATTTCCATGGTTATAAGTATTCCCACGATGCCCTGTTTCAAGCTACTAAAGTAATGCCTTGCAAAATGTCTGAAAATTTAACAAGCAGCTCTTGTGAACTTGTATGAACCAGCTCCAACATACCACATACCTTGTCTGTTATAAAATGATTTAATGCAGTTCATACATTTTGCCTACCCCCTCAATCCACCTTCCCAATGTCTGGTATAATTATGCCCACCAGTTAGTACTCTGTGCTCTTCCTCATCAATTTATCTGCTGTATGTCCATTATTTTTCTTCCTGATCCTGTCAAGTTACTGACCGACCAAGCTGAAAAGTTGACACAAGATGAGATGTGAATGAATGACAGATGCAATGGGACAGCATATGCCTCAAAAGAACAGTTTTCAGAAACAGAAAGAAAATAATGGTTTAGAAATAGCAATGGTGAATACAGATTAAGGCCAGGAGGTAGGAGGGACATCTGATAAAGAGGTAGAGGATATAAGGCAGTTTTCCCTGAAATAGGAGTCCCCAGAGGACACAGTAGGAAGGATTCAGAATAATAAATGTGCAAGTATAGTCCAGGTAGGCATGGAACAATATGGAAATAAGAGTGAGATAGAATTGGAATGATCCCAGGATTGTACAGCATAGGCAGTAATCAAGGATAACAAAGATGTGAATGTGGTTCATCTGGTTTCAAAGCTTTCAAAATAATCAGGCACAGTCATTCTCCAATATATTAGCAGTAAACTAGAAAGTGTGGGCTGTGAACCAGTCTACTAGAATAAAGTACCAGTGGTTTGGGTTGATTTTTGTTTCTGAGGGAGTCCTAACTCTGGAGAAATAAGCCTGACATGGTATTTTATTTTATTTTATTTTTTTGGTTTGTAAGAATCTCAGTAAAACGTAAGATCAGCCTGTAATCACTATGTTGTACACCTAAAATCACTATAATATCAGTTATAATGAAAAAATAATTTAAACATATCTAAATCTACACTAATAAAAGAGAAAGATGCTAATTGACCATACCTTCATGACACACACTGGCCAATCAGGAGTGAGTATTCAAATTAACCCAACAAAGATGGTGGTTTAATTTGCATACACAAGAGCCCGAGCATCCTGGAGCAAAGGTGGTGCCCGCAGCCAGGGGAAGGAAGGCCCATTCTTGCACGAATCTTCATGCATTGGGCCTCTAGTAAAATGATAAAAGATCAGCCTCTGTGGAAAAATTCCATATTGGTATAGAAAGAGTGCATAGTCTGTCTTTATCATAAGCTTCCTTGGAATAAGCTGAATGTCCAATGATTCTGAATTAGTGGCCTACTTTCTCTGTGCATGAGACTGAATTACTAGCTGTCATTTATCCTTAAATTCATCCCTTCCTGACTCTTGAGAGATTTGTTACAGCATTTACCTATCCTCTTTCTAGCTTCTCCTTCTGGTAGCTCTTTCTTTGACTTCCAGATTTTCCTTATTGGAGAAATAAAGACTCCCCATTTTATTGTATTTCTCAAACTAGTAACATCCCTGTAAGTTTTTTGTTCTCACATTTCAAACAGGTAGAATCACAAGAAGGTTTTTATACTTCCTCCATTTCCTTTCCATTCAATTCCTTCTTACTCTTTGGAACTGTGCTTTCCTCCATCAAAGAAACTTACTTCTTTGAAATTTAATAAGACTCATTATTGAGAAATTCAATAGCTTTACCTCTGTCAACTTTCACCAAGATTTTCTGTTGACTTTGACATTAGTAACCATTCCCTTTGGCACATGCTTTTCTCATGCTCATAAAAAGTGGTCTGCCATTATTCAATTTTGGCCAATTCAATGAAATATTTTAAATCATTCTATTTTCTCCTCATACTGCCTAATATGAGTATTTCCAAGTTTTTTTTTAAAATGTATTTTATTGATTTTTTTACAGAGAGGAAGAGAGAGGGATAGAGAGTTAGAAACATCAATGAGAGAGAATCATCGATCAGTTGCTTCTTGCACACCCCCTACTGGAGATGTGCCCGCAACCAAGGTACATGCCCTTGACCAGAATCGAACTTGGGACCTTCCAGTCCGAAGACCGATGCTCTATCCACTGAGCCAAACCGGTTTCAGTAAATATTTCCAAGTCTTGATCCACAACTTTCTTACAAAGATTAAATTTTAACTTAAATCCAAGTTGTGACTTTGGAACCATGTAAATATTCTGTAGGTATAAAGAATTATTTAAAAAGCAATCTATGGGCATCAAAACAAAATGAAAAAAAAAGAATATAATATACAGTGTTGGTGGCAATGTTTGTACTATTATTCTGAAACTGTTGTGTAGTGTGGGATAAATTATTACTTAATAAACGGGTCTGCTTGCTTGCCCACATCAAAGCCCAATAAAAGGTGAACAGGAACTTGCAGCAAAGAAAGTAAGGGCTTGTTTTTAGGAAGTGGCTCAATGCCCAGAGTCACAGGTGAGCTAACGTCCAAAGACCTGACTCTCCAGTGGCTCCCAGGGTATGGGTTCTATAGGGGAAAGCCATTAATCATGGTCACAAAGAAGATAGGGTCATTGTCAGGGTCATGGTCTCTACTTATTGACTGGTGCTAGGGTACTGGGTAGCTGATCAGTGTATCTGACCTGCCATGGCTTCTTCTGGTTTCTCCACTTTGCTGGGCCTGGAGCTGAAACACAACTGAGGCCTGGATGTTATCTCTAGTTTGACTAAAACTCTGTCTCTGAGGTCAACAGAGCTAAGGCTTTTTCCTAAGAATATTTGTTGGCAACCAGAACCTCATTGTCCTGAGGGCTTAATGATTAAGGGAGAGCACATGCAAGGAGGCAGGGGGAGGTGAGTCAGGTGCTGGATGAGTCCAAGTTGAATAACAGGGAAAGGACATATTAAAGAAATAAAGTGTCTATGTGGTTACAAGAACTAATTAATAATTATGTTGATGTTATTCAGAACTCAGATATCTGTCAGGAGAAAAGGGAGAAGCATGTGTAAGTTTAATGGCATAAAATATTTTAGTGGTAAATTTGAGTTGGATTGATCTGTGCGACTATATGATCTATATTATCTTAACAACAACAAAAAATTTCCTAGCTCTGCAATAAGAAAAGAATTAGAGCTGGCTAATGTTTCTCAGTGGTTAAGCATTGACCCATGAGCCAAGAGGTCACCATTCCTTCTTAGTCAGAGCACATGAAGCTTTGATCCCTGGTGGGGGCCTGTAGGAGGCAGGAGATGAATGATTCTCTCTTTTCATTGATGTTTCTATTTCTTTCTTCCTCTCCCTTCCTCTCTGAAATCAATAAAAATATATGTTTTTAAAATCCACATATATGTCCACTTAGAGAAGTGTTTATTTAGGTCCTTTGCCCATTTTTAAATTGGATTGTTTATCTTTCTTAGTTAAGTTGTATGAGTTCCTTATATATTTTGAAAATTAACCCCTTATCAGATATATCATTGGCAAATATGTTCCCCTAAGCAGTGGGCTCCCTTTTCATTTCATTGATGGTTTCTTTTGCTGTGCAGAAGCTGTTTAGTTTAATGTAGTCCCATCTGTTTATTTTTCTTTTGTTTCCCTTGCCTTAAGAGATTTATCCACAAACATACTGCTTCGAGAGATGCCTGAGATTTTGCTATCCAAGGTTTCTTCCAAGATTTTTATGGTTTCAAGAATTACATTTAAGTCTTTTATCCACTTTAAGTTTATTCTTATGTATAGTGCAAGTTGGTGTGTCTAGTTCATTATTTTTGTGTGTACCTGTCCAATTTTCCAAGCGCCATTTATTGAAGAGACTGTCTTTATTCTATTGTATAAAATAGAGGCTGTTGCCTCCTTTGTCAAATACTGAATGTTATGGCTTGGGTCGATTTCTGAGGTCTCTGTTGTGTTCCATTTATCTATATGCCCATTCTTATGCCAGTCTCAGGCTGTTTTTATTACAGTGACGTTGCAATATAAGTTGATATTTGGTATTATGGTTCCTCCAACTTTGTTCTTCCTTCTCAAGATTGCTGGTTTTTTCAGGGTTTTTTGTTTTGTTTTGTATTTTGTTTTGTTTTGTTTTGTTGTTGTTGTTCCCATGTAAATTTTCGGAGTATTTCTTCTAGATCTGTGAAATATGCCATTGGCATTTTTATATGGATTGCATTGACTCTATAGATTGCTTTTGGTAGTAGGGACAATTTAATGACATTTAGTCTACCAATCCATGAATGTGGTGTATTCTTCCACTTGTTATATCTTCCTCTATCTCTATCCTTTAGTTTTCCAAGTTCAGATCTTTTACCTCCTTGGTTAAGTTTATACCTAAGTATCTTAATTTTTTTGTTGAAATGGTAATTGGGATTTTTTTTAGGTTCACTTTCTGAGAGATGCTAAAATCCTCAACAAAATGTTAGCAAATCAGATCCAGCAATACATTAAAAACATCATACAACATGACCAAGTGGGATTTATTCTGGAATATCAAGGAAGGTACAATATTCACAAATTAATAAATGTGATGCATCACATAAACAGATTGCAAGACAAAAACAACATGATCATATCAATTGATGCAGAAAAAGTATTGGACAAAATCCAGTACCCTTTTTGATAAAAACTTTCAGCAAATTGGGAATAGAGGGATCATATCTCAATATAATAAAAGCCATATATGACAAATTTACAGCCAACATCATAGTCATTGGGCAAAATATTAAAGCATTTCCCCTAAGAACAGGAAGAAGACAGGGATGCCCACTTTCACCACTCTTATTCAACACCATACTGGAAGTCCTAGCCATAGCAATCAGACAGGAAGAAAAATATAAAAGGTATCCAAATGGGAAAGGAAAAAGTAAAACTGTCATTTTGCAGATGACATGATATTGTATACAGAAAATCCTAAAGTCTCCATCAAAATCTATTAAGTTTAATAAATGAATTCACCAAAGTAGCAGGATACAAAATTAACACCCAGAAATCAATGGCATTTTTGTACATCAATAATGACTGTATTTTAAAAGAAACAAAAGAATAAACAAAAAAGTTATAATTGTGTATGGGTGATGGAGAAAAGATAGAGTTAGAGGTTATATCTCTCTGACTTTACATTGACCTTGAAACCATGTCAGTGCTTATCATAATAATAAAACAAAGTTAAGTCAGGAAGGAAAAAATCCAATCTAAAAAGAAAAACCAAACTGAAACAAGTGAGCTCAAATATCTGTCTATTTGGTGGCATGAATGATTTCAAGTGACTTTAAAACAGTATTTTGGCTCTATATTTCTAGATGGAAAAATAATTGCAAATAAATTTAAACTGTGTGTAGAAGGCTTATTATTAGTAATTTTGTGAATTGCTATTTTAAAACTATGGTGTATAGCTATAAAAATAGTAGTGGGATGAAATACATAAGTAATTATGCTAATGTCATTTAGGATACGAGTTTTAAACATAAGAAAAAGGATTCAGAAAAAAATCAAAGAAGTTATAAATAAAAATCCACGTAATTTTAAATTTACATTTGAAATATCAGAATGAATAAACAAAAGACTAAGGAAGTGTGTCAAAACAACACATCCTAAGATGAGAACACTTGAGTTCCAAAAAGCAAATTATTCATGTATTAGTTTGGAACATGTCTAGTATCAGATACTTGACGTGAGTGAAAGATCCAGGAGCTTATGAAGAGCAGGGCGTGGTGGGGGGGGGGGGGGCGGGCTTTAGAATCCCAAACTTTGAAGGATTTTCTCAAATGATATGGTCTCCCAGGGTGCTACTTACTATTGGGCTCTCTGCTGGAAGATGCTCCCTCATGGCCAGAGGAGCTGTAGTATGTTCAGCCAGAGAAGCATGCTGAGGAATCCTACCACTAGTCAGCCCCCAGCTGGGTCTCCTTTCTTTCTTTCTTTCTTTCTTTCTTTCTTTCTTTCTTTCTTTCTTTCTTTCTTTCTTTCTTTCTTTCTTTCTTTCTTCCTTCCTTCCTTCCTTCCTTCCTTCCTTCCTTCCTTCCTTCCTTCCTATCTATCTATCTATCTATCATCTATCTATCATCTGTCTATCTATCTACCTATCTGTCTGTCTATCTATCTATCTATCTATCATCTATTTATTTTTAATCCTCACTAGATGATATGTTTTCATTGATTTCTAGAGAGAGAAGGGAGAAGGAGAGGAAGAGAGAGAGAGGGAAACATATCAACATGAGAGAAACATTGATAGGCTGTATCCATGTATTGCATGTGCCCTGATTGGGAATTGAACCCACAACCTAGATATGTGCCCTGATCAGGAATCGAACCTTCCACTTTGGTGTATAGGATGATGCTCCATCTGACTGGGCCACCCGGCCAAGGCAATATTTATTTATAATTATCCTCAGTTTGCTATTTTAATATTGTAAATTGTATAACTCTACCTTTATTAGTAATATCCCTTATCTTAAAACCTCATTACCTTGAAGCCAAACCCTTACTTTCTTATGGCTCTACATGTAAGAAATTGTTCTTTTACGATGTGTTTCTAACTATATCTCTATTTATGGCATTCTACCTTAAATTGCAGATTTTTAAATATCATTTGAAAGTCACCATTGTATGTTTCAAGTTGTGTAGCTCTTACTTTGACCTTTCATTTGTTAACATTGTTTTAATTTTATATGATCTTTGTTTTAGTATCTTCTTAATTTTAGATCTTCCAGTTATGATCTTAGATGTTTGCCTTTTTTTTTTTTTTGCCTAGCTTTCATTTTTCTTTATGATTTTTTTTACAATGTCCAACAATAGTGGAGCCACAGGAAAGTAGAATTGAAGAGAACCAGTGCTACAAAAAGGAATCCTAAAGGTTTCTTCACTGCATGCATCCCTAGAGTAGTTTTCACACCCAGCAATAACAATAATAAATCCCTTATTATTTTCAGGGCTGTCTCTCCCAAATCATGTTTTTGTGCAACCCAGTAGAGAATCTATTAAGTCTTATAAGGCAAAAATTAATTCTTTGTGAAGATTGAATGTTTTTTGGCACTGGAATCTTTTTGATGTTACTTGGCAACCAGTTCCTATATAAGGAACTGAATGTTTCAAAATCTACAGTTTCCAACATAAATCCATACAATATGGAACAAACAGTGCTATAAACTAGAGAAATAGGAGACAAGCAGTTATAGCTCTGACAGGATTCAGTGTGTATCTCTCCCAGTATGACCCTGTTCAGAAATCGGGGAGGGCTGAACATCCTGAAAGATCATCAAGCTCAATTTCAGGATTCATATAATTATGTTTTATTGTATCATGTTGAGTTAAAATAGGTGGAATAATGTTTTATACATATTATTGATTGTAGCTGATTCCTTATTATAATCTGTAATCAGAAAGGAAACTATTCAATGATAAGTGTTTTTAACTCTCATATGAAATCAGACTTTTCTCAAATTTGCCTTTTTACTTTGGTGTAGCTTGGTTCCTCACCATGAAACTTGTGTCTGTTAATTTTATATAATCAATGATTTATTTTCCTGAAAATAACATACAGAATTTACATGTTCTGAGCAAGAAAACTTAACAAAAATGTGAATTAATTAGTTAATTAAATAGGCTCTTAAAGTCATCATATATAATAAAAGTACATCTTGTAAGTAGATTAAACATTATTACAGCAACCAAATTTTATTCTAAAGTTTCCACAGCTATTCAGAAAATCAGATACCCTGAAGAACAAGCTCATATTATGATATTTTATTTATAATTATAGTGCAGTTATCTATATATAAAAGTCTATTATGCTGACTGTCCATCCAACCAGTAGCTATGACATGCACTGACCACCAGGGGGCAGATGTTCAATGCAGGAACTGTCATGATGCATACTGGCCATTTACAGAGAAACAGCACCACGGATTTGGTGCCCACAAAGCAACACTAGGCTTCCCCCAAGTGGGACACAGGCCCCACCACCACCCTGGAGTGACAGCCCACCATATCACAGCCAATGCTGCTGAGACCCTATGGTGCAAAATGCAGCCCACAGCCCAGCCCAGAAACGGTGGCTATGGGCACTGGGTAATGATGTCACATAGCAATGCCTGGCTTCCTCTACCTAGCAACTAGCATCCTTGGGGTTTCTTCAGCCCAGAAACATGACTTGCTTTATAACCAGGTGGAAACATTTTACACTTTAACCAAATGTTTGTGAAGCATTTTTCATGTCTCATCTCATTTGATCCTCACAGAAGTCCTGGAGTTGGTACATAGGAGACTTGGTGGAATCCTATTTTCTTGTCATTAGCTGGAAAAAGGAGATTTACAAAGCTTAGAAACTTGACCCAACTGAAAAGAAGAAATGGTAGACCTTGAAAATGACTTCAGGTTTTTTCACTGTGCAAAATGTAGTCAAACACTGCTGCAGTTAAATATCTTACCCTTTGTTTTACCTGTGTGATCTACAATAATAATCTGCTTTGTGTTGATATTTACTGCTGTGTTACTGATAATTACCTGAAAGAGAAGTTGAGGTGTTTCACTGGGCTGAAAAAAGTTCAGCTAAATCAGAAAAAAAAAAAGGTCTAATTAAGCAAGTTTATTCTATATATATAAAAGGCTAAGTTGACTCGCACATGAGCGATTCATATAAAGCTCTTGCTGGTGCCAATCACACATGTTTGTTTCAATCTGTCATTGTAGATCGTGAATTTGGTTGACACTTCTATTATAGAGAAAGGATGAATAGTGATATTAAAATATTTCTTCGAATTAATTTCCTTTCAATGTGCACGGATTTGTTTACCAGGCTACTAGTGTTTATAAACACTTTTCCTTAATAAAATGGCTTATAGGAATTTCAAGAATGATTATAGAATAACTTTAAAAACAGGAATGTTTCCCTGATAGCAAGGAGGAATTAAAGGATATTGTTTAGAATGGAAGTCTACCACTAATGATGTCTTCCATGAAATATACATTGAAATGTTTAAAACATGTCAATTAATTTTGTCTTTTGTTTTAAAGCCTAGTGAACCTTCTGGAAAAGGTTCTTAAAACCACTGTTTTTCAGTCCTTATCTGAACATTTGATCGTTGTGCTGATATACTAAGACAATGTCATCATCATGGCAACCTCAGAGGATAAACACTACTCTAGACATGTATATCATTGTTTTCATAACTTTAAGGAAGCACATATGCTATACTTTGTGTTTTTTATTTTTAAAGAAAATAATCATAGAGAAAATCATGCAAACCTTAAAATTATTAATACCCTATGAAATAAAAATTCTACTTCAAGGAATTTATCATGATAACAAATTGGACAAGTGTAAATATATATGATTATAATGTATGCTATTATAGTCATGCTTATATATTATCATAGCACCTTTTATAATGTAAAATATAGGACCTCAATATCCAACAAGAAAGTATTATTAAACAATTTCAGATAACCCTTACACTTGTATATAATGAAGCTATTAAAAATAAAGTATTAATATATACTTAGTGGTAAGAAAATAAGTTGATAATCAATGGGTATCAAATTTCAGTTATGTAAGATTAATCAATTCTATAAATCTGCTGTGCAATGTCATGCCTATGTTTAACAATACTGTATTGTACACAGAAAAATCTGTTAAGAGGGTAGAACTCATGTTGTACTCTTACCACAATAAAATTCTAGAAAAAAAAATCACAGTAATATGTAATGTTAAAAAGCAGGTTACAAATCATCTACACTGATGAAAGTGTAATATGCTAATTAGACTAGATGTCTTCCTGATATCCATCCAGATGTCCTTCTGGACAAAGCCATAGTGGCAGGGGCCAAGGCAGAAGTGGTTAGGGGCAATCAGGCAAATAGGCAATTGCGTGGTTAGGAGCCAGTGGCCCTGGATTGTGAGAGGGACATCTTGGATTGGAGAGGGTGCAGGCTGGGCTGAGGGATTCCTTCCCTCTTTGCCCCCCAGCACAAATTTTTGCACTGGGCCTCTAGTATCTATAGAAAAACACCATGTTTTTTCTGTCTTTATGTATATACTAGAGGCCCAACACATGATTAAATTGTGCTCCTGTAGGGTCCCCTAGGCCTAGCCTGCCACCAGGGCCGTGTCCACTGCCCCACAACGCCTAGCACACTTCGTTTATGCTGCTGGTGCCCCTTGATGCTCCCAGCTTGTGCCTTTCCCCTGCGCACTGCCTCCCCCTGCCACCAGCCACATGCTTCCGCCCCTGCACTTCCCCCCTTGGTAGGAGCACCTCCACTTACCACCTAGTGACCCGCACTGCACTCCCTGCCCTCTCCCGCCTAGCACCCGCCCCCACGACCTCTTCACCTCACAACCCTGCCCGCCCACCATCCGCCTTGCTGCCCCTTCTTCGCCGCATGGCCCCCCTGCCAGCCCTGCATGAGTTCCACATCACCACAGGAGCCTGGAGTTCTGGCCCGTGAGAGGTGCTCCATGTACCTCTTGGTGACCGGTTGTTTGGTCGTGAGCATCACTACCCCAGGCCTTTTATGATATAGATATGTGGTTATATGTGCATACCATGTATACATATATCTAAATAATTGAAGGCCATATAAAAAAATGTTAAAGGTTGCTGAAAATTGCATGAGGACAGGAAATTTTGTTTGCTGTTGAATCTTTAGTGCACTAAACATCACCTGGCACATAGAACACACTGAATAGATACAGAATTCATGAACAAACAGCTGTATCTAAGTATGGAATTATATATATATTTTGGCTTCTCCTATTTTTTAAATTATGGCATAATGTTAAGTACTTCCTTAATAAAAATAGCTGTTGATTTTTTGTTATATTTCATTTTGAGAAAAATGTTTGCCTGTGGATGAAAGGGTCCTGGGTTCAATTTCGGTCAAGGACACATGCTCGGGTTACAGGCTTGATCCCCACTAGGGAGCATGCAAGAGGCAGCCAATCAATGATTCTCATCATTGATGTTTCTATCTCTCTCTTCATCTTTGAAATCAATAAAACACACACACACACACACACACACACACACACACACACACACACACATATATATACTAGAGACCTGATGCATGAAATACATGCAAAGGGGTAGGCCCTCACAGCCCTGGCTTCATCCAGAAGGTCATTGGGACGCTCAGTCTGCTGTTTGGTCTAATTAGCATATTAGCTCTTTGTTATATACGATGTGCAAAATCACAACTATTTGTAGAATATATGCCACAACAGTTTTAGAAATTTAATTTCTGAATATATTACATTCTTATTTATGCTGTTGCTATTGATGATACTTACATTTTGATTGAATGTGTTTATTGACAAATCACTTAAAAAAGAAAAAATCTTTGAGGCAAAAGCATGTGTCTTTTTGCTATTGTTAAGTAATTTAAATCAATACTCCTTACTTAAAAACTCAACTTACCGAAGGGCCTTGGTTTTATGTGTATTTCAGAGATAGAACATGCACCATTACTCTTTAAATATCTACTTTAATTGTGCTTTTAATTTTGCACTTTACATAGAATCCAAATCTGTTGACAGAGGAAATGAACTACAAATCCTGTCCTTTCTATTTTGTCATTTTAACTGTTTAGGAAATTAGTTTCAGGTTTCAAATGAGGTAATGCCATTTCCAAAGTTTTTAAATACTGAAATATAACATGGATAGAATACGAATATTTTTATTGTTGACAATATTACAGATATTCCCCCTTTTCTCTCCCTTTACCCCCTTCACCCAACCCTCGCCCCCCTGCCCACCTTCACCACATTGTTGTCTGCAAATATTTTTAATGCAACATAACAAAGTTTATCTCCTTTATTTCTGAAGTAATGTCTTTGTTAACAGTGCTCTGTTCTAAAGGTGATGTGACACATTGTAAACACTCTTGCCTGTAAATGTCAATTAGACTTCGGTGAAGGGAGAGATGCCAGATATTGGGTCCTCAAGTTTTTTGTAAATATATTTGTATTGATTTCAGAGAGGAAGGGAGAGGGAGAGAGAAATAGAAACATCAATGATGAGAGAGGATCATTGATTGGTTGTTTCCTGCACATCCCATAGTAGGTATAGAGTCAGTAATCTGGGCATGTGCCCTCACTGGGAATTGAAGTGTGCCCTCCTGGTTCATAGGTCAGTGCTCAACCATTGAGCCATACCAGCAAGACTAGGTCCTTAAGTTTGCTTGTAATTTTCAAATAGCCAACACTATCATTGAACTTGGATTATTAAATATAAAGTAGATTGTTAAATATTAGCAAAGTCTAGCTTAAGTCATGCTCAAACCTATGCATTTAAGAACTAAAGTGCCTAAGACACTTTATTATCTGGGAGTATACTTAAAGAATGCAATTCTGCAGTAAAGCTTAGGATGTATGAGAGTTAAGGAGTCTTAAGACATGACCCATTGAATCGAATGCTTATGTACAGATTAGAAAGCAAACTTTGATTTTAGAACTTAATAGGAAAGTAACTAGGTAAATTATTCAGTTAACTCATGGGATGAAATTTTAAAAAATGATTCAGGATACTACCATGAAAGAAAAATTAGTGGAGGAAAATTATGTCTGATCCCTGAAGATGGATATACTATAATGAAACTATGCATAGACTAGGTACTCAAGAAAATGACTCATGGATGTATAAAAATTCAGAGGATAAATAGACTATTCCTCAGAACAATATCATCTTTTAAAAGTTATGTTTGTTCAGGTATAATTTAGATAACAGAAAACATTCTTTTTATTTCTTTGACATTTCAGAAATTATTTTTATTGAATTTATTGGGGTTCAGGTTTCAAGTGTACAGCTCAATAAAACATCATCTGCACACTGCACCGTGTGCCCATGGCCCCAAGCAAAGTCTCTTCCCATCCTCATTTTTTCCCTTTGCCCACCTCTACCTACCCTGCCTCTTTTCCCTCTGGCTATCATCACACTGTGTTTTTGCTTAACCCTTTACCTTCTTTCATCCAGTCCCCCAACCTCCTCCTCTCTGACAGCTGTCATTCTGTTCCATGTATCCACGCTAAGTGAAATAAGCCAGTTAGTAAAAGACAAATACCATATTATCTTACTTATGTGAAATCTTACTAGTATAAACAAAACTCATCCTTTTTAGATACATAGTTCAATGGATTTTTGCACATATATTCAGTTATGTAACCACCACCACATTTCATATATGGAATATTTTCATCACTTCTAGAAATTCTCATTTTATTTTATTTTTAGTTATTTTTATTGAATTTATTGGCATGACATTGGTTAATAAAATTATATAGATTTAGGTGTGCAATTCTATAGCACATCACCTATATATTGTATTGTGTGTTCATCACCCAAAGTCAAGTCTCCTTCCATCACCACCCCTCCCCCTTTACCCTCTTCTACCTTCCCCCAACCCCTTTTCCCTCTGGTAATTACCATATTATTGCTGAGTAGTAGTTCATTGCATGAATGTATCCATGTGAGTTGCTTCCAGTATTTTGCGATTATGAATAAAGCTATTATGAACATTTACCTACAAATCATTATGTAGACACGTTTTTATTCTATCTGGGTAAATATATGGGAGCTGGATCACTAGGTCGTATAGTTATATATGTTTAAATTTATTTAAAAATTGCTGATTATTCTAAAGTAGTTATACTGTTTTGTTTTGTTTTTGTATTTCTGTCAGCAAAGTATGAGAATTCTAGTTGCTCTGACTCTAAATAATTCTAGTTGCTTCGCATCCTTGTCAGCACTTGGCATTGTTAGGTTTTGTTGTTTTCTTGTTTTAGCCATTCTAATAGGTCTGTGTTGGTGTCTCATTGTGGTCATGTTTTGCATTTCCCTAATGACTAATAATGTTGAGCATCTTTCTATGTACTTGTTATCTATATCTACTTTATAAAATGTTTATTAAAATATTTGGACATTCTAAATCAAGTTATTTGTTTTCTTGAGTTATAAAAATTCTTTATATTTTCTGGATATAAGTCTTTTATCAGAGAGTTGTTTCCAAATGTTTTCTGCCAGTGTGTGTCTTATCTGTTCATTTGCTTTCAAAGAGCAGGCATTCTTAATGTTAAGTTTAATTGATCATTTCTTTATGATTTCTGATTTTTAAATTCTGTAAAACAAATCTTTGCCTAAATCAAGGGAACAAAAATGTCTTCTATGTTTTCATGTAGATTTTCATACTTTGAAATGTTACATTTAGATCTATGATCCATTTCAAGTTAATTTTTGTATATTTCATGAAAAAGGGATTGAGGTTCTTCTTTCTCATTTCTTACTTCCTTTCATATATAATTTTTGAATTATAAAATTTAAATAAATAATGCGTAGGATATAGAAGGTCATGGCTTATTCAGTACAGTACAAACAATGGCAAATATATAAAGTAAAATACTTTTTAAAAAAATATATATTTTTTTATTGATTTTGTACAGAGAGGAAAGGAGAGAGATAGAGAGTTAGAAACATCGATGAGAGAGAGTCATCGATCAGCTGCCTCTTGCACACCCCCTACTGGGGATGTGCCCGCAACCAAGGTACATGCCCTTGACCGGAATCGAACCCGGGACCCTTCAGTCCCCAAGCTGACGCTCTATCCATTGAGCCAAACCGGTCCCGGCGTAAAGTAAAATACTTTTAAGCCCAGTAAATAAATTGAGGGTATAGGGAAAAATTTTAGGGAGCTGTAAACTAAAGAATTTATGTATAAAAATAAAGATAACAAACAACTTCAGGGACTATAACTACTATGCTTGGTTTCCAAATGTAACTGAAATAGGTTACATTTAATCTCTGGCAAATTAATCTCTTAACCTGCATTACATTTTGTTAAATATTTCTGAGAAATAGATTCCTGTGAGGTTTTGGAAAAAGCAATTTCCAGAACCATAGTTACTGACAATATTGGATGTATTTTCTATTTTTAAAGGACGTAAATGTATATATTCCAAAATATGCTTGAAAATTTTACATTGTTAGACATTTTGTGACTGCTCATGATATGCAAGCTATAGAATGCTTGTTTGATGTTTGCTTAATAAAAGAATTGTCACTATGTACTATGATCTAGGTCAGTAGCCAGCAAACCAGGGCCCACAGGTCCAATTTAGCCTCTGCCCATTTTTGTAATTAAAGTTTTATTGGGACATGGCCATGCCAATTTGTTTATGTATTATCTTTGACTGCTTTTGTGCCATAAGGGACAGAGCTGAGTAATTGTGAAAAAGACCACATGGCCCACAAAGGCCGAAATATTTACTATCTGGCCCTTTACTGAAATGAAATTTTAGAGAAGATTCGGGGTTAAGTAAAGGCAATAAGATTGAAGAACCATTCTGGGGGATAAATGAGGATGTCTGGATATTGTTTATGAAAGACAGATATAAAGGGTGGAAAAGTCTGTGGGGTCAAACTTTGGAGAGCTTTGAGCCCAAGATTAGACCTATGATTTCTATTATAAAGGCAATGTGCACAGTTTCTGAGTGGCAAAAATAACATAATTAAATGTGCGGTTATAAAAGCAAGAACTTCTGAAATATATACAAGGAAGTAAAAAATATGCTATTACCATTGTGTTGATGAGTCATTATGGAGCCAGCCAGAATTTTAGAGGTATTTTTGAGATGGAATTGACAGAATTTAATTGTAGAATTTAATGAGGGTAAGAAAGGAGGTAGTGCTAATTTTTTTTTAGTGATGCTAATTTTGTTGTCTGAAACTGGCAAACCCACTGTGGGACTTTTTTAATACATTGTTGAGTTGAGAATCTTGTGATAATTCTACATGAAAGTGTCCATTAGATATTTGGGAGTAGAGATGTAGCACTCAGCCAAAATCTGAGGTTTCCTGTTAGTACTTTGATACTTCCATCTTAACTCTGCACTTTGCTATACATATTGATGAAAGGTACAATAAGTTAACTGCTCATAACCAAATGAGAAATGTGATTTAAAATTGCAATGATGACTCAAATATGGTAACAGGTTGGCCATTGGCAGGGATATTAGCAGTGGACTAAAGCAGAAAGTGAAAAGAAATATTGCCTTGCATGTAAGCTCTTCATATACATTATTGCTTATTGTTATTGTTCTGCTTTGAAGAATATGAACTCCTAATTTTTCATGGATAACAAGGTAATGGGTGGTTCTTTTTGTAGCTTTATTAAGATGTAATTGACAACATTCTATAAGTTTAATGTATACAGTATAATGTTTTGATAAACTAATACACTATGTATTTTGAAATGATTACCATGAAGAGGAGAGCTAACACATCCATCATCTTAAATAGTTACCTATTTCATATGTGGTGAGAACATTTAAATCTACTCTCTTAAATCACAACCATCTATACTAATAAAAGTGTAATATGCTAATTAGAACAGACAGCCAGACCACCTTCCAGATGACCTTTTCAGATGGCCTTCCAGATAAAGCTAGGGCTGTGAGGGCCAAGGTGGCCACCACGGCTGCGAGGGCTGAGCCTCTTGCACGAACCTTTGTGCATCAGACCTCTAGTATAATATAATTTCATTAATTATAGTTATCTTATATATTAGGTCTCTGGAACTTATTCATCTTATTACTGCAATTTGTATCCTTTAACCAACATCTCCCTGATTTCCCACCCATCTACCCAACTCCAGCCCCTGGCAACCACCTATCTGTTCCTATGACTTTTATATTTTTAGATTCCATATATGAGATCACACAGTATTTATATTTCTCTGTCTGATTTATTTAACTTAGTAAATGCCCTCAAGTTTTATCCACATAACAGTATCTTCTTTTTATGGCTGAATAATATTCCATTTTATATAGAGGCTATTTTCTTCATCCATTCATCTGCCAATGTACACTTAGGTTGTTTCCATGTCTTGATTATTGGGAATAATACTCTTGATTAATCAGAAGATAGGGAGGTAATTGGAAATTATTTATAGTTCAAGAACCCCTTTAATCATGATTACATGTTCTATATTCTCCTAAGGTGAGATGTCATCCTTTCTCTCCCATGTATAATTAGAGTGTATGCATCAAAAAAGAACAGGTTTTTGTCTATTACTTTTTCAAGTAGTAAGTGTTAAAAAATACCATTAAATGAATGAATGAAACATTTGAGTAGTTCCATATCCAACAAGTATGCTGTGTAGGCAGAATCTTATTAGTTATTTTTTTTAAAAAAAAAATACACTATCAGAGTGATCCAGGAACTTAAGACTTATACAGTCTTATTGCAAAGGTAAATCCTACCCACATTTGTTCCTAAGATAATAATATAAAAGCCATATTAAATTAAGTAATGCATGCAGTAAATGCTATAAGAGAACGAGTGAATGCTCTCTAAAGTGCTTCCCTGAGAAAGGAAAAGAGAAAACGAGTTTCACCTGGAAATTTTGGGGGATTGCTTTGTCTAGAGGTAGAATTCCAATTTTAAGAATATGTATAGATGACGGTGAATGAGAGAGACACATTTAGACTTCACATCATAGAATAAAGGTTCAGATGCAGGAATGAATCTGTGACAGCATCGTGAATACTGAGGAACCTCCAAAACTGGTTTTATCATACTAGTTTGGCTCAGTATAGGAGCAGGTTGTATGGTATGTAGTAGAGGTGGTGATGGCTAGAAAGGATAAAGAGGATAGATTATGAAATCTTTGAAAGTATAGATGAGCATTCTAAATTTGAATCTATAGCATTGATGAGGCAATCTATAATAATAAAAGCATAATATGCTAATTAGATCAGAAGACTTTCTGGACAAAGCCGGGGCTGTGAGGGAAGCCAGTGCCAGCAGCTGGGGGAAGAAAAGCCTACTCTTGCACAAATTTCATGCATCAGGCCTCTAGTGAAAATATAATTTTAGGAGAGGTTCAAGGAATACCCCAACTCTGTGGTATTAAAGCAAATACCAGCCATCAAATAGGACAAATACCATATTCTTTATAAAGAAGAAAATGGCACAAATGTATTACTATAAAATGCAAACGAGTTAGAGACAGAAATGGGACATACACAAACCAAAAATAAATCTTATTAATATGCCTATGAATTTATTTATGTTTAAAATATATTTTTATTGATTTCAGAGAGGAAGAGAGAAATAGAAACATCAATGATGAGAGAATCATTTATCGACTGCCTCCTGCACATCCTCTACTAGGGACCAAGCCTGAAACCCTGGCATATGCCCTGACTGGGAATCAAAATGTGACCTATGGGTTCATAGGTCAATGCTCAACCACTGAGCCACACTGGCTGGGTGCCTATGAATACATTTGTATCATGGAATATTTCGGTGCTAAAGCATTTAAAATGCTGGGACACAGTAGTCACAGTAGTTTCTGGATCCTATTCTTCCATATTCTATTCCTGTGATCTATTCCTGATTCATACATAATTGCTATCTTCCATAGTAATGAATTATAATTTTAAATTTATTCAGTGGTTTGATTAAAGAGATATAAAGCTTCTATCCTCGGCTCATCAACTCTGTCTGTAACTGAAACTAAGAATTTTTGCATTGTTTTTCTATCAAAACAATGAATTGTTCTTGGCTGGTAATTCTATAAGGACCCTTGCATATAGTGGTTTCTAGCAGATTTATTTTAGTGGTATGAATTCAGGGTCAAAGTGCAAAACATTTAAAGCTCCATATAATGTTATTGTTAAAGTTTTAATTTGCATCAATTTAATTCCCTTGTCAGTTGTCACATCCTATTAAAGTTGTACCTCATCGCATGCTGAAGGAGCACATTAAGTCTGAGGTACAAAATGATGTGACTTCTTGGGAAAGGCTACTCATGGATCTAAATTTCAGCCATTTTTAGCTTATTGATCATTAATTTTTATATCTCTTAGGAATACAATCACATTTTCTGGACAGCAAAGATTTTTACATAGTATCAGGATTTTACAGTTCTCTTTGGAAAGCATGAAAGACACTGTTTTTAATAATAAAATATTTTTATATTGCTCTTATAGTGTGAGTTGCCAGTATATTAATTTTCATTAGCCTTTTCACCCTCACAGAAGAATACTTTAAAACTTAAGTCAGACTATAGCACTCCTCAAATCCACCAGATCCCACTTCTATCAGAGTAAGAGTGCTTTAAAGGATTTTCAAGGCCCTACGTGGTCTAGCATTTTATTTTCTAACTAACTCACCTTCTCTCATTTTAATGTGGTTATACTGGTTCAGTATCCCTTGTAAATGCCAAACATGTCCCTACCTTTTAGACTGTTGCTCTTTTTATTTCACCCAACTACCTAGAATATTTTACTCCAGCTATTCATATGCCTTACACACACTATCTCACACCCTGCTATCCTTTGCTGAAATATCATTTTCTCACTGGTGATTTTCCTGAACTCATATTGAACATTGCACCTCACTTTCCTCGATACTTCATGTCTGTCTTTCATGTGATGTTTTTAAGCCCTTCTTTATGTCTTACAGACTATATTTTCTGCCTCTCTCCAGTTAGGATGCAAGCTCCAGGAAGTCACGATTTTGTCTCGCTTCCAAATCCATATGTCTAGAACAGTGCCTGTGCAAAGTGAGACCTCAATAAATATTTCACAAATAAATGAATTGATTTCAAATCTCCTGTGAGAGTAATTTTTAGCATGTATTATTCTTTCCTCTTTCTTTTCGCCCTCCTTTAGCCTTTCTTTTCTTCCCATGTGGGGCTGTAGAACAATAACAGGCCATGTTTTTTTTCCAAGGCTATCAGTTTCCTAGACAATTTCAGAGATAACCCAAAGGGAAGGACAGTTGTGTTGATTATGCTGGAGGAAGTGCAGGAATGCCTTTCCTGGCCTTGGAGATTTTTCTTTTTAGAAGGATATATGCTATGGGTTTCCTTATTTTAAGTTATTGTAATTTGGGGAAGGGGTGCATAAGAGGCCAAGCCACTACTTGTGTACAAGGGGAAGGGTCTTATTGCCTGTCTATGTCTTGGCTTCACCATCTTATCCTCAATGATTTACACAATGCCAGAAATTCACCAGGGTTTCAAAATATGTTTGGTAAAAGAAAGAAGGCTAAGGCCACTCATTCCGTCTATTCCCACAGACCTATCCATCACTTACGCAAGAGGTCATTCCTCACCTGAAACAAACAGAATAGAAGTGGTTGGTGGTCAAGTTCATAGTCCATCCTTGGAGTACAACTTCCTGTGAAGGCCTACCTGGATGCCAAAGGTAAGGAAGTAAATCAAGCTATCTTTGACGTTTTAACAATTCTTTAAATGCCAAGTGTGGTGACTTCAGAGGGGGTGCAGGATGTGAGGAGGTCTATCATTGTGGGAGCTAATTACATATGCCAGGCCATGTAACTTATATTTCCTAAACCAGAAACCTTTAATGGGCCTTTTTAACTTCCTTTGGGTGTTCCCTTCTTCCCTTCCACCACAGATTATTGTCCAAGCATCTGTGGCCACTGCTAATTTTCTGTTGGCTTTAGGAAAGACAGATTCTGTCAGTCTAAAAGCAGCTTAGGGCAAAAATATTCACAACTATATTTGCCCAAACTTTGTGCATCTCTGCAACAGCACTGCCCATCATCACAGTTCCCTTGGTGCTTTTTAAAAATATATTTTATTTTTTACAGAGAAGAAGGGAGAGGGAGAGAGTTAAAAACATAGATGAGAGAGAAACTTCTATCAGCTGCCTCCTGCACACCTCCTATTGAGGATGTGCCCGCAACCAAGGTATACATGCCCTTCACTGGAATTGAACCTGGGACCTTTCAGTCCGCAGGCCAATGCTCTATTCACTGAGCCAAACAGGTCAGGGCCCTTGGTGCTTTTAAGATTTTATTTTTTATTGCTTGGAGCTGTTTGATCCTATCTATTCCTCTGAATTTTTGGCTTGTGACCTATTAGACTCCTGGGTCTCATGGGTCTGCATCTATTCTTAGCTAGCCCAGGGAATCAATACTCCAATGCTTTTCAGACTTATGTATTTTAAAATGTATTAGTCTGAATTAAGGGAACATTTCACCTTCTCTTCAACTTTTAAAAACTTATTGAGTGACTGCATCGATATTTTAACCTAATTTGTTCCAAAAAGAAGTTTTGGCACTTGACAAAATGAATACAGTGCAACATAATATATTGAAAATAAGTGATAGAGATTTGAACTGGCAGACTAGGGAATGCATATTTCCTTATTTTCCTGTAATTTATTTCTAAACTAAGAGGATAAAGTTACACAAAAGCAATAAACCTATAAGAGTAAAGGAAATGGGAGAGATTGTGAAAACTGAGAGGTTTTTTTTTATGCTTTCATGTAGATAATCTAATGTAAGGAAAGAGTTACAAGGGTGCTTATAAAGATTACCTAAAAAGAGATACTGCCCTGACTGGTTTGGCTCAGTGGATAGAACCATGGACTGAAAGGTCCCGGGTTCGATTCTGATTGAGGGCATGTACCTTGGTTGCAGGCTCAATCCCCAGTAGGGGGCGTTCATGAGACAGCTGATGGATGCTTCTCTCTCATTGATGTTTCTAACTCTCTATCCCTCTCCCTTCCTCTCTGTAAAAAGTCAATAAAATATATTTTAAAATAAATAAAAAGAGATACTAAAAGTCAGAATAGTATTAAGATTCCTGAACAACTCTACATGCAAAGTAGATAATGATAGAGCAGTTCCTTCAAAATAACAACCTATATCCCTATACTGAAAAGAAATATAAATCAAATGTGAGTATAGAATAAAAACATAAAAGGATTTCATTAGCTGTATTGCCCACATACCTTTTATAATATGTTATTGAGGATCTAAACCAAGATGGGGGAATTTATAGGAACTGAGAAACTGTAGATACAACTTAAGAGAGTGCTAAAGTGACATTTCAACATAACAGCAGTTTGGCCGGCCTGGCAAACAACTAATCTAATTTGAATCTAGTGCATAGAGATTCTATGAGGAAAGTTTCCAGGTAGTGGGATAGGGGATAGGAGAAATTGATAGAATAGAATGTATGATTGAGCACCTACGGGAAAAACAAGAGATGACAAAATTAAATCATGTAAGGAATAAAGGCAATTTGAAACTCCAGGAAAAAAATCAGAAAATGATATAGAAAGTTATGATCTAACTTTGAAACAAACTATATTGTATTATGATGCTCAGCAGCTTAAAAAGTGTAAGAAGACAATACCTATTGTAGTTGATATTAGAACTATCCCCCTTTGTGTGGCTCAAGGATCACAGCATGGAGCTCAAGGGGAAGGAAATGCAATCTTGATTTATAATTTGGTGTGCACTGAAAGTATTTACATTGACCTAAAATGAAGATGCTATTTATTGATTTTTTTTAGACTTTATAATCATCCTATTAAAAATACTGGAAAGTTCGACGTTAGTTGCAGACAGTTTATATGTGAACAAGAGAGTATGTAAATCAAATTAGGACATGAGTGCAGGATAGTAGGAGTCATGGAAAAAGGGGTCAGCATGCTAATATTCCCAAAATAAGGAGGCGGTCAAGAAATACTGATGGAAGTTCATAGACCAGGGGTTGATTATTTTATTTAATGTTGCAAGTGTAATTAATATCATAACCAATCTCAAGAATACATATAAAAACCTGGAGGAGAAAAGAGAAAGGGGGAAATTAGTCAATGAAAACCACATATTTTATAGACAAGAAAATACAAGTACATGAATATTATTTAGAGATATGAAATTTACCATCATAAGTTCTAAAGCAGAAAATGGTACTGTGGTGGAGAGGTAAGGAATGGGCAACTATTTTTATTATAGCTTTTCTATTTATTTTATTTTTTTACTATGTGTCAACCATTTTGATTAAAAGAAATAAATTCAGTGCTTCTAGCATTAAAGTGCTCCAAGGGATTGCCAAGCATTTAAATATGGGGTAGGACACACATTGCTGGGTTTAAAGAAAGTAAGAGCATACTCCAAAAAGTTCTCTAACCCCAAAAGAGGTTGGAGGTATGAACTAGGAATATGAAATGAAGGAAAGCTGAGCTAGGGCGAGTACTTGAGTACAGATGACTATACGTAGTAGCACATTCTGTATTATATGAGCATTGGTCCAGAAGCAAGATAGTGAAACTAAAGGTGGGATTTGAACTGAGACTTTAAAGTGGATCAGCTTGGTGGTGGTCATTGGCCAATAGTAGCAGTAGAAACTAATCCTCTATGGCAGAGATTTTCAACTGGCGTGCCACACTAATTTCTAAAACATGTAATACCTGGCCCTAGCCTGTTTGGCTCAGTGGATAGAGCATCGGCCTGCAGATTGAAGGGTCCCAGGTTCGATTCCCCGGCCAATGGCACATGCCTGGGTTATGGGCTTGATCCCCAGTAGGGGGCATGCAGGAGGCAGCCGATCAATGATTCTCTCTCATCATTGATGTTTCTATCTCTCTATCCCTCTCCCTTCCTCTCTAAAATCAATAGAAAAATATATTTAAAAACAAACAAACAAACAAACATGTAATACCTGACTGTTTAGTCAGGGGCACTGACCTCTTTTCCCTTAGATTGTCAAATAGAAAAATTACAACAGCTAACACAATGCCTAGTGTGAATGAATCAAAATTATACCTATTTTTGTCAGATCAGCAAAACATATTTTTGTATGCCACAGAATTTAGTAATTGGTTTATGTGTGCCATGAGATGAAAAAGATTGAAAATTGCTGCTCTATAGAGAAAATGTCCTTAATTTAGGACATTAGTGTCAAGCGATGACCTCACAATAAAAATAGAAGAAAAACTACAATGAGTCAACCACTGCACATGAAGATTCCCAAAACTACTGATACACAGATTGCAAGACACACAATATAGAAACATTATGTTTGAAATTATTTTTTAAAAATTTCAAAGAATGAGACACCATTAGAGATACACTGGGAATTTTTGTAAATGAAATTAAAACTTGTAGAAATACAAAATTATAATTATAAAATACAAATATGATAATATATTCATCACACAGAATGCTATTCAGCTGTGAATATGCACAAACTATAGCTACATCCCCAATTTGTCTTTCTTGATTTTTCTCTATTCATTCCTCCTGAGATTCTGACCAAGATGTGAATTTTCTGGGAATGGTAGAAAATGTGGATCTGTAGATATGGAAACATAGTGAATCCTAAACTATAATAAATAAAGCAGATTCATACCAGGCCCATTGTAGAGAACCTTCAGAACATCAAAGACAAAGTTATAGTTTAAAAATCCCTCCCAAATAGGAAAGATTGTCCACAAAAGAAAGACAATTATAGCAGTTTTAAATAGCAAATCAAAGCCAAAACGAGTGAGAAAATAAACAACGTAAAGTTGTATACTCAGAAAACTATAATCTATACTAATAAAAGAGAAATATGCAAGTTGACCATACCTCCATGACACCCACCAGCCAATCAGGAGTGAGTATGCAAATTAACCCAACAAAGATGGTGGGTTAATTTGCATACACAGGCACAGAACAAAGACTAAAGATTGAAGACTGAAGAGGCTTGGCTTCTCCACTGTGGCCAGAGGGAAGGCCTGGGTCCTGGGTGCAGGAGGAAAACCGGGGCCAACAGGCAGGGGAAGGAAGGCCTATTGTATGAATCTTCATGCAATGGGACTCTAGTATGAAGTAAAAATATTTGAAGATTAACAGAAACTAAGATAATTACTTTGCTAATGGAACTTTTAAAAATATGTTCTTCAAGAAGAAGAAACATTATTACAGAAACAAATATAAACTCAGGAACAATCAATATAAAATAATAACAATGAGAACATAATTACAATACTGAAAAGAACCAGTATTTAGTTGTGGAAAGATATAGATAGAGTTAACATGTTCCAAGGTCTTGATATTGTTTGTTGAGGATTAAGATATTGTTTAACTTAGTCACTGTTCAGTTAAACATCTATGGTAAAATTTCAAGTGTGAATATAAAAGAACAGAAATATAATTAACATTCAGTGAAGACAAAGCAATGGGGGAAAATACCTCAGCCCAAAATTGAAAGGGAGGAAAAGAAAAAAAAATTAAAGTATGATAAACAGAAATTAAAAAGTAGGACAATAGAAATAATTCTAATGTATTTTAAATAAATATAAATGGACTAGACTTACCAGCTAAAAAACAGATTAACAGGTTATATAAAAACAGTAAAAGAAAACCAGCTTTCTGGTCTTTATAACAGGCACACCTAAAATTTGGGTTGTATAAGGTAGAAAACTAAAGTGTGAGAGAAAAACAGATGAGATAAAATCCCCTGATTAAAGAAAATGTTCTGCTCTGAAGTTATCCTTCTTGCCAACTCTGCCTGTAATGCAAAGACTGCACAGAGCCAGGCTCCATGGAAGGTTCTGTTATAAAGAAACACATTATTAACAGCAGAATGTCTCTGTGTGACAGAGGGAGGGAGGGATGCAGACTAAAAGGTTAACTGGCGAATGTGCCAGAACTCTGGAGTTTTTCCATGATGCAATCATCCCCAGGCTGTAATCACCCTTGTTGACCCCACATCCCACTGGGTTTCTCCTCTTACACGTCATTTTCCATCAGCCCCTTCCTATTTAGCAAAGATCCCCGTTTCTGATGCGCTGTGAGGACCAATTATCTTCCATTTATCTGTGCAGCCCTGCATTTGCCATCTATTAGTTCAGAAACATAAATGATGTAAATCCTTTTATATCTGGCTGCACCACCTAATTATTCCTCATTTGTTTTTATTCTCTCTCAATTTAGCATCATCTGCAAAGTTGGAAATCATGTTTTCATATCATAATTAGGGCTCTAAGAACCTCAGAGAAACTGCTCTGCGAAGATGCATGCCTTTGCTTTTCATTTTAATGGTGAATTTAAAAGTGAGAAAATAAATTAAGGCTGAAGGAAATAAGAGACTGAAATAAAGGTTTCTGGAATATAGATGAGGAGATGCGATAGAGCAACACAGGGAGAGAAGCGTCCAGCATTAGAGTACAAAAGGCAGCCCACCAAGTAAAGCCATCATGTAGATCAGCAGTGTTGCTCCTTCCTTTACTGTTTACAGTCACCTTCAGATGTTCTGCTCTGTGTTTTGGGGTTTGTTTAGGGATGCACAATGTTCCTAATTGGATAAACACCTTTTCCTATGTAAGCAAAAGATTAACTTTTTAAAAAATATATATATATATATATATTGATTGATTTTTTTTTACAGAGAGGAAGGGTTGAAGGAGAGTTAGAAACATCAATGAGAGAGAAACACCAATCAGCTGCCTCCTGCACACCCCCACCCCAATTGGGGATGTGCCTGCAACCAAGGTATATGCCCTTGACTGGAATCAAACCTGGGACTCTTGAGTCTGCAGGCTGATGCTCCATCCACTGAGCCAAACCAGCTAGGGAAAGATTTACTTATTTATAGGACCACAATCTGGATGAGATTTAATGACAGTGCATAATTTACATTTTAATCCTCAGCCAAGGATATGTTTTTATTGATTTTAGAGGATGAGGAGGGGGGGGAGAGAAAGACATTAATGTGAGAGAATCAAACCTGCAGCCTTTTGGTGTACAGGACAATGCTCCAAGCAACAGACCCACCATGTAAGATGATATTGTAGCATTTTAGCAGACAGAGCCACTAGTGATCAAGAACAGAAAGAATCCATAAATCTAAAGGGCTGGGGAGGGAGGAATAGGAACACAGCAACCTGGTGAAGAAGTTCTTAACATTCTGTCATTCCAACAAACTGTCATCTTAGTACAGCCTTTCCCATGAATCACTCATCTTGAAAACATTCTTCAAGGTTCATTTCTAGGATTTTCTGAAGTAGCTTCACCTGGCTCTAAGTCACCTAGAAATATTTTCCTTATTGAACCTTTTCGTGTTTCCTTATTGAACCTTTCTCTTTTAAAACAATATGTTTTGTTTATTTTTTTAGAGAAAGAGGGAGAGGGATAGAGAGATAGAAACATCAGTGAGAAACATAGATTGGCTGTCTACTGCACAATCCTCAATAGGGATCAAGTCTGAAACCTGGGCATGAACCCTGACCAGGAATTGAACCGGTGACCTCTTGGTCTATGGGTCGATGCTCAACCACTGAGCAACACCGGCTGGGCTTTATCTTCCCTCTTTTAATAATTTGTACTGTTAAGATTATTTGAATTTGTACTTCTAAGCATTTTTATATGTATTATTTATACAAGCATGTGCGTGTATATTTGTCCTACCTACTACATCATTTAAAACTCTCAAGGGCAGGCATGATATATCAGTCATGACAAACTAGGTTATGGTCTACTAACTACAACAACAACAAAACCCCAAGTACCAGCAGATTCTATCCATAAGTGATATATGCTACTTCTGTAGACATTTCAGTGGCCAAAGAATGTTTACTTCTCTGCTAAATAGGGGTTCTAAATATTTATGCATAATAATACAATGTATTCCTGATGGTACTTTTCATCTTTATTATCTCTTTTCATAGAGCTACTAAGAGTAGTTCTCTGTACAAAATGACCACCAGGTCTTTGAAAAACATATAGTTAATAATGCCCAGCCAGTGTTGCTCAGTGGTTGAATGTAGACCCATGAACCAGGTCACGATTCAATTCCTGGTCAGGGCACATGCCCAGGTTGCAGGCTTAATCCCTAGTAGGGGGCATACAGGAGGCAGCAGATCAATGATTATCTCTCATCATTGATGTTTCTCTCTCTCTTTCCCTCTCCCTTCTTCTTTGAAGTTAATAAAAAACATTTTTTAAAATACAGGTAATCAGCCAAAGGAATAGTTTGGATTTTTATTTTTCTTTACAACCTACTTGACCCAGAAATCTGCCTGCCAATTCTTTCTTCCTGCTAACATCACTCTGTGAGGTTGTCCTGACATGTTACAGTTCTGTGTAGCTTGCAATAGACACAAAGAAGCAAATAAAAAGTATAAAAAATGTATATGAACAATGACCAAAAATGATGATGCTTCACTGAAGTGTGAAATCATGATTCCCCTCTTTTAAAGAATCAAGACAATCATTTAGATGAGTGTGAACCATTGTATAGGTTGACCTTTGAACATGAATATAGTGATTATCTCAATTTTATGCTTTAAAACTATAAAAGTTTTAGATGTCCTTGTCTATAACTGTATCCCTGAATGTTTTGTGCTTTGCTGTGGATGGCCTGGAAATTGAATTCAGCAGTCTAGCCAACACCCCAGAATAACACTGCTGTAATTAAGAATGATTTTCAAAAAGGGAGAGCTTGTTAGGGGATGGAAAAGGCATAATACTAAGAATTTACTAGAATACATTAGAAAGTCACAGACCAGGCAATGTACTGAAGACAGTTTGAGGGAACAACATGAGCAGGCAAGACCTGCTTTCTTTTGTTTTAATTGGAAGTGGCTTCCATCAGAAGTGGAAGGGATGGGAGGTGGGGAGATGGAGAGAAAAGCATAGAACATCCCACAGTGTGAACTTGGCTTATTTGAGGATTACTTTTCCATTCTTTGGCAGTGCTGCATTACTTAATCCTCTGAACATGTTGCGCTCCATCTCATAATCAAATGCACTTTTGCTTCAAATGTTTAAAAGTTCTGGCATGGCAAGCATGGGGATCTTATTTTGGAAATCTTGAAACCATTCAAGATACGAAGTGCTCAAGTCGAATGTTGGAAAAGGCCTTATATATGCCCCCGCCCCCCATGTTCCCTATGAAGTTTCCATCTCCAGCCTGTCCCAGCCCCACCGCTCCAGGGTCCCTGGAATGTGCTGGAAAACACACACTGCTTCTGAGAATCCGGCTTCTGCCTTCAGAGGCGAGGACACCTGCAAGGCTTGCATCAGCTGGTGCAAGCTCTGGGCACAACAGGGCCCTGTGTGTCAGAGCTGACATCTCCCGCAGCTTTGGCAGCCCGTGGCTTTGGCTATTCGTGATAAAAAAACAATGGGACTGGCCATCGGGTTAGCTCCGCTCAGCTGGCTGCTGCTTCCTGTCTTCTGGAGGAAAGGCATGAAACTGCTTAGTTGAAAAAATCCTTGCCATTAGGCAAAAGGCAGATGGATGCTTTCTGGAGAGGTGCCAGACACTTCATGCGTGAAACCAAGAACACACACACATACACACACACACACACACACACACACACACATGCAGCACATTTTTATGATTATATATATTTTTTATTGATTAAGGTATTACATATGTGTCCTTGCTCCCCCTTTTCCCCCACCCCCCACTCATGCACACACACACACACACACACACACACACACACACACACGATGTCTGTGTCCATTGGTTATGCTTATATGCATGCTTACAAGTCCGCTGATTGATCACAGGCACATTTTTTATTTTATTATTGTTATTTATTTTCTTTATTGATTAAGATATTATATATGTGTCTTTATTCCCCCATTGCCCCCCTCCCCACACTTATACCCTCACCCCCCTGATGTCTGTGTCCATTGGTTATGCTTATATGCACGCATACAAGTCCATCGGTTGATCACAGGCGCATTTTTTACTATTCCCATGGCCTCATATATGCACTTCATCGTGTTTTAGGCATTTTACTTACTAAGATGTGTGTGAGGTTATCTAAGACATGGAAATGAGAGCTAAACTTTTCAAAGAGTTTTGTTTGGAAAGAACTCAGTATTGATGTTCTAAAATAGGGGTGTCGAACTCAATCAGAGAAGGGGCCAAAATCTAAAATCCAGCCTAAATCGCGGGCCGAATGGTTTACTGAACAGTCATAAACTGACAATGTCATAAACTGACAGCGGAGTGCAGTGATGACAGCGCGGTGCGGGCCACATTGCAAGGCCTGGCGGGCTGGATTTGGCCCGCGGGCCTTGTGTTTGACACATGTGTTCTAAAAGGTTAACCTAATTCACCAAAATAGTCATAATTTTCACCATTTATATAGGGACACCGAAATGTAAAGTCAAAAGCCACCTTGGCAGTTATGTGGTCTGATCCACCAATTTTCCAAATAGAAAACCAAAGTCCAAGACTTGCCACGCTTCCCACAAACTGGGACTAGGAGAGTCAGAAGAAAAACTCAGAACCTCTGATTCCTTAGCCTTGTTCTTTCCACATCACAGCACCAGATATACCGGCAAATATCTGTTTACTTTGGAATTAACCTGGGATTAGCTGAGAAGCAATCCTTACTTTAGGCTAATGTGAAGAATTTCAGAAATGAGAGTTCAGAAAGACCATTATGCCAATTTCAGTGTATATTCTTGAAGTTCAAAACAGCATTAGCAAGTGAACAAAAAGCATGTTGATTTCAGGGAAAGTTCATTTGTCATAAAAACACACGACAGGTATTTTTACAGCTTTATTGATGTAGATTTCAGACACTATACAATCAACCCATTTAAAATACACAATTAAGTGACTTTCAGTATATTCACAGTGTTGTGCAGTAATGACCACATTTTAATTTTAGAACATTTTCGTCATCTCCCCCCCTCAAAACACACACACACAAAATAAAATAAAATAAAATAAAATAAAATAAACACTCCATACCCTTACTGTGTTGTTTCCGGGTAAAGTAGAGGAGTCATCCCCCATCCTCTACTACCTACAGCCCCTGGCAACCAGTAATCTAATTTCTGTCTCTATGCGTGTTCTTATTCTGCCACAGATAATTGAATGGTGTGCGTGTGTGTGTGTGTGTACATACAAAGACACTTCCATATAGACCTTGAGTTAGAGCTGCTATAGAAGAACAAAGATAAACATTATCAAGGCCAAAACCATCCTGGAACAGACAGCATCAGCGCCAACAGAGTGGAAGCCTGAAGCCCCAAGGACAGTGGGTAGAGGGGCTAAGTGCATGCAGAATGAAAGGCAGAACTGTATGAGCTGTCTGGGAGAAAAGATAGACTGAACACTAGAGAGATATTTTTATTATTTTATTTTATTTTTTACAGAGTGAAGGAGCAGGGGACCGAAAGAAATGCAGATAAATGAGGGGGATAAAGAACATGTGCACTGAGCTCTAGAAATCACCATTAGACAAAGAAATATTATTAAAAGGGCTTCTACATCCTCCTTTCCTTCTAGCAAACCTCCCCAGAAATATTTTATTTAAAAATAGTTCTCTTCACAAAATAAATACATTTGCACAAAAGAAAAAAATAGAAAATAAAGATAAGCAAAATTGAGAAAACAGAGACCTTTTATTTCCATAACCTAGATTATTCCATAACCTAGGTTATTTCCATAACCTAGGTTGGCAAACTGCAGCTTGTGAGCCACATGGGGCTCTTTGGCCCCTTGAGTGTGGCTCTTCCACAAAATACCACGGCTTGGGTGAGTCTATTTTGAAGAAGTGGCGTTAGAAGAAGTTGAAGTTTAAAAAATGTGGCTCTCAAAAGAAATTTCAATCTTTGTACTGTTGATATTTGGCTCTGTTGACTAATGAGTTTATATATTTTAAGAGGCCCTGTGCATGAATTCACATCCAAGTACCCAGTTTAGGTCATAAAGGAAAATGTTTACTATTCAGTGAAGGAAAGGTCTATATGGAAGTGTCTTTGTATGTACACACACACACACACACACACACACACACACACACACACACACACTGAATGGCCAGATTATTATGCATTCAGAGATTATAATAATCTGGCCACTCAGTGCAGTTTCGCATTCAGAAGGCTTCCATGCTTAGTTTCATGATCTGCTGTCACTGTCTTGAAAATTTAAAAAGTTCATCTTTGAACTTGTGTTTTCTAAGTGAACTCTGAGGAGACGTGCACAACATGTGTGTCTGCTGGTCTGTGCTCCTCTGTTCACAAATAGCGTTCAAGATGCCCCCATTGTCACAGACTTCCAGTGGACCCATGATGTATGGAGTTCAGTGAGACTCAGAAAAAGTATGAGATAAGTGTGTAAAGTCTATGACTGAGTAAGCAAGGGGTCGTGGGGGGCTGCTGACAGCCTGGAAAGATCATGGTTTCTGTTGCAATAGAACCTGGCTTTGAACACACAGAAAGAAGGATAGGGAGTTCTAAGAAACATGTGGATCTTATCCTTTCTTCTTTTTTTCTTCTGTATTATTTAAAAACAGATATTTAAATATAAGTGTTGCAGCTCTTAAGGGGAAAAAAAGCAATTTTTAAAGATTTTTATTTAAAATTCAGTGTAAATAAGTATCACCTTAAACCATAAATTCAGGGTTTTTTTTTTTTTTTTTGGTTTAAGTGATGTGAAAGCCTTTGTTCTTTTCAAAGACCTCTGTGTCTTTGAATTACAGTAACTCCTCATTTGCCTCATTACCCTGTATCTTGTGCAAGACTCAAGGACTACAATGCATGTATTGCATTATAATATTTCCATAAATTAAGAAAGCCCTTTGTATTTTTCAAAGCCCTTTCATGTCCTTCATATACGAAGGCACAGTGGTACAGTTCTATTTGCTGCAGAGAGGAAGGCCATCCAGTGGCATAAGGACTAGAGAAACATATTGAATCAAGGAACCCTATCCTATCCTATCTTCATTTACTTGCCTGTGTCAGCCAACCACTCACACAGAAAACGATGCCATAGAAGGAAAGGAAAAGATAGGATGACCCATTCTACCTTTTCCTTTTAGTCCTTCCTTACTCATCAGCAAGCAGGAAGTAGAAAACATTGGTAGAATGTGCATGTATTAAGAAGTGAAACAAAAACAGCTGAGTTCCTTTGTGCATTTCCACTGTTCTGGTAAAAGCATGCAGAAGCTATGAAAATGAATTATGTCATTTCAGTGATTCTGTAAACAAGTTCACTGTTCCTGTATCTGCATTTAAGACTCTCATTGCACAACATAAGGATGAATAGTAAACATGCATGCTAATGATTAAAATGTTTAATGTTGCTGTACTTAGAATAACATTAAATAGCCAATTAAAAACATCATGACAAATTTGAGAGTGAAACCATAGAAGAAAGGGAAAAGTATATTTTAGTGCCTTTAAAGGCACTTTTTTTCCTGCTTTTAAAACAAGAGCTCCCACAGTTTCATTTTCCACTGTGCCTCACAAATGATAGGTGTTGCTGCTTGGGTGTGGAAAATAGCAAGGAACACAGAGTTGAGTTTCTTGGTTAAAACAGATCAGGAAACAACAAGTGATTATTGTAGATTGAAAGAAAGAGGATGTGAGCACATGAATAGAGAACTTTGAGGGCCATGCTTGAAAGAATGTAATGTATTACAAAAGCCAAAGGGACCAGCACATTGTTGAGCAAAAGATGTATTTTTACTCTGTATTATGATGCATACAAATGATGCAGTTTTAAATAGATATAATTCTAAATGCAAATATGCAAGCAAGCAAATAAGCCAAGAAGCAGTCAAGCACATGAGCAAGCAGAGAGCCAACAAAACAGCACCTTGAATTCTGGAGCCCTGGATAAGGTATAATAAATAAAGAGGAGCTGGAGTCTGGGACAATATGTGAGAGAAGGTGGCATTTGATAGAGTCATCAACATATTAAAGAGTCACTTAAGATCCAAGAATAAAACCCCAACAGGTGGTCCTTTAGTCTTAGAAGACCCATCATTTCACATTTAGAGACTCTCCTTTAAGCATGACTATTATCTGAGGTGACTTCTCTTCCAGTCTTGTCTCAGAAAGGTCTCTTCTTGGGGTAAAAAATGCATAACTATCCTTTTATTATTTGTTAAACTAGATGCCCCTTGCAGGAAGATTCCTGCAATAGTGCTTCCTGCTGCAGTCTCCACTGCCCCACCTGCTTTCCTCCCTTCTCCCCACCCCACCTGCTTCCCTTCCTTCTCTGCAGCCCTTCCTTCTCTGCAGCCCCACTTGCTTGCTTCTCTGCAGCTTCGCTCCCTTCTACAGCACTTGGCTTCTTTCTACACTGTCTTTAGTCTTCACTCTGGCCTGGATATGCAAATTAACCACCACCTTGGGTGGGTTAATTTGCATACTTGCCCTGATTGGCTGGTGAACATGGCATGCGGGTGTAGTGAAGGAATGGTAAATTTGCATATTTCTCTTTTATTAGAGAGGATGAGCCCGTGGACTTTTCACTACAACAACCCCTGGGTTTCAAGCTTTTCTCTTAGCTACAGCCCTGGGGCCAAGTGTGGTCAAGCTGCCATGCACAAGGCCCTCTGGACAACAGATAATCCTCCAGATATCAACATCTTCCCCTCCCCCCCCAAGACCAAACATCCGTGATGTTTATTTTTCTGCCTTGTCTGGTCATCTCCTCCCCTTGTCATCTTCATGCTTGAAGGAACAGATGCTATTCATGCTATAAAAGCAAGCCTCTGTCCTCCTGGCTCATCAAACAAAACTCATTTCAGGCTGGTGCTGGCTCTGTGGGTAATAGGTACATGTGATCAACTGACCATTGCTCCAGAATGACAGATGAGCAGTCCCCAAAGGTCAACGACTTTGGACCATGCTCTGTGTTAACAGAAAACAGGCAGTGCCCCCTGAGGAGTAAGCATTTTGTTAAGACTGGAGCCCGACTTCCAACCTCATTCCCTTCCAATTTCCTCTGGCTCTGCACATGGAAGACACTTTTCTTCCAAAGGCAGCTTTATAAAGAATGAATCCCTCTAATTTATTTAGCTCTTTTTATGCCAATATCCTAATAGTTAGACAGCAACTCTCAGTAAGTGGTTGATTACATTCAAGCAAATACACAGCTGAGCAATTAAGTGCATTCACTTGCACCTTAGCAGACCTGCGGTGGTAGGATTATCTCATAGAAATAATTATGGCTCCTCTCTCCTGCCTTGCTGTGGTTTCGGGAAAATTGGCTCTAAAAAAAAATTGGCTTTGGGTCAAGTGGGCTGTTGCCTGGTTGTGTCTGACTGAGAACTATTTAGATATTTTGTTTTTTAAAATTAGGTTTACACTAAAGTCCATGCCAGTCTTTTACTAAATGGAGTCTTTCCAGCTGAGAACAGAGATCCCTATGCCCAATATAGACTTTGCAAGTTAGGTGATTGTGTATGTATTATGTGTACTTTAACTTTCAAATGGTTGTTTGCAAACATTTCTTTGGGAAACATCACAGTCCAGTGGAAAGAACAGTTGAAAACCAGGAAAATAGTCTATACCAGCTCTTCCATTAATGGCATGGGGGACCTTAAGCAAGCCAATCATATCTTTGTGCCTCCATTTCTCTTGCCATTATTATCTGCCTCAGAAGGTTGCTATGAGGTGCAAGTGAAAACTGCATGAGAAAATTATATATGGACTCTAGAGCATTGAGGAAATTATGCAAAAACACTGCAAAACTGATGGTTTTAGGCCTTGCCCTGTTTAATGGATACAACCAGTTCAACAGGAATGATTTGTTTACCTGAAGAATTTTGCTCTGAAGGAGTGAGGTGAGATTAGCCAGGGCCAGCTACTATAATAATAACTATAACTTATATAACAGGAAAGTGAGGGTGTGGGAGGGGAGATTAACATTTGTTAAATGCCTCCTTACTAATCACATGCGCTGTACCTCACTGAACCTCAACAATGACTCAACACATTATTTGTGTCATGATCACCTTCCTGAGGCTATTGCAGGAAGATATAGAAAATCAGGGTACTTCAGAAATGTTCTTGATATTAGGAGACAGAATTGGCCAACGGGAAAAAAATGAACTGCTTTAGCATCCAGGAAAAAATAGAAGTGTGTTAAATCAGTGATAATCACTAACATTTTCAAGAGCAGCACAGTATAAGCAGGAGCCACGGGGCCAAGGCTGTAGAGAAACAAAGAATCAGCAAACTATGCATAGAAAAAAGGATAATTAGAAAAGTGGTATTAAAACAGTTAATAACATGGTATGTTAATTGTACCTGGGAGAATTGTCACCTTTTCTATTAGCTATTATATGACTATGGATATACGCAGGTTTATAAGCTGAATGCAAATTAATCTATTAGTTTTGGTCTAAAAATACAAGCATATGTGTTATGTTATAGCCTCATATCTCTCAGACATGTAGCCCTGCTGCGCTTGATTTTTTTGTGTAGAATGGACGTAGGCCACTTATTTGGGGTGAAATGGCAGTGTGTGTAAGAACTGGAGAGTTTCTGTAGGGATTGCATTGCAACTCCCAAGTACGATGTAGCTCCTTTGCCCCATACTTAGGCAAACACCAATCTAGAGAAAGGGCAACAAAAGAGCATTTTAATAGTAATCCAGACTCTCTTTCTCTTGGCAAACTCTTCTCTTAATAAACCTAGGCCATCTCATCTATAAGGTAATGTGTATATTAACAGATAAACAATTATAACATTTTTCTGATAGCTAATAAAATCATATGTAAATTGGCTACCACTTTTAGGTGCTCAAGACAGATGGCTACTGGTGCCTATTGCCATTATTAGTAGTGTGATCCAATTCCTTTTTGAAAATGGATAATCATGAAATTAAATTCATTCTTTCTCAATTTATATAGTGTGCAAGCACCTCTTTCAGTTTTATGTCATCAATACGTAGGCCAATAAATTAATCTATGTCAAAAATGTAGAACTCAATCGGATGTAGTACTTCAGTATTTGCATGGTTCCCTTTTAATGGACAATTCCACTTGAATACAATGCTGAGGCACTGAATTCCAATGCTTATATCTCACAGCAGAAAAGTGCTTTGACCCTAGTTATGAGGTCCCCTCTGCCTGCTATTCCTGAAAGCTGCATTGCTATCAGAACCAAATTGCTGCTGTCATTGTTTCATTTCTTCACAGATATACACTGATTACATATAAGGGGCAAGATATTAGGTGAGGGGAATGACAGAATCAGATATGGATCCTGCCTTTGGAAGACTTCACTAAGGGCAAAACAATGAAAACTCATAAATATTGTGTATGGTAGGAACTTGCCTGTCTTAAAAGTATAAATACAGAATGAAGTTCATTTTCAAAGGAAATGAATAACTAATAGCTAGGGAAATCATGAAGAAAGTGGCAATTATGCTTGGAGCTGAGAGGAAGGGTACTGCAATCAGTCCAACAGTTTGAATTGTTATTGTGATTGACCCCTGCTGCCCTCATCTCCTGATTTTAAAAATCTTAGCATCCCCTCATTTTAAAAATCTTTAAAAATCTTGTGTGTGTGTATGTGTGTGTGTGTGTGTGTGTGTGTGTGTGTGTGTGTGTACTTAAATATACATCTGTATATCCTATCTAATAAAAGGGGAATATGCAAATTGACCATCACTCCATCACAAAGATGGCAGCACTCATAGCCACAAGATGGTGGTGCCCAGTCCTCTTAGCCCCATCATAGTCCCCCAGTCCCAGGGGGGCAGCTGCTGAGAGTGGGCAGCATAAGCAGCCTGGCAGAATGTTTGCTTCATTGCCAAGGCAACAAGACAAGCGTTCCATCCCAGCCATGGAGGACCTCTGGCCAGGCTGGATATGAAACGCTTGCATTGTTGCAGGCTGGGCTGAGGGACCCCCCCCCCGCCATGCATGAATTTTGTACACTGGGCCTCTAGTATTTAAATATAAGTCTGTATATATATATATATATATATATATATATATATATATATATATATATATATATATCTTTATTGATTTCAGAGAGAAACATCAATGATAAGGGGGAATCATTGATTCGCTGCCTCTTACATGCCTCCTACTGGGGATCAAGCCTGCAACCCAGATATGTGCCCTGACTAGGAATCAAACTGTGACCTCCTGTTTCATAGGTTGATACTCATTCACTGAGCCACACTGGCCAGGCAACCCTAGTTTTATAAACATTTCTTGCACACACACATGCTGACAGAGTAAATAGTTATTGTATGTGCCTGAATATCCTCATATATCTGATATGTCCCTTAAGGACACCAGTTTCTAGAAGACAGTCTCCATGGGTGATATCTAGAAACCCATTGGGTCCCCTACAAATATTAATAATCATTGCAAACAAGATTTTAGGTGGTGACCCGTTGTTATTTTACTCTATGCATCTCAACATGGGCACTCTTCAAGCTTATCTAGTTCTCCAACTTTCTTTCTTGTATGCCACTTTATGGCCTCATGTTTTTTTAATATATTTTTTTAATTTATTTTTTATTTAAGAGAGGAAGGGAGAGGGAGAGAGAGATAGAAACATCAATGATGAAAGAGAATCTCTGATCAGCTACCTCCTGCACACCCTGCACTGGGGATCAAGCCCGCAACCCGGGCATGTGCCCTTGCCTGGAATCAAACCCAGGACCCTTGATTCCGTGGGCCAACGCTCTATCCACTGAGCCAATCCACCTAGGGCTGGCCTCGTTTTCTGATGAGAGCCCATTTATAATAGTGTGAATGGATGGCATAGAGGAGAAGTGGATTTTAAAGAAACCTAAGGGAATTAATGAATCTGGTTATACTTGCACCTCCCGAGTCTCACTGAGGCAGCAACCCACCATCATAGAAGTGATTGTGAGTTGTGTACAGTATAGAGATTTGGAGTGTGTGTGGTGTTATGAGGCCACAGCTACATAGAGTTTCCAGAATGGCACTTGTGCACTCAAGAGTGGCATGAAAGTACAAGTGGCTAAAGGGTAAGCCTAGGTAGAGGTACCCTTCGGCAACCTCAGGATGTTCTCTGGGAAGGGAGTTCTCTTTGCCCTCAAAGATGGCACGGGCATCGTAGGAATGGGCACCAGATTCCAAAGAGTCTTGTGAATAGAACCAGTGTAGGGGCAGAGTACACGTGTCAGAGACTGCTTGTCAACATTTTTTTTCTGCTCTTTCTTTCCATATTGTCAGTTTTGGGCTACTTCAGCCTGATATTTTTCTCCATGATGTTTGTTTATGTAACTCCAGTGGTCAACCTTGACATAGCAAACCCTTCCAGCTGCTTGTGAAATAAATTTTATCATAAGGGGAAGAAGGAAATTGTTCCTTATTTTCTGCAGTTGCAAAAAGGCAGACAGTATTTTGTATTATTACAGGATCCTATAAGTGTTATTTCTGATTCGGGAGTCTTAAAAGATACTCAGAATTTAGAGAATGTTATGTGTCCTAGGAAGATTTCTATGAGCTTTGAAATATCTGTAATTGTAAATTGCAATTATCTTCTGTACAAATCTGATGCCTTGCTCATATTTAAATTAGATTTTCTGTTTTACAAAAATATAAAAGTATGAAAAGTCTCTTCTTTAAAGCAGAAGAAAATCTATGGAAGTATACATGGAGATGAAGAAAATGACTGTCGCAAGAAAGAAATGATTGGTGCAAGTTGGGTTCCCTAGGAGGCAGACACAATTTAGCATGCAGGTTACTTATTACAGTACCCCTATGAGGGAAGAGTGGAGAAAGGCAGCAGAATTGGGAAGATGGAAAGGTTGAGCTATGATGCTAGCCTGACAACAGCCTCAGCCAACCCGAGGAAAGTCCCTTCTGAGTTGTCCTGAGTTATCCAGGCCTTTGTTCCCTCACATAATCAGTCTTTGGATATTGGCCACCATGCAGTGGTGTATTGAAGTTAGCTCATCCTGGCATCCATGAGCTGATTGTGTGTATTCCCAGCTCTGCCTTCAGTGAATTCAATCACAGCATTGGTAACTTGAAATCAGCCATGGAGAATTTACATGATATAAATTAGCAGAAGTTACGAATCAGGGTTTGTTTGTTTGTTTGTTTGTTTGTTTTATTGGAGAGTCAGTTCTTAAGTATGTACCAGAACACCATTGCTACCACTAGAAGGAATGTGGTATGGGTGAGACAGCTCTCTGAAACTGAGGCAATCCTGAAGGGGCTGAGAGTGGAAGGCTATATTCTGGCAGTGCTTACAGCAGCTGGTGCTACACAGTGTTCACTCCAACTATGATTCTGTTGGTTTTTTATTGATGCAAAAAGTTTAGAGAGCATTTGATTCATTTCAATTTACAGATAATGTCACAGGCTGGAGAAGTAAATTGAATAGGGAACAGATGACTGAGTATTATGAGTCCACAGTGAGCTTGGTTATGAGCAAAGGAAATAGTTAACTTCCTTTGGGGACTTCTTGAGGATTCTGGATACCTCTTGGTTATGCTCTAAGTTGTTGGAAACTATGTCACTAACTAGCAAATTTTGCTTGAAAACCACTGGACATTTATTTTCTGGTTATATAGTATGGGCTTAGGTTTTGGTTGCTATTATGGTTTTCTTTTTGGCTTTGAGAAATCCTGGCCCGCGGATCGATTCACAAAATAGTCTGTTAACATTGAACTCAAAGAATTGAATTGATCAGGTTACAACTGCAATCTAAATTGGGAAGTGCAGGTCATCATTCTTTATGAAAACAGAAATCCTCACCATTGCAAATGGCCCATGTCTTGTACCATTGGTATGTAGGCTGTCTTTCCTCATAAGCAGGTTGCTGCCGTCTCTGTGGAGGATGGATACAGAGTTTAAAATTTGCATGATAGATATCCTCAGGGGATCAGGATGAATATGTTTTCTCTTCCAAATGCATTTCTTTCTTGCCTTGTAGTTTTAAAGCACCATGTATCGTTGGCAGGGTCCAAGAGTATGAGAATACCAACACTGCAATGGGTGTGATTGATACACAACACACAACCACTAAGACATGCACTCTGTTATTGTTTTCAGTAATGGGTGTAGATAAGCAGCAGCTGTGACCTTCAATGGACACTTTCAAGCTGGTTGCTCAGGGTTTAGATTATGGTTGGTCATCTTGGGGTGCAACAAATCTAATCCATTCTATATGGAGGTAAATAAATTATACATTTAAGCTTAGCCCTATGCTATAGGCATTTAACATTAATGCCTTCTGATATGACTTAAACCATGGTTTACAACCCTGGATTTGATATATTGTCTCTAATCAGTTAGCATCATAATAATTTGTGATATCATGCATAGGGTCTCTGCTTTTACATCTTGGGAGTTGCCCTAAAATTTTCTCAATTTTTAAAACACTTGCCTATTATTATTCCAGTTCCTGAGACAACCTGGCATCCAAATGAAATGGAGGTTTCCTAAGAGTGTTTTAGTATTTTTTATTTCCACTCTTGGAAACAGAGATTTTTTCATGCCCCATAATAGGAATCGTGTTATATGATTTAAGTAATTATCACATGCTATGCACTGATTCTATACATTTTATACATCAAATCCTTTATTCTTATAATAGACCCATGAAGTAGGTACTATTAATATCATCCCCATTACAATGTAATGGTGAAGCAATTTGCCTAAAGTCACACAGCTCATTAATTAATGATTTGAAGAGTCTTTCTTCATAGTTCATGCTCTTAACCACTATGCTACATAGTATATCTCAACATAAATTTACTTCATAAACTAAATCTCTTCATTTTATTTTTTGTCTGTCACAGGAACAGCAAAGTGTCCATATCCAACATAATATAGAAAGATAATGGTTTTGGACTTGATCCCCAGTAGGGGGCATGCAGAAAGCAGCCAATCAATGTTTCTCATCATTGATTTTTCTATCTCTCCCTCTCCTTTCGTCTCTGAAACTATAAAAATAAATATTTTAAAAACCAGAATGGAAGAAAATTAGCTTAAGGAGAAGTACAAGTGAAGAAACATTTTTTTTTTCCATTTTGGTTTACTTCAAGTACGGTATGATGCAGCATGACCACTAAAACATGTGAGATGAGAGATATGGGAACATTGCCTCTAGAATAATGTAACCAGTTCTGATTAATAAACACAAAAGTATTAATGTTCTATTTCCAACTCTTAAGATTTACAGTTACAAGAGTTATGGCAGTCATCATGTTTTTCACATGTTCTAAACAGGAAAATGTACTATTAACTTTCCATTATCTCTATATAACTAAGCTACTTTGTGGATGATCCTCCAAAAACTCATTTATCCTTCATTATACTATACTTTGGGTTGCTTTCCTTCACTATTTGTTTGTGAGATCATTAATTAGTTTAATGTCATCCTAAAGAAACACGTACAATAAAGAATACATCAAAGTCAAATTATATAATTATTTAATTAGCAGCTACTTGGAATTTGTGTGTGTGTGTGTGTGTGTGTGTGTGTATACATTTCCTGCTAGAAAAGATACGATGAATAATGTTATACCCTTAGATCCTTGAACCATTAACAAAGGCCTTAGGATCTGTCCATGCTGGATTGAATGAGCAAAGATAGATCTTTGATTTATTGAAATTCTTGAATAAATTTAACTCAACTCTGTGGAAAAATATTCTGTCCTTAAAAATGAAAATTCTCAAAGCTGCTGTTGTGACAAGTTAGATCATTTGGAAAATGAGGGGTTGAATGGGTAAAAAAGCCAATTCTCAGAGACACACCCAAATTTGACAGCTCACCTGTATCAGGCTGTCATTCAAAATGTTAACTGAGAAAAGCAATTAACACTTCACCTGTATGCGCTAACATGTTTATTCATTAGTAAGGTTAAAACCCATTTTGTATTTTATGGAAGATTTATGCAAATAATAGAAAGCAATTAAGATGTTTCTTCCCCAGATGTCGCTATCAATTGCTAGACAGATTCCTATAGATTGAAGATGAGTGTGGGGCTTACTCAGAGGGAAGCTGAAAGATATAATCAAGTGTACATAGGAGAGAAAAGTGATAGTTTGAGATTGAAAAAAAAAATGAAACCCAAACTCTGATATGTCTGGAAGGTCTGTAGAAAACTACTTACCATTTTGAGATAAGGTAAAGCATGTCAGAATGAGCTGGGAGGGAGAAAAGCTAGAGAAACAGGCAGGCAAGTCAGGAGGCTGACAGCATGAACCTCCTAGTGAATCTGAATGAGGCCAGGGTAAAGAGAGACATCGAGGAGCAGTGGAACGGAACCACTGAAGTGCAAAGATAGGAAAGGAAAATGTGTAAAGCAAAGCTTCAGGTACCCATGGCATTAGTGATTTCAAGAATTCTTGAATTGGGACAGATAAGCCCCTGTTTCGACAACCACAGATTATGGAAAAGCTGGAGATGGTTATTTGACAACTGCCTGAAATGCCCAAAGAGATTGAGAGGAGCATCTGGAGAAGAAGGGCCTACAACCAGGCTGGGTACAAGTTGTGCCTGCAGTCAAAAACAAATAAAACAGAAGCCATTGCTCCAATTGGGCTTTTTTTTTTTTTTTTTTTTTTTTTTTCTGTTTCAGGCTCAAAAATGTTAGATGAAATCCCACAACTGTGACTGCCTCCACTTTCCAGGAATGTTACTTATTTCTAAAAAACAATGTGTGTGTTTTTTAATTTTCACTTCTAATGAATAATGTACTAGATCCATTTACTAGGTATTTCTATTTCAATATTAGTGCGCCTGAAAAGCCATGTAGTTTGAAATTGGGAGGTCCAGGAAATGATGCTATAGATTGGCATCACCTGGGAAATATTTCCCTGGTGCATTGGTCTCCTCCATGACAGATTTTCATTTTAATACTGTGGGGTGGTCATGGAGGGGAATCAAACCATGACTTTCTGGTTCTTAGGTCAACCCTCAACTACTGAGCCACGCTGGCTTTTTTTTTTTTTTTCCAATAAAAGTTTGTAGTCAGTATTTTGTATTAGGTTCAAGTATACAGCATAGTGATTAAATAACCATGTACTTTACACAAATATGGATTCCTTTGAATCTGAAAAGTTTAAGATGAGGCAGGTTTCATGACATCAGTAAAAGCTTTTAGAATTCTGTAAACCATGTTTGTTTTTGAATATTCTACATTATTTTAGCACTCCAAAATGCATGGCTGCTGAAAAAGGAACTCTAGATCAAGAAGTAGGTATACAGCCCTAACCTGTTTGGCTCAGTGTATAGAGCATCGGCCTGCAGACAGAAGGGTCCCAGGTTTGGTTCTGGTCAAGGGCATGTTCCTTGGTTGCCGGCACATCCCCAGTGGGGGTTGTGCAGGAGGCAGCTGACCAATGTTTCTCTCATTCTACAATAACTCTCTATCTTTCTCCCTTCTTCTCTGTAAAAATATCAATTATATATATATATATATATATATATATATATATATATATAATTGATATTTTATATATATATAATTGATATTTTAATTGATATATAATTGATATTTTATATATATATATATATATATATATATATATATATATATTGAAGTAGATATACAAAAAACTCAGGAGGAATTAAATTCTGCAGTAAGAGGTCTGGTTTTTATTCTCTGTTCAGGAAATAAATGCAGATGGTTTAGAGTTGGAGTCAGTTTGTTTCTCTCTCTCTCTCTCTCTCTCTCTCTCTCTCTCTCTCTCTCTCTCTCTCACACACACACACACACACACACACACACACACACGAGTGTTAGAGAAAAGCAGATAATACTGGAGTGCAGCTTAGATCCACAGATGCTAGGACAATGGGCAAGATAGCAGTGCTTTAGACAGAAGTCTCCATTACCTTGTTCAGCCCAGGCCACAGAGTTGGTGGGGGTTGTGCAACCTCTAATGGGATGAGCAGAAAAACCGGTCTCAGAAGGCACAGTGAGTCCCGGCTTTGAACGCCATGCCATAGCTGTGGACTCCCCAGAGAAAAAGGCAGGCAACAGATGTACCCCGCAAAGAGCAATTCGGATTTCTGAGACAGCTCAGAGCTGCCTCTAAGGCAAGGGGATTGAAGCACAAACAGCATCAAAAACCTTCACCCCCTTGCACAAAAGCAAAGCAAAGTCGTTCTTTTCCTGTGGCAGGGTGGGGCTTCCAGGCCAGGGCTGGCCTTTCACCGCCCTTATCAGAAACAGGAGTTGCTGATGTAAAGGTCAGCAGCGTGCAGAGCTTGTTTCTACCCTGGCGAGGAGAGTTTTCCCGGACCGAAGGCATTTAATTGGCTGCTGATGAGTCACAGTTACTGAAGTCCAGGGGCAGAGGCATCTGATTGGCTGCCACTATTTCAGCATTCCCAGTCAGCAGGTCTGTGGTGAATGATATAGAGAGAGTAAAGGCTATCATTTGAATCAATTAATATGATGAGAACGGGTGAGAGAAGCTACCTTCTCCCACATAGCTATGGTAATAGCTATTCTTTCTGCCTCATTTCCTGGCTGCTTGTTAGAGGATGTCTTTAAAAAAAAAAGTAGTTGGATAGAGAGAAAACTTTTTGAATAATATGTAAATGTCAGCTGTTTTTGTTGTTTTTTCTTCTGCTTGTATTAGGGGGTGAGGACTCTAAGCAGCAGCACAAATACAGAGACAGTTGTGACGAAAAGCTCAAGGAGGAAATACAGGTTGGGGGATATGAGATAGAGCCTCTGAGAACCAATTCTAATGTTAGCCTGATTTTGATGCTTGTCTCGGAAACCTGCAAGAGTCATTTGGAAGACAGATTTTCTTTCTATTTATCTCCAATCTCAGCACTGTTTCTTTCCACAGGGCCTGGAAGCTTGGGCTCTCAGACCACATAGTGGTCCCTCTTATATACACTGCATCCAAATTTAATTGCTAGCTAGGTCATAAGAAAGGCAATTAGCATGTGTATAGGGCTTTGCATGCAATATTAATCTGTTTGCATGGCAGCAATGCAAGTACATGTTAATATCCCTATTTATAAGATGAAGAGACTGGAAATCAGAATGTTAAGTAACTTGTATTAAGTTTTTTAGAAAGTGGGGATCCAGAAGGGATCCCCAGACCTGCCTATGATGGGGGCAAGACAAAGAAGTAATAACTCCCAATGGTCAGAAAGTCCAGCCCTCTAAGTTTTCATTTATGGATCATTGAATATGTACTCGTTCATCAAACACTTTTAGAGCCTTCTGTGTGCCAGGCTAGAACTATAAAAATAATTGAGATGTGGATTTTGGTCTCAAGATGCTCACTGTCTAGTGAGGGAAAGGGGCAATACCATGAGGTAGGATAGAGACAGGGCTGTGCCCAAGGTCACATAGGAGCCCCAGAGGGGGAGCAGCTCACCAACTGTAGAGTTCAAGGTTTTAAAAACATTTAAACTTTCTGGATCCTAGCTTCACCATCTTCATTCGACATGTTTGACCCAGGTAGTGATCCTCAACATGATGTCCATGGATAATTATTAGGGATACTTTGTAGCTTCTGAAATGGACCAGGTTCTGAAATTGGTCCTTGACCCACAAAAAGCTAAAATCTCTAATGAAAGCTTTACTCTCTAAGAGTTCTCACACCTCAGTCTAGATATTTTACTAAGCATCAAGCAAAGAGAGGTAGAAATGAAATAATAAAATATTAATAGCACATTCTAGAAAATACAACTTATACAGAATTCTTTCTAGAAGTCTTCAAATAAAATATTTCATTGCTACTGGGAGATCATAAAATCCAAAATTGCTAATACTGAGAGGTTGTGCCTTTGAGAAGTTTTGCTATAGAATTTCAAAAAGGAAGAGAAGGTAGAGAAGGAAGGAAGAAAAGGTGAGAGAGAGAGAGAGAGAGAGAGAGAGAGAGAGAGAGAGAGAGAGAGAGAGAACTAAAAGTCACACCTAGGACTTCAGACTCACTTTCTCTTCTGTGAAAGATATTAAAAGCTTTTTATTTACCCCAGAGAAGATAGTTAACCCTATGGAACCATTAGGAACCAATAAACCATTGAATCTAGATGAATTACCTCCATGAAAATTAAAGAATGCATTGAGGGAGGTTAAATGGCATCTGGCTGAGAATCCTTTTACAGCTCATAATCCAGCCAGTCCTACTCTCTTTTCAGCAGTCATCCAGCTCTCATGGCTAGAGGTTCCTAACCCTGATCTACAGGCTCAGCCAAGTCCCAGCACGTAGAGATGGAAAGAAAAATATTCTCAAGTCAGGGGCAAAGTAAGGATTCCAGATCATGGGTTTGGAAGCCCTATGGTTTTCAACCTTGTATACCACTCTGACCTTAAATCAAGATTCAAGAATCTTGGTTTCAGGAAAGTTCTCATGATGGCCAAATTGGCAGACCCTTCTTGCATCTTCTCCCAGGACAGGCTGGAAATACAACTAAATTGGGCATTATTCACTGGGAATTACCATCTGACATCCAGCTGAGGAAGGGAACCCATTGTATGGAAGAACATATTTGTCATCATACACCCTGCAAAGAAACTGAATTATAGGACAAAATCCCCAATGATCATAGATGCTAAAATCCTCAACAAAATTTTAACAAACTGAATCCAGTAATACATTAAAAAGTTCATGGGGGTAAAGGGGGGATATGGACATATGTAATACTTTAATCAATAAAAATTTTAAAAAGATCAATATTATTCAGCTATAAAAAAGAAGGATCTCTTACCATTTTGGACAGCATGAAGGGACCTGGAGAGTATCATGCTAAGTGAAATAAGTCTGACAGAGAAAGTCAAATATCCCATGATCTTACTCATACATTGAATAAAATTAACAAAATTAACTAACTAATGAACAAAGTAGAACCAGAGACATTGAAGCATGCAACAGACTGATGTATTTGAGAGGGAAGGGGAGTGGGGGACGTGAAGAGGTTAACCAAAGAACTTATATACATATATGCATAACCCATGGACACAGACAATAGTTTGAAGGCCTGGGGATGGGGTGGGAACAGAGTATAGGGGGGTCAAATAAGGAAATAAAAGGAGAGATCTATAATCCTTTCAAGAATAAAAATAACTTTTAAAAATAATCTTGGCATTGGGCTGTTCTTCTTTAGTAACTGCTGGTCTTGTCATTTGATGTGTAAGGCTCTGCTTTGGTACCTGCTGGCTTTCTGGGCAGGATTCTAGATTCCTTTGTTGATTCACCCCTTTTCTTTTGAGGTAGGGGTTTACTGCTGGTCTATCTGCATCCACCTCTGTAAGACCACAGCCTGCAAACAGCCTCTTACACTAGTGCCTATTCCTTCTTCCTCATTTTTACCCCAGGCTTCTTTAACTTTATAACTTGACTTATCTTGGCTGAGTGCTAATTGGTTTATTAAGTACCTGCGGTGTAGGTATTTCCTGTGCAGCCCCTCCCTATGCTGTCTGATCCTTCTTTCTGCCCCACAGGAGGTCAGATGTGCTGTCTGAGCTGTAAAACTGGTGCCACAGCACAACACCATTTTGTGATAGAACAATGCATTATGGGAAGGACCAGAATTTATCACATGAAGGAAAGGTCAAAAGCAAATTCAGAAAGTTTAGAGATCAGAAGATTCATCGTAAACCATGAAGAGACATGAATGAGTGTTCTGGGAAAGGATTATGCAGCATTAGAAATGCATAATGGTTAACAAATCATTACTGATTTATAGAAAGAAGCCCCAACTTGATAAGTATGTGTTATTTTAATAAGCACAATGCAAGAAGCAAGATAAAAGCAAATTAAGAGACCTCATTTATTTCCCCTGAAAGCTTAATGCCATTCCATCCAAAAGATTAATATGTGATGACAATCATGTACACATTTACATGGCATTAAATAAGTGGCTTGAGAGCAATTACAGGGTTGAAAACCAAGAGTGATGGACAGAAATCACTGTTGGATGATGGAAGCTGAGCAATTGGATGCTGAGAAGACCATTATTTTCTGGAAACTATTCATTTATTGTCTGGATAATAATAAGTAGCTAGCTAAATATTTGCAGCTAGTAGTGGGAGAGAGTGGCTTATACCTAGAATTTTGTAAGAGCAACATTTTAAATATGGCAACCTATATTTAATCTTTTTAGAATGAAAACTAGAAGGCAATGCATAATACCAGGAAGTAAGTGGTCAGTACAAGAAATTTAGGTGGCAGAGACTGATGATTCGGAGATGGTTTTGAGAGAAAATCTTCTAGAAGACTAAACCCCTATCATAAACCCCTTTCCCACTGTTTCTTCTACCTTCTGTTTTAGAGCCTGAATAAAATTGTCCTCCATGGTGCAGCAGTGAACAATGTTTACATAGTCATAATAATGTAAACAACTATACATGCGCACACACGCACATGCACAGAACACACACACACACATATTATATTATATATTATGTTATGTGTTATGTGTTATATGTTATATGTTATATATACTAGAGGCCTAGTGCATGAATTTGTTCACCAATGGGGTATCTTGGCCTGGCCTGCGGGATCCGGTTGAGACTGGCTCTCTGACATTCCCCAAGGGGTCCTGGATATTGAGAGGGTGCAGGCCAGACGGAGGGACCCCACCAGTGCACAATTGGGGCCCGGGAGGGATGCAGGAGGTTAGCCAGCCAGGGAGGGACTGTGGGAGAGCTCCAGGGTGTGTCCAGCCTGTCTCCATCAGTTCCAATTGGCCAGACCCCAGCAGCGAGCTAACCCCTGCTAGTCCGTGCACATCATAACAAACAGTTGAGGGCCTTAGCATATTATGCTTTGATTGGTTGAATAAATGCCAAAAGAAATTGCTAAGCATTGAATATGGTTGCATCTAGGGAACAGAAGAGTTAGATGGGAAAGGGGCAGTTATTTTATAAGAATTCTTTCAGCACTAAAATGTGTACTTATATGTCTGAGTAAAAACAGAAATCAGCCCTAGCTGGTTTGGCTCAGTGGATAGAGTGTCAGCTTGTGGACTGAAAGATCCCAGGTTTGATTCCAGTCAAGGGCACATGCCCAGGTTGTGGGCTTGAACCCCAGTAGGGAATGTGTTAGAGGCCGCCAATCAGTTCTTTTCTCTCATCAATGATGTTTCTCTTGCCCTCTCCCTTCCTCGCTGAAATCAATAAGAATATATATTTTTAAAAATCATTTTTACAATGTATACAATAATGTGCAGATCACAGTGGGGTAGAAAATGTGCTATAGGAGTTTAAGCTATAAGCAATTGCTAAATTTGGGGCTTGCAAAATTTCTCAGCATATAGAACTTTTACTGGGCCTTCAGTGGTGCCTGTCATCTGGATAAATGGGAAGAAAATGAAGAATGTCGCCCAGCATGCATGACTCAGTGGTTGAACGTTGACCCATGAACCAGGAGGTCACAGTTCGATTCAGGGTCAGGGCACATGCCTGGGCTGCAGGCATGATTCACAGTAGGAGGCATGCAAGAGGCAGCCAATCAATGATTCACTCTCATCATTGATGTTTCTATCTCTCTCTTCCTCTCTTCTTTTCTCGAAATCATTAAAAATATATATTAGAAGGAGGAAGAAAAAGAAGAGGAGGAGGAGGAGGAGGAGGAGGAGGAGGAGGGAGAAAGGAGGAAGGAGAGGAGGAAGAGGAGGGGGAGAAGGAGGAAATGAAGGAGGAGGAAGATGGAAGAGAGGAGTGTTGTTATGGGACTCCAAAGGACCTGGGAGTTCATGTATCCCAGTTGTGTCATCTACCTGGCTATAAGGACAAAGATATTTAGAAGGGAATAAAAAAATTTGCAAAGTCACTGAGTTGCTTACTGGGACCACTGGGACCACTGTCTTGTCTTTTTCCCAGTAAATTCTCTATCCCATTCTACACAAAGGCTTTTTTTCCCAAGCCTTCTCTACTTTCCTCAGATCTTTAACCTTACGTATCTCCTGCTCCCATCCCCTCCTGTTACTGACCTAGTCCCTTACTTCACAGAAAATATGGAGGTGGTACAGGAATTACCTCATCTTCTGAATGTCCATTCTATGTTCCTTCAAGTCCTTTCCTCCTCTCATCCTTTTGTAATGGAAAATGTGTCTGTCCCACGTGATTAAGGGTCCTGATCCCATCCTTATCTGTGGAGCTTCTGAGAAATTACTTCCATGGCTGATCTTTCTCAATATATATTATGGATGACTCTTCTTCAGTACATTTGTAATTATTGATCTTTCCAGGGCTATACCTGGAACTCTTCTTTTGTATTCTTATTCCCCACAGGCAAGTTTAACTATAAACACAGCTTTATCATTTAATGCTCTTAATTCCCAAGTCCATAGCTCCAATTATTTTTATTACCTTCATACATGTGTGACCTACTACCTACCAGACAGTTGCACTTGGAGGACCCATAGACACCTTGAATAAGTCTAATGAAATTATCATCAACCCTCCAAACTGCTTCTCCTATGTTCCCGATTACAATGAATGAGACTATTGTCTATCTTAATAGCTAAAGTCAGAAACCATCTGAGAACTCTTCCCCACCATTTCATCCATTAAACCAGCAATCCTAGCCCATTCTATTCCCCAAACATCTCTCACTACCACCACAACTCACTTTGCCATTAACTAATTCAGATTTTCATCTCTTATTTCCTGGATTATAGCTGCAACCTCCTACTGGATGGCTCAACCTTGTTTTTTGACCTTCTCTTTGTTAGTCATGGTAAGGTTAGGGAAATAGAAGTCTCTGTATGTGTGCCAGGTATAGAGGGTATGAGGTAGGAAATGGTACGACATAGGTATTCGAAGAACTGGGAGAGAAAATGATAAGGAAACTGACATTAAAGATAATGGAAGCTGACATCTAGAGACTCAACCTGAAGCCCATAAGTTTCTAGCTCACCAGGAAGCTGCTCTGAATGTCCAATTTCCCCTGGGTCTTATTATAACTGTTTCAAGAGAATAATGGCTTTGCCTTCTTTTCTGCCTTCAAAATCTTACACAACTGGCTCTCATTAGCAAACTATAATGTAAAATAACAATTAGAAGAGTACTCTGAGAATTTTAATGGTGGAGAACATAATTTAGAAGAGGATGTAGTGATTCTGAGTTGTCAATAGATTATCCATCTTACCCTACTCTCTGAACCGTAGTCAGATCTTTCTATAGATATGTGTGATTATATTACTCTCCTGCTTAAAACTCTTCAATAGTTTCTCATTCCTTTTAGGATAAAAATAAATGCCTTAATATTGTTTGCAAGACACTTCTATAATCTTGCCCCAGCTTATTTCTTAACTACCTTTAAAAATCTCACAAGTTGAACTGGAAACTCTAAGTAAAAGAAGGTATTATGTTACAGTGTGGGTGAGATCAAGTTTGTCCAGAGAGAGTCTATGTTTGAATAACATTTAAAACTAAACAAAGAAACTTGGATTTGATGTGCAAGGAAATAGGATTTTGTGTAAAATAATGACTTTCAGGAAGAGAAAGACTTAAGAAATTTGCACTTGGGATACTACTGCAAAGTGAGGCTGGAAAGTGAAGAGACACATAACTAGGTCTTTAATACAAGAATAATGATGTAAGGTAAGAGGAGGGACTGACAGTCCCTGGTAACCAAGGCAATGGAAGCAAGTGGGAAAACATTTCATAAACCTTTCAATGGCAGAATTAACTGGTTTGTGTAGTAGAATATATGCAGAGGCGGGAATATATTTTTATGACAGTTTTTTTTTTATGAGCAAGGATGCAAGTATAACTGATTTTTAAAAGTCTGAAGGAAAATTATAGATACGTTAGATTTGAGGGGATACTGGGAAAAAATCTGCTTATTCAGCTAGTGTTCAAAAGTTAAGTTAATTATGCTAAAATTTTCTAGTTGGTCTGAATTACCCATATAATTGAGACACTACAAAGCTTCACTTTGCTCATATTAAAATAGTCCCAGAACTTAAAATTTCTTACTTTACTCTTTTCCAATTCCAGAGCATCTTGTTAAGCAGAAAATATTCCCCACTTGCTTTTCATCTGGACTTGGCAGCAGTTTAAGTACCTTCTCTCTTCTTTTGTGGAACATGCACTCTTGACTACTGGTGTTGTCAAAAACTAAAGAGAAAGTTGCCTGGATTTGTGTCACAGGATGTGTGTCCTTCTTTGAAGGCTCCTTTCCGCCTTTCAGAGAGATTCCACAATGTCATTTTAAATAGAATGAACAGTTCAAACAAAAGGCTCAAACTTCGGAAAAAGGAGTTCCTAATTGATAGAGATGTTATCTAGGTTTTTAAAGTAAGTAAACACAAATCAGATTTACAGCAACATTACGAAGGGATGATTTGAAGGGATAAACTCTCTAGAACATTTGTATATGAGATTGGATTCATTTTAAAATATGGAAACATTTTTTTGTATTTCTTCAGGATTTTACATTATCATTTGGCATTTCCATAGGATACACATGATTTTCTTGGCCAAATAGTCCACAGTGTCCTATGCTCTATGAGGAGGAAGGGGAGCATCTGCTAGAACATCCTAGGGAAAATAAAGAAGAAGGAGGGGAAAGTCTATTCTCTCTGAGAAATTGTTTCTATGTGGCTTCATAGAGTCACAGAAAAGGGTTGAAGCCAGGATGTGCTCAGACAACTCATGAGGAGGGCTTCTGCAACCCATGGACTAGACTTCACTCTCTGCATGGCTTGGGGAGGAGCTAGAGGAGATGCCTTTGTACCACAGTGGTTATATCTTAGTTTAAGAAAGATGTTTGTGCTGAAACCGGTTTGGCTCAGTGCATAGAGCCTCAGCCTGCGGACTGAAAGGTCCCAGGTTCGATTCTGGTCAAGGGCATGTACCTTGGTTGTGGGCACATCTCCCGTGGGGAGTGTGCAGGAGGCAGCTGATCGGATGTTTCTCTCTCATCGTTTCTAACTCTCTATCCCTCTCCCTTCCTCTCTGTAAGAAATCAATAAAATATATTTTTTAAAAAGAAAGATGTTTGCTCTAACTTAAGAGAGTCTGCTAAGGATAGGGATTCATACCTTTAAAGACACCTTCCTTCTTTTTAGATGACAACAAGGCCACTAATGATTGAAAATACAAAAATTGCTCACGTTGCATATTAGGGCGGGGGTAATGTTATTAAATTATGGTAGTTCAAAAAGATAAGCTCATATTTTATATTGTTGCTGTTATTCCTGCTCTACTTTTAAGTTGATATTTCACCCAGTTGCATTATTTTTAACCATATTGAGCTTTGGGTTGCCATGTCATCTATACTTCCTATATAAAAATGACTTAGGACTTAGAGCTATGGTTACAAATAAGTAGTATAAATCCATAGGTGCATACTATTTATTTACATAATATTGATGATAAATCCCCCTTATAAACAATATTGTAGTTGGCATCGATGATACATCCTAGAGGCTTGCCAATCTCAGAAATAAGCATATCAACATTGGCAGAAATATATCTTTTCAAAAATTGTGCACGTCCCTGAAATACAATTGAAGGATTACCAGTTTTCTAAAGCCTATTCTTATATAGTCACAACATTCTTTTTTTAAGTATATTTATATTAATTTTTAGAGAAAAAGGGAGAGGGAGAGAGAAATAGAAACATCAATGATGAGAAAGTCATTGATCGGCTGCCTCCTGCACATCTCCCACTGGGGATTGAGCCTGCAACCCAGGCATGTGCCCTTGACTGGAATTACACCTGGGACCCTTCAGTCCACAGACCGATGCTCTATCCACTGAGCAAACCCAGCTAGGGCAGCACAACATTCTTTTAAAGAAACAAAAATATACTCTCTTTAGTCAATAAAGCAACCATAGACTTTCTTATTGCAATTCAGTTATAAATTCCCAAAAAGTGAGAATGACCTAATATCACTCTTGAAAATAAATGCTTTAAAACCCCTGTGCTAATACCAATGCATACTAATCACTCCATATTTTTATATACAGTCCTATGTTTTATGAAATTGCTTACATATGTTCTGCTTTCTTCCAAAAATTTAATACAGAAACTAATATGGTTAGTAGGTAGCAGGAATGAGGTATACCAGAAGGCAGCATGTCAGAGTGGATTGTGCCTCAACTGGGCATCTAAAGACCTGGATTCATGTTCTGGGCTCAGCCGCTTCATCATATGTAGCAGATATTCTCCGTGTCCTGCTCATGTCTCCTCTCTTACCACCCTAGTGCACAGAGCCCTGACTTCTGTCTACCAGTACTTAAACCTCTTTGTTTAAGAGCATTCTTGTACTGCTGGAGCTCACCTAGCTACTAGTGCAGCAGGCTGCAAGTGCTGAGCTATTATCATCTCTGAAAACAACCCTCAAACAATCTTATATAATAAAAGGCTAATATGCAAATCGACCAAACAGCAGAACAACCAGTCACTATGGTTCACACTGACCACCAGGGGGCAGACACTCAACACAGGAGCTGCCTCTTCGTGGTCAGTGTGCTCCCGCAGGGGGAGCATCACTCAACCAGAAGCTAGGCTTATGGCTGGTGAGCACAGCGGCAGTGGCAGGAGCTTTTCCCACCTCCGCGGCAGCACTAAGGATGTCTGTCAGTCAGACATCCCCCGAGGGCTCCAGGACTTCAAGATGGCACAGGCCAGGCTGAGGGAACCTCCCCCCAAGTGCACAAATTTTATGCACCGGGTCTCTAGTAAGGTTATAAAAACTCCAGCTCCCTCACCCCAAGTGGGATAACTCTGTGGCACATGGTCTACACTGGCTCCTAGAGTTTCCCCAGTAGAATTAAGCTCCAGTCTCCCACAGTGCCAGTTGCCTTGACAATGTACTCTGTATTGCCTTTCCACCCTCCCCGTCATTTCTCCACTTTCTCCTGTACTCATTTGCTTCTGGGGGAACCCAAAACAACACATAGTTATTGACCTTAGGAAGGACAGCCAACCACTCAGTATCTCATGTAGTAAATGACAGAATTTAGATTTTAGCAAAGTTTCCTTTCAGCTATTATTTTAGTGCATCCCATGCTTCTCATCTGGACTTGGTGACAGGTAGATGAAATGATAACTAGAAATAGTGACAATTTGTGCTTTTCTTAACAACTTTCCAAACTAGAAACGTAGACAATGGGAATACTTAATAGTAATAATAATAGAAAGTCACATGTTACATTCTTTCTGAGCATATAGTTAGTTCCAGTTTTCAGTTTCTGCATTGTTTGATAGCAAAATTCAACCTTAACAAAAACAATGCATTATTTCAGATATGCATTACAAAGCCCTTATAAAGCTGCCTTCAGAAAACAGCACAAGTAAAATATATATACTGAGTGGCCATATTATTATGATCTCTGAAAACATAATAATCTAGCTACTTAGTGTATATCCTATATAACAAAAGGCTAATATGCAAATTGTCTCCTCGACTAGGAGTTCAAACAACAAGCAGGTAGGCTGGCCAACCACCCATGTCCCCTCTCCCTGGCCAGACTGGTTGGACCCACCCATGCACAAATTCATGCACTGGGCCTCTAATACACACACACACACACACACACACACACACACACACACACACACAGAGTAGCCAGATTATTATGAGTTCAGAGATCCTAATAATCTGGCCATTACATATATATATATTTCTCCTTATTCTCTTTGGTGGATTTTCTCTTCAGGATTTCAGTTTTCTGGACTGTGGTGATAAGAACATTAAATATCGATTTTGTGGGAAAAGCAATGTCCCACTTGGAAGGTGAGCTGAAAATGGATGCTCCATTATAGATTTCTTTGACACTTCCTGGGTCATTAAGTGATATGTCTTCTTATCCACCATATCTCATATCATTCCTCTTTAAGCATAGTATGCCCAATATTGGGCAGCACACTCAGAGAAGAGTGTAATAAATGGAGCGATGTCAGGCATGCAAAGAAGAATCCTATTTTCTTTCCTTGCCATCCCTGTCTACTAGTCGTTTTCAGAATCGATCCATCCCTTTAGCTTAACAATTTGAATCCTGCTAAAATGAAAATATCCTTGATATGTGTCACAGTGAAAACTGTTTCCAGTCATTTACTATGAATGATTTTAGGACCTTTCCTAATAGAGGAAAGGGGGGCATCCACAAATTAATCATTTTAAATGGGGGAAAATGAAGAACAAGGGGAACAGAGGGAAGATAATGTGGAACACTGTCATTGCATATCTGAGTCCACAGTCTGCCTGAGACCTGAACAAGGAGTCACAGGATAAATTTACTAGCCTTTTTGCCATGGGCAAGTCATTGACTTCTTAATCAAAGCTTTCCCATTTGTAAATGATGGATTAGGACTACCTGATCTGCACATTCTCTTCATTCATTGTTTCCATTTAATACATACTCTCATGGGCATGGTAATAAATGTGAATGATAAAAGTTAGTCAGCCCTAACTGGTTTGGCTCAGTGGTTAGAGGATTGGCCTGTGGACTGAAGGGTCCCAGGTTCGATTCTAGTCAAGGGCATGTATCTTGGTTGCGGGCACATCCCCAGTAGGGGGCGTGCAAGAGGCAGCTGATCGATGACTCTCTCTCATGGATGTTTCTAACTCTCTATCCCTCTTCCCTCCTCTCTATAAAAAAAAAAATCAATGAAATATATATATAGTCAGTCAGATTCTGTTTTCCTGAATATTATTAGCTAGGAAACAAAAAATAGTAATGAAATTTTGTGTATGAGCACATAATCCACAAAAGAGTCTTCAAAAGGTGAAATGAGGAAAGGCAAACTAGAGAGCTAGCCATTAGCATTATTCACAAGAAGCTTTGTGCACATTCTAATAATGGAGCCATAAAGATTTTGCAAGGTACAGAAAACTGAAAGGGTATTTCCAGTGTGCTATGCCTGCTTTTTCATCAGGCTCTGTCCTGGAGGCTGCCGAAGGGCTGTATGAGACACCTACCCAGAAGGAAACAAGTTATGGCCTTCTAGTCCACAACATTCACTCCCCACTGTTTTTCAGGGTGCCAGGCACCATAACCACTGCTTGAGCTTCCCTAGACATAGATCCTTGAGAATCAAATGCTAGGAAACATCAGGGACCACTTTGTAAAGTATGTGATTGTCTAACCACTATGCTGTACACCTGAGACTAATACAAAATAGTATTGAGTGTCAACTGTAATTGAAAATAAAATTTTAAGAATGCTAGTAGGGTCCTAACTGGTTTGGCTCAGTGGATAGAGTGTGGGCCTGTGGATTGAAGGGGTCCAGGTTTGATTACAGTCAAGGGCATATACCTTGGTTGTGGACACATCCCCAGTGGGGAGTGTGCAGGAGACAACTGATCAGTGTTTCTCTCTCATCAATGTTTCTAACTCTATCACTCTCCCTTCCTCTCTGTAAAAAATCAATAAAATATATATTTTTTAAAAAGCATGCTAGTAGGAAATTTATTTGGAAGGTTCGGAGAATGTTGGCAGGGAAGTAGGGACATGGTACAAATAAGGGAAGGCAGCAGGTAAAAGGTGCATTATAAAAGCAGCTACTACTATGGGTAATTGGAGCTTAATACCGCAACGAATCTCTACGAGACAGTCTAACACACATGCTTCAAATGTATACCTTCTAAGGGTCAAGGGATCTGGGGTATTTATGACACAATTCCCATTAGTCATTGACTGTATGCACTCCTGTAAGGTGGTACTTCCCCAGTACGTCTGGCCTACATATATATAGAGGCCTGGTGCATGAATTCGTGCATGGGTGGGGTCTGGCCAGCCTGGCCAGGGGGAAGGGACATGGGCGGTTGGCCGGCCTGCCTGCTGGTCGAACTCCTCATTGAGGGGACAATTTGCATATTAGCCTTTTATTGTAGAGGATATACACTGAGTGGCCAGATGATCATGTATTCAAAGATCATAATAACCTGGCCACTCAGTGTATTTCTACCCAGTAAATTCAGGTTGATTAAATTTTTGTGACTCTTGGATGTTAAGAAAAAGCAGTCTTCTTTTCAATCTCATTTTACCCGTGTGTGACAAACACCAAGAAACATGTCATTGATTAAATCTGTTTAATTAGTTTTATAAAAGTTGGGACTGTGTATGAATACCTGGTCCTAAGATTCTACATTTTAAAACACTATTTCTTTCTGGTGACAAAAATGAACCTATTTCAAATATACACCAAAATCTTATTTACAGTTTGTGACCAATGCCTCCTTTGACTGCTGATATACCTCACTGGGTACAGGCCAGGTGGGCAGTAATTTTCTCCATATTTCTGTAGTACAGCAAGAAGCAGTTAATTTTCAGGCACATATTGCTTTAATTTCAGTCACTCCAATCATTTTTCTGTACAGTACCAGGATCCTCCTGCCAGGGGCTATAATTTTAGAAGAAGAGAACTCTTGAAAATGTGTGGGAGAGATTAGTGGGCGTGCCTGAAATGTTTTCTTTCTCACTTTGGACTGTGCAAAGCCTCAGGTGGAAGTTTTAAGGGGCGGTTTCATTTCAAGACATTGATTTTGGAGAAAAACTCAGATTTTTTTCTGTGGAGCTTAGTCATTGGAATTGGGAAAGGCATCTCATGTGCCTGAGTTGATGTTATGAGAAGAGTATACAGGCCCCATGTGGAAACACTTCTCTCTTGTGCTTCTTTTTTTTTTTTTTTTTAAGAAATATTGATTCTCAATTTGAGTTGGGGATAAAAATGAAAAGAGCAAGTTTATTCCATGCCAGTCATAAATTCTAACACTGACCAGGGGAGAAGCAGGGAGTCAGTGATTGTTTCTAGAAAAATAAAAAAGTCAAATGTATGTACAAAAGGACAAAGTGCCCAATACTATCCCCAAACCCTAAGGTTGGCTGCATAGGTGCAGTATCATATGCCAGCAGAAGTATGTAATGACTCTCAACTGAAATTGTAAGTGGAATGTCAGAGTCCATTGCATATTTCTGCTATCCTATATAATAAAAGGGTAATATGCAAATCAACCAAACTGCTAAAGGACCTGTTGCTATGATGTGCACTGATTACCAGAGAGCAGACACTCAATGCAGGAGCTGCCCCCTGGTGGTCATTGTGCTCCCACAGGGCTAAGCCATCAGTCGGACATCCCGCAAGGGCTTCAGGAATGCAAAAGGACTCAGGCAAGGCTGAGGGACACCCCCCATCCAAGTGCACAAATGTCATGCACTGGGGCCTTTAGCGTGGTTTATAAAAAAGGACATATCCCAAATACAGAGTGACCCAGAGTCCAACTTACCAAATGGGAAATGCATATGTCATTTGTCTCATCCTTTTGGCAGGAAGATTGCCAGGGAGACTGGGAGAAGGGACTAGGAAGACAATTTTCATGTTACAAGTACTCGCTCAACAGATATGTGGTGCCAACTATGTGATATCCAGTGTTTTTTATTGTTTAAAACAGTCAAAACCATTAGTGGGTCATGAAATAAGTTTTATGGGTAGCAACTGGATTTTTATGACAAAATAAAAAGAATAAAATAAAGGAAAATAAAATACAGTAGATTCTATCTCACAATAAGGGTGCTATTTCACAAAACATGTTTCAGTTCTATGTGTGTATTCATACATATATGCGTATATGTTTTTATGTATATATCCACTTATGTGTAGATGTGGATGTATGTTTATTATATGTATAAGAATCATGAATGTACCAAGCCATGCTAGAAATGCATTTTTTTTATCATGGATTATCATCAAAATAATTTGAAGCCATTGTGATAGATCCTAAAACAGATACAAATAAATATAAACTACATATAATACATGACATTGAGAATCCTACAATTTGATTAGAAATAAGATAAATGAAGAAAAAAGAAACAAATATTTATTTTATTTATTACTCACCCCAATTAAGTGTATAGATTATTTCATCTAGGTCTCATGACATCTCAGACATGGAGTTTTTGCTGTTATCATCTTAAATAAAAAGAAATGAAATCTTTTGACCAAGGCAATGCAACCCAGCTCAAATAGGTAGGGTCTATATTCATAGCCTGTTCTGTTTGTTGACACAATTTCCTCTGTCTTCCACCACATTCCTAAAAAGGTAACAAATGTTTGTGAAATAGGTAATGCGAATCCAGAGAAAGTTGGAATTTTAAAGAAGGGAGAGGTTACTGTTATCTGTCAAGGGAGGAAGGGAAGAGTTTCATGGAGAAGGTAGGATTTGATTTCAAACTGAATTAGGCAAATTAAAGAAATAAAGGGCAGCCCTACTGGTGTGTGGTTCTCCTGGTCTTAAACACCATTGATTTCCAATAAATAAATAAATAAATAAATAAATAAATAAATAAATAAATAAAAAATGTTTAAGACTCATCTGTCCAATGGTGGCCCCCTAAGGTCAGGGTATCTGATCTGGGGCCAAATCTCTTCACTCCATTAGGGGAGTTTCATTTGGGGGGTATCCTTCCAGATTGCAGGTCACCACATCTGCGATGGGGTCCCAGGAGAGGCAATATCCTAGAGGCATTATTTGTCCAGTTTCCAGTTCCTTTCACAGAAAAATTGTTTCATATGTACCTGTAAATTTTTTGTGTCCATGGGAAGAGGTGAGTTTAGGGTATTACTACACTACATCTTGAACCCCTTCAATGTCCTGTGCAATTTAGATATCTCACACTCATGTTGATAGGCTACCTGTATTTAGTACATGTTAAAATGTGCAAAAACATGCAGAGCTCACAGTTATTCTTCAACCTGTTTTCATTTTCTACATGGCAGCATGGAATGTGGAATAACATTAATCTGTGTTCTCATTAGTATTTGGTGCTAATAAGTATGTAAGTTTTATTTGATGAACATGATCATTAAAAATTAGCCCAGGGCAAATTTATTAATCTAAGCCCTATACTTGGAAGCAACAAACCTTTTTAAACACTTAATCAATCTGTTAGTAAAAGAGTTCAAATATCTCCTTCTTAGTTCTTCTATCTTTAAAGTGTTTGATTTAATTGTATTTGATTATTTCATTTCTTGATAAATGTTGAAATGACTCATGTTATGGCTTAGGTTAAAACGATGTTTCCCTAAAGTATGTTTCACAGAATACTAATCCTACAATTGTTAATTGTTGATATTCAAGCGAAGAAAAACCCTTTCTGTGGTCGAATGAATTCTGGAAATACTAAATTAGACCAAGGACAAAGTTTATTGTGGGACTACTTAGGATTTTTGTTTTTGTTCAAGAGCTTTATTAAATACATAGTAGAGCCCTAGCCAGTTTGGCTCAATGGATAGAGTGTTGGTCTGTGGAACAAAGGGTCCCAGGTTAAATTCCAGTCAATGGCACATACCTTGGTTGCAGGCTCCTCCTCAGCCCGGGTCCTAGTTGGGGCTTATGCAGGAGGCAACCAATGATGTGTTTATCTCTGTCTTTCCCTCTCTCTTCCACGTTTCCTAAAAATCAATGGAAAAATATTCTCAGGAGAGATTTAACATAAGTAAATACATACATACATACATAGTACGTATTGCTGTGTTGTGCTTTGTTAGTTAGTGAATGCTAAAGCTACAACTGTTTTCATGTGGGGATGTATGAAGCTCTTTGATGTTAAAATTGTTGGGAAACCCTTGGTCAAGCTGGGTTTTTAAATTTTTTTTTTTTTAAAAAAATATTGTTCAATGCCGAAACCGGTTTGGCTCAGTGGATAGAGCATCGGCCTAAGAACTGAAAGGTCCTGGGTTCGATTCTGGTCAAGGGCATGTACCTTGGTTGCGGGCACATCCCCAGTGGGGGATGTGCAAGAGGCAGCTGATCGATGTTTCTAACTCTCTATTCCTCTCTGTAAAAAAATCAATAAAATTATATATAAATATATATATAAAATATATATGTTGTTCAAAGTATTACAGATTCCCCCTTTTTATTACTATGAATTTTGAATAATAAGAGGAAGATATAATTTTAGAAATTTCAAACTGCTTTCCCACCATGGGAAATATTTTCTGTCAGCTGCCTAGTTTTAGTAGTGCTCCATGAAACACAATAAGGGAAACACTGGGTTAAAGCTCCAGTAAGAGTAGGATTATTAATAACAAAAAAGAATATCTGCACAGTGCTTAAAACGCCTATTTTTCAAAAACATGGAAATTTCTGTTGTGTGTGTCACTGATAATATTCTCAACTTGCAATTTTAAATATCTGCCTCTCTGTGGGAGGGAAGGGTGACCTAGCCATGATAAAATGAGAGAGAGAACACAGAGCAATTGCAAAGCATTTTTGCATTCTGATTCTTCTTCTTCTTCTTCTTCTTTTTTTTTTTTTTTAAATCTTCTGATGTCTGCATTTTGTCTCTGTGAGATAAAGACCATGCGTTCTGATGAGGCACATCCTGAAGGTGATGTATTTTCAATAATACCTTCCGGTAGGAATGCCCAATCCAATTCTTCAGCTTAGTTACCGTATGTCTTGGTATGCCCAGTACAATCCAGATTTGTACTTGTTATTTCTGTGAAGTTGTTAATTATATCCCCCTTTTAGTCTGAAATATAATACCATCTACACTAATAAAAGAGAAATATCTAAATTGACCATACCTCCGTGACGCCACCAGCCAATCAGGAGGGGATATGCAAATTAGCAGAACAAAGATGATGGTGGCCTTGGAGCCCCCCCCCCCCCGCCCCCCACCACCAACCCAAGCTGCTCCAGGCATGGAGTGGCCTGGTGTGGCAGTATGCCTGCTATGAAGGGGAGGGCAGGGGCTGAGGGAGCTACAGGAGTGGCCCTCGGGCCAGAGTCAGCAAGAAGGCTTCAGACTCTGGCCAGAGTCAGCAAAGACTCTGGCCGGAGCAAAGAAGGAAGGCAGTGGCCAGAGCAAAGGCCTGGGTCCCAGGTGCTGGGGGAAAACCAGTGCTGGCAGCCAGGTGAAGGAAGGACTATTGCACAAATCTTCGTGCAGTGGGCCTCTAGTATTGAATAAGTTATAGTCACCACTTCAATTACTCATGTGTTGCATATTATATTTTTCAAAAGAGTTGCAGCAATATTTCCTGTCCACATGCCACTATCTCATCAAAAGATGAGGTCTAATTTTTGTCCTGTCCCTTGGACTCTGAGAGAGCCTGCGTAACACCTGTAGTCAATAGAATACAACATCAGTGACACTGCCTGACTTCCCAGATGATGACATAAAAAACAATTTGCTCTAGCATTATTCAGTAGAAAATCCACACGGGAGCCTAGTTACTGTGTAAGCAGTCCGACTGCCCTAAACCCATCATTCCGTTAGGAAGCCCAAACTAGCACAATGGGGAGATCTATGAGGAAATTCTGATACTACATGGAGGGAGAGATACCCAGCCAGCCAGCCCCTAGATGTTTTAGCTCTAGTCGTCATTGGAGTGCAACTAAATGAGAGATACTGATCCAGATGTACCAGGTGCTTGCTTCCTGGACTCTCAATCCACAGAAACCATGAGAGATAACACATGTTGCTTTTTGAAACCACTAAGTTTTGGGGGTTATTTGTTATACAGCAAAAGATAAGTGGAGCATTGTGGAATTTAAATCAGACTTAATAAACTTGAGGTGTTAGGGATTCACTATCTTGTTCTGAATTTGAAGTTAGGCATCAGATATTGAATAAATGAGCATTTATATATAAGTATACTCTTGAACTACATATAACTGGTATATCTAGTACTTCCTATCCACATAGAAACTTGAAAAATTATATAATTTGGTAAAAAATCAAAGTACCAATGTACAAATTTATTACCTTTCTTTTATCTCTAATTTTCCCTTTTAATTGTTTTGTTAAATAAGAGAAAGTAGTATATAAAACATATCTGTCTGTCTTAAAGAGTTATAATAAAATGAATATCTGTGTACTCATTTGCCACCCAACTATAAAAATTAAACATAGCTAGAATCCAAGTTTCTTTCCCTGAATTGCCTATTTTAACTACTTCCCAAAGGTATCCACTATACCAAAATTTGAATTTTTCATTCCTTTATTTCTTTGTGTAGTTTTAGAAATCACAAAATTTTACTGAAGCAATATATTTATTTTCCCAGGTTTTCACATGAAAAAATACATTATGCTTTTGATTTTGTTTGTTTTTTGTTTTGCCACTTTGGTTCTTCTGCTCAGATGTATATATTTAAGATGTATCCATGTTAATGTGTGTAGATACAGTTACCTGCTTCTTCTCTTACACATCTCTTATTCTAATTAATTAAGTCGATGGGAAACAAATGCCAAATGCTCACTTACCTGAGAAGTTTTCACAGACTAACATGAATGAAAAAGGGGGAAAAGCAAAAAAAAAAAAAAAAACAAACAAAACTAAAACTGATTTAAAAGCATGCACAATTGATAGGTAAATAAAAGTTCACAAATGTGTTCATATATCAATTCAAGACAAAATACTTTGTTCTGTATGACAACTTCATATTGTGTCCAGATGAGAAAACAGCCTAATATTTGCATCATTTTAATCTAGCAATAACAAAAATTCCTGAACATATTGTCATTGTTTCCTCATTATATAGTTTCATAGGCTGCCTACAAGCCATACATTCTGCTTCTTTCTCTGGTTCAATGTTATTTGGGTGCCATGTGACTGATTCTGGCAAGTAGAAAGAGGGTAGATATGATATACCCCTTTCCAAGGCCTTACCATACATACCTTTAATGGATATCCTCCAGATGGCTCTATTATAACATGAAAGGAATCTAGATCCCAGAGTTACCTTAAGAAGAGATCTTCTTGAGGAGAGTCAATTGTCCAGCTGATATGGGGCTATGAAATAACTGAGAAATAAGCCATTTCCTAGCAAGACACTTCAGTTTTAGAGTTGTTATAGCAGCATAACCTTACCTATTCTGATCATTACCATTAGCAATAAATGTTATAGAGTGCAATACCAGGAACTGCAGGACATTATTTGAAGCTTTTTTTTCTGTTTAATTGTTTTTTCACAGAAGACGAGCAGTTTTTGTGAGGTTAGAAGAAAATAGAAGGGATCAAGGGGGAAAGGAGGGATAACTGTAATACCTTCAAGAATAAAGATAGTCTTTAAAATTATGCTAAGTGAAAGAATCTAGTCACAAAGTGACTAGATTATGCTAAGTGAAAGAATCTAGCCACATGTTGTGTTCCATTTTTATCAAATGTTCACAATAAAAAATCTTTAGACACAGAAAGTAGACTTATAGATGCCTAGGGCTAGGAGATTTAGGGGGGATGGGAGTATAACTGCTAAAAGGCACAGGATTTGGGTGGGAAACGTTCTAAAAATGTTTTATGATGATAGTTGCACAATCCTGTGAATATATTAAATTGTATACTACGGTATATCTCAATAAAACATCCAAAAATGGTAAATAAAAAAAGAGAGTATGAAATAAAACTGTATAAAAGAATCACAAATATCATTGATCAGGTCCTTACTGTTTGCCTGGCAATGTTCCAAATAACTTATAAGCAATATTCACTGGTTTTCTCATAACAAACCTATGGAAAAGGTAATATTAATCATCACTATTTACCAATGAGGAACTCAAGATATAAAAACTAAAGTTTTTAGAGTGAGTTCCAGCATCATGACTTGAACTCAGTTCCTTATTTCTCCAAATGCTATGCTACCGACAATTGTGATTAACTCAACAAGTCTGTTTAATAGAAAGTAATTGTAACTGGAGGCAATGGTTGAAAAGATTTGTGTGCTTTCCCTACCACATTTTCATTACTCTTATTCTGCCAGAGAATGGGCTTACTGAAGCAGTACAAGACAGGAAGTACTCTCACTGTGGCTACTTGACTATGGATGCCTCATTTTTGTCCCTGCCAGGAAAGCAAACTCTAAATAGAGAAGAGGGAGAATAGTCGGAAAAAAGGCTTTGTGATGTACATTAAACAGCTCTTGGAATCATTCAGAGCTCCTGGCAACCCAAAGATACACGGAGTTGCTGTGTCTGTGTTGAATTTGAAAGCCTGTGCCACTTTACAGGTGAGAATTTGAAATGCCTGAAAATGAGTGTTGAAGTATTGTGTCTATTTAGTTATTTCAAGTTCCATGTAAAGCTTTATATGTGATTGTCACTTAATAGAATTTGCAATTGGCATATTTGTTAGACATTGATGAATTTCAAAAGATGAACCAGTCCAGATAAGCATCCTCAGATTCTGAAACTCATCATTTGCACTTCCAAACATGTTAAGGGCTTCCCTTCTTTAGTTTAGAAGCAAACTACTTTCATGACGCTTTCTGAGTGTGAAAATTTTTGTTTAGAAAATATTACTTTCTATGAATTAATAAAAGACAGGACTATATAGTTCATTGGGGGGGGAGCCTTTTCAGATAATACAGTGAAAAGAAGCAACATAAAATAAGAGAGGTAAAATGGAATGGAAAGGGGGCAAGAAAAAAGCAGAAATAAAGGCAGAGGGACAAGTTACATCTAGAATGAGAGGAACACACATAGGAAGAATATTTTTTAAAAAGGGGCATGCTCAACTATTTATAATTGCCATGAAGAAGTGCTGTGGGTAATGGATTAAGAACATTCTACATTAAAATGGGCTTAAAGAAAGCTAGCCAATCTGTAATATTTTTCTTACTAGAGGGAAAGAGAATGATTGATAACTCAAAACAATAGATGATCCTAAAACATTCATTTTGTACTTATCCTTGGGATGCATTTAGAGGCACTGCCTCTTATGCATACCCACACAAACACATATATTTTGTCTTACCTCTCAGTTCTCAGCCACTGTAAATGAATGGGTGGGTGTACATGGAGGAATCTACCCCCACTCACATCCTATGTCAAGACAGATAAACCACTTAAGAAGGACGGAATTAATATGGTTGCCTCATTATCCTTAGTAAGCTTTAAAGATTTTCTTTTTGAAAAGCAAATGAGGTCATATGTCGCTGGTATCAGGTGGAAGTTTCCTGTCAGCAGAGGGAGAATGGAGAGAAGAGATAAAAGAGGAAGTCCCTTTCATCTGAATCACTTTGTGACTAGAAACTCACAAGTACAGCCTGGAAGTTCTGGACAGCTACTGCACTGCTGCTCACACAGCACTGATAAGCAATGAGGTTTATTTCTGTCACCTCAGGGTAACTGCAGGAAGGCCACCTGCAGACATGAGTGAAGGGAGAAAAGAGGGCGGGAAACCTCAGAAAAGATCTCCTATGATAGTCTGGCTTTACTGTCAATTATTATCTTCATCCTATTCCCAACCCTGCTCCCATCCTTCTTACCCACCTTAGTACACATGGGTAAGAGTTGCTAATGTAGCTGACTAAAAAAAAAAAAAAAAAAAAAAAAAAAAAAAAAAAAAAAAAAAAAAAAATATGGATGCTGCACTTAATTGCAGCAATTGAGATGAATTGCAAAACCTGCCTGTGGATTTATGTCAAATATCTGTCTCAGGTTCAAGCAAAATTGGCACACAAGATATTAGTTTTCTTCCTCTCTTTTTTAAAAAAAATATTTTTATTGATTTTTTTAATAGAGAGGAAGGGAGAGGGATATAGAGTTAGAAACATTGATGAGAGAGAAACACTGATCAGCTGCCTCCTGCACACCTCCTACTGGGGATGTGCCCACAACCAAGGTACATGCCCTTGACCAGAATCGAGCCTGGGACCCTTCAGTCTGCAGGCCGACGCTCTATCCACTCAGCCAAACCAGTTAGGTTCTCCCTCTCTTATCAGCCCTGCTCAAATCTCCAGTTTCCCAGTTGGTTTATTTGGTGTTGGCATTTGAAAATAGGTTAACCAGATGTCTGTATGTTCTTTTTAAAAAAATATTTTTTCATTTGTTTTAAAGCAGAAGGGACAGGGAGAGGGAGAAAAAGATAGAAACATCAATGATGAGAGAGAACCATCGATCAGTTGCCTCTTTCTCATCCCACACTGGGGATTGAGCCCACAACCCAGACATGTGCCCCGACTGGGAATCGAATCAGGTCCTCCAGGTTCACAGGTCGATGCTCAACCACTGAGCCACGTCAGTCAGGCTGTATGTTTTTCTCTTTCAACAAAGCAGGCTACAGGCATCAAAAGTCTGAGAACCACAATTCCATGAAATGCACAATAACATTAAAACCAATATTAGTCATTTGGGCCTCTGTTCTTCCTCTTACCTTTTAAAAGAATGAGAGAGCATAGCTCTTTTCCTTTTCCTAACTCATTTTGTCTCATAAAGTTGTTGCTTTGTATTTTTCTAGAAATAAGTTGACATTGATTATAACAAAAACAATGACTTTCAAGCACTGAGCAATTATAATCATTGGCCAGTAACTGAAATGATTTTTCATACATAATCTCATTTTATGTGTAAAACTTTCAAAGGAGTTATTATTATTATCTCTAACTTGTGACTGTCAGGTTATAATTAAATAAACTAAATAAGAACATTGGTGAATTATCAGGAAAAAAATGTTTAATATATTCCCAACCTTTACTAGAAGTTCCATTAATCTTTACTGAAAAACATGTTCAAGATCACAGTGTTGCTTTAATAAGCATGAGCTAATCAGAAGGCTGAGCTCAAGAATGTAGATGACTCATTTTACAATCACCTCCCTTTGCCTGCCTGTAGCTAACACTATCAAGTACTTCCTTATGTTACCATTTAAACTCATCCAAATAAATTAATTGATGGAAAGATATTGGAGATTATATAATTACTTCCTCTGGCTCTGGTGGTGTAGCCATCTGACTTCCAGGCAGCAAGATGAGATCTAAATTAAATGCAAATAATTGTTCACAATTAGGAAATGAAATGACTGGAGAACCCCATGGTATTTTAAAGAAGCCGATGCACTTGCTATCAATCAACAGTTGAGGCTTTCTAGCATGTACTTGGCTTCAGTCCCAATGACGACATTGTACACAGCTATAAGTTTCCCTCTCACATCAGAAACAATAATTCCCATGGATGCATCCTTCAGTATGAAGTAAACTTTTGCAGGTGTGTGTATATAAAAAAGAATTGTTAGTTCAAGTTTGTGAGAGGTACTGGGTGGTTGATTTCAGGTCATGGAGTGATTTGTAATATAAAAGTGTACCTAGAAAATCACTTAATCGTCTGGGACACCTAGGATAATGATCAAGAGTTTTCTCAAGGGGAAACATGGCTAACTTTTCTCAAAGCAGTTTAGCTGGTAGTTTTTGTGTTGCTTTGCTTTAATTTCTCAGCAAAGAAACTATTCAGGGATCCTTGTTGAAGACTTTGATGCCAAGAGATCCATCTATGCCTGTTGTGACCACATCTAACCAATAAAAAGACTTCACTGACTTTGAACATGCTCAAAAAAAAAAATGCTACATTTTTAGAGACAGGGCAGAACGATGACAGGGGAAAACAAGTCTGAAAGAGAAAAATGTTTCCAAAGAAAATTATCTTACTACGCTGAAAGCTTAGATGGGTATGAATGTTTTTGTAAACACTATTAATATTCATTTAGTATAGGTAGCAGACAGTAACAAGAACTGGAAAATAACTTAGATGTGATAACTGAAGGCACAGAGGGAGGCAAAAATCATAAGCTTCCTGAGCACAAATCTGTGTCAACCACGAGCACAGTTGTAATGTCCTTTCTTTTCTTTTAAATATCGTTATTGTTGAGAGTAGTACAGATGCTCCCTCCACCCCCATTTCCCCACTCCACCAGTTCCTGCCCCACCCCCCAGGCCTTCACCTCCCTATTGTCTGTGTCCATAGGTAATGCATATATGAATACAAGTTATTTGGTTAATCTCTTCCTGCCCCCACCTCTTCCCTATGAGATTCCTCAGTCTAGTCCATGTTTCCATGCCTCTGATTCTATTTTATTCATCAATTTATTTTGTTAGATTAATTGTTCATTTATTTTGATTTCTAGATTCAATTGTTAATAAATATGTATTTATTGCCATTTCATTATTCATATTTTCCTCCTCTTCTCTTCCTCCTCCTCCTCCTCCTCCTCCTCCTCCTCCTCCTCCTCCTCCTCCTCCTCCTCCTTCTTCTTCTTCTTCTTCTTCTTCTTCTTCTTCTTCTTCTTCTCCTTCTTTTTTAAGAAAACTCTTCAACATTTCATGTAATACTGGTTTGGTGGTGATGGACTCCTTTAGTTTTTTCTTGTCTGTGAAGCTCTTTATCTGACCTTCAATTCTAAATGATAACTTTGCTGGGTAGAATAATCTTGGTTGTAGGTCCTTGCTATTCACTTCAAATATATCTTGCCATTCTCTTCTGGCCTGCAAAGTTTCTGTTGAGAAATAAGTTGGCATTCATATGGGTGCTCTGGGAGGGCTCTGCAGCAGAGATATCCCTCTCCATTAAATAAAATACCATATGTGGTTATTGGACCAGCCTGTTCCATGCCTTTGTCCCTCCAACCAGTCTCAATGTGCTTTCTTCTTTACTTTTCTAGTTGTAGAACTTCCATTCAGCCAGTTTTCAGGCAGTCATGAATGGTAGTTGTTCTGTATTTTAGTTATGATTTTGATGTGGTTGTGGGAGGCAGTGAGTACAGGCGTTAACCTATGCCACCATCTTGGTTCTGCTAAGCCAGTGTTTCCCAAAGTGTGGTACGTGTACCCCCAGGGGTATGGGAAGAGTTTAGTGGGGGTACACGTTGCACCAGAGTTTGGTGGGGATATGCACTGCACTGTGCTTAGCTGGACCTAATTCTACATTCTCATGAGTACGAGGGGTACTCAGTGTTACGAAAATTATAGAAGGGGTACACATATGTCAAAAGTTTGGGAAACACTGTGACCTAAGCCATGTCCTCCATTCTTGATTAGCGACCATCTAATCAAGGGCATGGAGTGCCTGCTAGGTATATAAATAGATAGATATATAGATAAGTAGAAGGGTTCAGGCCTGATTATTTCAACCTATTATATATACCAGGTTAAGAAAAACTTAACAAGTAATTATTTGGGATAAATTTGGGTTGGTGGAGGAGAGGTAGTTCTTTATAAATGAAAACAACTTTTTTCAGAAGTTTTTAAAGAAATAAAAAAACACAACATTTATCTATAAGTAACTAAGATAGGAGGGCATATGGATAAAGCAGGGGAAATCCCAAATACATACTTGCAAATGTAATTGAATATTTAAATGAAAGTTGTTCAAAGGAACACCCCTAACTTTTAATATGAGGGACCTGTTTTTCTCTTTCCTAATAAACAATTATCTATTGTTGAGGGATTCCAGAGAAAGAAAAAGATGAAAATGGGTTGGTTTGGGTCAGTAGGGTCTGCAAACAATGATGAAACACACTTCTGGAGAGTAGCTGGTTTTGCATTTTGATTAGTGGTGATGTTACAACTAGAGTTGTGTGCTTTTACCATTCAAATAAGTATGAGAGAAGTCAGAATTATAATCATCTTCTGGAAAGCAGATCTGATGATGTTCCTCTCCAAAGTAAAATTAACTAATGTCCAAACTCCTTAACTCTCTATGCCAAAACTTTATCCTCAGTTTTATCTCACTTTCTCCTCATTTTGCCACATTTCACTCCCCAACCCCTCTCAATTTTACTCTAGGTTTCAGCTTCACTCTTTTCTCAGCACACTGTGCTCTCCCAAAGTTCTAAGCTTTGCATACACTCTTCCAGTGATTTAGAAATCTCTTTTGCCCTCATCTATTTATATATAGAAGCTTCTACTACTCTTTAAAGCTTTGCCAAAACTTTCCTATGCAATTATTCATCCCCTGCCAGAGTAGTTGTATACACATTCTCATCACATATGTGTTAATTGCTTATGTTCATTTCTGTACCTGACAGTGGGTTTCATGTCCTCAAGTACAAAGACTGTTGTTATTTATCTTTGTACCTCCAAGGCCCAGAAAGTTCCAAATAAGCTAATTTGTACAGTAGTTAAGAACAAAGACACTGGAGTCAAAGGGTTGGCTTCAAATCTCTTCTCTTCTACTCACTAATTGTATGACCATCAGCATGTCCCTTTGAATATCAACTTTATCATCTACGATGGCAATCATGATATACACCTAAATATGATGAATGTCATAAAATTTTCCAGATAGAATTAGATAAAATAATATGTAATGTGCTTACCACTCTGCAAAGCACATAGCAGATTAGTAAATTGTAGCTATTTTTATTACTACAGTAAATATTTGAGGAAAGAAAGTCGTGCTATTGTGTCTTCCTTAGTATGAAGAGATACTAAAATGAAGCAATGATAAAAAGAAAGTCAATGTTCTAGGCTTACTTATATTGAAGTGAGAATATTGGTTTTATCAAAATGAATTATAAGGCAATATGTGTGACACTAGAGCCCACACATTTAAAGTGTGCAGTATACCTCTCAGCATAACCATTATGGCTTGTTGCAGTTTAGGTTCTTACAAGGGTATTTCTTGGATCACATGATCTCACACATCTAGAGGAAATAATGAACAACTCAAACAGACCCAGAGAAAGAGAACCAGCGATCAGACTCTCAAACCTCAGAGGGAAAGTAAGGGGGGATTGGGGTAAGGGGAAGAGATCAACCAAAGGACTTGTTTGCATACATATGGGCCTAGCCAGTGGCCATGGACAACGCGGGGGGGGGGGCGGGGGGGCATATCTAGGAAGGGGTTTGGGATGGGAATGGGGGGATAAGGACAATTATGTGAGACCATAATCAATAAAATATGTATATATAATTAAAAATAAATAAATAAAGTGTGCAGTATAAAGAGAAAAATTAAAAAAAAATTGTGCAGCATAAAAATGCAAACTAATGTTAGTTACTAATTAGATTAACTTTAAAATAGCTTTCTTTGTAGAAAAAAATCATTATTTATTGACGAATCTCTTGTACAAAACACTTTCACGTGCATCATCTCCATTGGTCCTCTCTGCAGGAGACAGCATCTCCATTTTACAGATGGGGAAACAAGTTCAGAGAGTTATTTCCTTAAGTAACTTGCTTCAATATGTAATATAGAATCCCATCTCAAATCTGTGAGCCGTATTTATTTATTTATTCATTCATTCATAGAAACTATGCTATGTTCTAGGTCTTGAGAAGTGAGTGGTGGTCAAATGGCCCCTGCCCCCAGGATACTTACATTATAGTGGAAGGAGCATAAAGTGAGTACATAAAAATAATATTAATACAAAACTAATAAACACTAAGACTCTGAGGCAGAAATAAGCTTCTTTAGATAGAATATCACATTTTTAAAAAGATAGCAAAAAAGCATGCTATTCCTGTAATTGCACCAACAGAAAACAAGGAAAACCTGGCCAGGTAGCTAAGTTTGTTGGAGCATCGACCCATACACCAAAAGGTTGCAGATTTGATTCCCAGTAAGGGCACATACCTAGGTTGCAGGTTCAATCCCAGGTCAAGGTGCCTATGGGAGGCAACCAAACAATGTTCCTCTCACATCAATGCTTCTCTCTCTCTCTCTCTCTCTCTCTCTCTCTCTTCAATAAAAGCATATATTGAATGAGCATTTTTTTAAAGAAAGAGGCAAGGATAAAGATTGTCCAGAAATTAGAAATGATGTAGTGTTGTGTACAGAAATGCGAATGGAAGGCATGAAGCAAGATGTCAGTAAAACACAGCCATCTCTATGTTATGGTCCTCAACATTGAAGATGAAACTCCATTATACAGAGGCCTTTAAATACAACTATACCTCAGAGATATATTGGGTGTCCAGTCCCAGACCACTGCAATAAGGCAAGTATCACAGTAAAGTGAGCCAATCTTGCTGGTGGAAGGTCTTGACTTCAGTTTGTAAAAAACACATCTAACTGAGTAATCAGATTTTCTCACACGCTATTATCCATATCTGATCTGTACCCGATTTGCTGCTTGTCTCACCCTAATGCTTGTGTTGCTTGTTTTCACACAACAGCGCAAGGTATATTACTAACAGGCTTACAATCAGAAGGGCATGCATATCAATGAGTTATACTTCACTGAGTTGAGTTTATGGAGGACTCTTAACTTCCTGAATTTCCATGGTTGAAGAATCATAATTCTAAAAATCTTTCTTCTTTTAATGTTTACTCCTTCAGATAAAAACCAGCAACTCATTTTTCAAAGTGAAAAGTTTTATCTTGAGGGGGCTCTTGGTTTGGCCAGGGGTTTCAAGGCAGTGACACCTGGCAGTGTTTTCTCTCCTAGGAAGTTTATCTGTTCACTTGAGCCTCTGTGATCCTAGTACTACCTTTTAGGGGCAGGTGGCCCACCTGCATGCCAAGCTTGCTCTCCTTTGAAGGTCAAGCTGTTCCCACCTTCTGCTAAGTAAGGGTTTTGCTTTTGGGGAGGAGTCTTTATCTGCCAAACTAAACTTCCTTTTGAGGGGCTTACTGGATTGGTAGATTAGCTGTCTCAGTCCATTCAGGCTACTGTAACAGAAGATCATAGACTGGGTGGCTTATAAACAACAGACATTTATTTCTCACAGTTGTGGAGGCTGGGAAGTCTGAGATCAAGGCTCCAGCAGATTCAGTGTCTGGTTAAATCCTGCTTCCTAGGTCAGTGGTCCACAAACTCATTAGTCAACAGAGCCAAATACCAACAGTACAACAATTGAAATTTCTTTGAGAGTCAATTTTTTTTAAAACTTAAACTGTATAGGTAGGGACATTGTTATTAACTTAATTAGGGTACTCCTTTGCTAAAAACTCAAGGGGCCAAAGAGCCACATGTGGCTCATGAGCCACAGTTTGCTGACCACTGTCCTAGGTCTTCCAGTTATCACTGTAACATCACCTGACAGAAGGGATGAGGGAGCTTTCTGGGGTTACTTTTATAAGAGCACTAGTCCCATTATAAAATATCTAATTTATAACCTAATAACTTCTTAAAAGCCCTTCTCCAAACACTATGTTTGGGATTACATTTCAACATATAAATGGGGGGGGGGGTGGCGTCTATAGCACTGTCATACCAGGTATATATTTAATTCAGTCGATAGCTTGACCACATCTCTCTTGAACTCTATCTGTAGACAAGGAGGAAGTAGACATATTAGCATGATGGTGATCTACATAGATGAAATTGAATTGGCTCAGGCAACTCTACCCAGAGTGTAGATTCATTGATTGGTGTTAGCCTAAAGTCCATTCCAAAGGCAGTCCACGGCTCTGTCCTATTGGATCTTTATCAACAACTTGGAAAAACACCTAAGAATATATAAGATTACAGAATCAATGGTTATAGTTATTTGAACTAAAATAGTATGATGGAGTTTATTAAGGATAAATGTAGCTTCCAATATATACGGGTCTAGTAATAATTAATGTCGTTTTTAACATTCGTTTAAAATCTTGCTTGGCGTTGACTTGTATTGACATAACCTTCAAACACGTGGTATCTACAGAACGTGTGAAGTGCAATTATCAAGTTTTGCTTGAAAAAGTTTGTGTTTGGTTTGGTTTTTGTTGCAAAACTAGGGCTAAGAAGATGGTGGATGAAGAGCATATTCGGCACTGCATGCTTTACGAGTTCCAATTAGGAAGAAAAGCAAGTGAGGCTGCAAAAAACATCTGTAGTGCTCTTGGTCAAGATGCAGTTAGCGCCAGAAAATGCCAGCGTTGGTTTGAGAAATTTCGCGAGGGAAATTTTTCGTTAGATGACAAGAGTGGTTGAGGCCGTGTGAACAATTTTGATCAAGAAGCTCTTCAAGCTCTTTTGGTGCAAAATCCTCAAATTACCCAACAAGAGCTTGCGACAACTTTAAATTGTTCACAAAAAAACAATTTCCAATCAATTGCATGCACTTGGCAAAGTCCAAAAGTTTGGAAAATGGGTTCCTCATGAGTTGACCGACAACAACTGTAATCAAAGAGTCACAATTTGCAGTTCGCTCCTCTCTCGTCAAAACCGTTTGCCGTTTTTAGAGCAAATTGTTACCGGAGATGAAGAATGGGTGCTGTATGTTAATTTGAAAAGGTGGCCTCAATGGTTGGACAAAAATGAGGCTCCGCAGCCCACGCCAAAACCTGACTTGCATGCGAAAAAAGTGATGTGTGTTTGGTGGAATTTTAAAGGAATTCTTCATTATGAACTTTTACCATCTAACCAAACCATTACAAGTGCAGTGTATAGTGCCCAATTGGAAAGGTTAGCCCAAGCTTTAAGAAAAAAAGAACCTGCGCTGATTAATCGGAAGGGCGTAATTCTTCACCACGATAACGCACGACCGCATACTGCAAGAATCACTGCTAAAAAACTGCGCCAGTTGGAATGGGAAGTTCTCCCTCAACCTGCATATTCTCCTGATATTGCCCCTTCCGATTACCATTTGTTTCGTTCTTTGCAAAACTTTCTTCTTGGAAAAAAATTTAATAATGAAGAATGCCTCAAAAATGCATTGACCGAATTTTTTGCATCAAAATCACAAGAATTTTACAACAGAGGGATTAAAATGCTTCCTGAGCATTGGGCACAAGTAGTAGAAAACAACGGCAACTATATTGTTGATTAAATTTTGTTGTATTGTTTAAATAAATTCGATTTAAAAAAGTATTAGAAAACGACATTAATTATTACTAGACCTAACTATTTGGGGAAGATGTAAATACACTTTCATTCATGTTTTAAAGAGACAACACAAAGGTCTTTGATGGTCTAAGCTTGGTACTCCCTACCATAGTCTAATGTGATTTTTAAAAAAATATTTGACTGCAATTGTCCTAAAAGGTAGGGATTCTAATCCCACTGAATAGCCATACTAGAAATCTTGTGGTTGGTTTGGATTTCATATTTTTTAAAGGATTCAGACAAAACTGAGTGTTTACAGAGTGATGTGTTTCCTAGCCAGAGCTTATGAATGCTGGTTGAAAGGATATTTTATTTAGTTGATAATTATAACAGCTATTTCCAGCTATGTTCCATAAATGACAAGCCTGTTTTCTAAGATGTATTTTCTATTCGAAATGGCCTGCTTTGTGCCAAGTGCATGTTATCTATAGCTGTCTCTCCAGCTCTTTGAAATGGGTGTTATTATTTCCTTATATAGATGGGAAACTGAATAATCAGAATATTTTTAAAATGTGCACAGCTTATTTATACAATTAATGAAGGGTGGAGTTGACTGCAGTGTTGGCCATTTCCATTATAGCATGCTGCCCCTGGCATGAGCATGCACTGAAGCTGGGAGTGGTGGTGATTTCTGCTCTTCTTATGAACAGGTTAATTCCTGAAAGGCTATTCATAAGTCACATTTGTTCATCACCCCAAAATAGTACTGTGTAGTAATAAGACATTAAATACCAGGCATTTTATAGGATATTTGCATATACTTTATTTAATTCTCACAACTGAAGGAAGAAGTTACCATTATTATCTCCATCTTGCACATGAGGAAACTGAGGCAGGAGGAGCAGGTAGAGGACCCAGGATTTGAACCAGGTCATCCAGCTACGGAGCCCACATTTTAACAACTGCCCTGTCTTAGCCTTATACAAATGATCAGGATGTGTAAACAAGAGTATCAAGTTTTCAAGTTGAGAATGCTTATTCTTTATAAAATTGGTTCAAAGTTCTAATTTTCAACTATTTTTTTCATATATAGACTTAAAATTTTTATATAAAAATTATTTACATATAATTGGTATACACATTATATTAGCTTAGGTCAGTGGTCGGCAAACTGCAACCCGAGAGCCACATGTGGCTCTTTGGCCCCTTGAGTGTGGCTCTTCCACAAAATACCACGACCCAGGCAAGTCTATTTTGAAGAAGTGGTGTTAGAAGAAGTTTGAATTTTAAAAATTTGACTCTCAAAAGAAATTTCAATCGTTGTACTGTGGATATTTGGCTCTGTTGACTAATGAGCTTGTGGCCCACTGGCTTAGGTGTTGAATATAGTGATTCAGTCGTTTTATGCCTGACAATGTGATCATTCCACCAATTCTAGTAATCATCCATCACTGTGCAAACCTATCACAATATTATAGACTATATCCCCCTTCACCTTTTCACTCATCCCCATCTCCCTTCCCTCTGGCAACCATCATCCCTTTGTTCTCTGTTTCTATGAGTCTGTTTTGTTTGTTTCATTTTTTTTTAGATTCATGGTAAGTGAAACTGCAGTATTTATCTTTCCTGAATGACTTATTTACAAAATACAAAAAAGGAAAAAACAAACAACAAAAAAATGCAACACCTATGAAGTACAGTAAAGCAAAGTCCAATAAAACGAGGTATTTTTCTAGAACATTTGGTGAAACTTGCTCACCAAGTTACTATATTAAGACTGGGAATCTAGACCAACCAGCATGACTCAGTGGTTGAACATCAATCTATGAACCAGGCAGTCATGATTCAATTCCATGTCAAAGCACATACCCGGGTTGTGGGCTCCATCCCCAGTGTAGGGTGTGCAGGAGGCAACCAATCACTGATTCTCTCTCATCATAAATGTTTCTCTCTCTCTCTCCCATTCCCTTCCTCTCTGAAATCAATAAAAGTGTTTTGTTTTGTTTTTTAAGATTGGAGTCTATGCCCTAACCAGTTTGGCTCGGTGGGTAGAGCGTCGGCCTGCGGACTGAAAGGTCCCAGGTTCGATTCCAGTCAAGGGCATGTACCTTGATTGTGGGCACATCCCCGGTGGGAGGTATGCAGGAGGCAGCTGATTGATGTTTTTCTCTCTCATTGATGTTTCTAACTCTCTATCCCTCTCTCTGTTAAAAAAAAATCAATAAAATATATTTTTTTAAAAAAGATTGGAGTCTATAAACTAAATAACAATTTATTAGACTTCAAAGTGAAACATCACTGCCTAGCCTTCCTCCTATGATACTTGACTGCGGTCATAGAGCAAATGCATTTTCTCCCTATTGTCATATTACCTGGGAAAGCAATTTCCCTTATCAGGCTTCCAGAAATCAGAGAAAGAAGAAAGGATGTGATTGAAAGATTTCCTGCATCAGTCTCAGGTGGTCCATAACAGAGATATACCTGCCAGATGGGCAAGAGTGTATGCTTGTCAGGGCACTCTGTCCCTTGTTCAGCATTTGAAAAGGCTTGAATAGTGCAGGCTTCACAAGCAATCTTTTTCTTCTTGTGGCTTCTATGCCCGCCTGGCATACCCTGAGGCTCAAAGACAATCTCAATAATGATTGAGGAGAAGAAGCATTAATGAAACACCTCTGATTGATGCCCTCTCTTCTTTCCATTTCTTCTTCCCTTTGAAACAACCTTTTTTTTTTCCCAATCAAGAAACTGTATTCTGTGCCTTATAGTGACTTTTCATTTCTTCATTCTAATCCTGTGTGTGTCTGTGTTTATGATGTGTAATTCTGAACTGAGAAATTCACACTTGAGAGCAAAGAAGGATAGAAAGTCTAATAGGCATTATGGCTCGGGAAAATTAGCTACTGTGCAAAATAAATGAAAGAGCACTCAATTAAAGAGAACGCCGTGCTTCTCAGAAGCACTTTGGGTTTAGTTATGTATTTTTTAAACTCTGCAGACTGAAAATTTTACATAGATTGTGTTTCTGTTGCCATAAATTTCTCAAAATAACAGTGGTCTTGGAATGATCTTGGGTTTTCAAGGATCAGAGGATGATCTTTATGTAGAGTTACTCATTAATTCCTCAAGTCAACTTTCAACTTTCTAATATAGTAAGGTCTGCATTCAACTGGAAAGAAATGTAGGCTTCTAGCCAATGTAACAAGACCATACAAGTAGCAATTACTTGGCAGAGGAATGTTTGGATTCCCCCACCAGATCTTAACCAACTGCATGATGATACAATATTCCAGGGCGAGAGGGCCAGCTTAACTCCCCCCCCACCCCAAACCCATAACTCCACTCTATGATGGAGGATCTGTGCTTTCAACTCTCATCTAGATACAGGAAACTCCAGGGAGTACGATGCCTTTTGAGATGATACTGTGGTCTCAGAAACATAACTGTATTGTGAATGAAACCATGTCGCTCAGGCATTTTAATTCCTAAGCTCTCTATTTCTTAATGGTCATTTGACTTGCTGATTTTTTTTTTCCTGAAGACTTGTGGGTGATTACTTATACAACAGAGAAATTGTTTAGAGCATTTTAATTTCTCCTTTTATTAAAAGTACTTATTTAAAATTATAACAGACATATATGAGAGCTAAAAATTTCCTGAGAGAGACAAATTTGTATTTTATGGTATTTGCTTATCTTTTGTAAGATTCCTCAGAGAACATTTGATTCCCTACAAGGATATAGCCAACATATTGATTATTTAATCCCTGGAGTTAAAATGCTGATTGCTCTTGCAAGTTGAAGATCTTAATCTAGTGATTGGCTATTTCCATGTGTCTCTAATATCCAACCAAGCTAGTACTTTAAGATTTCTTGTGCATTAAAGATTTATACATTATTTCTACCATTCTTTTCTACCAGTTTCTGTTCACTTTAAAGAATTTAAACTTTCTCTTTAATAGTCTTCAATATTATTTTCATCTTCTGACTTCACTCTTTATTAAAATGTAGCCATACCTTCTCTTCTAGCCATGTTCTTATACATGTGTGTACAATGTATTTTGCATGTATAAGAAGCAATAAACAACTCCAACAAACATACATAAAGATGTTTGGTATCTGACATTAAATGTTATCCTTAAAAATAGCTCCCTTAAAGGCACTTTGTACATTTTGAAAAGAAAGGCAAAACAATTTCAAGCAGCTATGTAAATCTGTCAAGAAAAATGAAGCTAATATATATTTATAGGGACATTCATCATATTTAGATGCACAAACATTTGACTGTTTTTAATCTGCCTTCAAATTGAATGACAAATTTCTTCCAAAGACCACAGAATAATTATTGTGGGGAATGCTTTCAGTGGATATGTCTCAAAATGAAAAAGGGTATTTGAAGGGCAGTTTAATTCTTGAACAAATACTGAGACTCTTTTAAATAATCTAAGAAAGAAGAAAGATCATCCCTGAATATCAATGTGTTGGGGGGAAAATCCTTTTCAATTGCATCACTGTGTAATACTTTTATGGATCTGGGGCAGAAGCAAAACACAATAATTAAAGAAAAAAAGGAAGGCAAATTAAAGAATTTCAGTAATATTAGTATGGAAATTGGTACCTTGACTGAATTCTACATAAATGTTTTTGTAGTAGATCCATTCGGTCTGCTTTGCAAAGCCACCTTATAACCTGGCACAAAGTTTTGCATGTGGACTAAGAAGAATGTAAGGAATTGGAACATCTCATGAGCAGTAGGTAAATACTCTTTTTCTCATTTGTCTTGAATTATAACTGATCGTGATGATTTGAACAGTCTTGATGAATAATTTTCCAAATATAGGCTGCCAATTTAAAATGACAATGCTTGCAATTTATCGATTCATTTGCTTCTTTCTTGCCTCTTTTGCAAACCAAAGTCAATAGCTATTGTTGGTTTTCCTAATGAACTGAGAGTCTCAAATTCAATCACAATTATAGTAATTTATATGGACTTTCAGAATATAAGAAACATTTGCTTGATGCAAATAAACCAACATCTTATGTTTTGGTTTCTTGGATTTCCTTCTGTGCTCTTCCAGTGTCCTTCCTTCCATAGTTTAGTCAACAATAGTCGCAGAGAACCTATTACGTGCTAATGTGTTGTCTTTTGTAAAATTCCTCAGAGTACATGCACTTTGTTGTATGCTAGACACTAGGGCTACAAAGATGAGAAAACAAATTTGCTACTCCCAAGGAGCTACTTGGGAGTGAGAAAGCAGACATGCAAACATAATAATAACAAAGTATTAACTGGTAGTAAAATGAAGTTAGATATAAGGTCCTATGATCACATAGAAGAGTTCCAAAGAAAGGTCCAAAAGAGAGATGATATGCTAAATTTGTTTTTGGTCTGTAATATAACACAACAATAATAGCTGCAACTTGTTGAGTGCTTAATATATTTCAGACACAGTGCTAAGCATCTAATATGATTAATTGTATTTATGTATTTATTTATTAATAATTAACATTTTATTATTTTATTTTATTGCTTATGGTATTACAAATAGTAGTACATATGTCTCTTTTCCCCCCACATTGACCTTCCCTGGCCTCTCCTACCCCCAGCACATTTTATTTAATCTTTTTAATGACCAAGATGTTGATAATTTTGTTGTTTCATTTACAAATGAGAAAACTTGAACATGGAGAATTTAGCTGAGGTTCTCACTTCCACATTGTTTGGGTCAAAATATTTATCCATTGTCAAAGTGTTTTAATTTCTTAATTTTTAAAAACTTTTTATTTTGAGATAATTTTACTCTTAGAGAAATATTGGAAGAATAGTACAAAGAATTGCAGTATAATCTTATCTAGGTTCCACAATAGTTAATTTTTTTCACGTTTGCTTTACCATTCTCAACCCCATCTCAATAGATAGATAAATAGATAGTTGTATTTATAATCTCCTCTGCATCAATTGGTAGTATTAGACATAATTCCCCATTATCTCTACTATAAACTGAATATTTGTAGTCCCCCAAGTTCATATGTTAAATATTAACCCTCAATGTAATAGTATTAAAAGGTAATTAGGACATGAGGGTGGAGGCCTCATGAGTGGGATTAGTGCCCTTATAAATGAGACCCAAGAGAACTCCATTGCCTCTTCTGCCATCTGAGGACACAGAAAGAAGACAGCTATTTGTGACCCAGGGAGCTGACTCTCACCAGAAACTAAATTGGCTGGTGCCTTAATCTTGGACTTCTCAGCCTCCAAGATTGTGAAAAATCAATGTCTGCTGTTAAAGGCATCCAGTTTATGATATTTTTATTTTAGTGGCCAAACTGACTAAAACAATCTCTAAATACTTCAGGTTTATTTCCAAAATGACAAGGACAGTTTTTCCACTGTAAAGTGACTATTTCCCCTTCAAAATAATTAAGTAGTATGTACGAATATATAAATACCTTGTTCGTCAACAAATATTCACCCACTACTATTAACATGATGATTCTTGCATGGATTATTATTAGTAATTTGGTTGCCAAATGGTAACTTTCTAATTTCCATAATTTTGTCTACATTAATTAGTTGGCATTCTATTATAATGAAGAGCTTCCCCTTCTCCCCTATTTATTTTTCTATTTATTTTATTACTAGAGGCCTGGTGCACAAAATTCATGCACAAGTAGGGTCCCTAGGCCTGCCAGCGATCAGGACCAATTGGGGCTTTCCTTTTCCTGGCTGCCAGCTACCAGCTGGGGCCTTCCTTCCCCTGGCTGCTTGTTGCCAGCTGGGGCCTTCCTTCATTCCGTGCCACCCCTGGTGGTCAGTGCACTTCATAGCAAGTGATCAAACTTCTGATCTGTTGAACTCCCAAGGGAACAATTTGCATATTAGCCTTTTATTATATAGGATTTATATTTGTATGGAAGCATGAATTTATGTTTTATCAGTGAGTTATAATTGATTACTATAATACTTTATTTTGCTGCTCCAGTTGTCCCAGATTTGGCCAAAGGTTTCCCATTCAAGCTTGTTCCTGTGTTCCATGAACAATGTCTCACTCATTGTTTGAACATCTCTTTACTTTTTAGTGCTGCAAAATATTTCAGGTCCACCTCGTATTTTCATCAACCATTTTTTTCAGAAGTGGATTCTAGTTCTTAATTTTTCTTTTTGATTACTCACCAGTTCTCATTTTATGCATATGTAAATATGAATAATACAAGCATTTTAATATAAGAAATAACTATTAGTCATTTTCACAACTACTATACTGATAAGAAAAGCTAAGCTAGCTTAAAGTCACTCTATGCTTCTAAATTGCTAAGTCCTCCTAAAAAAGATAACTTGAATTCTAGAGATGATAAAAGAAAAGATGAAGAAATGGAAAGGAGGAAAAGGAAAAGAAAGAAAAAGAAGCAAGGAAAATCATAGAAACAGATTTTTTAGTACTTTCTCTGTGTTAGGCATCAGGATAAATTCTTTTAGAAGTAACTTATTATATCTCTGCAACAATCTTGCTGGGTAGAGATTATGACCCTCACTTAACACATAAGAAAACAGGTCAGAATTTCAGTGACTTGTGCTAACTTATACAATAAAGACACAGAATTACAAATTGAGCCTATCTAGAACATATTTTAAACCAACCTTTCTCTACCCAATGCTACCTCTATGCAATTTAAATGCTGATTCATATCCTACATTTCATTTTTATAATTGGCCATCTCTCTATGACTTACATAGTAGCTCTTTATTTACTCATTACCAAAATAGCAGAATACTTAATGCTCAGACAGATGATAAAGACTTTCCTTAGCTCTAAAGACAACCTGTTACAACAAAAAGCTTTCCTTGAATTAGAATTCACCACCTGCTTTTATGGAGTTACTCTATTTTCTGAGCTGTAAGGCACAGTATTTTAGAACCACTTGGCATATAACAGACAGCTTTTATTCAGCAGGCTGTTATTAATGCCACTTGTAATAAACACTATTCTTGGTGTCTCCAGTTTTTAAAGACTATAAAATTTGGTGGGAGGGAGGGATGCAGTTCACTCATCAATCGACAATTTGAGAGAATAGGTCATTTTTATTTTTCTAAAAGGGCAGAACTAAAATGTCTGATTATATATCAAAGCAAAGTGATAGTTGTGGTGTTTGTTCAGTGCATGAATTGGTTACAGATCAAAACCTACATGTATCTACAGATATGTTTTAGAAAGTTTTTTTAAAAAGTCAGGATTCAGACGGGGTTATGTGAAACCTTTGGTAAAATAATGAAGAAATAACTCATCATATAGCAATAGAAATAGAGAATAGCTAATATTTGCACATTTCAAACAGTGCAGTCACATGCATTTGCATCTCAAAATAACCCTATGAAGGTGAGGGGATGCATCACCTCATTTTCATTTTACAGGTGAGGAATATTGAGGTTCAGAGAGATGAAGTGACTTACCTAAGATCTCACAGATAACAAACTGACAGTTGATACTCAAATCCTGCCTAGTACTCTTTATTCCACACCATGATTAAAGTCTTACAAATAATATTTTACTATAATATTTCTGGGCATAATCAAAACTGTGTGAGCAGATGACAAAGTAAATGACATTGAATCTCACTTTATTTCTTGAAGCCTCTTAATAAAAGTTAGAAGAAGCAATATGGGCTCTATATCCCATCATTTTAGTAGAAATTGTGTTTTGCTTTTGAGTAGACTGCAATAAAATGTATGAAATATATTTTGGCCAAATCAATAGCATTATATCATGAATTTATTTTTCTTCTGATGGTATCTAAACAACTGTTCCACTGTAGCAATCAACTAATCTGTTCTGTCATGTAGATAAGAATTCTATATAATAAAAGCCTAATATGCTAAGTGTCCAGTCATCCAGTAGGCCATTCAGCCAATCAAAGCAAAATATGCTAATGATATGCTAAGGCCATTCAACTGCTCACTATGATGTGCACTGACCACCAGGGGGGCAGACGTTCTGAATGGTAGGTTAGCTTGATACTGTTGTCTGACTAATGGATGCTGAGCGAGATGAGCCAGACACACCCTAGAGCCCTCCCATGGTCCCTTCCCAGCTGGCCAACCTCCTGTGTCCCTCCCCGGCCCAATCAGGCACCAGTGGTGTCCCTTGGCCTGGCCTATGCCCTCTCATAATCCAGGCTGAGGGACCACACCCCCACCCCCATGCCAAGTGCATGAATTTTGTGTACCAGTCCTCTAATAAATATAGAACAACAAAGATTACAAAATGGTGGTGGAATAAGCAATTGTCCTGTGACATTTATGCACAGGGAAAAATTTATTTCTCTTCTATGGCCCAATTCTTAGGACCTATCCATAATTAATCTTATAGAAATTTAAGGACTTGCATATTTTTATCTACTCCTCTTTCATTTGGGAATCAATACAATGCCCACAAGGCACCATGCCCACAGGAGGATAATTTCCTTAGAACTGTAGTTTTTTTTTTTTTTGTGTGTGTGTGTGTGTGTGTGTGTGTATTTTTAAATATATTTTATTGATTTTACATAGAGAGGAATTGAAAGGGATAGAGAGTTAGAAACGTCGACCAGCTGCCTCTTGCACACCCCTACATGGGAATATGCCCACAACCAAGGTACATGCCCTTCACCGGAATGGAACCTGGGACCTTTCAGTCCGCAGGCTGACGCTCTATCCACTGAGCCAAACCGGTTTTGACAGAACTGTAGTTCTTAAGCTTTAGCCAATATAAGAACCATCTGGAGGATTGGTAAAAACACAAAATATTCAGCCCCACCCCCAGAGTTTCTGAAATAATAGATCTTGGGGGAAGGGTAGAACAGGTCTTCAGACTTTGCTTTTTTAACACATTCTCAGATGATGTTCATACTACAGGTCCAGAGACTACACTTTGAAAATCACTGCCTTAGAATGAGAGAAAAAATGAAAACAGATCTACCCAATTCCCATCTCATAGTACTCCTGTTGAGAACTCAGTCATTTGACAATTTTTAAAAGCATCTACCATATCTCGGCACATTTATAGATAGTGAGTATAAAGAGATAAATAAGGCTTTACTCATGATTTGAAGGACTTTGCAACTTGATAGGAGACTTGTAAATGAATAAATGCAATAGAGTATGACAATGGTAAAACAATATACAGTCAGAGAACCAAGTAGTGGTTGTAATTTTCTACTTAGAGATTACATCAGGCTATATTAAGTGTAAGTAACAGAGCCTTTGTAGGAGGTACAGGAGGCACAATATAATATTTGAGAAGTTTGTGAAAATTGGCGGGTTTTAGTTATGGTTTAAGTTTTTAATGAGGTGGAAATATTAAGAGGTATTAAAGAGATATGGTTGAACAAATACTGAGATTGGGCCTTTTGTGTGGTCTAACATGCCCTTTTCCTAGGGGTTGGATAGTAATTTGAGTATTTCTATCAATCCAGAGCATTATTAGCCTTGAGATTTAGAAGTATTACTGTCAAAAGTGGTTTGGAGACAGGAAGAACATGATAACAAATACAAAGCATGGAGACCCTTGAACCAAAAGAACAATACTCATAGACTGGAATACCAACTATTTTGATAATAGGGAAATTTTCATTTAATTTGGAAGTACTCTGTAGACATTGTATTATAATGATTTCCTTATATGTCTATTTTGCACTGAAAAACTATTGGTCATCTTTGTATGATCATTGCCTATGGCAGTGCCTGTCTGTAGTAAGAGCTCAAGAAATGTTATCTGAGTTAAAAAGTAAACTAATGAAAACCAGTATATTATTTATTTTTCCTTTGGTTTCCAATCGCATTCTCTTTAAAATGGGAAGGTAAGGATTTATTTCATAATCCCCAGAATGTGACAAATAAATGGATAGATATTAATAAAATGATTGGTATTTATTAGGAAGCAAGTAGAAAAAGCTAGCATTCTCATGATGGGATTTTTGATAACCAGTGGGACCTTTATTTATTTGAACAAAATTTCTGAAATTTTCTGCAAATTGCTTTGATAAAGATAGCTGGACTGAACTGAAAGTATTATTACAAAAGTTTTCAAATATCCACTACCTCTTTTTGCACAAGTAGACTAATCTTTTTGCAGAAGATTTACCCATTCCTATATGAAACCAAGGCACTATTGGTTCTGCCAGATAATTTTCTCAATTACATTTCTAGATAATTAAATTGCAAAAATAGCCCATTGCTTTTGAAAACTCCCTTTCTGAAAGGAATGAAATTCTTACCCATAAGAAACTAAGTATCACTGGTCTAAAATGAAAATTTAAAAAGAACTACTTTTAATCTTATCTACTTAATGTCCTGATCACTCCTTTCTCTAACACTAGCATTGGCAAGAGCAAGATATTTTCATGTTTCTGTTAATTTGTTCTTTCTTTTACAGTTATAAAAGCAAAACAAGTTCTTAAAAATAAGATTTCCTTAATTACCCAAAACTAGAAAGTTATAGTTTTGCCACTTAATTAGTTTCTTCATTTAGCTATTTAAAATCTGCTTTTTAACATCTACTATCTATATATATAAAAGTGTAATATGCAAATCAACCAGACTATGGAATGACCAGTTGGCTATGATAAGCACTGACCACCAGGGGACTGACAATCAAAGCAGGTGCTGCCCCCAGCCTGAAGGCCCTGATTGCCTGATGGGGAATGGGGAACCCGGGGTGGGTGGCAGCTGACACCGGTGGCACTGGGGCCTTGATCACCTGGGCAACCAGCAGCATGGTGGTGGGGGGCAGGGCCAGCTGCTGGCAGTCAGGGAAGATCAGTCCTGATCACAGACCAGGCCTAGGGACCATACTCATGCACACATTTCGTGCTCCAGGCCTCTAGCATATCTTATATTTTGCATAGCCTCCAGTGAATTCTCTTATAGCCATTTTATTTTCTTTACTCTGCCATTCAAAAAGAATGACACCTGATGACAATCTTGAAAAAGGGAGAATCTTGTGCCTCATTCACTGCCACTGTATATCTGATGTGTCTTTTTATTCATACCCAACTTATCTTGGTCTAGCATGTCCAGATTATATAAGTACATTTATTTTCTTCAATGTGGCAGGTTTTGGTGAAGTCAAAATGAATATAGGATGAAATCACTATTGCTGAGAAAATATTAAAACATATTTTCCTTGACATGGCTTAAATAGCACCGTTCCACAAAATAACATATTTGGGAAAGATTTTAAAAACATAATTCGTGTTCTTTTGATCTCTGCCAAATAAATGAAATACTTTGAAGAAACATATATGATTCCTTTCCATATTTACAAAATGTGACTGTAGGCAGATGTTGTCTCAGGAACTCTGAACTCATTTTTCTGACAGTTGTCACCTTGTTATCAACCCAAGTTATCTTTTCAATATAGTCCCAGATTTCATTATCAGATTGCCCTATTGATTGTGAGGGGGAAAGATTATAAAACATCCTATGGAAATTAAATCAGAATAATGTATTGTTCTCCTATATGTTCCATACAATGTATCACATCAACATATACATGCCTGACTAGATGATGAGTACAATTGAATATTAAACGTGGCTGAAGATGTGACCTTGAGTATTGTTCTTTTCCTTGCTCTCTCACTTTTATTCATTGCAATAGCCTAATATCTCATCCATCAAAGCTTAGTGTTTAATCCCCCAGTATAGGATCTGTGTCATAAAGGCTGAGAGGAACCACTTTAGATTAAAATAAATAAATAAATAAATAAAGGGAATGCCCAGAGTTAAAGTAAGTTGAAGCATAACGGGCACTAGCAACAAATAAGCAAATGCCATATTGAGTCACTGTGGGAGATTCCCAAAATGCCCTGAGATGCTATTAAAATCACACTGCCTGACTTTATACCATTCTCTGAGGATTTACAGCAACTGCCAGAAGCCAAATGAAGTTTTTCCGGGCTATTCTCCACCCCTCTTCCATTATTTTGAATGTTCCCCAAAGCCACTGGAAGGGGTTACCGATAAATGATGTTGAATATTTTTTCTTTAAACCTAGATTGAAATAATTATCTCTGAGGGACTATTTAGCTTTTATGCGAAGGCACAAAGATCTAAGTAATCTCTTAAGGACCTTTTGTTCCAATGATTATACAAACATTTTTAATTAAAATGTTATAATAGAAAAATGATAAATTTAGTGAGTGGAAGGTAGAACATAAATTTTTTTTAAAAGCATGCAAATCAAAACTAATTAACAGGCCAACTGTATTAGCAATAAATGTTTCTGGCTGAAAGAAATAAAAATTTCACCCAAGAAGATGTTCAGAGGTGATGATAGTAGGTAGTATTTAGTGCAGCTGCCCCTGTCATTAAGGACCCAGACTTCCTCTTTTAGTGTTCCACCATCTTGTGTCTGTTGGCCTTTGGTTTTCATACTTTGACACTATGTTGGCAATAGAATTTCTCCAGCTTCATCTGTGAAGTCCATGATCAGTACAGGAAGAAGGAAAATTGGTCATACTACTACATATGTCCCTTTTATCAGAAAAGCAACATTTTCTTAGGAGATTGTTTTATAACCCTTTGCATCTCGTTGCTTAAACATGGGTCATATGGTCACTTCTAGCTTCTTTAAAGTTGGTAAACTGATTCTCTGGAGTTTTATTTATCATTTATAGTGAGAAAAAAGAGGTAGAGGGTTGGGATTACTGTTATGCTACTAGTAGATAACCAAGATTGTCTGCCATACAAGCTAAATTAACCAGGTTTATGAATCCATGTTTCATGCACCAGTATGTGACTAGAAGATAAATTCATAAAAATAGGCATCATAGGAGAAAACTTACTGTGGTGCTTTATCATGATAAACTATTCTTTCTGTTTACCATTAGTTAAAGGTTGTTATTATAAAAGATCAAGTGTTATTTAAATGCTGAAAAGAAAATTTGAGAAGTTATTGGAATTTATTCTTAACTTAAAAATTAGCTACATAAGGTCTTGACCAAAGTTTTTCAAGTTAGAAAAGACTAACGTCATTGTCTGAAGAACAACATTGTAAGTAAGGATTTGAGAAATTAAATGAATGTCATTGGGATCCATAATCATTAAATGTCGAATGAGGATACCTCTGACAAACAATTAATCTAGCTTCAGCAGTTTGGATTAATCATTCTCATTCTTTGACTTTCTTACTTACAGGGCATTTTCTTTTTTAATTGCAGACTGAATATATTTAAAATGATGTTGCTAATAATTATTGATGAGCAAATTGTACAAGTTTGTGAAATTTGGTTTCACTTGAATAAGAAAAGTTAAATAATTGAGCAATTAAATTCATTCCATTTTACTGAGTTTTGAGAAAATTAGCTTGAAATGGCACTGCGGAATCTAATTTAATTTCTACATATTGGATGCTAATATAAACTATGGGTCAAGGATTTAGCACCATGGACTAATATTTGAAGCTAGAGGAGAGTCACCACAAATGGTGGAAGTAAGTGAGGTTTAAATTAACTGCTTTATTCAGACAAAGAATCTTAGATGGGCGTGATCAACATAGTATAATTAGTTGAGTCATAAGCTAGAACCAGATTGCCTTAACTCTTGTGTCAATACACAATCCACTAGTTTTATGTTTTCTGTAAAATAATGGTCACATCACTATTTTACTTGATACTTCAGAAAATTCATAGAAATAAAGTTCATGGACAAGTCAAAATTTGTAAATAATGTTAGTGTCTGAGAGTTATGGTTGAAGGTATCTTCATATACATATTAATGTAGCCTAATAAAGAAGCATTAATCCATATAGCTGGAAAGAAATAAAATCTTGGACTTAAGAAAGTCATCTTATCAAAATCAGATAACAAAACAATGTCTTTCCATCATATTCCTTCTATATTGTGTTCTCCAATAAATCAATTTAAGGGAGGACAATGAAAATATTTGTTGCATATAGGTAACTGAGTACTCTTCTATGGAACTGGAAAAGTAGAGAAATAAAGGAGGTTTGTTGTTAACCCCATCGATATTCTCTTATATATGCTGGGGTCAGTTTATTTGCAGGGCTAAAAATAGTTTGTTATTTTTCCAAGTAGGAGTGTTTTCTGTGTAATTTAATACAGGATGATAACCATATCTAGCATTTAGTACACTGTTTTTTTTGTGTTTTGTTGTGTGTGTGTGTGTGTTTTGTTTTTTTTGTACCTCGCACTTTGAATGCTTTTGCTTAATTGATTTTCCCAAAAACCATATGATAAAAGTGATCATCATTAGAACTGAGCAAAAATATTTCTTTTTCTTCTAGCATTGGTAGGATTGCTCTTCTTTCCCCCAGTTAGTTAGGGGTGATTATATGCCATGCTTTTAGCCAATGAAATGTAAGCAGAAGTGAAGAGTGTGCTGTCCATGTAGATGTTTTAAGAACCAGTGTACAACACCTCAGGATTTCCCTCTGCCATTATAGTTAGCAGTATCCAAAAGTGGTAGTCAGTTAGCCTGCATATTGGGATGAGAGCTACTTGAACACAGTTTTTAGCTGCCTTGCAATAGAAATAGAGAAGGTTTAATATGAGAGATAAACTTCATACTAAACCATCCTAATTTTTACTTATATGTTACTACACATAGCCTAGTTTGTTCTGATTGATATAATTATTGTTAATAACTTCTTTCATTTACAAAAGAACTTGTTCATGATGACACCACGGGTTAAATAGAATTTAATTCAAGCCAAACAATCTGACTCCTTGCTCACATGCTTAGACACCATTTTATAAAGCTGTGGGTAATTTTCTTATTGTGAAGAAGCAATGTCCAATAGCATGATGTGGAGCCCTATACTTAATTTCTAAGCATAGAGAGGTGATTGTTTTAATTCACTTAACCTTGACATATAACTACTTACACATGCACAAAGACCATTCCTTTTAATCTATAGGATATACCTGAATTTTGTTGTCCTCAGGGAAGAAAAGAGTATGAAGAGGTCATCACCATACATTTCCCCAAGGATCCTTTGCAGATATCCCTGTATTAGTAAACTTGGGCTGCCATAACAAAATACCATGGACTAGGTGATGAAACAACAGAAAGTTATTATATTTTCTCACAATTGTGGAAGCTCAAGTCCAAGATTAAGGTGCCAGCCAATTTCAATCCTGATGGGAACTCTCTTTTTGCCTCGTAGACAGCTGCCTTCTGAGAGAGAGAGAGAGAGAGAGAGAGAGAGAGAGAGAGAGAGAGAGACTCTTATTTAAAAAAAAAACCCACATTTATTGTTGAAAGTATTACATATGTCCCCATTTTCCCCCATTTACCTCTTCTAGCTCACCCCCACCCCCCATTCCAGGCCTCCACCACCCTATTGTCTGTGTCCATGGGTTATACATATATGCATACAGGTTCTTTAATTGATTTCTTCCCTGCCACCCACCCACCTCCACTTCTCTCTGAGATTCCATAGTTTGTTCCATGCTTTTTTGGTGGGGCAATTGCTTTTTGCCCCCACCCTAGGTTTATATCCCTGAATTCTCAGTGAGAACCCCCTCCCATCTGAAATATCCCTCCAGAACTTCACCTGCTGTCTGTCGGGGAGCCCAGCCAGCCCTCTCATATCTCCGCCCTTCCTACCATTCTCTATGCAGTCTCCACTTTCCATCCTTGGTTATCAGGGTTCTCTTCAGCTAGTCTTCAGTTGATTATTCAGGATGTTTACTCTGAATTTAACATCAATGATGAAAGAGAATCACTGATAGGCTGCCTCCTGCACTCCCACACTGGGGATACAGCCCGAAAGCTAGGCATGTGCCCTGACCTGAAGTTGAACAGTGACCACTGAGTTACGCTGGTCGAGTTGTATTTTAGTTGTAATTCCAGTTTACTCCTGGAGAGTGTCAATGTAGTTTCCACTCACTTTGCTGCCATTTTGGAACGGACTACACAATGGTTCTTAAAGCTCCTGATCAAAAGTGGCCTATGTCACTTCTAATTTCCAGTGTCTCTTCTTCTAAGAGAATTTGCCTTATCAAATTAGGACTGCACCCTTATGATTTTGTTTAATCTTTATCTGCCTCCTCAAAAGCCCTATCTCCAAGTACAGACACTCTGGCATTAGGGCTTCAGCATATGAATTTTGGAGAGATGCAAATATTCAGTACATAATAATCCCCTAGAAGCTGCAAGCAATTTAACAAAGCTTTAGTAATAAGAACTCACTCCCATCTGTATCCATGCATTTTCTGTATTCATATATGGGACTGGAAAGACATTCCAATGAGAAGCATTTCATTTGTTCATTTATTCACTTATTTAAAACATATTTCTTGAGCATCTATTATGTGCCAGATCATTCGAGGCAATAATGAAGAAAGCAAAATTTTTCCTTCGTGAAATGTATATTCTAATGTAAAGAGAGAAATGGAAAGATATATGAGTATATCATATATCATATTGTGAGAGATATAATATATTAATAAAAAATAATCACAGTAAAAGTATAGGGAATGACAGGGGTCAGAATTCCTACTTTTCAATGGTATGCAAATAAATCCTTTCGGATGATGAGATTTTTATACAGAAACCTAATTGTAGCTTTAACATCTTCAAATATTAAAACAGATATAATGAAAGAGCATTTTCTCATATTCCTTTATTTTACAGAAGGATGAACTGGAATCTAGAACGATGGGTGGGAAACATTTTTCTTTAAAGAACCAGCTAGTAAATATGTTTTATCTTGCAGGCTAGTCAATCCCTGTCATAACTACTCAACTATACTATTGTAACATGAAAAGAACCATAGATAGTAAGTAAACGAAGAGTGTGGTTGAGTTCTAATAAAACCTTATTTACAAAAACAGGTAGTGGGTAAGATTTGTCCCTCAGGCTATAGTTGGTCTATCTCTAAGCTAGAACAATAAAATAACTTTCCCAGTTTCACTCGTTTGATTGTTGATGACAGAAGAGAGGACAAATGTGTTTCTTCTGTCATTGAGAACAACAAAGACAACTTTAGAGGAGATTAACACAGATAAAAGACAAAGTTAAATAAGCAATAAGGTGTCATGGTTGAAAACAGTTATCCATTTAACTGCTGGCACCTGAGTTAATTTTAGAAAGGGAACTATCTTTGTTTAAAAAAGCTTGTTGAGAAACTATTTCTGGGAGAAGGTGACACTCTGAGGACTGAGTTTAGCAGGAAACAACGAAACAAAAGAGATGGCTCAGTGGTTCTGCATTAGAAATGAACAGAAATTAGAAGAAAAGAGGAGGTAGAGAAAGGGACAGAGGGAAGAGCCAATCCACAGAACTGGATGGAAGAAGAAGGCGTTTTAAGAAAGAGACGTCTAATCAGTCTTAAAGGGCTGCATTGCTACAATTCAAACCTTCTATTGTCCTCAAAAATTAAGAGAAGTGTGGCACAAATAAAAGGCCTTTTATGAATTGGCTTTTGAGGATGTGTATCAGGGAGTAGGAGGAATAAAATAAGGAAGCTGAGGTTTTTGTTGTGGGTTTGTTGTTGTTTTTGGTCTGGGGCTATTCATTGTGTATGTAAGGCATTTAATTAAATCCCAACCTTCTATAGCTCAACCATCTGTTTTATCTGTTTCTGTATTTAAGAACCATTAGGGAAATCTTGTTAACAGGGAAGATTGGTCCAAGTATCCTATATAATAAAAGGGTGATATGCAAATTGACCCTAATGGCAAAATGATTAGAATGACCGCTGGACCAGTCACTATGAGGTGCACTGACCCCTTCTTGGTCCTTTCCCCAGCTGGCAGGCTTCGATTGCCTGACAGCCACCTGCTGCAGGGGCAGGGCCGGCGGGCAGGTGGGAAAATCTGACCTCTCAGGCCCTTCCCTGAGCCATCAGGCACCAATCACCCAATGGCCAACTGGAACTGGGAGTGGGTGGCTGCAGGGGGGCGGGGAGGGTGGTGGCCGCTGGCAGCTGGGGAAGATGGCCCTGATCACAGGCCAGGCCTAGGGGCCATACCAGTGCACGAATGTCATGCACTGGGCCTCTAGTAAATAATAAAAGTCCAACCTCAAAGGGGCCCTCAACAGTGCCCACAGATTCTTTGCAAAAGCTAATTCACACCTTCTCAGCACTCCTCAGAGCATCAAGCCTTCCATTCCATCTCTCCACTTATCAGATGATAACCTGGCATTTGAGATGAATAAAGAAAGCATCAGATGCTAACTTCCTTATCTTTCCCCCACCTAACATACTAATCAGGGAAGCTCTAACTTTAGAGTATCCTCATTTCTTTCTGCTTCTCCTCTATAACATGGATCCTTCTGTCTTATAAACTATGCACACATTTCTTGTTATCCCTTATCCATCTGATGTTCAAAATTCAGTATGGAACTAAATCCTTCATATTAGGGCTTAATTCATTACAAAATGAAAGGCCAGTACTGCCTTTTTCCTCTTCTCTCCTCACCAGTTAGCTTCTTGAAAGGATAATTGGCAAAACTGTCTAAATTTCCTTATTTCTACCCTAACTTCTCAGCCCACCAATCTGGACTCTTTTCATAACTGTCATTTCATTAAATCCAATGGAAAGTTTAAATTATTTCCTTGTATAGCACTTGAGTTGTTGACCACTCCATCCTTCTTCTTTTTAAAAAAATATTTTTAATTGATTTTTTACAGAGAGGAAGAGAGGGGGATAGAGAGTTAGAAACATCGATGAGAGAGAATCATCCACCAGCTGCCTCTTGCACATGCCCTACTGGGGATGTGCCCACAACCAAGGTACATGCCCTTGACCGGAATCGAACCCAGGACCTTTCAGTTCGCAGGCTGACGCTCTTTCCACTGAGCCAAACCGGTTTCGGCATTCTTCTTTTTTAAAAAAAATATATTTTTTATTTATTTCAGAGAGGAAGGGAGAGGGAGAGAGAGATAGAAACATCAATGATGAGAGAGAATCATTGATTGGCTGTCTCCTACTGGGGATTGAGCCCACAAGCTGGGCATGTGCCCTTGACTGGAATCAAACCCGGGACCCTTCTGTCCCCAGGCCAAAGCTCTATCCACTGAGCCCAACCAGCTAGGGAGACCACTCCCTTCCTGAAAAACTTTAATCCTTTTGCTTGGAAGCCATTGCTGTCCTTTGTACTTTTTTCCCCTCCACTCTAACTTCTCATTACTTTATTATTTGTAGTTTCACTCTTCTGCTCACTGAACACTTAATATTGAAATTCCTCAAAACTGAAAGGTAAGTTCTCTTTTCTTCCTAGTCTGTTCTCTTACTAAGTGGTCTTTATTCTTATTCATGATTTTAATTAGCACCATTATCTTATGACTCAAAATGATTAATAAAATGGAACCAGAGACATGGAAACATGGAACAGATGGGCGAATCTCAGAGGGAAGATGGTGGGGGGGGGGTGCAGGGGGGCGGGGGGAAGAGATTAACCAAAGAACTTATATGCATATATGCATTACCTATGGACACAAACAATAGGATGGCGAATGCCTAGGGCAGGGCAGAAACCAGGTAGAAGAGGCAGTGGGGGGAGAAAATGGGGGCATCTATAATACTCTCAACAATAAAGGTTTAAAAAACAAATTTATGATATTCCTACTTGATCTTATTACTTTAAAGAGTGTATAGCATCACCATCCAACCACCTATACAAGGAAGAAATTTAGGAATAATCAATCTATGACCCTACCTTAAACTTCAACTCCCATATCCAGTTAATCATAAAGCTGTCAATTTTACCTCCTAAATATATGTCAAATATTGCATGTCTTCCCATATCCACTGCCACCACTCGAACTAAGCTATCTCTCCAATCCTCACGTGGACTAAGCAATAGCCTACTTTAATCTTGGCCTCTCCACTCACTCATACTCCAAATTGGGTTAACCAAGGGTGCTGCTTTGGTCAACACAATTACATCAGTGGCTTTCATTATTGTGTGGACAGTAACCACAAACTATAACTTCCCTGTATTTTCTTATATGACATTACCATTCTTTCAGTATCATTTCACAACATAATCACTCCTAGTATGTGCACTTCAGCCACAATGACTTTTAATGATTTTTTTCCATTACAGGGCCTTCCCATGTGGAACTTTTTTTCATTTGATCAGATGGAAACTCCCTATATTTTCCCCACCTGGCATACTAATCAGGGAACCTCTAACTTTGTGGTATCCTCCTTTCCTTCTGTGAAAAGAAGAGAATCCTCTTATTTCATGAACTGCCCATTTCCTGTTATCTGTTATCAATCTCATGTTATAAACTTCCCATGGGAATTAATAATTTGTTAGTATGTAAGTCATTACATTAAATAAAACATGGAACCTTCTCACCCTCTCCTTTTTTATAATATATTTTTATTGGTTTCAGAGAGGAAAGAAGAGGGGTAGAGAGATAGAAACATCAATGATGAGAGAGAATCATTGATTGGCTGCCTCCTGCACGCCCCCTACTGGGAATCCAGCTGCAATCCATTACCCTCTCCTTTAGCTTAGTTAACTCCTACAGTTCTTTTGGATCACATATTAATTGCCTTTTTTTTTTTTCAGAAAAGTTTCAGCTAACCTCCTCGATAAAAATCTACCTATTATATGTGTTTATAAACAAAGTCTTCATCATAGCACCTATCATTCATAACTTTCTATTTATTCATGTAATTAGTTAACAAATATCTTCTCCTCATACCAACTTATTATTTTTCCTAAAACCAGGCTAATGACATACATACAATATGACTTACCAAATAACAAGCCCTGAATAAATATTTGGTAAATGCATAAATGAATGAGTGATTCTATGCAGAATACACTGGATAGTAAAACACTTTATATAATGCACTAATTCAAAATAAACTGGAGAGTAAAGCCAATGTTGACCATAATGGTATGACTTCTCTGAGAAAATGCAGAAATGTAGAAAATGGCATTAAACTTGCTACAAGACATGGAATAGAGAGGTGAACAAATTTCTGTGGGCTATAGCTGACACCTGGATTACAGTAAAATTTATTCAGTATGTGAAGAATGTAATTCAAATGTGGAATTGAGAAGCAGTAAGATCATTTTAACTTGGTGATATTACATGGGACCACTATTGGGAGACAAGATGAGATTTGGACTAATCTCCACAGTTGTAAAACTGACTTCACCTGCCAAATGATTCCACAATTCTGTGAATTTTTAATATTCTGATATTGTATAAGGGTAGCTTCAGTGAAATTTTAAATATATCATTCTGATATTGTATAAGGGTAGCGTCAGTGAAATTTTAAATATATCATTACAAATAGTTAAGCCCTAGCTGGTTTTGCTCAGTGGATAGAGCGTCAACCTGTGGACTGAAGGGTCCCAGATTTGATTCCAGTCAAGAGTACATGCCTGAGTTGCTGGCTCAATCCCCAGTAGGAGGTGTACAGGAGGCGGCCAATCAATGATTCTCTCTCATCATTGACATTTCTATCCCTCCCACTCCATTCCTCTCTGATATATATATAGTTATTCAGTATGTATCATCAAGTAAGGTTCAAATTCAAATTTCACTAGCAATATACCACAGAGGAACATTGCATGTGCTACACACGTTAAGAGACAGCCATATTGAATGCAGCCTGTTTCAGTAGGTCTTAATACCCTTTTTGGCTGGGAAGTATCATTGCAATCATGGAACATGTCATATTTTACATATTTTATGCCTTGGGCTTTATAAGCATTATATAAAGCTATGATTCCTCGGTATTAATTCTGGTTATTTATCAGTTCTCTGGAAGGCACCCAATGTTTCATTATTTGGTTCCCCCAATTAATCATTTTCTTTCTTTTTTTTTACTCAAATTGCTCACAGCTGTGATCAAATCTTGGCATAGCCTCCTAACAAGGAGGGGCATAGAAAAGCTGTTATTGGGCAAATAATAGAAGCTGTCACACAACCTGTGTTTAGTTACAAAAAGTTTGCAAACTTAGAAAATTCTAGCTGTTGGGCTAGTGAAAGAGTCTCACTGGGAAAAGAACTCCGTTATTTAGATTTGTATAGCATTCTTGGCCCCGGCTTATGGTGTTGGGAATCATATCACTTGGATGGTGAATGGTTTTTAGAAGGTATACATATACTTCATGAATGGCTCTTTGAGGGAAAACTCTACTTAGACAAACAGGAAAATTCTTATATATATAATGCACAAATTTAGGGTCTTTGAAACACTATAGATATACTTGGATCTTTTTTTCTTTGTCTTTTTACACTGATGAGAATTTCCAGTATGTTGTTGAATAGGAGAGGTGAGAGAGAACATCCTTGTTTTGTGCCCAATTTTAGGGGAAGAGTATGTTCATCACCATTAAGTATGATATTAACTGTAGGTATTTTGTAGTTGTTCTTTATCAAGTCCCTGTACGTCCTATATAATAAGAGAGGAATATGCTAATTATGCCGGAAGGCGTAACAACCGACCACGTAACAACCAGATCACGGATTTGCAGGAGGGTGGGGCAGCGAACTACAAGCGGGTGGCAAAGAGCTATAGGAGGGGGCAGGGCAGAAAGCTATGAAGGGGGATGGGGGGGGCCTACAGGAGGGTGAGGCAGTGGGCAGAGAGCTACAGTAGGGGGCAGCAACCATGCTGAATGTTTTATATTAAACGAGAATTGTATATCAATCATGCTGCTGCCATCAAGCTATAGTAATTTAGTTGTCAAAACCTGAAAGTTTTACCCAGCTCATGTGGCTCAGTGGTTGAGCTTCAGCCCATGAACCAAGAGGTTATGGTTCGTTTCTCAGTCTGGGTACATGCCCAGGTTGCAGGCTCAATCCCCAATTGGGGATATGCAGAAGGCAGCTGATTGATGTTTCTCTCTCATCAGTTTCCATCTCTATCTCTTTCCCTTTCTCTCTAAAACCAATAACAATAAAAAAGACCTGAATGTTTTCACTTGAGTAAGCTAGAACAAATTTATTTTCTACTACTGTACAGATGTGCATATACTTGGAAAAATGTGAATAATTTAGGCAACTTGGTAAGTATGTAAAATGATGAACATTAAATGTAGACAGAGATACACATCTGGGGTTTATTATATTCTTCTACTTTTTAAAATATATCTTTATTATTGAAAATATTACATATGTCCCCCCTTTTCCCCTTGACCACCTTCTTCTTGCACCTGACCCCTCCCAAGCCTTCACAATACTATTGTCTGTGTCCATGTGTTATACACATATGCATATAAATACTTTGGTTAATCTCTCTCCATCCCTCTGGTATTCTTCAGTCTGTTCCACGTTTCTATGTCTCTGGATCTATTATGTTCATCAGTTTATTTTGTTCATTAGATTCACATATGAGTGAGATCATGAGATACTTATCTTTCTCTGACTGGCTTATTTCTCTTAGCATAGTATTCTCCAGGTCCCTCCATGCTTTCTCAAAGGGTAAGATATCCGTTTTTCAATGCTGCATAGTATTCAATGGTGTACTAAATATACCACAGCTTATTTTTTTTATCCACTCATCTACTGATGAATGAGTTGCTTCCAGATCTTAGCTATTGAGGATAACACTGCTTTGAACATAGGGGTGCATATATTCTTTCTGATTGGTGTTTCAGGCTTCGAAGGATACATTTCTAGAAGTGGGATCACTGGGTCAAATGGAAGTTTGGAAGTTTCATGTTTAATTTTTGAGGAAACTCCACACTGTTTTCCATAGTGGTACCTGTCTACATTCCCACCAAAAGTATATTAGGATTCCCTTTTCTCCACTTCCTCACCAGCATTTGTAGGAGGTGGTACCACATTGTCGTTTTATTTTGCATCTCTCTGATGATCAGTGACTTTGAGCATTTTTAAATATGTTTCTTGTCCATTCATATGTCTTCTTTGGAGAAGAGTGTATTCAGGTCTTACTCCATTTTTTAATTGGGTTGTTTGTCTTCCTTTTGTTGAGTTAGTTAGTACTTTATATATTTTGCAAATTAACCTCTTATCACATGTATCATTAACAAATATGTTCTCCCATGCAGTAGGCTCCCTGTTCATTTTGGTGATGGTTTCTTTTGCTGTGCAGAAGCTTTTAATTTTATGTAGTCCCATTCGTTTATTTTCTCCTGTGTTTCCCTTGCCCTAAGAGATGTATCCTCAAACATATTTCTATGAAAGATGTCTGAGATTTTGCTACATAAAGTTTCTTCTAGGATTTTTATGGTTTCATGACTTACATTTAATTATTTTTTCCATTTTCAGTTTATTCTTGTGAATGGTGTAAGTTGGTGGTCTAGTTTCTTTCTTTCTTTCTTTCTTTCTTTCTTTCTTTCTTTCTTTCTTTCTTTCTTTCTTTCTCTTTCTTTCTTTTTTTATGTATCTGTCCAGTTTTCCAAAGACCATTTATTAAAGAGGCTATCTTTACTCTGGTGTATGTTCTTGCTACCTTTGTCAAATATTGAACGTAATGGTTTGCATCAATTTCCAGGTTCTCTGTTTTGTTCCATTGATCCATATGCCTATTCTTATATGACTAGGATTAATACAGTAGTTTTGTAATATGTTGATATCTGTCATTGTAATCCTCCAATTTTGTTCTTCTTTTCCAAGATTGTTGCAGCTATTCAGGGTCTTTTTTGGTTCCATATACATTGTTGTAGTATTTGTTCTAGATATGTGAAATATGCCATTGGTATTTTAAAAGGAACTGCACTGAATTTACAGATTGCTTTTGGTAGTATGGAAATTTTAACTATGTTAATTCTACCAATTCATAAATACAGTATATTCTTCCACTTGTTTATATCTTCCTCTCTTTTTTCAATGTCATGTAGTTTTCTGAGTACATAAGTTTTATCTCCTTGGATAGTTTATCCCTAACTATCTTAATTTTTGTTGTTGCAATGTAAATGGGATTGTTTTGTGTGTTTTTTAGTTTCTCTTTCTGACAGGTCATTATTAATGTATAAAAATGCCATTGATTTCTGGGTGCTCATTTTATATCCTGATACATTGCTAAATTCATTTATTAAATCTAGTAGTTTTATTGGTGGAATCTTTAGGGTTTTCTATGTACAATATCATGCCATATGTGAAAAATAACAGTCTTACCTCCTCCTTTCCAATTTGGATGCCTTTTGTTTCTTCTTGTTGTCTGATTGCTGTGGCTAGCATTTTCAGTACTATGTTGAATAAGAGTGGTGAAGGAGGATATCCTGTCTTATTCCTATTCTTATGGGAAATGCTTTTAGTTTTTGCCCATTGAGTATGATGTTGGCTGTAGATTTGTCATATATGCCTTTATTATGTTGAGGTATGATCGCTCTATTGCCACTTTGCTGAGAGTTGTTATCAAAAATTGGTGTTGGTGCCTCTCTGGTGTGGCTCGTTAATTGAGCATTGACCTATGAACCAGGAGGTCATGGTTCAATCCCTGGTCAGGGCCCATGAGGGGTTGCATCTCAATCCCCAGTGATGTTTCTATTTTCCTGTCCCTCTCCCTTCCTCTCTGAAATCAATAAAAATATATTTTTAAAAATTGGTGTTGGATTTTGTTGAATTCTTTTTCTGCTTCTATTGATATGAACATGTTGTTTTATCAATTTGTTTATGTGATGTATCACATCTACAGTGAAAATACTCAAAAACATTCAAACATATGGATGTTATTAAATAGAATGTTTATTAAATAATGAAGGTGTTGCCAATAAGATCAAGGAAGAAATCAAAAGCTTCCTGGAAACAAATGTAAATTAACACATAACCACCACAAATCTCTGGAACATAGCAAAAGCAGTCCTGAGAGGGAAGTTCATAGTATTACAGGCCTACCTCAAAATACAAGAAAAAATTTTAATAAACTACCTAAACCTACAACTTGAAGAATTAGAAAGAAAACAATAAGAAAAATCCCAAAGTATAAGGAAGGAAATAATAAATATCAGAGTGGAAATAAGTGACAGAGAATCTAAAAAAATAATACAAAAGATCAATAAAACCAAGATAAACAAGATTAATTAACCTTTAAAACAAAGAAAGAAGACCCAACTAAATAAAATCAGAAATGAAAGAGATGAAGTAACATCTGGTACCACAGAAATACAAAGGATTGTAAGAAAATACTATGAACAACTATATGCCAACAAGCTGGACAAGGTGGATGAAATGGACAAATTCCTTGAAAAATATAATCTTCCAAACCTGAATCAGGAAAAATCAGGAAACTAGAATAGCAGAAAATTGAAATTGAAGCAAAAGCAAAACAAAATTTAAAAAAAACAAAACAAAAAAACCCTCCAGCCAACAAAAGTCCGGGCCCAGTCAGTTTCCCAAGGGAGTTTACCAAACCTTCAAACAAGAACTAACACCTGTCCTCCTCAAACTAACCCAAATAATCCAAGAGGAAGGAATGCTTCCAAACTCTTTTTATGAGACCAGCATCACCCTAATTCCAAAATCAGGTGAAGACAATACAAAGAAAGAGAATTACAGGCCAATATCATTGATGAACATAGATGCTAAAATCATCAACAGAATATTACCAACTCAGATCCGGCATTATATTACAAAGACTAGAGGCCCAGCTCGTGAAATAGTGCAGCTGCACCTACCCGCATGGTCCTCACTACACTTGCAGCCCCGCCCACCCATGCATACCTCACTGTGCCCACCTCACTATGCCCACCTGCCAGCTGCCCTGCCCATCCACTGGCCACCAGTCTTGCTGCGATTGGAGCCTGTGGGCTGTAGGGGAGGGACCAGGAAGTGCTCCATGCACTTCATGGTGACCGGTCTTTTGGTCATTCCGGCGTTAGGGCCACTGGCTTTTAATAATATAGATTATTCACCAGGACCAAGTGGGATTTATTCCCAGGATACAAGGTTAGTACAATATTCATATGATTCTTCTACTTCTGACTATAGAACATGTGACAAAGAATGTTTACCTCTGCGAGCCTGTTTCCTCATCCGTACAATGCCTATCACCAATACCTTCCTCTCAGAGTTTTGTGAGGGTGAGAGAAAATATGTACCTAAAGCCCATAGCTCACAGCCTGGCACATAGTAGCACTCAATACATAATAACTGTTATTGCTATCGGTCAAATATCTTTTAAAGAAAATGCTTTCCCTCAAAATATCCAGGTAAAGCAAACTTGGTTCTGTGAATTTAAATATTCTAATAATGGCCACTGCCATTGTTTGCTTTCCTTCCACTGCAGAGAAGCAGCTGTGATTACAAAATGTGGATATAAGCCTCCAGTTGCAACCCCACTAGGCCACTCTGTATCAGAACAAGCAGTAGGTCTGGGAAGATGAAAGGAATCCCTGCTAGTGTTTCCTGACCAAAGAAACCAGCACCATTCTGCAGATATTTTCAAATTCGTTTTGTCATCGGGCTAGCCACAAGAGTGATGTGGGTTGTTTCACTGAAAGAACATGGCGGGGGGTCGCCCTGCTGTGAGTAGTTAAGTTCTTTAGACTTTATGAGAATGTGTATAGTCATGAAGTTTAAATCTCCCTTGAGTCGTTTCTTTGTCTGCCTTGGCATCCTCCATGCTGGCATTTTCCGGCTGCATACTAATGAACTGAGCTATGAGAGAAGAAGCGTGCCCAGGAAGGCAGAGGGCTTGCCTCCACAGCCAAGTGTCAATAATGCCTGCATCGCTTACCTCTGGTTAATAAGCTCTACCCTCTTCGCATGACTGTCTTGACACCAAACATTTAGTCAAATGCTCTTTTTTTTTTATAAAGTGAAGATAAACAGGTTTAATTACTCTTTTGCTATACAAAAGCATATCAAATTGCTGTTCAAATCAAAATGACACTGATAAAAGTGTGTGTTTTTTCAGGATTTTAATTTTCAAGTCTCTCCCGAAATTGTGTATGTCCTAGAATGATACAGTTCTGACTCATTAATAGCTAGCCGTTTTACCTCGGGCATGCTCAGTTTTAAAAGAAAATAGGCTTGCAGGATAGCTCTGGGTTCTGCAAAATACAGGCTACAAGTTGTTTGAGATCAAGGCCATCAACTTTATTTTACTCAAGTTATTTCTCTTCAAATACATTAATACTAAAAGAGCAAATATGGGATATTTTAAGACTATAAAACAAGATCATATTTTCCCCTTAATGCTAGGAAAGGACCAGTAGCCAATCTTTTCTCCCCCAAATCCAAGGACATAGTGCATTTTTGTCTAATCAGTTTTTATTGTGTCTCTCTGTATTAATTAGGTTCCATAGCCTTAAAGCAGAGAATCAAATTATCAGGGGTTCCCATTAGTGAAGGATGATATGAAAGCCTGGATGACCATCAGCTCAAAGGTAAACCATAGATATTTGTATATTTGTAATTTACACAAGAGGCCAAGTGCATGAAATTCATGCACAGGTAGGGTCCCTAGGCCTGGCCAGTAATTAGGGCTGATCAGGTTCATCTGCCTCCCTGCCTCCTCCTTCCCTCAGCGCATGCCACCACCACTGGTCACCCACTATGTTCCACGCTGCCCCCCTAGTGGTCAGCACACGTCATAGTGACCAATTGAACTCCCGAGGGGACACTTTACATATTAGCCTTTTATATATATAGATATCATTTGTATCTACTTTTCATGAAAGCCCACTATTTTTATTCCTTCCAGCAGTGATACTTTTATGCTCTGTGAAAACTATTTGTAGAAAAGATTTGTGTCATGGAGAAATACATTAACTGCAAGACCACTGCTTCCACCATACTTTGCAGTATTTAATTGAAGAGTAATTTGGATTTTGATTAATAAATAACTTAATATTCTTGTTGCCACTTTCAACTCTTCACATATATCTCTATTTATGAGTCTTATTTAATCTTATAAATCCACTTTATTTATTTATTTGTAAGTTTAAATCCTTGAGGAGTACAACATTACACATGTTCTGGGTCCAAAGGCCTAAGCAGGAAGGTTGCCTCAGAAATAAGCATGAATCATGCCACTGTTTCCATGAGCACGAGTTACCTTTCCCCTGATTACTCTGGTTTTGTTCACTTTGCCACCAGGAGTCACTCTGTTGTTCTTTGTTTTGCACATATAAGCACATTTCTTGCCTAGACAGAATTCTGTTTCACCTCAAGCATAAACACCTTCGATTTTAAGAAGAGCTCTGCTTTCCCTCTGGTTCCAGAGGCCCCACTTCTATCCAGAAAAAATTGCCCTGGATCACAGCCTTCCACACATATTTGTCCTTACAGATGTCCTGTTCCCGCAGCCTCCTCTGGCTCCAAGATGGTGGAAAGAGCTCTATCTGTGAGTTCTATATGTTTTAATTCTCTCTCTCTCTCTTCCCTCCCCCCTCTCTCACATACACATATGAATAAATGATTACACTGAGTGGCCAGATTATTATGATCTCTGAAAGCATAATAATCTGGCCACTCAGTGTATATCCTATGTAATAAAAGGCTAACATGCAAATTGTCCTCTCAACCAGAAGTTCAACCACTAGGCAGGCCGGCCAACCTCCCATGCCCCCTCCCCCTGGCCAGGCTGGTCAGACCATATACACACACACACACTCAGTGGCCAGATTATTATGCATTCAGAGATCATAATTATCTGGCCACTCAGGGTATATTCTTACTAGTGTGATGGAAATTGATTTTGAAGCTACAAGGTAACTTTGGAAAAAAATTTTACTTAAAAAAGCACATGTTTTCAGATTCTAATTACATCTGTTTCCTGCTCCTAGATAAGCTTTATTTTCCTCTAAACCCACAACATATACATAAATCTGGTACAAAGTAAAACTACCTTTAGATTTTGAAACCTTTTATGTGGGCTTGAATTTCATGCAATAATTGAAGTGTGGGGACATAATCACTGAAGCATTTGAAAGGGTAAGTTTTACTCCTTCTCCTTGACAAACATGGGTAATACTTTACCAGGGACAAAAAAAAAATGCTAACAAAATTCAGTGGAGGATACATTTGCATAATGCATCTTTTAACAAGGGAATGAGTGAGGGCATACGTGACAATGCTAGCATGATGTTCTCTACCTCCTGTCAATTATCCTTGAGTCACCCTGCAGTTTAAGCTTTAGGTCAATAAAATGAATTTCAAAGCAGAAGCCTTCAGCACCATAGAGGAATTAACTCTGTGGGGTTGCTTCCAAAAAGCAATGAATTTTCCATTGCTTTTACCTCATGCAATAATTTTTCTTCCAGTTTTTGCCTTCTGTTAGAAGGGTCTCTTATTCACTCTTAATTCCATTTCTTGATAATGCCTTCTTATAAACAAATACTTCTCTCCTTTGGATATAATAAAACTGTAGATTTTAATTGCAATTTTTAAAATAAAGGTACATGTAACAAATCTCTATCAAATATTTGCAAATAATTGTTTTGGGTTGAACATCACAATAGATTGTACATTTCTTTCCAGTTTCATATGCTGTGCAATATGCTATCTTCCCACATCAAAAAATATCTAATTTTGCACTGGAAGGAATCAAGGCTTAAACTGATTCTTTGGTAGTTGGGGATGATCTGAAATCATTCTAATCTCCTCCCCTTGCACATCTGTAAACTCCATTCCAACAGTGAAAAACATCACTCCCACCATCTGCTACTGTTTACTTAATTGTTCAATTGCAATATACATGTATAGTGGTATCAGAATTCTTAACCCATCCTATGAAATAAAGAAGTAAAATGCTAATTGACTCTCATGTTGCCGCAAATATGGCAGCATCCACAGCCAATAAGGAGGGAATATGCTAATTGACTGCCCCACCCTCAAAGGTGGTGGTGCGGAGTCCCCTCAGCCTCCCTCCCCCAGGGTGGCAGTCGCAGTAAGGAATCCCTCAGCCTCCTCAGCCCCCAGGCACCCAGGGCTGGCCTAAGGTGCAAGCAAGCCTCGGATGGTGGCTGCTGAGCTGCCCTGGGCTGCCCAAGACTTGCACTGCTGGCAGTGGCAGCAACAGAGGTGTGAGGGGGGTGTTGCCTTCACCTGATCACTAGGTCGCCTCCCACCCCTGAGAGCTCCCTGACTCTGAGAGGGGCAGGCCAGGCTGAGGGAACCCCTCCAGTGCATGAATTTTAATGCATCGGGCCTCTAGTGTCTTCACAAGGAAGAATTTTATCAACTAGAGTGCAGTACTATGTACAGTTTCTTTTGCCTTTAGTCCTCCAGATTCTGCTCATTTCCAAAGTTCCTAGATCACCACCTTCCTCCTCCCCCTTCAGTGAAGTTGTTTCATGAATGTGTAACATAGTTATTTTGCCATATTATGTATTCTACCCTGGAATTCTTTGACCTCCCAAATGATTTTGTTTCTAATTTGGGTATATTAAAGTTTACTCTGTGCCTTAAATTTCCCTGGATTTAATAAATGCATGCATTACATAGCCAGTCTTATGATACAGAATAGTTTCATTTCCCTGAAGAATCTCCTATGCTTCATATAGTCAACCCTGGATACCATTCTCTCTATAGTTTTCCCTTTTTTAAAAGTCATGTCATTGGGAATCAAATAGGATTGGAATAATATTGACTCCTTTCAGGTACCAATATGCATTTAAGATTCATTTATGTTTTTTTTTTTTCATGGTTTTATAACCAAGGTTTTTTTATCCATTCACCTATTGAACATCCTGATTATTTCCAGTTATTTTTACAAGTATGAATAAAGCTGCTATAACCTTCATAGGCCAATTTTTGTGTTAGACATAAGTTTCTAAAATTTGATAAATACCTGTAGGAAATAGTTTGCTGACTCCTGATTTGAGTATAGATGGATAATCCTAAAAGCCAAATATATTGTAGCTTGACAGTCTAATTTGTTGGATGGATCAATAAATGAATGAATATGTCTGCATGTTAAAATGTTTTCAACAGATTTAATGATGCCATGAATATCCTTCTCTATTAAAACTATCAGTTGGGAAAATTTTAATAACCTATACATTTCTGCTATTACAACCTTAATTATTACCAAAGTTCAAATGAAAGAAGGTAAAGTCACTTAGCTTTTTCTTGAAATTACTTTTATTCTCTACTTTGCCAAATATTTGAGTTTAAAAAATACAAGGCAAACAGTGAACCTATTTCCACTTAATTATAATTCAAAATGACAATTTTCCATTGCCTGCAATAAGAAATGTAATAAAACCTTAGGCACCTAGGATTCAAGTAACTGTATCCCTCAAGAAATTAGCATCTTTAAATATTAAGAGGCCTTCGCAGAGTTAAAGAGTTAAGCTTCACAGGATAAGATAGAAAAACAGCACTCTCTAAACTCATGAATTTAAACTATTTGAAGAGTGAAAAGCACAAATTTTAGTGGACCAAAGAAATATAAGAGTTTTAAAGAATGGAATAACCAATTTAGGATTTTTGTTACCTAAGTTAAAACTATTTAATGCCTATAGTAAAAATCCATTATTTTCAGGAAACCGCCCATAGAATAAACTTCTGAAAGCCCATAAGATGAAGATACTTAACTGTGAAATACATAAAACATTATCTCATACATTTTCCTTTCTGAATGTACCAATTTCCTCTCAAATTGCAAATTAGGAAAAGACAGAACCCCAAGTTAATGGAATTTAACTAAAATATTTTATGTATGTGAATTTTCTCTCTGCCAATTTCTCAGACCTAGATTTCAGTTTGATTTCTTGTTCTCTGGTGCATGGTAGCGAATCTGTCTTTCCTGAAATTGCCTAAATCATCTCCTACTTATTCATTATCTCAACAATTAGTTCAAATTGCTAACATGTAAAGGCCGAAGACAGTGTAGTTCAGCAAATGAGTATCTGCTGTCTGTTTCATTGATTGAAAAAAACTGGTGATTTACCTCAATGGCGATTCTCACTTTTTATCCAAGTTGGTGGAAAAGAGACGCATACAGGATGGAAGCTACTGGGTTTCAGAATTCAACTTCTAGGAAACCCAATTTAAATATTTTGGCCAAGATCAATGGTGTATCATTTAAATTTTTTAAATTTCAGTCTTGTACATTCTTCTTAAGAATAATCTTTATTTTGCCCAGCTGGGCATGGCTCAGTGGTTGAGCATTGATCAGTGAACCAGGAGGTCACAGTTAGATTCCCAGTTAGATTCCCACTGAGGGCACATGCCTCGGTTGTGGGCTCGATCCCCAGTAGGGGGCGTGCAGGAGGCAGCTGATCAATGATTCTCTCTCATCATTCCTCTCTCTCTCTCTCTCTCTCTCTCTCTCTCTCTCTCTCTCTCTCTCTCTCCACATCTGAAATCAATAAAATTATATATTTTTAAAAAATAATCTTTATTTAAATTGTCTTTTTTATTTTATTGGTTTTTTACAGAGAGGAAGGGATAGGGATAGAGAGTTAGAAACATTGATGATAGAGAAACATCAATCAGCTGCCTTCTGCACACCCCTTACTAGGAATGTGCCTGCAACCAAGGTTCATGCCCTAGACCTGGATCGAACCTGGGACCCTTCAGTCCACAGGCCCACGCTCTATCCACTGAGTCAAACCAGTTAGGGCTTAAATTGTTTATTATTATTATTAATGTGAACGGGTTGTACTTTTCTATTACATGTTGTAATTGTTTATTGCTGGTATATAGTGAGGCTTACAATGTTTAAACAGAATTAACTTCTCAATAGTAAACTTTCATGGTAATTATTTTTTATTTTCTCAATAAACAATCATTACTGGTATTAGCAGAACATGGAAGTGATAAGAGATTAAGTTGAAAAGGATGTTGGGTCCATAATAGTCATATGTTTTGATATGTGTCTCCATCCCACAGGCCACAATGGACTGAACCATGTGTATATATTTGACATAGGCTGAGTCATGCACTCTCTTTCCTTGGAATTTAGAATAGGAACTGAAAAATAAACTAAAACGTTCTGTGAAAGTACATACAACTATAATATGTAAAGGGAAGTTTTGTGGTAGTCATATAAAAAGAATATGTGCGTAGTAGAAAATTTTGAAGAAAGGAGAAATAGAGAGAGAATCCTGGATACTTTCCAGTTCTTCCCTAAGATGGCTGCATTCCTGGCCTTGTGTTTCACCAGGCACCTGTCTATCCTTATAACACATTCCTCTCTTTTGCTAAAGCTAGCCTGATTTGCTTTCTGTTACTTGTGATCAATTAACCTAAGAGAATATGTATTACCGCTACCAGAGCAGCTTTTCCAAATTCCTCTATAATTCTTCACCTCCCTGTAGAAAGTAAATGGCTACAACTTATTTTTTCCATATCCCCAGCACTGAGTCAGTACTCAATAAATATCTACAAAATGATGAAAGAGAAAAGCTTGTCTGGGAGGGAGACACAGCATGAAATGTTTCTTCATGAACTATTGTTTTTTAAACCCTTAGAAGAGCTTTTCATAAATTGCATTCACTGGCTACCCACTGGCTCAAGATGGGAATAAGTGTTCAGTGCAAAATGGTTCCACAGTAGTTATGTATTGAAAATACTGTGTTGCTCAGAGTTAGCAATTTTTTACAGTACTAATTCTGAGAGCCTTCAAAATGATATAGAAGGTGATAAAACTATCAAGGTATCCCATACTCCTTGACAATGGAATCCTCCCCCCCCCCCCAAAAAAAATCACAGAATTCAGCAAAACAAAACAAAACAAGAAAACCCTGCTTTTACAAATGATTAGAAAAGAAATTTCTCCCAAGAAGATATACAAAGGCCTACAAGCAGATGAAAAGACGCTCAACATTACTAATCTTTAAGGAAATGTAAATCAGAACCACAATGTGATACCACTTCATCCCATTAGGATGGCTACTATATATATATATATATATGTGTGTGTGTGTGTGTGTGTGTGTGTATGTATATATGTATATATGTATATATGTATATATATGTATATGTGTGTGTATATATATATATATATATATATATATATATATATATATATATAAAGCAAACAGTCAAACCAGTAAATAACAAATATTGATGAAGATGTAGAGAAATTTGAACCCTTGGACATTGTTGGTAGGAATGTAAAATGGTACAACCATTATAGAAAGCAGTATCATAGTTTCTGAAAAAATGAAAAACAGAATTATACCATATGACCCAGAAGTTTCACTTCAAAATAATAGAAAGCGAGTCTCAAAGAAATATCTGTAAACCCTTGTTCATTGTAGCATTATTCACAATAGCCAAAAGGTGCAAGAAATCCAACTAATCATCTGTGGATGAATGGATACACAAAATGTGGTATAAACATACAATGGATTATTATTCAGAGTTAAAAAGGAAGGAATTTCTTACATGTTACAAGGAATGAACCTTGAAGACATCGTTAAGTGAAAAAATTCAGTCACAAAAATACTATGTTATTTAAATTATATGAGCTATCTAGAGTAGTCAAATTCATAAATGCAAAACAATAGAATGGTGATCATCAGGAGGTTGTAGGGAGAGAGGTGTGAATTACTTTTTAATGGGTATAGAGTTTCAGTTTAGAAAAGAAAAAGTTTTAGAGATTGGCTGCCGAACAGTGTAGATTTACTTAACACTCCTGACCTATACACTTAAAAATGTTTAAGATAGTACATTTTATGTTATGTGTATTTTACCACAATTAATTTTTTGTTTAAAAATTCACAAAACAGTATCCTCAGAAAAAATATTTTTAGAAATAATGCCAAGACAATTTTATGGTGCATTGCTCCCAAAAGCACATACATTGAAACAAAGGCATTCTTTTTTTCCCCCTGTAAGTACATCTCAGATTTTATTTTATTTTTTATTGATTATGGAATCACATATTTGTCCTAATGCCCCATTCCCACCGCAAACCCCTCCCCACATATGCCCCCACCCCCTGTTGTCTGTGACCACTGGTTAGGCTTATATGCATGCACACAAGTCCTTTGGTTGATCTCTCCCCCTTACCCTCACCCTCCCCTACCTTCCCTCTGTAGTTTGACAGTCTGATCGATGCTTCCCTGTCTCCAGGTCTGTTTTTGATTATCAGTTTATGTTGTTCATTATTTCCCCTAGATGCATGAGATCATGTGATACAAGAAATATCATATAAGAACTGAAAATGAGACAAGCCATAATGGTTATGCTGAGAGGCAAATGAATCAGTCTGTAGTGAGTTTTTTTCTAAGCCTATAGTTCTTTTGAGTCCCAATTTCAATGTCAAACAGTTCCTTTTATGTCAATGTCACCCATGATATTTCAGTTCTGGATGGTGGGCAAATGGTTGTGATACAGGTTCAACCATCTCTGGTTTGGTCCTGGGCATCCTTCAGCAACACACAGCTGTTGAAACAAAGCCATTCTTACATGAAGAAATGGCAATGGTTAACTTAGCTTCTCTGTGAAATTTCCAGCATAGTAAGTTTAAGATAGTCAGTGTAATGCAGCCCCCACTTGTTTCCTCTTGAGAGTAGGTGAAAACCACATAGCTACATTTTCTTTCCTGATAGACAACTTTTAACATTTTATTATTATGGTGGCCTCTCCTTTCCATCTAAAAATATATGGTGCCAGAGATTGATGACATAGACAGAAGTTTCAGGGCTGATAAATAGCAACCATCTCCCTCTACCTACGTCCCTATTTTAGTAGGCACAGCACAGCCTCAAGGAGACCTGTAAGGTCAAGTGTAGACTTCTAAGGATCCAACAAGAGTGAATATGGTGGTAGGTTCCAAGTTTTGGGTCAATTTATCTCATCTGAACAAAATCCTCTGAATCTCCAATGCTTCCCTTTTACTGATCATCACATATTCTGAGAGACAATAAAATAATTTGTCATAATACTACTGCTGCCATTTGCAAGATTCCATTTTATCACATAATCTCTCTTACCTGTAGTCTGCTCTGAAACCTGGGGCCAGTACCAGAACAACATTCTTGCAGCCACACTGAAGCGTAATGAATAGAAATGAGTTATAAATATAAGATGATGTATAAACCTTTTAGCACCAAAGACTTGGGATGTTTTAAGTACACAAAGTACAGACTAATAAGACTATCAATCCTATTTCCAATGTATAGACAGTTAGAAAGTGAGATCCCATTTACCCCTGCCCTTAGAGTTCCATCAATGAAGAGAAATGTGCCCCTTTGCCTTCCTTGGCAAACAGTAAATTTTCCTGGAAATGTTAAGGCCCTGTGAGATGGGGTTATAATATATCTGCAATGTAACTAGACTCATTATGGGAAGTTTTCTTTTTCCCCCCTTTTTTTATTTGAAATTTTTGCAGTGACATCCTATCTAATAAAGAGGGAATATGGTAATTGACCTTCACACTATCACAAAGATTGTGGCAACCACAGCCAATAGGGAGGGAGTATGCTAATTGTCTGCCCCACCCGCAAAGATTGTAGTGCCCATAGCCAATAAGGAGGGAATATGGTAATTGATTACCCTGCCCTAAAATATGGCAGCGCCCACAGCTAATAAGAACCCACCCCCCCAATGCATGAATTTTCATGCACTGGGCCTCTAGTTGGTTCATAAAATTACATACGTATCAGATGTACAATTCTATAATACATCATCTGCATATTGTATTGTGTGTTCATAACCCAATGTCAAGTCTCTGTCCATCACCATTTACCACTTCTTTACACTCTTATACCTCCCCTGACCATGGTTTCTTTCTGGGTATCTGTGTTTGAGTATTTTCTTTTGCTAAATCCCTTCACCTTTTTTACCCAGCCTCGTAACCTTCCTCCCTTCTGACAGCTGTCAGTCTGTTCTCTGTATCTATGAGTCTGTTTTTATTTTGTTCATTAGATTCCACATGTGAAAGCATATGGTATTTATCTTTCTCTGACTTATTCACTTAGCATAATACTCTTCAGGTCCATCTATGCTGTCACAAAGGATAAGAGATCCTTCTTTCTTAGGACTGAGTAATAATCCATTGTATAAATGTACCATAGCTATTTAGTCTACATACCTACTGATGGACACTTGGGTTGCTTCCATAATTTGGCTATTATATGAACATGGGGGGGGGGGTGCATACAGTCTTTCAAATTAGTGTTTCAAGTTTCTTGAGATAAATTCCCAAAAGTGGAATTACTGGGTCAAATGGGAGTTCTATTTTTAATTTTTGAGGTAACTCCATACTGCTTTCCATAGTGTCTGCACCATTTTATATTCCCCCCAACGGTGCACAAGGGTTCCATTTTCTCCATATCCTAGCCAATGTTTGTTGTTGATTAATTGATGATAGCCATTCTGATAATTATAAGGGAATATCTCATTACAGCTTTAATTTGCTTCTTTGATGACTGGTGATGTTGAGCATCTTTTCATATGTCTATTGGCCATTTGTATGTCCTCTTTGGAGAAGTGTCTATTCAGGGCCTTTGTCCTTTTTTTAAAAAAATTGGATTGTTTCGGTGTTGTTGTTGTTTTTTTTATGTTGAGTCATCTACATTTTTATAAATTTTGGATATTGACCCCTTATCAGATGTATCATTGGTGAACATGTTCTCCCAACCAGTGGGTTGTCTTTTAATTTTATTGATGGCTTCCTTTGCTGTGAAAAAAACTTCTTAGTTTTATGTAGTCCAATTTGCTTATTTTTTATTTTGTTTCCCTCGTCTGTGGAGATATGTCTATGGCCATACCACCCTGAACACACTCTATCTTATATGGAGAGTTTTCTTTCTGTCTGTCTTTTTTTAAAAATATATTTTATTGATTTTTTTTTTTTTTTTACAGAGAGGAAGGGAGAGGGATAAAGAGCTAGAAACATCGATGACAGAAAAACATCAACCAGCTGCCTCCTGCACACCCCCAACCAGGGATGTGCCTGAAACCAATGTATATGCCCTTGACTGGAATCGAACCTGGGACCTTTCAGTCTGCAGACCAATGCTTTATCCACTGAGCCAAACAGATTTTGGCTCTTTCTGTCTTTCTCTCCCTTCCTTCCTTCCTTCCTTCCTTCCTTCCTTCCTTCCTTTCTTCCTTCCTTCATTTATTTTGTTAATCTTCACCAAAGGTTTTTTTTTTCATTGATTTTTAGAGAGAGTGGAAGGGTGGAGGAGAGACACACAGAGAGAAACATCATTGTGAGAGAGACATATCAATTGGTTGCCTGCTGCACATGCCCCAACCAGGGCCAGGAATAGATAGAGCCTGCAATAGATGGAGTACATGCCCTTGACCAGGAATTGAACCTACAATCCTTCAGGCCAAGGGCTGACTCTATACACTGAGGCAAATTGGCCAGGGCTGGACAGGTTTCTTAATTCAGAGAGTATTCAGTTGTACAGAGATGCTGCTCTGCTAGCATTTGGCTACACTGAAGGCATCAGACCAAGTGAATATTAATGATGAAATTGTTTCTATACTATATAGCTAACATAATGAAAGCAAAACATGCAAGTTAAAAGAATCAAGGCTGACAGTTTTTAAATCTTAATAAGGTTCTATTTTCAACTGTGTTGAGTTTTAATATTGAATAATTTGATCTTTATTAAGGTCCTGGTAGTTAAAATTACATTTCTCTGAGTTTCTGAAAATATGATAAAAGTTGACTGATAGTTTCTTTGTTGTTAAAGTGGTAAACAACTCTCAATGGTGCCCAATTCTATTATGGAACATCTCCAACATACTCTGTAGTCTTACACCCACCAAAATTTTACTTGTAAGTAAAAAAAAAATCTATATTAAAGAGGCTAATGTTGGGGGCGGGGGCAAGATGGCAGCATAGGTAAACACCTAAACTCCTGCCTAGTACAACAATTTCAAAACTACAACTAAAAGACAAAATGAACATCATCCAGAACCACAGGAAAGCTGGCTGAGTGGAAATTCTACAACTATAAGGAAAGACGAGAGCACACAGAGAATCAGAGGAGCTGTGGAAGTAAAGGCAGAGGTACGGAGGCATGCACACAGGCGGCTGAGTGCCTGGCTGGCTTTCTCTAGCGGGAAGGAGACAAAAGCTCCCAACTGTACTGAACCCCAGTTCTGACTACACTGAACCCCAGTTCCAGGCGAGACCCTAGGGACCCAGGCTTATATGCGGGGAATCTGGACTGTCAAGCGGAAACTCAGGGGAGCCTTGAAAGGTAGAGGTCTGTAGGTGTGCATGTGAGTACATGCAGAGAGGATTGACTGCTGAATGCCGCTGGCTTTCTCTAGTGAGTGGGAAACAGAAGCTCCCTCACTATGCTGAACTCCAGTTGCGGGCGAGAATCTGGGAATCCAGATTCATTGGGGGAGAAACTGGACTGTCTGGCAGTGGGCAAAGCTCGAAGGCAGCTTACTCTTAGAGGTGCTTGCAGCGATGACTGAGGGACACTGAGACCCAGGGGCATCATAGGGCAGGGCTGACTGGAAGCCAAGATTGTCTTCTCAGCCCTGAGACTCTAACCTAGGGGTGTCGAACTCAATCAGAGAAGGGGCCAAAATCTAAAATCCAGCCTAAATCGTGGGCCGAATGGTTTACTGAACAGTCATAAACTGACAATGTCATAAACTGACAGCGGAGTGCAGTGATGACACCGTGGTGCGGGCCACATTGCAAGGCCTGGTGGGCTGGATTTGGCCCGCGAGCCTTGTGTTTGACACATGTGCAGTCTAACCCATCCAAGCTGAGCACCGAAGCTTTTGCAATTTTGCAAGTCTTGTCTCATAAAGCTGTCTCCATCACAGAAGTTCTCCTGGCATAGACACAGCTGATCCTCACAGCCAATTGGCCTGGAGGTCAATTCCTCCCAGTGATACCAACAACAATCAAGGCTTACCTACAACAAGACTGTGCACACAGTCCACAAAGAGGTGCACCAAGAGTGTCCACCTCAGGTAACTGGGGAGGTCGAACCACTGGGACATATAGGACACCTTGCACACAAAGCTACCCTACCAACTCAGGGAAGCAGCAAAAAAGCGAAGACAAAGAAAAAGATCACAAATAAAAAAATTGAGGAAAACAAATGACTGGATATAGAGTTCAAAACCACAGTTAGATGGTTTTTCAAAAATTTCCTAGAAAAGGCCAATAAATTTAGTGAGACCATCAAGAATATGAAAAAGGACCGACTAGAAATTAAATGGACTGAAATAAAAAAATATTATAGAGACCCCAACAGCAGACTAGAGGACTGCAAGAATCAAGTCAAAGATTTGAAATACAAAGAAGCAAAATACACTCAATCGGAAAAGCAAAAAGAAAAAAAAAAATCAAAAAATGTGAAGATAGTGTAAGGAGCCTCTGGGACAACTTTAAGTGTACCAACAACAGAATTATGGGTATGTCAGAAAGGAAAGTGAGCAAGATAGAAATAATGACTGAAAACTTCCCCCACCTGGTGAAAGAAATAGACTTACAAGTCCAGGAAGCACACAGAACCCCAAACAAAAGGAATCCAAAGAGGACCACACCAAGACACATCAAAATTAAAATGCCAAGGGCAAACGACAAAGAGAAAATATTAAAAGCAGCAAGAGAAAAACACTTATTTACCTACAAGGGAGCACCCATATGATTATCAGCTGATTTCTCAACAGACACTATGCAGGCTAGACAGGAGTGCAAGAAATATTCAAAGTGATGAACAGCAAGAAACTACAACCAAGATTACTCTACCCAGCAAAACTATCATTCAGAATTGAAGAGCTTCACAGATATGATAAAGAGCTTCACAGATATGATAAAGCTAAAGGAATTCATCAACACCAAACAAGTATTATATGAAATGCTGAAAGGTATTCTTTAAGAAGAGGAAGAAGAAGAAAAAGGTAAAGATAAAATTATGAACAACAAATACATATCTATCAACAAGTGAATCTAAAAATCAAGTGAATTAAAAATCTGAGGAACAGAATAAACTGCTGAATATAATAAAATCAGGGGCATAAAACGGGAGTGTACTGACAATTCTTGGGGAGAAAGAGATTGGGGGGAGTGCAAGAATAGACTGGACAAAAATCTTACACCTATGACTGAGGACAGTGAGGGGGAGGTAAGGGCAGAGGATGGGGTGGAAATTGGGTGGAGGGGAGCTATGAGGGGGGAAGAGGAACAATTGTAATAATCTGAACAATAACGATTTATTAAATTTTTTAAAAAAAGACAAAATAAAAGAAGAAGAAGAAGCAGCAGCAGCCCTGGGAATATAAAGTATAGCAGAGAGAATATAGTCAATAATATTCTAACAACTCTGTATAGTGTCAGATAGGTGACAGATTTATTGGGATGATCATTTAGTATGTTATATAATATCTAATCACTAGAGTATACCCCTGAAGATAATATAATATTGTATATAAACTATAATTGAACAATAAAAAATGATTTTTAAAAAAGAGGCGAGTGTGTTTTTATGCAACTAATTTAAGGGCCTTTGCATAGAACCTTCTGACATAGAGTTAATGCAAAATGAAACCATTTAATTAGTAATCCTGACGCCAAAATACCTTCTGAGTCTATTAGAAAAATTATGTGTTGGCCCAATCAGCTGAATCATTACCATGCTAATGCAGCACACTGATAATTTGTCTTCAGCATCTGGCACTCTAATTTTTTAAGAAATAAGGGGAAGGAGATGCATATACCTGTAGGCCTAGTCCCTATAGCAAAGTTTCTGGTATCCCACTTCCAATACATCTTCTTAACTTCCCATTCATATGCTGGTCTGCAAATCATACAGAAAATATTCTAGCCACTGAGGGAAATGAGATAGCAATAGAGACATTTTTCTCTCCATTTCCTTTATGAGCCTGAGAGACAATGTTCAAAGAGACTTCTTAGGTATAAAAGAAATAAAGCAGACGAGTCTCCTCTTTTTTACGGTAAATCAGAATTGAGCTAACAAAACTCTTCCCAGAAGAAAATACTCCTCATTTCTAGTTTCATTTCTCTTAAACTTTTTCAGAGCCTCTCTTTTCCTCCTTGGAGAAAGGTATAAATGTAGATAATATAGAGCAGTGGTTCCCAACCTTCCTAATGCCACGACCCTTTAATACAGTTCCGCATGTTGTGGTGACCCCCAACCATAAAATTATTTTCGTTGCTACTTTATAACTGTAATTTTGCTACTGTTAATGAGTCATAATGTAAATATCTGTGTTTTCCGATTGTCTTAGGCTCTACAGCAGTGGTCGCAACCCACAGGTTGAGAACCGCTAGTAGGGTCACCTAAAACCATCAGAAATTATGATTCATTAATAGTAGCAAAATTACAGTTATGAAGTAGCAACAAAAATAATTTTATAGTTGGCGGTCACCACAACATGAGGAACTGTATTAAATGGTCTTGGCATTAAAAGGTTGAGAACCATTGATATAGACAGATCATTGGCTGTAACTGAGGAAAGGAGCTCAAAGAAACCATCAATTTACAGACAAGCAAAGTTATCAAGTGACTTCTCCAAGCTCTTCTCAGTTAAGCCAAGTTTATGTATACATGTACTCAGTAGCAGACCCAAATAAAACCATCACCACAACAAAAACAAAAATAAACAAGAACATGTGAAATCTTATTTCCTCTCCAGAAAGACAGCTAGATACTTCGTTGAGCATTAATTATCAAAAGCCATTTTGGATGAAATTGATCTCACAATCTTTCTCCATTTCAGCATCACAACCCAGACAAATGAAGCCTACCTAACCCCCAATACATCATCAGTGACTTAACTTCTTCCAAAATGGCAAGTTTTCTCATGATCATTTCAAACCAGAGAGCCTATTAAAACACTAGTTACATTGTTCTAGCTGGTTTGGTTCAGTGGATAGAACATCGTCCTTTGGATTGAAGGGTCCCAGGTTTGATTTCAGTCAAGGACATATACCTAGGTTGCAAGATTGATCTCTGGCTCTGGTTGGGGTGCATTCAGGAGGCAACCATTTAATGTGTCTATCTCACATTCATGTTTTTCTCTATCTCCCTTCCACTTTCTCTAAAAAAAATTCAATGGAAAAGTATCCTTGGGTGAGGTTTAACAACACCCCCCCCCAAATAAATAAATAAATAAATAAATAAATAAATAAATAAATACAGACTCTGACCAAGTAGCTCAATGGGTTAGAGTGTCATCCAGATATGCCAAGGTTGCAGGTTTGATCTCTAGTCTAGGCAACCAATGATTGCATAAATAAGTGGTGGAACAATAAATTGATCTCTCTCTCTCTCTCTCTCTCTCTCTCTCTCTCTCTCTCTCTCTCTTTCTCTTTCTCTTCCTTACTCTCAAATCAATAGATAAAAATTTTTGAAAAACCCACAAAACGCTAAGTACTTACCTATAGAGGTGCATTTGATTAGGGAATAATAATAGCAGGTAAACACCGACCTCTAGATCTGAATATAATTGTTTCAATGACCATGATAAAATATTTTCAATTGCTTAGTGATTCTCTACTGGAAAGGAGTCAATAGAAACTCAGGCACACACATTCAGAACAAACCTTACCTTTGGGTCCATACTACTGTATATTCTAAAGACTTTTCTGGAGAGTCTCGAAGACAATTTTTAAAGGCAAAAGTCAACCTCAAAACCCATTTTTCAGGTTCTGAAGCATTAATCCCTTCTGACCTGATTGAAACTGTGGAGGTCCAGCGACAGCAAGAGGCTTATCCTATTTCAGTTAATACAGACTAGCCCCTGTAATTACAGCTTTAAAGTATTTTCTAGACTTCAAACACTTGTCCATAAAAGAGCAGCTGGAGGCATACTAATAAAGTATCATTCCAAGAAACAGCATTTTAACCTTCTGAAATTCAAGCTTTTGTGACTTCTAGAAAGCTGGCTCTTTCTCACATGCGTGGTCAGGGCAAAATCAGTAGCAATGATGTAAACTTTATTATTCAATGACCTGTGTATACAGATGGTTGTCCCTTGTTTCAAGGAGGGAGGCATGCCAGGATCACAAGCAATCCCAAGTGAAGAGCTGTGCTTGACACACTTATCATTGGAGTGGGATAATGTTTAGGGGCAAAATGCCAGGAGTTTTGTTTTCTTTGGAATTTCATCGTGCTTTTAAAATGATTTTTTTCTTTCCACAGGCCCCTTTAGTGCCTTTAAAAAGATCCACTTTCCTGACTCATCCGAGAGGACAGAGTGTGCTCTGAGATGAACAGAAGTGTCTCCTTGCTCTGGTAAGAGGTGGCTCTCTAAGTGCCTTATATGTTCTGTCTTCAATGAATTCCACCCACACTAAACCCCATTGGTAGTGAAGACAAATACCACTTTGGTCTTTGGAGACAGCCTGAGTGCTTACTGCTGGTGATAGCTGGTGATAGCCAAGGAGCTACTTTTCAGACTCAGGAACTAAAAAAAAAAAAAAAAAAAAAAAAAAAAAAAAAAAAAATGTTGGAGAAGAAATGTTTGACTCTCTACCTTCTCTTTCTTTTTTCACCACTGAGGAGGGTCATAGTAATTGTTAACAAAGCTGAAATACAGAGACAGGCTACACAAAACTGGAGCTCCACCTTAATCTGACTCCAGACACCCTATTATGTAGAGTTAATGGAAACTGGTACTTATAAAGTATGGCTAATCCCCACCGCTGTCATAGCCAGGTCCCCTCAGCCAACTGCCAACTGCCTTTTTTTTTTTTTTCCCCTTGAGCTTTCCGAGTAAGAACGGCTGATCAATAATTGCCTCCCTTCAAGAATAGCTCTTGTTGCCGAGACTGGTTTGGCTCAATGGATAGAGCGTCGGCTTGGGGACTGAAGGGTTCCGGGTTCGATTCCGGTCAAGGGCATGTACCTTGGTTGCGGGCATATCCCCAGTAGAGGGTTCGCAAGAGGCAGCTGATCGATGTCTCTCTATCATCGATGTTTCTAGCTTTCTATCCCTCTCTCTTCCTTTCTGTAAAAAATTAATAAAATATATTTTTAAAAAAAGAATAGCCCTTGTCCCTCAGGTGAGATAACTCTGAGGTATTGACCTACTCTCCCCCAGTGTGATTAGCTAGTTAGCCACACTAGTAATAGCACAATTTTATTGTCAGGATTCAATTCTTCATTTCATTTTCCCACTCCTCTAATGTGTTTCTGAAAATCACATACTAAATAAATAGACCTTGAATACCACCAACTTACCCATGAGAGCCATTTCTAACATCTCTTAGCCTGATTAGCAAAGAAGATAATGTTTAAAAAATAAATAATAAATAAAATTAAATTAAAATAAAATACCATAGCCTAACTGGCATGGATCAGTGGTTGAGCAGCTGATCAATGATTCTCTCTCATCGTTGGTGTTTCTATCTCTCCTCTCTTTCCCTTCCTCTCTCTGAAATCAATAAAAACATTTTTTAAATAATAAAATAAAATACTTCAGCATTGGCTACATGATACAAATATGTCAGTTTTAAACTGCTCTTTGGAGCTATGAGTGATCTTAATCAGGAATCCATATCCTAATAAGAAAGGCCATTTCAGGAATGGCTATGACAAATTTTTCCACTATCTTTATCTCCCATCAATAATAGAAGTTTTGGTAGTTAGCATAATCAATGGTAGAAATGGATTTTCATTGATGAAAATTTATAACTTGCTAATCAGGCTAAGAGATGTTAGAAATGGCTCTCATGGGTACAGTTGGTGGTATTCAAGGTCTATTTATTGGCTAAACTAAAGATACTACTCATTTTTGAGAGTCTAGCAAGCTCTTTATATTTATCATTAACACATGTTTAATCCTAAACCCGTAATCCAATTTTTGTTCTGGAATATTCCTGATCACCTTTCTATAGTGGATGGTTAGTCAATTCCACCACTACAATAACACTCTATGTCAGGTGAAAATTTTATGCAAGTTACTTATGGAGCACCTGGAAGAACAGAATTTTTAGGATTTCTACAGTTTGGGATTATGTGGCTCTCCATGCATGGTTGTTAATACTGTAAATGTCTCTGTGTGTAGAATTTGACCTGAGACTTTATTTTATTACCAAATTGTAGGAGATATGCCAACCTTCACCTAACTCTAAGTTTGGGTGGGTCCTGAGAGCTTCTAAAATAAGCCTAAGATCTGTGATGAGCAAATTGCCTTACCTCCTTGCCCTACTCCTCAATCACAAAATATTATAGATTTCCCATAATGCACAAGACAATCTTGTTGCATGCCCCATTGGCAACCATTTTTCACAATGAGGATTGGATCATTTCATCCCATTGGGCTGCCCTTTTTGGTTCCAACTCTGGTCTTGGGTGAGTCTTTTCTAAACTCCTTCTTATCCTGGATGATAGGTTTCAGCCCTATTAAACTGGTTCTTTACCATTGCTTGTATCAAATCCATCCATCCATCCATCCATTCATTCATTCAACAATTAATTGAAAACTTTCTATTTATCATGTAGAGTTATAGACCCAGGCGATATTTCAGTTAATAAGACAGATAAGATCTTGTGAGTAAAGATAAATAAAAGTGAACAAGTCAATAAAATAATTTCAGATACTGTTAAATGCTATGAAAAATAAAATAAGATTATGGACATGGCATCACAAAATAGCAGGGTGGTGACTATTTTGGAAAGAATGGTTTAAAAAACAACAACAACAACAACAACAACAACAACAACAACACTATGAGGGTAAATAAGGAGTACATGAAGCAAAGATCTTATAATCCTCTGCACGAACCCTCCAGAGTTATAATAGAATTAGTCATCAGTGTGGTTTGCAATGAAGCGTGGCTCTGAGAGCTTAAGAGTTCATTTTAACCTGTTAAGAACAGCCAGATCCTCACCTCAAGGTTTAACCAAAGTATGAAAGAATCCCTTAAAGAACCAAGATCCACTTAGCTTTCTTTGAAGCACTATAATGCACAATTAGCACTATTAACTGTTTTCATTGAATTGGTCAGTTGCATCAATTTGTATAAACTGATTGGTTTAGCAATTTGTAGTCTACAAATAGACAAAGAAAATCAGTGAAAGACCAGCTTAACTTAATTAGTATTGATGAAGCACTGAAAAAACATAAAATCTGAGATTTAGAGAGTTTTTTCCTTTTTCTTTTAATTAAATTCATTGGGGTTACATTGATTAATATGATCATACAAGAGGCCCGGTGCATGAAAATTCATGCACTGGAGGGGGGTTCCTCAGCATGACCTGCCCCCCTCACAATCTAAGAGCCCTCAGGTGTGGGAGGTAACCCAGTGATCAGGGAAATGCGACACCCCCATCACACCTCTGCTGCTGCCACTGCTGGCAGCAAAAGCCTTGGCTTGCCCTGGTTACCTGAGCCTTAGGTGGCCCTGGGCAGCTGGGAAGCTTCCATCCGAGGCTTGCCTGCACCTTGGCCAGCTCTGGGCAGCTGGGAAGCTGACATCTGAGGCTTGCCTGCGCCTCAGGTGTCGGCTGGGCAGCTGAGGGGCTGAGGGGACTGGGAGATTCTGGAAGCAGGTGTGTGGCAAGGCTGGGCCTGCCTGGGGGTGGACCCAGCCTTGCCACTCACCAGCTGCCCTGGCAGAGCTGAGGGGACTGTGTGCTGCCATCTTGTGGCTGTGGGTGCCACCATCTTTGAAGGTGGGGCAGTCAATTAGCATATTCCATCCTTATTGGCTATGGGCACTGCCATCTTTGCAATGGTGTGAGGATCAATTAGCATATTCCCTCTTTATTAGATAGGATAGGTTTCAGGTGTGGGTCTCTATGTCTTTAGAAAGATGGGTGTACTTAGAAAAATAAAAACGAGTTCCAGAAATTTAACCAAAAATGCTCACTTTGCTCATGATTTTACTGCTACTTACCAATAAATACTTTTTTAAGATTCTTGGCATTTATATCTTACTTATTGTAAAATAGTTTGTCATGAGCTGTTTTTAATTTTAAATATAAAATAATATGAACATTAAAATTAAAAAATAGGAAAATAAAACACCCACTAATCTACTATCAATTTAATATTTACCTTTCACATTTGGTTCATCAAAATATTTACATTATTTTAACCATAGCATTATTTAAATCTAGAATTATATGTATTTCCATATTGCTATATAGTGTCTATGTTTTGTTTAATGACTATGAACTATTCCATTGCGCAATTATTTCCTAATTTAATTATCACTTCTCCTGTTTTAGCTATTTGCAATGCTTTTAATTTTTATTGTCATTTGAAAAATATCTTAAAGCATAAGACTGTTCCAGAATTTGGATTATTTCCTTAGGCAAAAGTTCCAGAAGGAAATTTACTATACCAAAGGATTTAAATAGTTTTATAGTTCTTAAAACCTAAAGCTGTTACCTTCTATAAATTTTATACTAATATTCAAAGCATCAGTAATATAGAAGGATAGCAGATTTAGCATACACTTGCCAGCATTTATTTTTAAGGCTTTACTAATTAAGTGGATGAAAAATATTATCACATTTTTATTGAACATTTACTTGTTGAATTTTCTCGTTTGTGAATTGGCTGTTCACTTTTTTCCCTGCTTTTTTGTCAATCTTAGAATTGATCCATTTGTTTGGACCCTTTATAAATTAGAGGTGTTCACCCTCAGGCATTTTTTTCCTGTAAATATTTTTCCAGATGAATTTTGTTTTCTTTTGTGTAGAATATACAATATTATCAGCCAGTTTTTTTTTCCTTGTGGCTATTTTTGTTTCTTCTATGCATAGAATATGAGCATGCTCTGCGAATTTTTTAAAATAAATGATCAATATCTTTCCATTTGATTTGTTAGATTTTGTTCTTTATTTATATTAGAAGTTTAGTTATATAAAAATTTTATGCAGCCCTAACCAGTTTGGCTCAGTGGATAGAGTCCACTGAAGGGTCCCAGGTTCGATTCTGGTCAAGGGCATGTACCTTGGTTGTGGGCACATTCCCAGTAGCGGGTGTGCAGGAGGCAGCTGATCAATGTTTCTTTCTCATCGATGTTTCTAACTCTCTATCCCTCTCCCTTCCTCAATAAAATATATTTTTAAAAATTTATGCATATTTACTGTGATATGTTCGTTTTATTGTTGTTCATTTGCTAATGAATTATAATGATATTTGCCGTCTATCCTTCTTTTCCTATCTTAAAGCTATAAAATGACTGTATTTATCTGCAGTATTTTCTACATATTTTAGTAGCTTTATAGTTGACATATTATGTCATTTTAATATTGCATATTTGATATACAATAAATGCATACACTCAAAATAATAAATATGCAGTCACCCTCCAAAAGCTTCCTTACACCCATTTGTATTTACTACTTTAGGCCTCTCCTGTTCTTCACAGCTCCTTTCTCCCATCCCCAGGCGACCACTAGCCACTACAGATTAGATTGCATTTTTATATTTATTGATTTAATATATTTTATTGATTTTTTTTTTTTACAGAGAGGAAGGTAGGAGAGAGAGAAACATCAATGATGATAGAGAATCATTGATTGGCTGCAGCCTGGAGGCCCCCTACTGGGGATTGAACCTGCAACCCTGGCATGTGCCTTGGACTGGAATCAAACCCAGGACCCTCAGTCTGCAGGTGGATGCTCTATCCACTGAGCCAAACTAGCTAGGGCTAGATTGCATTCTTCAAATGCTGCATAAATTGAATCATACAGAATGTACATGTACCCTTTTGTTCTGGCTTATTTTACTCAGCATAAGTATTTTGAGATTCATCCATGTTGTAGTGTGTTTTAATAGTTCATTCATTTTATTGCTGAGTAGCATATCCAGATTCCAGATTGTTTATCCATTCTTCTGTCGATGGAAATTTGGTTTATTTCACATTTTTGGCTATAACAAATAAAAACTGTTATGAACATTTATGTACAAGTCTTTGTATGGACATATGTTCTCATTTTTCTTAGGTAAATACCTAAGAGTGGAATGGCTGAAGCGAATGACATTGCATGTTTAACTTATTAAGAAACTGTCAAACTGTTCTCCAAAGTGGTTGTCTCATATTCCCACCAGCAGTGTATGAGAGTTTCAGTTCTTTTACATTCTCACTCACACATGGTATGATCAATATTTTAAATGTAAACCCTTCTTACTGGGTGTTTAATGATATCTATTTGTGGTTTTAACTTGCATTTCCTTAACAATTAATGATGTTAAGCGTCTTTTCGTGTGTTTATTGGCCATCCAAGTATAAAAGTTTAGGATAATGGTGCTTTCTTGATGAATTCACACTATCATTATGAAATAATCATCTTTTTCTTTGGTAATATTGTTTTCCTCAAAAATCTTTGATTCCAATATGGCCACTCAAGTTTTATTTGAATAGTGTTGTCATGGTAAATTTTTCTACTCTTTTTAAAAAAATATCGTTTATTGATTTATTTATTTTTTTATAGAGAGGAAGGGAGAGGGATAGAGAGCTAGAAACATTCATCAGTTACCTCCTGCACACCCCCTACTGGGGATGTGCCCACAACCAAGGTACATGCCCTTGACTGGAATCAAACCTGGGACCTTTCAGTCCGCAAGCACGCAAGCAGATGCTCTATCCACTGAGCCAAACTGGTTAGGGCAAATTTTTCTACGCTTTTACTGTTAACCTAGTCATATCCATATTTACACAATGTGCCTTGCAGATTTTGAATTTTTATCTACTCTAACAATCTCTAACTTTTAATTGTAATAACTAGAACTTTTATATTTAGAATAATTATTGATTTGTTTAGATTGAAGTCTATCATCTTGCTATTTGTTTTCTATTTGTCCAAACTATTCTTTGTTCTCTTTTTCCTATTTTTCTGCTTTCTTTTGGATTCATTGAAAAATTTTTATTTCAATTTATCTCATTTGTTAGATTATAGCTTATAACTTTTTGTTATTTTAGTGATTGTTTTAGGGATTATATCAATAGTATAAATCTTTAACTTATATTTTTACATTCAACTGTATGCCACTCATGAAAACTATACCATAGTATACTTATATTTCTTCTGTCCAGGTCTATGTGTGTATTTCCATGATACATTGTTATTACTTTTTTAAAGTTAATCATCTTTTTTAAAAATATTTTTTATTGATATTATTATAGGTATCTCCCATTTTTCCCCATCTCACCCTCCCAGCCCTTACCCACCACTCCAGGTCTTCACCACCCTATAGCCCGTGTCAATGGGCTATGCATATCTTACCTAATAATAGACAAACATGTAAATTGACCATAGCTCCACTACACCCACCAGCCAATCAGAGTGATTATGCAAATTAACCCACCAAATATGGCGGTTAATTTGCATACACAGGTGCCCAGCTACAGGGGACGCTTGTGTTATCACCATGGCGACAACCAGGCGTTCTGCCCCATGCCCAGTCCTCAGGCCTCTGGGCAGCTTGGGAAGGCAGGGCCTGAGCAGAAAGAGGCAGCTCTGGGGCTGGGCCGGAGTGGAAAGGCGGTGCTGGCAGCCAGGGAAAGCAAGGCCCATTCTAGCACAAATCTTTGTGTATCAGGCTTCTAGTAAGTACATAAGTTCTTTGGTTAACCTCTTCTCATCCCCCCAACCCCACATCGAGGTATGTCAGTCTGATTCATGCCTCCATGTTTCAGGTCTTATTTTATTGGTCAATTCATTTTGTTCATTAGATTTCACAAATAAGTGAAGTCATGTAATACTTGTCTTTCTCAGTTTGGCTTATTTCACTTAGCACAATATTTTCCAGGTCCATCCATGCAGTCCCAAAGGGTAAGAGATCCCTCTTTTATATAGCTGCATAGTATTCCATGGTGTAACTGTCCCACAGCTTTTTTATCCACTCATCTGCTGATGAGCACTTGGGCTGTTTCCAAATCTTAGCTATTGTAAATAATGCTGCTATGAACATAGGGGTACACGTGTATTCTTTCTGACTGATGTTTTTAGAATATATTTCCAGAAGCAGGATTGCTGGATCAAACGTAAGTTCCATTTTTAACTTTGTGAGGAAACTCCATACTGTTTTCCACAGTGGCTGCACCAGTCTGCATTCTCATCAGCAGTGAACTAGGGTTCCCTTTTCTGCACATCCTCACCAGCACTTGTTGTTCGTTGATTTGTTTATAATAGCCATTCTAACAGGTGTGAGGTGATACCTCATTGTGGTCCCATCCTGCAGGTGTCTGGGGTCCCCTGGCTTTTGCCTCCTCACTGAGCAGTCAGGCATGGTGTCTGCAGCAGGGACCCAAACTAGATCAGACAAAGACGCAAAGCCTCCAGAGACCCTCTGCCTGCAGGCGGATTGGACTTGGTGTGGAGTACCTGGAGCAAGCGCCCACAGTGGGGTGAGAGATTTTCTATCAGGCAGCTGCTTCTGCCTGGAGGCTGATTGTTATTCTCAGTCTCTTAATAGGCCTCTGAAAAGCCACTGGGAGGGGCAAGGGAGCTTCCAATAGGATTAGGGCTTTTCCCCAGGCAAAGACCACCTGGATAGCAGAGTTTGCCTGAGAAAGGTGCCCTCCGCAGTATGAGGGAATGACTCAGCACAGAAAAGAGGGGTGTCTGCCTTCCACCCTGCAACCCCCAAACCCTCAAGCGTGGCTTCTGCTCACACAGCTCTATTCCAGTCTGCCCTCCCTCTGCCGGAGCCCAAGGTGAGTGGCTGCACATGGCATTTTGTGCTTTGAGAGGGTGCCTGCATTTCCAGCTGTCTCTCCCTGGCAGACAGCACCCCTGCTGCTGTTCACAGCCAGGTGTTATGTGGGGGCCTTTCTCAGTTCTGGTGCTCTCTGCTTGGGGGCCCAGCGTGGGAAATTGACCTCAGAGTTCATAGTTGGAAACCACCCCCCCACACACACACACAGCTGAGATATTGCTCCTGACCTTCAGCTGCTGTCTGTTGGACACAGCCAGTGCTTTCCCATCTCCACCCTTCCTCCCAGTCTCTGTGTGGTCTCCACTTTCTGTCCTTGGTTATCAGGGTTCTCTCCAGCTGGTCCTTAGTTGATTATTCAGTGTGGTTGTTTGTATTTTAGTCATAACTCCAGTTTGGTTTTGGGAGCTTCCACTTTCCCTGCCACCATTTTTAATCTCCCAATTATATTTTTTATTGTGGTAAAATATGCATAATACCAAGCTTATAATGTTAACCATTTTTAAGTGTGCAATTCACTGGCATTAAGTCCATTCATGGTGTTGTGCCATCACCAGCACTATCCATCTCCAGAAGTTCTTTATCATCCCAGATTGAAACTCTGCGCCCATTAAAGGACTCCCTGTTCCTCCATTCCCAGCTCCTGGTAACCACTACTCTACTTTCTCTCTCTGAATTTGACTATTCTAGATAGCTTTTATTAGTGGAATCATACAATATTTGTCCTTTTTGTGTCTGGCTTATTTCACTTAGCATACTTTTTTCAAGGTTCATGTTGTAGCATGTATTACAATATTGTTACTTTTTAAGGCTGAATTATACTCCATTGTATGTTTATAGCATGTGTTGTTTGTTTATCCATTTACTTGACATTGGGTATTTGGGTTGTTTCTACCTTTTGGCAATGATGAATAATGCTGCTGTGAACATTGGTGTACAAATATCTGTTTGAGTTCCCGCTCTAAGTTATTTGGGGTATATTCCTTGCCAGTGTGGCTCAGTGTTTAAGCATCGGTTTATGATCCAGGACTGTGGTCGGCAAACTGTGGCTCGAGAGCCACATGCAGCTCTTTGGCCCCTTGAGTGTGGCTCTTCCACAAAATACCACGGCCTGGGCAAGTCTATTTTGAAGAAGTGGTGTTAGAAGAAGTTTAAGTTTAAGATATTTGGCTCTCAAAAGAAATTTAAATCGTTGTACTGTTGATATTTGGCTCTGGTGACTAATGAGTTTGCCGAGCACTAATCCAGGACATCATGGTTTGATTCCTGTTCAGGGCACATGCCCGGGTTGTGGGCTCGATTCTCAGCAGGGAATATGCAGAAGGCAGCTGATTGATGTTTCTTTCTCAGTGATGTTTCTACCTCTTTATCCCTCTCCTTTCCTCTCTGTAAAATCAATAAAAATATATTTTGAAAAATTATTTGGGGTATAGTCCCAGAAGCAGAGTTACTGGGATATATGGCAATGCCATGAAAAACAGGTAATTCTCTTTTGGAAATATTTAACTATTTAAATTGTGATTTCAACTTTTTAAATCTATATTTCTCATGTAGTTAACAGCTACAGATCTCTGTCAAATATGGATCTCTTAGTGAATATCCATATTTTCAAATGTATATGTGTGAATGCTAACTATGTTCTCAAAGTTGACCTCAAGTAAAAGTGTCCGTTTCCAGTGAATTGTGGATCATCTAAAATTTAACTTGGACATAACAATGAGAAAATATTCAGTCTTCCCATCTGGGAATCTGTCATAATTTTCTATTTATTCGAGTCCTATTTTCAATGTACCAATAAAATTTTTCAGTTTTCTTTATTCAACTTCTACACATCTTGTTTTATATTGATTCCTTCTGCTTTTAAGGGCATTATATTTCTGTTGAAAAATCACTTTAAAATTATGTTTTTTTATCTCTATACTAGAGGCCTGGAGCACGAATTCGTGCACCAATGGGGTCCCTCACCCTGGCCTGGGAGATTGGACTGAACCTGCTCTCTGACATCCCTCCCCTAGGGGTCCCAGGTTCCAAGAGGGCATGGGCCAGGCTGAGGGACCCCATAGTTGCATGATCGGGGCTAGGGAGGGACTGTGGGAGAGCTACAGGGTGTGTCCAACCTGTCTGGCTCAGTCCTCAGCTGGACCTCAGCAGCAAGCTAACCTACCTGTCAGAGCGTTTTCCCCGTGGTGGTCAGTGCACAACATAGCAAATAGTTGAACAGCCTTAGCATATCATTATTGAATTATGCTTTGATTGGTTGAACAGCGGACCAGACACTTAGCATATTAGGCTTTTATTAATTAGGATTATGTAAGTTCTCAAGTATTGTTGACTACTGAGTATTTATCACATACATTACTTTAAGATTTCATTAAGACTAGAGAATGTTATTTTTAGCTTAGTGTTTTACATTTCAAGGCAATCAAGTCACCTCAAAATAATTTTGTGTATTTTACCTCTATTTCTTTTACATGATTGATTTGCCACATTAATAACATTTTTCAAAATGCTACTATATAAAACAATGAACACAGATATTTGTTGTTGCTGTTCCTGACTTTAATGGGACTTCCTCTAGAAATCTGCTATTAACTATAATGATTACAGGTTTATAAGGACTATTAATATGTATATATTAATGGGAAAGCCTTCACTTCCTTTTTAAAATGCCTTTACATATTCAATTTTAGCAACTGCCTTTCTGCAGCTCTTGTATTATTGACATAATTATATTAATGTGTGTCCTTATATTTTATCATTCCTGCATTCCTGAGATAAGCCCTGCTTTACTGCAATGGGTTATTCTGGTATTATATTGTTATAGTCTCTGTGTTGGCATCTCCTTTAAGGTGTTATTTAATGTGCATTGTTAATTCTGAGTACTCTCTGCGCAAAGCAGAGAGCTTTGTGCTACTCAACATTAGTCTTAAGTGGGGGGAACTTATAACAAAAATGGGTGGTGGCCTCATTAAACAGCAAATGACAGTTTTGTTGGTTTTACAATATTTTGGGGAGCAGTATTTTTCTTACCATAGCCCTAAGAGGTTGCATTCCTTGAAATTACAGTCATCAGCATAATTGTGGCTGGATGGAAATACAAGGTACAGATACAAATGGGAAACTTGGGTAAAATTATAAAATCATTCAGTATAGGTTTCCACCTGTCCCTTTGCTGCCCCTGCAGGCAAAGAAAACCCAAACAGTAAGTCCTTTTGTTAGGACAGTAACAGACCCCTCTGTGCGGTACCCACATCGGCCTGTCCATACAAACTGGGGGTAATGGGAGGCAGCGGCAAGACATTATTTCAGTCTTTAGTATTTTAAAACTACTATCTCAAAACTGAGGCTCACAAACCCACTAGAGAAATGTCTCTAAAAGTGAAAGCCTAAACAATTTCACCTTTTAATTCCCCACCACCTTCCATGCTTTCTTATTCCTCTGTGGAAACAGGAATTGGTTTTTTGTTTGTTTTGGTCTTTGTTTTCCCAAAGCCTAGGGCATATTAATCATTCTATAAATGCCTGAATAAATAGAGGAAAATTGGGCTGTGATAGGTGGGTAGCAACAAACAGGACTTGAAACACAGCATGGCAGGACGTGAAGCAACTGGGCAATAATTTTTTTTTTTTTTTGCCTATGAAATGAAATAAAATGGGGGAAATATAATTTTCTGTGTTATAACTTTACTTTAGCCAAGTATATTAAATTTAGCTAGTACTTGTGTCCGTTTTCTTATATGGATAATTCAGGAATGTTTTTCATAAAAATAATTCAGATGCAGGTGCTTTTGGCCAGTGGTAGGCAAACTGCAGCTCGAGAACAGCATGGGGCTCACCAGCCGCAGTTTGCTTCTCTGTTGACCAATGAGTTTGCTGACCACTGCTTTTGGCAATTGAAGTTGCAGGGGTAACATCCCTTTGGTTGACATAAACCATGGTAACTTCAGCTGTGTGATCTCATTATCTGATTACAGCTGTGACCTTGAAGTCATCTCCAGAATGAGCACCTTTGGGAGATTTGTTGCTCACAGGTGGAGCCCATGGTTGTAGGAGAGGATTTGCAAAGGTATATATTAAGCCTGTTCTTTTGCTTTTGGCTTTCTCCTGCTATGTTCTATTAGTGCTTCATTTACACTGAGTGGCCGGGTTATTGTGATCTCTGAACACAAAATAATCTGGCCACTCAGTGTATATCCTATATAATAAAAGGCTAATATGCAAATTGTCCCCTCAACCAAGTGTTCAACCAGCAGGCAGGCCGGCCAACCACCCATGTCCCTCCCCCTGGCCAGGCTGGCCAGACCCCACCCATGCATGAATTCATGCACCAGGCCTCTAAAACATATATATTACATATACATATATAAAATGCATTCAGAGATCATCATAATCTGGCCACTCAGTATAGTTTGTAATCAGGCAGGAAACTATGTGAGACTGATTTGAGTTCTACACACAAAGTACTCATCCAATATTGCTTTACCAGGTGGTCAGTGGGAGAACACCAGTGGACTAGAATGCACACTGTTTCACAGAGATTTCTGGCACTGTGTTGAGTTGAATCTGAGAAAATTCTCCTTAAAAAGAATTCCAGATTGATCTTGTGAAACTCATTATGTTTCACCCACATCTTTGAAAAAGTGACATGTTTGCCCTTGCTGTGTAGTAACATTTATTTTTAGAAAGTAAGCTTGAAACAAGTTTGATTCATGGTTTTTTCACTCTGGTTCTCAAACACTAGTCCGTGGCCCATGAAACATCTCCATTAAAATTATGTACATTAGAAAGCTATTTTAAACAATCAATTTCTGAGGTGGGACATTGGGATAAATATACTTTTTTAAATGTGTTACTAAGTTTAAAGTCCACATAACAAAATTCACCATTTGAACCATATTATTATATTTTTAAATTGTATTTATTGTTGAGAATATTACAGATGTCCCCCATTTTTTCTCCCTTTGACCCCCTCCACCCAGCTCCCACCATTTGACCAATTTAAACTGTGCAATTGAGTGGGATGTTTTGAGTAGTCACAATGTTAACAACCACCACCATCTAATTCTAGAATATTTCTTTCACCTCTAAAAGGAACTTTATACCTCCAAATTCCCTCCTCCCCTCATCTCCTTGCAATCACTAGTCTACTTTCTGGCTGTATGGATTTGCCTGTTATGGTCTTTCCCATAGATGGAATCATACAATATATTATTTTGAGTGTGTCTGGCTTCATCACTTAGCATAAAGTTTTGAAAGTTCATGCTGTAGCATGTATCAGTATTTCATTTCTTTTGATAGCTGAATAATATACATTGTGTGTATAGACCACATTTTGTCCATTCATCAGTTGTTTTACTTTTTTGGCCTCTTGCAAATCCTTGACTGTTTATCGCTTCTTCTGCATTATGAACTCCAGAAACACACTTCCATGAGTCTACAGTAGTTGTGTTTCCTACATGGCAGTGAGGCTCCCAATTCACTTGTGTTCAGTTACAACAACAACAAAAAATATATATAAAGCTACTTCTCTTCCCTGGTTTCCCCCACAAAAGTCACTGCTCCATGCAGATTACCATCTGTAAGCTAATTCTGAAGTGGTTAATGGCAAGAAGCAGAACCCTTGGCATGGGTTTTAAAACAGGGTTTCGGGTTCAAGATGTTTTGTGAGAGCTGAGTGACACAGCAGTGTGTTCTCCCTAATGCCTTGGTTGGCAAACTGTGGCTCTCCAGCCACATGCGGCTGTTGGGCCCCTTGAGTGTGGCTCTTCCACAAAACACCATGGCCTGGGCAAGTCTATTTGGAAGAAGTGGCGTTAGAAGAAGTTGAAGTTTAAAAAATGTGGCTCTCAAAAGAAATTTCAGTCATTGTACTGTTGATATTTGGCTCTGTTGACTAATAAGTTTGCCGACCACTGCTCTAAGGGATCCAGCAGTCTTTACCTTCAGTTTCTATAACGAGCATGTAGGGCATGTTGAGAGAGTGTAGAGTAACTCCAAAATGCAAAGCAAATCTGTGCCACTTGATTTGTTGTAAAACCATAACTTGTTTTCCATTGATTTCCAGCCTAGCCACAAACATTCTTCACATTTTCCCTCAATACTAGCCACCCCTCCTCCACAAAAAATAAAAAAAATAAATTAAAAAAAAATAAAAAATCGTGTGATGCCTCTCTTTTCAACAAACTCTGATTCCAATTGTTCATAGGAGGAATGACTAGGGAAAGAGTTCACATTTCTAGAATGCCAGGATTCTAGGAAAGGGACGATTGTTCTCAAAGGATTGTGGACAAACTGCAACAATCTGTTAACAGGCAAATGTTTCCCATAGCCTACAAAAGATCCTGAAACATTCCAACCCTTAGCAGCGACTGTGAGAAGCCAGAAAGTACAATATTTTCCAACACCAGAGGTTTTCATTTCTTTAATTAAAAGCTTACATTTCTGTAGCCTAAATTCCTTGGGATTTTTTTTTCTCATTTTTGTTTCAAGCCCTGGACAATCTGTGCTAGCTTGTTTAGCTCTTCTGCAAAAAAGGAAAAAAAAAGATTGCTAATATTGGTTAAATTGGGAATAACACCAAAACCGAAGCAGGTTTTTATTTTCTTTCCTCTTTTAAGCAGTTTGCAGAAATCTTAACCAGGAGTGCTCCCATGATGACACATCAAGATTTTACATGCTAAGATTTCAGGAAACAGAGCAGGTACACATTGAAAGTTGGAAATGTCACACAGAAAGAATATGGCAAATCCCAACAGAGCTTTGTCATTGTTAAGCCCTAGAGTTGGCCTATGTATACATCCTATGTAATAAAGCACTAATCCGCTATTCATGTCTTACTGCTAGGGGGACTTACTTCACCAGCTACAAGAAGTTTGTTCTTTAGATAGTCATTGCTATAAATGGCCTATGAAATGGATTCAGACATTCAAGGTAAAAAAAAAAAAAAAAAAAGAGATGCAATTAAATATTTCCAGCAGATTGGCTAAGCACTCATCAGTGGCTACAGATAGAAACAATTTGGGAAATGCTGCCATTTTTTACCCTTTCCCTTAATACATTTTCAAGTGATCTTTAATGCTTGAAATGCCTATCAACCCTGAGTAGAATTGGCATTATTTGGCAATGTTAAACCATTTTCTTAGTTAGCTTAATGAATGCCAGAGATTTTCATTTCAGAAAGAAACTAGGTGGATAGTTTTTCCTGACACTAGCAGTGGGTGACATATATAACATTAGAGGCCCAGTGCACAAAATTCATGCACGGGTAGGATCCCTAGAGGCTGCCAGGGTGCCTCCCTTCCAGGCCCTGCCCCCTGGTCAAACTCCTGGTCAAGGGAACAGTTTGCATATTAGGCTTTTATTATATAGGCTGTATACCTTGGTATATACCATTGCCTTACATTTGGGGTTGACATACAAGAAAAATGACAAAGATTAGATTATCTGTCAAAGTAAGTAATTATACATTGTTTTCTCCTGATTTTTTTTACCCACGCATTGAAAATTAAGTGGAAATAAACATTTTAGTTCAGATTGGGGGGAGGCAAGGTGCAGAAAAAGAACACTGTGTTACAGGCAGGAACTTAGCATGTGCAGTCTGAAACTGACTCAGTGCTCTGTCTTTAGCTGTGTTTGGAACGCCTGCCTGCTGTGACCCCCAGAGCTCCCCTGTGTGCAAATGCCATCTCTCCTCACCTGCTCCCTTTTTTCTCTTCCATCACACCCTTGCTTTTCCTTCATCTCAGTATAGACCCTTGACCTTCCTACCTCAAGGAGGACAGAATAAATTCCAGGGCTGTGTTTTACTGTAAAGGTGTGAGATAAGCCTTGCCTTGACACTGGTCAACTGGTCAAGGTCACCTTGTGGCCTACCCTGCTTGATCAGTGCTCTTTTGTGAACAGTAATAGTAAATTCTACTATATCAGCTCCTACTTAATTGTGGGGGGGGGGGGACTCTAAATAGCAGATCTATGGAGAAATCCAATGGGAAAATAGTGTTCTCTCCAGAAAGCGTTTTTTCAAGCCCTGTGCTACTGAAATCAGCTATTTTGCCTTGAGGAAAATGGCCTTTTTAGTTATGTACAAGAGCTGTTCTGCCATGAATGGAGAAGTGTCTTCAAATTCCAGCAATGCCACCATATGAAGGATTCTTCACTTGCTCAATAATGCTGGTTATCCTGCAGAGTTGCTTCTAAAATATATTCTGAGATTGCCACTGAAATGCAGCATTTGTCACTATCAATGGTACAGTAAAGACGTACCCCAATGGATAGTACAAGGAAAACACTGGCCTTTGAAACTAGAGTATATTGAGTGGTTACAGTGGTGTGCATTTGGGGAATACCAAAGAAGTGAAAATGTATCAAACTGTGTGAGTGCCTTCCACTTGGGTGGGGAGGCAAAATATATACAAACTAGAGGCCTGGTGCACAAATTTGTGCACAGTTGGGGTCCAGCCGGCCTGCCCCAATGGTGGCCCATAGGGCCAGGCTTGTGGGGGGGAGAGGCCGAGGTCAGTTGGTTGGCCGGCCCCACCCCAATCAGGGTGTTGGAGGCTGATTGGGGGCAGTGCCAGTAGAGGGAGGGGCTGTGGGAGGTTGGCCAGCCGGTCCCACCCCCAAATAGGATGTTGGGGCCAATTTGGGGCTGGACCAGCTGTGGGGGGTGCCGATCAGGGCCCGGATCAGGCTGGTTGGCTGCTGCAGTTCAGTCATAACCACTGGTCGTTCTGGTTGTTCCACTGTTTCCATGCTGGGCTTTTATATATATAGATGGAAACCAGCAAAACTTTACAAAGCAACAAATAGAATAACATGTTATAACTTGTGTATTAACCTCATCAGATGACAGTAAGAATTTATTTCTCTGTGATTTAGCTGTAGTTTGGCTGATGTAAGCTGAGTCCAGCTGGGCTTGGCTCCAGACCATAGGTTGGATTTAGACCTTGTACACTTGTCTGTCATGTTTGTACCAGAGAGATACATGGACATGCTCTTCTTATGGTGACAGAGGTCACAAGCTCCCAGAGAAGAAAGCAAAACAAGCAATGCCTCTTAAAACATAGTCTTGAAAGAGCACACAGTCAGATGTGGCAATATAACAATGACTAAAGCAGATCACATGGCCACATCCAACAGCAATGAGGCATGGACGTGTACTCCTCTCATAATGTAGGGAGGGGAGGAAGTGAATAATTACTAAAAACATACCCTAACCTACCAAAATGATATTGATTTTTCAGTACAGAATGAATAGGGAACTTAGAGGAATATGCATGGTAGATGGGTTAGAGCAGGAGTTTTGGGAAATCTAGGAATTTCAGATGCATTCTTCATATTTATGGTTATAATCTATGACTCCAGGCCTATCCATAAACTGTCTATAAAATTTTTCATGGTTTGTTCAGTCAGCAAGAAGCTAAGTTAACAGTTTTCTCATCTTCAATGAAGAGGGAGAAGATGCAATCAGTTTTCTAAACCAGAACATATTTGAAAGAAAATGTGTTCTTCCATCATAAAATTAGTGTCTAGATATTTTTCACTGGTATTTTTATGGAGAAGTTTTCTGGTAGTTTAAGCTGTTTATGAATGCCTTCTTTAGTACACTTGCTAAGCCTCCAAGTTACATTACCTGGATTAAAATTTGTGTTCTTTTCACCACCACTCTGGCCCTCTAAGCTAGTCCCCCCCCCCCCTGAAATTTATTTGCACTTGATACAGTATGACTAACTTATCCATGGATGGTTATGTAGGGAAATATTTCTCTGATATTGTCACATATCTAGATTGTCTCCATTTGCCTGTTTGGGGTATATGTGCTCTGTAAGTCTCCAGTATGTAGTTTAGAATGAGTTTGTGTGCAAGAAGGAGGAAGAAGATCATGGACAAAAGCTTTCAGTCTTCCCTTTAAATAGCTGTAATAGGATTAATTCATCTGTATGTTAATTAAAATTAATTAGCAAGAGGAAAGGTCCAAATGTGTGAAATTGTATTTTAAGAAATTCCAACTATATCTCTCGTTAGCTATTTGACCTTGGAAAGACACATTCTCTGGGATTCAGATTTTTCTCCTATAAAAATAGAGAGATTGGACTAGGACTTTAGAATATTCATGCTGTTTCTTTCAAACTCAAGCAGTAATATTTTAAATTCTAGGTTGAGGTTAACATACAATAAATATAGGGAGCAAAGGCTCCAAATTGATCTAGGGAGAAAAAAACAACAACAATGAACATAATCAAGATTCTGCCATTGAGAATGCAAGCTCAATGCACAGAATAAGGGAGTTCAAGAGACATAGTCAGGCATACGAGGCCACAGTTTTGAGGTGAGCTACTTGGCCCATCCTGGCACCTGGCCTGTTCATCAGTGTTCTGATGCTAAAGCTCAAAGCTGCTCCCAGAAAAAACATTAGCTTCAGCACCATCGGCAAGAAGATACTGAATAATAGGGCTCTGTAACTGACCAAGTTATTCATCTCACAAATTGGTAGTTCAGAGATGATGCTTTAAGTCTCTAGCTGACCATAGCATAGACAATGACCCTTTTTATCTATTAGAAAGCTTTATTTCCTTGTTGTTAGATTTGTATAGGTTGTATCTTTGAGTCTCCCCAGAGTTATGATTTCTCAAAGAAAGAAGATAGTTCCACTATATCCTTGAAGTGAGTTGGAAAATATTTACCACCGGGATCTCCTTAATTGGATCTTCAATATAAACCACCTACATTTGGGTTCCTTTAATAATTATAATGATTCCATTTTTTAAACAAAATTCATAAAATATTCTGCCATTCAGTATACGACTGTTTTCTTGCAGAAAAATCCAAGTTATGTGATATATGAAATGGTATGGATTTTGCAAACTATACTAGTATGATATTAATGAATCACTATTTTGTGATTGGAAAGAAGAAGGGATCATATTCAAGGTCATTTTTAGGACTTTTATCCAGAGATATGAGACAGTGCTCCAAATTCCAGGACTCTATATAATGACAGCAGAAAAGCAATGACCAAAGACTTATGAAACATAAGTAGTTGCTGGTTTTCTCTGAACAGAATTGCCTCTTTTTTTGTATTTGAGACTTGTCTTTAAAACATCCTGTATGTTAAGGTCAGCGATGATTAATTTAGAAACTGTGAATGTTAATTGAAGGCATGGTTTCCGAAGAAACCTTTTAAACATTTGGCTCATGCTGGTTAATTAGAAAGGCAAAAATTACTCCATTGTATAAATATAGAGAGAGTTTCTTCTTACCAGTAATGCAAATACATATCTGTTTGGGTTGTATAAAGAAAAAAGAGAAAGTCATTAGAGGAAATAGGTAAGGTGACATTAACTTTGAGGTGAGGTTTTTAATTATTTTCAATATTAGACTTTATGGAGCTAACCTGGTCCTCATCCAACAGAGATAAGAGCCAAAGTTATAAAGCTATGCATTTTTTTTTAAGGTAAATGCAAACCTAATGACAAAAATGTTTTAGGATTTGTCCTGCCATAACTGTTGGGTCCAAGCAATCAATGATATAATCTACAGAACACCACAATTGGCCAAGTCTTGGAAGTATCAATTACTCAGCTGAAGCCATTTATTGTTGGTTTGATGAAACCTATAATTTAAGAGTTTTTCCAAAATTGCCCTTGCTTCCCTTTCAAATAGCCTAAATTGGAAGGCATTTAAGAATAGCTAAGGTTTTGAATCAAGTTTTTGATTGGTGTTTCAGGTTTCTTAGGGTATATTCCTAGAAGTGCGTTCACTGAGTCAAATTGCAGTTCCATATTTAATTTTTTGAGGAAACACCATAATGTTTTCCACAGAGGCTGCACCAGCCTGCATTCCCACCAGCAGTGAATCAGGGTTCTCTTTTCTCCACATCCCTGCCAGCACTTGTCATTTATTGATTTGTTGATGGTAGCCATTCTGACAGGTCTGAGGTGATAACTCATTGCTGTTTCAATTTGCATCTCTCTGATGGTCAGTGACTTTGAGCATTTTTTCCTATGTCTCTTGGCCTTCTGTATGTCCCCTTTGGAGAAGTATCTATTTAGGTCCTTTGCCCATTTTTAAATTGAATTGTTTGTCTTCCTTCTGTTAAGTTGTATTTTGAATATTAACTCTTTATATCAGATGTATCTAAAATTTTGACAAAATATTTTATAATATTCATTATTTTACTTAAGAAAATATATAGAAAAATAAATATTCTTTAAAACTATATATTTAAAATTCTGACAAAATATTTTTACAATATGCATTATTTTGCTTATTTAAGAAAATATATGGAAAATAAATGTACTTTAAAACTATATATTTAAAACATACCCATTAAAATCACTATTTGTTATATATATTTGTATGTATTTTAAAAGCTCAATTAATACTAGAAAAATTTTCACAGATATTATTCTTTCAATAATATCATTAAAGCAAAATATCTTGTGAAGAGGGGAAAAACAGAACAGTAGAGCATTTTATTTCATTGTGATTCTCATTTTCTATAATTCAATACATGATATATAGGAATTAAAATGAACTTGGTATTAGTAATAATTGATTTTCTTATTCAAATAAATTCATGTAATGTATCAACAGATTTTTGTTCTTAACTCAAGTAGGAAATATTTTTTTAATTTTTAATTTATTTTTATTTTTATTTGATTTATTTATTTTTCCATTTTTTATTAAGGTATTACATGTGTACATATCTTCACATTGACTCCCCCACCCCACTCCCATACATGCCCTCACCCCCCAGTGTTTTGCATCCATTGGTTATGCTTATATGCATGCATACAAGTCCTTCTGTTGACTTCTTATCTCCCTCACCTCTCCCTAACCTTCCTGCTGTCATTTGACAGCCTGTTTGATTCTTTACTGCCTCTGTATCTATCTTTTTGTTCAACAGTTTATAATGTTCTTTATTATCCACAAATGAGTGAGATCATGTGGCAAATACATTTTGGTGGGTTGTATACAAGCCATGAATAAATAGAGGATCAAAATTTCTGTACAAGATCCTCCCCTTTTTGTGCCTTAGAGATAGAGACATCAAAGTAGTCCATGGGTAATGAATAGGTTCTCATATACACCTCACATCACTCGAACTACACTGCACTCATATACATATCTAAATTATTTTCAGTGAATCACCTAGGTAAGCAATATGAGAGGAAGCTGTAGAAAAGGAACATTTATTTCAATAAATAATTATACTGAAAGCATGTGCTTTGTCAAACATATTATTAATGCATCATAAAATATTTCTGAGAACATACATGTATTCATAAATCCTGTCAAGGGAAATGTATGCTTATTTTTAAAAAGCATTTGCAATTATTGCTGAGTGTTTGTGCTGTTTCATAAGTAATGGAAAAATAACTGTACAAATATTAATGTGGCCAAATGAAGGTAACTTTGAGCAGAATAAGAAACCATAGCAACTCATCTTTTTTACCCTGAAATTGTAGAAAAATTCAACCTGACAATGATATCAAAAAACATACTTCTGCCCAAGTATTATTTAATTTTATATTATGTACTAGAGGCCTGGTGCACAAAATTCGTGCATAGATAGGGTCCCAAGGCCTAACTAGTGATCAGGGCCGATTTGGGCCTTCCTTCCCCTGGCTGCCGATTGCCGGCTGGGGCCTTCCTTCATTCCATGCCACCCCATGGTGGTAGGTGCACATCATAGCAAGCGGTCAAACTCCCTAGGGGACAATTTGCATATTAGCCTTTTATTATATAGTATGCTCAGTAGAATTCTTCAGTTATAGTCTACATTTTTAAAATGCTTTCCCCATATAATTTTATGGGAAAAAGGAAAAGATCTGTGGGTTCATAGGTCAATGCTCAACCACTGAGCCACACCAGCAGAGCCTAACAAGTATATTTTTCATGAAACATTATATAAAGATACCCTTTCATTTCCCTTATTTAATTTTAAAGTTGGAGTATAAATATTTTTTATATAGGTAAAAAGTAATATAAACTAAAAATCTAAAAGAGGTATTTTTACTACTTTAAATATGCTAGTTCACATAGGCTTATTTATTTCTTGTTAATTTAGTGTGTATTGGTAGGGGGGTGATTTATCTTTTCAGCCTTCATATGTATTCATTTAAATATTTCAGGATTAGTCATAACATGGCTATGGAAAAAGCAAATCCTAATTATATGACACATACAAATTAAACTTCAATATACCATATGCTCTGTAAATTTGAATAAGATTTATACTATTAAAGTGCTTGCCCTATTAAGACAATACCATCCATCCCTAGCTGGTTTGGCTCAGTGGATAGAGTGTCAGCCTGTGGACTGAAGGGTTCCAGGTTCAATTCCAGTCAAGGGCATATGCGGGCTCAATCCCCACTGTGGAGCGTGCAGGAGGCAGCCAATCCATGATTCTCTTTCATCATTGATGTTTCTATCTCTCTCTCCCTCTCCCTTCCTCTCTGAAATCAATAAAAATATATTTTCTTAAAAAGACAATGGCATTCAATGTGAAGAGAATTGCAGAAAACACAAATGATAGGAAAACATAAAACTTGTTGAGCAATTATGAGGGAGCTTTTGTGCCTAGGCCAGAGGATTTGCATGAGGTAACAGTAAGATAGAAAATTGGAAACAGACTTTAGAGACAAATTGTGAAATTATTGTCTTACAAAATTAGAAAAATCTGAAAGGTCATGTATTTCTATTTTCTCTGATGTATAAATTACCTCTCCGGAATCACTAATAAGTGATCATTCTGACTGTTATACCTCCTCAGTCAGTGAATGCATGGCTTCAGAGGCAACTAACTCATTTCATTATTTGCCAGCTCTAATGATGAAAACTTCTTCCTTGTGTCAGAACTGTCATTTCCATCATTGGTCTTAGTTTTATCTCTGAAATGCCAAATAATCCTTTGACAATTCTTTTGAATGTGAAAAATCATTAAAAACAATAATCCAATACGCATGTGTGATTTGTGGCAGTCATATTTCATTAGCTCTGACAATTTGCTCTTCGCCCAGAAGAGCTTTATATGCTTAATTAACAAACACATACATATTTTTTATTACATGTCAGGTACACTCAGTAATGTACATATGCTAATTTATTAATCTGCACTACCTCTCTATGAGGTATGTACTGTTATCACCCCTTCATTAGATTTTTTTTTTAATTTTAATGTATATTTTTATTTATTTCAGAGGGGAAGGGAGAGGGAGAGAGAAATAGAAACATTAATGATGAGCTGAAACCGGTTTGGCTCAGTGGATAGAGCGTTGGCCTGCAGACTGAAAGGTCCCAGGTTCTGGTCAAGGGCATGTACCTTGCTTGTGGGCACATCCCCAGTGGGGGGTGTGCAGGAGGCAGCTGATCGATGTTTCTAACTCTCTGTGCTTCTCCCTTCCTCTCTGTAAAAAATCAATTTTTATATATATATATATATATATATATATATATATATATATATATATATATATATGAAAGAAACATCAATGATGAGAGAGTGGAAGGGATGGGGAGAGACAGAGAAATATCAATGTGAGAGAGACACATTGATTGGTTGGTTGCCTCCCACATGCACTCGGACCAGGTCCAGGGATCAAGCTTGCAACCCAGGTATGTGCCCTTGACCAGAATCGAACCTGGGACCCTTCAGTCTGCAGGCTGACTCTCTATCCACTGAGCAAAACCAGCTAGGGCTTAAAAATTTTGAAATTGCAGTTGATGTATAATATTATATTAATTTTAGGTATACAAAATAATGCTTAGACATTTATATAACTTATGAAGTGCTCATCCCCAATTAATATCCATCTGACACCAAACATAGTTATTACAATATTATTGACTATATGCCATATGCTGTTCTTTACATTTCTGTGACTGTTTTTGAAAATTAGTAATCTGTACTTAATTCCTTCCCTTTCTTCACCTGTATTGCCAATTCTCCTCCATCTGGGAACCAATGGTTTGTTCTCTATCTCTATGAGTTTCTTTCTGTTTTCTTTATTTTGTTTTTGTTGTTGTTGTTTTCAGATTCTACATATAAGTGAAATCATAGAGCATTTATCATTATCTATTTGACTTATTTCACTTAGCATAGTACCTTAGAGGTACATTCATATTGTCATAAATGGCAAGATTTATTTCTTCTTTATGACTAACATTTCATTATATATATGTAGCACTTCTTTATCTATGTATCTATAGTGGGAAACTTAGGTTGCTTCCATATCTTGGATATTGTAAATAATGCTGCAATGAACTTGGGATGTATATATCTTGTCTAATTGGTATCTTGGAAGTCTTTGGATAAATAACCCAGAAGTGGAATCACTGGGTCATAAGGCAGTTCCATTTTTAATTTTTTGAGGAAACTCAACACTGTTTTCCATAGTGGCTGTGCCAATCTGCATTCCCACCAATAGTGCATGAGGGTTCCCTTTTCTTCATATCTTTGCCAGCACTTTATTGATTTATTGATGATAGCCATTCTGACAAGTGTGAGGTGATATCTCATTGTGTTTTCAACTTGCATCTCTCTGACTTTGAGTATCTTTTCATATGTCAGTTGACCATCTCTATGTCCTCCTGGAGAAGTGTCTGTTCAGGTCCTTTGCCCATTTTTAATCAGATTGTTTGTTTTTCTTTGTGTTAAGTTGATGAATTCCTTATATATTTTGAATATTAACCACAAATTGGATCCTAAGTAGTGAATATCGTTCTCCCATTCAGTATGTTGAATCTTCATTTTGTTGGTGGTTTTCTTCCTGTGCAAAACTTTTTAGTTTGATGTCATATTTATTAAATTTTTCCTTTGTTTCCTTTGCTCAAGGATACATATACAAAAATACTTATAACTAAGAGTGATGTCAGAGTTTACTGCCTATGTTTTCTTCTAGTACTTTTATAGTTTCATATCTTATATTTAAATATTTACTCCATTTTGAGTTTATTCTTGTATATGGTCGAAAAGAGTTATCCAGTTTCATTCTTTTTCATCTATCTGTCCAGTTATCCAAACAGCATTGATTGAAGAGACTGTCTTTACTCCATTGTGTATTATTACATCCTTTGTCATAGAATAATGGACCAATTGTAGGTGTGAGTTTACTTCTGGGCATTCTATTCTGTTGCATTGACATATATATTTGTTTTTGTGCAAATGCCATGCTGTTTAGATTACTGTATCCTTATAATATAGTTAGTATTCGGTAGCATAAGACCTCTAACTTTGTTCTTCTTTCAAAAGATTGCTGTGGCTATTCGGGGCTTTTTGTGGTTCCATATAAAATTTTGGATTATTTGTTCTAGTTCTGTGTCTCCCCATTGCCCAAAGTGTTCATCACTCATTAACACATACTGTATTAGATGTTTTTGCTTTTCTTTCTCACTTCTCCATTCTCTGCTGGGAATCACTTCCTAATTGGGTGCTCAAACCTTAGTTGAGGGTCTTAGTTCTAGAGAACTCAGATAGATACTGATTTAAAACACTATAGTGTTTTAAATAAGTTTGCCTCTATATAGGCAAACTTATCTACAGATAGACCACTGCCTGTGAAAACAACCCTGACTCAGTTTTTCTTGCTGGCACTGGGCAACTGTATTTGTGACTAAGTGTATAATCTTTATAAATGCATATCTTTCATCATCTGTTATTATCACCAAAGTTTTCTTTTTTTTTTTTTATCTTTTCCCTTTGTCTCACTCAAGTCACAGGAGCACTCTGCTTGGCAAACCTAGATTCTGTGTGGTAGTAAGATAGGCAGTGATCTTTGTTCTTCTTAATTTCCCTATTATCAACTCATCCCATAAATTGGCCCTTTCTTCACCATTGCCTCTGTTAAAATTAAGTCCTATCAGCTAGCCACACAAATATCTCCTCAACAATTAATCCCTTACCCTCACAGATACACTCACAGTGTTAGACCTCACGATTCCTTGACAACCTCAGTTGCTACACCACCCCCTTCAAAGCTCTACCTCACTCTCTCCATCTCAGTCCATCATCTACACTGCTGCCAGAGTATTTATTTATCACCATTGTCAATTTGATTGTATTGTATTCTTGTCTTAAAACCCTCCAGGGGTTCCAGAATACCTGGAGAACTGTCTTTTCTCCTTAGCATAAAGCACAATATCCTTCATCATCTGGTTCTGGACCACCTCTGTAGACCTGTCAATGTCCACACTCAACTTGTGCTCTCCTGCCCAGGCATGATAAGCCATTTTCATTTCCCTGAACACATGGTGACCTTTTTAAGGCTCTTCCAAGTATGCCTGAGTCTAAAAGTTTGTCTTCTTTTCCCTATGCTATGATTCCTCCTATGCATGATTTCCCAAATGCAGCTTTAAGCAAAAGTTTTCTGGGAGTGAGAATGAGAAGAAAGGAAATATTATTTCAAGCCCTTTACCAAATAATTTCAGCACTTCACATGAGGAATTTCTAAGTGCAACAAAAATCTGGGTGAGTAGATAAAATAACTATATAAATAAAATGCACACCTTTTAGGTAACATTGGAAGATTTCCCAGCAGGTTAAATGGCTGAGTTCATTGTCACGTTCCTCACAGCTAGCCATCTGTAATTAAACAGCGGTGCCAGTGGGCACACATTCATCATCTCTAAAGAAAAGGAAAATCACCTTTATAAATCTCAAAATATGGGATATTAAGTTTGTTTTTATAATAGCTGATATACAACAATTTGTGCTAAAATCCTACCTTAGAGTAATATGCAAATTAACCATCACGCTGCTCAGGCCACGCCCACCAGCCAATCAGAGTCACTATGTAAATTAACCCCAGCCAAGATGGCTATAGCCACAGAGAGCAGTTGAGAGAGGCTTGGGTTTCCCCGGCAATGGAAGCTAAGCTATGCATACTCCCTGGCCAGCCTAAGCCTCCACTCAAGGCTACAAAGTTTCAATTATAGAAGATACACAAACCCCAACAGAAATGGCGGCAGCCACAGAGTGAGCAGGAGGCTTGCCTCTGCTCCAGGCTACAAAGTTTCAATTGTAGAAGGTAAATAAATTCCAGATACCAGGGCCTTGGCTTGGGTCACTGGGGGCATGGCTGGCCTGAAAACCACCACAGGCCCCTCACCCAGGCCGCCCCATGCCCCAAGGGAACCCTCACCCTGATCTGGGAGACCCTTCAGAGCAAATCAGTTGGCCCCCACCCATGCACCAGGCCTCTATCCTATCTAATAAAAGAGTAATATGCACATTGACCATCACTCCAACACAAAAGATGGCTGCCCCCATGTAGTCAAAGATCCTTCCCCCATGTGGACACGAGATGGCCACCACAAGATGGCCAGCAGGGGAGGGCAGTTGGGAGGCACCAGGCATGAAAGGAAGGGCAAATGAAAGAAACCAGATCTGCAAGGGAGGGCAGTTGGAGGCAATCAACCCTGCAGGGGAGGGCAGTTAGGGATGACCAGGCCTGCAGAGGAGGGAAGCTGGGGGCAAACAGGCTGTCAGGGGAGCAGTTAGACATCAATCAGGCTGGCATGGGAGTGGTTAGGGGTGATCAGGCTGGCAGGTAGAAGTGGTTAGGGGCAGCCAGCAGTCCTGGATTGTGAGAGGGATGTCCGACTACCCGTTTAGACCCGATCCCAGTTTAACATCCCTCGAGGTGTCCCAGATTGGAGAGGGTGCAGGCTGGGCTGAGGGACACCCCCATACCCTGTGCACAAATTTCATGCACCAGGCCTCTAGTATGATCATAAAGTAACTTCCACTTAATCTGAATCCAATTCCCAAGATTCAAAGTTTACTCATGTAATTAAAAAAAAAAAACCTGCTAAGTTTTTTTTTTTCCTTGCTAAAAGCAAAGGAAAATAAACTCTCAACAATTTAAATGTCTTTTCAGCTTAAACAAGTTTGGATTTTTATTGGCATTAGTAAATTCTCTATGTATTATTAAGGGCACAATCAAATTATCACAAACATATCTAGATGTTCCATCCCAGTTCACACCTTTACCTCATGTAATTCTCACTCTCATTCTCTTGATTGGTTGTTGACAATAAATCTCCTTAATACAATTCCTCTTCAGAAGTGCTCTATCTAATTTTCTTAAATTCTCTTGCAATCTCTTGTTCAAGCCCTTTACCCCCTTATCTCAAGTACCAAAAATACTCTTTCTCCCTGAAATAACAAACAGCTCCCGAGATATCAAATTTCTAGAAAGAAACAGTGGAGAACTGACTCTAATTGATATTTCTTAGTCACATTTCAAGTATTGGCTCTGTATATATTTAATTATCTAGGCCTGCAGTTGGACTACTTTCTATGAAAGGCCAGATAATAGTAAATATTTTAGGCTTTATAGGCCATGCAATCTCTGTTATAACTACCCACCTTTGCTGTTGTGGTACAAAAGCAGATGTAGACAATACATAAAGGACTGAGTATGTCTCTGTTCCAATAAAGCTTTATTTATAAAAACAGGTAGTAAAAATATTTAGGCATGACCTATAGCTTTCTGATGTCTAATCAGCCACTTACATCCTCTGACATCTTAGCCAGTAACAAAAAGATTGATTTGTTTTAATACAATTTTATTGAGCAAAGCACATAAATTTGTTTTCTTTCTCAGAGGTCTGTCAAAATCAAATAAGGTAAATATACTAATACTAGATATGTCTACAGCATTTGAAATGATTAGAAACAAAATAATAAGGATAGATTGAAGTATATACCATCAATTACAGATCAAAGGGAACGTATGTTTAGAGATAGGATAGAGATTGGGGAAAATAATTCTGACTATTCTCTTTCAAGATTGAATTGGGATATGTTTGTTCAGTCAATTTAGAAGAGTGAAACGAGTATGAGATTGGATTCTAAGATTGGGTTCTTCTTACAGATACCAATGGTCATTTAGAATTTGAACAAGTCATAGTATCTCTTAGACCTCCATTTTTCATCTGTATAATGAAGATAATACTTGTCATGATGCTTTTCTCAAGGTTGTTCAAAGATCATATATGGGAAAACCCTCTTGAAGAAGGAATTTTCAGCTACAAATGCTCACTATAAAGCTCACTTAACTGTTGAGGAATTTATAGATGTGATTCTTTTGAAGACTTTTACTTGAGTCCAAGATGCCTTTTGACCATTTCAGTTTCCACTCTTTGGAACTTTTCCATCTTTTTGACATCTTCCTTCAGGAACAATAATCAGAACTAAAACACACAGTACAAACTTTTCATTCAAAATAGAAGGATCTTTTAGGGAATCACAAGTTTTTAAAGGTGGTGCCCAAAGTAAGTTTATAGTCATTCTTGCTAAATAATCATTGGAAGATGGCGTCACCTTATAGTTGCTACCTGAACCGTTATTTCTGCATGAAGGGGATCAAGAGAGAGGCAAAAACCATGAAATTTAGCATCCTCTCTGTCTTCCTTAACTCTCATTTTATTTTATTGTTTTAAAAATATATTTTATTGATTTTTTACAGAGAGGAAGGGTGAGGTATAGAGAGTTAGAAACATCGATGAGAAACATCAATCAGCTGCCTTCTGCACACCTCCTACTTGGTATGTGCCTGCAACCAAGGCACATGCCCTTGACTGGAATCAAACCTGGGACCCTTCAGTCTGCAGACCAAAGCTGTATCCACTGAGCCAAACTGATTAGGGCTCAACTCTCATCTGTTGGGATTCATTGGAGTACTGGGAGGAAGAGGATAATCTAGACAGTAGTGATGCTATCTAATATTTTGTCACTGAGCTTACTGGTACACAGATTTGGCCACACCATACAGCACAGATTCTTGGAAATGCTTTAACCTGATACAGAAGATGTGATAACCTGATACAGAAGATGTGAATCCAGGGCTTGAACCGAGATAGGGTGATTGAATCCTGATTAATTCAACATTCATTCATGCCTCACAACGTCTACTTTGGTAAAGCCTGAAGGAAATATTTCAACAAATTTCTCTGCTGTTTCTGATTTAATCCTGAGTGCCTCTTGTTCATTACACAATCTCAGTGATTATCTCGGCATATCATTAAAGACATTACATTTAAGGGCCTCTTGAAATTATTTTTTTGGTTCATCTAATTTTTGGTTCATTCACACCTGCAACCAATTCTGAGATTCCATGTTTCTCACTTTAAAGAATATTTTAAAAAGAAAACAAAATGAACATGTGTTGGTTGGGTTTTTCTCTCACCAATGATTTATGAGTGGTGAAATTTTATATATTATTAATTTCTGAGCTCAGAACAAGGTTATTATGTTACAGCCTTATATCTGTAAGTAGACAATCTCTTTAGTACCAGATACTGAACTAAAATATCTGAAAGGATGAAATCTTACAGAAAATTTTAATAGGACCCTGGGTTAATCTCTATCTAGAAAAGGCAGGTTTTAGAAATGGTAATAGAAGACTACCAAGGTTTCTTTAACAAATGATTATTGATTTTAGACTTATATGAATTATATTCCTCTCTTGTTTAACCATGCACATAAGTAGTGTGAGAAAATTCTAGGCACTCTTTATTTTGAATTATGATGAACTAGATCTAAAATAGAAATATTTTATGTATGTAAGTACTCACACCTTTTATTAAAAGACTAGAGGCCTGGTGCATGAAAATTCATGCACTGGAGAGGGGAGGGGTCCCTCAGCCCAACCTCCCCCTCTCACAGTCTGGGAGCCCTCAGGGGAAGGAGGCAACCTGGCAATCAGGGGAAGGAGACACCCCATCCCACCTCTGCTGATGTCACTGCTGGCAGCGCAAGCCTTGGCCAGCCCCAGTTACCTGAGCCTCGGGCAGCCCTGGGTGGCTGGGCAGCTGCCAGATGAGGCTTGCTTGCATCTCAGGCTGACCTTGGGCAGTTGTGGGGCTGAAGGGACTAGGGAACTCCAGAGGCAGGTGTGAAGAGCAGCCAGACCCACCTAGGCCCAGCCTTGCCATGCACCTGGTGAGGCTGAGGGTACTGGATACCGCCATCTTGTGGCTGTGGGTGCCACCATCTTTGAAGGTGGGTCCGTCAATTAGCATATTTTTTCCTATTGGCTGTGAGCATTGCCATTTTTTATGGTGTGATGGTCAATTAGCATATTCCATCTTTATTAGATAGGATAAATCCAGCCTGGCCAATGTGGCTCAGTGGTTGAGCATCAAGCTATGAACCAGGAGGTTACAGTTCAATTCCTGGTCAGGGCACATGCCTAGGTTGTGGGCTCAATCCCCAGTAGGGGGCATGCAATAGACAGCAGGTCAGTGACTGTCTCTCCTCATTGATGTTTCTATCTCTCTCTCCCTTTTAATATATTAATATTAATATATTAACAAAATATATTTTAAAAAAGATAAATACATCTTATATTCTATTCAGTGGGTTTAATAACTGTGGTACCAAAATGTCATGACTACAAAACAATATCATGTATAGAACTAGTTTGAGATCTAAAGAAAAGACAATATGAATTCCAATATCTCTTAGCCAGTATGTTTACATTTTCTCTCTTTGACATTTCCCTATATGTCCACTGGTTTGTCTTACTAATTTGGGGAATCTTATTCCTGATCTTATTCAAAAATTTGTCCCTACCTATTTTTCTATGTTGGAAGTTCAAGGACCAACAATCTATAAGGGCATTTTCTTCCCACCTGCTCATCATATTCTCACAGATGCAGTGGAACCTGAGTGCCATATACTCATATACATCATCCCCATGTTGATTGCGATGTGTTCCAGCAGCTTAAAAGCATGTTAAAATTATGATGATCTTTGTTAACCCCCAGCAATCCTGCTGCTTACCAAAGAATACATTATTCAAGATGAAAGACACTTATTTTGCTCTTCCCCGTTTGATACACTGGGGAGATTTTCTTGTAAACTGAGTGAAAGAGCTGCCAGACCCCATCTCCTGGAAATGCCTGGAAGAGACATGAGCTAAGAGGGAAACAGCAAAAGAGAGACCTGTCAGCCTATATCAAATCAAACACCCCCAAACTGGGCTACTCATACTGACTCAGTAACTTCAGTCTATGGGCAAATCATACACCATGAGGAACTGTCCTCAATTCAGATGCACATTTCATACGCCTACTGGGTCTGGAAAGAAAATCATTAGCTTCACTGACTAATTTTCAGTTCATCAGCAACAGTTCATTCAACAGCACTAATAGGGCAGCCTTGATTAGAAGTATAGGTATATGATATTAATTAGCTTCTAACAGGGATAAGGATGCTAAATGGCTAGGACCATCTGTAGCTTTGGAAAGGAAATTCTTGGAAAATACTTTCTGAAAGTAAATGACAAAACAAGAATATTTTAAAATTGTCAACTCAGACTATAACATACTTTGTTTCTTTTGTCATTATTTTTTTTCCTGCCCAGGGTTATTTTGAAAAAATACTGTTTTAAGTGACATATACAAATGCTGAGGCTAGGTACTAATCAAACAAACCTTTCAGATTTTGGCTTGCGCTATGGTATACGAATATTGACTATATGTACAAATAAAAATTATATATAGATATGTATAAGTGTGTATATTTGTACCTTAGCATAACACTGAACACATGGAATTTCTTGGGAAAAAACCACCTGATAAAGTGATGAAGCAAAGGCAGAGTCTTCATGGCTGTCATTTATCAAATGTGTCTGAAAAAAAAATAAAAACAAAAACTAAGTAGTAGTTATTTAAAGCTTTGAATTAGAGCACAGGAGAAATTTCCTACTCAGTGGAAATACAGTCTTTACTGCAGTAAAATCTTCATTAACCAAAGTACCTCAAGAATGGAGGATTTAGTTAATTTAATTTTCCTTATAATTAAAATTTAAATCTAATCCTCCTTTACTCGATTACTTATGTTGAAATGTCTTTAGGAATTAAATGAAATAATTTATTTTCTTACCTTAGTAAAGTTGAATATAAAAAAAATAATTGAATCATAGATCATTTAGGAGTTTCATCTAGGGTCATTTATAAGATTATTTCTCATACTGTAATACTACAGAAGTAGGTATACAAGGCTGGCTTACATGAATAGAAATTTTCCTTTGAACCTAGGATCATTAGACATTCTCCCCCACACCTGTGCTCTCTCTCTCTCTCCTCCCTTCCTCCCTCCCCCTCTTTCTCATCCTCTTTCTTCCATTCCCTCCTCCCTCTTTTTTCCTCTCCCTCATCTTCTTTCCTCCTCCTCTCCCTCCTTTCCTCCTCTCTTTCCCTCTCCTGACTCAAATAAATATCAGAAGTAAGCTTTTTTCTTTTTACTCTACTTCACCCTCTGGTTTTCATTAATATATTTTTAAAAGTATTTTTTAAAGGAGATATATGTACTACTATATGTAATACTTTAACAATAAAAAATACATTTAAAAAAGGAGGTATATCTACTACATACAATGTGTAATACTTTAAACAATAAAAAATACTTTTTAAAAAGTAGGTATATCTACTACTTACTATGTGCAATACTTTAAACAATAAAATAAGATTTTTATAAACTAAAATAAGTTTCTTTAAGGTTCTTTTAATTAGTAAAATAGTAATTGTGTACTTCCTAAGGAAAATATTTGTCTCAATATCTGCATAAAGCCAAACAGCCAAGATTTCAATCTAGTGTTCATTTGAGGGAGCAATAATTCAGCCCAGAACAATTAGCCTATAACGGAATATGATCATCTGTAAGATTCTTCGCAACTGTAACTACCAGGATCCAGGATCAAATGCTGGTTCCGTATGGCCACCGGTGCAGTGACAGCCCATAGACACACGTCAGTTGCTGCTACCACGCTCCTCCTCAGGCACTGGCGCTACTGCAACCCAGCTCCTCCACCGCTATGGCATTTACTGGAGCTGAGATCTGTCTTGGTGGTAGGAGAGCCACGCCTGAGATCACCATCCTTCTCCCAATCCTGCATTCCATACATGCCCAAATACCAGGTGTACCAGTTAACAATGTGGATTTTTTTCAATAGATGGAGTTAACCTATGTTGATTTGATATGTATGCTATTTTGTTGTATTGACAGCAAACTTCATAACTTCAAAAGTCAAATTTGCTGAAGGTGTTAACATCATAGATATTTTTATGCTTAAAAAATGTTGAATGTCATGCCAAAAAAAAAAGAGTATTTGGGGGAAGTTTTAATTCATAATTTTGAATAAAAAGTTATATACTTCAGGAAGCTTATGGTGAACATGCTCCATCTCAAGATACTTGTGAACGCTGGTTTAAATGCTTTAAAAGTGATGATTTGATGTGAAAGTCAAAGATGTCCAGGTCAACTAAAAAACTTTGAAGATCAACAATTACAAGTATTATTGGATAAAGAGGCGTCAAACTCAAAAACAACTTGTAGAAAGATCAAATGTAGCTCAGGAAGCAATTTCCGATTGTTTACAAGCAATGGGAAAGATTTTAAAAGGAAGGAAAATTGGTGCCACATCAACTGAACGAAAGACAAATGGAAAACTGAAAAGTCATCAGTAAAATGTTGCTTCACTGGCATGAAAGAACATCTTTTTTGCATAGAATTGTGACTGGCGATGAAAAGTGGATTTATTTTGAGAATCCCAAATGCACAAATCATGGGTTGATTCAGATCAACCATCAACATCTACTGCAAGGCCAAATTGTTTCGAAGAGAAAATAATGCTCTGTGTTTGGTGGGATCAGGAAGGTGTGTATTATGAACTTCTAAAACCAGATGAAACCATTAATACTGATTGTTACCAACAACAAATGATCAATTTGAACCACACATTGATTGTGAAATGACCAGGATAGGCCAGAAGACACGGCAAAGGAATTTTGCTTCATGGTGACGCACCATCACACACTGCAAAACCAGTTAAAGACACGTTAAAAGATCTTGCCTGGGCAGTATTAACCCACCTGCTGTATTTATCAGACCTTGCTTCTTCAGATGACCACTTGTTCTGATCAATGGCACATACACTTTCTGAGCAGCACTTCAAAACAATAGAAGTGGAAAATTGGGTCTCTGAATGGTTTGCCTCAAAACAAAACAAAAGTTCTATTGGGATAGTATCCACAAATTACCTGAAAGATGGGGAAAATGTGTAGCTAGTGATGGACATTACTTTGAATAAAGCACTTTTGATGTTTCTCTTAAAATCATCATGTTTTCTTTGGTTACAAAATCCCCATTATTAACCAGTACACCTAGTATGTCCACCTTTGGATGTGCCAATGTGTGAATTTCTCAGGCATATTGGCATGCTGAGAAGAGGAGCCTCTGTTGTGTTATAAATATCCAAACATAGCTACAAGCGGTTTGGCTCAGTGGATAGAGCATCGGCCTGCAGACTGAAGGGTCCCAGGTTTGATTCCGGTCAAGGGCACAAACCTTGGTTGTGGGCACATCCCCAGTGGTGGGGGGGGGGGGGGGAGGTGCAGGAGGCAGCTGATCAACGTTTCTCTCTCATCAATGTTTCTAACTCTCTATCCCTCTCCCTTCCTCTCTGTGGAAAATCAATAAAATATTTTTAAAATATCCAAACATAAATTGATGAGAAAATACAAAGGGGTCATCTCACTCTGCCATGACATCACTGATTTGCATATGTTGACTCATCCTTCTATTCCAGGGATAAATCCCTCTTGGTCATGGTGTATAATAGTTTTAATGTGTTCCTGAATTTCATTTGCTAATATTTGGTTGAGAATTTTTGCATCCATATTCATCAGGGATATTGGTATAGTTTTCTTACAGTATCCTTATCTGGTTTTCGTGTCAAGATAGTAATGCTGGGCTCATACAATGAGTTTGGAAGTGTTCTCTCATCCTCCATATTTTGGAAGAGTATGAGAGGGTTGGTGTTCTTTAAATATTTGGTAGTAATAACAGTACAACAACAAATTATTTAAAACTGTGATGTCTACACTATGCTGCATGTTTGAAGGTCAGTTGGATAAGACAGGCTCTGACTGTAAAACAAAATTGAATCTGCAGATACTAAATCATGGATACCTTATGACTGTTTGAAATATATGCATAATTTTTATTAAAGCACCTTCTCCTTTAGAGTCCTGATTATTAAGGGCACATACCCAATATTTAGAGTCATTTGGGCAATAGAAAAAAGTATATTATCTCTATGTTAGTTAATCTTCCTTTGACTTTTGCCTATAACTTGAAATGGCAAACTTATGTTATCCTGGAATTAAAGATAGTTTTGTATTAGCAAATCCAGGAAGACCAACATAATAAGTTGTAACTACCATGTTTCCCCGAAAATAAGACATCCTCCGAAAATAAGACCTAGTGTATGGAAAGATAAGACATCCTCTGAAAATAAGACCTAGCACAACTTTGGGAGAAAAAAATAATATAAGACACTGTCTTATTTTCAGGGAAACAGGGTATTAGGGTGATTTTTTTTAGGTTTAAATGTTTTGTTAGTTATTTCATCTCTATGTCTCTCAATTAAAGATATTTAGCTTAGTAGTCTGTTAAAGCTGTAACACCTGATTAGGTTTTGAGATGGTACAAGTCAAATCTTATTTGTGATGTCAATGCTCTCTAGCCAAAAAGCATCAGGAATAACCTACAGTAAAACAAAATTGTGCTTACTGGGCTCATTGTAATGAGAAAGACAGTTCTGTACATCATGAGGATATAACAGAAGAGGCATCTCAGTAAGAGAGTGTCAGAAGGGACTTATTCTAGGATATGGGCTTTTTTTGTGATTCAGGGGGTAGATCCAAGGAAGCATGGTTTTCCTATAGATTTGCCTGCTCTGAGTATTAGACATGAGTAGAGCACGGATGATGGGTCAAGTACGGAAATTCACCAGGGCAGAAAGCCCTTGAGGCTTTAAGGGGTAAAACTGGCAAAACAAGAACCTTGCCTACAGCATATCACTGGTCATGTGATTTGGAGCCCTGATCTTTCATATCAATGATCAGGTGGTTTAGACTTCCCGGATCTTTTCCTCCCTAAAGATAATATCTAGGCCCCAGTTGTATTTCAGCTCCAGGCCCAGAAAAGCAGCAAAACCAGACAAGTGACAGTGTGGCTGCCTCTGGACCAGATACATTGACTAATAACCCCCCTGCCCTGGCACTGACCAATTACTGGAGACTATAACCCTGAAAGAGGACACCCAGAAAGCTAATGAATATGATCTCACACATCTAGAGGAAATAATGAACAACAAAAACTGATGAACAAAAAACAGACCCAGAGAAAGAGAAGCAGCGATCAGACTCTCAAACCTCAGAGAGAAAGTAGGGGAGGGTGGGGGTAAGGGGAAGAGATCAACCAAAGGACTTGTGTGCATGCATATGGGCCTAGCCAGTGGCCATGGACAACAGGGGGTGGGGGCACATGTAGGGATGGGTTTGGGATGGGAATGGGGGGATGAGGACAATTATGTGATACCATAATCAATAAAATTAAAAAAAGACCCTCTCCTGAGACCTCCCCTAAGATTTACACCTGCAAGAGAAATATAATTAGGCTCAGGACAAAGGACCCAGTGCTTGCTCTCCCTCTAAGGAGCATGCCCATACCATTCCCCTCAGGCACGCATCCCCCAAACTCTAAGGGACCCCAGGGAACTTGCAACCAGGGGAGTAATGGACAGCAGCAGCTGGTCCTCGGCTTATCTCTAATCCTGTCTATAAGCCCCCCTTTCCTCTGACTTCCTAGTGAGCTAGAGCAGCCCAGCTTAGGCCCTCCTGTTGTTGTTCTATGCCCTTCCTTGTTTTATTCTCCTAAGTATATTTTTGCTGAGGTCAATAAATTCTTGTTTGCTTTTTCTGCACTTTGTTTCTTGATTGAAAATATTTCCCTCAAAAAGACAAGAACCAAGATCCCAGCTGGTAACCCCAATCAGTAACATGAGGAGACAAGGATAATTTTGTTTGTGATCTTGATCGATTTTATCTCCAAGATGGCCATTCTAAAGAATACATTTCAGGCCAGTAAAAAACGCGGGCAAAACAAAAACAACAACAACAACAAAAAAAACCTTATTTTTATGGCTGGAATCTGACGCATGCAACTAAGAGCAAGGAGCTTTTCAGTGCATGTGGCAGACATTTCACAGGAGAAATGAATATTTATGACTGGAGTATGAAACTCTGTTATTAGGTCAGTGGTTGGAAGGACTTGGTATAGTATTCAGTGCAATGGAAGTGATGTCATTTCTACTGAGTCTTGTGTAGCCAGTCTCCAGGCTGCAGCCCAATAGCTTCTATTCTTGCAGACACAAATTGAACACCTTATTGCAAGCCATTAATATTGGTGATTGTGCACAAAATATCTTCTAACATGAATGTTTTCCAAGTAGATGGCCACTTCATTGCAGCAGAAAATCTTATGTTCATACTTATTAATACTAGTTTCTCTGTTGGTAATAGATCTCATGCTCAGAAGCACTACTGACTATAATTATCATTTCTTTTCATGCACCAATATCACAATTTGATCACTGGGACCCCTTTAGGTTAGCTTCCTATGATACCCAGAGCTTTCGAAAACATCCTTGCTTTCTTACAACAAAATAACCCATACCCAACTCTATTTTTTTCTAGCATATTACTAGAGTTTACTAAAGATTTCATTCATCCTCTACTAACAAATCTTACTGCTACACATGATGCTAAGTATATATGCAGTTGGAATGCCACCAAATTCTAGAAAGGGCAATTAGTAATCAGGGAGTTTATCATCAGTGTTGTCTTCATTTGATTGTGGTTTTCAATTACTCTAATTCTTGCATTTTAATTATAAATACTGTCAATTTAGCTTCATCATTATTAATTTAGCTTGGGAGTAGTTGTTTGTTCTCCTTATAGGGAGGAAGGATACTTATTTGCATCAACAATATTTTTATGTATAATTTTCCAATAAGTAAATGTTAAGATGTGAATGCATTGAAGTTCTAATATGAATTAGTCATTCCCTCATTTTTTTTAAGCAGCTGTATTCCTGAACTTAAAAAATGTACAGGGATTCTGAAAACCATGTTTAAAAACTAATTTTTTTCCTAGAAAGTTAATAAGTTATTCATATGTTTCCTATTCATATGTTAACTATTCATATGAGTAGTACTTTGGGAAGTCTCAACCATTTTACTACAATTTTTTTTATTTTGTTTTGTTTTTTTTATAATTCTTGATTATCATGGAATTCTTTTTCCTTTGGAAGATGGGAACAAGTAATAAAGAGGGCCATAGATAAGTAAGTTTAAAACTACCTTTGGTGAAGTCTTTCTCAACTGAAAATTCATATTAGAAATACCAGAATATGTTGGGTAATTTTATTTTACAAAATATTCATATCACCAGCAACCCTGATAGGGTAGGCATGTGTATTATTAAAACAAAACAAAACAAAACATTCTCCCTCTGTTGCCCTTTCCCATGTCACCTTTCTTTCCTGACTACTCAACATTGAGAATCAGCACTATGTTGGGTCTCACTCTAGTCCCTAAAAGTTATGAATGACTTTTCAGAATGGTGCTCAGTGGAAGCAAAGACGAGAAAGTCCATTGGCCATTTCTACACCTGCCTTCATATGTTTTTATGATGTTAATTAGCATCTTTTTATTTTCACTCTAAGAACTACCTTTAGCATTTCTTGTATAGGCAAGTTTCGTGGTGATGAATTCCCTCAACTTTTATTTATTCAGATAAGTCTTTATTTCACGATTTCTTTTTCTTTAAAAAATGTATTTTTGTTGAAAGTATTACAAATGTCTTCCTTTTTTACCCCTCCTCCCCAGGCCTTCACCACACTATTGTCTGTGTCTATGGGTTATGCTTAATATAACCCACCCCCACCTTCCCTCTGAGATTCCACAATCTGTTCTGTACTTCTCCTTTTTTTTAAATATATTTTATTGATTTTTTACAGAGAGGAAGGGAGAAGGATAGCGAGCTAGAAACGTCGATGAGAGAGAATCATCGATCAGCTGCCTCTTGCACACCCCCTACTGGAGATGTGCCTGTAACCAAAGTACATGCCCTTGACCGGTATCGAACCTGGGACCTTTCAGTCCGCAGACTGATGCTCTATCCACTGAGCCAAACCGGTTTCGGCTGTTCCATACTTCTATATCTATCTCTGAGGCTAGGGTAGCAGTGGTGTGCCATAAGCTGAGAACAACTATATAGGACTTATAGCTTGGTTCCCTATTCATGTGAGGCTATAATATGGACTCTGTGGTTTCCTGGATTCTCTGGTCAAGCTTACTAGTTTTGGACTGGATATTATACTCAGCAGTATATGGGGCTATTAATTAACTTCTGGTGGGGCAGCAAGCCAGAATCCAGGGCCCATGTGGCTCATTGTGTGGGGACCCAAGCCTGGCAATTTGTGCACTAAATATCCTGGTGAGGTGAGGCCACTGGTTTTGCTTTGTAGACAGGGAAATCCAGGGGGCATGCTTTCTGTTCAAGAGATGTTTTAAAATGAGCCATCTGTCTTGCAAGTAAAAAGAGCATTTCTAAAATGATACTATTCATTTAAAATACAGCAGCAGACAACTTGTTTCTAGGATACTGAAAGCTCATTTGAAAGCCTTATCATGCAAGGAAGGGCTAAGTTGGCAACCTCTTACTATCTCTTCCCAGTACTGTCTCACTCGGGTACAAGAGTTTGGGTAAGTTGAAAGAAGAATGAGAATGTACTTATATAAAATGAAGCATTTTCTTGAACCATTTGAATCCATTCTAAGTGTTGGTATAAGACTGGCCTAAAGAAAATGAGAAAAAGTAAGAGAGAAAACCACCATTCTAAAAGAAACAAAATAAACATAATCTGGTCAAAATGGAAATTGACCTAAAAATTTTATCTAAAATGAAAATATGATTGCAAAGTGTATAAATATGAGTGAGTATTTTATTATCTTGTGCTTTATGATTTCAGCATAGGTTCTGTTTTTGTTCAGTTTTAAAAGCTACATGTTTAAGGATTTCTTCAACTCTGAAACAAGAAGGATTAAGGATAGTTATGAAGAGACCAGTAGTCCTGTGCATGAATCCGTGCACCAGTAGCTCTCTGCAGGTCCTGGACACTTCATGCCTGCTGCCCAGAGGCCCATCCATGGCGCCTCAATGACAAAGCAAGCTTTCCACCAGGCCACTCACACTGCCCGCTCTCAGCAGCCACCACCAACCCCCACCCACCCAGGACTGGGGGACTTACGCGGGGCTGAGAGGACTGGGCATCGCCATCTTGTTATGGAGTGATGGTTAATTTGCATATTACCATTTTATTAGATAGATTAAGCTCTTCAGAGACTAAAGAACTTTTTTCCCAAGTTTATCTTTTTTATGTACATAAATATTTTTTTCATGAAGTCTTTGTGGTTTCAGGGTAGACCAAACAGTTGACAACTTATAAACAATTCTGTTAACTATGGGCCTTTCTGGTAACTATGGGCCTTTCTTCACCTCTTAGCTGAACTATAATTAACAGTTTAAAAAATCAGCCACATATGAAATAGTTGTCTACTATTGCCTCTACACGTTTTGATCAGCTGCCAGCTGAGAAACCTTTGGGCAAAACTTTATAAGCTTATTTCTTGGTTCATTAGGGTTATTGGGGGAAGAAAGAAAAAAGTCTTCAGGTTGCTGCTAATTAAAATAATTGCCAAGACTCCTCTCCAAGGACCACTCTTTCAGTTATAAAGTGCATGTGTAAATGAAGCACTCCAGGCCATCGGCAAATTGACAAAAGCAAGTTAGAACCAGTGAGGCTTTCTGTTTAAACTGAGCTGGTATACCACAGGCTCAGCTGAGGGAAAAATGATGAGGGAATCTATTTAAAAGGGTTCTTTCTATCAGGGGTCCTCAAACTTTTTAAAGTGGGGGCCAGATCACGGTCCCTCAGAGAGCTGGAGGGCCGGACTATATGAACTACTAATTCCTACTGTAACACCTCGGCTGCGCTCACTGTCCAAAAAACCTGGCGGGCCCGATCAGACTCCTCTGCGGGCCGCATGTGGCCCGCGGGCCATAGTTTGAAGACCCCTGCTATAGATTGTCTTTTCTGAGCAGATGTTTTGAGGAATATTGCAAAAGTATGGTTTCCTTCCTTTTTTAACGGCCGTTATTGGAACTTGGATTTCACACTTATGATCCAAAACTCTGACCCACCATTTGCTGTTTTGTGTGTGGTGTTGTTTTTTTTTGTTTTTGTTTTTTTTTTGTTGTTTTTTGTTTTTTGTTTGTTTGTTTGTTTGTGTTTTTGTGTGTGTGTGTGTGTGTGTGTGTGTGTGTGTGTGTGTGTGTGTGTGTGTTTTGTTTGTTTTTTTCAGTTAGGGGACTTCCATGTTGATATTTTAGGGAATAACAGTGCTATCACAGATGCTGTCTGTGACTCATGCACCAAGGGAATATTACTACAAGCACCTGTGTCTCTCTGCCAGTGGGAAGTCTCAAACCTCGGGAGCTTGCTCAAATTATGCATAGGGCAGGCTCAATCTGGGGACTTTTGCCCCTGGGAGCAGCCATCCATCCACAAATGACAACAGAAATTGGTAGATAAATATCATAAGCCTCCTTGGCTCTGGTGAGACAGTTCTGAGGCCTGGTTTCCACTGTCTCCTGGAAATTCCCAGTTGTCCTCAGTGGGACCCTGTTCACTATGCAGCCTGTACTTGCTTTCTTTCCCTGTCTATCCTATTTCCTCATTTATCTCTCAGTTGCTGGGACCATTTTCCAAATGAACTGTTTGCCCTTTAATTCTTGTCTCAGGGTTTGCTTTTGGAAGGACCCAATCAAAGATAAGTGCTATTGCTAAAATAAAAGTGTTGAGATATTCCAGTGTGTAAGCAAGTCATCTCTGATTTTATTTCTCTTCTTACCTTCCTTAATCATAACGCAAAAGGTGTCCCAATAAAATTTGAGAATTTTGGCAATAGCTAAATAATGCATAGAATTATCACATCTCTGATGCCTAAATATTAATAAATGTTCATGGAAATCGTTAAACCAAACAAAAAATTTTTAAAAGTTACTTCCAAGCATTTCATTTCACTTGTTATATTATGATACAGTCACAGGGATTTCCTGAAAGTTATGTTAGATGCCTATTAATTGAAAATGTAATCAGATCATTTGTGAAAGGAATTTTAGAGACAGGACAGGCAGTTTTAGGAACAAGGGGGTAGGGTCCATGGGAGAGGAATACATATATGAAGAGCAGAGATAGCTCCAAGATGCCAGAATTCTTATCTTAACATTCACAGAAGAATGAAGAATGTAATGAGAGAAGGGGAAGAGGGAGGCACCGGGTGGGCTTTGAACTTTGAAACTGATACCATGCTGGAGAGTGACCACTTAGGAGAGCACAGGGGATATACATTAAGGAAGGGTCCAATTAGAAAGGGTCATGAAGAGACAAAGACGTCCCAGCATTTATAAACATGGAGTCAAAGTGACTCAGAACTGATTTTTCCAGAAATAGAGATGGAGAGGGAGAGGGAGAGGGAGAGGGAGAGGGAGAGGGAGAGGGAGAGGGAGAGGGAGAGGGAGAGGGAGAGGGAGAGGGAGAGGGAGAGGGAGAGAAGGTTTTTTCCCATTTGGACCCCTTCCCGGGTGGGGTGGAGAGGTTGTACACTTGTAATAAACTTCCAAATTTTTATTTAAAATATTTTAGTCTGTGAATTTTATTCTTCAAACTTTGTAGGACAAGAACCCATAGGAGGAGAGTCCACTCCTGAACTCCATGTAACAATTGGACACTAAGCATAGCTCAAGTTAATGTCTCCATGAAATCTTCCAGTTAAAAATGAAAAAGTTGAGTTGAAAACCAGGATATTTAGTATAGTAACCCCCTATGATATATATATTTAACTATCTGGAGAATCTTTTTTTTCCAGATTCAATCAGACATTTGTCATGAAATTTTCAACATTGGGCTTTACTATATTATTAAACAATTTTTGCAAGGCTTTTTCCTCAATCCTCCCAAGTCTTTTAAACACACCATGTTCTATTGACAAGCATAGTAAAGTGGTAAACAGAAACTTTTAAGGGTGCAATGTCAAACTGCCTCTCTCATTTCCTAAGTTATTTCCTGATTATCTGGAAGCCACAACAAAAAGGTGCCCATTCAGTCAACACCACTCAATTGTTCAAGTTTCTTTAAGGTGTCCACACATGCAAACCAGGTAAAGGATACTGACTGAATTCAATCAACTGACCGACTACTTATAAAATATCCGATCAACAATCCAATTATTAAGTCATTAGAAACTGGTCAGAGAAAAGAGTTGATGAAACTGATGCCATAGACTCAAACCAACAGTATTTGAATGAGTTTTGTTCCATTCCATGGTTGCAGAATGCATACTCCATTTAGCCAAACATGTTACAAATGCATTATTTTGGTCACCCTTAAGAAAAACCTTACATTCCTGAAGCAATTCAGTAGATGCTCCTCAATACTTTATGGTCTACAGTTACAGTTTTGTTCTTTGGCTTATTTGACATACTCTAAAGCCCTCTTTTCTCTCATTCTGTTATATCTGGAGTATTGATCTAAGAGTGATTGTAGTCACCAAAGGGGAAAATGAGAGTAGGTCTATTTTTCTGTCTGCTTAGCTTGTTCCGGGTGGCCTGAGATGCTAGATTTAAAAAGATGGGCGAAGAAGAGGGAGACCAGGAAGAAAATATCAAATTTTGCCCTTCTTTTCCTCTGAAAGCATTTGACCATTGCTCAACTCCTGGAATCCAAAGGAGGTTTTGATTGCAGATAAGAAGTAGAAGCAAGGATCTCAAGCCTACGTATAGACCATATATTCATATTCCTTATTTTATTGATTAGTATTGAGTTCAAATTGCATTTTGTGATGTTTTAAGGCTTCTCTTAAGGCAGTGGTTGGCAAACTCATTAGTCAACAGAGCCAAATAACAGTACAACTATTGAAATTTCTTTGAGAGTCAAATTTTTTAAACCTAAACTTCTTCTAATGCCATTTCTTCAAAATAGATGCTCCCAGGCTGTGGTATTTTGTGGAAGAGCCACACTCAAGGGGCCAAAGAGCCGCATGTGGCTCGCAAGCCGCAGTTTGCTGGCCATAGTCCTAAGGCATAGGCCTCTAAGAGATGAAGGAATATAGGATCCTTCTATGCCAGATGATGCCGCTGTCTCACTGCTTACCTGGAAATTATTCCTCTGCTTCCCCCCAGCACCTATTCCTATCTTTCTGAAAAATAGGGATGCTATGAATTAGGTAGAATCCATGCAGTATAAACTAGCAAAAATTCAAGTAGACCTAATTCATTGATGTAACAGAAGAAAGACTAATAAAATGTGTGAATTAGGCAAAGCTAAGAAAGATGACAAATTCTTTCCAAGTTAAGATTGTGATAAAATAAGAACTTCATAGATTAGAAGTCACCCTGGCTTCAAAAAAAATGAAATGATAGCCTTTGCCAGTTGGCTCAGTGAATAGAGCCTTGGCCTATGGATGAGATGGTCCCAGATTGGATTCCGGTTGAGGACACGTACCTTTGTTGCAAGCTCCTCCCCAGCCCAGGCTCTGGTTGTGGCTCCTGCAGGAGGCAACTAATCAATTTGTCTCTCTCACACTGATGCTTCTCTATCTTTCCTTCTTTCTCCCACTCTCTCTAAAATTCAGTGGAAAATATCCTTGGGTGAGGATTAACAACAACACACCAAAAAAATGAAATGATAAAGTGCTAAACAATAATAATACAAAAAAAGGTCTTCAAATGGAAGTTAAAGGAGTTTTTCTCTAAGGAAGATTTATAAATTCAAGTAAAATTTAAAATGTGAAGGAAAGGTTGCTTGCCTCCATCTCATTTAGTTCTTTTTTTCTGGAGATTCCTTCTTTTCTCTCCTTTGGGGATTCTTTGTCTCCCCATTTTACTCTGTCTTTGTATTTGTTTTTATGTATTAGATAGGACTGCTATGCCTCCCAGTCTTTGTGGGATGGCCTTATATAGAAAGTGTCTTAAGGGGTCCAGTGATGTAGTCTCTTTGTTCATCTGAGCTGGATGCTGTAGGAATGTCCCTTGTGTGCATTGTTTGGGCTCTTCTATTATAATTGGGACTTGATTGTTGATGTCATGTTTCTGGGAGGCATCTCCCTTCTGACTTGCTGCCAGTGAGGTTCAACCCGAATGCTGCGAGTGTCAGCTGCAGGTGCTTGGGGTCCCACTGGCTTTTGCCTCACTGAGCAGTAAAGGATGGTATCTGCAGTGGGACGCAAACTGCTGTTTGTGATCATTAGATAAGGCAAAGACTCAAAGCCTCCAGAGATCCTTGGCCTTCAGGCTGATTGGGTTCAGTCTGGAGTACCTAGAGCAATAGCCCACAGGTGGGGTGAGAGGTTTTCCAACAGGGTAGGGCAATTGCTCCTGCCTGGAGTCTAGTTGTTATTCTCAGTCTCTTAATGAGCCTCATAAATTCTACAGGATCTTCCTATAGGGCAGTGTTTCCCAAACTTCTCTCATGATGAGAATCACCTGGTGGAGTTGTTAAAACACAGATTCCTGAATCCCAACTAAGAAGTGCTAAACTAGAATTTTTGAGAACATATAGGTAAAATTGCATACCTAACTTAGTGCTCTGTATATAAAATCTGCCTTAGAGCACTAGTTAAGTATACAATTTTACCTATATGTTCCCAAAAATTCTAGTTTAGCACTTCTTAGTTGGGATTCAGGAATCTGTGTTTTAACAACTCCACCAGGTGATTCTCATCATGAGAGAAGTTTGGGAAACACTGCTATAGGGTTAGAAAAGTTTGGATAGAAAAGTTTGCCTGAGAAAGATGACCTCCCCAGCACGAGGGAATGATTCAGCACAGGAAACTGGAGTGTCTGTCTTCTGAGCTCTAACCCCAGAACCCCCAACCCTGACTTCTGCTCACACAGCTCCAGTCAGCTATGCCCTCCTTCTGCTAGAGCCCAAGGTGAGTAGCTGCACACAAAATTTTGTGTATTGGCCCTTTAAGAGGGTTCCTGCATATCCAGCTGCCTCTCCCTGGCAGATAGCAACCTTGCTTTTCACAGCAAGGTGTTATATTGGCACCTTTCTCAATTCTGGTGCTCTATGCTAGAGAGCCCAGCCTGGTGTTTAAACTTCAGAGTTCTCAGTGGGAATCCCCCCCACAGCTGAGATATTGCTCCTGACCTTCAGCTGCTGTCTGTGGGAGCCCAGCCAATGCTTTTCCATCTCCGCCCTTCCTCCCAGTCTCTATGTGGTCTCCACTTTCTGTCCTTGGTTATCAGGGTTCTCTCCAGCTGGTCTTCAGTTGATTATTCAGGGTGATTGTTTTGTATTTTAGCTGTAATTCCACTTTGATCCTGGGAGTGTGTCTCAGAGCTTCTACTTACTCTGCCGCCATTTTTATACCACTTAACTCCAATGTGATGAAATATATTAAAGTGGAATTAACATTGTGATCCTACTATTATTGAAGGAAGTTTGTATTGATAGCAGTAACATCATTAGCTTTGAAGTCAGAATAGGGTTTCAAATCTCGGCTTCTCCATTTGCTAGGTGTGTGACTGTAGATAAATTATTATCCTTCTTTAGCCTTATTTCCTTCAGCAATAACACTGGAATAATGCCAATTTTTGTAAGGATTTTGTACAGGTTAAATGAGATCATGTAAATCAGTGGTCCTCAGGGGCAGTTTTGCTCCTCTGGGAATATCTGGCGATGTTTGGAGATATTTTGATTTTGGTTGCCACAACTTGGGGTGCCATTGGCATCTCGTGGAGAGGCCAGGTATGCTGCTCAGCATCCTACACTGCACAGGGAAGCTCCCATAACAAAAAAGTATGACACATACTGTCAACAGTGCCAAGTTTAAGAAACCCTGGTTAAGTACACAGCCCACCACCAGGTATGTAGTGAGCATGGAGCAAATTATACTTTATTTAATTATGCTTTCAAAGTACTACTTTCATTATAGCTACCGCAATAAGAACATAGAGAACTAAACTTCATGGGAAAGGACAAAGGAAGACAATTGTAGGCTTGAGAAACATGCAGAAAGTGATCCTGGGTATAACTATTGAAGGCCTTTGTGGGACAAAGTAAAATGCCCATCCTCAACTTTTTATTGCAAACACTAAAAGAACAGGTAAAGTTTAAGCAATTACAAAGGAATGAGGCCATTAAAAAAATTCTCTTGCTAGGGTGATGAGAAGCCCTTAGAAAAATGTAACCTATACAAACAAATGAGACTGTATTAAACACATTGCAGGGTATTAAAGCTATTAAGATTATTAGACTGTGAAATATGCTTCCAAGGAAGTGCCAGATTCACCACCTCTGAGGCACTTAAAACTCAACTAACAAAACATTCCAAAGTATATTTCTGGGAAAAGGAAACTAACACAAAGAGGTCTACCAATTCATGAGACCTTTTCCTTTCCTTCTGTTAATTATGTTTCGGCAGTTAGTTTTAAATTGGTAGAAGGCAAAATGTCAAATTGAAAACGAACTTCTTGGGATCAAACCATAATCAGTCACTTGGTCAGTTTGGCAAAGATCATGGAAATTGGCAGAAGCTTATCTATTGAAAAAAAAAACACAAGGCTATTAAAGAGGAAAATATAATCTATCAAATTAGTTTTAGTATCTGGAAAGTACATAGCGGACTTGACATTGAGGGGAAAAAAATTCTTCAGACATGATCAAAACAACATGGAAATCATTACTTAGAAGATAATGATAAAATTCATTGTAGATTTTTAAATTGAATATCTAGTCCTAGTTGCAGGGTAGTGATTATTTTTTTTTACCTCACAAATCTTTTGAAATGTTGAAGCATATGTTTAAGAAGAAGTTTGCAAACTATAAAGTAATACAGCACATACAGACTATATATGTATTTAGTAAATTATGCTGTATTCTGTTTAATAAGAAAGTCATTTAACAAGCATCATCTCAACTGATTAAACCAAACAAAATGTACACAAATTCATGAGGTAGGCAGAACATAGGAAATGCAGCTGAGTCAAGCTAAATGATATGCTGGAGGCAGCTTGATATCTTTACAAGAACTGGATTGACAGCCCTGACTGGTTTGGCTCAGTAGATAGAGCATCAGCCTGGGGACTGACAGGTCCCAGGTTCAATTCCAGTCAGGAGCATGTACCTTGGTTGCAGGCACATCCCCAGTGGGGATGTTTCTCTCTCATTGATGTTTCTAACTCTATCCCTCTCCCTTCCTCTTTGTAAAACATCAATTATATATATATATATATATATATATATATATATATATATATATATATATATATATATATATATATATATATTTTTTTTTTAAAGAACTGGATTGACAAAATTCAAAATTAGATTTTGCCTCTCTGACAACTGGATTAGTGCCCTTTCTGTTGCTTTGACATACCCCCTCCCCCACCCTCACACACACACACACACACACACACACACACACACATGCTTTCAAATGAGTACTCATGAAAGGGCAATGCTTAAGGTTTGTATTAAACAGCCATCTAAATGTTTCTCTAGATCTTAGGCCCCTAGTTCATGATTGTGTTCCTACATGTAGCAGTTGGACATTGAATGAATATGCTGACTTAATGATTAAAACTTGAGCTTTTACCAAGAGATTTAATGGATACACCATTGAAATTTAGATGAGACTGATATAGTTTCTTAAGAATTTCTATTAGTCAAAGCAATCTCTATTACAGTTTAGGTCTCTCTGAGTTATCAACTGTGATTGGTCAATTAATTGTCTAAATTGAGTTATAATATGAAAAAAGGTCTTGAAATATAACCAACTTATACTGATTTGTTTCATTTTCATCACCATTTTCATCATCCAGCATATGTTAGTTAAAGGGAATATTTCTGAATACCCAGTGGAGATGATGAGGAACACCTAAGTAATTTTCCACTGTTGGGAAAGTTGTCATGAAAAGGGTGTTAGGTTCACTATATATAGTCCAGAAGAGCAGAGGTATAGACAATTGCTAAAAGATATGGGGAATGGCCCTGACTGCTTTGGCTCAGTGGACAGAGCATCAGCCTGCGGACTCAAGGGTTCCAGGTTCGATTCTGGTCAAGGGCATGTACCTTGGTTGTGGGCAAATCCCCAGTAGGGGGCATGCAGGAAGCAGCTGATCAATGTTTCTCTCTCATTGATGTTTCTAGCTCTCTCTCCCTCTCCCTTTCTCTTTGTGAAAAATGAATAAAATGTTTTTATAAAAAGATATGGGGAATGGGTATGAATGGAAGCTGTGAACCCAAAGTGTAAATGGCTTCCTTCAGAAGAAATGATCATCTCATTTTTGGAATGTTCAAATGGAGATGGACAATCACTCACAAGGAAAGCTGTGCAAAAATTCCATACTTTGCCCAGCCGGCATGACACAGTGGTTGAGTGTCGACCTATGAACCAGGAGGTCACGGTTCTATTCTGGGTCAGGGCACATGCCTGGGTTGTGAGCTTGATCCCCAGTGTGGGGCATGCAGGAGGCAGCCGATCCATGATTCTCTCTCATCATTGATGTTTCTATCTCTCTATCTCCCTTTCTCTCTAAAATCCAGTAAAAATTTACTTTAAAAAAATCTAGACATTGAATAGAAATGGGGCATAAGCTAAAAAATTCCTCCTCTGAGATTCTATTATCATGATGGAAAAATAGATATAACATTCTTGAAATTCCTATCGGGCTCTTTACCTCAAAAACTAGTCCCAGCCAACAAAAGTTGTTCTTAATGAAAATTGCATTGCCTGTGTTATCAGTGGGGTCACAATTTATCAAAAACAATGCAGTTAAAATACACTCAGGTTTATCCAGACTTTTGCTGTTTGGGCACATTCTTCCTAATTGAAAGTAAGATAGATGGGGCACTGAAATCTAAACAGCACCAGTAATGGCATCTAATTATTTTGTTGTAAAAACATAGGCATTCTTTCTCTTTTAATGGCTGTGTTTTCCTGCTGTTTGCAATTGAAACGGCTTCTTTCAGAAACTGTGTGAAATATTTCCTAGGTACCTATTGGGCTAGCCCTGAATGAGCAATTTATGCAAAACAGACAAAATAACATTGCTGAAACTCAATGGCACTGCCTAGTCACAGGAAAGGCGAGTGTAGAATACACTGCGATTTAGTTCTCTCTGCAGGATCATCGGGGTAATCTTACTGTTGAAGACACTGCTGGCTATTTTAAAAGGTATGCAAATTACCAAATGACCAAAGGAATGATAAATTCAGTCCACCGAATTAAAAGGAAAACACAACACGGGAGATGCTAGGCAGGGCTGGAAATGATTTTTTTTTCCAAAGGGGCAATTTTTCAATTAGTATGCATATTTATTAAAATGACCTGTCATGAGTTCCACTCCACAAATATTCTGATTCAGTAACTCTGGGATAAGGCACAAAAATCTGTATTTCCAACAAACAGTATGAGGGGGGTCCAAAGCAAATGGCACATAGACTATATTTCGAGAAACAGATAATCCTTCTGCACCTTAAATTTTAGTTTTCCCCCAGATTATGAGTTATAACAAGGATGCTTCCCATAGGTGTTTTTTTTTTAATTTTTTTTTTTTTTTAGAACTAGAGGCCCATTGCAGGAAGATTCCTGTAAGAAGAGGGTTTCCTTAGGCCTATTTGTGATCCGAGCAAAGCAGTAAAGGGAGTGAAGCCCACTCCCTTCTCTGCTGCCTCGCTCCCTCCCTTCTTCGCTGCCTTGCTCCCTTCTGCAGTGATTGGCTTCCTTCTATGCTGTCTTCAGTCTTCACTCCATGCCTGTGTATGCAAATTAACCTCCACCTTTGTTGGGTTAATGTGCATAGTCTCTCCTGATTGGCTGGTGGGCATAGTGAGGCGACGGTCAATTTACATGTTTCTCTTTTATTAGTGTAGATTATGCTCCTTAGGACACTTAAACATAAATCTAAACTCTTCCATTGTAGTTGATTATTATTTTATATCCATTTTTAGAGGAGAAAACTGAGACATAGTATTCTATGCTCAATAGGGCCCAAAGGAACACATAATCACCTCTGATGAATAGGTAAGTTTGGCTTTTGAACTGCTAGGACTCTGGTAAAGCCCTAACTACATAGAGAATTTTGTGTTGATGGACATATTCTTAGCTATCCAATATTGTAGTCAGCAGTCATATGTAGTTATCAAGCATGTGAAATGTGGCTGCCATAACAGAACAAAATTTCTAATTTTAGTTAAGTTAAATTTATATAGGTACATCCTAGCTGGTTTGGCTCAGTGGATAGAGCGTCAGCCTGTGGACTGAAGGGTCCTGGGTTTGATTTTGGCCAAGGGCACATGCCTGGGTTCTGGGTTCGAACCCAGTAGGGGGCGTGCAAGAAGCAGCCAATCAATGATTCTTATCATTGATGTTCCTATCTCTCCCTCTCCCTTCCTCTCTGAGATCAATAAAATACATAGAAATTTATATAGGCACATGTGCCTAGTGGCTACTTTTTGGGGCATCACAGCGCTAGACAGGATTTCTGGGATGTGCAGTTGCTGGAAGTAAACTCTTAGAATTGTTTCTGACACAATGGGAAGAATGGCAAATACACTTGGAAGTCATTGAGGGTGAATGTAGTACATCTGAAAAAGTTTTCTTTTTTTGCCCACCAGATACTGGCCATTGGCCCAGGTGGGTGAAGCCACTATGCATTCTCAACAATCTTATGTAATAGAACAGATGCCTTTAGCTGTTCTCTGACTAAATTTAGTCTGTTTTCCTGTGTTCTCTTTTTTTACAGATGCTGACATTTCTGCAGCGAATTACCTTTCCTATATACTTACTGAAAGCACACATCCTCACAGATGTGAATATTAAAATAAAATATATTTCATTACAGTTTTAGTGAGCAGTAGATATTATAAGTTCCATTTCCCAAGTAATACTGCTTTTGATCACTTTATTAATTCTTTCAATGAAATAGTCATTGGTAATGAAATGTCTTAGGCAGGTTTAAAAGAAAAGAAGGAAAAGGGATGCTGAACCATGATCTAAGAATATTGTAAAAATGAAAAAGTCAAAAAGAAATGGAAAAAGGTAGTGTGAGCTTTTAATTAACCTATAAAATATGTAACTAATTTTATCACTTTTTTCTTTGCTTAAAACACTTGTCTTTATTTTCTCCTTTCCCATTCCACATAAAGTTACACTATGCAGTAGGAGCTTCAAGTCCAACTGTTAGCAACCCTGGCTAAATATTAGAAGCACCTTGGAGCTTTTAAAAATTACAGGCATACCTCATTTTATTGCTCTTTGATTTATTGCACTTCACAGATGTTGCTTTTTTTTTCTCAAATGAAGGCAAGATCTTTCACAAGCAAAAAGATTGACTTGCTTTATTGTGATAGTTGATTTACTATGATACTCACTTTATTGCAGTGGTCTGGAACTGAACTCCCAATGTCTTTGAGGTATGCCTATACTGATATCCACACTCCACTCTTGAAATTTCTGATTTAAGTGGTTTGGGGAGGGGCCTTCCATAGCATGTTTTCATCTTCCTGTATTTTAGAAACCACAAGAATTTAGAAGAGGAGGGGAATTAGAAATAAAACAAATCAAGTCCTCTTGTGTTTTAGATGAGGAAAGTGAGGACCAAAAAGAGCAGTGAGTGGCCCCAGCTCAAAAACACTGAGTGGCCAGATTATTATGATTTCTGAATGCTTAATAATCTGGCCACTCAGTGTATATTCTATATAATGAAAGGCTAATATGTAAATTGTCCCCTCGACCAGGAGTTTGACCAGCAGGCAGGCTGGCCAACCGCCCATGTCCCTCCCCCTCGTCAGGCTGGCTGGACCCCACCCATGCACAAATTCATGCACTGGTCCTCAAATACACACACACACACACACACACACACACACACACACACACATACACACACACAAACACACACACTCTGAGTGGCCAGATTATTATGTATTCAAAGATGATGATAATCTGGCCACTCAGTGTAGTTATTTGTGCTTGAGTTAGGGCCAGAGCTGAGGGTCTGAGTCCTTGTAAAATTCACTTTCTAGAAAAGCACACTGCCTGTGTTTCCAAGCCATGGGTTCAACCTAACTTTATGTTGACATGTTTACCACTAGTCCTACTCTTTCTAATGCCCCTTTGGCTTTCTCTGTGGTTTCTATTTCAAACATTCTTAAGTTATATGATGAAGTTGAAGGGATTTTTGGAATGACCTTTGGGCAGTTTATATCTAGTTGGAATATGACAACTGAGGAAGTATATAGTTGGTTAAAAATATAACCAAAGGTATAAAGTGGTTCTCGACTTCAGCTGCACTTTAGAATCATCTGGAAGATTGTTAAAAGTACCGACACCTTGGCTCAGTATAATTTAAAACAGTATCTTTGTAGATGGATTTTAGCATTGGTATTTTATTTATTTTTCATTTTTTTTCATTTTATGTGCCTCGGGCATGAAACAGCTCTGGCCACTGACACAGGCATCAAGCTAGGAAGGACTAAGGAATGTACATCTGTTTTGCCCCTGGTGGATATAAGAGCAACACCACCAATCAGGTGTCTCCTTGTCCATTGCAGGGTGTAGCATTAGTATTTTAAATGTTATCCAGGAGATTCTAATATGCATCCAAGTTTGAGAACCTTTGATCAGAGGAAAGATGTCTAAGAAGACCTCAGATTATTGACTACTAGGTGGTCAAGTAGTTACATTGATTTTATCCCCCTTGTCATTTCCTCCAGACCATTTAATATGAATCCGCCATGTTGGCTTTACCAAGGCCTCACAACCTAGGCAGTTGCCATGGTTATCACAAAGGCAAGGTCATTGTTGGGAATACAGAAAATCAATATTTCCTTCAAACCAAAATGTGAGCTATGCTGAATTTATAGACCCAGTGACTTTTTCCCCCAATAGTTTTGAGAGGACTGTTTGTTCTAAAAGTATTGTGTGGACTCTGGAGCCAAACCTAGGAAATTATTTTTAAATCTCTTTTGATGTGTATGGGTTTTGTATTTTTTTTTTTAAAGAAAATACTTTAGAGAGTGACATTACCAAGTTGGTGACATAGCTCGTTCTTGACTTTGCTCTCCCTCACAAGAACAACTATCAAATATTCATGGACCAGATATCAACTATTCATGGACCAGAATTCTAGAACACAGAGTAAGGTTAAAGCACCCCTCTTTGCCCCGGAGATCAAGACAGACTGCATTTGAAAGATAAGAGGAATGGCTACATGCTAACTGCATTGTCCCTCCTGCAGCCAGCACAATAGAATGTGGAGAGGTCCCTCCAGAGCCTATGGTTCCTATGTGGGAAAAGAGAGCTCAAGGGTGACATCCAGCCCTCAGCCCAGCACTGTGGTCACTTCATAGGCACTTCTACTCTGGTTTTGCTCCATGGGGATTACAGGGGAATCTGATGACAGAGAAGTGAAAAGAGTCTTACAATAACCAGCACTTGGATATTGGCAGACAAAGTTCATAACTTCAGTACCCAAGTAGTTGTTAGTCCCAACCAGTGGCTTCGGTCAGCTACAGAACCAAGTTGGTGGTGCAATCTGACCACAAACATGGCAGGCACAGGTCTGCCTGATTCAGGCCCTCAGAGGACTTCTGTGGTGCCCGGAGCCTGGTGTGACCCCACGTAGGCAGAAGAGCTGAGTCATAGCCCCTCCTCCCAATTTAAAACATGGTCCCCCCAGCCCTACCTGACATGGAGTGCTGAAAAGATGACCTAGAAGTTGCATAACCCAGCAAGTAGAAGCTGAGAGGTGGGTAGACAGAGCTGATCACCATCATAGCAAAGCCAGTAGCCCTTGTTTGACCAGGAAACGTAAACCATGGGTTGGTTTGAGTCAAGACCACAAAGAGCCTTGGTGGCCTGAAGCTTCTCCTCCTGCTAGCCCAGGTGGAGAAACTGACTCATAGTCCTCCTTATTGCTGAATACAGCATTCAGCCCACTCAATCCGGGCAATTTACCAGAGCACATGAAAAGCTGAATGGCCCATCCAACAGCCCTGTTTAAATGTCATGACAGGGAGCCTTATATAATTCAAGTCATGTACAATATTATGGCAAATTCTTATTGAATCAAATAGATCTTAGAGTCGTATGGTTAGTGCCTCCACAAACCCAAAACAGCCCATGAAATAAGAAACACTCAGGTGGTTAGGCCAGCTCCATTAAACCAAGCATGCAATGCACAAATAAATCATTCAGGTTCTTGATTACATTGTCTCACGTTTGTTCTGGTGACTTGGCTTCATGGTGGCAAAGCCCTGGAACTCCACTGATTCTCTCAAAACAGTGCCTTCATTTCTGAGGAACAACAATCTCTTCAAGTTAGTCTTCCAAGATTTCCATAATGATTGGCAGAGACCTTGGCTATGTTCCATTTCTACATTAATTAATCATTGCAAAATAATGACAGGCTCATTTTAAAATGAAGGGATGTTTAAAACAGATTTCTGACTATTCTGAAACGATATGAAACAATGCAAAGTCATGCCAAACTTGGGTATAGTGTAAATATAAAGTCTGTTCTTTTCAGAAAATAATTTTAAAAACTCTCTTGGACCATCTAATGAGATTCAGTGCCAGATATTACATTTTATAAACTTGCAGAGGTTGGATGTTTTTTTCCTTTTTTGTCCCCTCCAGTTCTCTTAAGTATTTCAAGCCTACATGTATTTCCTTGGTGTCTGGGCATGTACCTTTTTTCAGAATCATCTGATGGTACTGCTGTGCAATGTGATTAGGGAATTTGAAAAACAAGGAAGTTGGATGAAGGTCATTACCAATTAGATGGAAACTAAAGGCTACTGAGCTACTCAAATAGAATGAGTAATTATCCAAACTTTTTGAAAGACATTTAGAATGTAATTTCACTGTGGATTTTCATTAAATTGAAAAACGGCAGACATATTAAGTCTACCCAGATACCCAAATACACATGCCTCCACAGCAAGGCAATTTCCTAAAATCAAGGAGGAATGCAGAATGGGCTGAAATTGAGCATGGCTACAGTATAGCTTAAGCCAGTGGTCGGCAAACTCATTAGTCAATAGAGCCAAATATTAACAGTACAGTGATTGAAATTTCTTTTCAGAGCCAAATTTTTTTAATGTAAACTTCTTCTAATGCCACTTCTTCAAAACAGACTCGTCCAGGCCATGGTATTTTGTGGAAGAGCCACACTCAAGGGGCCAAAGAGCCACATGTGGTTCACAAGCCGCAGTTTGCTGACCACTGGCTTAAGCCATCAATAATAGGTACCTCAATAAGAGAAGCTAAAGCCCAAATATTGCCCTTTAACTAACAATCCTACTAGCCTCATAGGCCTGAGAATGACTGTGGGAAGTTCTCCCATATTTTCTTAGACATTAGAGAAAACTAATAGGATAGCCATCTCCTGAGACCAGCATTTGCCTCAAACTAATGGGGGGATTAGATTATTTGCTTGTTTCTCGAATAGGCTGATATAAAATACCGGTTTGCCCCAGTTTAAAAGTATATTGCAAATATTCCCTGTGAACATATAAATGTATAACAACAATTTGTTTTGAAAGGTAAAATACAGAGTAAATGACTGTCCACAAATTGGATCCTTTTCTCATGTATTTAATTATAGTCATTTTAACAGCTTCACCAATTGCATCTCCAATTTTTCTCAAAATCAATGTGATTATATTTAAATAATTCAATAAAAGATGTTACCATGCAAGCACGGAAACATTAATAACACTTAATATTTATAATTAAACTCTATAACCAAAAGTGAAAATAGAGTAATGTAATAAGTCTTCAGCATTAAAAAGGGAAAATATATCAATACTACCAGAAGAAATTGCTTTATCTGAAATAGACCACAAAGAATGAGAAAATGAAAGTCAAAGAACTACCCTCAAATCTCCATTAGAAATTGGAAATCTGAAGTTCAGACAATGTTCAGTGATTTGGCCCAGAACACATACAAGATTCTATGATGGTGGTAGATATTGTAGATGAGTTTTTGCTGTTTCTGAGTGATAGAATGCTTAGTGGAATTAGGCTGTGTTGTGTCTCAGCCAGAACTGCATTGAAATGTCCAAACACATCTGAGCTGGAACTTCCAAAGAAGATAAAGCAGTCAAATGCATCCAGAGAAAATAGAAAAACTAAATTACACATCCATTCTGTGAAAGGAACTCTTAGACAGCTATGAATCATAAAATTAAAATTAGTTCTTTGTTTAACTGCAAGAAAATGAAATCTAAATTAAACTAATTTAGCATTGTCATTTTTACACATTAAACAAATACTGTTAAGGAACAATCAACGGAGGGAAAAGGCAACCTGTGGAATGGGGAAAATATTTGCAAACCACATACCTGATAAGTGGTTAATATCCAAAGTATATAAGGCTCTCTGTCAACTCAGTAGCAAAATTATATAAACATCTCGATTAAAAAATGGGTAAAGGAACTGAATAAACATTTTTCCAAAGAAGACATACAAATGGCCAGCAGGTATATGAAAAGGTGCTAATCCTTAGAAAAATTAAAATAAAAACCACAATGAGATATCACCTCACACCTGTTAGGAGGGTCATTATTAAAACAAAAAAAAAAAATAAGAGTTGGAAAGGATGTGGAGAAATTGATGCATTATTGATTATTGTGTATTATTGATGGGAATGCAAAATGGTGCAGCCACAATGAAAAACAGGATGGGAGTCCTAAAATAGAACTATATTATTCAGCAATACCACTTCTGGGTACTTACCCAGAAGAATTGAAATCAGTATCTTAAAGAAATATTGGTACTCACATGTCTTTTGCAGCATTATTCACAATAGCCAAAGAGGTAAAAGCAACCTAAATGACTATCAGCAGATGAATGAATAAAGAAAATGTGTTACATACATACAATGGAATATAATTCAGCATTAAAAATGAAGAAAATCCTATCATGATGCAACATGGATGAACCTTGAAGACATATAAGTGGAATGAGCTAGTCACAGAAGGATAAATACTACATGGTTCCAATTATATGAGGTACCTAAAATAGTCAAGCTCTTAAAGCAGAAAATAGATTAGTGGCTGCTAGGTGCTAGGAAAAGGGAAAAGGGGGAGTGGCTGTTCAACAGGTATAAAGTTTCAATTACTCAAGCTGCATAAATTCTAGAGATTTTTTTTATTTATTGATTAAGGTATTATTATACATATGTGTCCTTATCCACCCATTACTCCTATCCCCCCACACACACACTCATGCCCTCAAATCCCTGTTGTCTGTGTCCATTGGTTAGGATTATATAGAGATCTTCTTTACGACATTGTGCCTATAGTTAACACCACACTTAAAAATTTAAGAAACTAAGTCTTGTTTTTTCCACCACAATAAAAAGTATCAATCAGTTCATATTGATCTACACTGAGTGGCCAGATTATTACGTGTTCAGAGATCATAATAATTTGGCCACTCTGTGTGTGTGTGTGTGTGTGTGTGTGTGTGTGTGTGTATGCATATAAATAAATATAAATATATATAAATATATATAAATATAGATACAAATATAAATGTAAATGTAAATATAAATAAATATAAATTAAATACAAATACAAATATAAATACAAATACAAATACAAATACAAATATAAATATAAATATAAATATAAATGATTTGGTGGTGATGAACTGCTTTAACTTTTTCTTGTCTGCAAAGCTCTTTATCTGACTCTCAATTCTAAATTAGAGCTTTGCTGGGTAGAGTAATTTTGGTTGTAGATCCCTGTTATTCATCATTTTAAATATTTTGCCACTCCCTTCTGGCCTGCAAAGTTTCTGTTGAGAAATCAGCTGACAGTCCTATAGCAGTGGTTGGCAAACTGTGGCTCGCAAGCCACATGCGGCTCTTTTGCCCCTTTAGTGTTCTAACGCCACTTCTTCCAAATAAACTCGCCCAGGCCGAAAACTTCTGCGCATGATCTCTGCACATGGGCTACAAAGTTTCATTCGCACTGTACGTGCACACCCACACATGGTGTTTTGCGGAAGAGCCACACTCAAGGAGCCAAAGAACCGCATGTGACTCATGAGCTGCGGTGTGCCCACCACTGTCCTATAGGCACTCCCTTGTAGAAAATGCAGCTCTAATCATAATTCTAGAAGTTGCAACTGTCTTCAATGCCTAGGGTTCAGACTGGATAATAGTCAGCCTGCTTCATTTTTTTCTTCAACCTGTTTCTCCTTTTTTTCTATTTTTTATTGGAAAATTTTCTAAATGCACTAAAGAATACAGAGTACAAATGAATGAACCCTAATGGATCTATCACATAGTTTAAATCACCATATTTGGTAAATTTTATTTTTTATTTTTTTAAATATATTTTTATTGATTTTTTACAGAGAGGAAGGGAGAGAGATACAGAGTAGAGAGTTAGAAATATCGATGAGAGTCATCGATCAGCTGCCTCTTGCACGCCCCCTACTGGGGATGTGCCCCCAACCAAGGTACATGCCCTTGACCGGAATCGAACCTGGGACCTTTCAGTCCGCAGGCCGACACTCTATCCACTGAGCATATTTTGTAATTTTTAAAATAGGTTCTCTTGTATAATCTCTCTCACTATAGCCTTTTGAAGAACATCCTAAAAACTCCAGTATAAGCTCCAAAAGTAAAAACATTTTTGCTTTATACTTTTAAAAGGTTCTACCAAATGTACCTTGCTTATATCAAACTGGGTTCTACTTTTTTGAAAAAGTGTATATCCTATATAATAAAAGGCTAATATGCAAATTGTCCCCTCAACCAAGAGTTTGACCAGTAGGCTGGCCAGCCAACCACCCATGTCCCTTCCCCTGGCCAGGCTGGCTGGACCCAATCCAAGCACAAATTCATGCACTGGGCCTCTAATACACACACACACACACACACACACACACACACACACTGAGTGGCCAGATTATTATACGTTCAGAGATCATAATAATCTAGCCATGCAGTCTATATTCAAGAACATTGGATGTAAATGGTCACAAAAATACATGTACAAGAATGTTCATAGCAGCTGTACCCACAATAGTAAAAAAAAAAAAAAAAATGAAGATGACCCAATAGCCAACAGGTATAGAATATATAACTAAATTATAGTATATTCATACAATATAACAAACTACTATCATGTGCCATGTGAGTGAATTTCACTGACATAATGCTGAATAAAATTAACAAAAAATACATACTACCGTATTTTCCGGCGTATAAGACAACTTTTGAAATGAAAAATCGGGGGTCGTCCTATACGCCAAGTATACCCCAAAAAACTGGTGTTGCCTCGGAAGTGGGGGGTAGTCTTATACAGCGAATATAGGCCTAAACCTATATTTTAACTGTAAAATTAGGGGGTTGTCTTATACACTGGAAAATACGGTATATTACTCTAATATAAATTTCAAAAATAGGAAAAATCAACTCATAGTGATAGTCTTTAAAAAAAATGGATTAAGTTTGGGAGGGAAAGTTTCTGGGAAGAAGCCTTCTGGGTGCTGAAAATCTTGTTTTTATCCGCATAGTGGTCATATAGGTAAACAAACATGTAAAATTTCATCGAAGTCGTACCCTTTATTGAAGTATTACATTATACTTTAATTTAAAAAGCCATTTTTTAAAAAGGAGCAACAAGTATGCTCTGGATCAGGAAATTTTTTAGCACTTTTTTCTTTTTTTGGTAAAGAGCCAGAAGGTAAATATTTTTAGCTTTGTGGGTCATAGGGTCTCTGTCACAACTATTCTCCTCTGTTGACATGTTGTGGCATAAGAGAAGCCATGCATGATACATAAACTCGTGACCATGACTATGTTCCAATGAAACTTTATGGACATCAGCATTTAAGTGTCATCTAATTTCCACTTGTCATAAAATCTTATTCTTTTTTGAATGTTTTTTCCAACCATTTAGATTGTAAAAACCATTCTTGGCTCATGATACAAAAATAGGCAATGGAAATTTTGGCATTTAGCGCTATATTTGCATTACAGGTTGTAGTGTGCCAACCTCTGCTCTAAGCGCGCACGCACGCGCGTGAGTGTGTGTGTGTATGTGTGTGTGTGTGTGTGTGTGTAAATATTAGAAATGTATAGATGCATATGGGCAGCAGTTCTGGAAAAGCTTCAGGCCAAATAGATATGACATTCATCCATGTGTGGGAAGATGAAAGGAGTCAGTGCTGTGGGCTGGTTGGTGACTGTGGTCAGTAACAGGAATGTATATTGTTATTTTCTCACTATGATTTACCGTGAGAGGAATATTGCGCTGGGAATGTTATCATTAGACCACTCTGTATGCATTTAACATTTTCTCCCTGCTGTTTTCTTTATTTACCTGATAATTTTCCTGCACACAGTGGTGAGAGTCATAATTTGGGGTTTCAGGAAGATGGCACTAAACGCAGGTAGCTTGTGCGTGGAATATCTAAAGTGGACTTTTCTCATTCGCTCATCTCCTAAGCAGACTTTTTTATGAGCCTGTTTCTCTGTGGCTTGAAGGTATTCATGACAGTGATGATAATAATAAAACTTGGAATTTATATGGCGTTTTCTCTTAAAGTGCTTTTCTCTAAAGAAAAAATAAAATAAAAAACTTAAGGATATGTTTTAAGTCCACCTTCTTTTCAACACAGTAGGAGCTACAATTTTTACTAACTCCAGAGAATTACAGTAGCCTTTTGGAAAACATGTACTTAAACTGGTCACAGACTATCCTGGCTGTAAACAGCATTTTTCTTCAAACACTGTAAAGTTCACCTTTTAAATTCTGTCTTTTCTGCTCTTCCATTGCGCGAATTGCAGCTAAGTATATAATTGAAGCTTTATTCATCTGACCCAACAGTCTCATTGTGTAACTTGAATTACATGAATGGTTACATTAACAAAAATATTGTGTATCTGCTTAATCGGGATCATTATTTTACTGTGCTGCCAAAAATCTATTTTGTTCATATATAATAAGCACTAAGGGAGAGAGGAAGAATTAGGCCTTCCTCAGAGAGCTCACAGCCCTGTGGGAGAGACAGATTTAGAGGATAAGTCCCAACTTTATCCTTTATAGTTGTCTCCCATAATGCACTCCTACAAGCACATAGGTGCTCGCTGCTCAAAAATGGGGCCTGTTTCAAGAATCGCCTGGGATGGTGTCCTGCTTTCTTGAAGTGGATTTCTCTTCTCCCTGGCACCAAATCCCTGCCACCGTCTTCTTCTGGCCTTTTGGTTCTAACCACCTGCTTATATTTGACCTGTCTGGCTTACTAGATTCAACTTCTGATTTAACTCAGCTATGCACCCACCTTGGTTTCAGCTCTGGGAAAAGCATTGCTGCATTCGTTCTCAACACAAAGGACTATGATACCCTGGCTGTCTGGCCTGGGGAGAAGGTTTTGAACATATACCACAAGTAGGATAATACAATTCAGTTGACAACTCAGGGGAATAAGCCAAAATTTCCTTGTGGATATTGGTCATTGTCCCAACTTGATGGCTTTCTCAGTGAATAAATGTCTTCATCCAAAACAGAGAAAATATAGCCAATAGTCATGATTTTTGGCCTCTGTTTCCAGATTCAAACAGATAGGAAGTGATTTTTCTTGTGCATACATAAGCAAGTAGAGCTCAAAATCTTGTAGTTTATAGTTTGCTATTCCATTGATAACTTCATCAATTTCTACATTAACGTTTTGAAATCTGATGCCCTTCATATTTGAGTAGATGCCTATTTTCATCCTTCAAGCTCAGGAAGTCTCCCCCAACTGAAAAGCTGTGTTTCCTTCCACAGACACAGCCTACGTTTGATTAAGCTGAATGGAGTAGCCAAGCCAGCGAATAGAGCATCCAAAAGGATAATAACAATGATGTGTTCCCTTTGTGGGACTACATCAATTCAAGCAGGAAAATCAATGCACCTGGGGGAGAGAGTCTACTATGCCAGCATCATTAATGCTCAGGAGGCAACAAAAATCACAGGGAGAGAAATCCACTCAATTTTGGCCATGTAAAGAAACAACAGGAGAGGTGGCTAATCCTGCCCTCAGCCACTAAAAAGATAATGTCCATTGGAGAGGCATAGACAGGTTTACTATAGATATTGAAAGGAAAACCATGTATTTAAAGTACTGTGGGGTTTTTAAAATCTTTGCCATCTTTGTTTTTATCACACTTTCTTTGGAAGGAAGGCTAGCTAGTGATGTTTCCCTTGCTTTCCTGGTAACAAAGCTTGAGAGATGGTGAGCTCTTGAAAGAGAAAGTTGTGTCATTGAAGCCAGAAATAGACCTTGTTGAAGTGAAGAGTTTCACTTAGCTACCTTGTCTACTGAGCTGTGCAATTTCTATTACCACAAATCCTTGATTTTGAAGGTATCCCTTTTGTTAAAACTGCTAAACAAAACTAGCTTGAAAGTAAAAAATCCCTCTCTGGTGTCTCTGTGTTAAATGTAAATCCAGAGCAAGCTCAGAGGAATCATGGAGGCTAATTCAGCCTCCCTTCTCCCTCTCTAAGAGAAGAGAACTCCTTCTTATAGTTCCCCTTATATTTAGTCAGCTACTCTATATAATAAAGATGTAATATGCAAATGGTCATTACTCCGTGAAGCATAACGACCGACTGCATAACGACCAGATCACAGATCAGCAGGAGCGTGGGGCAGCAAGCTACAAATGGGCAGCGGAGAGCTACAGGAGGGGGCAGGGCAACAAGCTATGAAGAAGAGTGGGGGAGAGGAAGGGGGAGCTACAGGAGGGCGGGGCAGTGGGCTGAGAGCAACAAGAGGGCAGCAGCGAGCTACTGGTGAGCTACTGGTGCACAGATTTCTGAGCAGGGCTACTAGTGCTATAATAATGATGAGTAACAAATGGACCTAAAATTCTGGATCTTAAAACAAACATGCATCTCCAACTTGACTAGGATGCACTCTAGGCTCAAGGTTTTAGTCTCCAGATTGCATTGAGTTCTCTTTCCACAGGTCTCCTCACTCTCCTTGGACCAGTGGCCACCCAGAGTAGATTGCTCTCATGGTCATCACAAGAAAGCAAAAGGCTAACATCAGCCATGCAATCACATTTAAAGCCTGTGCTTATGTCACACTTCATTGACTAAAACCAGTCACGTGGCTTAGCCCAAATCCAAGAGGTGAATACATACACTTAGCTCACCACAAGGCCAGGGCAAGTAGGTGGCTATACAAAGAAGGAAATGAACAAGGATCACCCCTTGGTGTTGGTTTCCAGGACCGCCTGTAGATACCTCAAATCCTTTAGACCTCCATATCTGCGGGTTCCGCATCTGTGGATATTGAGGGCCAACTATATTATGATTGGTGCTTGTCATTACCTGCCAAATGGGAACAGGGAGTGATTCCCTTTTGATTATTTAGGGGAAAATATCTAGTTGCTCGCCTGACCAGCCTCATTCCATCTTTTAAGGTCAATGGGGATTGACTGCTTTCATGGATCTTCATACCATTCATCTAAGTTAGAGGGAACTTTTTCTTCTGTGTCTTCTAAAAAGCCTAGAGCTGTGCTGTCTGATATGGTAGCCACTAGCCATTTGTAGCTATCTGAATTTATGCTCATTGAAATAAGCCTGTCAGAGAAAGACAACTAGCATAGGATTTTATATATATATATATATATATATATATATATATATATATATATATATATATATATATGGAATCTAATGGACAAAAATGAACTAACAAGCAAAATAGTGACAGACTCAGAGAGCAGGCTGACAGTTGTTGGAGAGGGGAGGGCTGGAGGGGAGGGGGGTAGAGGGATTGGACAAAAAAAGAAAAATCACATGGACAACAGTGTGGTGATTGCTGGGGGGTGGGGAGTGGGGGATAAATGGTGATGGACAGAGCCTTAACTTGAGGTAGTGAACACACAATACAGTGTATAGATGATGTGGTATGGAATTGTGCACCAAAAACCTGTATAATTTTGCTAATCAGTATACTCCAATAAATTCAATAAAAAGAGAAAATACTTATAAAAATACAGTTCATTTGAAATTAAGTAAAACTGACATTCGAGCTTCTCAATGATACTAACCACATTTAAAGAACTCAGTAGTCCTGTGTGGCTGTGGCTACTACACAGTGCAGCTCTATCTTATTACCCCAGTAACTCTCTTCCTAGCACAATCACACTCTAAAATCATCTATGTATTTGTAACCCCGTTCACTTTCTCTTCTTGTGGTAGACTAAATATGGACCCCTTAGAGATGTACACATACTAATTCCCAGAACTTGTGAATGTTACTTTATATGAAAAAAAAAAAAAGAACTTTGCAGATGTGATTCAGAATCATGAGTTGGGGAGATTATGGGCCCACCTAGATAACCCACAATAATCACAAAGATCCCTATAAGAAGGAGGCAGAAGGCTCAGAGTCGGACAGAAGGTTATGTGATAATGGATACTAGAAGCAGAGAGACAGAAAGAGATTTGAAGATTAAGAATTCCTGGCTATGAAGTTAGAAAGGGACATAAGCCATAGCATGTAGGAAGCTTCTAGAAAGGGCAAGGAAACAGATTCTTACCTGGAGCTTCAGAAGGAACATAGCCTTGTGAACCCATTTTAGACCTCTGACCTCCAAAATGGAGAGAGAATAAATTTGTGGTCATTTGATACGCAGCATTGAGAAAATAATCATCCCTCATCAACATGTAAGATCTATGCTGGAGTGACCTTGTCTGTTTCATTCACTATTAAATCTACGGCACAAAGCATAGTGCCTCTCAAAGAGAGCAGCTACACCTAATTATTTGAGAACTAATGAGTCTATGAATAAAAAGCTAACATAAACTCCAAAAGGTCCTTCTACCCTAACTGGTTTGGCTCAGTGGATAGAGTGTCAGCCTGTGGACTGAAGGGTCCCAGGTTCAATTCCAGTCAGGGATATGTATCTTGGTTGCAGGTACATCCCCAATAGGGGGTGTGTAGGAGGCAGCTGATCAACATTTCTCTCCAATTGATGTTTCTAACTTTCTATCCTTATTCCTTCCTTTCTGTTAAAAAAAAATCAATAAAATATATATTTTTAAAAGGTCCTTCTAAGACAGTGGTCAGCAAACTCATTAGTCAACAGAGACAAATATCAACAGTACAACGATTGAAATTTCTTTTGAGAGCCACATTTTTTAAACTTCTTCTAACGGCACTTCTTCAAAATACACTCGCCCAGACCGTGGTATTTTGTGGAAGAGCCACACTCACAGAGCCAAAGAGCCGCATGTAGCTAGCTAGCCACAGTTTGCTGACCATGGGTCTAAGACAAGATACCTCCCACAATCACATGCCACATGCCACATATCCACATTCCTCACTACTGGAGGTCATCATCTTTTGCATGTTATTTCCAGAAAATCACTAGTGAGAGACATTAGATAAAAATATAGAATACCAAATGAGCAGCCACCAAAATTAACTTACCAGTTAAGCCAATAACAGAACAGGCCCAGGCAGAACAAAAAAATAGTGAAGATTTCAAAACACGAGAGGGAGGGAAGAAGGAAGAGGGAGTCCAGATGAGAAGACCAAATGCTTTGTGATAGGCGCATCAATAACAATAAGCATGTGTCATGCACTTTGCAGCTGCAGTTCACCTTCATATATTTGTTCTCATTTAAACTTGGAGCCCTCGTATGAAGTGAGCAGGCAGCTATTAGATGGTACAGAAACCGAAGCTCAGAGATGCTAACTGTCATGCTCTTGGGACAGCAGTTAGAAAGTAGCTCATATTCCAATCTCGTGACTCAAAACCCAGTTTCCTTGCCGCCACGCTCGAAATGACATCATGCGCCAAAGAATTGTGAAAGCACTGGAAAAATCTACCATTGCTGTTTCAAATTTAATTTCGCATTTTCTGGCTCAGTTTGAGGCAAGGTATCTGGCAACTTTCACATGAAAAAGGCCTGCGAAGAGAAGCAGGCCTCACGCGGAATGGCTGAGATCCCAGCCCAGCCTTATCCAGAGAATGAAATACTTGCACATGTCAGAGCTCAGAGAAGCAGCCTGCATGGCAGAGCAGCCTGCCTGCAGCGGGATATTAGGAAGCAAAGAGGCCTGATTGTTTTCAACAAAATATGAAGTTCAGGCCAGATAGTTAGCTAATAAAAAGAAATGGCTATATGTTATGTGGTTATAGAAGTTACTACATTGTAGCCTTGCTTTCGCTTCTTAGCCTGAGAAGCCCATATTTGTTATATTTATTATCTTGGCCTTTAAGTAAAAGTTTGCCAATCCTTTTCCTAGATGGAAAAGGAACCACAGGCATTTGCTGTTTTTTCTTCAGCCCTACCAGAGAAATGAAAAATAAAGGCTCCTATCAGTCCCCGCTCTATGATTTTCTATAGGTTTCTTTATGACTCAGCTCCTTCAGCTTCATACAGAAAAAGCTTGAACCTCTCTATGTGCGGGGTGGGGGATGGGGGGGAGGCAAGGAAGTATTTGGAATTTTTATGGCTGTGTAATGAATCATCACAAATTTCGTTTCCTAAGACAAATAGTCATTTTTATCATTATCATCATCATCTCATAGTGATGCAGGGTGATTGGGCTAAGCAAGGTGATTCTCACTAGGATTATCTCAGTCTGATGATACTTGGGGCTAAATCCATATCAAAAGCATCCTCTGAGCCCTCACCAGTTTGGCTAAGTAGATAGAGCATTGGCCTGAGGACTCAAGGGTCCCAGGTTCGATTCTGGTCAAGGGCATGTACCTTGGTTGTGATCACATCCCCAATGGGAGGTGTGCAGGAGGCAGCTGATCGATATTTCTCTCTCATCAATGTTTTTAACTGTCTATCCCTCTCCCTTCCTCTCTGTAAAAAAAATCAATTATATATATATATATATATATATATATATATATATATATATATATAAAAGCATCCTCTGAGATGTCTGACACCTAAACTGGAAGACTTGAACAGCTCAGGAACGAAACCCCTGGGACATCTCTGTCTCTCTGTGCTCTCTCCAGCATGGTGTCTTCGGCTTAGCCATGCTTCTTTCGTGGTTTCTCCATGTTTTAAAGATACAAGTTGAGAGAGAGTCATGCCAGGTAGAAATTGTAGTGCCTTTTGGCCTATAACCTAGCCTTGATACTCATATTGTACTACTGTGTTAATTTTCTTTCATAATTTTTTCTTGTAAACTGTGTAAATATTTTTTTTCCTTTTTCATTGTATAAAATTATGCATATGTCCCCATTTTCCCCGTTTGACCCCCCCCCCCCGCCAGCCATTCCCACCCTAGGACAAGTCCCCACCGCCCCATTGTCTGTGCTAATAAGCATGCTTCCCTTCCCCCATCCCCCTGCCATCTATTTTTGTTCATCCAATTATGTTGATCATTATATCCCACATATGAGTGAGATCATGTGATATTTATCTTTCTCTGACTGGCTTATTTCGCTTAGCATAATGCTCTCCAGGTCCATCCATGCTGTTGAAAATGGTAAAAGTTCCTTCTTTTTTATAGCAGTATAGTATTCCATTGTGTAGATGTGCCAGTTTTCTAATCCACTCATCAGCTGATGGGCACTTAGGCTGTTTCCAAAACTTAGCTATGGTGAATTGTGCTGCTATGAACATAGGGTTACATATATCATTTCTGCTATGAACATAGGGTTGCATATATCAGTTCTGCTTTCTTGGGATATAGTCCTAGAAGTAGGATCACTGGGTCATTTTCTATTATTACCATATCAAATGTAGTTGATTAACAACATAAATTTATTATTTTGCTATTTTGTAGGTCAAGTGTCCAGGCATGCATGGCTGGTTCCTCTGTTCCCAGTCTCACCAATGTATGAATTTCTCCAAATCCTCACCAATACAGGTATGTTCAAATTTCTCCAAATCCTCACCAATACAGGTATGTTCTGGTTTTTCTTCATTGTTATTATCATTATAGCAATCCTCATGGTTGTGAAGTATCGCATTGTAGTTTGGACTAATGACTAATAATGTTGAGCATCTTTTTGTGTGCTTATTTGCTATCTGTATGTCATTGGGGGGAGGCCTATTTGAGTCCTCTGTTATTGTTTAATTGGGTAATTTAACTTTTATTGTTGAGTCATAAAGGAGATATATATATATATATATATATATATATATATATATATATATATATATATATATATATATATATATATATTCATTCTTGATCCTAGACCCTTAGCAGATAAATTTCTTGCAAATATTTTCTCTCACTCTGTGGGTTGTCTTTTGCTTTCTTTTCTTCCAGTTTTATGGAGATATATTTGACATATAACATCGTGTAAATTTAAGGTGTACAATGTGATTATTTGATATAGGTATACATTTCAAAATGATCACCACAGTAAAGTCAGTTAACACATCTATCACCTCACATAGTTCCCATTTTTGTGATAAAAACTTTTAAGATTTACTCTCAGCAACTCTCAAGTCTAAAGCATAGTATGGTTAAGTATAGTCATCATACTTACACTATATAGCAGAACTCATTTATCTTATAACTGGAATTTTGTAGTCTTTGACCATTTTCTCTATGCACTCAACTGTTGATGGACACTTAGATTGTTTCCATACCTTGGCTAATATAAACAATGCTACAGCGAACACCAAATGCAAATATATCTTCATCATAGCAATTTTGCTTCCTTTGGATATACACCCAGAAGTAGAATTGCTGGATAATATGATAATTCTATTTTTATTGTGGGTTTTTTTTGTAACCATCTTACAGTTCCCATAGTGGCTGTCCCAATTTACAATCCCACCAACAATGCACGAGGGCTCCCTGCTCTCCACATCCTCATGAGCATTTGTTTTCACCTTTTTTATAATAACCATTCTAAAGGATGTGACCTCACAGCTTATTGTGGTTCTGATTTGCATTTACCTGATTAGTGATGTTGAACAACTTTTCATGTATTATTGGCCATTTGAATATCTTATTTGGAAAAAAATGTCTATTCAGGTCCATTACCTATTTTAACTGGATTATATACTTTATTTGCTGATGAGTTGTATTTTTTATATGTTTTTAATATTCACCCCTTTTCAGACAGAAGGTTTGCAAATTATTTTCTCCCATTCCATAGGTTGACTTTTCCTTGTAATTCTTTCTTTTAATGTGCAGAGGCTTTTTAGTTTGATGTAGGCCTACTTGTTTATTTTGTTGCTTGTGTTTTATGTGTTCTATCTAAAACTTGATTGCCAAGACCAATGTCAAGGAGCTTTTCCCCCCTATATTTATGGTTTCACACCTTACTTAATCCATTTGAGTTCATTTTTGTGAGTGGTCTAAAATAGAAGTCCAGTTTCATTATTTTATATGTGCATATCCAGTTCTTGGTTTGTCAAATATTAGTTGATCATGTGAGCATGGATTTCTGGGCTCTTTGATCTATGTGTCTTTTTTATGCTAATACCATATTGTTTGGATTACTACAGATGAGTAATATAGTTTGAAATCAGGAAGTGTGATGCCTCCAGCTTTGTTCTTTCTCAGGATTGCTTTGGCCATTCAGGATCTTTTGTGATTCCATGCAAATTTTAGAATTTTTTTCTATTTCTGTAAATATGCCATTGGAAATTTTATAAGACTTGCATTGAATCTACAGATGCTTTGACTAGTATGGACATTTTAATAATACTAATTATTTTTATCCACGAAGAGAATATATATTTTACATTTTTTCCTCCATTTCTTATTTCAGAATATAGATCTTTTATCTCCTTGGTTAAATTTATTCCTATGTATTTTATTGTTTTGATGCCTTTTCACTTTCTTGATCATTTCCTTTGAAGAACAAAAGCTTTTAATGTCAATGAAGTTCAAACTGACTGTTTTTCCTTTGGTTGCTTGAGTTTGGATGTCATATCTAAGAAATGGTTGCCTAATCTAAGGTCATGAAAATTATGTTTTCTTCTAAATATTTTTGAAGTTTTAGTTCTTATATCTAAGTCTATGATCCATCTGAGTTAATTTTTATGTGGTAATGAAGTAGGTATCTAACTTCATTATTTTGCCTGTAGATATCCAGTTATTCCATCACCATTTGTTGAAAAGACTATTCCTTCCCCCATTGAATGGTGTTGGTGCCCTTGTCAAAAATCAACCCCTATGCCCTGGCCAATGTGGCTCAGTTGGTTGGAGCATCATTCCATACACCAAAAAGTGGCAGGTTCAATTCTCTGTCAGGGCACATGCCCAGGTTGCAGGTTCAATCCCTGCTTGGGACACATATGGGAGGCAACCGATCAGTGTTTCTCCCACCCCCACCCCACTTCCTCTCTCTAAAACCAATGAAAAGCATATCCTCAGGTGAAGTTAAAAAAATTGGCCCTAGATGTATGGTTCTATTTTGGGGTTCCATTGATTTATGTCTATCCTTTTGTCATAACTGTACCGTCTTTGTCTTAGGTTTGTGGTAAGATTTGAAATTGGGAGTCTTCCAATATTATTTTCTTTGAAAATTGTTTTTAGCTTATCTAGGTCTCTTATATTTCACTATAAATTTCAGGATCAGCTTCCAAATTTCTGAATAAAAACTATGGCAGTTGGAATTTTAATAGGTATTGAATATGTAACTCAATCTGGATAATGTTTCCTTCTGAAAAACATAAAATCTTCCATTCCATGAAATTAATAAGCCCATTTAAGGAGGTGCTGCAGAATTATATATGTAGGTCTCCAGAATCTTGACTATAATCACAAATTGGGGTCCTTTTTTTGTAGCTACCTCCATATCCTGTCAGTTGCTGTAACTGTAGAAGCATTTTATAGTTTAGTGCAGTGGTCGGCAAACTCATTAGTCAACAGAGCGGCAAACCGCTGGTTTAGTGGCTCCTTCATTAGTGGAGTAACGTAAAATTTAAAACTAATTCTGATATATTGGTGGTATAAATGCAATATAGAACAACAACTATGAATGAGAATTTGGTGATGCCCATAAAATTTACAAGATACCAGGGAGACTTTTTCCTACCCAGTCTAAGGACAGCAAGCTTATTGTGTGTCTCTCTTCCACCCATCCTTTAACTTAGGATGAAGTCCTTTGAGAGTCCCAACTTTATACTTATGTATTTTACTCAACTGCTATGACATAAAAGCCTACAGCCTTGTCTCCTCTCCCCAAGAAGGCACTAAAACCCAATTTTCTAGGTTACTAAGACCAGCATCCATCTCATCTTCATCCAGTCACCTTCAGCCTCAATTCAGGTACTTAAATTCTGATTTTCAGTTTTCTTTTGGATTTTTTCCTCTTGAGGATTTCCCCTCATTTGTTACAAAGTTAACTATCAGTTTCATAAAGATATTGCCTCCCTCAGTTTCATAAAGATATTGCCTCCCTCCTTTTCAACATTTCTAAGTGCTTTATAGCAGGATGTTTTTAATATAGTACGACAAAAAAATGTCTACAGTCTTCTTAAATATAAGCATAGAGTATTATATTTATAATAAATAAATCTGACTGACAAATTTGATCCTCCAATCACTTTTTTGGAAAGTCACATATAGATCTTACTTTTGTTCACCCCAACAAATTCTGAAGGTGGTCTCTTGCCTACTTAACAATGAGGTCATCAAATTGGCTAAGTGTATTGTGTTTTTTCCATGGACTCTGAGATTAACTTTTATTTTTTATTTTTGGACATGAGTGTATTTTAACTGGAAAGATGGGTTTTCTCCCCAAATCTGATTATGTTAACAACAAATTGGATTAAAAACATGTTAAAGGTTTCAATTAAAAACTCAATGGAAGTTCTGTTTTAAGTTCCTTTCTCAGGTGGTTTTCAAAGAGATATAGGACTACAGGGAAATAAAAGACATATGTAAAGAAGAGCAAGGTCTTCAAGACAAATCTTATCTATTTTACGTCAAATTGGTCAATCAGAGAACGTGAAATTGAGCTTAACAGAGTTGCAAATGCTTAAGAAGCTGTCTTTAGCTCCTTACTGAGCACCTCAGCTTTTGATCATCCTCATAAAAATTCATAACTAAGCTTAGATGTAATAAAAACAATAATTCAAGTAGAAAATATGACACTTGATTCTATTTTTAGGGCCCCATGATAACCACAAATTTTTAGTCTGTCAAACTGAGCAGGCAGTTTTTAGAATTATTTTTTAATGTCATCTTAAAAAATAACATCTTAAACATGAAAATAAGAATGAGGAAGCAAAGGATGTCAGTCAGGAAGCAGCATCATGAATAAAGACATTGCTAGACATTCCCCAATGTTGGCAGTTCTTTGCCTTTGAGCCAAAATTACCTTCAAAAATAGGATACAAATCTGTAAAATTACCCAGAAGACAAATGAAAATTCAATAAATATTTCATCTAATATTCTAATTTTGTCAAATTGGTTGGTAGCTTTATGAATGTATTACATATTGTCAACTAAGCATAAATGATTCAGGAGGCTTTGGCTAGAACAAAAGGTAATACAGATTTATTTAATGGTCTTAGGGTTTACAAACCATAAAACAATTAGGCAATACCTAGAGAGTTCAAAGAAAAATTGAGGGTTCTTAAAGTAAAAAGTACATTCTTGGAAGAATCAGTTCTGTATTCTTAGCCCCTGGATTGGTCCGAGATGGTGTTGCTCTAAATCACTGGTGGCCTGGATACTCTTAACATTCTTTCCTTCGTCTTTCTGGAGGTTTGGTGTATAGCCAGGATTTGCTGCAGGGCTAGAAAGTTAAAAAGTTTTCGTTACCAGGCTAGTTAAGTCTAGAAAAGAATTGTTTCCTCATACCTTAACCTACTTGATTTTAGTAATTTAGCAGCTTGACTACAGTGACTCAATTTTATTTTTAATTTTTATTTTTTAATAGATTTTATTTATTTTTAAATCTTTATTATTCATATTATTACAAATGTTCCTCTTTTTTCTCCCACTCCGTTGCTCCCCTCCACCAGGTTCCCACCCCACCCTCTGCCCTTTCCCCACCCATCATTGTCCTCATACATAGGTGCACAGTATATGTTCAGTCTCTTCCCACATCCCCCTCTCCCCTTTTCCCCAAGAATCGTCAGTTCACTCCCCTTCCTACCTCTGATTCTATTATTAATATATTCATCAGTTAATATTGTTCATCAGATTTTTTTAATTCCCTTGGATTTTAGATTCACTTATTGATAGTTACGTATTTGTTGTTCATAGTTTTTATCATTATTTACTTTCTTTTCCAAAAGAACACCCTTCAGCAATTCATATAATTCTGGTTTGGTGGTGATGAACTCCTTTAGCTTTTTTTATTGGTGAAGCTCTTTATCTGGCCTTCGATTCTGAGTGATATCTTTGCTGGGTAGATTATTTTTGGCTGTAGGTTCTTACTATTCATCACCTTGAATATTTCTTGCCATTCCCGTCTGGCCTGCATGGTTTCTGTTGAGAAATCAGCTGACAATCGTATAGGTGCTCCTTTATAGGTAACTACCTGCTTTGTTCTTGCTGCTTTTAATACTCTCTCTTTGTCTTTTGCTCTTGGAATTTTAATTATGATTTGTCTTGGTGTGGTCTTCTTTGGATTCCTTTTGTTTGGAGTTCTGTGGGCTTCCTGGATTTGTAAGTCTAATTCTTTCACCAGGTGGGGGAAGTTTTCTGTCACTATTTCTTTCAGTATGTTTTCAGTATCTTGCTCTCTCTCATCTTCTGGGACCCCCATAATTCTGATGTTGGTTCGCTTGAAGTTGTCCCAGAGTTTTCTTACATTATCTTCAACTTTCCGGATTCTCTTGCCTTCTTGCTTCTGTGGAGGAGTGTCTTCTGGCTCTTTATGTTCCAAATCTTTGACTTGATTCTTGCGATCTTCCATTCTGTTTTTACAGAGAGGAAGGGAGAGTTAGAAACATCGATGAGAGAGAAACATCAATCAGCTGCCTCCTGCACACCCCCCACCGGGGATGTGCCCGTAACCAAGGTACATGCCCTTGATCAGAATTGAACCAGGACCTTTCAGTCCAAAGGCCGAAGCTCTATCCACTGAGCCAAACTGGTTTTGGCGTGACTCAATTTCATTTCTCTTTTTCTATTCCTCAATATCAAGTCAGTAAGTTAACACTAATCAGTTGAATGGAGATGGTGCTATGGATAGCAGTATGATCATAGCCACTAGAAATTTATTTGACATTCATGTGTCTCCATGTGTCCCCAAGCTGTCATCTAACTGTCTATGGCTAGCAAGAGTTGCTGTCCAAAGATTACTTGTGAAGAAATACATTTATACAGTTTCACTAAAAAATATTTTAAACCACAGCATATACAATAATAAAAGGAATATCTTACATAAATTATGGTACACCTACAAGACAAAGGTCTATGCAGCCATCAAACTTATATGTAAGGAAGAAGGAAATGTGCTTTTATAGTTTTAGGTAAAAATGCAGAGGAGTTACTCAGTTTCCCTGCATCTCTCCCATGACCCCAGGAGGTATCCATGTCAAGAAAGTTCTGTTTTATCCTCTTAATATTTTTATTAAATGGGAGTCCCAATCAAGAACCTAGAACAGTAGAGGAAAAATTATTTTTCCTCCCCTACAGTTTAGTGATTTACTGAGACACCATGCTCCCATGCTCCCCTCACCATGCTCCCCTCATCTTCTGCAGATAGGATCCTTGAAAACTGGCAGAAGCTAGTGAAGGGTAAGATTTCTTACCTAAATCAGTTCTCCTGAATTCCTATGTAACCCAGTCATAGAGGAAGGTAAAAAAAAATAAAAATCACCTTCCTTCCTTTCTTTCCAAATTCAGATTTCAGGGAGACAATATTTTCGTGAACTAGCTCCTTAGGTATAGCTTGGAGTGCTGGCAGGCACCATTGCTCCTTTGTTGAGCCCCTCCTCCACCCTCTGGCGGGTGCCAAATCTGTGCTTTCTATTAACCTGGCTAACACCATTCACCTAGCCCTGGTGATTGAGACACTGACCCACCTAACTTGCTAGCACTGCCTGAGCCCCTTCCAGTGTCTCCCTACACAAGAGGCCTGCCTGGGCTTATGCTGAAGACCTTTGTAAAATCTCATCAGATTCCACAAACCCTAACAAGTAGCAGCGAGCCTCAGAATGCCTTGTGGCTCTTGCTAAGTGGCCCCAAGCACAAATGGTGACCGGTCTCAACTTGCATTGTTGCTCCCATTAGGTGGTCCGAGCCTGGCATAAGCAGCAACCAGACTTGATCTGGAATGTTGCAGCACCAAGTCTTAAATCTGGATATCCAACTAGTGTCCATTGATAGGTGAATGGGTAAAGAAGATGTGGTAAATATATAAATGGAATATGACTCAGCCATAAAAGAATGTAATCTTGTCATTTGTGACAGCATGAATGGGTCTAGAGCAGTGGTTCTCAACCTTTTAAGGCCGCGACCCTTTAATACAGTTCCTCATGTTGTGGTGACCCCCAACCATAAAATTGTTTTCATTGCTACTTCATAACTGTAATTTTGATACTGTTAATGAATCGTAATGTAAATATCTGTGTTTTCTGATGGTTGTAGGCTCTACAGCAGTGGTTTTCAATCTGTGGGTCACGACCCACAGGTTGAGAGCCACTAGCAGGGTCGCCTAAGACCATTAGAAAACACGGATATTTACGATTCCTAACAGTAGCAAAATTACAGTTATGAAGTAGCAACAAAAATAATTTTATGGTTGGGGGTCACCACAACATGAGGAACTGTATTAAAGAGTCACGGCATTAGAAAGGTTGAGAACCACTGGCCTAGAGGGTATTATGCTAAGTGAAATGTCAGACAGAGAAAGACAAATACCATATGATTTCACTTATACGTGGAATAGAGAGAACAAATACATGGTCACCAGATAGGAGCAGGGTTGGTGGGAAGGGTAAAAAAGGTGAACTGGATTAAGAAGCATAAATGTCCAGATATTATAGTCATGGGGATGTAAAGTACAGCATAGGAAATACAGTCACCAATACTGTAATAATTATGTCTATGTCATATGTGTAACAGACTTATTCGGTTGATCACTTCATAAGGTATATGTCTAATTGCTGTGCTGTACACCTGAAACTAATAAAATATTGTATGTCAACTATAATTAAAAAATAAACAAATGAAATCTACTAGGAAGGTCAAAGGCAAAAGTAGTAAATTCTATTATAACCACAAAAAATATGCCACAGAAATAACCAAATTTCCTTGTCAATAATGCTCTCTCACTGGATCTTTAACTAGGCCATAGGGAAGCCTTATGTCCTCCCAGTTATTATTTTACTCTGGTGCTTCTGCAAAAGTGTTTCATCTTAAGAGACTTTTCTCTTGGAAAGGATTCTGACAAGTCAAGTATTAATTAAATGTAACTGAATGAACTGATGAGTATAACTATAAGAATGTTGTGCCTTTTTCTTTAAAGCATGTTGGTTAAAATTTTGTTTTTCTAGATTGAAGGCAGTCTTTTCTCTTGAGCTATCTATGACTTATAGCAATGTGGTAAATTATAATTTTGTGAACAAAGATAAAACAATTACTTTTTCTCCCTACTTGATCCTGTCAGGATTTGGAAACTGTTAATAAGTATTCTTATTGTCGTGGCAATATTATTTTTTAAATGTTTCAATTACTTTTTAAATTCAGTATTATTTTGTATTAGTTTTAGGTGTATAGCACAGTGGTTAGGCAATTATATATTTTACAAGTACCCACCTGGCAAACATATATAGTTATGACAATTTGCATAAATTCAATAAGAATAGTAACAGAACATCATTGGAAACACTGGTTAAATTATCAAGGCTTTGACTGGAATTTCATATTTGAGAATTACGTGCATAGATTCAGAAATGACCAGACAGCTTTATGGAACTAAAGTTGAGACAAGCCCCCTCAGAAAAGCCATGTGGTACTGGGCTTACAGGGTTCCCAATAGCCTATCCAGAGAAGGAAGCAAGTTCACTTCCTGGCAGACAGAGGAACCTCGGAATATTTGGGGGATCCTGAAAAGAGAGGAATTTATCCAAATCTGTGTGTATTACAGTAAAACTCTGATGGTGATTCCTCGGCTTAGCTTCCTGGCCTTGAGTGGCTTTTAAAAGTTCAAAGTGAGATTCTTTAGTGATTGATCACATAGGCTATTTTTTCATATTCTTTTTTTTTTAAAATATATTATATTGATTTTGTACAGAGAGGAAGGGAGAGAGATAGAGAGCTAGAAACATTGATGAGAGAGAGTCATCGATCAGCTGCCTCTTGCACACCCCCTACTGGGGATATGCCCACAACCAAGGTATATGCCCTTGACCGGAATCGAACCCGGGACCTTTCAGTCCCCAAGCCGACTCTCTATCCATTGAGCCAAACCGGTCTCGGCCAATCACTATTCTTGATTCATTTATGTAAATAACCAGGCTATGGTTCTTGAGACTAGACTTATTTTACAAGAAAATAAAAGTAGTCTTGCTATGATTATCTCTGAGAGAATTGGGGGGGGGGGTGACTATAGGGGAAAATAGGTTTCAGTGGAAACTATAATACACACTTGTGGTGGGAAATGTTCATATCATTTTGCTCTACCTTTGCCAGGAAGTCAGGTGGCATGGCCGTGAATAGGACAGTTTCATTATGTTTTGAGGTCCCTAAACAAATCTACTTGAAACTTAAGCTTGTACCAACCAAATATCTAGGGAAACCCTACAGAAAATGAATTCATTTTGCATCTAAACCTCAAGCACATAAAGTCATAAAATTGAATATCTCCTTTGCCCTGTAAGGAATTAAAAAGGAAAACAATAGGCCTTCTCCATCACTGAGCAGAATATGCTTTTTCTCTTTGGATGATTTGAATTGGAGAAATGGTACATTGCAGATGATTGGATCATTTTGTATTCCCAAAATTTGTCTCCATCGAGTTTACACAAATTGAATAAACTCTCAGTGAAAAATGGTCTGCCGGTGATGATTGGTCATCACTGCACTATTTTGTATTACAATGTCATGTTCACCGTTATGTCATTTGTGGCTAGCACAGGATCATTTGTTGCTAGCACAGGACCTGGCATAAAGAAGGCCTCCGATAAATACATGGGAAAGAGATAAACTCTAATTGCCTTGAATTTTTAAGAAGTTAGCCTGGAGACACCAAAATGGGGATAGACTGCATTAATGCAAATCATGAGTGAGAAGAACAAAGGAAACCAATCCTAACCTTCTATAGAAAAGTTATCAACTATAATTGGTAAAGTATCACCAATGGCACCAGGTGCTGGTAAGCCATTTAACTTCTCTTAGTTCCCCTATTTGAAAAATGAGAATGTTCTAGGTCTACATTGCTGTAATTCTTTCTGGGTTTCTTCCTCTACACCTCTCAGCTTTGTTTATGGGCCAAAACTTATTTGAGACAACTGGCATGTTTTCTTTGTCAGTTTCCTCTCCTAGGCTTAAGCTACTACACTGGCTTTCTTATTCTATTTTAACTATCCTTTACATACAAAAATAAGATTGAACCATCCTAGTTAGGTTATAATACAGCCTCAAGTAGGCTACATACATTTTCCCCCTTTATGACATATTTTATCTTCTCTTCCTAGCAATGAAACCATCTTGCAAGTCAGCTTCCCAAGACTGACCAAAGTCTGTGATGATATCTATATAATAAAAGCCTAAGCGACCATTATGGCCAAACAACCAGTCGCTATTATGTGTACTGACCACCAGGGGGCAGATGCTCAATGCAGGAGCTGCCCCCCCCTGAGGGTCAGCACACTCCCACAGGGGGGGGCAGGAGCTGCCCCCCCCTGAGGGTCAGCACACTCCCACAGGGGGAGCGCTGCTTAGCCAGAAGCCGGGCTAAGGAGCAGTGAGTCAAGTGGTGAAGACCAGCAAGCAGGCAGGCAGTAAGGAGTGAGTGGTCCCAGACTACAAGAGGGATGTCCACTGGACATCCTCTGAGGGGTCCTGGACTGTGAGAGGGTGCAGCCTGGACTGAGGTGCCCCCCTCCCCCCGTGCATGAATTATTTTGTGCACTGGGCCTCTAGTATACTAGTAAAATAAAGCCTCAGACCTCTAGTATACTAGTAAAATAAAGCCTCAGAGAATTTTAATTCCTATCATTGGCCTTACCAGAATGGTGTTTTAATAACTCACAAACCTTGGACAATCTCAATTACTAGCTTAAACAAATAAACTCTAATGTAGCCTTTAAGATGACAGCATCTTCTCAAGCCCCAAGGTCTAAATAGAAGAAAATTTAGAAATCCTCTCAAGCTAAACCTATCACCTTACTTGTGACTAATCTAGTGCCTGACATATACAGTATATATTACCTTTCAAAACAAAATGCTTAGTGTAACATCTACTATTTCTATTTTCTTATCCATGAAGAGGTTTTCCCTCTCATTTTCTTTTATAACTATATTTTCCTTACATGCTCATACAAATTTAGATACAGCATGAAAGAACTAACGCTCTGACTACAACCATAAGATATATAAAAGCAGAGAAGAATACAGCATATGGAAATATAAATTTTGTGTGAATAAGAAATTATATATGATTCCAAATCTAAGGGTTAGGTTTGTTCAGAGATATGACAACATGGGAAGATTTTACCAAAAAGCAGAGACAAGAAGATGAGTGGAATCAAATACCAGTTAACTAAAATGTTTCTGGAATGAGATTTACCAAATAATTTACATTCCTGGTTAATATTAACTAGACTTTGTACATTTTTAAAGAGTTCATATGTTATTTATTTGTTCCCCACAAATACTCAGGAAAGCAAGCCAGATGTAACTATTATCCCAATTTCTCAAATGACAAAACGAAGGCTTAGAGAGATGCAGTTACTTTTCAAAGATTATACAACCAGGAAATGATAAATCTTCTAACTGAAAATTATTTAATCTTTTCAGTATACATTTTGATTAGCCAAAAATTAACCCAAACCACTTTTTTTAAAAAAATCCTGCTAAACATTGTTCTAAAGCATATTTGTAAACTTGATTCAGGAAGAAGCAAGTTATGCTACACATATGTAAATCTTTTGATAACGTAGGTATGGAAAAATCTGATCTTGAGGAGCAAGAAAATGGCAGCTGAATAGACAGACATGTTCTGAGCCTTGTCCTGGAACAAAAAGAAAGAACAGCTAAGGGTCTCACAGGGAGTGTTTGTTAGCAGGCTATGGGACAGCTAAACTCCAGGAGAAGGTGGAGAACTGCTACACGGGGTTTCCCTGACAGGGCAGCCCCCATTGGGGCTGGGTCCTCTCCTAGAATTACGGGCTCAGACCAGGAAACCGCACCATCTTGAAAGGGAAAGTGGATCTTATCAGAAGCCTGAAAATCCACAACTGCAGCAACCACAGAACACCTGTCCCCAATTGGTGCAAACATGCAGATTCAAAGAGCTCTTCATAAAGGAGAGAGAGAACTACATAACCAGACATCTGGAGAAGAGAGACCTTGGGGAGACAAAGAAACAGCCCGCATATGAAAGAAAAGCAGGCATCATCAGAAAAGGAAGTAAACAAATTAGAGGCAAACAACCTATCAGAGAAAGAATTCAGAGAAATGGTCATAAGGTGGCTGAAAAGAATGGAAGCCAAATTTGACAATATGAGTGAGAACCAAGAGGAAATGAAGAAGAACCATGAAGAAATGAAAAATGACATCGCTGCTGTAAAGAACTCAATAGAAAACATCAAGAGTAGACTAGAAGCAGAGGACCGCATCAGTGAACTGGAAGACAAGCGCACAGAGTCCCAAGCAAAATGAACCCCAAAAGACAGATGCCAAGGCACATTATAATTAAATTGGCAAACACCAACAACAAAGAAGACTCTTAAAAGCTGCCAGAGAGAGACAGAAAGATACATACAAAGGAACCCCATCATACTAGCAACTGATTTCTCAACAGAAACACATCAGGCCAGAAGGGAATGGAATGAAATATACAGTCATGCAAAGGAAGGGTCTGAATCCAAGAATACTGTACCCAGCAAGGCTGGGGAAATTTTTAATCACAAGCACAGGATTTGATTGCAACTTAGTCCTTAAACTGAACCAAACACTGACCTTTAAAATTCTAGTATCACCTTCTGTGCCCCACTTTTGTACTTACCAATAAATCAATAAATCTCCTTATATCCTTTGTCACAGCTCCAGGTAGTGTACCACTGTAGAATACCAAAGCCATAATCATGGTTCCAGTGTTCACTTATTAAAAAAAATTAAGATCAGCTTGTTGAAACCCCCTCTAAGCCTGCAGCATTAACTTATCCATGAAATAGACAGCCCCAACGCACATTAGCCTCCACCGATTCATTAAATGACTGCCTCAAGTGCCAGGCAAATGAACCCTGAAGGACATGGAACTGCTGACATTTCTTTTAAGCATATGACATTTTAAAAGGATTCTGGTTATCCATTTATTCCACATTGGCTAAGTATGCTGTCTCCATCCTAAATCCTGATGGGTAGAATGAAATAAGCAAAAGGAAAACGTTTTTTTTTTTACCATAACCAATAAAGAAGAAACTAATCAGGCTCTTTTTATCTAATGGGAAGGCATCTGCCTTGTTGATTCACTTTGGAGAGAGCTGAAAATCCTAAAGGAAAAATGTAACAATTAATTTTCCCTTAGCAGAAAGGTCCAAAGTACTAAAAAATAAATAAATAAATAAATAAATAAAAATTCTAGGGCCTCACTTCGTAAAAAAAAAAAAAAAAAAAAAAATTATGAGATGTTCTAAATTAAATTACAGTGACCAGAATGAGATAAAGAAACAGAACTCTTGGCCTGCTAATGGCTGAGGGCCAGCCAACAAAAAGACTGCTCACCTTCCTTTTGCATCTGTTGGAAATTCAGGTTAATTTTCAGGTAGCTATTTCTGCAATTATCCTAGCCAGACATGCTTAAAATTCAGGAGTCTCCACTTCTTATTTACAATAGAGATTTCTGGACTGCTGCCACATCCAATGCACAGGCCGAACATTTCTTTTGGAGACTCTGCACCTATCCCAGAGCTGGCCCTGCTTCAATTTCTCCCACACCTTTGTCTATGGCTAATGTAAATTCTTTCAGATGGTTTACATCTTACTCCCCCCACCACAGCACTATATGTTTCAAAAGACTTGTAACCATGGCCAATATGCTAAATTGTTAGAGCACTGGCCTGAGCACCAAAGGGTCTTGGGATTGACTCTCGGTCAAGGACCCGTACCTGGGTTGCAGGTTCAGTCTTAGCCCTGATCGGTCGGGGCACATGGAGAAGACAACTAATGTGTCTCTCTCTCACCTCTCTCCTTTTCTCCCTCCCTCCCTTACACTCTCTCTGAAAATCAATGGAAAAAATAATATATATATCATCAGGTGAGGATTAACAAAATATTTTTTTAATAATAAATAAAAATGGCTGCAAATTCTGAAATGATGAACATGTGTGGCTTCTCTACATAGCCATATTACTATTGTTTTGGACTTCATGCCCCAAACCACTTCTTTTTGGCTAGCATTTATTTTTTTCTTTCATTTATTTATTTTTTATTTTTCAATTACATTTTATTTTTAATATTATTTTGTATTAGTTTCAGGAGTACAGCATAGTGCTTGACTAGCATTTGGGGCTCAATAAATCTTTCTTTAAAAATATTTTCAGCCATGGAAGTTAACATTTTTTGTTTAACAATAGGTTTTGGTAGAAATAGTTGGAAATTACAGTCCTACTTGGGACTTTCAGATATTTCTTTTCACATGAATGATTCCCAAAATGAATATTTTTAATGTCCATCTCAAAATAGCATCTAATCTCTCACTAGGGTATATAATATTGACAAAAAGGAAGTATTTATCATATTGAAATCTCTTTTCCCAAAAGTATCAACCAACTATCGTTTCTTTCAAAGGCCAATGGTAGACAACTTCAGACTGGAATTCAGAATGCCTTGAGAACATGCATTGGGCCTAAGCTGGTTCTCTGCTTATTGGCCCTTTGACTCCCAGGGGAGCCAATTATTTCCTTCTCATTGTGTTCCTGTCCCGGCCCTGGAGCCCCAGGAGCTATCTGATTTACTGATCATTGTCTGTTGATTATGTGCTTCCACGTCTATTTATTTTCTAAACAACATTGACAACATAATATGCAAAGGAGCTTATATGTTACTAGAGGTCCGGTGCACGAATTTGTGCATGGGTGGGGTCCAGCCAGTTTGCCCCAATGGGAGCCCATTTGGTCAGGCCCTCAGGGGGGAGGGCCGCAGGCAGTTGGTGACCAGCCCTAGCCCTGATCAGGGTGTTGGGGGCCGATCAGGGGCTGGGTCTACCGGGAAGGTGGATGGTGCAATTAGGACCCAGATCAGGCCACATTGCACATCATAGCCATCAGTTGTTCTGGTGGTTCTGCCTTTCCCGTCACTGGGCTTTTATATATATAGATAGGTACTTGTTCAGTGAAATGGAATAAGGTTTGTTGGATTCTACTTTGCCTTAATTTATGACGAGATTCTAGGATCCACTGAAATAACCAAAAAACAGTTGGGTGGTTCCTTTTAAGCACCAAGCTCTCCAACATTTTCAATGGTTGCCATGGGCACAGGTGGAAAAAAGTTAGAAAATCTGGTGCCACTCCAATGTTATAAGTTCTAGCATATACAGTGTATACTCCTTCTCCATAGAGACAGATTACCAGCATTTATCTTATATAATAAAAGGCTAATATGCAAATAGAACAAATGGCAAAACAACCGGTTGCTATGACATGTGCTGACCACCAGGGGGGGTGTACAAAACATGGCAGGCATTGACCTTGGTGGGATGGTGGAGCAGGTGAGCGGGGGTGCCAGACCAAGGTGGGCGCCAGTTGCTGTCATCGGGGTGAGCCTCTGGTGGTTCCTGAAAATTCTTTGCTCCCACATGCCACAGTCCCACCTGATGCTCTCACCCACAGCCAGCACAGTCAGCAGGTGCGAGTAGCAACTGCCTGCCCCAATTGCCCCCCAGGGCTTCTCCATCTCCCCTTGCTCCTGAGGGGCAATTGGGCAGCAACTGCCACTCACACCTACTGCTGGCACTGGACTCAATCGTTCCACGCCTTTAGAGGGTGTGATTGGGGCCCAGTGCCCTCCGCGTGTGGGATCAGAGGTGGCAGGAGCAGGGCTACCAGCAGACAGGGCCGGGGGCCGTGGCAGTAGGGGCCAGGTGGGGGTGTGGACGATGGGCCAAGACCTGCCCCTGTGCCCACCACAGCCTCGTGGCCCACAGTTCCTTTCAAAGTGCGCGAATTTGTGCACTGGGCCCCTAGTATAGTATAAGAACACAGGGTTGAAATCCTATGCTAGTTTAAGGAAATAATTTGAAAAGTTAAACTAATATACAGTTATGAGAATAAACAAATTACACTTCTCCACACAACATATGTGAATACCACAATTGAGTGAAAGAAGCCAAATTACAAACAGTACATATGGTTTGATTCCACTTAAAGTTTTAATACAGGTAAAGCAAATATATAGTGTTGAAATCTGCATAGTGGCTACCCATATAGAATAGGAGATGAGTGAATTGAATAAGGAATAAAGGGAGTTTCTGAGAAGCTTGTTAAATTGTTTCTTGATCTGGGTTTTGATTATATGGGGTTACCTGGGTGCCAATTCATTGAGCTCTATGATAATTATTTGTGTCTATTTCTACATGTAGGTTCCACTGCAATAAGTTTCCTAACAACAAAACAGAAGAAAATTTGAAAATTTTTCACCAACACTAAAAATAATTTGAATGTTATTGTATTCAAAATGAAAGTAATGCGTTTTAGATAAAAATAAAAATGTTTTAAAAGTTTAAAAGGAAAGATATCTCATAAAAAATTAGGATAATAATAAAAAGAAAAAAAATTAAGATAATAAGATAATGAGTGCCCGATAATAAAAAGAGGACCAAAGCTGAACTACTATTACAACTGAGGAAAATAAATCCCACACAGAAATTGAGGAGGAAGAATGATGCCAAACTGTATAGAATTTTATAGCTCATCCAAACACTTCATTTTATAAATGAAGATACTGAGGGATAGAGAAGCCACTTGCTAGAGCTCACCCAGCTGCTCAGCAGCAATGTGGAAACTATAACCCGTACCTCCTCAGTCCTCAGCTCCCTTTGTAGAAGATGAGAACAACATTTGGGCTCTACATTGCGGTGGGGCTTTTCAACAAAAAACTAGGTCTGGTAACATGGAAGGTTAGGTGCACGTGAATGGCTGTGACTTTGCATTTTCCAGGGCCCCACTCTTTGGGAATGTCACAGGAGTGACTTCCCCCGAGGACACAGTGAGTCATAAGAAGGTTTGAGAAGGCAACTTCAGCTCCTGCTGAGAATTCAATGTAAGAAACGGAATCAACTGAACAGGAATAGCAACTCTGAGCATTTGAAAGACCACATCCCAAGGATGAGCTGTCCTCATTTTAAATGGTCTGACAAATCTCCAGGTCAGTGGCTAGAATGGAATGCAAAGAGTAATTTCAAAGATTAAATATTGGGGACAGACCTTATGCATGTCCCTGAATACCGTGGGTATTAAATAGGCCAAAGCCTCTTCTCAAAAGGTCCCTGTGGTAGAATAACCTTGTATTAGGAGGGGATGAAATAGATAGAAAAAGCCATTTCCATTCCCTGTGCTTCATAAGCAATGACTGACACCAGGAAATTCAAACAGATGAGTGAGAGGAGTTAGCAATGAGACTAAGTCACATGGACAGAGGGATTCATTTAGAAGGCAGAGTCAACAGAGATGGGCTGACACATGGGCACAAGAAGAGTTAGAAAAATCCAACTCAATGGAAAGGATACATCTAGTCGGGGGAAAGGAATACTGCCTCCAGAATTAGGATTTTTGTTTTCAGCAAGTAGCAGGAAACCATGGAATCACTTGACCAAAGATGGGGATGTAGACGGCCATGAAATGATGGCAGTGACTGTGAAATGACTCAGCAAAATAAATGCTTTCATTAGCATCCGTTTCCTAAGGCATTTTAAAGACAAGAATCTCAGACCCACTCATCATCCATTTCACAGGTTCTATTAGGCTTTATAATGCACAGAGCGATCCCAGCCACTGCATAGAAGAATGCTTCCTCAGTCTCCACCCTGACAACCTGCACTTGCTGTGAATGTGGGGCTGGGTGAGACGTCTGCCTGCCAGTTCCCTGCTAGGGAACTAATGGCTGCATCTAAGCACTCTTTTAAAATGTCAATGTGTTCAAGCAACTGGTTGGGGGATCTCTTCTTTGAAAGCTTGTCACAATTCAAAGACTATGGAAGTTGAGAAAACACTCAAGGAGACAGACAAGAATGCACAAAATGGTTATGTGTTGTTGGTCTTGGACTCTCTCAAGTTTGCGAGACCAGGGTTAGAGAGGGATGTGTAGGTTAGTCTCCCAATTTGGGGTCCCTGAGGGAGCAGACTAAGGACTGGGTTAGCTCACAGCCTGACAGTATTAATAGTTGGCTATATAAATCATAGACATGCCAGAAGTCCTGACTGCTAATAGGTACATGATTCATAAAACCTTGATAAGTTGCAGAATGGATGCCCTCAAAAAACATCCGAGTCAAATCAATACCCAGATACCTGATCCTTCTCTAAGTCATCCTCCATCTTCACCCCTTCCCAATATGAGAGTGTGGTTTCATTGCTTTGTCTTGACAAATGTAGCCTCCAAAAGAATGAGAGGAAGCTCAGATATCAGTTTTCATGTCCCTATCAGTTCTATAACTGAAACCATTTCATATGAACTGTGTATCTTGTCATTGTCTGACAAAACTCTAAAGCAATGACATATATACATGTGTATCTACACACACATGTGGCATAAATCTATCAATTGTATTGTGATCTCAACACTGCAAGATACTAACTGTAATATCCACTCTTCACATCTCTAAACAAAATTAAGAATAATAATTTTAATTGGACAAATTCTCTCAACAAAATTAAGAATAATAAACACACCACCTGAAGTCATGCCTCATCCTTCTCTTAACATATTGGCCTTAATCCAAGACATTATCTCATCTGGCCTATCTCTCAGACTTCTGTCCATCCACTGTAGGGTTGCATCAATCTAGGAATGTTCCTTTTGCATGTTTTTGACTTTCACTGGAGTCCCATCTCAAGGCTGTTGGCTTCTCGCCTTTATCTCCAAAGCCTTCCCCAATTACATGAATACTGAGCTTAGATACACAAGTGAAAGAACAACTGAAAATGAGAGCTTGCTCCAAAGATATTGAATTGATGAGGACCATTTCTATGTGGCCAAATTGAGCCAGATACCAAAATTCAATGTATCTATATCTACACAGCCGGGCTACCTGGCAAGGATCTGAAATGACAGTTCTGTCACTTCTGTACCTGTAAGACTGCCCTGGAGAAACTACCAAGTAAGTTCTCATAGTCCTATGTTCAAGTTTTTCCAATTCCAAAAAGACATAGTGCATACTGTTCAAGATGCTAAACATGAGTGCATGTTGTCTTTCTCATCATTTATCATAAATAAATCACATAAAAGCCTCTCGTTACCCTGACCCACCCAGAGACTAACCCCTGTGTGCCTTTCTTTCTAACCCAGTTCTCTCTTTAACATGAGGCATTCTTGATCCTTCCCTTCACAGGCAACTCCAACACCCACCACAGCCGACTCATTCAGTAGTTGTGCTGTGAAATTTCATGAAGGCCTTTTGAAAAGCTAGAGGTCAAGGGTCCAGTTGTATGCGTTGGGTAAACTACTTAATTTCTGAAGCCTTTAATTTTCCAGTCTGTTAAGGAGGAATCTAGCGTCAATTATTATAAAGGTTCCTTCAAGTTTGAAAAAAGAATCCAAAAATGCTAGATGAAAGGAGAGAGAAAAAGAGGGAAAAATAATTAGCTTATCTGTCTTTGGAGCTATAAGCTGCCTCCCTTCTACAGTCCATCTTGCCCTAAGCTTGTCTGTCATCAAAAGCCCAGAGCCTTATTTCTCTAGCAAAACATACTCTGTCAATTATTGCCCTGCACCATGAACTTATTCAAACCAGAGACAATCTTTGTGTTCTCAATGTCTATAACCTAGCTCTAATTATCTTAATTATTCTTAAACTACTAAATGTGATGCCTCTTTAAGGCATCTTGTCAATAAAACTTTATTCCCTAAATTGAACAAGAGACACCATATCCTTAGAAAATAAGGAAATATCTAAATCAATTGCCCAGACTCTCTTAGCAAAATATCAAACATTCAAGGAAAAGATTAGGTACCAGTTTTAAGAAAATTAAAAAAAAAAAAAAGTTTCATATCCTAATAAATTACAAACGAAGTGGGGGATAGAGGATATATTTTGCAGAGCATCTTTCCAGTACCCCTGAAAATTAGATGACCTTTTTTTAAAAAAATATATTTTATTGATTTTTTTACAGAGAGGAAGGGAGAGAGATAAAGAGCTAGAAACGTCAATGAGAGAGAAACATCAATCAGCTGCCTCCTGCACACCCCATACTGGGGATGTGCCTGCAACCAATGTACATGCCCCTGACCAGAATCGAACCTGGGACCTTTCAGTCCGCAGACCGACGCTCTACCACTGAACCAAACCGGTTTTGGCAAGTTGACCTTCTATTTGTGTGTGTGTGTCTAACCACTGAAGCAGGTTAGAGAGCAGGAAATAAGTCTAGGGAAAGAAACTCGAGAGAATGTGAGCATTCTCCCTATTTGTATCATTCGGGATCCTGGCAGGAAAGAGAAAGAAACACTCAACTGGGGGCAAGTTTAACAAAGGACTATTTAAGGGAATCCAACAATGGATAACCCAGTGCTCTGAGGACAGCACAGCAGAGAGCTATTACCACACTCAAACCTGAAAAGGTGTCCTGGCCCAGCGTGGCTCAGTTCATTGGGCATTGTCCAATGCATTGAAAGGTTGCCCATTAGATTCCTCATTAGGGCACATGCTTGAGTCATGAGCACAATCCCTGGTAGAAGGCATGAAGGAGGCAGCCAATAGATGTTTCATTCTCACATTGATGTTTCTCTCTCTGTCATTCCTATTCCCTTCCTCCCTCTCTAAAACAATCAATAAAATTATTATTTTTTTAACTGAAAAGGCAAGGCACAGACCAAGTAACAGGAGTTGCAGCCTTCAGCCAAGGAAGCCAATCCACAATTATTGGGTTGGGTGGGAACTGAGGTTAAAAAAAAAAAAAAAAAAGTTCCTGGTCTTTCCCTCCTGCCCACCCTGCTCTTATTGATGCCTCATGTTGGGCAAAACCAACTAGAAGCCAAAGGACAAGGGGGCCCACTGAGGCAACCCATAAAAGTTAGCCTCCTGGGAAAAGAGCAGAAGTAGACCTGAGATGGCAAATGGAAGTTTGACCTGAAATGGCAACTCCAAGTTAGTTGACAAGCATGACAACTTCCATCCATGCGAACTATAGCTGGAAAAGCACAGGTATGACCTCGGTTTTACAAAGGCCTGTGTGCATCTCTGTTCTCCACAGGTTTGCCCCAGTAGAATAAGATCAAGAATCCCCATGAATGGTGATGGATTTTTTTGAAATCAATTGTGCACATGCGATGTTTAAAATGTATATTTTTAACTTTAGAAAAGTAATGGGTTAAATGTTGATGTGAAATAAATCTCCAATTTAAATTGCACTCATAGAGGGGATAACTGGTGATAGAAGAAAGACGACTTATGGTAGTGAACACACAATACAGTGCACATATGGTGTGTTGTGGACTTGTGCATCTGATACCTGTATAATTTTAATTTTGTCAGTGTCACCCTAATAAAATTCAATAAAGGGAGGGGGAGAAAAAAAGAACTTGGGTACCTTCTCAGATTGGATTCATCTTTTTAAGAGAAGTATTCTGCTCGATAAGAGTAACTTCCTGCAGCTTTTAGCAATTACCCCACACTTGAAAGAAATAGTGCCCTCCCTCCAGGACTTTATGAGGCAACACAAACTAGAAAGATCTGTTGGACACAAAAGCAGAATCTTTCCCCCTCTCTCTCCTTCTGTTCTCTTTTCCATCTCATTTTACTTTGGCCATTAAACATGAATCAGATTGTAAAAATTAAAGGCCCAGCTTAGCTTTAATGAAGTCCAATTTCAGTGCTGATGAAATACTTGACAGCAATGCGCGCTTGTTTACTCTTCCCTGAAATGGATGCTCTACCAGAATTCATGGGGAAATTACCCTTTCCAAGAAGCTAATGGAATCATTTTATTCCCTTTGAAAAAAAATATGCCAGAATAATCACAGATTTTAGAGGCCTAACTACTACCCTTTTCTATATAAATATCCTTCTTGCTTGGGAACAAACTGTCAACAGACCGTAGGTTTCAAAAGAAGGATGGATTTCAGACAAGCCAGAATGATGTCAAATTTCCTGGAGTCCAGATGGTTCTGTCAGAGTTGTCTTCGGCTGCTTGATTCATGCTGATTTTTTCCCTGAGAGCTAACTAGATGTGGGTGATAGGAATGCAGCAGGCAACCCCAGGAATACATGTGAATCACTGTAGAAAATGTTTTAGAACATGTGCCCACCCTGATCATCACTTCTTTGGCCATCCTCCTTCTAGGAGGTAGGACTCTGAAGCCATGTCAGAGCTAAGTTCTCACCACACACGGACCTCAGATGATTGGACCAAAAGTGGACACTTGACTCAGGGAAACCAATTCAGAGTCTTGATTAGCAGAAACAAATTTTTCACTAGTTGGTGTTGGGACATAGAAAGGTCAGGACAATGAGTTGTTATTTGGTCAACTTAACTGAAGGCCACTATTTAGAGGCAGCGATGACATGCCACATAGAGCAGCAGAAGAGACCTTAAGAACAAGAAAACCATGAAACAAATAACACATAAGCAGATATAAAAGACCATGTAGCCCCCCGGGAGAGAACGGATAGGAGGGGTATGGCTTAACTTACATGGAATTTCCAGGATTGGTTCCATTCCCTAGTGAGGTGTGAATGCATGTGTTGCCCTTAGGGAATGTCCTCTTTTATATTTACCCACTTTGGATTTTACCGCCAAAACTATCTGTGGACATAATAAACTCTGGAAAACCTGAATCAAGCATCTCAGAGCTGAGTCTTCCAGAAGCAATACTTCCCCACAGGGATTCCTACAAAAGTGGTGAACAAGAACAGACTCAGAGATAAGGAGCCATGGGTCAGACTGTTGGACCTCAAAGGGAGGGTGGGGATAAAAGAGAGAGATCAGCCAAAGGACTTATGTGCACACATATGAGCCTAACCACTGGTCAAGGACAATAGGGAGGATGGGGGCATGAGTGGGTGGGGGGGTGGGGGATTGGAATGGGGGGTTGAGGACAAATATGTGATACCTTAATCAATAAAGAAATTATTTTTTTTTTAAGTGGTGAACATGGCTCTCTAATACCAAGATGGAGGACATCACAGGGAATCTTTCTGTAGCATCAGAGGAAGCCAGGGGATTAGCAATCCTTCAACAAAAGATGGAATTCCATGTGGCAGCTGTTAATGTTTTTTGGGGGAAGGGGCATGTCTGGGATAAGGCTTCTTCTAAACACTTGCCTCATTGCTCTGTTCTTTGTCAACACTTTACACTTAGTAGAATTCTAAGAGGTGTGTTTACATTTGGCTGTCAGCTGTAGCATTGCCTGCTTTATGCATCAGCCTGATCTTCATTTTAAGTGTACCAAGCTGATGTCATTGTACTGACCCTACCAGCTTACATGTGTTTAACTCAGTGAGGATAAAACATTAAAGTTAATTTTTAAAGCAGTGCCTTATAAAATATGTAACATGTTCTATGAAATTACATGACGTACCTACATTATTCAAAGTCCTTGCTTGTTGATGCAGATAATATCTGCAGGTAATAACTAAGTTTGGGGTAATGTGTCATAGAGGCTTTTAAATATTCTACTTTAGTCAGCTTAACAGAAACTCGGTGAGTTTGGCAGGGAAGGCAACAGTAAATTCATTGTAAGTGGAAAATGTGAAGTTCAGTAAGTCAAATGCAGCTACTGCTAATACGTGAACAAATCAGGACACAGATTTAGAAGCTCTAACTCTGAAGCCTATATTCTTTCCTCCCCACAGAAGGGTAGAATTGTGCAGAATATCTAAAATTCAGTGACCTAATTAACATAGGTTCTTGCTACAGTATTGCCAGTTTAATAAAACATGAGAGTAAGACTATGTCTGACCACTGTTCATGGCTGCATTCCTAAAAAACCAGAACTGTATGGGCTACATGGCAAGTGCATGATTTGGGCTGGTTTTCCAAAATCAACCCATGAGATCAGAATTCATGTGAAGATGGTTTATTAGGAACTCCTCCCAGGAAATTAGTAGGGACTTGGGAAGAGAAGGAGACCAAGCAAAGATAGGACATTAATTCCCAAGGATGATTATTAACTTTTGGCTCAATCCCACAAAGGAGCTCTGGATGTTATCTAGGTCACACCTCAGAGTTGTCCCTGTTAGGGGACATGATAACTGGACCATTTCTTTCTTCCCACCTATCAATTATTAATGGATGCCCACAAAGGGATGTCAATTCCCAGGCCCTTTGGTTCTTCAGCAAAGTGGGTCCTGGCAGCTTAAAAACAACCCTTTGACAAATACAATAGATACAGATTGTGGATTATGTGAGTCGTATGCAAACAAACAAAGTCATAAAGGGATCAAAGAAAATATGGACAAAGTACTGACAGCATCTGGTCCAGTGGCTCACCAAATATTTGTTGAATGAAAGAAATGAAATGGGGGAAAGATTGGAAGGAAGGAAGAGGGGGGAAGATGGAAAGAGGGAAAGATGGAAAGAAGAATGGAGAAATAATGTGCCCCAGGTGCTGAGTAATATTTGAGCTAAATATCTTGGCAATTCTGGCAGAAAACTGTCTTTCTTTCTATTTTAGGGGAAGCTCAGAATGGTTAAGTAATTTGCCTATGGTCACACAGCTTGTAATAGAACCAAATTCAGACAGGTCCATTTAGCTCCAAAGCCTCTGTCTGCACTTTCCACCGCTCCACTCTACCACATTGAGCTGCCATTCACATACTGCCCAACTTGCATGGAACCAGTTTAGCATGCCTTTTCAACTCGCCTAGAATGAGTTCTCATGGGTCATGATTTGGGTCATGATTTGGGTCACTTTGCAGGATCCACATTCCTTGCTCCCATGCATGTATCTGCTCTTATGCCCTAAGATCTTGTCCATTTGAAACAGGATCAGGAAAAAAAAAAAAAGAGTTGGACATGCTATCAGCTGAAAGGTGTTGATCCATTCCCTCTGCAAAAGCAATGAAAGATGCCACGTCCTAATGAAGAGTGCAGTCTCCTGGAATCCCGCGGCATTTGCAGCAGACTGCAGTTTTTTGAGAATGTCTGTGTTTTCCCAAGCATGTCTGCTCAGAATGTATGAGCCAAAACCTCCTAGGGATTTTCCATCACTTGTTTATATTGTGCCTGGATCTACTTGAATGAGTTTATTATAAATAAGATAAAGTGATGAGGGCTTTTTTTTTTCATGAATTGAGACTGAAAATTGGTTTTAAATATTGTTTTCTGCTCTAGACTAACTGTAAATGGCATTTAGACTGATTGCACTATTAGTAGGTAAAGGGTGCTGAGTTTTTAAGGGATTACAACCTGATTTAATATAATTATGAAACCAAATTATAATCACAGGGGTTTGGGAGGAGGTTCTAGGAAGCAGCCGTTTCCTTTTTTCTGTATACGACTGGAGTCTGTCCCATTAAATATACAATTCCCTTTCAAAGGAAGAGAAAAGGAAATAAGACTGCAAGTGTTCCTAGAGCTCAGTGCTCTGATTGTGGCATTACCTAACTGCTTTCTTCCAGGATCCTTCTAGCTATAATATTTTCTCCACCAGTCCCCATCACATCCATCCAATTTATCTCCTTAAATATCCTAACCACTCTCTTAACTGTAATTCTATAAAAGGACAAGTCCAAGGCGAACAGGGCTGGATTGGGCCCATTAAAGGTCTCCTCTTGGGCAAAACTGTAAAATCATATTGAATTTCATCTTCCCCTTCCTTTTTGGGGGCCTCTTTCCCCACCAGGTTTCCCAAAGTGTTCACACCCTAAAACAGTGGTCGGCAAACTCATTAGTGAACAGAGCCAAATATCAACAGTACAACGATTAAAATTTCTTTTGAGAGCCACATTTTTCAAACTTCAACTTTTTCTAACGCCACTTCTTCAACATAGACTTGCCCAAGCCGTGGTATTTTGTGGAAGAGCCACATTCAAGGGGCCAAAGAGCCGCATGTGGCTCGCGAGCTGCAGTTTGCCAACCACGGCTCTAACCAACTGAGCCACCTGGCCAACGTGTACATATATCCCTTTTAATCTCCCTTATCCACATCAAAATAACCTCAACTTTTTCTTAGCTGGCATACAGCTTACCACAGAAGCATAAATAAGTCCCATGAAGCCTAGCTTAGTTCATAACAATTATCCATCCAACCTGTATATTGATGAGCAGTAATAAATAGCTGTTGTTTTAAGCCATTGTGTTTGGAGTGGTTTGTTATGCAGCAGTAGCTAACTGATACAGGTCTTGTCCTTCATCATAAATAAATTAACATTATTATAAGGCTTGCACAAGAAAAGTCCCCTATGCTCTTTTATTATTTGATCTATGAAACATCATGAAGAGGACAGGTTTGGAGACTGCCCATGAGTTATGAAAAGTTAGCTTTTAAATTATGTTCTGTTATATAGAGATTGCAAGAACAGCCCACTTCAGCACCCATTATCGTTGTATTTTTCTATTATTAAATCACTCTCAGCCATGACCTCCTTGACTCATGTGGCCCAGGGATATTTTCTGCTTCTTACTACCAATCAATTATCCTGGATAATAAAAGGAAAGTGAAAATGGCAGCCTGAGTTTATACTGGGAGAGGTACATTCTACCAGTTAGGCCCAAAGCAACCACCTCCCCCTATACCTGACACCTGAAATGATTCGTAAAGAATGACCATAACCATTTGTGCTAGTGTAGCTATCTACCCCTGATTGCTAGCCAATTTTTCTAGAAATTATCTGATCATGGCTTAGAGGCCTATCTGTATGTTACCAATACTAGATACACTAGGGACTATGAATTTTCCAAACAATAACTTCAAAGCCTGGTGTTTTTCTATAAATAATATGTGCATCCTACTTTTCTTATGGATCAGGCCTTATCTCAGGGAGCCATAATTTAAAAAATACTTCTTGGAATATCATCTGAAAGTTTTCAAAGGGTTTGCGAGTCTCATTGCATCTTCATTCCAACCTTGAAAGAGAGGGAACTATGAATTAGAAAATTTAGTGAGCCTGCCCATGGTCATACCAAATAGTTAAACACAAAAATTCATTTGACCACAAATTCCTATTTATTTTTCAAGGCCAATTTTCAATGTCACTATACACTTTGAAGCCTCCCAGACACCACAGGCAGACATAGAGGCTTCATATTCAATGGTGGTATGGCTCTTTAGGATACTACTGTGTGTTTTAGTTACTAGTAATGATGCTCTAGCTAGAAGGTGGTTTTCCAAACCTCAAAAAAAAACAAAAAAAAAAACATGTCTTCTTAGTTAGTGTAACTCAGTGCTTAGTAGAACACAAAGAGCTCTTCAATACATGTGGAGTAGATGACTTAATTGAGATGATATTTGTAGTACAAATCATATAAATATCCTCTGGAGTATAGAGAAACAGAAGAATCATGGTGCCAAGAAGGTAGACAGAACTCACAGACACTGAGTCACCTTGGATGGGACACTTCACCTCACTGAGCCTCTCCTTTCTTAGCTGCCAAGCATTGCTTCTACAACCACATGTTAAGGCTAGTTTCCAAAAGTTTGATGCAACTATAGTCAGAGAGTGGGAAAGGAAAAAGAGGTAACTAAAAGTAAGAGGTAGTGCCTAGCTGGTTTGGCTTAGTGGATAGAGCATCGGCCTATGGATGGAAGGGTCCCAGGTTCAATTCCAGTCAAGGGCACATGCTTGGGTTTCGAACTCAGTCCAATGTGCAGGAGGCAGCCAATCAATGATTCCCTCTCATCATTGATGTTTCTACCTCTCTCTTCCTCTCTGAAATCAATAAAAATATTTTTTTTAATGTAAGAGGTAGAAAGAGACGTTGGCACGTTTCATCATGTGACCAGAACGTTAATAATTTAGAAGCTCTGTAATTAATCATTTAGGGAACATTCAAAGGCCTACAATGCATAAAATGCTAGTCTCTGAGCATGTAGCTAAATGAAAACACATTCTCTCTAGTCTATAATATAGCATATCAGTTGTTTCATGAAAAGAGGGAGGATACTCCTGAATGTCACATGTTTTATTACCAGGACCTCAATAGAGAAAACCATTTTTTCCCAGTACAATGCCTGCTCAAACTTGAATATTTTCCAACTTCTATGGTGGAGGTGATATTGCAAAATACACAGCATTCCCCATGTCAGAGACACTGATGAACAACCTAGGTCCCCATCTACCGACCCTTCCACCTCATGCACATATATCACTTGATAACCACAGATCTACACAGATTCCAACCCAAGACAGCTCAAATGGAAACTGCCATCCCTTTGCTCTCTGTCTCAGAAAAGATGGATGCTGACCGAACCCTGGTCAGAATGGGAATCTGGGTAAATAATCTACCCAGTCCTGGACATCAAGCAAGATATTAAGGAGTTTCAATATTACTGTCATTTCCTCTACTGGCAGGCAGCGATAAATGAAACGTACGTTCCTATTATCTGCCCACCCTTCAGAGTGATGGATTACCTGAACGGGAAGGGATATTGCTCCTGGGCTCCAGAGAATTATAGATATCTCTTCAGGAATGTTAATATCAAATGTTGGGGCAAAATGGCCACAGTTGAGGCAAAAAGTACCTGGTGATTCATTCTTCCTTTCTTTTGTGTTCCAAAAAATAGGCAACGTCTTTTGCCTTCTCCCATTTCCCACATACTTTTCCTTTAGGAAGTAAAGTAATCACATCATCTTTCCTTCACTCATGGCAGTATTGGCCATCATTTGAGGCTTAAGTTCAGAATAATGTGTTTTGAATGGAGCTGGAAGGAAGCCGGACATCAACACTCTGCTCTAAAGGAATATAGGTAATGTTTTGTGGACCAGAGGTTTGACCTCATCTATCATAGTGGAAGATTTTAACAAGGAGAATGCTGCAAAAAAAAGCATCTAGTTATTAATGCTAATAATAAGATTTTGATTAACTAAACTGCCCTGGAAGTGAAACTTTTGCAGAAAGTAGTTATCCCCAAAACCACTCTATTTCACCATTGCAGTTCAGACTTTTAGAACTGATTTTCCTCCTTTTCATATTAGTAAATCCGCGTTATTCTGTATCAACTAAAGGCAGTCTAGTGCCCGGAAGTCCTCATTGCAAAGGTGACTATGCTTCAGATGGAGATGGAGAGGTGAAAAGAACATGTGAACAATCAGCCTTGATGGATCTGACCCAGGACCATTCCCTGGAATTGTTATTAACTAAATCCCTAATGTCAATTGGTTTCCTGACCACTGGCCTCTTTGCCTTATAAATCTAGGCCAAAGCACTTCCCAGCATTTGAATTCACTAAGTCAGATGTTACCGACGGGGAGGCAACAGCAGTGCTTTGTGGAAAACACTGTTGCATTCCTTTAGAACCCAAACTTTAAAGAAAATCTAGCCCTTACCAGTTTGGCTCAGTGGATAGAGCATCGGCCTGCAGACTCAAGGGTCCCAGGTTCGATTCTGGTCAAGGGCATATACCTTGATTGTGGGCACATCCCCGGTAGGTGGTGTGCAGGAGGCAGCTGATTGATGTTTCTCTCTCATCGATGTTTCTAACTCTCTCCCCCTCTCCCTTCCTCTCTGTAAAAAATCAATTATATATATTTTAAAAATAAATAAAAACAAAATCTGAAGGAGATTTTTGAAGGCCGACATGGAATGATTTTAAGACAGGGACACATTCTACATCTCTTTGCCTTCTGCCCACCTTGCACCATGCTAACAGTCTTGGAGGATAGACGGAGGATAGACAAAGGGCTGTGTGTTTTCAGTCAGCAAGGTGCTAAACACTGCCTGCTTTTACAGTGGGCAAAATACTGCTATGAATGACAGACTGTAGGGATCGTTAAGACGATATACCAAAAGTCCGCAAAAACATATGTTCTCCGAAAATAATACTAAACCAATGTGGTCCAACTTGATTTATAAGAGAAATAAAAATATTCTAAAAAGTAAGTTCTGGGGATTTTCTTTTTATGACCCTAAAGGAGTACCATTTGTGCTGTGCACTGAAATTTCCCAGATTTGTTACTGACAACTCAGTCTGAGAACAATCTGTTGTGGATCCATTTAAAATCCCTGCTCAGGGGGTATCAGGGATGCCCACCACAGCTGAGCTAGAAGAGTGCTCAGGAAGGGGAAATAAAAACAATAGGGGCGCATTCCTGCCCGGATTAGCAACGCTAGACTCTTCCATGTGAAAGATCAAATTGTGCCTTTGAAAATGTTTAGCTTTTCAGATTTCACCTCTGAGACTATGAGGGAGAATATACTTTTTACATTTGAAACAGTTGATGACTTTTTCTTATAAATATATTTTATTGATTTTTTTACAGAGAGGAAGGGAGAGGGAGAGAGAGCTAGAAACATTGATGAGAGAGAAACTTCAATCAGCTGCCTCCTGCACACCCCCTACTGGGGATGTGCCCACAACCAAGGTACATGCCTTTGACCAGAATCGAACCTGGGACCTTTCAGTCTGCAGGCCGACACTCTATCCTGTGAGCCAAACCGGTCTCGGCAGTTGATGACTTTTTCAACTTTCCAGATATGAAGAAACAAGCCAATGTGATATAATGTGATAGCAGTTGAGAGATTATGCATACTAGTATATATAATTTTCCCTAAATCCAATCTATACCAATAGATGAACCACTACTTAACTATTTATTCACTGACTGTCTTTAAGAATTGGAAGCTGCTTTTTCCATGATGAAAGATCTAATATTCATAATAACAGTTCACCACATTAAAAAGGAAAAAATGTCTAGTGCATCAACCTAAATTCTTTAGCAAATGTTCAGATTTAGATAAATTTCTATTGGAACTGAAGAAAAATCCTTTAATATCTGATCAAGACCAAATTTGAGTTGTTTATAGTATTACATATGCAAAATGAGCTGGCACTCATTTCCCTAGGGTGCTCATGATCTCTTGACACAATATATCAGAACTTGAAAATGTATGATTTCCAGTGGTTATCCAATGATTATATGACATCACAGTTTTGTGCAAGCCCAGAATCTCTCTGGACCATGGCCACTTGGGTTGCCAGCTGCTTGCTCTGCCTCAGCCACTTCCATGGCCCATCAACTCCCCTCAAAGCTGTGTGGTTCCACCATCTGGGATCAATCAATTACTTGCCTCAGAAATGCTGGATGCATTGCCCTAGCCTCTGCCATGCAGCCTGGTGACCAGCCATTTGCCTGATTTCTGACTCCCACACTGAATTAGGAAGGAACACCACTCGACAGGGCATGAGCTGGAGCATCTTCTAAGACAGTGGTCGGCAAACTCATTAGCCAACAGAGCCAAATATCAACAGTACAAAGATTGAAATTTCTTTTGAGAGCCACATTTTTTAAACTTAAACTTCTAATGTCACTTCTTCAAAATAGACTCGCCCAGGCCGTGGTATTTTGTGGAAGAGCCACATTCAAGGAGCCAAAGAGCTGCATGTGGCTCGCAAGCCACATCACGGTTCTAAGATAACAAAGGATCAAGATGATACAATCTAGGAGAACATTATGCTAAGTGAAATAAGCCAGTCAATGAAAGAAAAAATACCACATGATCTCACTCATTTATGGATAATAAAGAACATTATAAACTGATGAACAAAAAGATAGATACAGAGACAGTAAAGCATCAAACAGACTGTCAAATGACAGCGGGAAGGTCAGTGAGAGGTGGGGGAGATAAGAGATAAACCGAAGGACTTGTATGCATGCAAATAAGCATAACCAATGGATGCAGAACACTGGGGGAAGGGGGGTGAGGATAGGGGAGCAACGGTAATATATGTACACATATAATACCTTATTAAAAAAATGAAAAAAAATAAAAATGATACAACCCAGAAGTGTGGGAGAATTCACTTCCTTTGGGACAAACCCTAACCAACAGGAAACAGGAGATAACAAAGGATCAAGATGATACAATCTAGGAGAACATTATGCTAAGTGAAATAAGCCAGTCAATGAAAGAAAAAATACCACATGATCTCACTCATTTATGGATAATAAAGAACATTATAAACTGATGAACAAAAAGATAGATACAGAGACAGTAAAGCATCAAACAGACTGTCAAATGACAGCGGGAAGGTCAGTGAGAGGTGGGGGAGATAAGAGATAAACCGAAGGACTTGTATGCATGCAAATAAGCATAACCAATGGATGCAGAACACTGGGGGAAGGGGGGTGAGGATAGGGGAGCAACGGTAATATATGTACACATATAATACCTTATTAAAAAAATGAAAAAAAATAAAAATGATACAACCCAGAAGTGTGGGAGAATTCACTTCCTTTGGGACAAACCCTAACCAACAGGAAACAGGAGATGGGAGGGAGCCTCGCACGTAAATTCTGTCTTCCCTCCTGTGAACTCTTTGGGGGCACAATTTATCCACACGATTTGTGCGCATGCATCCATAGATATCCTGACTACGTGGACACATCTGCCAAGTGACCAATTATGTCTCTTTGTGGCTCATTGTGACATCCTGTCACACATCACCTTGCATTGCTTCCCTTCCTCCCCGCCTTACCTCCTTTGTCCTCACTCTGACTGCCCTGAATCGGAACCTCCCGAGTGAAGTATTAGCACTAAATCCTTGCCACACACTCTAGAGAGAGCCTGAGCTAAAACAGCTCGTTAGAAATCACTTCCACATTTTCAAATGCATGTATTTCTCAGCCAAGTAATGGGGCAAAGTGGCTCCCAAAGCAATAGTAGTCAAGCTATTAACATGTATTTGAAATTTTTATATTTATCTGAAATGAGAAAATAATGTTGCTCCATTTAAACTCTCAAATGTCAGTGAAGAAATGGGTATTGACTGTTGTTTTGCTATGTTCTGAGGGAAGAGCGTGATAAGGTTTGTTTTGTCAGATCACTTAAATTTGATGGTAGTCATGGGATTTATGTGAACTTTGGAGTCACAAAGAATGTGCATAATATCTCAGTTTTGCCACCGACTTAGCTGTGAGATCTAAATTACTTAAGCACTCTGAGTTTTGTTCCCCAATCTATGATATGGCACTAATAATACACACTTTGTAATGTTGTAATCAGTAACTGTATACATTTTTACTACAGCTTTCCAATTAAGCAAGAAAGAAAAAGTCGGGTTTCTTACAGAACTTTTGGAAGTGCTGTTCACATTTGAATTATGAAGAGGTATTTTGCTTACAAGTGGTAGAATTGCAACAAAAGCTTAAATAACAAAGGAAAATTGCTGACTCAGTGCAGAGAGGAGGATGGATCTGGCTTCAAATGTCAACAGGTCAAATGCTTTGGTCTGAGCCTTCTTACTCTCCATCCTTCAGGCCTACTTCCCTCTACACATTGGCTCCATTTTCTCCATGATGTCCACCAGCATGACCAGCCTTAGCCCATCTCAGCTTAGCAAACCCAGTGAAAAGACAAAGGAGGAGCTCTTCTCTATATCTACATGTCTGTTCTACAGGTAGGACACATAGGGCCCCTTGGACCAATCCTAGTTGTGACGGTGATTACATACTAGGATTGGCCAACTCTGATCATTTGTCCACACTGGTAGTCAAGGGGACAAACTATTTTATATACAGAAGAGGCCAAGAAAGTTTCCTCGGCATGCATGAGTGTATTTGTATGCACACACGAGCCCTTGTGCAGAAATCACAAAACTTTTTCTGCAAAGGGCCACATAGAAAATAGTTTGTTTTGAAGGCCACATAAGGTTCCAGTTGCATATTTTTCTTTTTGTTTTGATTCTTTGATTTTTACAACCCTTTAAAAAATAAATAAAAACATTCTCAGCTGGCTGGCTATATAAAAACAATCCCCAAGCCATAGTTTGCCAACCACTGCAATATAGCATAATGCAGCAAAATGAATACAAAGAAATGCTCACCATGGAATTGGTGATATGTTGGATACACGTATAAATATTTAGACTTTCAGAATACTGCGTTACTAAGGAAGTACATGGTAGGGCAGGGGAGTAATGAAACTATTTCTATCCAGTAGTCAAACATTTTTGAGCACCTACCTTGGAAATTCCAAAATTAACAGCACACTCATAAATTGGGCAGTGTATTTCAAAGGCTCCAAGCAAACTATATTTTGTATATCAGTATGTAATTAGAAGGAAAGAGGAATATAAAAGATATTCTAGAACTTTAAAGGGAGCGATAAAAAGAAGAGGACAAAAGGAGAACTTTTTATACAAATGTCTATCCTTCCCTATAAAGTATTATGCATATCAAATAATGAGGGTAGAAGCAGATTTAAATGTTTGCTGCCCTAATGAATTCAATTCCAAATCTGTTTTACTATTAGACATCTTTATGAATATTAATGCTCTTCAACATAAGTAACTAGAGAAAAGAATATTCAGCATCCCTTCACCACTCCACCCACTTCCTCTCTTATTCCTCCTCTGCCCTTCTAATGTGGTTTTCTAAGAGTAAGATGAAACATTGAAAAGTGAAAGGCATTAGGGAAGCCTGAAAATCTACAACCACAGCACCCACCAAACAGTTGCAAACCCCAGAACACCGGTCCCCAATTGGCACAAACACACGGATTCAGAGGAGCTCTACACTCCACCACAGAAAGGAGAGAGAGAACTACATAACCAGACATCTGGAGAAGAGAGACCATGGGGAGACAAAGAAACAGCCCGCATATGAAAGAAAAGCAGGCATCACCAGAAAAGGAAGTAAATAAAATGGAGGCAAGCAACCTGTCAGAGAAAGAATTCAGAGAAATGGTCATAAGGTGGCTGAAAAGAATGGAAGGCAAATTCGACAATATGAGTAAGAACCAAGAGGAAATGAAAAGAACCAAGAAGAAATAAAAAATGACATCACTGCTGTAAAGAACTCAATAGAAAACATCAAGAGTAGACTAGAAGAAGCAGAGGACCGCATCAGTGAGCTAGAAGACAAGGTGGGAAAAGTGTAATGGTTAAAAAAGTATAGCAATCCTGAGACAAATGGCAGGGGTTTGCATGCATATTAGCATAACCAATGGACACAGACACTGGGGCGGGGGGGGGGGGGTTTGCTCGGGATGGGAATGGCTTGGGGGGGGTGTCAATTGGGGAAAAGGGAGACATATGTAAAACTCTAGACAATAAAAACAAACAAGTTTAGCAAAATAAGTCACTGTTTAAAAGAATCCACATCACTGAATGTCATTTCTGAAGGTCTATCCATTAACATCAGACCACTGGTTTTTAAATCAGAGAGTATGTGAATTTGCATGGAATAAAAATGTCTTCATTTTCACTAATCACTAACTTAAATTTAGCATTCACTTGAGTTTTAAACACAGTTAACAAACCGCAGTAATATTCGGAGTACCTGTGACTTTGTCACAAAATCACAGATATTTTCATATTACATCTTATACAAATTACATCTTCATAGTACAACTTACATATTATACTGAAGATGTTTCAGATATCTCAAAATATCAACTTTGCTCATAACTACAATACTTATTAACTCACCACTAGATCTAGTTATAGACAATTCTACCTAATAAATATGAAATATGCTAATTGACCACCACACCCTCACAAAGCTGGTGGTGCCCACAAGCCAATAAGGAGGGAATATGCTAATTGACTTCCTCACCCTTAAAGATGGCGGTGCCCAGTCCCCTCAGCCCCACTGGGGCTACAGGCACATGGGCCCGGCCACTCCAAGTGCCTGCCTCCAGAGTCCCCCTAGTCCCCTCAATACAGCAGCTGCCCAGGGCTGGCCTAAGGTGCAGGCAAGCCTCAGATGATAGCCCAGACTTATGCTGCTGGCAGTGGCAGCAGCAGAGGTGTGATGGGGGTGTCACCTTCCCCTGATCGCTGTGTCACCTCCCACCCCTGAAGGCTCCCAAACTGTAAGAAGGGGCAGGTCGGGCTGAGGAACCCCCACCTCCAGTGCATGAATTTTCGTGCACCAGGCCTCTAGTGTTAATATAAACATATATTACTATCAAATTTGTTTTTTAATTTTTTACTCTACTTCAACATAATTGGTTTCCTTTGTAAGGCAGTGTATTTTGTTTTGTGCATTTAAAAATGTTTTCCTGAGAAATGTCACATAGGGCTCAACATCCCAGAAACACTATGACATAAAAATGTTTAAAAACTGACTTACACAAGGTTGACTATATCCTCCAACTGGAAATATTTTCTTCTCATGGTTTGCTCAGCTTCATGCTCTCCTGATTGTCCCTCCCCCTCACTGCCGATCTGCTCTGCTGATTTCTCTTCTTCACTTTGACTTCTACATTGGAGTGTTCTATGGCTCATTCCTGGGTCCCTCTCCCTTCTCTATCTGAACTCTACCTGGCGATCTCATTCCATCCATGGCCTAAAGACCACTGATAAGCTTATGATTGAAGATATCCTTCTTCAACCTATTGTATCTAGTCCTGACATCTCCACTTGAAAATCTAATAAGAATCTCATGCTTAAGATGGTCATCAGATAATTTTTTATTACACTACCGTTACTAAAACCTGTGCTTCCACCAGTTTTCCCTATATTAGGAAATGGAAACACCTTCTAAATCAATTGCTCAATCAAAACATATCTTTGATTCCTATTTTTCTCTCTCATGTTTCATATTCAATCCATCAGCAAGTTTTATCAACTTTACCTTCAAAATTTATCCTGAATTTTTCTACTTTTTTCCTTACCCCTGCTACCACCCTAATCTATAAATAGATAGCCACAGTAATCTATCACCTAAAATTATACAGAGGCCTTCTAAATCATTTTCCTACCTCTACTACTGCCCTCTAAAAATTAAGTTTAAATACAGTAATAAGAGTTATCTTAAAAATATGAAATATTGCAGAACTTCAAACAAAAGAAAAAGATTAATATAAACATTTAAATCTACCAGCCAGTAATCTTTTTTATATGAGTAAATCAAATCATTATTATTAATCTGCCTAAAATAATTACTATCCATCATATTTAGAATAAATTATCAACTCTGCTATGGCTTACAAGGCCTTATCTGATTTAGTCCTTGCCCATATCTATAATGTTGTCCCCTACCCCACTTCCTCTCTCCCACCTCACAGATGTTCCTAAAACTAACCAAGCTCACTCTCACCTCAGAAGCTTTGCATTAATTATTGCCTCTGCCAGGAATGCTCTTCTACCAGACATTTGCATGGCTGAATCTTTCTTATCCCAGCTTAAAACCTCATGAAAAATGATTTATGTTCACCCAACCTAAGGAATTCACCCACTAATCCATCTCTAGCATAGAAACCTATTTTCTCTTCATCATAATATTTAAAAATGGATATTTTTATTATTTATTTGCCTGTTTGTTTCTGTAAACATCCCCCACCTCACATACACATGCATAGCCATGCACACACCATACACACACAGTGTGTGTGTGTGTGTGTGTGTGTGTGTGTGTGTGTGTATATGTATATATATACACACACACATATATATATGCTCTATGAGAGGTAGGATGTTGTCAGACTTGAATAACCTTTTAACTCTAGCACCTAGTAGGTGCTCAATAAATGACTGGAGAAAGAAAGATAGGGAGGATGGGGGAGAAGAAGAAAGGGAGGAGAGGAATAAGGAAAAGAAGGAATTTAATATATTTAAAGTACTCCATTTTAAAAACCTATCATAAAAATATTTCAAGCAACCAACAAATCTCAATAGACATTTCCAGAGGATGAAATTGTTCACCGCACCCATTAAGTTAAAAAAAAAATCATACTCAGATCTTCAGGGAAAGAGGCAATTATAAAAGATGAAGGCTGAACAATTGCTATTAGAGCTTGAGGCCTAATTGCAAAGTGTGCCACCCACTCATCTTTCCACCACTCTTGTCTTCACCAGCAATGCCAAACTAACCATGAAGAGCACAGTGTGGTCACTCAACCAGAGAACAGTGTCCTGTCTTTCCACTCAGATGAGCTGATCATTTCCTAGAGAAAAATAAGCATTCCCCAGAAAAATCTTTTACTGGGGACAGAGCACAGACATAATTCCTACCAGTGAGAATTCTAAGGCTGTTCTCTTTCATGTTTTAAAGATGGTAAGTACTGATGGATATGGCCACCAGACCTCAAAGGAAGGTGCTTCAAGCTACACACCTGGAGTTAGGCTTCCTATTCTAATCCTCCACATGAAGAGGGTTGCTTTAGAAAGCCTGGGTGGATTTGAAAGTGCTCAAAATGAGACATTTTCTCTGGGTGGTACCAGCCTGGGCCTCACATACTGATTTGAGAGGCATATTTTGGATACCTATTATGTGCTAGTCCATGAACTATAGGCCGGGGAACTCAAGAGATCCTGGTTCCACCAACGCCTCACAGTATGCCTTAAGAAAAGAAATTTAGCATCTCTAAATTCAAATTCCTATCTATAAAATAGGAACAAGGACAGGACTTCCAAGCTAACGCAGATCATTGACAAAATTTATTTCCTTGCAGCTAGAGGATTCCTGGCAGCTAGCTTCTTCAAAGTTACCAAGGAGAGTCTTTAGAGTGATCCTACTGGCAAGACAGAGTTTATACAGAGTCGGGGAGAACATAAGTTTATAGTTGTTCATATGGAAAATCTACACTAATAAAAGAGAAAGATGCAAATTGACCGTACCGCCACCAGCCAATCAGGAGTGAGTATGCAAATTAACCCAATAAAGATGATGGATTGATTTGCATACTCAGGCACTGAGTGGCCAGGGGCAGCCAGGGGAAGGAAGGCCCATTCTTGCACAAATCTTTGTGCATCAGGCCTCTAGTAAAATAATAAATAATAATACAAGAATAAACTGTTTTACATACTCACAACTGTAAACTTAGTTTTTCTCCACCCTGTATAATGTACCTTAATCATGTGAATGGCATCCCATCATGTTTGCCCATTTCCACTGGCTAGAAGCAAGTCACAGATTCTAAAATCAAGAGGCGGAAATTATTCAAGAGTGTAAACACCAGGAGATGGGATCATGGAGGCCACCTTAAAGTCTGCCCACCACAGTTGGGGATAAATACAAGTAAATAGGAACAACATCAGTGTATGTGATAAATACTATGATGGTCAAGTACAGAATGGTATGTATATAATTTTTACTGGGTGGGGGGGTGAGGGCGTGGGTGGGTATTGCTGCTTAAAGACTTCCTAGAGGAATAACCATAATCTGAGACAAAGAGAATGTGTACATGTTTGCCTTATGTGTACTGGGGCAGAAAGCCTGATAGAATGAAAAATACTTCATAAGTAAAAAATAATGCATATGGCCAAACAATGTTTTAGTTTTGTTCAGTGTTCTATAAATTGCTAACATCTTACCAAGAGAAAATTCTCCATAATGGGCACAGGTTCAGGCTCAATAAGTTTAAATACTTTCTTAATATCTAAAGGAAAATGTCTTAAACGATGTTCCTCACTCTTAGAGAAAAATGTTTACAATTTGTCTAAAATAGAAAAGATTTCTATTTTATGAGTTCCCATCATTATTTAAAATAGTGATCTCATAAGAATTTAGTACATCCTTGCTTTTAAATAATCCCAGCTCTTTGTCGATCTCTGGAGTAATTATCTTTGGAAAAGAAAGGCCCCATGGATGGGAGAGCACCAGCTGTTGAACACTTTATACTACAAGCCAAGTGAATGGCCAATTGCACAAATAAAATAGGTTTCTAAGCCAGGTGGAATTGTTTACTCTAATTTGCTTATTCAAATTGGAATGTAGCCAGTTAGTTTTGTGAAATGTGCTTGCAAATAACCAATTATTATTGATTTCTAGACAACAGCCTCCTCTATGATGTTTATACTGAACTTCGTCTTTGAGAAGACCCTGAAATTTGTTCTCTGCTAAATCCCTGATAATGATCAGATTTCTCAGCCATATTTACCATCAACTCATGAAAAGTCTATGAAGCAGGGCTTGAGTATATAGCTTATAGATTATAAAGCAAAATTTTTATTGTTATTTCCAAAGATTAAGTTCTAGTAGTCATATTCCTAGTATGCTTAATTGTGTCGCTAAGACGCCTTCTGGTGTAAGAAATAGAATTCCTCATATAAGAAGGCTAAAACACTAAAGAGGATTTAGCAGCTCTTGCAACTCCCATTTGACCCAGTTATCCCACTTCTAGGAATACATCCCAAGAAACTAGAAACACCAATCAGAAAGCATATATGTACCCCTATGTTCATAGCAGCACAATTTACAATAATTAAGATTTGAAAACAGCCTAAGTGCCCAGCAGCAGATGAGTGGATTAAAAAGTTGTACATATACATAATGGAATACTGCGCTGCTTTAAAAAAAAAAAAGGGGTGGGGGGATTCTTACCATTTGCAGCAGCATGGATGGAACTGGAAAGCATTATGCTAAGCGAAATAAGCCAGACAGAGAAAGATAACTATCACATGACCTCACACATTTGTGGAAATTATGAATATAAACTGATGAACAAAAACAGATCCAGAGACAGAGAAGCATTGATCAGACTGTCAAACCTCAGAGGGAAGGTAGGAGAGGGCACGGTTAAGGGGGATAGATCAACCAAAGGACTTGTATGTATGCATGCTACTAACCAATGGATACACCAGGGGGTGATGGCAAAGGCATGAGTGGGAGGGATGGGCAATGGGGGATAAAAACACATGTGTAATACCTTAATCAATAAAGAAAGAAAAAAAAGGAGAATTCCATATACAGGGTTAGTTTCAGGTATAGTGTCATCATTCCTCTGGCTCCACGTCTCTCCTAAATTCTAAGCAATTTTTGTCAGCTTTGCCTACCTTTTCTTTTCTTTTCTTTTCTTTTTCTTTTTTTTTTTTTGCAAGGACAAGGAAGTGTTTTATTTATTTACAACAAAAACATTTGTAACAATTAATCCTCTTCAAACCAGAGAATCCTATAAATGCACACAGCAATCTCTATTTGTATATAGCCAGGGATAGTAGCAGCTGGAAGGGCGGTTGGGACTGGAAGAAAAGCCAAGGACTAATTCCATTAACAAAAACAAAAACAAAAACAAGAAGCTGCCTTAAAAATAGCACTTCTCTGCTTGTCAGTAGTGACACTTGTCCTACTATGTGTATGAAAATGTGAAGCAGGAAACATAAGGTGACCAGACATCCTGCTTTTAACAGACAAATTGTTAAAAATCGGGACTGTCCCACCAAAAGCGGGACGTCTGGTCACCTTAGGAAACAGTATCTGGGGGAGCTTGGATCAGCAGCATAGGAGCTGAGGCAATGCCCTGGGCTGGGGGATTCCAGCCCCTCCTCCAAGCAGGCCACTGAGACACAGTGCGCCCTGGGAGTTCTTTCTTTCCAAAAAGACACCCCCACACCCCACCCATCCTGGTGGAGGCTCCAGCAGCCTCACTTCTCTTGCTTGTAGTTGGTTGAAGAATCTTTCCTTTTCTCTTACTGTGGAGTCATTATCACAACGAGCAAACATCCAATGGCACCTTTCTCTTTATCTGTGAGGTCCCTGTACCAGTGGGCCAGTTCCTTCAGTTCATTATGGACATCATGTTTGAACTAGAAAAGCCGGGACCTTCTGGTAATTGTGAGGAGACATGCCTGTCGGCACAGGAAGAAGGCTTTGGCATGTTTTGGGGCCATGATCAGAGCCTGAACTCCACAGTGGAGTAGCTCCAGCCACAGGTAGTTAAAGGAGAGATTACAGAGCACAAGAAGTTGGCAACTGCCATCAGGTGCTGTTCTGCAGCGGGTGCTGGTTGCCAGTGGAGAAGCGATAAGGCCCATTTCTCTCTTCCTTTGGCATCATAGAAACGATTTTGGCCGAAAAACTACTTCCCGTTCAGTAGCTGCTACTTTTAGGACCTTCGGAAGTAACATGTGATCTTGTTCCTCAGCCGACAGGGCACAGAACTTGTTTGATTCAACAGAATCCAGGAAGTCAAATAACTCAATCTGGAATCAGACCCTGGTGTTTGGGGATCAAGGGTAGACTGCCCAGTGTTTCTAAAAAAGCTACATGCAAACCAAGCCCTATATCCAGGGGAGTATCATTTGCTAATTGATTTAGTTACATGATTTTTCAAAGTGATGTGGTTGTATACACCTTACTCTGTGATGCCGGTGTGAGAATCCAAGTCCCTTGGCTAGTGCGTGGGTCTGTTGTTGTTGTTGTGTGTGCGTGTGTGTTTTATAAGAGAGCATTATTTGGTACATTACAGAGGTAGAAGTAATTACTAGAAGAAATGAGCTTAGGAAACAAGTTACAAAGGTTAAGGAAGGTCCCTAAGAGCTTGGGAGTGAGGAAGCTAGTGGTAAAGTGCGGGGGGAGGGAGGTGGATGGCATGGGCTTCCTCCCAGAAGAGAGAGCACAATTGGGTCCTCCTCCCTACGGGGTTTAAGGGCAGAGATTGCAGGGAAGGCCCCTGGGGAAGATATAACAGCATATTCGAAGCTTTCCAGGTGTGTGATTTCAGGGCTGTGGTCTCCGCTGATTGATGGGCGGGCGCAGGGAGTCAGTCATTATTCAATGCAGCTGGTCCTGAGGTCAGCCCTGGCTGCTTTTTTGCTACTGAGAGAGAGAGAGAGAGAGAGAGAGAGAGAGAGAGAGAGAGAGAGAGAGAGAGAGAGAGAGAGAGAGAGAGTTTAAATATATTTTATTGATTTTTTACAGAGAGGAAGAGAGAGGGATAGAGAGTTAGAAACCTCGATGAGAGAGAATCATCAATCAGCTGCCTCTTGCACACCCCCTACTGGGGATGTGCCTGCAACCAAGGTACATGCCCTTGACCAGAATCGAACCCAGGACCCTTCAGTCCGCAGGCCGACGCTCTATCCTCTGAGCCAAACCGGTTTCGGCTACTGAGTGTTTACATATGCATCTGCACTCAACATAGCTGTGTTTTCTCTTGTCTACATTATGCTCATATTATGGATTCATGAGTAAAGGGGTGCCTGAGGTATATAGGGTAGGTTAAGGACCAACTCTTTGGAGTTTGACAATGTATTACAATGCAACACATCCAAGCTATTCCCAAGTAGACCTAGCTCCCAAATTTCCCTGAAAACCAACCTCTTAAAGCAATTCCAGGATTGGGGAAATGATGCCACCTGAATGAGCAGCGTACGCCTAACCACCTTATAGGATAATGTGGAATCCTATTTAACCGTGGCACTTCAAGATCCCATTTCAAAATCTTCTTTTTTGCTCCTCAAATTTCCCAGGCCTGCACATCTCTCAAGATATCAAATAGGATAGTTTTCGGAGCCAACCGAGTTATACATAATGCAATTTTATGTTCCTAAATTAACAAAGTGACTTTAGATCTGTGAAGGGTGTTAAAACTTATATAAGCCATGCAAGTATTTTTATTTGTTCAAACATTTCCAGTTTCCTTCAAGGCTGAAAAGTTTCTGAGAACTTTATAGTTCCAAATAGGCCCAGCTTGTTATGTGTGGGGGGGAAAGGTACTTTAAAAACATCTCTATTTTTTATGAGGGGCCTCACAGCCAGCATTTCTTTTATTTTATTATTATTATTATTATTATTATTATTATTATTATTATTATTTGCATCTTCTAGAATACCAAAAAAATAATTTGGATATATTTATTTTCAAGCCATAGAGTACTTAGACCTCTTGCTTATTTCTGGTCATCATTCAATGAGGTCAAACAGAACATGGGACAAGGATTTGAATGCAAGAAGTTTATCTGTGAGGTGGTCCCAAAAAACACCAATAGAGAAGAAAGGAAGTGAGATGGGAGAAACATGCAGCCAGTTCAGAATGTATTGCCTGTGAGCAGGTGTCTTGTGAGGAGAGAGTAAGTCCCAGTGTGTGTGTGCATTATCTGACCTGAGGCAAAAGCAGTTGGAGCATTTATTCTGGTTTTTTTAATATATAAGTTCTTTTTTTAATATATGTTATTTTTTACAGAGAGGAAGGGAGAAAGATAGAGAGCCAGAAATATCAATGAGAGAAAAGCATTGATCAGCCTCCCCCTGCACACCTACCACTGGGGATGTGCCTGCAACCAAGGTACATGCCCTTGACCGGAACCGAACCTGGTACCCTTGAGTCCAACACTCTATCCACTGAGCCAAGCTGGTTAGGAACATTTATTCTTTAAACCCTTTCCATCACTGGTGGGGGGACTGTCCCCAAGGGGGATTAACTCCTGGAGATTTCTATCCTTCCCAATCAAAGATCAGGAGAAAGCCCATAAGCAAAATGTCACAGATGCCTATTAGAAGGATACCAATAGCATGCACTGGTCCAGTGAGTCGAGGATATATGGGTGGGACACCAACATATTTGTAACAATGCTTAAGGCCAAAGGATTAATTTGTATTTCTTGGAACTAGTCATAAGCAATGCTGGTTATTTTTGGCTGTAACCTTAAAAAAATATATATGTTTCTCTCTCATTGACATTTCTGGCTCTCTATCTCTCTCCCTTCATTAAATGAAATTCCAATTTCTCAAGGCTTATGGAAATCATTCCATTTGCAAGGGTTCATAGCAGAGGAGAAAGAGAGAGAAAGAGAAAGAGAGAGAGAGAGAGAGAGAGAGAGAGAGAGAGAGAGAGAGAGAGAGAGACAGAGAGACAGAGAGAGAGAGAGAGAGAGCCCTGAATTCAGAGTCATGAATCATTCTGGACCTCAGTTTCTTAAACATAGAGGTGTACAGCTAATGATAATAGAAAACACATATAGAGCTTTATTACATGCCAGGTTACACACCATTCTGAGTGCTTTACAGATACTAACTCTCAAAACCCTCACGACACTCAATGAGATGAGGACTAATATTATGATCTCCATTTTACAGAGAAGAAAACTGAAGTACAGGTGGTTAAGTAACTTGAATAAGGTCACGTGGGCAGTAAATGGTATATCCAGAACTGGAACTCAAGTTATCTGACTTCAAAATCAGGATCCTTGCCCCAACTGGTTTGGCTCAGTAGATAGAGTGTTGGCCTGTGGACTGAAGGATCCCAAGTTCAATTCCAGTCAAGGGTACATGCCCGGATTGTGGACTCCATCCTCAGTAGGGGGCATGCAGGAGGCAGCCAATCAATGATTCTCTCTCATCATTTGATGTTTCTATCTCTCTTGCCCTCTCCCTTCCTCTCTGAAATCAATAAAAATATATATTTTTAAAAAATCAGGACCCTTAACTCTGATGAGGCTTTTTCTTAATGCAATAATCTCTAGGGTCCCTTTCATTATTAGTAATCTGTACTTATTGACCTCTGATAAAAGCAGGCATCTACCCTATGTTTTGACTTCTATTATTTGGCACAAGATCAACTTGTGTCATTCCTCTTGTGGAATAATTTATAAGATATATTTATAAAAGCCATCAATAAGCAGAAAACATCATGTACCCAGTAGGTCCTAATATACCCCCTCTGGGAGTGGCAATCCATGTCTGCACCAGGGAGAGTTGTGATTTAAATGCCTTCCTTAAAAAAGAAAAAGAATCATCCCATCTTTCCAATACGCTTGCAAATATTTCACCAACTGTGGAGGCTTTAAACCATCAAAACCTGATCTGCCAGTTTTATTACCGTCATACATCCTTTCAAAATTTAACCTACATTTGTTTAAGTAAAATGCCAATAAACCAGTCATCATCACTATCTGGCTAGAATTTTCAGTTTGCACTGGAGACTTGTAATAAATATCAGCTCAAGGTAATCATTAGAGTCCAATTTCTAGCATCTCTTAAAGTCTGATCCAAAAATCTCAGAATATCACTTTGAAATGTCGGCAAGTTTCCCTTTGAAGTCATATTATTATGATAAAAGTAATATAATTCATTTATGAAACATGCTAATGTCCTACTACCTACAGACGACTATGCTAGGAATTGAGACTTGAGGCTCATGGTATCTATTTAATATCCCTCCCTTTAAGATAGCCGAAACTGGTTTGGCTCAGTGGATAGAGCATTGGTCTGTGGACTGAAAGGTCCCAGGTTCGATTCTGGTCAAGGGCATGTACATTGGTTGCGGGCACATCCCCAGTAGGGGGTGTGCAAGAGGCAGCTGGTCGATGTTTCTCTCTCATCGATGTTTCTAGCTCTCTATCCCTCTCCCTTCCTCTCTGTAAAAAATCAGTTAAAATTTATTTTTTTTAAAAGCTTAAGAGTCATACATGACAATAATATAAGAAAGCTCATGACATGTACAGAGCTAGACTCTAAGTGTAAGGTGAGTATGGAATTGGCCATCCTCAATGTCTAAATTGTTGTAATAGTGTCTAGTGGTGATGACTGAAAATATTTATTCATTCACTAAATAACTATTGAGCACCTATCAACTGCAGGAATTTTGCTGTAAAGAAGGTAATTTTTGCAATAGAGAAGATGGATATGAATCCTTCCTTTATGGAGTTTACAGTTTAGTTGGAAGATTGACAGATACATTAACAACTGATCTACCTATAGCATGTCTCTCAAGTCTCTTACCATGATAACCTTCAAGGAGCCAATTCTAACTCCTCAAACATCCACCCCTCATTGATTTTCTCCACTTCATGCCATTACTGCTTCTCCCTATCAGGTTAAGAAGGATTAGAAAGATGTGTTTTTAAAAGAAAGAGAAAAGGTCATCCTTTCTAACTCTAAATCCTCCAACTAGAGCCAAAGGCAACCAGGTGACAAAGAAGGAGGCACATGGAGAGGTAACACAGCCATTCAAAGAGTGAAATAAATATGGAATTCTCTACATATTGAGGGGGCGGGATTAAGGAGAGAGGTTGGCTGAGCAATCATGCCAACACACATCAGAAGAGGTGATAGGAACCTACCTTCCTCTTCCCTGGGGTCACCTTCAGATCGCATCCTCTTTTGAGCCTTTGGAGGCACATTTGCCATTAGACATGTTTTGTTTTATTTTGTTATATAATAGAAAAAGAAAAAAAAAAATCTGAGGCAGGAAGGAGGTAAGAGAAAAGAATGGACCAATGGTGCTATGAAATGCAAGTGCTAGCCATTATAAATAGCAATGGTAATGAAATGCATTATGCCTTTGACATTCTTTAAAGTTTCTGGACCTTCTGCCCACCCTTATGAGCAAGAATTCATTTGATTCTTGGCTAACTTTACGCTTAGATTTATCACTATGAACAGCAACCAAGAATGTGAGTCTGGCTATGATAACATGACTCAAGCACACCCCTTGGCACATACTTTGGTCTCTTATCAGATGACCTGTCTGACCTTGACAGCCTTTTCTGCTTTAGCCCAATATGCAGGATGGAGTTTAAGTGTAACCAGTTCTAATTCCTTTTATCCCCAAAGGCTCCAAAACCAGCAATCTTGGAATGATCCATGTCTTGCAATTCTCACATTTATCTTATCTCAAAGACTACTTCTCATATTCCCTTTGATGCTATTGGAAAATAGTATCACCTTGACCTCCAAAAAGAACTAAAATCACTATATATATAAATATCTTGACCTCTTCTTGTGTCAACTCTTGCAATGCTACCTCCCAATACCTTTCTAAATCCCTTTTGAACATTATAATTCTATTTATTGTAGCCACCCCAAACTCTCACTCATCTAAACTCTAGTTATTTTAATTATTGTTTTTAAACTTCAGGTTTTGGAAATTCTGCATGTATCACTTCTTACAGCTTAGTTTTTACAGCCAAGGGTTTTTATACCACTTATGTCAGTTTTCCACTGTAAAATTTAATTGGAGAATTAAGGCAAAGATATGGCTAATCCAGGGAAGAGCTTAAAGATAAAAATAAGAAATTGAAATGGTTTTATCAGCAATATTGGCAATTCTCCCACCATTTTACTACTTCTTGCTTTGAGTTAGAAGAGAAAATGAATTAAGACAAAGAAAAAAATCAGAATAAGAGAAGGGGTAAGAAGGACCCTCAGAATCTGGCTAATAAAGAACTGAACTTTGCCCCCCATCTTTCCCAGTCTTTTGTCAAGTGCTGTTTTGCATTGGACTTTTGCCTGGAAGGTGCCTCTGTGAGAAAGAGTCTTTGTGTCTTAAAAAGAGCATGAACATTGAGAATGGATGAACTTGGACTCCAATCCAAGCTCTGAACCTAACTTGCTATAAGACTTTGGACAAGTTACTTATCCTTCTCTGAAACTGTTTCCTTATCTTTAGAATGGGTATAATACCCTGTTTCCCAAAAATAAGACAGTGTCTTATATTAATTTTTTCTCCCAAAGTTGCACTAGGTCTTATTTTTAGGGGATGTCTTATCTTTCCATGCACTAGGTCTTATTTTCGGAGGATGTCTTATTTTCAGGGAAACGCGGTACATGCTTCCCCATAGGACTGTTGTGATAGTTAAATGAGCTAACCTATAGAAAGCATCTGTCAGTGGACTACACTTAAGATATGGTCCATCTCTTCCATGACCCTGGTCTGAAAGGTTTTTATCAACACACCCAGTGCCTGCTTCAGACCACACCAGAGCACCACCCAATTAGCTCCACAAATGACACAAAACAGGGAGGAATTGTCAGGTACCATAACCTTGCTAAAGTGAACCCAATTCCATGGGTTCATCCAGGTATAACAGTTCATCTACTGTAGTCATGGCCAGTCCTCACATCCAGTCAACCTGAGGGTCAATTGCACCAACAGAAATCAAGATTCAACTACAATAGGAATACACACAACCCACACACAAAACACCCCTATAGCACCAGCTCATCTGCCACTGAGACCCATTGAATACCCACTAGATAAAGCCACTATGACAAGATTGGGAGACAAAGCAGATGTACCTTATAGGAGCAAACACAGGGAGGCAGACAAAATTAGGAGCCAAAAAGATATGTCCCAAATGAGAGAAAAGGAAAAAACTTCAGGAAAAAAGGGGAATTAAGTGAAATGGAGGCAAGCAATCTATCAAACAGAGTTCAAAACACTGGTTATACCCAACCAGCATGGCTCAGTATTGAGTGTTGGTGGAGCTATGAACCAGGAGGTCATGGTTCGATTCCAGGTCATGGTATATGCTCAGGTTTCAGGCTTAATCCCCAGTGTGGGCTTGCAGGAGGCAGCCAATCAATTTTCATCATTAATGTTTATATCTCCCTCTCCCATTCCCTTCCTCTCTAAAATCAATAAAAAATATATTTTAATAAAACAACACTGGTTATAAGGAAGATCAGTGATTTTAGGAGAACTGGTTATAAGGAAGATCAGTGACTTTAGGGGAAGAATAGATGAACTCAGTGAGAATTCACACAAAGAAATGGAAACAAAGAACGAGTCAGAAATGAAGAAGACAATAACTGAAATGAAGAATACACTGGATATAATCAGCAGCAAATCAGATGAAGTACAGAATCAAATCACCAATTTGGAAGACAAAGTAAAGGAAAACACCCAATTGGAATAGAATAAAGAAAAAAAAAAACCTCAAAAATTGAGGATAGTTTAAGGGATTTCTGGGACAATACCAAGCTTAACATTATTCACAACATAGGGGTACCAGAAGAGAATTGAGAAATCCGAGAATTGAAAAACAATTTGAAGAAATAATAACTGAAAACTTCCCTAACCTGGTGAAGGAAATCAATATGCAAATCCTTGAGTCCTAGTACAGCTGTCCAAGCCAAAGTGCCAGACACATGGGTTAATTCATCTTAGATACAACAGCCCCAGTAGCTATCTGACTTGAGAGACCCCAAGAGAACACAGCAGAACCACCCAAATCACAGAATTGTGAGAAATATTAAAGATTGTTTTAAGCTATTAAGTTTTCAACAATAGAAAACTAAAACAGTTGCCAAGATTTGAAAATTCTTGAAAGCCATAATGAGAGATCTGCACTAAAAGAAATTAACAAAGCAATAGACCTGATTGGAGTTCAATGAAACAATTTTTGAGACGGAGGATAAGGGTATAAGAAGGTACTTTGCAGCTATTCTCACATTTAATTATCACAAAACACTATAAGGTAGACACTATTATCCCCCTTTTAAAGATATAAAATTGAGATCAGAGAGCTTGGCAAACTCACCCCAGGTCACAGTGTTAGAGCTGAAACTAATATCAAGACTCTGATTCCAAACCCATGTTCTTTTCATTACTTCACCATTATGCCTAGAGAGAGGGGGGAAGAGGGGAGAGAAAGGAAATGTTGTATTTGAGAGATATTTAGGAGGATGACTTTATAAATATGGTGAATGACTGAGATATGTCTGGGTCATGGAGAACATTCAGCAATGGTATCAGCTTCTACCTCTGTATATTATTATAAACTAGAGCACCGATGCATGAAGATTCGTGCAAGAATGGGCCTTCCTTCCCTGCCTTTTTGCTCTGGCCCAGAGCGGCCTTTCCACTTTCCCATGCTGCCCAGAGGCCTGGAGCAGCTGGGGTGGTGTGGAATACTTGCATCCAGCAATGATGCAAGTGTCCAGTCCCACCCCCGGCCACTCAGTGCCTGCATATGCAAATTAACCAGCCATATTTGTTGGGTTAATTTGTATACTCATTTCTGATTGGCTGGTGGGAGTCACAAAGGTACGGTCAATTTGCATCTTTTATTAGTGTAGATGGTACATGGTTGCATAGCACAGAATTAAAAGTAAAGAATCAGATCAAAAGTAAATAATTCTACATATAAAGAAATAAGTTGAAAAAAAAGGAATAAGTTGAATATGGTGACATTTGGGGTTTTTGCTTTTGGATAATGTTTTGCAGAACTGATAATATGCAAAAAGAGGATCTAGGAAAATAAGTTCTAAAACATTACACATACAAAGGACAAACTATCTCTAACTCAGCCCTCCAAGTTTTAGGTCAGAAGCTGCCTTACCACGAGCCCTCTGAGGTTTTATACTAGTATTAAAAGTTATTTACATTAAAAACCATTGACAGAAAATATTTCTTTCCTTCACTATCCAAAGTATATATGTTTTTTTTAATTCATCAGAATTAGAAGGGGAAAGTTCAGCAAAGTATTTTCAAGAAATACAGCAACGCCATAAAAATAGTATATTAACACCATTTTTCAAGAACTGAAAAATGAAAACAGATATAAAAGTAAAAACCGAATTCACAAGAAAAACACTATCCACACAGTCATCCATTCTGAAGCAACAGAGGTAAGATAGAGAATATTCCTGTGAGGGCCATGGGCACTCAGAAAGGAACCAAAATCAATCAAAGATCCCATAGGAAACTACCTTTATTTTTATTGTCTTTTAAAATGAGAAATTAATGTCCTCTGCTCTAAAAATGAACAAAAGGAAAGACAAATGACTATCCAATGTAAAAAGTTTATATTAATTATAAAATTATATGTCTCTTGAATCTGTGCAATGAATACAGAAAATAAAGACACTAAGTGAACCCAGGCCTTGCTGATTGCACAGCCCACAGACTCTCCAATACACCAAGCTGCCTATTATAGAATCAAAAGAATTGTTTCCCTAAAATGTAGCCCCTGGAGAGGAAGAAGTAAGATGAAGTTTCCAAAGGAACATTGTGCTTCAGTCAGGGTGAACTCTCTGTTCCACTCTGTGAATATGGTGTGCTGGATTGAATTTTCCAAACATAGCCACAATATCGGTGTGACTTCCCAGGAGCGGTCAGAAGAAGCTTTACATTTCCTCCCTTGGGCTCTTGGACTGCTCACTCTCTGGAAGACCCCTTGTTGTATGCTCTCTTAGGAACTCAGTCGCCATTCTGTGAGAAGCCCAAGCCACATGGAGAAGCCATGGGTAGGTCCACTGGTCAGTAGTCCTGCTGAGGCCAACCATGGAGTCATCCCAGACTTGGGAGGGAATAAGCCTCCATAGGATTGAAGCCATCAGCTCTGAAACCACTCCAGCCAATTGAGCCTTTCCAGATGAGGACCCAGACACTGTAGAACACAAATAATTCCTCCCGCCGAGACCGGTTTGGCTCAATGGATAGAGCGTCGGCTTGGGGACTGAAGGGTCCCAGATTCGATTCGGGTCAAGGGCATGTACCTTGGTTGTGGGCACATCCCCAGTAGGGGGTGTGCAAGAGGTGGCTGATGACTCTCTCTCATCGATGTTTCTAGCTCTCTATCTCTCTCCCTTCCTCTCTGTACAAAATCAATAAAATATATATTTTTTAAATAAAATAAAATAATTCCTCCCCACCATGTCCAGTCCCAGTGCCTGACCCAAACAATCTGTGGCCATAAAAAAGATGGTTGTTTTACATCAATAAGTGTTGGGGTGGTTTATTACATGGCAACAGATAACCAAAATACATTGAGTGGCCAGATTGTTATGACTCTGAATATATAATAATCTGGCCACTCAGTGTATATCCTATATAATAAAAGGCTAATATGCAAATTGTCCCCTCAACCAAGAGTTCGACCAGCAGGCAGGCCAGCCAACTGCCCATATCCCCTCTTCCTGGCCAGGCTGGCCGGACCCCTCCCATGCACAAATTCATGCACCGGGCCTCTAATATATATATTATATATGCTGAGTGGCCAGATTATTATGCATTCAGAGATCATAATAAGCTGGCCCCTCAGTGTATATGTACTTTGCAAACACTGTTTCCTCTTCCCTGCCTAGCAGCCTCCACCAGGTATTTTCATGTCTCATTTTACCCACAATTTTCTCCAGGAAGCATCTATCATCCACCGTACAGCTACCAACACAAGTAAAATAAATGTGCGTGCAATGATAAAACAAGTCTCTACTCCCTCCCTTTCTGATCAGATTGCCCCTCTATAGAAAAATTCTGGAGCCACCACTGTTCTCACACCTACCCATACAGAAGACATATCACACCATGTCTTAGGGTCTGTTGGCCTCTCCCGTTATAATTCTGTTCCCTGAGGTTGAATGGTGTCTTGCTCACTATTGTCTTCACATAGTTTAATACAGTGTGTGATACACAATAGCTACCCAGGGGTCCTCAAACTTTTTAAAGTGGGGGCCAGATCACGGTCCCTCAGAGAGCTGGAGGGCCGGACTATATGAACTACTAATTCCTACTGTAACACCTCGGCTGCGCTCACTGCCCAAAAAACCTGGCGGGCCGGATCAGACTCCTCTGCGGGCCGCATGTGGCCCGCGGGCCGTAGTTTGAAGACCCCTGATATGCCATGTGTATTTACTGAATGAATGAGTGAAGAAATGAAGGAATCTACACATGGCACCAACCCTACAAGCAGTGCTCTAAGATGGGCCACATAACGTTGGCACAGCTGAGCTAAGGGAGCTTCAAAGACTGAAATGTCAGGGGGGGACTTATATTATACTTTCAACAATAAAGATTTTCTTATAAGGCTCAAATGCCCATGAGCCTGATCCTTCTCTCCACATCTAGGAGCATGTTAGGAATATACTTTTCCAAAACTCAAAAAGGATAAAAATAAGAGCTCACATATAGCACTCACCATCTGCTGAGCATTGATCTAAGAGCTGTACACAAATGCATCCATTTAATAATGCTCCACAATAAGGCAGGTCGTTATTAATTCCATTTTACAAATGAAAAACAAACATATATTCAGAGTCTGAATGGCTTGCCCGACATCACATCACAAGATTTGCTCCCAAGATCAGAAAATCAGCTCAGCTGCCAACAATAGCAGCACCCAAAATTCTAGAGGAATGGCAACCGGATAAGAAATCCTATCCCATGGCTATCCACTACTTCCTTCCATCTTCTCCCCCTCAACACCATACACACAGAAGATTATGAAGCCTTAAAAAACTCAATATCTATTGTATTTCAATACCACATTCAATCCTACCGCTTACAGTGAATGCAAGATCCTCATAAACAGAAGGTTTTAAAGACAAAAATGAAACCCAAAATCAAGAACCACTGGCTAGTCATAGTCCTAACATGGGTTTTAACTGTAAATGATATCATGAAAATGACATGTGCCTATTAGTTTTAAGAATTAATAAACTTGCCGAAACCGGTTTGGCTCAGTGGGTGAAGCATCGGCCTGCAGACTGAAAGGGCCCAGGTTCGATTCCGGTCAAGGGCATGTGCCTTGGTTGCAGGCACATCCCCAATAGGGGGTGTGGAGGAGGCAGTTGACCGATGTTTCTCTCTCATCTACGTTTCTAGCTCTCTATCTCTCTCCCTTCCTCTCTGTAAAAAATCAATAAAATATATATTTTTAAAAAGATTAGACTAACAAATTAAAATCTCACCTCGTGAAATCAAAATTGTTAATCTCATGTTGATCTTACCCTGCCCAACATTTCAGCTGCAAATGTTAGCTGGTTCATTCCTAGCTATACATTACACTTTGGAAATTTCTGGTTTCCAGTCCAGCATGTAATGTAAAGTATTTGGAAGTCATCATTTCTATCCACACAACAAGACACACACACACACACACACACACACACACACACACACACACACCCATAAATAAACTGAATGTATTCAGAGGGCAAACTGTTGCCATCCAAAATTGGAGAGGCAGACAGGTGAATATAGAAAATGACAAATCATGAGAGCAGAAAACCATGAGCAGAAACTTCTGAGGGAACTAGGCTGCTGCAGGAAAGCCTAAACTGTAAGTGATGGATGGCTGGAGGTTCACTATGCACACATTTGAGACTTACAAACTCCAAGGGGCCCAGACTTATGGGGGCTCCCAGTTTTGTCAGTATTACCTCCGGAAGCTCTACCAGGTTCTCCTGGGGAAGACTGGAGACAAATCTCCTGCAGCTTCCAGCAAGAGGAGGTGGAAGTAGCCATTTCAAAATGCACTCTGGCTCTGACCGGTTTGGCTCAGTGGATAGAGCGTCAGCCTGCAGACTGAAGGGTCCCAGGTTCGATTCCGGTCAAGGGCATGTATGTACCTTGGTTGCAGGCACATCCCCAGAAGGGAGTGTGCAGGAGGCAGCTGATCAATGTCTCTTTCTCATTGATTTTTCTATGATAACTCTCTATCCCTCTCCCTTCCTCTGTGAAAAAAAAAAATCAATAAAATGTATTTTTAAAAAAAATACACTCCATAACTGCTTTTAAGGACTCGCCTCAGAGTGAATTGTTTCATGCCAGGTTATTTCACTTATATGTGGCATCTAAAAAACAAAATGCTATAAACAAATAAGCAGAATGGAAACAGACTTACAGACAGAGAATATTTTGATGGTGAAAAAGGTGAAGGCACTGAAAAGACAGATTGGTGGTTACAAAATAGTCATGGGAATGTAAAGGTACAGCATAGGGAATATAGTCACTAATATTGTAATAACTGTGGATGGTATCAAATGGGTACTAGATTTATTGGGGTATAAGATATACAAATATCTAAGCATGGGGTTGTATGCCTGAAACTCATATAATATTGTATTACAAATGCAACTTAAAAATAAAAAAATAAAAATATTTTTTAAAAAGAAGTGATTTCACCAGAACCTAACTGACCTAGCAAAACCAGCTCCAGCCCTCCCTAGCCTTCCTTTCTCACCTAAGGGGGTAGCAGGGGTCCTCAAACTTTTTAAAGTGGGGGCCAGATCACGGTCCCTCAGAGAGCTGGAGGGCCGGACTATATGAACTACTAATTCCTACTGTAACACCTCGGCTGCGCTCACTGCCCAAAAAACCTGGCGGGCCGGATCAGACTCCTCTGCGGGCCGCATGTGGCCCACGGGCCGTAGTTTGAAGACCCCTGGAGAGGGTGGGTAACTGAGAAGGACTAGTGAAGTTCACAGTCAGAGGGACAGGCTTACTAAGAGACTTAGCCCTAGTCATGCTTTCCTCTACCTTCCCACTGTATCACTAAAGTTCTATCCCCTCAATTCCTTTTATCCAGTGCATCCTATCCAGCTTTCTTTTTCAAAAAGATTAATTTATTTTTAGAGAGAGAATAAGGGAAAGGCAGAGAGAAGAGAAAGAAGCATTTGATCCCCGCATACACCCAGACCAGGGATCAAACTGGCAACCTGGGTATGTGCCCTGATGGGAAATCGAGTTGGTGACCTATTGGTGCATAGGATCAGGGGTCTTCAAACTACGGCCCGCGGGCCACATGCGGCCCGCAGAGGAGTCTGATCCGGCCCACCAGGTTTTTTGGGCAGTGAGCGCAGCCGAGGTGTTACAGTAGGAATTAGTAGTTCATATAGTCCGGCCCTCCAGCTCTCTGAGGGACCGTGATCTGGCCCCCACTGTAAAAAGTTTGAGGACCCCTGCATAGGATGATGCTAACCCAATTGAGTAACACAGCCAGGGCCATTCCAGTTTTCAAGAAAATTACAAGGTGTAGTAAAAGGCAGGGTCAGATATGGGAAGGATATTACTGGAGTTTAAAATAATTATGATTAGCATGCTAAGGACTCTAGTGGAAAAGGCAAACAATATATGAGTATATGGGTAACTTAAGTAGAGAGATGAAAACTTTGAGAATCTTAAAATGCTAGGAACCAAAAGTTCTGTAAGATAAATGAAATGCCTTTAATAGGTTCAGTGGACAAAACCAAGGGAAGAATCAGTGGGCTTGAAGATATGTCAGTAGAAACTTCCAAAATTAAAATGCAGAAAGAGAAAAAAGAGAGAGAGACTGGAAAAATAAGCAGAATATCTAAGAACTGAAAATTACATTACACTTTGGATATAATAACAGCATTCTCATCTGTTGCCCATACTTGTCAAGAAGTTAATCACAGATGATTAATCCAATACTTATATACATACTCATCCATGTAGGAGGAGGCCTGAGGCATGAATCATAAGTATACACAGACACCTGAAATGTTGACAAATTCTCAATATTTTGAGTAATGAAATAGCATTTATAGAGTATATAATTCCATGAGGAAAAATCTTTCTAAGAACGGTTGTATTTCTGTTACAAATTTTCTTTCGGCCGGAGGTAGATGCTCAATGGATAATGTGTTTAAGGGAACTAGGGTAGACCTCTAGGGCAGAGCTGTCCAACAGAAACATAATGTGAGTCACATATGTACTTTTAAAATGTCTAGTAGCTTCATTAAAATGTAAAAATAAACAGACAAATTGAATGTGCTACTACATTTTACTTAACTCAATCCATCCAAAATATTATCCTTGGAACATGTAACAAATATTTCCAAATTATTGAGATAATATACCTTCTTTCTTCCACACTAAACTTCAGAATCCTACATATCAAGTGCTCAATCACTATAATATTGGATAGCATAGCTCTAAAGCAAGCATGTCAAACTCGCTTGCTCTCGAGCCTTATATCTCAGCTAGAGGTCCAGTGCATGAAATGCGTGCATGGGTAGGGTCCCTAGGCCTGGCTGGCAATCAGAGCCAATCAGATCCCCCTCCTCCTCGCCTCCCCACCTCCTCCTTCCTTCCCTTGCTCCCTTAAAGCCCCACCACCACCACTGGTCGCCCACCATGTTCCCCACTGCCCCCTGGTGGTCAGTGCACATCATAGCGAGCAATCAAAATCCTGTTCTGGTTGAACTCCTGAGGGGACACTATGCATATTAGCCTTTTATAAATATAGATGTGTGGTTCCCAAGCCAGAAGCATCAGAATAACCTGTGAACATGTTAAAATTCAGAATCTTCAGTCTCACCCAGATCTGAGTCAGAATCTGCATTTTAACAAGAAACCCCCGCCCCCATGATTCATGCACATTAAATTTTGAGAATCACTGGTGCAGTGTGATGGGTCTTCAAGAGAAATGAGCAAAGTATGGAAGAGCAATAGGACAGTATACATTTTTTTAAAAATATGTTTTTGATGATTACTGAGAGAGTGGAAGGAAGAGAGAGAACATCCATGAATTGCCTCCTACATGCCCCTACTGGGGGATCAGGCCTGCAACCAGTGTATGTGCCCTGACCAGGAATGGAATAAGGAACCTTTGGAAGTTGAACTGTGACCTCCTAGTTCATAGGTCAATGATCAACCACTGAGCCACACCAGCTGAGTAGACAGTGTAAATTATGATGTGCTCTAACAAGCTCCCAGGTAGTACTGATGTTAATGGTCCTTTGGCTACAATTTGTACAGCAAAATATTAGAAAGTTTAGTCCAGAAATATCCATTTAGTATTTTCTCTTTTCCTGCCACTAGGTCAGATAAAAATATGCCAGTTTTAATCTAGCCCCAGGCCAGCCTATGTCTACTTGGAGAAACAAGAGCATTGCCAATGAAAACACCAGAAAGCAATAAAGGGCAGCATTACTAAAACAACAAACTATTGAGGCAGAAAGAGAATGAGCTATCAGGGATATGAACAATCTGGATTTGAGTCAAAGTTATCAGAAAATGAAGCTTCCCCGGTTGTTGAGAGCAGCCTAAACTGGGCTTGAAAGGTCAGGAAAAGCTAACCATGTGATTTCACCCAAATGCAAGATATAAAATTCCGTGCATCGGGCCTCTAGTTTATTTATAAGCTGTATACACATACCATACCGACCCATAAATTAAGTATTAATAAATATTTATTAATAGCTGCCTTTAATGAAAAGGTGACAACATGGATGGACGTTGAGAACATCATGCTAAGCAAAATAAGCCAGTCAGAAAAAGCTAAGAACCATGTGATTTCACCCATATGTGAGATATAAAACTGAAACTCAGAGACACAGACAACAGTTTGGTGGTTATCAGAGGAAAAGGGTGGGGGAGTGGTAGAGGGTAAATGGGTGACAAAATATATGGTGACAAAAGATGATTTGGCTTTGGGTAGTGGGCACACAATGTAATATACAAATCATTATCATAAAAATATACACTTGAAACCCATATAACCCTATAAACTAATGTCACCAAAAAAAAATTAATTTTTGAAAAAGGGTGAAAGGGTGGATTGGAGAGTCTGGGCTCTGGTTATGGTGTACAATGATTCCTGGTTATTCACTGTTTCTTTAAATGATCACTAAACATTTTGATTTTGCATATATATCAATAAAAATATTAACTCATCCTCAGATTATGTATATTTAACACATCCTCAGGTGATATATATCTAAAATAATAAAAGCATAATATGCTAATTATACCGGATGACCTTCTGGATGAAGCCAGGGCTGCAAGGGAAGCCCGGGTCCCAGGTGCCCGTAAGCCCAGGTTCTGGGTGCCAGAGGGAAGCTGGTACTGGAAACCAGGGGAAGAAAGGCCTACTCTTGCAGAATTTCATGCATCAGGCCTCTAGTTTATAAGTTGTATACACATACCATACCAATCCATAAATTATTAATAAATATTTCTTAGTTCTTAGAATAAGTATACATTCATATTCTGTAGTGTCCCACGTTTGGGCTCCAGTTTGTAGTGAACCCTTTTCACACCCCGCGTGGTTCAGGGTTCAGGTTCAGGGTTCTGGCTTTGGAGGAGGTTGCACGCAAATGAAAGAGATTAGAAAATATTAATTTTGAAATATTGAGGGCCAGGCAGGAGCCCAACTCAAGGGAAAGGACTCCACTTTGCTCCAGCCTACTGATCCCTTTTATTAAGACTATGGGATCCACCCATAGCTATAGGCAGGCAATTCCAGTAATAGCCAATCAGCAAGGATTTACATAACATTAAAAGGTGGAGGTTGCTTTAGCTATCATTGTCTCAAATAGACAGTGGGTGGTTGGCTCTGACTTTTCAGAGCTTCAAGGTTGACCAGCCTTCCGGGTTCCTGGTCCACACCTCTCTGCTAGTGAAGACAATGGGTGGCTTCCAAGAATATTTCAATATCATCTCCCTGCTCTGTAATAGGTTTGGAAGCCCATCTATCTCTAAAGGGTTATCTGTGATAGAGCTGGGAAAGCCTCAGTAGAGTTTTGATAAATGCTCTTCCCTTGGCAGATTCTTTATCTATCAGGTCTCAGTTTAAATGTTCCTCAAAGATTCCTTCCCAGACTTGACAATCTAACTTACAACCTTGTTGATATCACTCATCTCATAATTTTCTTTTCCTATATACCCTGTTTCCCTGAAAATAAGACAGTGTTTATATTAATTTTTTCTCCCAAAGTTGCGCTAGGTCTTATTTTCAGGGGATGTCTTATCTTTCCATGCGCTAGGTCTTATTTTCAGAGGATGTCTTATTTTCGGGGAAACATGGTAATACTTATTACAACTTGTACTCTTAGTTGGTTTGGGGAATCATGCCTTTCACAGCTATCTTCCTCACTGTACTGTAAGTTCCAGAGGAGTAGGGATTTGGTCACCACTGTGTATCCAGAAAATCAGCCCCAGCTCTGACACATAGGGGGTGCTCGATACATTTTTGTAGAATGAATAACAAAGGAAATAAAATATGGACATTATAGTCCTTTTAGTTCCGATACATTCTAAAATTTTCCACTATGTGATGATATGCTGTCAGAACTAACTTTTCTTCCTCAAAGGGAAAGAGAGAGAAGTAACTGGGCCTGATCCACTGGAACTTAATAGTGGCTAATTTACCACACCTCTGGAGAGACTGGAGGGGTAATAGGATACACAATATGCAGGTTTAAATTTTTATACCCATTTTAGTCTATTCTTAATTGCAACTCTTTTCATAAATGCTTTTCTGATATGTCATAACTATCTACACTGAGTGGCCAGATTATTATGACTTCTGAACACATAAAAATCTGTCCACTCAGTGTATATACTATATAATAAAAGGCTAATATTCAAATTGTCCCCTATACCAGGAGTTCAATCAGCAGGCAGGCCAGTCAACTGCCCATCTGCCCCCCACCCCCCACTAGGCTGGCCAGACCCCACCCATGCACGAATTCATGTACAGGGCCACACACACACACACACACACACACACACACACACACACTGAGTGGCCAGATTATTATGTGTTCAGATATCATAATAATCTAGCCACTCAGTGTATATTATTTGGGCCTGTGGATCCATATGGGACTTAGTGGGGAAATATTAGCTAATATCAAAATCACAACTCGATACTGAGGTTGAGGGAATCCAAACAAGCAACACACAGTCAACAGCAGAGGATTTGTCCTGTACTTTCTCTGGGTTCTTATGTTGTTACTTATAAAGTTCATGCAGTTGGTCATAGGTTGTTTGACTCAGTTAATGCAACCCATATAAGCCGAGATCCCTGGTTCACTCACTGTGTCTGTACAACAAAGCACATCCCAACTATAAATACTGATTATGTCTGACATGCCAAAGATGCCAAAGACCAAGATCCCCAGTTACTGTTAGACTTACTATTATCTCCTTTTCTGTCCACATCTTTCAACAATGTACAGACTTCCCTTTGATGTCAAATCAAACCACTTTTATACAATATCGAAGTCAGGTTGGTTTGCTTGGCTGACTGTAGGCAGCATTATCTAATTTTAGCTAACTGAGCCCAAGTTTCCATCTCACTGTTGCATGAGTGTGTTTTAATAAATGCATTTAGAGATAGCCTTATATTGATGTACGTTACATAAATATGCCATTATTGATCCTTGTACAGCTGCCTTTAATCAATTTTAGCATTTTCTTCAATAGATTCTATGCATGTATCATTTTGTCATTTCTCAATTGAGGGAGTGCTCAGAAGTTGCCAGAAGCAGCAAAAATTCACATTTATAGAATATCTTTTCACCGTATTGAGATTTTTCATCTTTCATAACCTTTCTGGAAGACATTTCTGAGGGATTTCTCAGAAGACAGATGCATCGGCTTCTGTGACTGATGACCGTCTGACTTCACAAGTGGCCTTTTTGAGACGTTACCAAGACTTGACGTGTTAACATCCCATAAATCTCCCGAGTTCTAATTCTAAAGCATACATTTGCTTGCCACCAGCCAGAGCACTGAGGAATGCTTGTGTTCCTTTCACTGCCTTGCCTAAAAAAGGAAAAGGGAGAGCCACTTTGCATAGACATAAACCTGGGAGATGTCTTATATATTTTATACGCATACCCTCCTTCTCTCTCGCGGTCTCCAAGAAAACATGTGTGACCTTTGATAGTTCAGAAAAATCTTGTAAACCTCTCTCTGATGTTTAATAATTGCATTATTCTTCCTGGAATGATGTACCAGCCGGTACAGACAGCTTGTTGAACTCGGCTCATGGGTAAATGTTCAGTCTCATGCTGTTTTAACAATATTGGCTCCATCATCAGTGCAAATAGAAACAGTGGAAAGAATCCGAGGAGTGAGATATTTATGTGGAATGGAGGCTGTGATTATGTTTCGCCAGGCACTGCGGTGAAGGTGCACTTTCTGGGAGATGTCACCGAGTGTCACCAAGTCTCTTGTGAGGGCTTGCTCAATATCTGCTGGTGATGATTATGATGTAAACCCATGAGGCAGCCGTCAGTTAATGAACCCCATGTGTCTAAATCGGCTCTGATTTAATTTCCCTTTCGGTAAAGATTAAAACATGAAGAAACTCAAACATTTTTTAGAAGAAATATACTGTAGCTTTTGAATGAATGCACAAGCCACATATACCCTTTTAAAGGAAGATGTTAAATTTTTCCATTATTCCTCTCCAATGATGAGTGTCTCCTCTCTTCCTGGGCAAATTACATATATATGCAATTTATGTATGATTTATCCTATGTAATAAAAGGCTATTATGCAAATAGGCTGGAGTTTGACCTACCAGGAATTAGAGGTGTGCTGACCACCAGGGGGTGGCGGTAGCAGAAAGCTGGGGGAAGTGTGGTCCTGGCCAGCAGCTGCTAGAGACCCTACCTTGCACAAATTTCATGCACTGGGCCTCTAGTATATGTACAATATAATTATATACAAATAACATTAATTCTCAAACATAATGCAACTGTCTTTATCATTATAACATAGATGGTGTACAGAATATTTCTTGCAGTTGGGTTCACAAACTTGCAACATTTTCAGAATGGGTTTGTGCTTCTACTATAAATTATTTGTCCTTCTTTTCTTCCTTCCTATTGTATTGATGGTTTACTCAGTATATTAGACTTTACAATATGACCAACATCTTTCAGGGCCAGGCTTACAAATATCTATACCAGTGGTTCTCAACCCTGGTTGCACATTATAATCACCTGGGGAGCTTTTAAAAGTCACTGTGCCAAGCTGAACTCTACAAAAATAAATCGGAATTTGAGAGGCATGGAATCTAGTGTTAGTATTTTTAGAGCTCCTGAACGTACTTCAATGTGTAGCCATGAGTGAGAACCAATGATCTACACCAAGAGTGAGGAACATCTGGCCATATAAGCCATGAAATCATTTAGTCTGGCCCTGACAAGGCATTAGGGGTGAGTTAATTAAATACTTGACCAAATATAGCAGGCTAGTTTTTAAGTTGATAATTCTGTATGGCCCTTTAATGATGTTATACACTGAGTGGCCAGATTATTATGACCACCCATCAGCACTTCATTGGGCCACCTTTTGCCTTCAGTACTGCAGCGATTCTTCTTGGCATTGACTCCACGAGATGTTGAAAGGTGATGGGAGGAATCTGACACTGTGCCTGATGAATAGCAACGTCCAGTTCTGTGAGATTGGATGGTGGTGGAACCAGCTGCCTGATGGCTTTTAACTTCGTCCCACAAATGCTCAATTGGATTGAGATCTGGTGATTGTGGGGGCCACCTAAGCAAGATAAAGTCTCCCTCATGTTCTTGAAACCACTCCTGCACAATATGAGCACCGTGGCATGGTGCATCATCTTGTAAAAAGCCATCTCCATTGGGATCCACCATCACCATGATAGGATGAACTTGATCAGCCACAATACTTCGGTATGTTGTGCTATTCAGACGTTGTTCCACAGGAATTAATGGGCCCAAATCATGCCAGGAAAACATGCCCAAACCATAACACTGCCCTCACCAGCTTGAAGGGTTGTACTCATGCATGTGGGGTGCATGCTTTCATGCTGTTTCCATGAAATTCTCACTCTGCCATCTGCATAATGCAACTAGAAACATGATTCATCAGACCACATGACTTTTTTCCAATGCTTGACTGTCCAATCCTTGTGTTCCTGTGTGAATTGGAGATGTTTTATCTTGGTAACTGCAGACAGCAAAGGTGTTAGAACAGGCCTTCGGCTTCCATATCCCATACAATGCAGCGTACAGCTAATTTGCCTACAAATGTCAGGTGGTCATAATAATCTGGCCACTCAGTGTAAATATCCAAATGGCCCTTAGCAGAAAAAAGGTTCCCCACACCTGATCTAACACCAACAAATGGTTTGATTAGTTAATAGGCAGTTCTGAGTTAAAAATCTTAAGTTCCATAAAGCCATTAGACAATAGGCAATGATATAATCTAGAAAGATTTACAAAGCAATACCTTGTCAGGATGAAAATAAGACATGTTAATGTGACGGGCTTAGCAATCACTGCATTCTCAGAGTAACTTTCCAAAACAGTATGTGATAGACTCCCTGAGTTCTAATCCTGTCTCTCCACCTCTCTTTGTTGTTGTTAATCCTCACACAGATATATTTTTCCCATTGATTATTTTAGAGGGTGGAAGGGAGGGAGGAAAAGAGGGAGAGAGAAACATTGATGTGAGAGACATACATCGATCAGTTGCCTCCTGCCCATGCCTCAAACAGGGATCAAACCTACAACCCAGATGTGTGCCCTTGACTGGGAATCGAACCCACGCCTCTTTGGTGGATGAGCTAATGCTATAACCACTGAAAAACACTGGCCAGGGCTATCTCTCCACCTCTTAATAGCTGTAAGACCTTGGGCACATTACATATCTCAGAGTCTCAGGTTCCCCTTCTGTGAAATGGAATTATTGCCAAAATCTACTTCACACCATGAAGATTAAGTGGACTAAGAGGATTGGCAAACGTTTTCTGAAAAGGGCCTATAATTTCACTTTTATAGGTCATACAGTCTCTGTACCACTACACAAGTCTGCCACTGTAGCATTAAAAACTAGCCATAAACATTACGTAAATTAATGGGCATGCCTTTGTTTCAATAAAACTTTATTTACAAAAGCAGGTAGGGCCAAAATTGAGCACACAGGCTGTTATTTGCCACAAGGTTGGTACAGTAGGTTGCCATTTTTTGCTGCTGTTATTATGAAGTATGGAAAGTAAGCCATCTTCTTGAAATTTACCCATTTACCCTTCTCTCTCGCTCCACCTAACCTTCCTTTCAAGCCAACCAGACTCCAGCTTATAGAACACAGCTACAATGGTTACAGTTCCTAGGAAAGCAGAAGGCAGCATGTCACCTCTGTTTATGAGTCTTTTCTCCCTTTACTGTCACTACGGTCACAGAACCGGGGAAAAACAAAACTAAGGCCAGAGCACAGGACCAGAGTTCACTGCTCTCAGTGGTGCATCACTTTACAGAAGCTATCAGAGCAAACACCATCAACACAAAAGCCATTAGGAAAACTGTGAATTAAACCATGAGTCGTATGGAGCTGCAGAAATCCCAGCGATGCAATAAATCATTACTGTCAACTGCTCAGCATGAGTAATAAAAAAAAAAAATCAATCCACTTAGCTAGAAATAAATTTGAAAATTGTGCTTTAAACAATAGTAATGTGTGAGCAAAATAAACAGAGAAGCAGTTCTGCTATTTCATCTTTCAAGGAAAGATAGAGGAGAGTGATACCAAGGCTTAGTTTCTGGTTTCTTTTGTACCAAGACAGCAAGAATCAATGACGAACAGCTCTGTGAGTCAGCAGTTAGAAACAAAACTGAAGGTGATGGTTCACTCCTCTTGGCATATTAAACCCATCATTTTTTTATTTTTATTTTTTGCAGGTTGTATTTCAAAGGCCAGATCCTTCCCATGGCCCAAACTGTTCCTCGAATGCTTTCAACAAGTCATTTATTCACTAACTAGAGGCCTGGTGCATGAAATTCATGCATGGGGGAGGGGGTGTCCCCCAGCCTGCCCTGCGCCCTCTCGAAGTCTGATACCCATTGGGGGATATCCACCTGCCAGCTTAGGCCCCTTATGCGCCGGGTGGGGGGGGATGGGGCCTAAGCCAGCAGTCAAGAACCCCTCTCACAGTCTGGGACCCCTCGCTCTTACCGCCTGCCTGCTCATTGCTCCCTACTGCTCAGCTAGCTGTTCCTTAGCTCTGCCACAGAGGCGGGAGAGGGTCCCGCCAATGCCACTGTGCTCGCCAACTGTGAGCAGCGCTCCCCCTGTGGGAGCGCACTGACCACCAGGAGGCGCCTCCTGCACTGAGCATCTGCCCCCTGGTGGTCAGTGCGCATCATAGTGACCAGTTGTCCAGCCATTCGGTCGATTTACATATTAGGGTTTTATTATACAGGATCATTTAACAATCACCTTAGTGTGCTCAGAGCTGGAAATGCAGGGCCCAGGAAGCTTCTTTCCTTGCCCTGAAGGTCTCTCTGACCACTCTTTGAATTCATCAATTTAGATATCCACATTCCTAATTTTCTCCCAGGAAAACTGAAAAGGACCAAATCATATCTATTTTCTCAAATGGCTCCAAAGACCCATGTCATCATTTGGTGTCACGTAATTCTTTGCTGATGTACTTTCATCTTCAAAGTTTGCTTCCTTTCTGGAGCTGTCAGATGGGGGTGGGTCTTTCTCATTAAAACCTTTCCCACAAAAATCTAGTGTGTTTTCCTCATTTAAGAAAAAAACTAAAAGTGATCTGACTTGTTTAAATGTGTGGAAGATTTATGAGGAAAGGGAGAAAAAAATGATGAGAACCACTGATAGGAATTTGTCACAATTACTATCTGCAAACTCATAAAAATAAGGTCTGGAGCTGGAGAGTCAAATGCCTGATGGCAATGAAGTTCTTATTCTGGAATGCATCTGTGGTAGGTACAAGGTACAGCAATGACCCCCAAAGATGTCCAAGACCTGATTCTCAGGACCTGCGAAGATGTTACTTTACCATGAAATGAGGACATGGCAAAAGGGACTTTGCAGATCTGGTTAAGGATCTTGAGATTGGTAGATTATCTGGGTGGGCCAATGTAATTACAAGGAAGCAGGAAAGTCAGGGTTCAAAAGAAAGAGACTTGAAAATGCTATGCTGTTGGCTTTAACAGATGGAGGAAAGAGCCATGAAGCAAGCAGCACAGACAGCCTTACAGTGGTTCCCAACATGGGGCACAGGCCCCACAGGGGGGCAATTTTATTTTTAAGGGGGGCAATTCAAGGATGAATTCTTTGCATTTCTTATGGTTCTAGAAGCCTCATATGTATAATAATAAAAGTGTAATATGCTAATTAGACCAGAGACTTTTCAGACAAAGCTGGGGCTGTGAGGAAAGCCTGGGTCCCGGGTGCCAGAGGGAAGCTGGTACCAGCAGCCGGAGGAAGGAAGGCCTACTCTTGCATGAATTTCATGCATCGGGCCTCTAGTATGGTATATAAATATATATTGTGACATATTTATTCACGTCCGTTCTCTATTATGTTTTGAAACTTTATTTGCTATTCTTTCCTATCACTTCATATTATTATTTTTGTAACAATTTCTCAGTGATTTCTTCCTCAGCACTTCAACTGTCCTTTTGTTCTTTTTCTTTTTCATGGACGCCATGTTTTTTGGAAGCTAGATTAGACCAAGCTAATGGCCTTTTAGTCTTCCTCCACATGAACAGAAATTAACTTTTTGAATAATAAGAATTCTATGTCATGGGGGGGAGGGGAGCATCAGGATTTTAGACATGCTGAGGTGGGGCGTGGCCAAAAAAGGTTGGGAACCACTGCCAACCGAAAAGGGCAACAAACACATTTTCCTCAAGAGCCTCCAGAAAGGAACTCAGCCCTTGGACCCATTTCATATTCTGACCTCCAGAACTTAATAATTTCGTGCTGTTTTAAGACATTGAGGTTGTAGTGATTTGTTACAGCAATTATGGGACACTAAGGCAGCTGACAGATACAGAAAGGGAGGTGTGCTAATGTGCCACGCCAGTTGATTTGTTTATAGTCATGATATCAGCAAAGAAGTTTATTTCTTCATGATTCTTCTCTGTTCTAAATACAATAAGACCGTCACAATGGTTTGTTGGGATTCGAGGCTATTTTAATGGAACAGCATGTCTTTTACATCAGATTATTTGTTCCAACTAATGATGGAAAAACATAAGAAAATACAAACTAGCACTGGAGAAAATCTCTGGGAGAGGAACAATTCTGTGTTTATGGGTATGAATGAAACCTCTTATTATTTATTTATTTTTTTTAGATTAGGAGGGTGCCAAAATTCAAACACATTTATAAACTGTAAATAATTTTATCTTAAAAAAAAAATGGCCCTGGTTTAAACAGAATGTTATATTTACATGTTTCTAATTTTAATACAGAGTCCATTTTAAATCTCCATTTAGATGACCCTAATTTATGTTCAAATTAAGTATTCCAAAATAGGGATATTTTAGAGCAATGTTTATAACTGTTCAAAGAATCAGGGTCACTGTGGGTCGTGAGCCATTTAACAGGATTCCAGCTTTGACTGTCATGAGCTCTCAGTATTTTGATGGTATTAGTCATCCCTAGCCCTTCACATACCCTGTTCTATAGCCATAGCACTGCTCCAAGCACTATAAAATATTAACTTTCCTTAATCCTCACAGACACCTTTTAAGGTGAACACTCTTTTAATATATATAATTGATTTTTTTACAGAGAGGAAGGAAGAGGGATAGAGAGTTAGAAACATCGATGAGTTAGAAACATCGATCAGCCGCCTCTTGCATACCTCCTAGTGGGGATGTGCCCACAACCAAGGTACATGCCCTTGACCGGAATCGAAACTGGGACCCTTCAGTCCGCAGACAGATAATCTATCCACTGAACCAAACCGGTTAGGTCTGAACACTCTTATTATAGCAATTTTACAAACTAGAAAACTGAGGTGTAGAGAGGATAAGTGACTTGCCCTAAGTCCTAGAGGATTTTATCCCCCTGAGAAATGTCATGAAGGGGGCTTGGGGACTGTTGGCTGACTCCCAGAATAGATATCCCAGGAACACTTCAGCAATGAGACAAAGAACTCACCCTGATGTAGGGAGAGCAGAGGTCATGCATCCTGCCATGTGGAAAATGTGACAAGGCTATGCCAAACCCATAGCCATGATGGCCCAGTCACAGAGAAAAATGGTGTAAGGCCCTTGACAGAGAAAAACTGCCAAACTGAAAGAGCAAGGTTCCTGTTGCTGGCCAAAAAGAAGCATGATCACTCACCCTTTGAAACAGCATGGAGGGACCTGGAGAGTATCACGCTAAGTGAAATAAGCCAGTCAGAGAAAGACAAGTATCACATGATCTCACTAATAAGTGGAATCTATTGAACAAAATAAACTGATAAACAGAGTGCATCCAGAGACATGGAAGCATGGAACAGAGTGTGGAATAACCTCACTCATATGTGGCATGGAATGAACAAAATAAACTAGTGAACCGAACAGATCCAGAGACACAGGAGCATGGAACAGACTGATCAATCTCAGAGGGAAGGTGGGTGGGAAGAGATCAACCAAAGAACTTGTATGCATATATGCTTAACCCATGACACAGACAATAGGGTGGTGAGGGCCTGGGGTGGGGGTTGGAACTGGGCTAAAAGGGGGTCAATGGGGGGAAAGGGGGAAATCTGTAATACTTTGAACAATAAATATTTAATTTTTAACAAAGCAGCAGCATGATCGATTAGGAGTCAGATTATGCTGATCCTCTTGAAGTGGCTTTCCACTGAAAGGGAAAATCTTCCTCTTGAGGCTAAACTAGCTCATGATTTCTGAGCTGAACAGAAGTGCAGAGCGTGGTGGGAGCAAAAGACCTTCACACAGGGCCAGAGCACATGGGAAGGTGGCACTCTCAACAAAGAAGAGGGAGCCAAACCAGTTTGGCTCAGTGGATAGAGCGTCAGCCTGCAGAATGAAGGGTCCCAGGTTCGATTCCAGTCAAGGGCATGTACGTTGGTTGTGGGCACATCCCCAGTAGGGGGTGTGCAAGAGGCAGCTGATCGATGTTTCTAACTCATCAATGTTTCTAACTCTATCCCTCTCTCTTCCTCTCTGTGAAAAATCAATATATTAAAAAAAAAGAAGAGGGAAAGAAAGGGATGTCACTAACAGAGTAAATTGTAAGAGTTATCATCACAAGAAAACATGTATTTGTAACAACATGAGGGGACAGATCTTAACTAAACTTATGTCACTTCACAATCAAAACATGTGTGAAATGAGTATGTTGTATACGTTAAATGTATACAATATTATATGTCAATTATATCTATAAAGAAAAAAGGATGCTGGTCCAGTTCGGTGTACATAAAAATATGACAAACATAACTTTATCACAGAGCTCAGGAGCAAAATATACCATCATAGTAAATAGCAAAGTCAACAGTCTCCCAACTGTTTGTTTACTCACTCTGGCCTAGTAAAAACATTGATTTATTTCATTGAATACTTTTTAAATCGAAGCTTAATTATTTCCATGTTCAAATTGGCTAATAAAAGCCTAAGCAAATTGTCGAGACAAAATACTTTTTACACTAGCATCTCAGTTACATGTAATTAGGTGTTTCTAATATCCCATGCTTACCTCCAAGGTAAGATGCTTTTTATTTCCTTCTGAACAAAAAGTTTTGTTCCCCACCCCACCCCCAAAAGCAAACTGGAAACTAGAATGGTTGATTTATCAGAAGGCTGAATTAGAACTACAAATATGAAGCCAACATGTTAAAAATTGAAAGGAGGAAACATTTGGTTTATTTAAGAATAAGTACCCAAACATATGTGTCGAAATTTCCTGAGTTTTCAACTCTTGGCCCAAAATATCTTGGGAAAGCAGTTACCAAAGAGGTTTCTTGGCATAAATGTTTCTGAGTTGTAAATAATAGAAGATTAACATTCCTCTAAATAATTATGGCACATTTAGTGTCAAGAACAACATTTAGAAAAGAACCTGATTCAATCAGAGTTAGTGTTGAACTCTAATTTCAATCAAATTATGTAAACTACTAACTTCTGACACCTTATTTATTTGCATTTATTCAGCCACAAAATAAAAGACAGAAATGTGATAGTGGTGCCTGTTTCCTTAGTACCAGGATACTAGAAAGCCAGGTATATATAAGGTGCCTTGATGGAATGGTGCAGGGCCATGGATGGGAAGACAGTCTACAATTGAAATCAAGGGCTCCACTAGATGGCGCATGAAAGATCACTTATCTATATACATACACTAGAGGCCCGGTGCATGGATTCACCCACCGGTGTGTTCCCTCCGCCTAGCCTGCAGGAATCAGGCCAAAACTAGCTCTCCAAGATCCCCCAGGGGTCCCAGATTGCAAGAGGGCACAAGCCAGGCCAAGGGACCCCCACCAGTGCACAATCGATCAGGGCTGGGGAGGGACTGCAGGAGGGCTCTAGGGTGTGTCCGGCCATCTAGCCCAGTCCCAGTCGGCCAGATCCCAGCAGCAAGCTAATCTAGTTGGAACTTCTGTCCCCAGGTAGTCAGTATGCTTCACAGCAACTGGTCGAAAGGTCAGACACTTAGCATATTAGGCTTTTATTATATAGGAGGATAAACTTTTCTCCATGGTCCCACTTACTGGAGCAGAGCTGATAAAATGGCCTCTCTTTTGTGACTTCCTCTCCTATGTCACCAATGATCATAAACTTATAAGCTCACAGAATTTAGTATCTGAAGCCACTTCAGCTCTTAAGTCTTTGGGCAACATAAAGCAGTAGACAAGGCATAAATTTTGTGGATAGAGTGAAACCTGGCCCAATCCATGCAGAGTACAGAGTATTTACTTTGAAGAGATTAGTGAACAAGTGGGAAAGGATGTATGCAGAAAGCTGTTTAATGAAGCACTGTTTATAATAAATAAAAAGTGAAAGCAAACTACCCATAAATGAGGGAACAGCTTATGTATGGCACAACCATACAATGCAGTACTGAGTGGTCATTAAAAGCCAAGCTGTGGATCCATATTTGTTGCATGAGATGATCTCCATAAAATAGATTTGAATAACAGGAGCCAGTTATTAGTATATGTGCAGTGTGGTCTTATGTAGGTATTATTGAATATACACAATGCACTTTCATATATGTGGAAGAAATTTCTTACAGGAACCAATATGATAGCTCTATTTATCTTAGGATGCAATTTCCAGTGATCATTATTTCCTGACTTTCACTTTTTCATATTGAGCTTTTCTCTACAATGACGATGTACAATTTTTATAAAAAATCATAAAGCTGGAACACTGTAGAGTAGCCTGAACCAACCAACCATGTATACCCAGAGCAATATGGATGTATCTTAAAAACACTGTGCTGAGAACACAATAAACTGAACGAAATGCATGATAAGGAAATAGCAATTATGTAAATTAAGATGCATGCATATAATACAAAGCACATTTTACAAGAGCAAACTTGAATAAAATGATACAGATTAGCCATGTTTCAGTGATTGCTCCTGGTGGGGGCTAGAGGAGAGAGAATGAGAGAGTGAAATGTGGACAAAGAGGAAACTGATGATTAATTGCCTGAACCAATGATAATAACCTGCCTTACACATGAGGTCCACAAAATGTAGGCACAGGTTTAAAAACAAGAAACATCGCAATATCTAAATATATGTATGCATAAAATTGATAGCTTAATAGCTATTTTCAAAGAAGCTATGTATACAGATTTCAGAACCATTTAGACCTGCAGACACATGATCTTAAACAAATAACTTGGCTTCACTAAAGCCCCATTTCTTTATCTGAAAAATAAAGAAAATACCTTTCTGAGGTATTAAGATTTATGATAATGTAATCCTCAAAAATAATCATGATGACGCCCAGTTTCTGCACTGGCATGTATAGAACTTAAAAGTCATCACTTTCATCCTTACAACAAGATAAAGATGGACAAACTAAAAATCAATGAGTTGTCTGGGGTCTATCAGAGAACTAAGTTTTCAAGATAATCACGTTAAAATTTGGAGACGCGAGCAAATCAAGAGAGTCATAGCCATGATCTGCTTACCTGAACAGAAGCCACTGGAGCTATAAACCAGGGGTCCTCAAACTTTTTAAAGTGGGGGCCAGATCATGGTCCCTCAGAGAGCTGGAGGGCCGGACTATATGAACTACTAATTCCTACTGTAACACCTCGGCTGTGCTCACTGCCCAAAAAACCTGGCGGGCCGGATCAGACTCCTCTGCGGGCCGCATGTGGCCCGCGGGCCATAGTTTGAAGACCCCTGCTATAAACTATTAGAACACTTAAATAGTAAAGTTGGCAGATTGCTAGAGCCTGAGTATAGACTAGTCTGAGACTGAGAGACTCTTTGGGGCCACAGTCTTAGGAGGTTGCCCACATTTTCTTAGGCCTTATCTCCACAATCCCCACTAGGTTCTCATGGAGAAGAGCCAAGAAAGGTCCCCTCATGGCTTAGGCAGGAAGAGCAATAATCCTGGTAAAATAGGTCCAGAGCCTCTTCATAACAAAGGCCTGGTCTTCAGGACAAAATACTTTTCCAAAGCCTTATCCCATAGGTCCCATCACTGCAGTCCCCTCCAGCATTTCTATCTCATCTAATTGGGAGGGGGGGAGATATACAAGAAGAAATACTTGTGATGATCAATATAATAATAGTAAATTGCGGATGAAAGTGCTAAAAGACACAGATCCTCCCTGAGAAGTATGTAGGGAAGTCCAAAGTCAACAGGCAAGACAAAAACAAGAACACCAGAGGGATTTGAAAACTCTGGCATCATCAGCTATCTACACTAATAAAAGAGTAAGATGCTAATTGACTGTACCTTCACAATGCCCACCAGCCAATCATGGGTGAGTATGCAAATTAACCCTACAAAGATGAAAGATTAATTTGAATATGCAGGCGCCAAGCAGCTGGGGGCAAGGCAGGACGTTTGCACCATCGCCATGGCAACAACCAGGCATTCTGCACAATCCCAGCCACTCCAGGCCTCTAGGCTATGTGGAAAAGCAAAAAGGCAGCTCCAGCCTGAGCAAAGGCAGTGCTGGCAGCCAGGGGAAGGAAGGCCCATTCCTGCACGAATCTTTGAGCATCAGGCCTCTAGTAGCAAACATAAAAAGAAAGCCTAACTCCTAGACAGACTAACATACATCTTCACAGCAGAGGCCTTTTACCTCAGTCCCGATTACCCATTAAAAATGTCCAACTTTTAATTTAAAAAAATATAAGCCATGCCAAAACACAAGAAAACAGTCTGAAGAGACAAAGCAAGCATAAGAGCCAGATTCAGATGTGACCAAGATGTTGGACATAAATGACAGGGTATTTGGAATAACTATAACTAATGTGATAATGGCTTTAATAGAAAGAATATATAAAATGTACAAACAGACAAATAATGTAAAAGAAGAGATATGGGAAGAATCAACAGGAAATGCTGGAAGTCAAAACCACTGCAAGTGATATGAAGAATGCTTTCAGTGGACTCAATAGACTCAAAACAACTTAGGAATCAGTGAGCCTGAAGATAAGTCATATAGACATTTTCCAAAGAGGAGTTAATTTTTAAAAAGAAAACCAGGATCTCCTCCAAAAATTGGGGAGATTAAAAAAAAAAAATAACGTGTGTAATTGAAATATCAAAAAGGCAATAAAGAGAACAGAGCAGAAGACATTTTTGAAATAATAATGGCTGAGAACTCTCCAAAATTAATTACATCAAACTATATCTAGGAAGGTCAGATAGTATCAAGCAGTATAAATACAACACACACACACACACACACACACACACACACACACACACACGCATGTCATATTCAAACTGCAGAAAGACAAAGAGAAATCTATAAAGAAGCCAGAGAATAAAAACAAATATTAACCTGTTAACCAGGGAGTTCCCTTTTTAATTACGCAACATATAACGGGCGCATACTCTTTCACTAGGACGTGTCAGTACATCACGCCCGGTGGACGTAATTTCATATTATTTTTTTTATTTATACTTAATTAAAATAAATGAAATATATTTTTGTTTATTTATGTATAAAGCACAAAGGAAAATGCAAAATTACAAACAAACAGAAAAGAATACCAACAAAAAAATGGAAAGATTACAAAAAATATATACTGTACGTTTCAGGGCGCAACATATATTTCAAGGATGTATTCATATGTCCTCCTTGTTCCAGATATTGTTTACGTTTGACGTATTTATAAGTCCCGCTCGGTTAACAGGTTAATTATATATGACTTCTCATCAGAAACCATGAAGAGAATTGAATGTATTCAAATTTTTTTTTTAAAAAGCACCAACCCAGTATTCTATATCCAAAGAAGTTATCCTTCAAAAATGAAAGAGAAATAAAGTAGTTCTCAGACAAACAACAAGAGAATACATAAAGATCACACCTGCCCTGTAAGAAATGTTAAAATACTTTCCTAAGGCAGAAATAAAATTATATAAGTCAGAAGTTTGGTTTTACATAAAGGTAGGGAGAGCATCAGAGAAGGAACAAATGAAGCTAAAAGTAAGTAGGGTTTTTTGTCTTTAAAATACTAGAGGCCTGGTGCATGCAATTTGTGCATGAGTAGGGTCCCTAGGCCTGGCCAGTGATCAGGACTGATCTGTGGGGTGACTGGTGGAGCGATTGGGGGGGCCCCCACTGGCACCTGCCTTGGCTGGTTTGGTACCTGTGGGCTGGAAGCAGATCCTGTGTTGAATGTCTGTGCCCTGGTGGTCAGTGTATGCCATAGCAACCAGCTATTCCTGTGGGATTGGGCCAAAACTGGCTCTCCCAACATCCTCCAAGGGGACCTAGACTGCAAGAGGGCACAGGCCAGGCTGAGGGGCCCTACCAGTGCACAATAAGGGCTTGAAAGGAACACAGGAGTTTGGCCAGCAGGGGAGGGACTGTGGGAGGGCTCCAGAGTGTGTCCAGCCTGTCTCACTCAGTCCCAATCAGCTGGACCCCAGCAGCAAGCTAACCTAGTGGTCGGAGCATCTGCCTCCTGGTGGTCAGTGCACATCATAGCGAGCAGTTGAGTGGCCATAGTATATCATTAGCATATTACGCTTTGATCAGTTGAATGACCGACTGGTTGACCAGACACTGAGCATATTAGGCTTTTATTATCCTACCTAATAAAAGAGTAATATGCAAACTAATCATCACTCTTCCATGCCCAGCAGCCACACCCACCAGCCAATCAGAGGGAGTATGCAAATGAACCCAACCAACAACAGGAGGAGGGAGGCGTGGGTTTCCCCAGCAATGGAGGAAGCCAAGCTAGCTTTCCACACACTCTGGTGGGCCCGGACCTCCACTCAAGGCTACAAAGTTTCAAGTATAGAAGGTAAACAAATCCAAACAGAAATGGTGGCATCCATTGAGCAAGCAGGAGGCTTGGCTTCGCTCCAGGCTACAAAGTCTCAATTGTAGAAGGTAAATAAATTCCAGATACCAGGGCCTCCACTTGGGTTGCCAGAGGGTGTAACTGGCCTGCAAACCACCACAGGTTTCTTGCTCAGGCTGCCCCATACCCCAAGGGAATCCCCACACTGATCTGGGATACCCTTCAGGGCAAACCAGTTGGCCCCAACCCATGCACCAGGCCTCTATCCTATCTAATAAAAGAGTAATATGCACATTGACCATCACTCCAACACACAATATGGCTGCCCCCATGTGGTCAAAGATCCTGCCTTCATGTGTATACAAGATGGCCACCACAAGATGGCCAGCAGGGGAGGGCAGTTGAGAGGGACCAGGCCTGCAAGGGAGGGCAGTTGGAGGTTATCAACCCTGTAACGGAGAGCAGTTAGAGGTGACCAGGCCAGCAGAGGAGGGAAGTTAGAGACAAATAGGCTGGCAGGGGAGCAGTTAGATATCAATCAGGCTGGCAGGCAGAAGTGGTTAGGGGCAATCAGGAAGGCAAGCAGGCGAGCAGTTGGGAGCCAGCAGTCCTGGATTGTGAGAGGGATGTCCGACTGCTCGGACATCCCTGGAGGGGTTCCAGATTGGAGAGGGTGCAAGCTGGGCTGAGGAACACCCCCTAGCCCCCGTGCATGAATTTTGTGCACCGGGCCTCTAGTATAGGATAAATGTATAAATAGTAATAGTAACAATGTATTGTGTGATTAAAGTCCCAAGGGAGGGGAAAGAGGAATTGGAAATACACTATTATAAGGTACCTATACTACACATGAAATACAACAGTGTTATTTGTAAACTTATATTAGCTAATAATGTATATCTTAAACTTTAGGGCAACCACTAAGAAGTTTCTGTTAATATAAATGCTGCACCAAAGGAGGAGATAAAATCATATAAAATGCTCAAATAAAATCAGAGAAGGTATAAAAAGGAGCCTATGGGAACAAATTTTAAAAATTACAAACATAGTTGATATCAACCCATGTATTAATAATTAAATGTTAATGATCTAAACATGTTAATTCTCTAAGAAAACACAACATTGCTAAACATGTATGCACCTAACAATAGCACACCAAAACACATGAAGCAAAAACTGACAGAACTGAAAGGACAAAATGAGCAATCCACTATTATAGTTGGAGATTTCAGCCCCCACCCAATCAATAATTGCTAGATCAAGCAGAGAGAAAAATCAATAAGGAAATAGCTGGCCTGAATGGCACCATCAATCAACTTAAACCTAATTGACATTTCTAGAAGACTCCAACCCACAACAGCATGACACACATTCTTCTCCAGCTTGGAACATTCACCAAGAGAGATCACATTCTGGGCCATAAAACATATCTTAACAACTTTTTAAAAATAAAAAAGTCATACAAACTATGTTCTCAGACCACAATACAATTAAACTAGAAACGAATAACAGAGAGACAGCTGGAAACCCCCCAAATACTTGAAAATTAAACAACATACTTTGAAATGCCAAATGGATTAAAAAGAATCTCAAGAGAAACTTGTAAAATATTTTTAACTAACACTAAACAAAGACGAACATACAACTTATTAAATTTTGTGGGACGCAGCAGAGATGGTGTTTAGAAAGAAGTTTGTACATACGTTAGGATAGTGCCCTCAGCGGTCCCAGATCTGTCTCTGCTTCAACAGTGTTTGGACAGAACAGACCCAGGGACGCCCCTTCTTCCCGCCTCCGGCCCTGTCCAGCGTCTTATCCGGTCACCGCCTGCAGAACCACCTCCGGGACCAGCCAACACACCGGGTTTTTCCTACCTTAACTGCTTATTGCCCAACAACCACGAGCTGCCACACCGGTCAGAATTATTCCACGAGGTGGAGGCTGGGTCACCGGCCTGGCCCACCGCATCTGCGGCCTCCCCACCCACCTCTCTCGGGGCTTCTGTTTCCATGGCGACAATGTGGCTCTGCAGGGCTAGACCACTTCTTCCAGGAGCCGGTGGGAAAGAAGCAGAGGTGCTGGGCATCTCTTGAAGTTGCAAAGCCAGCGCAGTGGCCGCATGCTCTCCAGGACGTGCTGGAGCCCCCACAGTGAGTGGGCACCACTCAGGCCCCATGGAGGCCGCCTTGGCCTTGGCCTTGGCCTTGGCGAGGAACCCGAGCCAGGCCCTCTGGGAGCCGCAGGCCCTGGTTCCGCCCGCGCACGCGCAGACCCTCCGCTCCGTGACCTCCCGGGAACCGCTTCCTGGGTGAGCAGGTGGGACTCCTCCAGGAGATGGGCCCACCTGACCCGCTGCGCAGGCTGCGGCCCCCAGGCTTCTCCCAAAGGCTCACCCTCAGGCACCACTGGGAGCCTGTGGAGCCCACAGGCCTCTGAGCGGGTCCCTGTGTTCCCCTGGGGCCTCGCTTTTGCCTGAGCCTCTCCCCGAAACTACTAGCCATTCCTTTAACCACCCTGCAGTCCCCTCCATGCATTGCACCAAATGGAAACAATAAGGCTTTTTGCAGCAATAAATAAATAAACTAATTAATTAATTAATTAGATATATTAGAAAATTAAAAAGAGCAAAAAAAATCAATAACTGAAGCTTCCACCTAGGAAACTAGAGAAATAAGAGCACTTTAAGCCTACAGTCAGCAGAAAAAAGTAAATAATAAAAATTGGAGCAAAAATCAATTAGACAACAATAAAATTGAAAACAATAGAAAAAAATCAACAAAACCAAAAGCTGATTCTCAAAAAAAAAAAAAAAAAAAAAAAAAAAAAAAATCAGTTAAATTGTAAACCAATAGCCACGCTAACCAAGGGGAAAAAAAGACACAAATTACCAACATTAGGAATTAATGAGGGATCCATGAGCATAGAAGGATAACATAAATATTGTGAACAATTCCATGTCCACAACTTTTATTGTTTAGATTACATGGACCAATTCCTTGAAACACACAAAACACCAAAATGAAAACAAGAAGTATAAGACTAGTAAGATTATCTATTAAAGAAACAGAATCAATAAAATAACCTCCAAAATAAAATCACCAGGCACAGATATTTTCACTGGTAAATTCTACCAGCATTAGTTACAGGCTTGGTTAGTATTGTTCTTTCTTTTCTTCCACTAGCGACCCACTCATTCACCCAGGCTGATCCTATTGGGCTGTTTAATGGTTAAAAGATAGGACAAAGGAAGGAAGAGAGAAGAAGTTTCAGGAGAGGAGAAATCCAGAGCATGAGCCCAAATAATTCAGGCTACATGGTCCTTCTCTTACCTTCTCCTGACTTTCAAGTGACAATCCTATCCTTCATCATAAATGTCCTTCTGTCTTGGCTTGTCGCTTTCCAGATGACTGGCATCTTGAATTGTGAGAATGGTTTGCCGTTCTGGCTGAGCAGTCTCTCAAATATTTTATTGGGGGAAGGGGGTTAGCAGCTCAGTGAGTCCCCTCTCGGCAGCATATCTTTTTATTTCTGAATTTCACTGTGACTTGTTTGCCTTGTCCTTCTGCCACTGACTTGTCTATCATCCTAATAACAGCCTACGTATATAACTTGTAACTTGCATTTTCAACGCTGTGTTTTCAGACATGTTCTTTCTTGCCAAATCAAAGACACCATTTCAATGTCAGATGGAGAGACAATTAGAAAAAAAAACACCCCTGACTCATGTGACTGTATTCAAACACATGCATACACACACGCACATTCACACATCTTTAGGTCAGAGTTTTGCCTGAATTCTAGCTTCCATCTTTTCTATTTTTCTATTTCCTCTGTTTCAGAGCATCTGACTTCCTGAACCGTAAAGGAAGTTTGGGGTTTGGGTTCTTTTTATTATTCAGGGACCTTAAATAGCATCCCAACCATTTTATTTCCAAATCAATATTGAATATTCTCCTACCTAAGGTGCAAAGATCTTTGCAAATAAAAGCATCTGACCTTCCAGAACATTTAATTTAAGCACACAAGCATCTTGCATTATTGCTTCAGTCATTATATTTTCAACTTTATCTGTTCTGTGCTCCATGCCAACAGTGATTAAGTTAGTAAAACTTACCGTTCTTAGAGTGTCATCCAATAAGAGGAAGAAATGTTTTATATCCCTCCACCCAGTTATTTCATTCCACAAATGTTCCCATCTCTTAATCAGAAAGAATGTTTACAAACAGCATCTAAGGGAAAGTTAGTATGTCTTTTAAGCTGTTGAGATTTTAGAGCTATAATTGACTAAATTTTATTTTAAAAAATAATTTGTAGAAACAATAAACTAGCATTATTAGTGAACTTACCACAGTATAAATTATCTTTACCCTTTAAATTGGTGATAGCTAAAATTTAGATGATTAGAAAAGGCACAAATAATTGGCTAAATTCCTACTAAGCATGAAGTTATACTTTTTAATGTAGTAAAATTATGTACCAAGAAATGGCAATTAGCAAATTAAACAATTGTGTTGTTGTAATAATAATTAAATTCCTTAATTTAGCTGTTCTACTATAATGTTTTACCTTGATTTTTAACTAAAATTTACATCCCACGTTTCACATGTCATAAATTATATTAATACATGTGAATATATATATATATATATATATATATATATATATATATATACATATATATATATATATATATAAATTATACCTTGACACATATTTTTATCTTACCAAAAAGGCCTTCAAACCATTTATAGAAATTCATATAATATAGCAAAATAAAAACCAATTGAAGTAAGAAAAATATGATCAAAGGGCAAGTAATCACAAGAAACTAATAGAAAGCCAGAAATAAGGTTGAAACCCAATGACATTTGTGTCAGAGGTATACCAACACTTCTGCTTCTAAATTTGGCAAATACTGATAGCAAAATGTATGCAATTTCTAGTTTCACAGAATCTATGAGGAAAATATAAATCAGTCTCTCTGCAAGAGCACTACTGCTGAGACCAGAGGACAAAATATCTCCCAATTCTATTTCAGAAATGTCAGTGTTTAATTGTAATGAAAAAGATATCCTTATGGTAAATATAGTGAAATGTTTCAGTGAACTATGATTTTTAAAAACTTAATCTGGGAGACCATAATACATACACTAAGTGACCATATTATTATGATTTCTGGACACATAATAATCTGGCCACTCAGTGTACAGTATATCCTATATAATAAAAGGCTAATATGCAAATTGTCCCTTGACCAGCAGGCAGGCCGCCCATGTCCCCTCCCCCTGGCCAGGCTGGCTGGACCCCACCCATGCACAAATTCATGCACTGGGCCTCTAATACACACACACACACACACACACACACACACACACACACAGATCATAATAATCTGGCCACTCAGTATATATTCCTACAATATTTAGGGGAAAATATACTTTTTAGGGTGGGATAAGTGGATGCAACACATAAATGCCCCCAGGACCAAAGTGGAATTACAACTAAAATACAAAGCAACCACCCTGAATAATCAACTGAAGACCAGCTGGAGAAAACCATGATAATCAAGGACAGAAAGTGGAGGCTGCACAGAGCCTGGGAGGAAGGGCGGAGACCTCAGAGGGCTGGCTGGGCTCCCACAGAGAGCAGCTGAAGTTCCACAGGGATATCTCAGCTGTGGGGGGTTCCCACTGAGAACTCTGTGGGTCAAATCCCCAAGCTTGGCTCTCTAGCCTAGAGCACCAGGACTGAGAAAGCCTCCCACATAACACCTGGCTATGAAAATCAGCAGGGCTGCTGTCTGCCAGGGAGGGATGGCTAGAAATGCAGGCCCAACACAAAATGCCATGTGCAGCCACTCACCTTGGGCTCCAGCAGAGGGAGGGCAGACTGGAATGGAGCTGTGTGAGCAGAAGCCACGCTTGAGGGTTTGGGGTTGCAGGGTGGAAGGCAGACACCCCTCTTTTCTGTGCTGAGTCATTCCCTCATACTGCGGAGGGCACCTTTCTCAGGCAAACTCTGCTATCCAGGTGGTCTTTGCCTGGGGAAAAGCCCTAACCCTATTGGCAGTTCCCTTGCCCCTCCCAGTGGCTTTTCAGAGGCCTATTAAGAGACTAAGAATAACAATCAGCCTCCAGGCAGAAGCAGCTGCCTGATAGAAAACCTCTCACCCCACTGTGGGCACTTGCTCCAGGTACTCCACACTGAGTCCAATCCGCCTGCAGGCAGAGGGTCTCTGGAGGCTTTACATCAGGGGTCTTCAAACTACGGCCCGCGGGCCACATGCAGCCCCCAGGGGAGTCTGATCCTGCCCGCCAGGTTTTTTGGGCAGTGAGCGCAGCCAAGGTGTTACAGTAGGAATTAGTAGTTCATATAGTCCGGCCCTCCAGCTCTCTAAGGGACCGTGATCTGGCCCCCACTTTAAAAAGTTTGAGGACCCCTGCTTTACATCTTTGTCTGATCTAGTTTGGGTCCCTGCTGCAGACATCATGCCTGACTGCTCAGTGAAGAGGCAAAAGCCAGGGGACCCCAAACACCTGCAGGATGGGACCACAATGAGGTATCACCTCACACCTGTCAGATAGCCTCACACCTGGCTATCATAAAAAAAAAAAAATCAACAGACAACAAGTGCTGGTGTGGATGTGCAGAAAAGGGAACCCTAGCACACTGCTGGTGGGAATACATATTGCTGAAGCCACTATGGAAAACAGTATGGAGTTTCCTCAAAAAAAAATTAAAAATGGAACTTCTATTTGACCCAGCAATCCCACTTCTGGGAATATATCCTAAAAACCCCAAAATGTCAATCAGAATGAATGCATCCCTATGTTCATAGCAGCATTATTTACAACTAGAGGCCCAGTACATGAAGTTCGTGCATGGGTAGGTTACCTAGGCCTGGCACCTCCCTGCCTCCTCCTTCCCTCACTCTCTCAGGACCCCGCCACCACCACTGGTCACCTGCCATGTTCCATACCGCCCCCTGGTGGACAGCACACATCATATCAAGTGATCAAACTTCCAGTCTCCTGATCAAACTCCCAAGGGTTCACTTTTCATATTAGCCTTTTATATATACAGACAGCTAAGATTTCAAAACAGCCCAAGTGCCCATTAGCAGATGAGTAGATAAAAAAGCTTTGGGACATTTACACTATGGAATACTACGCAGCTGTAAAAAAAAAAAAAAAAAAAAAAAAAAAAAAAAAAAAAAAGAGGGATCTCTAACCCTTTGGGACAGCATGGCTGTACCTGGAAAATATTGTGCTAAGTGAAATAAGCCAAACTGAGAAAGACAAATATCACATGATCTCACTTATCTGTGGAATCTAATGAACAAAACTAATTGACCAACAAAATAAGACCCGAATCATGGAGGCATGGAATAGACTGACATACCTGAATATAGTGTTGGGGGGAGAAGAAGAGATAAGTCAAAGAACTTATATGCATAGCCCATAGACACAGGCAATATGGTAGTGAAGACCTGAGGAGTGGGTAGGGGCTGAGAGCAGGGAGGAAAGGAGGGTTAAATGAGAGATATCTGTAATATTATCAACAATAAACATATATTTTAAAAAATAATAAAAATTTTAATAATTATATAGGTTTCAAAGTATAATTCTATAATGCATCATATGTATATCGTGTTATATGTTCACCACTGAAGTCTCCTTCCATCACCATTTATTTCCCCCATACTCCCTTTTACCAGCTCCACCCACATCCCCTCTGAGGTGATCTGAGTTTTCTTTTTTTTTTCCTTTGTTTTCTTTCTTAGTATAATTCCTTCACTTTTTTCATTCAGCCGCACAACCTATCTGACAAATTCTCAAGCAACTATTCAGCCTTCTTATGATTCATTTGGAAGGCCTGTGTTATACTATCTAAGTGGCAGACATGATTCCATGTCATCCCTCACTTCTATTTTCAAAGTGACTTTATGATGTGTTTTTCCTATCTTAGTTTTCCTTTTTTTCTGTAAGCAAAATAGATGTATTTTTGCACTAAAATAAACAGCTTTTTCCTCTATAAATCCCTATAAAATCAGTATCCATTGGGGTTTTATTAGAGTGGAAATTAGTACAAGAACATTTTGTAAATGACATAATGCTGACACGCTTGTCAGAAGCTGCTTTCTTTAATATCTTTTTCCCAAAGAGGTCATGGTTTGAAGCAGGATTTGAAGTAAATGAACCCATTAATCAGGCACTAAAATGCTGCTACAGCAGTTTAAAACTATCGCAATGGAAGTGTAGTCTGGAAACCTTTTGCCAAAACTGTCCAACTTGATCGATTGTTTTGTATATATGTATATCTTTTGTTCCCACAGTGCTGCTATTTTCCTGAATATAGGCAATATTTAACATTTATATGGCAGAAGAGGGGGGAAAAACATCACACCCACAAACATCTAGTCTTTATATGGATGGTCATATGGTAAACCAAGCATTCCACAATGAAATGAGATATATTTAGGCTGCCCAGACCTCAACTACAATAGCAAAACAAGTGAATATTGTCTCTGACCACTGCTTTTGGTACTTTTTTAAAAATTCTTTTTTGTTTAAAGTATTTTTTAAAATGGGCACTTGGGCTGTTTTCCCCCCCATTGACCTCTCCCCCTTCACTTCCTGTCCCAAGCACAAGCCTTCATGCCCCTTCCCCCCCATTACTGTCTGAGTCCATTGTTTTTGCTCATATGCATGCATACAAGTCCTTTGGTTGATCTCTTACTCCCTCACTCCCCCCCTCTACCCCCCACCCGACACACACACACACACACACACACACACACACACACACACACATTCATTCCCTCATAGGTTTTACAGTCTGCTCCATGTCTCTGGTTCTATTTTTTAAAAATATATTTTATTGATTTTTTACAGAGAGGAAGGGAGTGGGATAGAGAGTTAGAAACATCAATCGGCTGCCTCCTGCACACCTCCTACTGGGGATGTGCCCACTAGCCAAGGTACATGCCCTTGACCGGAATCGAACCTGGCAAAACTGATTAGGGCTCTGGTTTTATTTTTGTAACCTCACCAATCTTTTCCTGTCCCTCGGCTCAGCACTACCCATCCCAACAAAGACTCCTGAGTTCAATGTCCTTGCCTTCTAGAAGCTTTCTCTAACCATTTTACCTAAGATAGCAACACCCCACCACCACTGGCTTCAGCACTAGAGCACTGTCTATTCTGACAACCTGTTCTATTTTCTTCAAGGCAGTTAGCGCTTTTTGTTTATTGTTAGTCTTCTCCACTTCAATGAAACATGAGAGAGCAAGACCCTGCCTGTCTTGTCCTCACAGTATAGCCAGAGCCAAGGTCAGCACATCGTAGGTGCTCAAGAAATTTGTTGAACTTAATAGGAGCAGCCCAAATGTGCTGAAAATCGATTTGCCAAATATCCTGTTCTCCAAATGGCCAGACAGAAGTTGATGTGCTACTGGAAAATCTGATGAAAAATCCTAAAAAATGCTAAAAGATGTGTAAAAGAGAAATAGCACAGAAGAGGTTCCAAAGAAAATTAATCTAAACTGAAAAAAATTACACTTGAACTTCTGACATGTATCATGAAAAAATACACTTTTCTGATTATTAGATGTATTTGTAAAAATATCAAACCACCCAGTCAGCCTTAGTTTGCAGTAAACCGAGTATTCCTTAAAATACTGCTATGAAGATAACATGAAAACCAGTCACATAAAACTTCACTGAAATCTTCCAATGCTGTTAGACCATCCCATTCATTATTTTTTTTTATTTTTTTTATTGATTTTTTTTACAGAGAGGAAGAGAGAGGGATAGAGAGTTAGAAACATCGATGAGAGAGAATCATCAGCTGCCTCTTGCACACCCCCTACTGGGGATGTGCCCACAACCAAGGTACAGTACGTGCCCTTGACCAGAATGGAACCTGGGACCTTTCAGTCCACAGGCCAACGCTCTATCCACTGAGCCAAACCGGTTTTGGCCATCCCATTCATTATTAAACGCAGTGGGCTTTAGGTTTAATATGAAGAAGTAAGTTTGGTAAACTGATGAATTAGGTAAAATTAGGCTAGTTGATCACTTGAAAAATATTACTTAACAAATCAAGTAATTAGGCTATGGATTTTAGCTATTTGGCTAGAATCTTATTTTGGCCCAAGAACCTTATTATTCCCACCTAACAGTGGATGAACCTGAGGTCCACTTGGGGGCAGGGGCTAGCTAGAGGGGAGTCAATGGGGGGGGGGGGAAGAAACATATGTAATATTAGGATTCCTAGCAGTAACTGGCAGAGCCGGCCTGCAGATTCAAGTCTTTCAAAATCTGGGCCTTAACCAGAATAGCAAAACAAGTGAATTCAACACTAAGTTGTACTGTCTACCCAGAAGACCTTCAATAGTCTAGGGGTTAATATCTTCAACTGTTTCAGAATGCTTCCGCAGGCCTGAAATGTGAAGTAACTTGCAATTTGCATAAGGCAGGAATTTGAATCAAGGCCGCTTAGTGAGCAAGGAAGACAGGCTGGGGATGTATCTGAACGTTTACTAGGCTATTATTTTCGGTTTAGTAAACCGAAGTAGTAACTCATAATGAGTCTTTTACTGAGAAAACTGCACGCTATAGATGGGGAAAATCTCAACATGTACGTTCAGCATCTTGTGAAAATCAAATTCAAGGTTTTCATGGGTAGAGATATCATACACAATACAATGGTAACTTGGGTATTCGTGTATTTCCCACACTGGTCCACATTGGCCTCTGTATTTTTCTGAGTAATATGGTAAGCAGGGACATCAGCTACGTCAGTGTGTCTCAAACTTTTGACATATGTGTACCCCTTCTATAATTTTCATAACACTGAGTACCCCTCGTACTCATGAGAATGTAGAATTAGGCGCAGCTAAGCACGGTGCAGTGCATATCCCCACCAAACTCCGATGCAACGCGTACCCCCACCAAACTCTTCCCGTACCTAGGGGTACACGTACCACACTTTGGGAAACACTGAACGTTAAAGAAAGAGGAGGTGAGTGCTATGTAGCTGCATAAAATGAATCTGAGACAGTCAAACACTATTTCTCCACATTTGTCACATATTAGACATTTATTTACACCAATCTTTTTGAACATGTAAATATCTCCCAGAATTTTTAATTCTCATATAGGTGATTTTTGTCTGTTTTCTTGCTCTTTAAAAGCTCTCATTTAATCAAAGTATGGAACAGGGTGTGGAATCTCAGAGGGAAGGCAGGGGAGGGTGGGTGGGTGGGAGGTTTCAACCAAAGACCTTGTATGCATACATGCATGGCCCATGGACACAGACAATTGGGTGCTGAAGGCCTGGATTGGGTGGGGGAGCAGGGGCTGGCTAGAGGAAGGTCCATGGGGGGAAAGGAACATATGTAATACTTTCAACAACAAATAATTATTTTAAAAACTCTCATTTAATAGATTTAAACCGAAGCCCAATAATTGTAAATGATTTTCTCAAGGTCAGTGAACTCATCACTGGTGGAGTATGGATGTGAAACCAAGTCTTAATTTTCCCAGGCCATAGTTCTCTATATTACCAATGGTTTTAGAACATTTTTAACAATGAAGCCATTTTTACTTTTAATAAAACCTTATGTAACCTCAATATAAAACTGAAAAAGGCTGCACTTATTAGTATAAATTATTTTGTGAGTACTATGTGCAGCATTTACTTATAATTTCAATCAAAGAGAAAAATTAGATTTTTTAAAATTTTTGAAATTGGGGATTATGGATGCCTACAAATCCAATCTTTCCATCTCAGTATCCATTTTTTCTTTATTTTATTACATGGTACTGAGAAAACCCTGGCTCAATCAGGAAATTAATTTCAAGTGATTAACAGTTGTTAATAACTCCCCTTGCAACCTCAGATTGCTCTTGAATCAGACTTTGCTCTTGAACCAAACTCTTGAAAATGCTTTGCAAAGTTATGCTTGCAACATAGTTTGGAAACTGCTGCAATTAAACTATGTTCTTTTTTCCATTTTTATCCATTTCTGCCAATTACTTTATTCAGTTTGATATCAGAAGTCATCATCACTGAATTCAATGTTGACTGAGGATGATGGATGGTTTTAAAAAGGAGCCTGCTGGAGGGTGAAAAATGGGGAAAGCAAAAAGAAACGTGCAGATTTCACTCTAGTGCAATTCATTGAAAATTAATTCAATAAATGAGCAGTTTGTGAGAGTTATCTATATATAGATAAAAGCCTAAGCGACCATTATGACCAAACGACCTGTCGATCAGTCGCTATGAGGCGGGGAAGGGGGTGACTGTGCAGTGGTGGGGTGCCAACACAGAATCAGCAACCAGCATCCGTTCCTCCACACCCAGCCTGGCAACCATCGCCTCCTCTCCCAAAGGCCCCGGGCTGGGATGAGAAACTGGGGGTGGGTAGCGGCAGATGCAGCCTCTTTTCCAGGGGGGCTGAGGGCTCCCTCCTCAGGGCTGCAGCCAACCTCCCATGCCCCATCCCTCTCCCCTCCTGACAGGCCCTGATCAGCCTACTGCCCACCTGCCACAGTGGTGATGTGGTGGCAAGAGAAGAAAGGGGGGGGGGGGTAAGGGGAACCATGCGTTGGCAAGTTGCTGACACAGTGTCTGCATCCAGTGTCCATCCACGCTCAGCCTGGCAACCATTGCCTTCTCTCCCGACCCCACCGGGGCCTTCAGGCTGGGACAGGGAACTGGGGGTGCGTGGTGGCAGACACGGCCCCTTTCCTGGGGGGCCAAGGGCCGGCTCCCTCTTTGGGGGCTGGCATCCAATTTCCAGCAGTCCCTTCTCCTGTATGGCCAACCTCCCATGATCCTTCCCCCCCATCCCTCCCCCTGGCTGGCAGGGACCCCACCCATGCACGAATTTGTGCACAGGGCCTTTTGAAAACTTCTACTAAATTGTAATTGGGGTTTTTATTTTGCCTTCAAAGCAGTCTTTCAAAGCAAGTACAATTTTCTTTGCTCTATCAACGTACAGCTCAACAACAGGAGGAAGACTCAAGCCTACAACAATCACTCTTGGGCTGCCTACCTCAGAGAGGGGATTACTAATGGGCAGAGAATGTGGAGACTAGGGGGCACATGGAGAAAAGATGAAGGGCAGAGTGCATGAAGAGCATGAGGAGTGAGTGACAGATTGAGCTACAAGCAAAAGGGAGAGAAAGGAAAAATTGACCAGTGATCCAGGGGCATGGAGTATGCACAATCCCAAGGCCCCAGACTTTAGTGACAGTCTAGCTACATGTAGTCCTGCCAATTCCTTCATTGTGAATGGGTGTAAATGTTCAAGTTTTGGAAATGGGTCCATTTGCTGACTATAAGACATGTATTCCACCGGGACCGGTTTGGCTCAGTGGATAGAGCGTCGGCCTGCAGACTGAAAGGTCCCGGGTTCGATTCCGGTCAAGGGCATGTACCTTGGTTGCGGGCACATCCCCAGTGGGGGTGTGCAAGAGGCAGCTGATCGATGATTCTCTCTCATTGATGTTTCTAACTCTCTGTCCCTCTCAACTCCTCTTTGTGTAAAATCAATAAAATATATATATTTTTAAAAAGACATATATTCCTAAAATAATTAGAGAAAAGCAAAGATACTGCCAAAATATAGAAAGTATAGATGACAGGAAGTGAGGAATTAAATCTTGAATGCAACAGGAGCTTTCCTGCAATTTCAATGAGAGGCAAGCCTTGGATCAAAACCCAGATTTTTTTTAAAATATATTTTATTGATTTTTTACAGAGAGGAAGGGAGAGATATAGAGAGCTAGAAACGTCGATGAGAGAGAAACATCGACCAGCTGCCTCCTGCACACCCCCTACTGGGGATGTGCCCGCAACTCAGGTACATGCCCTTGACCAGAATCGAACCTGGGACCTTTCAGTCCGCAGACCGACGCTCTACCACTGAGTCAAACCGGTTTCGGCAAAACCCAGATTTTCATTCTAAGACTAATGAATGCCTTTCCTACTGTTACATAGAGCATCTGAAGGTCAATATTGCCTGAGTGGACCTTTGCCTTCATTTGCACTTAGAGGTCTCCCCCCAAATAATACCAAACTAAAGTAAAACAAAATATGTTATCCAAGCTAACTTTTAAAGTGATTAAATAAATATGCTAGAATTTAAATCAGTCCAAGACACATTACCCTTATCAAAATGAAGTCTTTCTTAAACATAAATTGAGTCATCAGATTGTTGGGCACTTCTATTTAACCATGCCTAGATTTTAGAGGTTTAGAGGTAGTTAAGCTTTTTCCCATTCTTTGAAGAGTTCCTGCAAATGAGACATGCAGCCATTTTATAAAAATGATAAATTGGCTTGTTAAAAGTAGCCCACGATCCTATCCCTCATGTCTATTTCTCCTCTCAGACTGTATAATATCCTGGAAGTATTAATAGTTGCATTTCATTTTCGTATATAAATATTTAAGGACTGTAATTCTGCCCAGTTGACATTGGAAGTGCCTGTGAACGGCAATGTTTCATTACCTGCTCCTGGTATCAACATAATCTTGTCAAACTTTGTTTCCAATAAATAGGGCAGGCTGTATTTGAAACATTTTAATAACCCGGCTCAGTCAGACTGCTTTCAATCATGGTCTGCTTACAAATCCGCAGCTAAGAGGTACAGTTACATGGAACAATAACCAGTGAGCGGCGTGCCAATATATTTTCATTAGTCAATGACACCCAGCTGCAGAGAGAAATTAGGCTGTGTCCTTTAAAACTCATCGTTCCCTTGTGGCAGAACCACAGCAAGCCAGATTGGCGTCACCAAACCTTCCTGCCATTGTTCAGTGAGTGCTCCAGCTGGGCTGTGCTCATCATAAACTCTAAGTCCACAATTTTTCAATTCCATATTAGGCTCCGATTCAAAGCCCATTGTCCTGACATTATTGGGAAGGCAGATAAGGAGAATGTCATTGAGTAGCTATTGTCTAAGGCATTTCTTCTCACCCTATTATTCTGGGACATTTGGAAAAATAACTTATCTATAGGAACCTTAGAAATAATTATTGGTTTGACATTATGAAATTTTCCCTAGTCTTTTAATTCTTTTGAAAAATACTTATTGTTTAGAGCAGTGGTCGGCAAACTCATTAGTCAACAGAGCCAAATATCAACAGTACAACTATTGAAATTTCTTTTGAGAGCCAATTTTTTTAAACTTCAACTTCTTCTAACGCCACTTCTTCAAAATAGACTCGCCCAGGCCATGGTATTTTGTGGAAGAGCCACACTCAAGGGGCCAAAGAGCCGCATGTGGCTCGCGAGCCGTGCTTTGCCAACCACTCACTAGTTTAGAGTAATACAGATGTCCCCTTCCCTTGCATTGCTCCCCTGCACCTGGTTCCCCCAACCACCACAGGCCTTCACCAAACTATTGCCTTTGTTCGTAAGTAATACATATCTATATATGTAAAACCCTAAAATGCAAATAGATTAAATGGTGGAACAACCAAACAACTGAACAACCAGTCGCTATGACGTGCGCTGACCATCAGGGGGCACACGCGGAACATGGTGAGAGTTGGCAGCAGGTGGCAGAGCACAGAACATGGCAGTTATCGGCCATGGTGGGATGATGGAGCAGGTAATCGGGGGTGCCAGACTAAGGCAGGGTGCTGGTCGCTGTCATCAGGGCGAGCCTCTGGTGGTTATTGAAAATTCTTTGCTCTGTGCACCACAGTCCCACTGGGCACTCACTCCTGCTGCTGGCACCTTCTGGCACACCCATACTGCAAATGTCAGTACACTTTAAGTTGTCCCAGAGGCTCCTTATACTAACTTCATATTTTTGGATTCTTTTTTCTTTTTGCTCTTCTGATTGGGTGTTGCTCTTCTGATTGGATACTTTTTGCTTCCTCATATTAAAAATCGCTGATTTGATTCTCAGCATCCTCTACTATACTGTTGATTCCCTATAAATTGTTCATTATTTCAATTAGTGTATGCTTCATTTCTGACTGGTCCTTTTTCATATCTTTGATGTTCTCACTAAGATCCTTGAAATTCTCACTAAGTCTCTTGAAGCTCTCATTAAGTTCCTTGAGCATCATTATAACCATTATTTTGAAGTCTGTATTTAATAATTTACTTGCTTCCATTTCATTTAGTTCTTTTCCTGGATATTTTTCTGTTCTTTCATTTGTGACATATTTCTTTGTCTCTGCATTTTGGCTTCTTCCCTGTGTTTGTTTCTGTGTATTAGGTAGAGCTACTATGTCTCCTGGCATTGGTAGAGTGGACTTATGTAATAGGTATCCTGTAGGGCCCAGTGGCTCAGCCTCACCAATTACCTGAGCTGGGCATTCTAGGTGCACTCCTGTGTAGGCTATGTACTCTTTTCTTATAGTTGAGCCTTGATTGCTCTTGGTATCACTGGGAGGAATTGACCTCCAGGCCAATTGGCTGTGAGGACCAGCTGTGTCTACAATGGAAGAGCTGCTGTGCAGGAGACACCCTTATGGAGCAGGACTTGCTTCAGTGGGGCTTTGGTGTTCACCGAGTCTGACACTTGAATATGTCACTCATGGATGTGTAGAGTTGTAATCTGACATGGTCTGAAGGTGTCTACTGGGTGCACTGACTCTGTGGCCTCCCAGGATATGCAAAGTAAGCCACTGTCTGTGCCCTGCCTGGGGCCACCTGGCACAAGCTACAGAGCAATGTGCAGATGACTGTCTTGGGCTTGGAGGTGCCCAAGCGAGACCCAGCTGTGAAACAAGGCAGGCTGCTGCTAGTGCAGGCCCTGGGACCACTTATTGAAAGGTATGGGGCCTGCTGAGGCCAGATTCTACTTATTTGAGAAATTTTGGGAAAGTCTGAAGCCTGAGCCAGGACAGGCCATTCATAGGAAAAAGCTCCTGTAGCCGAAACCGGTTTGGCTCAGTGGATAGAGCATCAGCCTGCAGACTGAAAGGTCCCGGGTTCGATTCTGATCAAGGGCACATACCTTGGTTGCGGGCACATCCCCAGTGGGGGGTGTGCAAGAGGCAGCTGGTTGATGTATCTCTCTCATCGACGTTTCTAACTCTCTATCCCTCTCAATTCCTCTCTGTGTAAAAATCAATAAAATATATTTTTTTAAAAAAAAAAAAAGAAAGAAGAAAAAAAAAGCTCCTGCAAACAGCTTGGGTAGGGATGCAAATTGGGTGGGGCAGGTCTTAGAGAATCACCAGAGCCAGGTGAACAGTGTGAGCCATATTGGTGGAGACTCAGAGAAGGTGCCTGCCAGTTATCTCTATGGCAGGGGAGGATTCAGCATAGGAACAATGACTTCTGTGAAAACTTTTGTCTGGGAAAAAACTGATCCCAAGTTCTTGCCCTGATTCCAGACAATTTAGTTCCTCCTCATATGTCCCTGGATTCTTTCTAGCTACTTCCCCAGTGCTAGAGCTCAGAGGTAGTGAGTCCAAGTAAGGCTGTGTGCTGGCACTTTAAGAGGAACTATCTGGGACTCCAGCAGCCTCCATGTCACTCAGCTACAATCCCTGCTTGTTTTTATAGCCTAAAGTTACAGGGACTTCTCTTCCACCACTGGAACCCTGGGATGAGGGGTCTGGTGTGGGGATGGGACACATTGTTCCTCATGTGAGGCCTCCTCAGCCAAGATATCCCTCCTGATTAAAAACATATCACACATGGGTACTAGACCAGCCTGTTCTGTGCTTCTGCCCCTCCTCCTAGTCTCAATGTGCTTTCTTCTTTAGTTGCAGGACATCTCTTCAGCCAGATTTCAGGCAGTTCTGAATGATGGTTGTTCTGTATATCAGTTGTAATTTTGATGTGGTTGTGGGAGGTTTTGAGTATTGTGTTTACCTATGCCTCCATCTTGTAGTCTTTTAATTCTTTAACAATAAGGGCAGTCATTTTTCAGACTTTCCAGCTCAAAGTAACCCAAATGGGGATACTGGAAAGGAAAAAAAAAAAAACAACACTCCAAATGGAAGCAGCTTCCTCTTATTTATGTTCTCATCTTTATTTTGCTACCAGTTTATTTTTTAGACTTTCATCAATCATCTGAAGCGCTAAGATATTGCAACCACATTTTCCCCTAACAGACAGATTGCCATTTAGATTGGAAAGACACCAACATCCCATTTCTCCCTTATTCGCCTAGTGGATATGTAGAGTTATAATCTGGTATGGTCTGAAGCTGTCTATTTCCTACTCTATTTCCATGTCTTCCCATCCACACCCGACCTTGCATTATTTGCATAAACAGAGGGAGAGAGGGGTGGCTAAGTGGGCTGTGCTGGAGGTGCACCTCAATGATGCTACCAGGTGTGTAGAAATCCCAGACACATGGGCAGCCCAGCTTCTGAGGAAGGAGGCTATACTTAGGTGTCATTTTAGTGACTCCATAGGTTTTAAAGAAGCCACAAATGACTCCCCAGACCTTTTGAGAGTTTCTCTAGGTTGATGAAGTCAGTACGTGCTGTTGGGTCCACAGCTTTTATAGCAGTGTTTCTCAACCCTCACTGCACATTAGAGCACCTGTTTTTGTCTCTTTTTGTTGTTTTTAATACTGATGCTTAGGCCTCACCCCAGAGATTCTGATATAATTTTTCTGGGGTGAACCTTGGGACATAGGGTTGTTTTATTAACACTTTCCAGATTACTCTAATGGGTAACCAGGGTTGAGAATAACCTTTTAGGAATATTTATGAAAACCATGGCTATACACAGCAAAGTCCCATTAACTTAATATGCTTATCTATTTTTAGACAATAATTTGACCAACTATGGTTTAGAGTAGACTCTCAGAAGTCTAAGCAAAAAGAAATGAGAAACTGAGCTGCACACCTGTGTAGGGTTCACATCCCACTGAAGCTTCATCACTGAGCTGTTTTCCAGCTTGGGTCATCCTGGGTCTATCAAACTCAAATAGCTACAAGGACTGGGAAAATGATGTGGAAAGTGTGCAAGGTGTGAAAACAGCACAGAATAGCAAGAGTCATGAACTAGGAGCTAACTGCCTTTCTAAAAGGGAATAGTTGCTACTCTGATCCAGCCTATTGTTGCCCTGTAAGAATGCCAGCCTCACCCTGACCAGTGTTGCTCAGCTGGTTGGAGCATTGTCCCATATAGCAAAAGGTATCCGTTTTGATTCCCAGTCAAGGCACACACCCAGGTTGCAGGTTAGATCTCCTGTTACAGTGCATATGACAAGAGTGCAACCAATCCATATCTCTAAAATTGATGTTTCTCTCTCTCGATTCCTCTCCCTAAATCAATTTTAAAATACTTTGATTTTTTTAAAACAACTAGAAAGCTACAATTTTATGGGGGATCTCCAAATTTGAGGAGTTTGGCTCACGAAACATATTTTGAGGAACAAACAGGACGTGTCAACATTGACTTCAGATCCTGGCCAATGGGTAACTAGTTGACAACTCCCATAAAACAAAACAAATCTGTCATATTCTGTCTAAATATTAAATCATGAATAGAAGCATAAATTTTATAGTTAAAATGAAACTAAAATAAAGCCCAGTATAATCTAGTTATTTAAAAATTAATAAAAAATATTAAAAACATAAGAAACTTAAGCATTCAGATATGTGAACTTGCTCATGATGCTGCAAACAGATGGCAGGATTCCAAACTTTTTTTTCCTGACCTGTGTTGACATCAAAGTAAACTATTATTGACTCTCTAACTCACAACATTTCTAAATTGAACTAGCAAAAGCCATGGTTTGGATAACAAAAGCAATGGCAGGTAAACTGTAGATACCATATGATTTGTGTGGTCAGACTTAAACACCCATAATTTCTATACTAATAAAAGGGTAATATACTAATTAGACCAGACATCTTCTGTATGTCCTTCTGGACAAAACCACAGGGGTGAGGGTGGGGAGATGGAGGTGAGGCAGAGGTGGTTAGAGCAAGGGAGAGCAGTTAGGGGGTGATCAGGCTGTCAGGGGAGGGCAGTTAAGGGGCGATCAGGCCAGCAGGGGAGCAGTTAGGGGGTGGTCAGGCTGGCAGGCAGAGGTGGTTAGGGGTGATCAGGCAGACAGGCCGGCGAGCAGTTAGAAGCCAGTGGTCTCAGATTGTGAGAGGGATGTCTGACTACTGGTTTAGGCCCAATCCTGCAGGGGTCCCGGATTGGAGAGGGTGCAGGCCAGGCTAAGGGAACCTCCCCCCACCATGCATGAATTTTGTGCACCGGGCCTCTAGTTATGAATATATTAAGGGAAATACTTTCAGATTGGGATTTGTACTGCATGTTGAGGAAGGAACCTCTCTGGTATAGTATTGAATCTCTACTATGAATCACACACTGGGCAAAGAACTGTGGGTGAAAATATACATGGTCCGCTAATGTACACTCAAAAGAAACAAAATTCAATGAGATCTGTCACAATTTATAATCCTTCAATGGCTTCCTCAAGCTTTAGAATAAAAGCCAAGTAAATAAAAATTTACTTCGAGAAGTTAGGCAAATAGACAAAGAGAAGTTAGGGGGTGGTATAATTGTAGTTACAATTGTTCTGCACTTAATGGAAGAGATGTTGTCCTGAAATATCTCTCTTTCAAGCAAATTATGTATTACATTGAATCATACAAAATTACCAATGTTTGACTTTTAAACTACAAAAATAGCAATTTCAAATGACTCAATCTAATACATTGAATCCTAGCTTGACACTGATTGTCATCACTAAGTCCTCTCTGGAGAATTCTACACTAACAACTTCTCTGCCCTAAAATACTCTTTTATTGGCTTCCATGATACCTTGCTTTTCTGATTTTGCCTCCTCATTCATTGGACACTGCTCTTCTGTCTCCATTGCTGGCCCTTCCTTCTCTATCAGAACTCTTAATATCTAGTTTTTGCTTCTCTTTTCTAAGCATTTGCCTATAGTTTATTTAAAAATATCTATTTGCAGCCGAAACTAGTTTGGCTCAGCAGTAGAGCATTGGTCTGCGGACTGAAAGGTCCCAGGTTCAATTCCAGTCAAGGGCATGTACGTAGGTTGCAGGCACATCCCCGGTGGAGGATATGCAAGAGGCAGCTGGTCGATGTTTTTCTCTCATCGACGTTTCTATCTCTCTATCTCTCTCCCTTCCTTTCTGTAAAAAAATCAATAAAATATATTTTAAAAAATAAATAAAATAAATAAATAAATATATTTGCAGACAATGCCCACATGTACATCTGTAACCAATATTAGCTTTCTGACCACCAGTTTGATACAGCCAATTGACAACTTGATATTTCAAGTTGGATCTCTTCTCCCAGGCTTCCCAAAGATACCATGTTCAAATAAGTCCTTGGTCTTTTCTGAAATATGCATGTCTTTTCTTATCCATTTCAGTAAATGCTAATTCTAATTACCAAATTGCTTAAGCCAGTGTGGAGTCATCCTCAACACTTCCACACTCTGACCAAGTCCTGATGGTTCTACCTACAGGACATTTCTCAACTATAGCTGCTTCTTTCCATCTCTAATGTGTCCACCATAGGCTGAGGCCCCTTTGGCTGGTATATTGCTATAGCTCCCTAACAGCTCCTCTTCCATGCTTCTGATCTATTCTCCAAATCACAAATAACACTGATTGTTTTATTCTTTTATTCATTCCTGGCATATCTGAGGGCCAGACTATGGCATTTACTAGAGAATAAATGCTGGACATAAAGCCCTGATAAAGCAAATACCAAATTGTGACATGTTCCTAGTTGAAACTTTTAAATGGCTTCTCACCCCACTAATTAACATGACAAAAAGGTCACACATGATGTGGCTCCTGGACATCTCTACAGCTCCAACTCTCAGTCTATCCTACTCATTGTCTATACTTGTCACACTGATTTTCTTTAGTTCTTAAGATAAGCTAACATCTTTCCTGATTTTAGACCTTTCTTCATGATAATTCCTCTGTCTGGCATCACTTACGTTATCACCTCACCCTCTCTCCTCTATCACTGCATTTAAGTGAAATGGGATAGTCATTCAATTTCTGTCAGAATGAGTATTAGAAATGAGTCCTCAAACCATGGGCCTAAAATCAATAACTCCATGTGTATGTTCTGGATCTGTAGAAGGTTTGTCATCAGTTATCTTATTGGAAAAGTAAGGGGTGAACTGCATGCTCTACCAGATCTCAGCTCTAAAGATTATTCATTGAAGCCCAGATGGTGTATCTTAGTTGTTTGAGCATCTTCCCATGCGCCAAAAAGTCACTGGTTTGATTCCCTTTTGGGGCACATGCCTAGGTTGCAGGCTCGAACCCCATTAGGGGGTATGCAGGGGGCAGACAATCCATGTTTCTCTATCATCAATGTTTCTATCTCCCTCTCCCTTTCTCACTCTCTAAAAAAAAAAAAAATCAATAAAAACATATTTTTAAAAAACAACAAAGATTATTTATTGAAAACTTCTGTCTTACTAATGCAGAAACCAAGGCCCAGAATAGTTGAATTAATTCACCACAGTGCCAAAAAATAGCTCTTCGGCTTGACCAAATACTTTTTCTTTCTAGCACTATGTGGACACTATTAGCCTTTGTATCTAAACAATTGTTTTGTACTGAGGGGGAAAAGACAGGTATATTTAATGAAGATAGTAATTTGAAATGTCTTTAATAATAGGTAGGCAGAAAATAATCTATATGTATAAAAAGCCAGTAATCAAAACACTGAAATGACCAGTTGCTATGACGCCCACTACAACTGGCCAACTGGCCCAATTGGGGGTGGAACCAGCAAGCCAACAACCTGTGGCTCTCTCCCCCACTGGCCCAGCCCCTGATCGGCCCCCATTGGGGTGGGCCAGGTGGATTCCCCCAATCTATAAATTCTGAACCTTCCAAAATAACAGTATTTCCATTAGTAAACTGGTTTAATAACAATCAATAGAAGAAACAAAAATGTCCATCGCCCTTTGGAGACAGTGAAGCTGCTGCTGAGTGTATGTAGATCCTTGAGGATCTTCTGACATGAATACCTCTAACCAAAGAACCTGTTTTCTAATTCAAAGCAAATTCATTAAACAGAATAAGAAAGGAGTATACCTTAGGATAAAAAAACAACTGGCTGACATTGATGGCTAAGATTCAGATAAAATGAATCACTTCCCCAGAGACCTTAAAAATGAAAAGTTTGCAAGCCTGGGGACAGAGGAATAATATGACAATTGGCTCAGTAGACATGTTTGTTTAATTTCTGGGACAAGAGTATCTCCCAGGCATCTCAAAAGGTAGTGACAAAGAGAAACAAATATTTCTTTTATCAACACACCCTGTATGGCACCATCACCTAAGTAGACATAGAGATAGTGAAAAATAAAAATAAAAACAATGAAGTCGACAACAGAAACTTCAGGGAACATTCATTTACATAGTTTAATTGGCCACAATTTATGAAAATTTATGTTTCATCCTCTTTCATAATTAATCTATGTAGAACCCAACCCATCAAATACCATGACTATAAGCCACCTTATTCAACACGCAAGGGCTAAAATGAAGCAGAATTATTTAAAATGGAAATCTGAGGGAGGATAAAGATCTAACTATTATAAAGTCTTGTTTACAGTATATTTGAAATGTAAATGAAGCAGAATATAACAATTCTTCCATCCTTGAAAAAAATCATGAAGAATACCAAATTCTCTTTGAGGAAAATAATCTGGCTACAAAACAGTCAATTTAAAAGCTTTTTAAATACAATTCTTTTTACCTCCAATGGCCGATTGTCCCTTCTAAGCCCACCTAAATCTCACTTATCTTTCAAGGTCAAATCCATGTCAGACTATAAAAACATGGAAAACACTCAGCTTTATCAAATTATAAATTAAAACAAGATTTTATTTTCTAATTATCAAATTAGCAAAACTTTTAAAGAATAATAATACCAAAGCTGGTGAGGGGACAGTGAAGCAGAACTCTCATGCCTTGCTGGGAAGAATGGTGGCTAACACATCAAGAGGCTTGAACTCATGTTATTTGACTTAGTAGTTCCATTTCTGGGAATATATACAAAAATATATAATAAAGAGAAAACTTTTGTGCATAAAGATATTTGTTTCTATGTTATTTAAAAAGGAAAATTGGAAATATTGATATGTCCAAGAATAGGGGAGTTGAAATTACCAAGGTGTATCAATGATTGCCATTTTAATAATTCTCTTCTCCTGCTGAAACCGGTTTGGCTCAGTGGATAGAGTGTCGGCCTGCGGACTGAAAGGTCCCGGGTTAGATTCTGGTCAAGGGCATGTACCTTGGTTGCGGGCACATCCCCGGTAGGGGATGTGCAAGAGGCAACTGGTCGATGTTTCTCTCTCATCGATATTTCTAGCTCTCTATCTCTCTCCCTTCCTCTCTGTGAAAAATCAATAAAATATATATTTTTTAAAAAATAAATAAGTAAAATAAAATAATTCTCTTCTCCCTAGTTTTTATGCTTTAAGAGGTATATATGCTAAGTCACATCTGTAATACTATTTATATTTTATAATGCTGCATTTCTTTTATATTGCTGAATTACTTGTTTCTTTTAACTTGTGTCTCTGTAGGGAAGTCTTGGTTCTAGTTGATATTTTAAGAAAGTTCTGTAAAGCTATATTCTCAGAATAGGGGACAAAAGTGGAATTTTGACTGTAAATACTGTCACCAAAGAAAATTGTGGTAAGACTGTTCAGAAAAATTGACCATCGTCCTTTGCAGACTGGAGAGAGGTAGGGGTCTCAAAGGTGTTAAGCTCTTTCCTGGAGCTGATAAGTGCTGCTTCTAACGTCGGGAGGGAAAAGTTCATGTACTTACATTTTTTAAAAATATATATTTTATTGATTTTTTTTACAAAGAGGAAGGGAGAAGGATAGAGAGTTAGAAACATCAATGAGAGAGAAACATCAACCAGCTGCCTCCTGCACACCCCGCACTGCGGATGTGCCCACAACCAAGGTACAAGCCCTTGACTGAAATCAAGCCTGGGACCTTTCAGTCTGCAGACTGATGCTCTATCCACTGAGCCAAACTGGTTTTGGCTACTTACTACATCTTATCAAGAAGAATTAGAGAACCCTAAGGGGTTTGGTTGAGTGGATAAAGCATCGGCCTGCGGACTCAAGGGTCCCAGGTTCTATTCCGGTCAAGGGCATGTACCTTGGTTGTGGGCACATCCCCAGTAGGGGGGGGGGGGGGTTGCAGGAGGCAGCTGGTTAATGTTTCTCTCTCATCGATGTTTCTAACTCTATCCATCTCCCTTCCTCTCTGTAAAAATCCAATAAAATATATTTTTTTTAAATAAAGAAGTAGAGAATTATGGCACATTTGAACTTATTATAGAATGTTTCAAAGGAAAAGATCTTTAGGTCTAGCAAGTATACTCAACAAATGAGTGCTATAGATACATGGACACTGACATATTTGTAAAGCATGTTAAGAATGCTTGAAACTGTCTGGCAAGTTAGAGATGGACATTCAGAAGGAGGATAATATATTCAAATATAGAGAGATGTAAAATGGTGTGGTATTTACTCTTGCTACAGTACAAAGGGAAAATAGAAAACGCTACATGAGGCGTGAAACTTTGGTAAAGAGCTAATCATGGAAGGCCTTTTATGCTATGTTGAGTGACTGATTACGAAGAACCACCAGTGATTTTTTTAGTCATGACAGAAACATGATCTGCTTAGTAATAGATGAATGTAGAGGAATGGGAAAACTGGAAACAGAGAAACCAGATGAGGGTTGTTTGAACAGCCCTTGAAAGATACAAGAGGGATTTTTGTGGGTTGGATGCACCTTCAGGGCTTGAATATGCATAAAGGTCGGTTCAGGAGATTTAGTGAGTAAAACCCAGAGAGTAATAAAATCAAGGGAAAATGTACAGTTATATTTTCACCAAAAGGAACTGGGAATTAAAGAGCAATGATCATGGCAATAAAAAATATTCAAATTTGAAAACAGGAAACTTTCCTATGTTTGTCTACTTACATCTCTGGTGGTTAAAATTTATGTCCACAAATTCTTTGATCCTTCAAAAAGATGGAGTACAATTCTCCTTCCAATAAATTGACCAGTCTTGGCAACTCTCTTCTAACATAAAATTCAACTGAGTTATAACATCCAAGGATAGACTATAAAAAGGCAATACAGTTTTTAACTCACTTTATGCATTGGGATGTTCTCTCTTGGAATCCAGCCACCATGCTCCAAGGAAGCCCAGGCTACATGGAGAAATCATTTGTTCTAGCCAGGTATTCTAACCATGACTTAGCCTAGGTCCCAGCCTCAACTTTAAAACAGGTGATTGCAGGAGAACCAAGGTAGCATCTTATATAGGTAGACCCTTGTACTCACCACCTCCCACAACCACATCAAAATTATAACTAAAATACAGAGGCATCATTCAGAACTGCCTGAAAGCTGGCTGAATGGAAGTCCTACAACTAGAGAGGTAAAGAGGAAAGCACACTGAGACTGGTAGGAAGGGTAGAAGCATAGAACAGGCTGGTCCAGCATCCACATACCCCTCTCTATAATCAGGAGGGAGATCCTCTCTTCAGAGGCCTCTTGTGAGGAACAAAGGGTCCCAGTCCCACCCACACCAGACCCCCAGTCCAGTATTCCAGAGCTGGGAAGAGAAATCCCTGCAACTATAGGCTGTAAAAACCAGCAGGGATTGGAACTCAGTGACATGGACACTGCTGGAGACCCAGGAGTTCCTTTTAAAGGGTCGGTGCAGGAATTTACAAGGTCCTCTAAGCTCTACCCTGTTTCCCCGAAAATAAGACAGTGTCTTATATTAATGTTTGCTCCCAAAGATGCGCTAGGTCTTATTTTCAGGGGATGTCTTATTTTTCCATGAAGAAGAATATGGTACACATTTATTGTTAAATGAAAATAAAGGAAATTTATTACTTGTATACGGTACGGTAGTACGGTAGTTGTCAACACAAACCAGACAAACCGTGAATCCTACAGTATCAAGAATTGATTCATTTATTCAGTGACAATCATGTCATCATCTTCTGGAACATCATCATAACAATCCAATTCCTGAATTTCCTGGCGAATTTCTTGTGACTCCATTTCTTTCAGAATCAGTGGACCAAATCTCTCATGTTTAGCCTGGGGGGGGGGGATTATTTTCGGGGGGATGCCTTATATTTCACACAGAAGGAAACCTGTAAGTAGGTCTTATTTTCGGAGGATGTCTTATTTTCGGGGAAACACAGTAGCACTGGGTGGCAGCTCCAGGGAAACCAAGCACATAAGGGGAAGAACTGGGTTGTCTGGCATCAGGGCAAGAACTCTGGGTTGGCTTTCTCCCAGACAGGGGTGCTCACAGTGGTCACGTTTCTATGCTGGGACTTCCCCTGTTCCAGGGCTGACAGATACTGATATCAGCATGGCCTACACTGTTTGCTCCACCCTTGTGATTCCTTAAGACCCCACCCCATCCATTTTGCAGCCTCACCCAAGCTATTTGCAGCAGCTTTTCTATATGAATGGCCTGTCCTGGCTCAGGCTTTGCTAAAATCTCCCAAACAAGCTGCAGCTGGTGACAGCACGCCCTAAACATGTCAATAAAAGGCCCAAGACCCTGCACTAGCACCAGCCTGCCTTGCTTCACAGTTGGGCCTTGCCTCCTGCACAGCAGCTCTCCCACTGTAGTCACAGATGATCCTCACAGCCAACTGGCCTGAAGGTAAACTCCTCCTAGAGACAAACAAAAAATCAAGGCTCAACTACAAGACTGTGCACACAGCACACACACGGGTACACCTAGAGTGCCTAGCTCAGGTAACTGGGGAGGCTGAGCCTCTGAGCCCTACAGGACACCTACCACACAAGACCACTCTACCAATTCCAGGAGACATAGAAGCTCTACCTAATACACAGAAACAAACACAAGGAAGCAGCCAAAATGCTGAGACAAAGAAACATGTCACAAATGAAGGAAATAGAAGCAAGCAAACTACTGGATACAGAGTTCAAAACCATGGCTATAAGGTTACTCAAGGATCTTCATGAGACTTTTAAGGACCTTAGTGAGAATGTCAAAGACATGAAAAAGGACCAATCAGAAATTAAGCATACACTAACTGAAATAAAGTAGAGGATTCAGAGAATCAAACCAGTGATTTGGAATATGAAGAAGCAAAACAATACCCAATCAGAAAAGAAAAAAGAAAAAAGAATCCAAAAATATGAAGATAGTGTAAGGAACCTCTGGGACAACTTCAAGGATACCAACATTTGCATTATGGGGGTGCCAGAAGAAGAGAGAGCAAGATATTGAAAACTTATTTGAAAAAAATAATGACAGAAAACTTCCCTTACCTGGTGAAAGAAATAGACTTACATGTCCAGGAAGCACAGTCCCAAACAAGAGTAACCTGAAGTGGCCCACACCAAGACATATCATAACAAAATGCCAAGACTTCAAGACAATGAGAGAATATTAAAAGCCGCAAAAGAAAACCAGTTACCTACAAGGGAGCGCCCATACAACTGTCAGCTGATTTCTCAACAGAAATTTTGCAGGCCAAAAGGGATTGGCAAAAAATATTCAAAGTGGTGAATAGAAGGACCTACAACCAAGATTACTCTACCCAACAAAGCTCTCATTTAGAATTGAGGGTCAGATAAAGAGCTTCACAGACAGAAAAAGATAAAGCAGCTCATCACCACCAAACCAGTATTGTTATGAAATGTTTAAGGAAGAAGAAGAAGAATGAAGTAGAAGTAGAAGTAGAAATAGAAGAGATTAAAAAATAAGAACAATAAAATGGCAACAAATACATATCTATCAGTAATCACATAAAAAATCAAAATAAATGCACAAGATAGCTAATGAACAAAATAAGCTGGTGAATAAAACAGAATAAGAGGCATGGGAGCATGGGACAGACTGAGGGATCTCACAGGGAAGGAGGGAGAGGGGACTGGAAGAAACTAACCAAAGATCTTACCTACGGATACAAACAGTAGGTTGGTGAAGGCCTGGGGTGGAGCAGGAACTAGGTATAGGGGGGTTATGGGGGGGTAAGGGGGCATCTATAATACTCTCAACAACAAAGGTTTTTTAATGGATAAGAGTACAATTTCATAAGACTTTCCTCACCAATTTCATCTATAGATTCAATGAAATTATAATAAAAACCCTAACAAGGTTTTTAAAAGATATTTATTAACAAGCCAATTATAAGATTTATGTTGAAGAATAACAGAACAAGAATAGCCAACACACTTCTGAAGAAACACAAGGAATGGGAATTCCTATCAGATATCAAAACATTTTATAAATTATAGCAATTAAAATTTTGTAGCTTTGGCAAATGAATACAAATGACCCCAGTAATAAAACAGAGAGCCTAAAAACAGACTCATCCCTAAATGAAAACTTGGTACATGACCAAAGGGTCATTAGAAATTGAGAGAAAGGTTGGACTCTTGAACAATTGGTTATCCATATGGAAGAAAATGAAATTAGATCCCTTTCTTGATAAAGAAAAAAAATCAACTCCAGAAATAAAAGCACTTAAATGTGAAATGCAACACCTTAAAACATTACAAAGAAAACATAAGAGACTATCTTTATCCCATGGGGGTAAGGGAAAATTCAACAAGATCACAAAATACCAACCACTCAACAGTGTCTAAAAATAAAAAATGAAAAAAAAAATAACTCAATTTAAAACACCTTTCCTTCTAATCATCACACCTTTGGAGAAACAATATCCAAGAGATTCGTGTCCAATAGCCTGGAGATGTCACATATAGAATAGGTGCATAAACTTGGATTTTTTTTTAAAGACAAAAGATAATTTACAGGGAAAATGATAATTGCTTTCAAGGATTCATGTGGGTGGAGGCATAGAAACGTATGACCACACACCTCCAGTTTTCTCTCTTCTACCCCAGAAAACCATTATGGAAGGACCTCTGAGTTTCTCTCTTTAATACGCTCCCACCCCTATATAGGAGATGAGAAAAAAGGAGGCTCAGGAATGTGTAGACGCCAACCTTGCTGGCTTTTGCTTTTAGAGAAGATGGTGAATTCTGTCTGCCCCATAGGATGTGGTAGATACACTCACAGAGATGGCTGCTTTGCCCTCCCTGCAAAAAGCTCAGTCCAGTTCAGAGGGACACTTCTGGTTGAATCATATTTCCAGTTGGCTTAAACCAATGGGGGAAATGGTATGAGTAGTTATCCCCATGATCAAAACCTTCACCCGACTTTTGAGTTATACATCCTTCCTTGAACTGGAAAGGATTTTCAACAACCTGCTTCTTAGGAGTGGTTCTACAAAACAGAACTGAGATGAAGGGGTAAAACTTATAAGAATAAATATTTCCATTTGAACTTGTTGATATCGAAAAACATATTAAAAATTGGCTGGTACAAGTATGATACAGTAAGTTTGCCAACAAAGTTCCAGTGGAGATCACTAACCCACAGAAACAGGACAGAGTATGGGTAATAAAGAACATTATAAACTGATGAACAAAAAGATAGATTCAGAGGCAGTAAAAAGCATCAAACAGACTGTCAAATTACAGCGGGTAGGTTAGAGAGAGGTGGGGGAGATAAGAGATCAACCGAAGGACTTGTATGCATGCATATAAGCATAACCAATGGACACAAAACACTGGAGGGTGAGGACATGAATGGGAGTGGGGTGGGGGACAATGGTAAGATATGTGCATATATAATACCATAAATAAAAAATGAAAAGAATAAAATGTGGGGGAAAAAGAAAAAGAAACAGGAGAGATTGTTACTGTACTATCTGTGACCTCTAGTGCCCCTTCTAACTGTAAGTCAATGAAATAAAATAAATGCAGGCTTACAATGTAACTTGGTCATTCAAGGTATCAAAGAACAAGAGCAATGCAGATAGTTTCCTACCAATATTCTTGAGTTGCAAAGGAACTTTTTCGAAATGATTCTGCAATGTTCTTTTCTATTATATTTTGTCATAAGAATCCCCACAGGCAACTTTTGACAGAAACTTTGAAGTGTGAAAACCACGAAAGCAAGACTCCTCCTCATCAAAAGAATAATGATCTTTCTTACCTGGCGAATTAATCATCACTTGAAAGGTTCTGGAGACTGAATCGATGCCTGTAGAGAGAGCACAAAACATTCTGTATGTGTAATGCACTTTCTCTGCCTTTCCTCGCACACCCTTCTTGCTCTGTTCTTTTGGTAAAGCCATCTCCAGCTTTTGCTCTTTTTTTTTTTCTCCAAAATGGCCCTGTGTAAGAGAGTAGGTTGATGTTAGCCCATTTGACAGATTCCATGCTTGTCTGCATATTAGAATCACTGGGGATAATGTTCTCAAGATCCATCCATATTGTTGCAAATGGCACTATTTCATCCTTTCTTATGGCTGAGTAGTATTCCATTGTGTATATGTACCACATCTTCTTTATCTAGTCCTCTAAGGAAGGACACTTTGGTTGTTTCCATGTTTTGGCCACCGATGAATAATGCTTTGATGAACATACGGGTGCACATAGATTTGGAACAAATGTTTTTGAGTTTTTCTAGCAGATACACAGAAGAGGGGTTGCTAGGTCATGTGATGGCTCTATTCTTAATTTCTTGAGGAGCTGCCATGTTGTTTTTCGAGGTGGCTGTACCAGTTTACATTACCACCGGCAGTGAATGAGGGTTCAAATCCTCCACAACCTCTCCAACACTTATTACCTGTCTTAAGTGAAATAAGTCAGTCGGAAAAAGCCAAGAGCCGCATGATTTCACTCATGAGGGATATGAAACTGAACTTCACAGACATAGACAACAGTATGGTGGTTACCAGAGGGAAGTGGGTAGGAGGGTAGTCAAGGGTAAAGAGGACCAAATATCTGGTGATGGGATATGATTTTACTGTGGGTGGTGGGCATACACTGCAACATATAGATCATGTATCATGGAATCGCACACCTGAACCTACATAATCTTATTCACCAACCTACATAATCTTATTCACCAATGTCACCACAATGAATTTAATTAGAAATAATCACTGGGGAGGTTTCAAAACAAACAATGATCAGGCCATACCCCTAAACCAATTCAATTAAAATCTCGGAGGTAATTCCAACAGTCACACGACATCAGGACCTACTTTATTAGCACACATCGGCAGTCCCCAAACCTGAGCATGCACCAGAATCTCCTGGAGGGCTTGCTAAAACAGATTACTGGCTCCACCGGCAGAGTTTATGATTCAGTAGGTTTGGAGTTGGGCTGAGGATTTGCATTTTTACAAGCTTCCAGGTGATGCTGACAACCGCACCCTAATAACCACAGGGTACAAATATGTGTGTACTTTAGTCCATCTGCTTCTCAAATGGGGAGGCTTAAGGAGGAAACCCCAGTTGCTTGGTGATGTTCCTGTTGTGCGGGGAGATCCCTGCACATGCATACAATAACATGATTCCTTGCCTCTAGTTGTTTTATTTTCACCCTGTGTTTTTATTATTTTTTTTATTTCTTTATTAAGGTATCACATATTTGTCCTCATCCCCCCATTCCCATCCCAAACCCCACCCCACGCATGCTCCCCCCTGTTGTCCGTGACCACTGGTTAGGCTCAAATGCATGCACACAAGTCCTTTGGTTGATCTCTCCCCCTTATCCCCGCCCTCCCCTACCTTCCCTCTGAGGTCTGACAGTCTGATCGATGCTTCCCTGTCTAAATATGGTTTGTGCTTTCTAATACCCCAGGCAGACTCAGCCTACAGCTCACTTATATTGGCTTTAACACTGTGATAGCCATAGGAGATCCAGAAGGCTATCCAAAGTTCCAACAACCCAGATAGAAACAGGATGGGGGGAAAATTCACATCCCAAACCCACATTACCACCTCTTTAAGGGGGAGGAAAAACACATACGTATGCATTACAGATATCTATTCATATATATATATATATATATATATATATATATATGTATATATATATACACACACACACACACACACACACACACACACACACACACACATCTGGTTCATACCATTTATTTATTATTTGTTTCTTATAATTTTATTTTTTAATTTATTTCTTTTATTTTTTTAAAGGGTTACATATGTCTCCTTTTCTCCCATTAGCCTCTCCCAGCTGCTTCTACCCTCAGCACATGCCCTAAACCCCCTACTGTCTGTGTCCATGGATTATGCTTATATGCATGCATACAAGTCCTTTGGTTGATCTCTCATTCCCCCTCCCAACCTCTCCTGCCTTTCCACCTTTTTATATTCTTATCAAAAGTCATGAAATAACATAGTTTAAGTGCAATAGTGAATCTCGCCATTGCCGGGCAAACCAGATCCTTGCAGTCTGAGATGGACAAACCCACAATGCTCCCAGGAATACTTCATCCTCTGCCTGTTCCCCAGGGTATCCAGGAACTCTGTCTGAAGGAAAATTCAAGGTGCATCTGACTTTCCCATCAGTTTCAAGCCTTGATAGCCTTTTAGTGTTTTGAGATTTCGTTATTGAAGAACAAGGGACCAAAAAAATTAAGTTACTCCTGCAAAATTTGTACCATCCATCTCAGCAACCTGGCCACATCAGCTCTGAATCTATCTTATCAAGCAGTTCTGGCCTCAAGTTTCATATTCTTACCATTTCCCTGGTTTTGACAACTGGCAAGTTGTCTCAATCTCAAACTCTATGACTAGAGTGCCAAGACCATTATTTCCTTTAAATCCAAAGGAAAGACTTCCATTTTTTTCTACTATATATTCAGTATTTGCTGCCACATTCTCAATGTCTTCATTGCCTTTCACAGTCTTTCTTCAAGTTGGGAGTGAGAAGCTAATGAAATTCAGGAAGAACAACATAAATACAGTCTCATCCCCAAGGAAAACTTCAACTCGCGTTTCTTAAAAATGTGCTTGCAGACCATCTTCATCGCTCCACTCATTCTATTCTGGGTAAAATGAGAAAATATGTGTGAAATACTTAAAAGAGCTCAAAGCACTGTCTGAATATAAGGTTTGGTTATTATGATACCCGGACACAGGCTGTTGCTTAGGTGTGTGATTCTCTTCCACAATGACCCCAAGGTTGATATGTCCTCTTTCAACTGGTCCAAGAGTAATAATCAGGAATTTATCTGGTTCTTGCTCTGTACTGCATAGAGTTGGGGAAGGTAGTCACATGGAGACTTAAGATTAAGTACTGTTTGAAGTATCTAAGTACTAAGTACCGTTTGTTGACCTGTGGAACATTAAACCAGAATTGGGTCTATAATTGACCTCATATCCATCTGGACAGGCCTAGGGGCATTTTTTAAAATTTCTTTATTAAGGTATTACATATGTGTCCTCATCCCTCCATTAAACCCCCCAATCACGCCCTCACCCCTCTGTTGTCTGTATCCATTGGTTAGGCTTATATGCATGCATACAAGTCTTTTGGTTGATCTCTCCTCCTTTCCCCCACCCTCTCCTACCTTCCCTCTGAGGTTTGGCAGTCTGATCGATGCTTCTCTGTCTCTGGATCTATTTATGTTCATCAGTTTGTGTTGTTCATTATATTCCACAAATGAGTGAGATCATGTGATATTTATCTTTCTCTGACTGGCTTATTTCATTTAGCATAATGCTCTCCGGTTCTATCCATGCTGTTGCAAATGGTAAGAACTCCTTCTTTTTAACTGCAGCGTAGTATTCCATTGTGTAGATGTACCACAGTTTTTTATCCACTCATATGCTGATGGGCACTTAGGCTGTTTCCAAATCCTAGCTATGGTAAATTGTGCCATTATGAACATAGGGGGACATATCCTTTCCGATTGGTGTTTCTGTTTTCTTGGGATATATTCCTACAAGTGGGATCACTGGGTCATATGGGAGTTACCTTTTCAGTTTTTTTTGAGGAAACTCCATACTGTTCTCTACAGTGGCTGCAGCAGTCTGCATTCCCAGCAGCAGTGCACAAGGGTTCCTTTTTCTCCGGATCCTTGCCAACACTTGTCATTTGTTGATTTGATGATGATAGCCATTCTGACAGGTGTGAGATGGTGCCACATTGTCGTTTTGATTTGCATCTCTCAGATAATTAGTGACTTTGAGCATGTTTTCATATGTCTCTTGGCCTTCCTTCTGGCTACAGGCATTTCTAATGTACGGCTTCATATTATAGCCAATTTTCAGGGGGGCAGGAGGGTGCATCTAATTCAACTTAATTTGCACATGGGCCAGAGAAATCTTAGGACTTAAATTGACTTGCCGTGTTTCACAATGACTCAGACCAAGCAGGAACTCTGTAACAGTTCTGATGCCGCTTCATATGCAGAATCGATTCTCTTCAAACAATATTTATGGATGCACATAGGAAGCTGGCCTGAGTATTGAAGAATTTGTTGACATGTCTTTTGAGAGTCTGCAAAGTATTTTCATCTGTAGTAACGCCGCCCTCATACCCATTAATAATTCACAAAGCTCAGCTAATGGAGCAGAGAACAAACCTGATCATTAGTGGAAACTACTGTCAGCACTAATAAAGGTAATTAACATCAATGTTTAAGTTTTTGCTTATAGAGTAATTGGCAAGAGATTTAAAAACAACTTTATGAGGAAATTAACCAGCCATCCCATAACTCTGTTCTTCCGTTCCGTTGTTTTAAACATCTTAATTGCCAGGAAAGCTTAACCACACAACATTTTTTTAAAAAGAGGTTAGGAACTCCGGGAGTGCGGTTCATCATTTTCCACAGCTTACTTTTTTCATTATAATGCATTCTCCATTTTTAATTAAATGAATAAAACAGCTGTGTTGCCTGTGAGATTATATACATTTGCCAAATAAAGCTGCAGACATCTCTCTCCTAATGTGCTTAGGAAGACTGCAATGCTCTCTTTTAAATAGACACATTTTCTTCACTTATCTTGTTTTGAATTTCTACAGGCTTATAAAATCACAACAGATGTTTCCTGTGGGTACTGGGTACCAAATAAATTATACATCAGTTTCCCATTGCTTTTCTTTCTTAGCAGTCATCAGATTCTTTTGAGTTCCAAATTGGGTAAAACAAAGTCAACTCTTCTATCTTTCCCATCCTCCTGCATGGAGAATGAAGGCCAAGCTCAGGGCAGTAACGTGGGCATTAATAACTTTTCAAACAATGTCAGAGGAAAAACTGGACTAGCTGCTCATTTCCCATCATATCAAAATTTAAGCATTAATATACCAATATACCAACAAGCATTTACTCTGTGCTAGCGCAATCAAGTATAGAGAATGACAGACATGGTTTCAAAATCAGGAGACTATCATGAAAAGTAACCACCTTCGCCCTAGCTGGTTTGGCTTAGTGGATAGAGCGTCAGTCTGTGGACTGAAGGGTCCCAAATTCTATTCACATGCCTGGGTTGTGGGCTTGATCCCCAGTAAGGTACGTGCAGGAGGCAGCCAATTCATGATCCTCTCTCATCATTGACATTTGTATATCTTTCCCTCTCCCTTCCTCTCTGAAATAAATAAATAAATAAATATATCTAGATAGATTAGATATAGATATAGATATAGATATAGATATAGATATATAGATATATAGATATATAGATATGGATATAGATATAGATATAGATATAGAGATAGATATAGAGATATAGATATAGATATAGATATAGATATAGATATAGATATAGATATAGATATAGATATAGATATAGACATAGATATATTAAATTAACTACCTTTAACACAAGAGTAATACACTGAGGGGAATCGTGGATTCCCCCTCTCCAAAATTTGGGAGTATTTCAGTAGGCAGGGAGTTAGTTATAAGCAAGATGGCTACCCAAGTTTTCTTAAGTCCTAGAGTGAGACTTCATCCACTTCCAAGCTGTGGGGATTTGAAATATTAGATAAAAAAAGGACTAAATATCAGCAGTAACACATAAATTACAAGAGATAACTTTGAAATCGGATCTGCCACACCCATGCATCATTAAAATCATATGTGTCATGATCACACTTGGATAGAGAGGAAGAAAGTGAGAAAGTGCCAGTGGTGAAGTCCTCAATGATTCTCCAAGAGGTGTGAAGATGATGGTACAAAGAATGGGGTCTCAGGGATGACTGGTTAATTTGAGCTTTCTAGAAAGAGTGGTTTCCCAATTGGAGAGAAAGTTCAATGACCAAGCCACTTATAGGTCCTGGGTCTCAGAGGAGTAATTATTATTAGCACCTATATGGCCATAGTTTCAAGGAGAAGAAGGAGGGGTTCATTGTGTAACTAAGGTAAGTGCATTTATTTACAACTAGAGGCCCAATGCACGAAATCTGTGCAAGGGTAGGCCTTCCTTCCCCCAGCGGCCAGCTCCAGCTTCCCTTGGGACCCGGGCTTCTCTTGCAGTCCCAGCTTTGTCTGGAAGGATGTCCAGTCTAATTAGCATATTATGCTTTTATTATTATAGAAGATGGAAACATGTGCAAGCGGGGAAACTGAGAAGTGGTAAAAGGTGAACTAGCAGGGAAATTGTAAACTAAAGGCCAGGACAATCCCAGATTGGATAAAGGAAATACCAAAGAAAATGTAGAAGTAGGAGTTGCATCTTCAGTGAATGAGAAACAGTTTCTGGAGACAGAACTATGAGGCTACCAAATGGCCCCTCCTATGCTCTCATTAAGTACCCAAGCCTGGCAAGGTTTGTGTGTCTCAATTTATAAAGAGAAGAATGTTCCACAAAGACTGGCAAGCTAAGAATTGAAAGCGTGGTATCAAATAATGTCTTTATTTTCCTACACTCCTCAGTAAGTACTTACAATGTAGATCATATCTTCAAACTGTTCACATCTTAGCCCAAGAAACACATACACTTATTACTTTTCCACTTCACTGATTAGGTAACTCCCCTCCTCAAATCTGGAGGGACCTGGAAAGCATGATGCTAAGTGAAATAAGCCAGTCAGAGAAAGACAAGTTCCATGTGAATTCACTCATATGTGGAATCTAATGAGTAAAATAAACAAAATAGAAACACACTCATAGGTAGAAGACTGATAGCTGTCAGAGGGAACGGGGTTGTGGGACTGGGTAAAAAAAAAGATGGATTAAGGGGAAAAAAACAAACACACGTCATAGACACAGAAAACAGTATGGTATCTACGAGAAGGGAAGGGGAGTGGGGGGAGGTAGCAGGGGTAAAGGAGGGATAAATGGTGACGGCAGGAGACTTGGGGTGGTAAACACACAATACAATATATAGTTTATGTATTATAGAATAGTACATCTGAAGCCTGGCCAGTGTGGCTCAGTGGTTGAGTATAAACCGAATCAGGAGGTCACGGTTTAACTCCTGGTCAGGGCACATGCTTGAGTTGCAGGCTCAATCCCACTGGGGGCGTGCAGAAGGCAGCCTATCAATGATTCTCTCTCATCGTTGATGTTTCTCTTTCTCCCTCTCCTTTTCTCTCTGAAATCAATTTAAAAAAAATTTAATTTGTTAAAGAATTGTATACTTAAAACATTTTATTAACCTCCCAGATTCAATAAAAATAAAGAGTCATTATCATTGTCATAACTATAAAGGAGGTGGATGATATGACAGCCTAGAAGTTCTCATTGTTGGTCTGACCCAGGTTTTGCAAGTATGGCTCTGGCCTGCCCCTGTCACTTCTAAAATTGCTTGTCACTACTCAATGCAATGTTTAAATGGTGGCAGCTGCAATTGGAGCACAGAATTTCTTGCTGCTCATCATAGAAATTGTTCTGAAAATGTGTTCTGCAAGGCAGCTCTTTTCTAAATGTGGCCCATTTCTTGAATTTTAACCATTCTGCTCTAACAAGTCAAAGGAGTAATGGGCCAAGGAGTGTCCACAGAGCTGGTGACAGCCTGGCTGCCTTCCCATGACCTTTCTTGCCCTCTATGGCTCATGAAACTGAGCTAACGGTTCAGATTGAAACCTTTCCCAGTTTCTGACACATACCCACCCAAGTTTGGGATCTACTGGCCCAGACACAATAGCTGGACTTCTGTGCTGCAACTTTGATTTTCTTGACCACAAACCGTATCTGAGATCTGAGATCTTCCCCACCAACCACAACCTGGGACAATAGCTGAGCACATCTGTAACCTGATCCACAGCTTCCCTGCCATCGCTCTTATTTTCCTTGTGATCTAATCCAATGGCCTTCCTTTGCTCTCACTCTCAACACTTCCAGTTCTAGAACAGAAGACGCAGGCCAGGAAAAATACAGGGTCTGCACAAATCTACCACTGAGCATAAATGCCTCCCTAAACACTGCACCCTGGGCACCAACTTTACTTTACCCTAGTCCTGGCCCTCAGAAGGCCTCTTCTGACCTACAGCCCATTCAGCAGGACTTTGATACCGTCTGCATTTTGGTTGTAGCTATGTAACAAGCCACCCCCAAAACTCGGTGCTTTAAAATAACGACCATTGGTTTCCGTCATGATTCTGGAGACTGGCAACTTGAGCTGGGCTCAGTTGGACAATTCTCTCATCGGCTGGGATCCCTCAGGGGACCTTGTTCAGCAGTGGCTGGGCCAGTTGGTGTTACTTCTGCAGTTGACTGGTGGTTGAATGGATTACCTCAGATTGCCCATGAGGTCTCATCCTCCAATCAGAGCTTATTCTCATGGAAGGGAGGTAAGACTCCCACCCAGAACAGAGGTGCGTAGGCTCAGTGATGAGACAGTCATTTCTGCTGCAGTCTATAAGCCAAAGAGAAGCATGAGGCCAACCAGATAATGTGAGGAATTAGCTCTGCCTCTTTATTTTTAAATATATTTTTATTGATTTCAGAGAGAGAGAGAAACGTCAATGATGAGAGAGAATCATGGATCAGCTGCCTCCTGCACATCCCTCACTGGGGATCAAGCCCGCAACCAGGGTATACACTCTTGATTGCAATCGAACCCAGGACCCTTCAGTCCGCAGGCCAACACTCTATCTACTCAACCAAACTAGCTAGGGCTCTACCTTTTGATGAAAGGAGCATCAGAGTCGCATTACAAAAGGCCTAGATTTAAAAAGGGGTGAAAAACTGCCACCAATTTAGTATTCAATCTACCACTGAGCCACACAAGCCAGGCAAAGACAATGCTCGGTTCTCCCTGTGGTAGATTGCCTATTTTGGCCCCAATTCATCACAACTTTCTGCATTCATCATGGGAAGAATATATTTCTCTGCCCCCTTGACTGTCATTTTGGCCTTGGGACTTGCCTTGGACAATAATATGAGGCAGAAGCGATAGTGTGCCAGTTCCAAGGTTAGGCCTTAAGATGACTTGTGTGTCTGTGCTTTCTCTTTTGTCTTTTTACCATCACAATGAGAAGAACATGCTTAGGGTGACCCATTGATCCAAGTAGGAAGATAAGAGACACAAAGAGCAAAACCAAATTGCCCCAGCTAAGCCCAGACTAGATTAACCAATCTCCAGCCAACCCCGAGATTTCTGAGCCAAATACCCACTTTTTGTTTGCTGAGATTTTGTGGTTGCCTGTTATATGGCATTATTGTAGCTACTAAAGGCCCAGTGTACAAAATTCATGCACAGGGGGTGGGTACCTCAGCCCGATTTGCACCCTCTCTAATCTGGGTGCCCTCTCCAATCTAGGAACCCTGACAGCTTAGGCCCACTCCCCATGGTTCTCTGCTCTCTGAGGGGCCTGGCCATTCCACACCCACTGCCCAGAGGCCCTCGTTACCACGGCAATGAAGCAAGCATTCCGCCAGGCTGCTCACGCTGCCCTCTCTCAGCAGCCACCCCTCCCCCCCAGGACTGGCGGACTCCAACAGGGCTGAGGGGACTGGGCGCCGCCATCTTGTGGCTATGGGCGCCACCATATTTGTGATGGAGTGATGGTTAATTTGCATATTATCCTTTTATTAGATAGGCTAATTAACTGATATACCACTCAAGCTCCATCTTACCACAGTTAGTTGTCACATGGCCAACAGTGCCCTCAGATGTGCCAGGTTGGGGACAGCACTTTCAGTCAACTTTTTCAAGCCAAATGCCCTGTTGATTTCCTGGTAAAGCCAAATGTGGGCTGTATTCTAGAATCCATGGATGTCCAAGAAGAAAGACTTACATTCCTCCTTGCCAGCTTATTAGGTACACGATGCTGCTAACTGCATCACATTCAAAATCTCATGGCTCCTAACAAGTACCACAAAGAAGCAGATGTCATCTTGACAGGATTTCTTTGTTTTCTCAATAGATGCTACAAGAGCTGCCCATGCTCTCTAAAGCAGGCAATTTATCAGGAGATCACGATTATTCACTGTGTTTTATTAATACATTTTATGCAGTCATACTGATTTCAAACAAAGGTGTCTCTTGTCTAATTGTTTTTCCCTCTGATATGATGGGAGCATTATTATAAAACAATTGTATCAATCCAAAAGTTATCTTGAATATAAAATGTAAAGAGATTACACAAAGTGCTTCTACTTATAACAATGTGTCAAAAACTCCCTCAACCTGACAGCTTTACCTAAAAATTGAGAACATTTTACCTTCTCTCCCACTAATATCTTTTTCTTTTTTAAGCATACAGATATTAGATACTACAGAATTCTCCGAAGAACATTGTAAAATCAGCTGCAAATCAAACGAATCTTTCTAAAAAGGAAAGTTGCATGTTCAAAGGCTACCAACATGGTAATCTCTGAATTGCCCTTACTGTCCCATTTCCACCAACAAAAGTCCCTTTCTCTTTGTGAAACCATTTTCATGTTGTGAAACCCTCCCTCTGAACCACTGAATGCAGTAAGCAAACAGAGGTACAGATTATTAGAGTCTCAAGAAGTTTGAATTACTGAAGCCCATAGGATGGACCTCCCAGACTTCCAACTACTGGGGGTCTGGCCCGAAGCCTCGGTGCTCCGAAAGCTACTGCTGCATTTGTGTGGGGCCACATCTCCCATTGGGTGCTTGCAGCCAGTGACTCAGTATGTCAGGGGTACTAATTAAGGCAGGCCCCCTCCTAGAAGACAGGGAATACCTCTGATGGCCAATGTTGACTGGAGGGCACACTGACAACCTGGCCAAACCTTTACTTGATTGCATATCAGTCTAGGATGCTTCCACCCAACCTTTCACTCTCCCCTTCATTCCAGCTCACACTAGCATTGTGATCTGATGGCTCTCCTAGCCTTGCCCAGTTCCCTCACCATTTTTTCTCACAGGCATCTAGTAAAAGCCTAAGCAACCGTTACAATGGAACAACCAGTAGCTATGATGCACACTGACCACCAGGGAGCAGACACTCAACACAGTCACTGCCCCCAGCCCACAGGCTCTGATCACTGATGAGGCCTGCTGGCCAACCTCCTAGTTCCTCCCCGCTGCCAGCAGGTCCCTATCGCCCAATCAGGGCCAAGCCCCAGGTTGGGATGGGGAACCAGGGGTGGGTGGAGGTGGATGTGGGTGGTGGTGGATGTGGGTGGTGAAGGAAGGAAGAGGCAGGGAGGCAGGGAACAAGATCAGCCCTGATCACCAGCCAGGCCTAGGGACCACACCTGTGCATGAATTTCGTACACCGGGCCTCTAGTTTATCTTAATAAAAGCCTTGCACATTTAATCCTGTCTTGACATCTGCTTCTTATAGGACTGGGACCAACACCTACAGATGCCCATCTAACTTTCAGGCCAACTACTCAGAAGAGAATGGTCTCCCTGTTCTTAAGCAAACTACTCTTAAGTAAACCAAATGAATTTTCTGGCTGACCTAATATTAAATTATCTACATTTTCTTATTATAATGTCTCTGTAGTGAAGACTATTTCCCAGAGGAGAGGGTCAGGGTAATTCAAGGGTTGGTAAATACCTGAGCAGGTTGGTTAACATTCAGTGATATCACAACCTAACTTCAAACCTTTCAAGTCTCATTTCCAGACAACAAAGTCCAAACTCCCTCTAATTTCCAAAGAATTAAAATGACTGAGGAATAAGAGCTCCTGCCCTGTTTAATTGCAATAGTTACAAAATGTATGTGGGAAGAGGGATGACAACATTAGTTGTATAGGGAGAATAAGGGAAGGAGAAATAGCATCTGAATATAGCCATATATATATGTCACAGCCTATCTTTTTAATTAAAGCAACTGTTCATTTCAACATAGTCTTTTTACCCTAAAAAATAAGATTTCCCCCTGGATATTGGTCTCCATATTTATAAATACCTTTTTCCAAATGAGTTTGCTATCAACTGACAAAGCAGAATTTTTATCACCATCTGTAGGAGAGTGACTAAAATATGCTAAAACTGATTTGCCTAACCAATGTGTAGGGGCTACCTGAATGAAAATTCTTGGTGGGACCTCATCTTAGACCCTGCCCTAGCCATGAAACCTTACCTGGGATGCCACATGCCAGCCTATCAAGGTTTGGTCTACATAAGACTCTTACTGCTGTGGTGGCATGACATATTCCATGTATTCCCATTTCCTGATGTCACCACTATCTTTACCGTAAATTTCCAAAGCCAATTCCTAGTCTGTGTCCCAGTGATCAATTTTTTCTAGTTCTTGTCCATTTGGTTCTTGACTCCTCATTGGTTCTTGGTCTGCACTGTATTTTCTATTTGAACTGTGGTTGTTTGTCCCCTCATTGCCCAGCCCACAGGGCCCTGAGGTACCACTGGCAAATGGTCCCAGTTCAGGGTGTAGAATAGACTAGAAATAGGCAAGAATTGGGAGATTGGATCAAAGACACCATCCCATTCCTCCCATAGAACCTTATCTGGCAACACCAAAAGTAGCTGCTGCACGTCTAAGGGGCAAACACCAGCTGGGTCATCTGGGAATGAGACCGCCACACACAGCATAGGCACAGAGAATAAAAACGGACTTTCGGGAAGTATTTCTCCAGCAGAGCCTTTATCCAAGAAATATATTTCCCCAGAGTGTGATCCATAGAAAAACAGTTCCATAAGTCACGAAGAGGTACTGCACAAAAGAACTGTGTCTTAAAGTTAGTGATTTTCTTTGCTGTAGGACTTCACTAAGCTTTTACCTCACTAATAGGAAATATGAATCAGCAAGAAGTAGATATAGGATGCAGCAGGTCTCAAAATTATTTGGCCATGGGAGCTGTGTTTTGTTTTGTTTCCAATGAAGACCTATTGATGTCTTTTTATCACCTAGTGTTTAGAGGATCATGGTTTGGGAACCACTAATCAAAGGTAATGTCTCTCAGTCACAGATTACAAAGGGGAATAAAAATGATAAAGGATAGTTTCTCAAAAGCCATGTTCCTCCCCTCCCCCAAGTGACCCCTGAAAGTCCTCCTTCCACACGGGGGATTGATATTACTCCGGGTTTCCACACTTGGGGCAAAATATTTTGGCTGCGGTGACCTTGAGAAAATGACAAACCTATTTCAGGCATGGTTCCTTCATTTACGACAATTGGCTGTAAAGATGTATCTTCCTCCTCTAGTTCCCAAAGCTGTAAGAATTAATGGAGCCATTCCTAAGGAATGATGTGAATTCCTTGGAGAAAGTCTCTGTAAATATGAGGTCCTGTCATCTAAAATGCTGTGGATTTATGCCCTGGACTCCACAGTGACAGGCATGCAGAGAGAGCCCTCCATTATTTTTCAAACCCACAGAAGTCTGATCAACATATTAGCCTCTTAGCCATTTTCATTTCTAAATACCATGCTTCCAAACACAGCCTTTTCACATGAAATTTCTATTTAATTCTAGTATCACGTGATCTCACTCATCTAGGGGAAATAATGAACAACATAAACTGATGAACAAAAACACCCAGAGACAGACCCAAATATTGTAGCATCTGAATATATATATATAAAAGATAGTCACAGCCTATCTTTTCAATTAAATCAGCTGTTCCTTTCAGACCCAGATCAGACTGTCAAACCTAGAGGGAAGGTAGGGGAGGGGGAGGGTAAGGGGGAGAGATCAACCAAAGGACTTGTGTGCATGCGTATAAGCATAACCAGTGTCCTGGACAACAGGGGGGTGGGGGCATATGTGGGGAGGGGTTTGGGATGGGAATTGGGAAATGAGGACAAATAGGTGATACCTCAATCAATAAAGAAATGTTTAAAAAACTTTAAAAAAGAACAAATAAAAATAAATAAATATTCAGTGGTGGGGGGGAAGAAATTTATATTTATTGCTCTGAACTGATCAAATGTGGTAGCAATGTACCCATGAAAGCCAAAACTGTTAGTATCTCCCTATTACTATTTCTGAGGAATAGAAGAGGTAAAGGACTTGCAGTGTGAGGTACATGTATATTAATTACATTTACTTCCGCAATAGAGGGCAGGGCCAACACGAATAGGGTGAATTGGGATCTTGATTATATATGTAAATTGGCCTTTGAGACCTAATTCTTAAGGGTTCAATTGCATAAACAAAATTGAAGCAAGATTTCAAATGAACTTGGCATTACAGGTATATTAATTGCATCACCGAATAAAAAATGTTTTGGTGATGTAGATTTGCGATATTTGAAACGCTGGTTCAAACTGGCATCATTTTTACTGCAGACCAGTTTTTTATATGTTAAAAAGTAAGCCTGACAAAAGAGGTACAGATGGTAGGATATGCTAAGCATGAATATTTGTTTGAAGTAACAGCAGCAAAGATAGAAAACACATGATGTTGATGGACCAATGTAATCTTGACCAGTGTCATGTGGACTGTAGGTGATCATGAGCTAAGTGGATATGGAATGTCTGGCTCAGAGAAAACATTCACATTACAATTTTTTTCAGGGATTCTTGTGCTTTGTACCTATTCTTGTATCTTACCTGCTCCAGGAAATTATTTGCTAGAGCCGAGTTCTTCCTTCTATATAACTGTATCCTCCCTCCTTGAGATCTGCCATCTCCATTACCACAATTTTTCTTCTGCCCCAAAGGCTTTTTATCTTCTAACCTGTAATTTTACTTTTGCTCCCACTCTACTTCCAGAAAAGTTTTTCAATCTTTCGGAGAGAAAATGACAACTGAGAAGTTAAAAAAAAAAAAAAATCTCTCACTGTCCCTTCAATTTTTCAAAATCACTCACCCAGTTCAGATTCAAGGGTGGTTCTTGGACCTTGTCTTTTCACTTCTGCAGCATGTGCCTCTAAGAATTGCTTTTCATCTAAAATCCCAAATTGCTGCTTCAGAATTAATGGCAGCTTAAAACATTCCTTGTCTTGCTTTTGGTTCTTTGAGACCCCCATTATATAGTTGCATACCCTATAAAAATTATGAGACAATGCTTTGGGAACTTATAATCTTAGCCTATTTATGTATTCTCTCTGACCTCAGAAGCATTCAAACATACAAAGTGTGATTAATTAATATGGACAAAGTAGTGTGATACCAACATAAGAGATGTCTACACAGAATGCTCTGGAAACATACAAACGGGAGTCAGTCACTTGACATGAAAAAAAAAAAAATTGGAGGAGGCCAGTCAAAGAAAGTTATGTGTCATTATCTCCCTGGACATCATGTTTCTATGCAATGAAGTTCTATTTATTCAAAAACAATCTAAGTACATTTTTTACCTTAATTTTCCAGTTAAACTTCTGTTAACCACTATAAATGGTAAAATCAAAGTTCTACTTCTAACTCCCACTTGTGGTGTAGTGAGTTTAAAGGAGTATTGCTTCCATGATCACAAGGACAAAATTAACCAGAATTCAAATTTATGACTTTTTCCAAACGCATGGGAAAGCTGAAGTCATAGAACAACCAAATGGGAGTGCCAAGGATACCAGCCCTCTCATACATTGCCAATGGGAATGCAAAATGATAGAGCCACTTCAGGAAATAGTTTGACAGTTTCTGATCAAGTTAAACCTATACATACCATATGCACCAGCAATCACACACCTGAGAGGAATGAAAATGTATGTTTACACAATGATATACAAATGAATATTTATAGCAGCTCGATGCATAATCAACAAAACTTGAAACCACCCAGATGGCTTTCAACCAGAGAATGCATAAACAAATTGTGGCACATTCACATAATGAAATGCTACTCAGCATCACTGATTCACACAACAACGAGGATTGATCTTAAATGCATTTTGCTAAATGCAAGAAACCAGAACCAAAAGACTCCATATTGCATGAAACCATATATAATATGTGATATTGTGGAAAAGACAAAACTACACAAATAGAAAACAGAGCTGCAGTTGCCACAAGTTGAGGGCTCTGGGAGAAGTGACTATGAAGAGACAGCAAAGAAAATTTCTGGAACGATGGGACTGTTTCATAAGGGACTTTGATGGTGGACACATGACTGTGTTTCTCAAAATCCATGGAACTATGCATTACAGAGAGTGAATTTTACTGCATGCAAATGAAAATATTCAAATCCTCAACTAGGATGTAGGGGGGGAGGAGATAGAATATAGACAATAACAAATCAAACTATATTACAAATGAATCATGGAACCACACTGAAGGTAGTGAGGGGTAAAGATACAACCGAAATCACTTTGGAAAAGTGTCTTGACTGGTTACTGTAAGGCTAAAGGCAAAAAGAACTGTACAGAAACACTGCACTCGCCAGTAAATTCATTTCTTGTGGAGTTATGGGTTAGGAATTCTGAAATGATTTGTATTCCCGAAGTGAAATTAGTAAATATATTGCACATAATGAGAGCCAGATTCTCACTGTCAGAGCGAGAAATTACAAGTAAAGAAGGAGGATGGATAGAATAAACCCTGCAGTGCTAGAGTGAAGTCAGAAATAGCAGTATGGACTCATGATATATATATACAAATAATATAGATAGATAGATAGATAGATAGATAGATAGATAGATAGATAGATGATAGATGATAGATAGATGATAGATATAGATAGATAGATAGATAGATGATAGATAGATGATAGATAGATGATAGATATAGATAGATGATAGATAGATAGATAGATAGATAGATATAGATAGATATAGATAGATAGATAGATAGATAGATAGATGATAGATAGATGATAGATAGATGATAGATAGATGATAGATATAGATAGATAGACAGATAGATAGATAGATAGATAGATGATAGATAGATGATAGATAGATAGATAGATAGACAGATAGATAGATGATAGATAGATGATAGATAGATGATAGATAGATAGATAGATAGATGATAGATAGATGATAGATAGATGATAGAGATAGATAGATAGATAGATGATAGATAGATGATAGATATAGATAGATAGATAGATAGATAGATAGATAGATGATAGAGATAGATAGATAGATAGATGATAGATAGATGATAGATAGATGATAGATATAGATAGATAGATAGATAGATAGATAGATGATAGATGATAGATAGATGATAGATATAGATAGATAGATAGATAGATGATAGATAGAGATAGATAGATAGATAGATAGATAGATAGATAGATAGATAAATACAGAAATAAATACAGATGCATGTATATATGTATGACACCCTAGTAGTACTGTTTTTATCTAAGTACTCAAATCTTGGTTTCTAAAGATCATTCTCCAATAAAAGGAACTAGGACTCCTTGAAGAACTGGCTAATTCCAGGGCTCTGGCAAGGAAAATGCAATATGAACCTGGAGCATGTTTTGGTGCCAGAAAGTAAAGAGGAGCCCCTCAAAATTAGAAATTTTTAAAAAAAGATGAGGACGTAGGGAAAGGACATAGGAGTAACCTGAAAAGGCTCCCACTGGCCAAAGTTGGGACAATTTGAACAAAATAATGATAAATTGGAATATAAACCTAAGAATAAACAAATAAACAAACATCTATGTCCATGGTGATATAAATAAAACTGAATAAATAATCAGGGGAGACAGCTCTCCCATAGAGAATCCTAATTAAGTAATATAGAAGGAATTAGGAAAATAGAAAATAACCATTAGAACATCACAGTAGTAACTGCTACAGGCAAGATCCACCAGTGGATGCTAAAATTAGTTTGTTAAAGTTTAAGTAGGAACAAATTCTTTTGCTTAGCCTCAAAGTATTTCTGCAAAATATTTAGTAATTACAAAAAGAAAAATTGTAAGTTTATAGTCAAGTTTTCAAGTAAAGCCCTGGCCGGGTGGCTTAGTGAGTTGGAACATTTTCCTGTACACCAAGAGGTTGTGGGTTCAATCCCATCAGGGCCCATATGGGAGGCAACCTATCAATTTTCTCTCCATATTTCTCTCCCACAGTTTGTTCTCTCTCTCTCTCTCTCTCTCTCTCTCTCTCTCTCTCTCTCTCTCTCTCTTTCTCTCTCTCCATTTCTCTCTTCCCCTTCCTCTCTCTCTCAAGTCATAATCACATCCTCAGGTAAGAATAAAAAAAGATTACTAGTAGACATAACTTGGCAGATTAGGTAAATGGTCAATATTAACATCACAGTAATACATATGACTATCTTTACTTTCTGATATGATGTCCTGAAAAGCTTACCTAACCAAGAACACATAAACCTCAGTCTAATCATGAGAAAACATCAGACAAACCCAAATTGAGGGACATTCTATAAAAATGACTGGCCAGTAAAGTTCAAGGCCATAGGAGACAAGGAAACACTGTGGAAATGTCACAGCTTGAAAGAGACTGAGGAGACAAAACTACCCGTGTTTCCCCGAAAATAAGACATCCTCCGAAAATAAGACCTAGCGCATGGAAAGATAAGACATCCCCTGAAAATAAGACCTAGAGCAACTTTGGGAGAAAAAATTAATATAAGACACTGTCTTATTTTCGGGGAAACAGGGTAAAAGCAATATGAATTCATGGGTTATGTCCTGGAACAGAAAAAGGATATTCGGGTGAAAAAATCAGTGAAATCTAAGTCAATTCTGTAATTTATTAACAGTATTGTACAAGGTTAATTTCTCAGTTTTTATAATTGTTCTATGGTTATGAAGACTGTAACATGAGGGAAACTGGGTGAAAGGTATATGGGAAGTCTGTACTGTTTTTGCAACTTATCTGTAAACCAAAAAATTATTTCAAAATAAAAATTACAAAACAATAGAAAAGACTTAGAATATAAACTTCTATGACCCTTTTCCAATAATGGCCCCACTTGCTCTTCTTGAACCTTGTCACAACCCTCTCAAAGGTGCCCTCCATTTCCTCTCCCCTCATATCTGGGCAACTTTATGATAACTTCAATGAAAAGAACGGAAACTACATGACTGTTGAATCTAGGTCATAAAAGGTGATGTAACTTCTACCTGGCTCTCTCTTTCTCTCTAAATTCTCACCCTTGCAATTCAGACACCATTTTGTTAGGAAGCACAGACTACATGAGGAAGTCATTCTATGTAATAAAAGGCTAATATGCAAATCAACCAAACAGCAGAATGACCAGTCACTATGACATGCACTGACCATCAGGGGGCAGACGCTCAGTGCACTCCCACAGGGGGAGCACCACTCAGCCAGAAGCCTGGCTCACGACTGGTGAGTGCAGTGACAGTGGCAGGGAGCCTCTCCTGCCTCTGAGGTAGTACTAAGGATGTCTGACTAATGGCTTAGGCCCGCTCCCTCAGGCCCGAGGGCTTCCAGACTACAAGAGGGCACAGGCCAGGCTGAGGGGCACACGCACACCCAGTGCACAAATTTCACGCACTGGGCCTCTAGTAAATTGATATTACAGCTAAAAGCCACAGCTAATAGTAAGCCACCAGCCAGACATGTGACTACGCATTCAGGTAATTCTAACCCTCAGCCTTCCGGTCATCCCACCAGAGATATGGACCAGAGATATGCTGTCCCCACAGAGCTTTGCTCAAATGCAAATTTCAGAGTATAATTATTGTTGTTATTACTTTAAGCTACTAAGGCTTGGGGTGATTTGTTATGCAGTAAAAGAAAACTGGAACAGCTGCCCTAAATTGATATGATTAACTGCTATTAGAAGAGACTGGATTATATCCATTTCATCCCTTAAATAAAACAAAGCTTGACACAACACAGTAAAAAGAGAATACACAGGTATATAAGTTTGGTAGCATTTTTTCCCTTTTGTTTCTATAATGGTTTATTTTCCAACACAGTATTCCTTTCTGAAGGTTATCAATATGACAGGGAATTATTGGGACATTTCCCAAGGGCATATTAGGCCTGTGTTTTGCTAAGTCTCATTCTAAGCACATTCATATTCAAGTCTCCCATTCACTTTCAGAACTAAATCATCCTGTTTGTCAGTGAGTAAGGAGCAAATTGACCACTGTCCTCAATTTCTCACTTTCCTCTGTGCTCTATCTCCTTTAGGTTCAAACCAATATGGGTTCTTGCCTTCTAAGTAGAGCTCGGACAACCATACAAATAACCATCACTTGCTTTCAAAGAGATGTTTTAATGGTCATCAGTTGGATTTTTTCCTAAATTTGTCAACTTGCACACATTGAGAATTATGCTGAAAGTAGAACAGCAAGATATGTCAACTTAATAAAATATGCTTATAGCAAAAATACCAAATAACAGGTCGACAGGTCCCTAGCCATCTTAGGAATATTAGACAACATCTTTTCCTTGTACAGTGCCTAACTTAATTTTCACAATTAAGCTAAATTACTACTATGGTCTTAAAGAAATTGCAAAAGGATTTGTACCATATTCAAGATATTAACACGGAGAAAATAAAACGGAATTTTCACTGCTTATTTTTCTTCTTTATATAATCATCCTAGGGGTATAGATTACAAAATTATTTGGTTCTTGCCTATGAGATTAAAATGAAGCATGTTTCAACATACATGTTTGAAGTCACTTCTGCCATCTGAATGCACACCAATTTGTCGCTTCTTTCTTTCTGCTTTGACAGCAAGGGAAACAGTATCAGGAAACCACTGAGCTTTGAATCAGAAACACCTGAGTTTGATGCTGGCTCTCCGTCACCTCCTTGCTATGTTAATGGTTCTCAAAATTTTAACGTGCATCAAAATCACTGGAGAGCTTGTTAAACCACACTACTGGGGCTCAACCCAAAGGTTTTTGATTCCGTAGGTGTGGGATGGGGCCTGAAATTCATATTTCTTACAAGTTTCCAGAAGGTGCAAAGTTGTACACATTTGAAAAAATTACTCCTTGTTTTGAATCTCAGATTCTGCAGCCAAAAAAAAAAAATGAGGAAGTTTCTACCTATACCATAAATATTCATTTCCTTTATAACAGTCAATACTCACAAAACAGATGCAAGATCCCTTTCCACAGTTCTGAAACCCAAACATTGCAGAAAACAGAACTTTTGCTTTTTCTCTTCTTTGATTCAAATTCGTTTGTCAAGAAAACTGGTCTATTAATAGTCTTCATTTATTACCTATTTTATACTTTTTATATATTGAATATTTTGTTAAATGTATAGTTTGGTTATTGGGTGTTGTGGACCTACCCCGCTGGTTTGAACTGTTGATCCTATTAAGATCTGATTGACATGATTAGATAGTATGATATTCCAGAAGGCAAGATGAATCAAAAGTAATGCAAACAGACATACTCTTACAACCAAACTGGAATTACAACTAAAATACAAAACACGCACGCACACACACACACACACACACATTACCCTGGATAATTAACTAAAGACCTGTTGGAGAGAACCCTGATAACCAAGGACTGAAAAGTGGAGACTGCATAGAGACTGATAGGAAGGGCTGAGGAGTGAAGGCTAGAGGGATATTTCAGATGGGGGGCAGGGGGAGTCCCACTGAGAACTCTGGGGTCCAATCCCCAAGCTGGTCCCCCAGCAGAGAGCACCAGAACTAAGAAAGGTGACCACATAACACCTGCCTGTAAAGATCAGCAGGTTTGCTGTCTGCCAGGGAGAGACAGCTGAAAATGCCGGCACCCTCTGAAAGGACCTATGAACAAAATTTTGAGTGCAGCCACTCACCTTGGACTCTGGCAGAGGGAGGGCAGAGTGGACTGGAGCTGTATGAACAGAAGCCAGGGTTGAGGGCTCTGGGATTAGAGCTCAGAAGGCAGGCACTCCAGTTTCCTGAACTGTCATTCCCTCACGCTGCAGAGGTCATCTTTTTCACCGCAGACATTAACTATCCAGGTGGTTTATGCCTGGCAGTTTTGACCCAGCCTATTGAAAAACACATTGCCTCACCTTGTGGAGTTTCTGAGGCCCATTAAGAGACTGAAAATAACAATTAGGAGGCTCCAGGTAAAAGCAATTGCCCCACCCTGTTGGAAAACCTCTCCACCTGTGGACGATTGCTTGAGGCTACTTCAGTCTGGCTTCTAACCCCTATACTCAATTTAAACAGCTATTGCCAAGATGGTCAAGAATTTCTTTGTCACTAATTCCAGTGGGCACTCCTCAGTTCTTAACCTTAATTGACCTCTTGCAGCATTTTACTCAGTTAAATGCTTCTGCTACTTTTAAGTCTCTTACCACGATTTCCATGACACCCACTCTTCCAGTTTTTCTCTTACCTTTCTGATAATTCCTGAGTTTCTTTGTAAATTTTTGTTCTTCGTAAATGTTGAGGATCCTCCATATTATTTCGTCCCAAGCCCTCTTCCTTTCTCATTTTACTCATTCTCAGCATCTAAATGCCTATAACTTCCAAATCTGTATCTTCAGGCTAGATCTTTGAAGTCCAACTATTATAACTTCTTACCACTGTCCTCTCCACAATTAATTCAAATCAGTATTCCAAAACTGAATTGTGATCACTTATTCTGCTTATTTTCCCACATTCCAATTCTGGGTTACCCAAACCCAAATCATAGAAGTAATCATTGACTAGTCCGGTGGTCCTCAACTGGGGGTGATTTTTCCTTGCCACCAAGGGCATTTGGCAATGTCTGGAGGCATCTTTGGTTCTCGGAATTTAAGAGATTATGTGTATTCCTGGCGAAACAGGTATTTTAGGGGTAAAATAGGGCAGGTTTAGGAAATTTTGGAAATTAAGGGGACCATGCAGGTAGAACAGGGATGCAGAGTAGCAAAATGTATATTTCCATAGAATAGGAAAGCTGAAAAGCTGCAACAGGTACATTTCCATAGAATGAAGGAGCTGGGAACAGCAAAAGGTCCATGTTTACAAAGTAAAGAGAAGGAAGCCCTTCACCAGAGGGAGAAGAAGAAAGCCCAAAGGGAATAGGAAAACAATAAGGAAGGAGGGGGGAACCTCACATGTCCCACCTGAGGTTCGACCTTTGAGCCTAGGAGTTACTGTAGTAACCAATCAGAGGGGATCTGCAGCCTTTATAAGCCATAGGGAAAAGGGACTCAGTGGGTCCCTTCCCCCTCCTTACATGGGAGTCTTATTTGTTCTTCAATGAATCTCCACCTTTGCTATACCACTTTCTGTCTATGGATTCACTCTTTGATTCTGGTGGGCAAAGAATCCAGGTTCCAGTCTAAAAATTCTGTTTCACTGTCATCTCATGGGCAGAGGTCAGGAATGCTGCTAAACATCTTACAACGTACAGGACAACCCCCACAATAAAGAATCACCCAGCCAACGGTGCTACCTATGTCAACAGTGCCAAGGTTGAGAAACCCTGAACTGGTCCCACACCCTGACCACCCAAATGCAATAATGTCCATGATTATTCTATCTCCTAAGCATGTCTTGAAAGAGTTTAGTTTCTTCTAGAAATCACCAAAATGCAAATTTAAATGAGATCGTTTCTCCCAATCAAATTGGGGGAAATGCATGATGGAGCAAAAGTAGGTTTACATTTGTGAGTACATGAACACTTAGTTTATTCTTGTATTATTATTTCTTAATTATTGTACTTTTTGCATATGAACAACTGTAGACCTACTTTTGCCCCATCCTTTATAAAGAAACAAGTGTCTTTAAATTGATGGTGAAAAACTAAATTAATACAAACTTTTTAAGAAGTAATATGGAAATACATATCAAGAGCTTTGACAAAGGTCATACCTTCTAACCCAGTAATACAATTTCTAGAAATGTATTCTTACAAAATAATGAAGGGTATAATAAAAGATTTATATAGAAAAGTCTGCTGCTATATTATTTATAATTTGCAAACTATTGGAAGTATCTTAAGTGATTAATAATACAAAAATCAATAGATCACACATTATACATGTATATGTACAAATGCACACACATATACACTAATAAAAGAGAAATATGCAAATTGACCATACCTCCATAACACACATCAGCCAATCAGGAGTATGCAAATTAACCCATATGCAGGTGCCTTCTATGAGGGAGAAGGCCAAGAAGACTGAAGGCTCCAGCCTGAGCAAAGACTGAAGGCTTGGGCCGGAGCAAAGACAGAAGGCAGTGGCCAGAGCAAAGGCCTGGGTCCCGGGTGCCCAGAGGAAAACCAGTGCTGGCAGCCAGGGGAAGGAAGGCGTATTGCACACATCTTCATGAAACAGGCCTCTAGTCTATATATATCATGAAATATTGTACATGTATTTAAAAAAAAAAAGTCTTTCCAAACAATATTCAATGATGGAAAAATGCTCTAAAGTAAATGATTATAAGTAAATAGATCATGTTATATTATCTAGTGTATAACACCAATGTGATACATATGTGTTAATACATGATAACAATATACACTAAATTGTTAGTAGTGTTTATTTTGGAGTAGTAGATACTATAACTTTCTTCTTTATACTTTCTTGTATTGTTGAAATTATGACTAACAGGCAAACAATATTTAAATTATAAATTAGTACAAATATTGGCATATGAACATGCATGTGTATAAGGGATAAAGAGATGAAGAGAAAGAAAGCATGTTGTGCACAGAGAAACAAAGGTGCTGTGACTTGAGTGTAACATCCATGATGAGGTGATAGATTGCATTTGAGATTCAGGAAACAAAAGTAAGGACAAGCAGGGTATGGATAGTCAACAAGGTCCACTTTTAGAAGCTCACAGGGGCTTCAGCTCTCATCCGGAAGGCAAGCTTTGACGGGAAACTGGATACCAGACCCCTGGATCATCGCTGGGGCAGAAAAACAAAGCCTGTTTGCTTTATTGGCTGGTACATATGCAGATATTTTTGCTCCCCCCACCCCGCATGGTCTTATGGTCACTAATCTTTTAACAATCCCTCTGTACTGCATCCCCACACCCAGTCAAGTCCCCTGAAATCTGCGAGCCCAAATAAAGAAAAAAAGCACACTATTCACATGAAGGAATGGTGGCACAAACAAATTAATATTCCTCATCAGAACAGGTCTATTTAGCAGGATCAAAATTTCACATGTCATTGCTCAGACTGGACCTCAGGACCGCTACTTCTGATGCACAAAGTGCATCACTGGTTTTCAAATGAACACTTATTGAAATTTGAAACCTCTCCTTTTTCTTAATTTTTCCCCAGTATTATCTATCAAGCTTCACAGCTGGTATTCTGATTAATACACATGTGTTTACAAAGGCAAGAAAATAGAGAATGAAGCCATGAAGAGAGAGAGAGAGAGAGAGAGAGAGAGAGAGAGAGAGAGAGAGAGAGAGAGAGAGAGAGAGAGAAACAGAGAAGGAGGTGGGGAGAAGGAGGTGATATAGAAAATATTAGAATTAGCTATATGAAATTGCCAAGACTCTCATTTTTCATGTGCAAAACCAGTAATGGCAATTTCACATGGTTCAACCTCACAAGAAATGTCACCCCACATTTTCATAAGAAGAGAGAGAAAAGCAGCATTTTACCTAAGAATATTCTATGTGTATATGGATTCTACATCTCCATAAGGCTAACTCAGATCATCCACTTTTGGAGATGCAAAGTAAGTGACCATTACTGTGGGGAGCTGCACTGCCATGGCATACTCAGCCCCAGGGTGCCTTATGTGCTGCGCCAGCTCAGCCAGGTTCAATGACCCTGAGTGGGAGCGATGAAGGATTGAGAAAAGACAGACGAGAGAATGAAAGCTGGGACTTGGTGGGACACTGCTTCCCTGATGGGGACCCAGCAGCGCCACGGACTACAGCCGTGTCTTTATTTTATAGCATTTATTTTATTTACATTTTTGTGGGTTTCAATCCTACTCAATTACATGCACCTGATCGAGCTTTGTTTCCTTGCAGCCTACATCACTCAGGCACGTGGGGCCACATGTTTGGACCATAGGTTCAAGCTCACAACTACAGCTGTTGGCTATCATTGTGCTTGGGGAGGAGGGGGGTTCCTGCCCTCCAAGCTGGGACTTGCACGTGGCCACGAGAGGACTGTGCCCTCTCATCAGTCCAAGGCTTGAATGTATCCAAACACTGTAGCCACGCCCCAAACATTCCATACTGGACTATGGTTTCAGAGACCCACACGAATGGAAAGAAGGCCTTAAAAAAGAGCCATATCCAAAGGAATGGCTAACAGGTCAAATGCTAGACCCATGTCTTCCAAGTTGCCATTCTCCCTTCAGATTCTTAACTCAGTAAACTGCGATTGCTCGCTTTCTCGAAGGCTGTGCCAAAACCTGTCACTGTGACACGGAGCGTTTATTCTCAGTGCTGCCTGTATTGCAAAAGACCCGGCTGTCCCACGTATTATCAGCCAGAGTGCCCAGGTGCCCGTGGGCTGATAAAAGCACACGCTTCCATTTCTATTTATTTCTTTGTTTCCTGGCTAAGAGTAGACTGCTCCTTTCACTTGACAACTTGGCTTTTGTCAAAAGTCAGTGTCTCTCACCTGAAGGAGAGCAAGAGGAGGAGGGGACACAGCAATAACTACTTTTCGTCCATTCTTCCTCTGCACGTGTATTTTTCTGTCACTCTCCTTTTTTAAAAATATATTTTATTGATTTTTTACAGAGAGGAAGGTAGAAGGATAGAGAGTTAGAAACATTGATGAGAGAGAATCATTGATCAGCTGCCTCTCTTGCACACCCCCTACTGGGGGTGTGCCCACAACTAAGGTATTATACATGCCCTTGACCGGAATCAAACCCGGGACCCTTCAGTCTGCAGGTTGATGCTCTATCCACTGAGCCAAACCGGTTTCAGCTGTCACTCTCCTTTCTGATAGTTGAAAACTGGATGTTTGCCAGGACCTCCAAATGAGAAATGTGTTGTCATTACCAGGAAAATAAATTGGGCAGTGATACTCAACTCTGGCTGATTAGCACACTTTCCAGCATGTATTTCCAGACCCCGCTTCAGGCCTACTGAACCGGAATCTTCCAGTCTGTCTTACTAGTTTCACTCAATGGTGTTCTACTGGGGGGTGATGAAGTCCCCAGGGGACATCTGGCAACATCTGGAGACAGTTTTGGTTGTCACAGCTAGATGGGGAGGTTGCTACTAATAGCCAGGAGGTAGAGGCCAGAGAAGCTGCTGAACCACCTACAGTGCGCAGGACAGACCTGAAACAAAGAATGAGCCTACCTCAAACATCAACAGTGCCGAGGTGGAGAAAATCAAGTGTAATTCTCTGGGCAGTTATGATGATTCCACAGCTTCAGAACTACCACTAGAACTAGGCATTCCATGAAGATGGGTAAGACTGGCAAAGAGTGTAGATGGGCCATTACAACTTGCTGGCAAGAAGAGTGACTAATCACTGAATCTAGTCTTATATTTCAATCACTAAATCTAGTCTTATATTCAATTAGTGAAAGGGGAGAGGGAGGGAGGGGGAAGGGAGGTAGAGACACAGAGAGAACTAAAAAAGACATAATATAAATTTTGCCCCTCCTATTTCTTACATTAGTAGGTGGGCAGGGGGGGTGTAATATATACAGCATTTATTTTATATATATATTCCTATGTGTGTGTGTATATAAATATAGATACATATAGATATAGGTAGGTAGGTAGGTAGATAGACAGATAGGTAGATATATTATAATGACACTTTTCGAAAGAGGACATACAGAAGACCAATCTTCTTTGTAAAAGTCAGGAGTTTTATGGTGAATAATGAGGTTTCAATATGGCGTCAGTAGGCAGAGCAGACAGCTTCTGCGATACCCACTTCATAAAAAGGTTTCTCCCAATGGGAGTGATAGGATCTGTATCATTGTTATTACCTGTCTCCAGCCTTTCCCATGGTTTCTTGGAAGAATAGTTGCTAGTGAATAGAAACCATCCCCACAGGCTTAGAGGTGGATTGGAGATCCATCTTTTTTTAGACTCTTATAGATCATGACTTCTCTCCTTACATGCATGTTCAGTTCAGGGAAATTTTACATAAAAAGAAGATAGTACTTTGAGCCTTATTCCTACATCCATCCACCCATCCATGCAATCACACATCCAGTATTGCTTGCAAGTCTACTATTCCAGTCATGACTGTAGATGCTGAGCCTATAGCAGTAGACAGACAGACAAGAGCCTGCCCTCATGGAATTCACCCTTGCTGGGAGGGATGCACACACAAAACCCAAACAGCTACTCTGCATATAATTCATCAGATGGGCAAAAGCAGGGAAAGGGGAAGAGGGAACTTTGCAAGTGGGAGTGGAGAGCGCTATTGTATAGCACAGTGTTTTTCAACCTTTTTTGGGCAAAGGCACACTTGTTTCATGAAAAAAATCACGAGGCACACCACCATTAGAAAATGTTAAAAAATTTAACTCTGTGCCTATATTGACTATATATAAAGTAATTCTCTTGAATAGGAATCAAATAAACACAAAGAAAGTATTTTATAATTACTTTATTATGAAATATTAAGTAAACAAAATAGTGAAAAATTATAAAATTCTTGTCTTGTCTGCACCTACGGCACACCAGGCAACATCTCGCGGCACACTAGTGTGCCGCGGAACAGCGGTTGAAAAACGCTGGTATAGCAGATGGTCAGGGGGGCTGCCTTGAAGAGGAGATACTTGGGCAGAGAGCTGAAGGAAGCAAGGGAATAGGGCTAGCCAAGCAATTCCCGGATGAAGCGCATGCGTGGCTAGGGAACAGCAAGTACAAAGGTCTTTGGTAAAGAATAAGTGACTACCCAGTGGATCTGATTGGTCTCCATTTTTTGAAATTTGATGTATAGGCTTCTGGGGAGTTTCTAAAGCTAACTTGGGTACTGAAACTCTATTTCTTCCTCTTCTCCCCTTTAAAAGGTAAAAAATAAAAATAAAAATAAAGTAATAATCAAGTAAGGTCAGATAATTATGCAGTTTATTTGGAGAGAGAGAGAGAGAGAGAGAGAGAGAGAGAGAGAGAGAGAGAGAGAGAGAGAGAGAGAGAGAGAATAGAGGAATCTGTGCTCTGCATAGCTTTCTGAAAGGAAACAGAATATAGGCCATGGTTGGGGAAACATCACGATTCTTGTACAGCAGAATGGAAAAGACAGCGTAGCAATTTCCACTTTACCAACAACTAAGGGTATTGGTAAGAAGACAAGGAGAAGGGAATCCAAAGCTTGGTCTTACACAATAAAGTGGCTAAGCAGAGACTCTTACCCAGGACGTGTGGCTGGTTGCACAGAGGGAGTGAATACTTTCCTGGAAAATTATTCATGTTTGGGGAAGAGTCAAAATCCAGTGAGCATTACTGTTAAAATGAGGCATGTGCCCGAGGCCTGTGAACTCTCTCCATGAAAGCATGCCAGATCAATGAGCAGGCACCTTGGAGCTGTTGGAGAGCAGGTAAGAAGCGGCCCTCAAGGAAAGGGCTCTGTTTAAGAGGTCTCCTAAGAGGTCATCCAAAACATGACAGAAGAGCAGAAGCAACTAGCTTCAGACCTTTCAAAACAAAACAGAAGCAACACCTGCCCTCTCCTTGACATGTGGTGCATGTTCCAAGATGTGTCCTTTACATCTTCAAATCCCCAAGCAAACTCAGTTTCCTTATGGCCATGAGGTGTCACCAAAAAAGAGCCGCATTTTTGTTCCTTTTTCGAACATTTTTTTTTTCTCTGAGATTCACACATCATCCAAAAGCTTCAGACTTCCTGGGATTGTTTGTACCCATGCCCTCCCCCCCCCAAAAAAAAGCCAAATTTTTCAAGTGTTTGGGTCAGTGGTTTTTAAAGATATGACTGTAGAAGAATACCCTGGGAGCTTGTTAAAAATGTCAGTGTTAGGCCTTACCCATCAAAGGTGGTAAATGAAGGTCTAGGATAGGCCTGGGAGTATATATCTTTACACACATCCAATGCCATCCTGCCTGGCCAGTGTGGCTCAGTGGCTGAGCATCTACCTATGAACCAGGAGGTCACAGTTTGATTTCCAGTCAGGGCAAATGCCTGGGTTGTGGGCTCGATCCCCAGTGTGGGGTGTGCAGGAGGTAGACGATCAATGATTCTCTCTCATCATTGATGTTTCTATCTCTCTCTCTCTAGCCCTCTCCCTCTCTGAAATCAATAAAAATATTTTTAACACACACACATACACACACACAAAAAAACAACAACAACAACAAAAACACACCACAAAGCCATTCTGGGGCGTGTAGGTCAAAGGACCCTGTGGAAAAAAACATTGGTCCATCATCTTTCCCTTCCACCGAAATACCCTTTTCCTTACTAATAAAATGTGGTTGTTTCAGGAGATGTAAAGAAGGGAAGACACGGAAGTTGCTCAGACCACCTTGTAATTGTCTCGAATGTTGGCCTCTGATTGCAGAAAGTATTTGTTTATGCTCCTCTCTATCCTGAGTCAGACAGTTCTTGACGCAGTAGGTAGTCATCTCACTGGCATAAGATGAAGAGAGAGGACAGGTTTGCCTACTCCAAGTTCTTGTTCCTAATGACCTACCTACAGCTGCTTTTCACCGGGTCAAGAACGGCACTCCCCCTAAGAAAACAGGAAGTGCACCAGCCATACCTTGTAGCTGGCAGAGACCCTTCAGAGAGGGTGACTAGGGGGTGAAATCCAGAAAATGAAATCTGGAGGTCCAATGTGTCCCTATTTTATTTTTTATTTATTTATTTTTTAAAAATATATTTTATTGATTTTGTACAGAGAGGAAGGGAGAGAGATAGAGAGTTAGAAACATCGATGAGAGTCATGAGAGTTATCGATCAGCTGCCTCTTGCACACCCCCTACTGGGGATGTGCCCGCAACCAAGGTACATGCCCTTAACCGGAATGGAACCCGGGACCCTTCAGTCCCCAAGCCGACACTCTATCCATTGAGCCAAACCGGTTTCGGCATGCGTCCCTATTTTAATGAGACCAATTAATCTGGTTCCTGTCTGTGACCAGATAGTTCCGATTTCTTTTATTTGGCCAATTGCAATGAGTGAATGGAAAGAGAAGAAAGCTGAGAGTAGGGAACCCCCTCCATGACCCCCACAGCCCCCTGAGGAGCTATGAGACCTTAGCAAAATTACTTTGTTTCCTCGAAGAATCAGAAGATGGATTAAAACACACACACAACGAACTTCTGAAGACCATTGTTGCTCCCATTAATGATGATTCCATCAGCTGAAGAGTGTTCATATGTAGCTTTCACCATGGAGATGAAAACCAAGCATGCAGTGCTTTCCGGGCAGTGGGGGAGCAGTAGTTTGGGCCATGGGACACAAGTCGCAAGAAGATTAGGTTGTGAGGGTCCAGGGAACCAGGAGCCAGGGTGGAGGAGGGCCTGAGGAAGAGGGGAGAAGGATGTGGAAATCAAGCTTCCTCAATCCTGGCATGATGGATATTCTGGCTCCGTTAGTTCTTTGTTGTAGGATTGTCCTGTGTATGGCAAGATATTTAGCCACATTCCTGGCTGCTACCCACTAGGTACCACTAGGAGAATTCTTCCTATCCTATCCCCCCACCCCCACCAGAGTGACAATTAAAAATGTCTCCAGACATTGCCAAATGTCTTCTTGGCAGCAAAACTGTTCCCGCTTGAGAATCACTAGTTTAAATGAAACAAAACATGATGGCTTTATCTAACTCTATCCTCTTAATAATTGTCCCATATAGTCAGAAGGAACATATGTAATTTCTACCATCGTACCCTAATATTAAATTTGCTGGATATTTCACTTGTTCACAATATAAATCTGAAAGGTAAAGACCACCCTTTCTCAATTCCAACCTTCCAGCCAATTAAGATGTCCTATATCACATGTGTCAAACACAAGGCCCGCGGGCCAAATCCAGCCCGCCAGGCCTTGCAATGTGGCCCGCACCGCGCTGTCATCACTGCACTCCGCTGTCAGTTTATGACATTGTCAGTTTATGACTGTTCAGTAAACCATTCGGTCTGCGATTTAGGCTGGATTTTAGATTTTGGCCCCTTCTCTGATTGAGTTTGACACCCCTATCCTATATAATAAAATCCTAATATGCAAATTGACCAAATGGCAGAATAACCAGCCACTCTGATGCACACTAACCACCTGGGGGCAGACACTCAACGCAGGAGCTTCCCCTTGGTGGTCAGTGCCTCCCATAGGGGGAGAGCTGCTCAGCTGGAAGCTGAGCTCACGACTGGCAAGTGCAGCAGTGGTGGCAGGAGACTGTCCTGCCTTCCTGCCTCCATTGCAGGAGGGTGATAAGGAATGAGGGGTCCTGGACTGCAAGAGGGCGCAGACCAGGCTGAGGGGACCCCCCCCCCAGTGCACGATTTCATGCATCAGACCTCTAGTATGTAAATAAAGAAAGTGGCACGGGGTGGAGGGGTGAAACCCACCAAAGGAATAGAAATGGTAACTTAGAAAAGGCATAAAACAGGGCAGAACCTGGGATTACGGAGGATCAGTCATGGTTGAGAATGAGGAGACCCTTGAGAGTGAGGGGAGAGATGTGAGGGTGAGAGAGAAAGAAATCAGAACCTACAAAAGAAGGTGGAGACTCGCAGAGCTAGAGACTGGCCATAAGGGTGTGCATGTATGTGTCTGGGTGACTGAGTGTATGTGTATGTGAATGTGTGTATATGAATATGTGTGTGTGTGTGTGTTGTTTTTTTCATATATTTTATTGATTTTTTTTACAGAGAGGAAGGGAGAGAGGTAGAGAGCTAGAAACGTCGATGAGAGAGAAACATCGACCAGCTGCCTCCTGCACACCCCCCACCGGGGATGTGCCCGCAACCAACGTACATGCCCCAGACCGGAATCGAACCTGGGACCTTTCAGTCCACAGACCGACGCTCTACCACTGAGCCAAACCGGTTTCGGCATGTGTGTGTGTTTTAAGTGGGTTTCTCAGCGTCAGCATATTCTGAGGCAAAGAGAGCAGTGGAAAGAAAGGGAACTAGCTGCTGAACACAGAAGACAAGAGAACCAGAGGCTGGAGCCAGAAGAAATGGAAGCACGTGCAGGGTAACCCGAGCCCTGGACCTCAGCAAGACAGCAGCCATGATCACTAGGGAAACAGAATCAGCACAGCCACTTCTAGCCCCAGCAGCCATTTGGTTCATATCCGCTGAGTAGACGCCACAGATCTGCTAAGTGCCAGGCACTGTGCTGGCTCCTGGAGGCAGAGCGAAAACATCCCCTGCCCCTGTTCTCAAGTAGACTGTCTATTTGGTCAAGTTCATGAAGAGTAAAACAGTCCCTGATTGCCTCTTTGGGAGGAAATGCTCAGTTCATGTCGCTTGGAGGATGAAACAGCATAATCAGGAGGGAAAAGCGGCTCCCACCACCTTCAGTTGGCTTGAAACCAGCAATAGGGATAAAGGTCACATATGAGGTTCCAGAAAGCCTCTAGTCAGTCCTCCCCTTGAAGAACGAAGCTCTGATTTACAGCCCTGATTTTTCAGGGAGACCCTCTTCCTGTCAAGTCAGCTGAATTTCTGTGAATTTCAGATGCCCAAGGGTAGGTCTGCTGGTTTGAATTAGTTCCTCTAGCCAAGGGATGTAAGAAAAGGCTCCCGGAGGAAGCCTGCAAAAACAGCTCATTACTGTGCAATCCATTCCCCCCGCCACCTCACAGAGGATTCGGGCGGAAAAGCTTTGTTGCCACCGTCTGATAACAGAGGTGGTGGCCTGAATACTAACCAGAAAGCCGCAGAGGAGGAAATGTTTTCTGAGAAAATGTCTCTTCTGCAGGGAGGAAAACAAGACACACACACACACACACACACACACACACACACACACACACACACACCAGGTCTTCGTTCGCCAATCTCAAGTGGGCAAAGATGCAGGTGTCTTGGGGAATGGTTGGGAAGGTCAGGTCTGGGGGTCTGGTTTTCTGGAAGCCAGTTCTAAAGCCTCCCCTTTTGTGGGCTCACATCCAGTGCAGCCGCGTGCTCAAATGAGCACAAACAAAGGAATACATTTGTTTGAAAGGGCAGGCTTCATCATACTCTATTTAACGTAAATTTCATCCACAGAGAGGAACCAAAACAAATAGCTATGGTAATTAAAGATTAGGGGGTTTGCTTTGTTTTGTTTGGAGGAGGAACTTCGAAAGAGCCTGAAAAGGACTCAGATTGGATGGAGTTTCAGGAATTGGTGTCTATCTGATACTTTTTCAGAACAAACTACCTCAAATAGTCAGGTTGTTCATTGTCCCAAATCCAGAACAGTAGGATCTTCCCTCTCTAGGAAGGGAAGGTACCATGTTCGCACAAAGGGGGGTTTTTCAGAAAACAAAAGGACCCATGTTAAGTACCAGAGCTGCAAGAGATGTCAAAGAAAAAAACCTAGAACAGGGAGGGGGGAGAAAATGAAATCATTACGGCACTGTCTTACTGACATAAACAGACCAGCAGCACTGAAAGATCAAAGCGGAATTTATTGCTCACCAGGGAAGGAGAAATGGTGGCATGCCAAAGGGAGTCCAGTAAGTCTCCCCAAGCAGAAGGCCTGGGCAGAGTCAAAGAGGAATATTTGTCAAGTAAGGTAGGATTCTGAAAGCCATTATTTGATTGGCTTAGAAGGAGGTTACAAACTCTCACTGGGAGTTAACCATTGTCTGATATATGCCACAAAAGCACAGGCACATTTCTCAAAGTGGTCCAAGGTGTGTTATACTGAGGTTCTCTCAGACTCAGGGTCCTGTAGCAGCTATGTCAATAATAAAATCCCATGCTTGAACTGGCCGGCATGGCTCAGTGGATGAGTGTGAACCTATGAACCAGGAAGTCACAGGTCAATTCTAGTCAGGGCACATGCCCCGCTTGCAGGTTTGATCCCCAGTAGGGGGTGTAAAGGGGGCAGCTGATCAATGATTCTCTCTCATCATTGATGTTTCTGTCTCTCTATCTCTCTCTCTCCCTGTCTCTCTGAAATCAATAATAAAAAAAAAATGCATAGTTTTTAAATCCCAAGCTTGGGCTAGTGCTTTCCAAATTGTATTTTTCAAGTTTGCCTAATGATATAACACAGGATGTCAGGAAGACAGGTTCCGTGAATACACACATTTCTGTGATTGGTATAGTAATTAATGCTTTGCTGGTTTTCTTCTGTGACACGCCTGCATTCCTGGTGAAGCAGCTAAGCATGCAAAGATCTAAAATTAGGAGGAATGGGCAAGTGCAAAGGCCCAGGAGCTGAAATGAGCGTGGTCTGTTTAATAAACAGCAAGAAGGTCAGAGTGGGTGGAGCAAAGTGAAGGAGGATGAGAGTGATAAATAGATGAAGCAGGGTTGGATCTCTCTTTAGGTAGTAGGTTGAGGACATGGTAGGACATTGACTTTTACTCCATATGTGATCAAAATCCATTGAAGAACTTTGAGCAGGGAAGCAAGATAATCTAATTACAACTTTTAAAAGGTGACCTTGTCTGAGGTGTGAAGATTCTCTAGGCAAGTAAAAATGGAAGCAGAGGAAGCAGTTAGGAGGCCTTTTGTTGTAGTTCAGAAGATGATGGTAGCTCAGACTGGAGGAATAATGGGTAAAGGTCAGATTTGTGATCTATTTAGAAGATACAACTGAAAAGACGTGATGAGGGTTCTAGGGTGGGAATAAAAGAAGAAAATTAACATGACTTCTGGATTTTCAACCAGAGCACATTTTTTTTTAAGTTTATGAGAAGGGTTGAACACCGATAAAGTAAAGGATTTAGGGGATAATTGGAAGTTCACATTTGAACATGTTAACTTGGAGATTCTGGAAAGATATATATACATACACACAGCTGGATAAATGAATTTGGAGTTCATATGAAAGATAGAGGTATAAATTGCAATCACTTGCATATATATGTTACATAAAGTCGTAGAACTGGTTGAGATCATTTAGAGAGTAAATATTGATAGAGAAGGCAAATAAGGAGAGGAAGAGGAGACTAGGAGAGGAAAAAGCACAAAAGTGAGAGTCGTGACAATATTTTGAGATCACACTGTGGTTGTATAGATGGAAAATATTATAGTATGTTTATATGTTGCTGCTAGAGAGAAGAGAACATATGATTCACAAAGGAAAATAAGTGAGGGAAAAAGTCCTGAGGTAATTGAAAAGGGATGGAGGGGATGCACATGGGGATAGGTTGGCCCTAGAGAAGAGTGGTTAACAGGCTAGTTGTGGCATGAGGAAAGGGAAAATATAAAGTTACTAGAGGCCTGGTGCACAAAATTTGTGCACTGTGGAAGGGTGGTTCCCTCAGCCTGGCCTGTTCCCTCTTACAGTCCAGGACTCCTTGCTCCTTATTACTCGGCTTGCTGCTGCTTAGCGCTGCCACAGAGCCAGGAGAGGCTCCAGTCACTGCCACTGCGCTCGCCAGCCATGAGCTTGGCTTCTGGCTGAGCGGTGTATCCCCTGTGGGAGCGCACTGACCACAGGGGGGAAATGTCTTCCCCCTAGTGGTCAATGGACATCATAACAACTAGTCATTCTGGTTGTTCCACCATAACGGTTGCTTAGGCTTTTATTATATAGATAGATGCTTACAAGTAAGTTGGTAAAGTTAGTGGTAGTAGGATAAGGCAGTCCTTTTCTGAGTACTTCTGTTTCCTCAACAAATTAAGGGCTGCTCTTCTGTCCTCCTGTCAGTCCCAAGACAGCCAGCTTTGGGAGGGGCCATCTTAACAGTAGCTTAACCCAAGTTTCCAATGTAGCCCGTGATAAGAAGATAGAGTTTTATTGTACAGGATCCAGATAGATGTCTACAACTGGACAAAAGCTCAAAGTCATAAAACCATATATTAAAATGTCACGTTTTGAAATAATGGAAACTGAATATGTGTGGTGTGATAAAAAAAAAAAAAAAAAAAAGTGAAGTGTTAGTGCGCCAGATAAATGTACCTTAAATGTATCATGTACATTGTGCCAGTTTCAAACACTCCCTTTCGATCCCTTCCTTTGTGCTAGAACATTGCAATTTCAGAGAAATTTGTGGCTCTTGGTGTAGAAACATGCCCTCCCCCTATTTTCATAGAATTATTGAATTGAAGAAAATCTACAGATTTCTTAGAAATGCTTTTTTTCAAAACAAATGAATCATTTCACTGAGATTTTAAAAACAAAATTAATATTAATGAGTACCCACTCTGAGTCAAGAATAGTGACCCAAAGGAATACAGTAATTCAATGATAGCATTTCTAGGTATTTCATTAAAACTCATTTTTCATTTTTTTAATTTAAACATATATATTTATTTTTTACAGAGAGGAAGGGAAGGGGATAGAGAGCCAGAAACATTGATGAGAGAGAAACACTGATCAGCTGCCTCCTGTACATCCCCTACTGGGGATGTGCCTGCAACGAAGGTACATGCCCTTGACTGGAATTGTACCTGCCATCCTTGAGTCTGCAGGCCGACGCTCTATCCACTGAACCAAAACGATCAGGGCTGATTTTTCATTCTTTTGGAGCAAACCAAACAGCACAAAGTTTAAGATGACCATTCAAATTCACTTGTAATGTTTTCAACTTTAAGGGTTTTAAAATTTGCCCATGTAGAATATTTCACATTTTAAAGTGTGCCAGTTTCAAATTAAAAATGTATCTTTGATTTAAACCATTGAATAAGATTTCAATATCAGGTAAATTCAAATTCAGTCAAGTGAAAACACTATTTACAACCCTGAATTATTTTTTTTAACCCTGAATTATTTTAAGTACCAACTTATTAAATCATTACACTATGAATCCACATTGTTCAGAGATATTTTCATGATGAGCGAATGACCAAATGCTGTCAATACACTGAGTAGCCAGATTATGATCTCTGAATTCATAATAATCTGGCCACTCAGTGTATATCCTATTATATAATAAAGGGCTAATATGCAAATTGTCCCCTCGACCAGGAGTTGAACCAGCAGGCAGGCCGGCCAACCGCCCATGTCCCCTGGCCAGGCTAGCCAGACCCCACCATGCACAAATTCATGCACCGGGCCTCTAATATATATATAATGAATGACCAGATTATTATGTGTTCAGAGATCATAATAATCTGGCCACTAAGTGTATAGCTGTTTAACTGAGTTCAAACTTCCCAATGGTGATTGCTAAAGCAGTCCTCCTGGCTTCCCTCTTGACAACCTTGTCAGACATATCTTTGGTCTCAAGGAACCTGAGTTGCAGTGCGGACAGATCAACAGAAATTCAGCAATACCACTGGGAAAACCTCCTAACTCTGAGTGTAAGGAAAACAGTGGAAACCTCCCTTTGAATTACTGCTTAAACATCAGTAAGGTGTTTTGCTCTGTGTGGATGATAGTGGGCCTAGAAAAAAAACTGTTTCTGAGTAACTTATCGAGGTTGCTGGTAAATTTTGGTGCAGGCAGCGTCTTGCTAGGATGACCAGGCAAAGTATTATCTGCAAGTGAAACTGTGTCCAGTGCCACTGCTTCCTCCCAGCAAGTACATCAACACGGAAAGGGACTGAGGTGGGTGAGTTAAAAGGAATGAAGTCATTTATTCCTGCAGAGAAGGAAAAGAAAAGGGTGTGGGAGGGAATGAGAAAATGACACTATCTATCGAAAAACACCTTGGTAAAGACTTCTTTCCTCTTCGTTTGATTTGTGTGCCTAGTGGAAAAATAAACAAGATAGAAGAAAGAGGGAGGGGAGGGAGAAAGAAGAGAGGAGGGCCAAAACTGGTTTGGCTCAGTGGATAGAGCATTGGCCTGCAGACTGAAAGGTCCCAGGTTCGATTCTGGTCAAGGGCATGTAGCTTGGTTGCAGGCACATCCCCAATAGGGGGTGTGCAGGAGGCAGCTGATGGATGTTTCTCTCTCATCGATGTTTCTAGCTCTCTATCCTTCTCCTTTCATCTCTGTAAAAAATCAATAAAATATATTTGGGGGGGGGGGGGAAACGAAGAGAGGAGGAGGGGGAAGAGGAGGAGAAGTAAATGCAAGGAAAGGAAATGGAGAGGAGATGCTGTGTCATTCTGTCTCTCCCCTGCTCCCTCTCCCAGGACTCCTCCTCTGGCCGCTGATGGAAACAGGCTGAGAAAGGAGCTGCAGTCCTGTTGTGAATGAAAAAGCTGTAAGGACTTGAAATCAAAGCAAAGTCACAGAGCAGCAGAGCCAGGAGGAGCTCAGGGCGTTCAGCACCGCAGCCAGCAGATGAGAAAAAGGAGCCAAAGGTTTCCCTTTCTAAAGGTGTAAAAGTTAAGAGACAAGAAGACCAGGCATTATCATACGTATCAAACGGTGAAGAGAGGAAATGTTTCAACTTAGGCGGGCTAACTTGACAAGCTGCAATTAAATAGCCTGGAACGGCTGTATCTTTTATAATACAAGTCTAATAAAAAGCTCTAGCCCAGTTGGTTCAGTGGATAGGGCACTGGCCTGCAGACAGAAAGGTCCCGGATTCAATTCAGGTCAAGGGCATGTACCTCAGTTGCAGGCTCTTCCCTGGCCCAGGGCCTGGTCCGCGCGCATGCAGGAAGGCACCCAATCGATGTGTCTCTCTCACATCAATATCTCTGTCTTTCCCTCTCTCTTCCACTCTCTAAAAATCAATGGAAAGCTGAAACCGGTTTGGCTCAATGGATAGAGCGTCGGCTTGGGGACTGAAGGGTCCCAGGTTCGATTCCAGTCAAGGGCATGTACCTTGGTTGCAGGCATATCCCCAGTAGGGGGTGTGCAAGAGGCAGCTGATCAATGACTCTCTCTCATGGATGTTTCTGGCTCTCTATCTCTCTCTCTTCCTCTCTGTACAAAATCAATAAAATATATTTTTAAAAATCAATGGAAAAATATCCTCGGATGAGGGTTAAAAAATAAAAATATAAACAGAAGCATGTTTGGTAATTATAGTATTGGAAATGCAGATTCTTTCTTTAGCAGCTTCAGGAACACTGTCATAACAGCCCCACTGAAAAATGAAGAAGGCATCGGCACCCAATTGGCATTCAATAAACATTTGTTGAAAGGATCAATAAATGAATTGTAATCTGAGGCATATTAAAAGGTTTAAAGGCTTGAGAAAAAGTCATTGTGAATTGGGCAGTATCCCATCTAACAGAGAGACAGGAGCTTAAAGGAGCTCCACCAAGTGGAAGACTTCCACAGGCAGAAGGAGCAGGCACAAGGAAGCCAGGCCAGACAACAAAATGGATTGCCTATTCCAAAGTCACTTCCTCCAGGCCAGTGGTCGGCAAACTCATGAGTCAACAGAGCCAAATATCAACAGTGCAATGACTGATATTTCTTTGGAGAGCCACATTTTTTAAACTTAAACTTCTTCTAGCGCCACCTCTTCAAAATAGACTTGCCCAGGCCGTGGTATTTTGTGGAAGAGCCACACTCAAGGGGCCCAAGAGCTTCATGTGGCTCGCGAGCTGCAGTTTGCCGACCATGGCTTTAGGAGATAGCAAGGTATTCAGGCAGGTTACCTGACTAGTGCCGATCAGGTGACCCCTAACTTGGCTGGTGTTAAGATTCCATTTCTGGGAGAGCCAAAACTATAATTAAGTCTCCGTTTGGTGACACAGAGCTTAGCACAAGTGACTCCATTTGGGGCTTGTTGTCTTGTTTTTAACAGAATAAATGAAGGCCCATATTAATGAATGAATGAATTCATGCAAGCAAGCTGGACACAGAATCTTGAGAATTTCAGGAAAATTTATTCAAATTGAAAAAGCAAATGCTAGCCGAAACCGGTTTGGCTCAGTGGATAGAGGGCCCCAGGTTCAATTCCGGTCAAGGGCACATACTTTGGTTGTGGGCACATCCCCAGTGGGAGGTGTGCAGGAGACAGCTGATCAATGTTTCTCTCTCATCGATATTTCTATTGAATAACTCTCTATTCCTCTCCCTTCCTCTCTGTTAAAAATCAATAAAATATTTTTTTTTAAAGAAAAAAGAAAAAGCAAACTCTGGGTAAGAGAAAACCAAACTTACAAATGATCAGAAAATACCTCCTCCCGCCAAAACCGGTTTGGCTCAATGGATAGAGTGTCGGCTTGGGGACTGAAGGGTCCCAGGTTCGATTCCGGTCAAGGGCATGTACCTTGGTTGCAGGCATATCCCCAGTAGGGGGTGTGCAAGAGGCAGCTGATGGATGACTCTCTCTCATCGATGTTTCTAACTCTCTCTCCCTTCCTCTCTGTACAAAATCAATAAAATATATTAAAAAAAGAAAAAAAAGAAAATACCTCCTCCTGCAGTGGAGAGCATCACTCAGCTGCTAATGACACATGGACTTGTCAGCTTCATTCACAGTGTTTTCTCCTCACCACTCTGCTTCTTTGGCAATCTGCTAAACAAGAACTAAAGGCTCAAATGTATGCACTATGGCACTTCCGATGCTGAATGACAGTGAACGACCTCTGTGGCATTGTATGATAGGCATTTCCTCCCAGGAAAGCTTCCCAGAATGTACAACTTGCATCCTATTTGTGGTGCTTGAGCCCGAGTGCCATGCCCGCCATTAAACATGCTTTGTAGTTAATCCTCTCAAAAGTGTATTCGTAAGCCAACCAAAGAGCTCTGTGCATTAAGGGATTTGGTCAATGACCATGTTTTAATGACCATCAGATCGCTCGGCAGTGGAGTTCTTTTACCTGTGATTTCCCCTGATAGGCCCTGCTTTCAATATGCAGGCGCTGGGAGATGAGCTGGGAAACCAAGCCAAGAGGAAAGAGTGTGAATTAGAAGCACATCAGAGCCTTGGAAATTGGCAAGCCCGCTTCATAAGTAGAAATGTCCCTTAGCAGAGGCCATCTGTCTCGTAGTCCATGTTGAGTCTTTCACCTGTTCTTTTAAGTAACAAAATATGGCACAGCAAGAACCTACCACCCAAAGGACACGTCTTCGAGAATAAATGAATAGCTCCATTGAAAAAGCACTCAAAATATTGGAGGCGAGTCTGGGGGGAAAGCAAGGCCACCCTTGCCATAGCCTCCCAAACTGGCTTAGCACCTCCCTCACCACACGTGGCCCCAACACCATGACATGGCCAGCCTCGCCTTTGTTTCCTTCGGCATTATTTTGTAGTTTTTATCTAATTTAGGTCAAAGCATCACTGATCTTGACTCAGTAACTTCCAGATTTGAACCTAACACGTTCACTTTCTGGCCATGCAATCCTAGAAGAAATAATGTGAACCTCACTAGGACTTCATTTCTTTTTTCTTTTTAAAATATATTTTATTGATTTGTCACAGAGAGGAAGGGAGAGGGATAAAGAGTCAGAAACATTGATGAGAGAGAAAGGTTGATCAGCTGCTTCCTGCACACCTCCTTCCTCTCTATGCAAAATTCTACCCATTCATCAAGGTCCATCTTTGTCTTAATTAGTTCTACTTTGAGAAATTTTCTCTTGCCTATGAACTATCACGCCAAGTCAATATCACACAGTTCAATATCTAAACCAACTTAGAAACTCAATTATGAGCTCCTCAGGGAAGGAAATTGTGGGAATATTTTTCTGCATATAATGCAACACTACAATATAGCGGAGCACATATCAAATTTTTGATGAACAAGTCTGGTTTGCTTTAGTTTGGGAAGTAATGGGTAGGTTAATGAAGGAAAAAACAGTATGGATAAGCTAGGTATTAAAATCTAACAGGCAGATAAACATTATAAGAATAGATTGAGGAGGAACTGATAATAACAAGGAGGAAACAAGCATATAAAGAATCTATCAGATGCTCAAACCTCAGAGGGAAGGTAGGGAAGGGTGGGGGTAAGGGGGAGAGATCAACCAAAGGACTTGTATGCATGCATATAAGCATAACCAATGGCCACAGACTCCAGGGGGTGAGGGCATGAAGGGGAGTGGGGTGGAGGGCAATGAGGTGATAAGAACACATATGTAATACCTTAATAATAATTTTTAAAAAAAGAATCAAAAAAGAGGAAATACTTTCTTCCCTTTGAAACTCAGAGGAAAAGTTGAGGTATCTCCTGCAACAGCTCGGATTATTGTTCAGCAAATATTCCTCCCCCTACCCCACTCACTAGGAATACTCTACTTGCTTGCCCCATGATGTTAGACTTTCAGCATGTGAGAAGACATGATACAAGCAAGGCCTTGAATATGCTTATATAATTGGGCTTGGATCTTCCATTCCAAAATTCACCCATGAAAAGACCATGCTACAAAAGCCAAAGCTCCTTCAGCCTGGGCTCCAGAAACAGGTACATGAAGCACCCCTGAACCCAACCCCCAAGTGGAAGCCAAGTCCAGCCAACATGCAGCTTGAAGAACAGCTAGCCCGCAGGAGCCAGACAAACTACAATCAACCTACAGCCCTGTGAATAGAATAGATGCCTGTTGTTAGAAGCCACTGAGTCTGCGTGTTGTTGTGCAGTATTGTTGGGCAGCAGCTGGTTAATACACCATACATAGTCTGAAGGGGAATGTTGGGTTGAATGTGCCAAAAAGTAATAACCCAGATAAATTCATTATCTGAGTCTACAACACCCGGTTTTATAGCTTACATGACTCATGGCCTTCTAAGTAGAGCCAGAGAGAAACAAAAGTTCTAAAAGGGAGAAAATATCTCCCTGCTGCTGCAAACATTCTCTTCAATACAGGAGCACCGAAATATCTATCTAAAAGCAGCTTTAGAGAGGTAATGAAATTGGGGGTCAGCAACTGCTGAGTTGAAATCTCTTATTTGCGTAAAAACTGAGAATTGTCAACTCTCCTCCATAGAAATGATTGGAAGTGGCCAATGACAATTCCGAGGGAGGGCTGAAATAGCCCTTGGGCTGCCCTTTGGTGTCACGTGCTTTTTCCTCCATATGAACCCATAGGGAAGGAAAGGGAAACATCCACAGGTTTAAACCAGACTCATCTGATCCTATTCTATTTTGGGGTTTGATAGAAGGTAAAATTCATTGGAACAGCATGAGGGAAAGAAAAGAAGAAGGTAAAGATAAAAGGCTAAAGTATTCAAGATGGCAACATCTTTAAATTTTATATACATATGCATATACATATATATTTACATTTCCAAAAAGTAATACATTCATGTGACTGAACATTTGCATAGATGTTTGTTTACAGGCATGTTTGTGTATAAATGTATGTATTTACATATATGTGTATGTATGTGTGTATATGAAAACTCTCCCACCCTGTCCCACATTAATCTAGTTCCCCATACCCTAAAAGCCACAAGTAATTACATTTATTAATTTCTCAAATATATGTCTGGAATTTCTCTAGGCAAATAGAAATATGCATTATAATTTTCTCATTTTTAACACAAAAGATAGTATTGCTATACCCACTGCTGTCTACTGCTTTTTTTTACTTCAGAATATATCCTGGAGAGCTTTCCATTTCAGAACAGAGAGATATTCCTCATTTTTTAAACAGCCACATAATATTCCATTCCTTGATTGTTATTGTGGCCTTTTCAACTTCCAATAAGACTGTGTTCTTGCTTGAATGATTTCAAGTTTTATATTTCTTACAGATAAATGGGTTATCACTATGTTTATTATAAATGGGACAATAATGATTCAAAGGGAAAGTGTGGTGATTACAGGATGAATTTTATGATGTCTGAAACCATCTCTGAGATGCCAGGGACCTTAATAATAAAAATTCAAGAATCCCAAAGACTTCTTGGCAGAAAATGTGAATTTAAGAGTAAGAGATTCCTCTGGGGGAGCCATCATTACAAAACAGAAGCAGAGTGGACTCATATTAATGAAACGCCCACAGACGTGAGCTCAGAGATCTTGTCCTTAGGTGCTTGTGTTTTAAATCTTTTCCTGGGGAGCAAACTCAATTGAGCGAAACAAAATCCTCCTTCTCTTTTCTGCAGAATTCCGGGGATGTGACTATTTCCATAGGTCATTTGGGGCCATGTTTCTCTTGTTTTTATCTTCTCCCAGGGCACCATCTGGGTTTAGATTTAGTGCCTATTCAAAACTCTCACTTTTATAAAATCAATTTCCTTGCTTCTCAAATACAAGCTGTTGAAAACACTGTCTGAATGACAAAGTTTAGCACCAACTCCACAATGTCACCTGCTGGGAGTTTAAGAATGGGCTTCCCTGGGAAAAGGGAAATTTACAAATTCAGGGTCAGGAAACATGGAAGTCACATGACCCCCATCCTCCGTTATCCTGAAGAGAAGTATGCTAAGTCTTAGACAATCTGCTGGTCATAAACCATGGGTCTGTGTTCCCCTAAAGCAGTGGTTCTCAACTGGAGATGAACTGCATATCGGGGTCACCTGACAGTCTCTGAAGACAGTTTTGATTCTTACAAATGGGGTTTGGGGGAGGTACTATTAGCCTTTTGTGGGTTGACACCAGAGATGCTGCTGACCATCCTACAAAGGACAGGTCATCCCCCCCCCCCCCCCCCCCCCGCCAAGAAAGGATGATCAGGTCCATAATGTGAATAGTGCTGAGGCTGAGAAACCCTAAGCTAGAGGGCTTTTCCAAATATGGCAATCTCTCTCCAACTAGGTTCCGCGCTTCAAAACCTCTACTCTGCTAACCTTGCATCCTACAGTATAACGAGCATATTGCACCATCTGATTTTAGTTCTTCCCCCAAAGCAGAGCCTGAGACAAGGCCCTCATGGCATGGCTTGCATGCAGGTAGTTTAGTTTGGAATATAGCCCCAATGAACAGAAATGGGGTTATGGAGAAGAGTGAAAGAGTGAGGGTGGGAAGCCAATTTAAGGACACAGCATTATACTGTCACTACTGTGAACAATTGGAGCTCAGTCCTTCTGAAGATGCCTTGAAGGATATGTAGAATGCACCTCAAAATGGTCTGACCTAGGGAATGATATTTATCTACTGACTGCCATTCAACTCCCTTCAGGTTTCTACATTCAGCTAATTAGTGAAGCAGTTAAGATAAGGTACGGCCGAAACCGGTTTGGCTCAGTGGATAGAGCGTTGGTCTGCAGACTGGAAGGTCTCAGGTTCGATTTCAGTCAAGGGCATGTACCTTGGTTGCAGGCACATCCCCAGTGGGAGGTGTGCAAGAGGCAGCTGATCGATGTTTCTCTCTCATGGATGTTTCTAACTCTCTATCCCTCTTCCTTCCTCTTTGTAGAAATCAATAAAATATATATGTTTTTAAAAGGTAAGGTACATATATCCATCTACATAGAGCTGGATACCACCACAGAAAAATATGCAGGCAAGAGGACATACAAGATATGTCCAGTACACACTGCTGAGCTACTTATTTTGCAGTAGGGGGCCTAGTATTAAACCCTTCCTAATGCCCATCATTTAACTTAATGGATAGAAATAAGCAATCAGACATCTAGCAATTTTTCTAGCCAAGAGGGAGGCTCTAGCCTGGAGAGAGCTTGATTCTCTTTCCTGGTAATGTTCCATTTCTAGCCGTTTTGGGTATTTTCTAAACAGCTCGGAGGTGGTATCCTCGGGATGCCCCCAGCTGCTCAGATAGCATCCTGGGGTGATGACTTTCTCTCCATCCTCTGTCCTTAGGGTTCAGAGCTTTCAGACTCTTAGGGAACAGAGTGGGCTGCTTCGGCCACCTGATACCACCATTCCGCACACAGGATTCTGCTCTCACAGTGAAGCATCCTTCTTATATAAAAACTGCTGTTTGAAATGTTAACCCTGCTATTTGGCTTCTGTAAATTCTTGCTTGCTAAGATTATTCCCACTTCAGAGAGGCCATTAAACCTTCCCCAGACAAGGTTAACAGTGCTGGCGCCAGGCCAGGCCTTTGGTTGAGGTCTCAAGGCCCCAGCACATAGAGGCTCTTTAAGAACTTGCAAAAGGGGCTGAAAACACCCCATATTTTGGAGACAAAAAAGGTAAAAACATATAAATAGGGAAAATTCCTCCATGTTGGGGCCCAGAATTTGAGAGACATTTTTCCTCTGGATTGCGCGCATAATAAAGTGTGACTCCAAACTCTCCAGCATTGTTTGATAATTCCGGTTCTCCGTAAAAACAGTGAGCCCCCTACTCCAGGATTCCCAAATGTCAAGTTCCCCCGTGTTCTAGTATTCTCAGATGGACAATAAAACCACTGGACCACTGGCCATTTCTGGGCTGAGTTGCCTGGCCTGCCCACACAGGGGCTATGGTAATTCAAGATCAGCATGGTCATCCAGTGGCCTTCCCTCATCCCAGATGACCCTGCTCCCCATCTGTCCAGATACCTTATCTGCATCCCCAGGAGGGGTATCTCCTAACTGTAAGGTGGCCCATTGGGCCCTTTCCTACTGGACAAGATACATTTTGTTCACCTGCTGTGTCACGTGGTTCACTGTGGTTATCACCTCTTGTGTTAAAGGACTTAAAGTAAATGCCTCAAGGTAACACCATATAATGTGGGCACATACAAGGCCAGGGTCATAGGATAAGAAAGGACACAAATGTTCCTCCTTGCCATTACATACATGAAGAGGTGTCGCAAGGCCAGGTCATTGGTTTGCATTCCTGGATATGACACTGGCCCTTTTACTCTCAATCTTGGAGCAAATGTGAGAGAAACTGGCCTTGGCAGAGAGGATACAAACACGTTCCTCAGCACCATGCTGTCTGGATGTGGGTCCCAGCCGTTGGCAGGAGTTGTCTGAAAATACCAACTGGCAGGCATCTGGGGTCTATGGGGCCTGTGGGGAGCACAGCCATTTCTGTCCAGGTATGGGAGCTGCACGTCCCATGGTAAGCTGAGAGTGGGTGCAGCCACTCTTCCTGGGAGAAATAGGCAACGAGCTATATGACCATCCCATCCCTTCAAAAGTAACCAACAACTCAAAATAAATAAGAGAGATCCGCCATCATTGCATTAAAATTCCAAAGCAGTAGATGTACTTGATTGCTAAAATACAACCTAGAAGAATCGGGAGGGGATAAGGCCAACTTTCAATATTGGGCCGGGAAACAATGGGGAGACAGTGACAAGCAAAACACTGCCTGTGTTCCGATTCTCTCGCGCGCCACTACTGCAGCCATTAATTTTCTGCCCGGATGACAGCATGCCTCCGAATGTTTGCCTTGCCTCTTTTGCTTTTTGCCAATCAGCTCCAGCAAGCCCCTTGCAGAAGAGAGTGAAACAAGTGCTCGGTAAGGAAAACACAAATAAAGCTTCACTGGTCTAGACAGACACGTGCCATCATCAGCTCTGACAGCAGCCTTAGAAAAGGAGCCACTAAAATGATTTCTTTCCCTTCTTTAAAAAAACAAAAATGAGTAAGAATGGAAAGATCAAATGATAATACGTATTGGGGAGGTTTCCTCAAAAAAGGAGGCCATACAAAAGGCTGCCATTGCGTTTGATTCCCAGTGTGTGTCCAGAACAGACGACAGAAGACACGAGACACTGCAAGTAAACAAAACTGCAAATGTCATTCGGTCCTGAGGGATGCGGCACCCGAACAGCCCCAACGCTGCGGAGAGAATCAGTAATCACGTCCTCCTCCAGCCTGTGGTTAACAAATCAGCAGCACCAGCTCTCTAGGTATAATGGTGTTCTAAAAATAGCCGCCTCACCTCCTTATGTAACCCCCGGGCAATCTCATTCAGTTTCTAAATTTAGAGCCTGAGGCAAAGGCCAGTGGGGGGGGGGAGGTGGTTGGTGGTGCCCGTTAGCAGAATGACTCATGGATCTCAGCTAATCAACATTAAGTTTCTCTCCCCCCGGAATAATAGATGAAAGCATACAAGTATGGGAAGCATTTTTTGAAGAGCCCCGAATAAGATAAAGTAAGATCCATCGTTGCAATCAGATTCTTCAAATTCTTCTTTTAAAAAAAATAATAATAAAATAAAATAAAATATATATATATATATATATATATATATATATATATAAAATTAATTTTTTTAGAGAGGAAGAGAGAGAGAGAGAGAGAGAGAGCTAGAAACATCGATGAGAGAGAGACATCGGTCAGCTGCCCCCTGCACACCCCTTACTGGGAACGTGCCCAAAACCAAGGTACATGCCCTTGACCGGAATCGAACCTGGGACCTTTCAGTCCGCAGGCCGACGCTCTATCCACTGAGCCAAACCGGTTTCAGCTCAAATTCTCTTGTAATAGAAACAAAAATCATGTTATGTTTATCTAGTAACCTTACGAGGACGGATTCCGAAAGCGTCAACTTGATGTTGCTGATTGCAGATTGTTTATATGCACGGGTCAGCGACGGGGTTCATGGTGACAATTTCTGAAGCAAAATCAAGACTTCTTTACTTGGAAGTTTTCCACTCAACAGACACACACGTGTCCTTTTCGAACCCCCAACCCACACTGATTGTCTTTTGCATCTAACAGCATGTTTACAAACAGAGAGCCACACACATACACATTACAGATGCATACCTCTGTCATAACATACTAGGATGGTCGTGAGTAAAATAGCCAGCTTTGTTTCTAGTCTCTGTTCACAAACTCTCCTTTACCCCGATAAAGCTTCCATCTATCCGGCATGCACACCACCAGGAAACGCTACCAGCCAGAACTGTTTGCAGTAATGTTCCCAAATAACAAATGCTCGCAGTGGTGGTTGAAGTGTTACTATAACCTAAAGTGTGTTTTGAATGATGATCGAAAGACAGCTTTCTGGTTGGAAGGAAATTGTCTAAATGTAGATGGATGAGAGGAATTTTCCACAGGCTGCAGGATGGAAAACCTAGGTCCGAGGCCAGCCTGCTAGCAATTCCCTTCAGAAGAATTCGTTGAAACTTGCTGAGCCTCAAAAACCCTCACCTGTAAAAGGAGGCTAATAATAATTCCTTAGCAAAGTGCTATAAGCATCAAATGCAATGTATGAAAATATTTTGAAATTATCAACTATAAAATTGTTCGGTTTTCTATTTTATGCTCTAATGACTAGGTGGAACAAAATTTAACAGCATAATCCTTTCAATTCGAGGTAAATATAAATTCATTGTCTTCAACGTGTGCATTTGTACAGTAACAAAATATAACCACCATGGAAGAAAACATTTATCAAATTCATAACGTGCACTTTTATTTACACATCCATTTCCAAAGCTAATTAGTTATTCAACTAGGAGCATCTTCCCTAAGTAGAGGCTGTAGGGAAATGAGATGCTGGAAAAGAAGGAAACATGATAGTAATAGCTAACACTTGTATTGCCTGCAGGTTATACCAAGTGCCCGCTGTACACTGTTCTAAGTACTTTGCAAATATCAACACATTCAATCCTCCTAACCACCCTCTGAGGAGCTACTGTTATTGTCTCCGTTTTCTATATGGGAAACTGAGGTGCTGAGAGGTTAAAAATAACTTTCCTGAGGTCTCTCAGCATCTGAGTGACAGCTAAGAGACCCAAATGCTGAGGAGAGGGAGGAGGAGGAGGAAGAGGAGGAGGAGGAGGAGGAGGAGGAGGAGGAGGAGGAGGAGGAGGAGGAGGAGAGGGAGGAGGAGGAGGAGGAGGAGGAGGAGGAGGAGGAGGAAGGTCATAAATGATGAGAAAAGAGATGGAAGAGCATTTGCAGTTGGAAAGGCATTATCATTTTAGATGCAAAAACCCTGGAGTGATAACATTATCAAAGCTCTGAAATCCTAATCAAAAACCTTATCATATGTGAAGAGATGCTATCTCTGAAGTTTAAATCCTTGAACCTGTTTGCTTATGATTTCTTGAGACTGCAGCACCGACACCTAGGTTTTCAAGGGATGCATTCAAATTAGACTGTCTGAAAAAATACAGAAATAGGGTTTCTGTATTTATATTTAAAAAATACAGAAACAGGAGTCTTCCAGAAAATCCAGTTTCACACTATTGCAATGCAAAGGAATCCCATGTGCGGAGCTTGCTGTCATGCCAGCACCCTTAAGGGTAGGTGAGTGAATGAAACAGCCAGAAGTTGGGGCGTGGAACTGGGCTGAATGAATCTTCTTATTTCACACTTCAAGCTGGCCATGAAGCACTGAAAAATATGGTGCTTGTTTTGTGTCACCAGAGCCAGGAAGCTCAACAAATCCTAACATATAGACACACGTTTAGCTGAGTCCACAGTAACCAATACTCTTTATTTCCTACGAGAGGTACAGCATATTGATCTGACTGCTATCACTAGGCAGAGACAAAATTAAGATTTCATCTGTTTCCCTTCGTACCGAAAAGCTTTTCCATCCAATGGGGCAGAGATGAATGACCTCCACAAGCAGCTATTGGTATGTTTATCTTTCTCAATATTTGTATTTCCCCTATACATGTGTGTATATACAGCCTAGCTTCCCCCACAAGTACTGAAGTGAAAGAAGTTGGAATAAGATGATAGAAAATCCCCTCACAGAAATCCCTACTGTCAAACAGCATCTCTTACTGAGTCATTTACTCCTCTAACTGCCTAGAAAATGGCCTCTTCCAGGGAACTAAATGGCATCTCAAGTTGCTTGAGAAATCTAATGCACCACCTTCTACCAGACAATCTGTTCTCTTTTCATACGTACCATTAGGCCTATTATCCTTAATTCTACACCCACACAGGCTGTTACCTAGGCAACAATACCCCAGATCACAGATTGGTCAAGACAAAATTTCCATCCATCTTTGTGAATCAAATGGGTTGCTAATATGATCAAATATACCAAAGTTGACTTTCAAACAGTTATAAAAGGAAAATTGTAAAAATAGCTAGAATCTCAGTGGTCAAAAGGAAGGTTAATGTGTGCAGGGAGATGTTTATGTGGTTTTCAAGGCATAAAGATAAGGTCTCTACAGGCCAATGGAGTCACACATATTAATGTATGTACCCTTCCCAATCTAGCAACAACTGAGAAGGTGCTGCTGGTTGTTTGGGGATTATTTTTTTAATCCTCATCTAAGGAGATGGGTTTTTTTAATGGATTTTTAGAGAGAGAGGGAGAAAGAGAGGGAGAGACATCATAAGAAACATCACTCAATTGCCTCCTGCATGCACCCTGACTGGTGATCAAACCCGTAACCTGGGTATGTGCCCTGACCAGGAATGGAACCCATCACCTTTTGGTATATGAGACAATTTGGCTATTTGGGAGATTTTCTGTTTTTGTTCCTTAGAGGACAATGTATGATATTGTTTCTGTTTGAGATATCCCAGAAACAGATCCTGACCTCAGGATTTGGGTACAAGTAGTTTATTTGGGAGAGGATATACAAAACAGGCAGAAAAGGGAAAGACACGAACAAAGCATTAATGATCTGGTTATTATCGTGGAAAGTTGAGACCCTCTAAAAAGAGTATGGAACACAACTCAGAACTGTCTGACCAGCAACAGGGAAGCTGATGTATATAATCCATCTTTTTGGTTGAGGGCTGCTCCCATGCATGAACTCCCAGATACTTTTAGTAATTTTCCTTCTTTGTGCCTCAGTTTCCTCACCTGTGAAATGTAGATAATTCTAATACTGAACCCAGGATTGTTGTGAGACTTCAATGGGATTACCTTTATAATGTGCTTAATATAATGCCTAGCACACCCTACGTACTCACTAAATGGTTGGTCAGGGGAAGAAGAGGGACTGAGTGGGTTTGTAGACTGAGGGTATGGAGGGTACGGAAAGTGAGATGTTTAATTATCAAGCTGGAAAACAACATCCTAGAGAGAGAAGAAAGGGATAGAATTAGGAATCTAAAGTATTATACTACCCAGGGAATTCTGTTTAAAACTCTCTAATGATGATTCATCTTGTTGGATCATAATTTGTTGTTTATGGAACTAAACTGAACACTTCCATGAACCTATGCTTATTGAGCTCAACCAAAGAAGTGAACTGAGCCAAGTGCTACCCTCATAGGGCTTACCTTGGTGTGGGGGAAGACAGGCATAAATAGACATAAACAAATACATAACAGAAAGAGTAGGCATGAGGGCAAAAAAAAGAGGAGGAGGGCACAAGGGTGGCGGGTGAAGATCATCAGGGAAAGCTTTGCTAGTAGATTGACATTGAGCAGAGACCTGATAAAAGTGAAGGAAGGGGTCACTTTCCTTCACTTGGCTCTCCTGAAAGGAGTATTCTAGGCCGAGGGGAAAACAAAAAGAAAACCCTGGAGGTATTGGGACCATCACTGAAGAGTGTGGGGAAGAGCATGGAGGCCAGTGGGATGGCCAGTGGATCTGGAGTGGAGGGAACAGGGGAACTGTCTGAGCTAAGGTCCCAGAGATAGCAGGAGGCTGGGGTCAAGTAAGGCAGGCGGTCTCCAACTCCAACGCACGGTACAAGCACGTGGGACGCTTTGAAAAATGCCACATTTCAAGCTGTAGCACAAACAGGTTTAATTAGAATCTGGGGTTGGAACCCTGGCAGCAGATTCCCAGGAGATGGATGTGGAGCAAAATATGAGAATCACTGACCTGGGTCTCTGAAGGCCATTTTAAGAACTCTGGCTTTACCTCTGAGAAGGGGAGCCATTGGAGGGTTTTAAGCAGAGAGAAACACGATTTCTATTGTAAAAGGCTTGCTCTGGCTGCTGTAAGTAGAATAAGCTAGAGGAGAGAGAGGAGTGACACAGCTAGAGCAGTTAGGAGGCAAGCACTATCTTATTGATTTTCTGTAACCCAGACACTTAGGACAATTGCAGGCATAAAATTAATATCCTAAAGACATTCCCTCTGCCTGGAACCTCTTCCTCCAGACATGTGCATGGTTTATCACCATAGTTCCTTCAAAAGGGTGCCAGAAAAATAATTAGGACATCCAGTTAAATCTGAATTGCAGATAAACAATGAATAATTTTCAGTATTGCATGAGACATGCTTATACTAAAAATTATTCATTGTTTATCTCGTAGTCAAATTTCCTTGGATGCCCTGTATTTTCATTTGCTAAATTTGGCAAGTCTACCTTCAGGACTTACTTAGAGAAAGCTTTCCCTGACTATCAAATATAAAAATGAAGCACTATCCCCCAAGGATCCTCTAGCTTATTTTATTTTTTATCCCACTTCATTTATTTTCAAAGCTCTGATCATTATCTGACGTGAAATACACTGATTTGTTTCTCACTTGTCTCGCTCACTGGAGAATGCTACAAGAGAACAGGAATTCTGTTATATTCACAGTGGTATCCACAGAACCAAGAGAAGTGTCTGGCATATAGTGGATACTCAACAGATATTCTCAGAAGGATGGAAAAAAGGAAGGAGAGGTGGGGGGAGAAAGGAAGGGAGGGACATGATGAATACACAGAGGATAAGAATGCAAAAAAAAAAAAGAGCAAAAAGAGAGAACTCATGGACAACAGTGTGGTGATTTCAAGGGGAGAGTGAGGGTGGAGGTGGAAGAGGACATAGAGGGGGTAAATGGTGATGGGGAAACAATTAAGTCAATATTTAAAAAATAAGATAAGAATGGATGGCACTATATATACATTTTCTAGAGGAGGAAAAGAGTTTAGAAAGCTCAATTCTGACTTTTTCCTCTAAGGCAGTGGTTCTCAACCTTTCTAATGCCGCGACCCTTTAATACAGTTCCTCATGTTGTGGTGACCCCCAACCATAAAATTATTTTTGTTGCTACTTCATAACTTTAATTTTGCTACTGTTATGAATCATAATGCAAACATCTGTGTTTCCCAATGGTCTTAGGTGACCCTGCTAGCGGTTCTCAACCTGTGGGTTGATTATTTAGACTAGGGGTGTCAAACTCAATCAGAGAAGGGGCCAAAATCTAAAATCCAGCCTAAATCGCGGGCCGAATGGTTTACTGAACAGTCATAAACTGACAATGTCATAAACTGACAGCGGAGTGCAGTGATGACAGCGCGGTGCGGGCCACATTGCAAGGCCTGGCGGGCTGGATTTGGCCCGCGGGCCTTGTGTTTGACACATGTGATTTAGACCAATAGGTTGAGAACACCGCAGTAGAGTTTAAGGCCATAGGAGCTGAGGTTATCTGCTAAAACTGTGGAAGACACAGTTGGGTCTAAAATTCAATGAGAGAGAAAAATGTTTAGAAAGTCACAGTGGAGAAATGGGAAAGTGAGTAGAGTGGAAAACATAAAGAATCGTTAAAATAAGGAGGAATACCTAAGATTGATAAGTATTGGTTGTAATGAAACTCAGGCTAGGTAAGCTCACAATTATCTCCAGGGGTACTCAGAGGAGAAGGATTAGGAGAAAATATACATAAAGCAGTTTGGGAAAAGGCCTGAGGCTTAAGGGCCAAAAGATTGAAGAACCCATAGTTGATTCATAACATAAAAGATCCTAAGATTCAGGCTGGGTTAGGAGGTGAGAGAATCTTAGGGGGCATTACTAGACTTGTACTTGAGGAAGAAGCTGAAAACCAAGTCTTGATGTACAAGAGTGTTAAATTAGGTTATTGTAGCCACGAGAAGAACTTTATAGAGTATGAATCACTAGAAGAGGTAATAATCTAGAACAGTTATAACAATATACTGTAATGAAAGTTATGTGAATGTGATCTCTCTCTCTCTCTCTCTCTCTCTCTCTCTCTCTCTCTCATTTTATAATGTTTTCAAATTTGTTTTATATGTTTATTTCTACTTTTTTCTTCCCTTAACTTTCCTTGGAGTTATTTCTGCCTTTTTCTCAAGATGAAACTAATCTGGCATATTTGATCTCTTTGTCTCACTGTGGATCTCCTATATTAAAATGTCTTTTATTTCTACTAAATGGTAACAACCCACACCCATAGTTATGATAACTAATACTTACAAACTACCTACTGTGACCTTTTCTAAGTACTTTACATACATTAACTGAGTTAATCACCACAACACAATTTATAAGGCAAGTACAAGAGAAATGATGCCATCTATTCGGACAAGCAAATGAGAAGGTATAAAGTGCTTCCTTTAAGTGAAAAGGTGAGTACAATAAGATATTTTTGAGACAGACAAAGAGAGAGAGAGAGAGAGAGAGAGAGAGAGAGAGAGAGAGAGAGAGAGAGAGAGAGAGAGAAAGAGTGGTATAAGAGGATATTGATTTTCCTAATTTCTATAGTCCTTCAATAGAGGGGATTTTTAGGATGTGTTTTAACAGATCAGCTTTAATCCCCTTGTTTTAAGGCATCTGCTTAGAGAAGTTATGCTTCTAAGAAATAACAGGAAGGAAGGAAGAACAAACAAAAGATAAAAATGAAAGTAAATCTAAATGAGTAGTGAATATAGAAAATGATGAAAATATTTTCTTGTAGAGTTTAAAATATACATATAATTAAATTGCATGACGCTAGTATAAAAGGAAGATGAGATCAAGTTCAATTCTTTTAAGATCTAGCATTGCCTAAGAAGTGGAAAAAGTAAAACCTTTGATTAAACTAATAAATTAAAGAAGCAGGCCATAGTCTCTGGGGTACCATTAAATGAATAGGAAAAAGATGTATAACTAACAAGCTAACTGAGATGGGAAACTGAGTAATAAGAAATACTGATTATCCAAAGGAATGAACTAAAAGTACATGGGCCACTACAGAAACTGCCAGTTACTTTCTAATCATCTCAATTACTGAAATTGGACAGAGGTGATCAAGATTCCTAGTGCATCTAGGCTTCTGGCAGAAGCAAATGGGAACCTGCTCTGGAGGAAAATAGCATCATCTTGGGCCCCAAATTATTTTCACAATTTTTCAAACACAATGTCCATCAGGCAAACAAAAGCAGGCAATACAACATGAATTAAGACCAGCAGGGGAAAAAAACCAAACAGAAATAAAATAAAATGAAAACTATACAAGAGAACCAAGGTCCTTCTCCCAGCAGCAGAAATCAACATGTCAAGTCCAAAACCAAGTGGATATTCTTTGTAGCACCTGCATAGAAAATTATTGATTCATTTATTTAACAGGAATATATTGAGCTAGTTTTCTGCATAAGCTACAGTTAGACACTGAGGGAGGTAGGAAGAGAAATAAAACATTGGTACCCTGCTATCAAGGACTTTATATCTTACAGCCTTATTATCATGTTATTCTATTTAAAAAGCACTGACCGACAATGCCTTAAGGTTCTCTCTCTGTTGTTCTCTTTAAAGAGAATATGTTTTGATGTTTAAATGGTCTGGTCCTAAATCTATTTGGTAGGGAATTTGCTAAAGATGGATGGATGGGAGGCCGTCATTATGTGTTTAAGGATGGTCACTTTAATCTGGAATGGCAAAAGAGCCACAATCATTCATACCTCACAGCACCATGGCTTCCATCTAAGTATTATGATCACACATGACTTGAGGTCAGCACCATTCTTCAGCCCACGTCGGAAGGAAGCACAAGAAACTGGCTCCCAACTATACATGTTTGAAGCTGGATTGATTTGGGGGCTGTTGAAAGCAATATATTTCTTTTCAATTTCTTTAAAACAGGAAACTGCTGGGGCCTCCTGGAGAAAATAACCTATTCTCAATGCTGAAAGGACACTTGAATTAAAGTGTAAGTCACTTAACTTCCATGATAAATATCCCTCATTGCGAATATGGCCTTGAAAATTTTCCATTTGGAGCCTGGGAGGGAACAAAGTTATTTCTTAGAAGCATAACTCCTCTAAGCAGATGCATTAAAACAAGGGGATTAAAGCTGATCTGTTAAAAGAAAACACATCCTAAAAATCCCCTCTATTGAAGGACTATAGAAATTAGGAAAATCAATATCCTCTTATACCACTCTTCTAATGGATGTTTTTGTATAATGGATAGCCCTGTGGTCTAATTAAAGTTAACATTTCTTAGGTGGTTAGGTAGTTGTTGTGTGGGTTATTATTGTTGTGGGGTTGAACCCTGGGTTCAAAATAAGACCACCGGAGGCAGATGATTGATTTAAAAAAAAAAAAAAAAAAAAAAGCAGGCAAGGATTTATTGAAAAACTGGCCAGGACGGCTGCAAGAGCACCACACGCAGGTGGCCACACTCATGACCCGTACCGTTCCAGGTGGAGGCAGTCCTTTTAAAGGTCTAAACCACAAGAATTTTCCTTTGTTCTAAATTCTAAATTGTAAAGGCTGAGAACAGCCAGCAGGGTCGTTCCCAGCCACGTCATCCTGGACATTGGAATGTGGCCTTATCTTGTGAGAGCCGATAATACAGAAGCAGAGCTCAGCGGTTAATCTCTAAAGGTTATCTACAGTTTCTACCCCTGAAGCTACTGAGTCAATGAGAATCAATCTCCTGTAGTTCTGGTCACAGGCACAGGAAAATTGCCTTAGCCTCCAGTCGCCACCTGAAAGCTGAGGTAACTACCGTATGTTTAAGCAGGTGCAGAAGCCAGAATAGTAGGGTTAAAATTCAAACAGCAGTTTTTACCCAAGTATGGTTGCTACTATATTTCAATTATAGCTATTTGGTTAATAGTTAACTTAAGCATATTCTATAAACAGGCAACTATAAGTGTTGGACATGCATAGTCACAGAGAGTTTCAGAGAGATTCCAGTTTATCTACCATTCTTTTCTGCTAGGAAATGGGGGGAAAGCACTGATTAAGGATAATTAAAGATAGTAAGCCTTTTATAGTTGTAATTCATTTTCTCTCTCATCACATTACTGGTGCGTTGTACACAAACACATTTCTGTACTGTCCAATGCGGGTCCAAGGTGGCTCATATTGGACTCATCCTGCCCTCATATCAGAGGTGATATATATATTTGAGAAGTAGTCTCAGGGTAATTTATGAAAATTCAGTGTTTAAAATTCATGGCCTTCATCAAATGCATTTCTATGGCTCCATTTCCATCACTATTTGCAATAGGTTGTAACAATTCTGCAGTATAACTGAGTTTTATAATACCTTCACCTTCTGGCAAATCCCTGCAAGGCAAAGCCTTTTACAACCTGTCTGCAGGGGTTCTTCACCTCTCCATCTTTAGACAAGAACAGGGAAAGTTATGGTTTGAAAGTTGCTTGCAAGAACCTCCCCACTACTAAGATCACCCTTATCTGTAAGATTGCTTCCTGTTCCCCACTTTCAGCTACCTTATCAGCCAGAGCTAACAAGATAGAGGCATTGGAATGTTTCTATCTCTTACTCTTACTTTAATTAACTGAAGAGGGGAACACTCCTGTTTGGAAACTAGGGACCCAAAGCCTCTAATATGGACTAGACCAGTGGTTCTCACTCTTCCTAATGCCCTTTAATACAGTTCCTCATGTTGTGGTGACCTCCGACCATAAAATTATTTTCATTGCTACTTCATAACTGTAATTTTGCTACTGTTATGAACCGTAATGTAAATAGCTGTGTTTTCTGATGGTCTTGGTTGCTGTAGAGAGCGGCCCACACTGAGTCTTTGTCCTGAGGGCTGTTTATCTTTCTTCTACAGACAAGAATCTTAGGGGAGGGTTTCCAGGTGGATTTTTAATATGCTGATGCATCAAAATGAGCATATAGGGGCGTTTGGGATTATTCTTTGGTCTTCTTCATTGTTTTATTATACTTTTATTGAGGGCCTACCTGGCTTTAATGGGGTTTTTGTTATTTGTCCCCCAGACTTCATCTGTCCTTGGCTTGAGCTGGCACAAATGGCATTCATTGGGTCTCTGTCCTCTATTTTCCAAGGCAGGGTGATTTAGGCTATGTACTCCCTGGTTAGGGAGGAGAATATAAACCTTTTGCTTTCAAGTGTCCTTGGTTGGAGAAGATAAGGTCTCTGTGACTCACAAGTTGGCTGTAAGCTGTTCGAATTGTTTGGTCTTGTTTGATGTTCCTGTCTCAGTTTCTCTATTCCACTTGCCTAGGAGTTTTCCCAGCTTCTTATTATCCTGCCACATTAAGAAGTCAGTGTAGAGGTTACTCTTAGAATGTGGCACAAGGGACCTCCAGGGATTGCTGGTTATGTTCCGTTTCTTGCTCTGTGTACAGGTTAAATAGATGTGCTCTTTGCATGGTCTATGATTTGTACCATTTTCTGTAAGTATAAAATACTGCAAGAAAACATCACCAAGATCTACATTTTATTTATGGAAAAAATGCATAAATAAAACCAGGCTCTTGAGGAAAAAAAAGTTAAAGTATTCACATTCCCCTTTTGCAAAGATGGATTATTTGATAACACATTCATTCTCTTTTTTAAACTTTTAAGCTGCTGTTTCTAATGTACGGCCACAATTATTTTCATAGATCTCATGGTCTCTAGCTGCCACCTGAAACATGTTTTCTTGGGTAACCTTGAGTAAAGCTCAGATTTCACATACAGAACTATAAAATCATGGGGGTTGGAGTACTCGTTTCAATAAAATGTTCTAAATCATCATAAAATTTTCCAACCACTTTCTTTTCAAGAAATTACAATAAAAGAGGGAAGCCTTGATTGTTCCAAAGAGTCCATGAATTAAGGCAAAAGGCAATATCAACTGTACTGAAATCTCCCCAAAATCAAGAATATGTGTTGTGGAAGGCAGAATAATGCCCCCATCCCAAAATACCACATCCTAATCCCTGGAATCTCTGAATATATTATGTTACACAGAAACATGGAATGAAGTTTTCTAATCAGGGGACCTTAGAATAAGGAGGTAGCTTGGATTACCAGGTGTGCCCAATGTAATCATGCAGGGCCTTAAATGAGGAAGTGGGAGGCAGAAGAGTCAGAACCAGAGGGACGCCATCATGAGTTTCAACAAGCCATGGCTGACTTTGAAGATGGAGAAAGAGATCACAAGCCAAGGAATGCAGGCAGCCCCGAGTCCAGGATATGGATTCTCCTCAGAGCCAACAGAAGGAACTCAGCCCTGCCAACACCTTGATTTTAGCCAAGTGAGACCCAATTCAGACTTCTAGCCTCCAAAACTGTAAGATAATAAATTTATTGTTGCTTAAAGCCACTCAACTTGTGGTGATTTGTTACTATATCATATTAATACAAGTGTTGAAATGCTTTGGAGCATTTTGGACTTCCCTGAGGTAGCCAGTCTCTTTAGAAAAGCTGGCACAGAGGACAGTATTTCTTGAGTATTCGTGCATCTCCTTTCAAATAATCCCCATGTTTCTTAGCATGCCACTGTGGCCAGCCAGGATTCCCCGTCACATTAAATTATTTTCCCCACACACAAACTGCTGGGCCCCACCCCTAGAGTTTTTGATCTGGGGTGAGGCCCAAGAATTTCCATTTCTTTTATATTCTTTTTAAAAAATATATTTTATTGATTTTTTACAGATAGGAAGAGAGAGGGATAGAAAGTTAGAAACATCGATGAGAGAGAATCATGGATCAGCTGCCTCTTGCACACACCCTACTGGAGATGTGCCCGCAACCAAGGTACAAGCCCTTGACTGGAATCGAAACTGGGACCTTTCAGTCTGCAGGCTAATGCTCTATCCACTGAGCCAAACCGGTTTTGGCACGAATTTGCATTTCTAACAAATTCCCAGGTGAAGTTGAAGCTGCTGTTCAGGAAGTTATCATTGTATTAGCTAGTTAATGTTAATAAAAGGAAGAGAGCAAAGGGAGAGTCAGACATGATTGAGCATATACAGCTGGGAAGCAGAGGCCTGTTTGCTTCGCCAGGAAACTACAACTTCACACCCCAGGGAATAGCAACATTGCCCCTCTAAAGGAATTAGCACCCCGCTTCCCCCCCCCCCCCTCTGGTACTGGATAGTCGAGGAGGAGGGGGAAATAAGGACATGCACAGAAGTCAGTGCTTGCCTGTCAATCATGGATTAATGGATTGGTTAGGGTGGACTCCATCAGAAACACACAAAATCTTGGAAAGTTAAAATCTCCAGATAAGAATTCCCTTTCTCTTGCTCTTCTGCTTATTCTCTTGCTCTCTCTTGCTCCATGACCTCACTCACCTGTGTGCTCGCCTGTTCTCTCTCCATAGCCATGTGGCCTTAAGCAGATGCATGTCCCATGGCTTGCGGACCCCGCACACATGGACTGCAGCTGGGAACACAAGCTAAGCTAGCCCGATGCTGGGCTGGACTGTGCTTTAATACGGAGCAGAGATTCTGGCCAGTGGCCTGCATTCAGGCCCCGCTGAAGGCTAGACTTCTTCCGTGGCAAGATGGACAAAGATGGGAACTTGGAGGGGAACCCCTTAATTTTACATCATCAATAAAGCTTTCCACAAAACCCTGTGCTCCCATGGGGGCCTCAGGAGATTCTTTTCCTCGCTGCCCCCACCAAGAGCTACACTTCCACAAATAACCAGGGGACCACACTTTGAGACCCACAGTTCTGGTAGAATAGAAAAGAGTGTAAAGAAATAATTAAATACAGTATGATCACTGGCATGATGTGAAACATACAAATCGTACCGTGATCATAGTGTGGAGGCATCCAAATCATGCACTTGATTGGAGAAAGGCTCTAGAAAGAAATATTGTTTCCACTAATACGGAAAATATATTTTCAAAAACAGAAAAGACAATGAAAAGGCGAGGTGAGGGTAGAGATTTGGCAGAGGGAAACCTGTATGGTAAAACACAAAGGGGGAGACAAACAGCTGTTTTAAGGACACCAAAAAGGTGGGAAATGAGGCCAGAGAGGGAGACAGGCCAAACATGAGGGCCTTTTTATGCTAAACAAAGAAATTGACATTTTCCCAAATGTTAGAGCTGTATATTCGTGTCTGTAAACAGGCTTACATGTTAGAGGGCTTACCTGGCAGATGTGTTAGATGAGTGAGACCGGTGTGAGATCAGAAGCAGGGAAAGCACCAAGAAGGCTCTTCCAGCAGTCCCTAGAGAAGCCACGAGTGTCTGCACCACAGTCAAGGCAGAACCTACCGACCTTGGGTACCAATTAAATATGGGGAGTGAGGGAGAAGTATGGCAGCTAAAGAATGATCACCAGCATTCTGACTTGTACATTTGGTTGCCTAAACCAGTGGTCGGCAAACTGCAGCTCGCAAGCCACATGCGGCTCTTTGGCCCCTTGAGTGTGGCTCTTCCACAAAATGCCACGGCCTGGGCGAGTCTATTTTGAAGAAGTGGCATTACAAGAAGTTTAAATTTTTAAAAGTTGGCTCTCAAAAGAAATTTCAATCATTGTCCTGTTGATATTTGGCTCTGTTGACTAATGAGTTTGCCGACCACTGGACTAAGGAAAATGGTTCACCAAGAGAGGAAACGTAGAGGAGGAGTTTGCTGCCTGGGAGATGATGATGAGGTGATGGATTCATTGGGATTGGGATTGAGGTGCCTAGAATAATCCAAGGGAAGTAAACCAGATGAGAGTTGTAAATACCTATGAGTTGCTAGTATATCAAAGCACAAAATGAAATCTAATGTTCAATCAAATAAAAATGTTTACTTACGGACTTTTAAAAATAACCAAGGTAGTTCTATTTTCATCAGATAGTTTTCATAGAACAGTATGCCGTATCCTTCCAGTCTTCTTTCACTTAATGTGGCAATGTCCTTTCAAAGTCAACAGCATTGGGAAAGAAAAAAGAGAACAGGAAAAGATTTAGTAATCATGTATTTGTGACAGAATAAACCTAATGGTAATTATACTGAGGTAGGTGCTCTCTGTCAAAGCACCTATTCTGGAGTTGGCTTCTACTTAGCTCCTTCTCTCCTATAGTCAACGACTTGAAGATGTTCTGTCTGTGCCTTAAAGAAAGAACTGTGTTGATTGCAGTGAAACATAGGCAAAGTGTGGAGTAAATTAGAGTTAATGTTTTCAATTTTAAGTGGCCATATAGATATTGCCTTAAGAATCTAAGTAAGTCCAGCTAGCGTGGCTCAATGGTTGAGCATTGACCTATGAACCAAGAGGTCATGGTTCCATTTCAGGCTAAGGCATATGTCCGGGTTGAGGGCTCAATCCCCAGTGTGGGGCATGTAGGAGGCAGCCAACTAATGATTTTCTCTCATCACTGATGTTTCTCTCTCTCTCCTTCTCCCTATTCCTTCCTCTCTGAAATCAATAAAAATATTTTTTAAAGAATCTAAATAATTTATTTATGCCCTAGCCCGTTTGGCTCAGTGGAAAGAGCGTCAGCCTGGGGACTGAAGGGTCCCAGGTTTGACTCGGGCCAAGGGCATGTGCCTGGGTTGTGGGCTCAATTCCCAGTGGGAGGCATGCAGGAGGCAGCCGGCCAATGATTCTCTCTTATCAATGATGTTTCCATCTCTCTATCCCTCTCCTTTCCTCCCTAAAATCAATAAAAAATATTTTTAAAAATAAATAATTTATTTATAGTGAGCCCTAACTAAAACATATCAAATGCCATCACATATTCAAATGCAAATAAGTCATGTGGTTTTAAAAGATAAAAATTAGAAGTTAACCTTCTATAACAAGTTCATTTAATTATTTTTTTAAAGAGATACAAGATCTCCCGCCTTTGCTTTTTCTTTTTTATGTTTTTATTGATTTTTTACAGAGAGGAAGGAAGAGAGATAGAGAGCTAGAAATGTCGACGACCAGCTGCCTCCTGCACACCCGCACCGGGGATGTGCTCACAACCAACGTACCTGCCCCTGACCGGAATCAAACCTGGGACCTTTCAGTCCGCAGACCAACTCTCTACCACTGAGCCAAACCGGTTTCAGCCATTTAATTATTAATAAAAGAAAAAGATTGTACAAAAAGTTAAAACTTGTAAACTTTTTTACAGAGTATCATACAAATGCATGTAAAAATATATACCAAAAAGTCACCTAAAGAATGACAGATAATTTTAATTTTTTAGCCTTTTCTACGTTGTATATTCAATAATGAGCACTATTGTTTTTTAAATATGCACGCATATAAGCCTAATCAATGGACACAGACAACAGGGCGGTGGGGGTATGAATGGGGGGTCGGGGGTAATGTGGGAATAAGAACACATATGTAATCAATAAAGAAATTTTAAAAAATAAAAAACATGATTTTAAGCTATTTTCCCTAATAAAAAATAAAAGTATTTTTAATTACATTCTTAAGTATATTCTAAACTGAAAACCTAAGATTTTGCAGACATCTGCCCCTATCACAGATGTTTGCCCAACTGCCCTTTCACTGTCTAAAATGCAGCTAAGTGGTATCCAAAGCTATGTCGGTCTTAGTGACAGACATCTGTGCTTATGGAGAGCAAGGGGGCTACTAGCTTGTTCGTATGAGATTGGAATATAACAAAGAGAGATATGGGAAAGCTGGACTACATGGAGAACAGAAAGTTTTAGGATATCTTGGAATAAAATAAAGAGAGAGATGGGAAAGCTGTGTTACATAGAGAAATAAAAGTTTTAGGACATCAACTGAGAAAGCCATTTAAGATTGTTGGGAACCGTGAAAAGATAGGGTTAAATGGATGGTTCTTCTTCAGAGTAGCCCATGCTAATTTAATGCAAAGATAAAGAATAGCACCCTGTGACTATAGCTCTATATGCTCCCTGAATACACATCTGTCCTTCATAAAGAATAGAGCTTAATCTTCAAGGTAAGAGCAAGGTAATAACTCAGCTGTTGTACAAATGGCTGCCACAATTTTAGGAGATCCCAAGACAGCAATTCAGAAGAGAAAATCTGGAATACGGTTTTATGCTGATAAGCGCAAGACTTTGCATATAGTCTTCAGTAATTTGATCACCAAGGCTCTAGGAAACACCAGCTGCATATGTAATGTCTACTTAAACTTAATTCTCCACAATTTGTTCAAGGTTACTATGCAGTTTATTGAAGGTTAATCATCCTTATAACTTGGATATTAATGGGGAACCTGGGAAATGAATATGTGCAGATGACAAAACCTGAAGAAAATATTTAGTGTATTAAACCCTTCCAAATGTGAACTCTCCCCATGTCTGAACATCAGATATTTGTAATTCATATTTTTAAATATCACATTAGGGCAAATTTTAATTGTAAAACTGAACAGTGTCTGATTCTTTGACTACAAGGAGAAAGTGAGAACAAAAATGGCTTGTGTGAGTTAGCTATCACTGTGTAACAAAGCATCCAAATCTCAGTAACTTAAAGCAATAAGTATTTATATTATTTCTCACAAAACTACAGGAAACCTAGGTTATTCTTCTGGTCTCAGAGGAGCTCCTGCATGGGTCTGCAGTCAAGTGTGGCTTAGGTTGGTAGCTCTGCTAATCTTGGCTGGGCACTCACATGTTTTGAGTTTGGCTAACTTTAGGATGGCTTTGAAAAATGAACTCTCCTCAATGTAGTCTCTCATGTCCCAGCAAGATAGACCAAGTTGGTGGCAGAACTCTGGGAGAGAGTGGAAAGATACAGGCCTCTGGGCTCAGAACTGTCACATTGACACTTCTACCACATTCTGTGAGCCAAAGCAAATCACAAGGCCAGCCCATATTGAAGAGGGCAAGGGAGGGGAAACCAGACTCCTTTGATAAGAAGAATTGTGAAGACACACTGAAAGGGCAGAGAATATAGGAAGGGGTGAAGAACTGAGACCAATTACGTACGCACATAAACCAAAGAGACCCCTATCCAGTTTGTCTCAGTGGATAGAGTGTCGGCCTGCAGACTGAAGGGTTCCAGGTTAGATTCCGGTCAAGGACATGTATCTTGGTTGCGAGTACATCCCCAGTAGGAAGTGTGCAGGAGGTAGGTGATCGATGTTTCTCTCCCATTGATGTTTCTAACTCTCCCTTTCCCTTCCTTTCTGTAAAAAAATAAATAAAATACATTTAAAAAAAAAACAAAAAAAAAAAACAAAGAGAAAATCCAGGTCAAATGTTAAGAAAAAGTTAAAATAGAGCAAGCAATGGTCAGTGAAGTGAGCAGTCCATTTCTTTCCTATTGTGTGATGTCTTGTGATAAAAAAAAAAAAACAACACACAACTAGATTCATTCAGCAGAGGAAAAAGGGTTCTGTATCCCTACTTCATCCCAGTCATATATGAATTTCATCTGTCCTATGGCTTTACGTAGGTCTGACCTTGAAAGATGCTTAAAACATAACTGAGTTCTCCCTATTAGAAATGAAATATCTCTGTTGACTATTTTGTCAAAGAAAAAAATATATTATTTTATTCAGCATAATGCTGTTGCAACTGTTATGAAATGTGCCAAATTCTGACACCTTTCAGAATGATTCAGATGAAACTCTGCCAAGAAAATTCCAATACCTGAGGCATTTTGCTGAATTTTGCATTTAATTATCTATTTCTTCCCCTTCCTTCATTTTTATAGACACAATCCAAGCAGATTTTCGTTTCCCATCTGTGGTTCCTGAGCCATTTAAAAATCAAGAATAGTTGGATCCAGAGTAATAATAAAAATATTTAGCCCTGCTCAGTGTGGCTCAGTTGGCTGGGTATCATCCCTTGTACCAAAAGATTGCTGGTTTGGTTCCTAGTCAGGGCACATGCCCAGGGTTGTGGGCTTGATCCCCAATAAAGGACGTGCAGGCGGCAGCTGATAGATGTTTCACCCTCACATTGATATTTCTCCCTCTCTCTCCCTCTCCCTTTCTCTCTCTAGCTAAAAAATCAATACAAATATATATTTTTAATATTTAACAAAAAGGATGACATGGGCACTGACCAGTCAGAATATAGCTGCAGGGGATTTTGCTATGCTGTGAATCCCACCAACACACCACTTCCCCCTAGGAAGAAGGGATGGAAGATGGCCGTCCCCAACACTGACATATACCCTCATCCCCCACCCCACCCCGCATTTGTGCCCAAAGAGCAATTCTTGTCAGCTACAAAAGTTCTCATGAAGGAATCAATTCTTTAAAATTATAGACAGGCCCGGAAAGCACCAATCCAGTTTCTTATAGCACCAAATCAAGTAAGAACTTTCCTTTTTCCCCTCACCTCTCCAACCTCAATCCTCTGCACTCTGACTCTGGGGAATCAAGACTTCCAGTTAGTGGAATATGGGGGAAAGACATTCAAGATGTCGCTAAGGCAAGAAGCTGACCACAACATTCTCTCCCAACTGCTAGTTTTCTCCCAGCCACAGCTGGGGAAGTGGGGAAAGGCCTCACCCTTCAATCAATTCCAAAGTTTGACCATAACATTTAATTACTAACCACAGGGCTTACCATAATCTAAAAGAGTAGACAAAAGTCATGAGATAGCCCAAATTTTCACCCAGGGCAAAAGAAAGCAAAAAATGAAACAAACAAAAATTAAAATATTTTCTAATTGCATAACATTCTTTGTCTTTCTTTTATGGACCAATACAAAAACCCACCTGTCTTGAAAATGGCATTCTTATAGAGGAAACAAAACTAAGAAAGCAATCTATACTAATAAAAGGGTAATATGATAATTACACTGGATTGACCGGACATCTTCCAGGCGTCCAACTTCCTTCTGGACAAAGCCATGGTGGCCAGGGGCCGAGGCAGAGGTGGGCAGGGGTGATCAGGCTAACAGGGAGCAAGCAGTTAGGGGGAAATCAGGCAGGCAGGGGAGGGCAGTTGGGGGCAATCAAGCCATCAGGGGAGCAGTTAGGCGGTGATCAGGCAGGCAGGCAGGCAGAGGTGTTTAGGGGTAATCAGGCAGGCAGGCAGAGGTGGTTAGGGGTAATCAGGCAGGCAGGCAGGTGAGTGGTTAGAAGCCAGTGGTCCAGGATTGTGAGAGGGATCCCAGATTGGAGAGGGTGCAGACTGGGCTGAGGGACCCCCCACCCCATGCAGGAATTTCATGCATTGGGCCTCTACTAAGTTATATAACTGGTTGTACTAGTGCCATGAAGAAAAATTAAACAGAATCACAGATACAGGGGGAAAGAGGAGATAGTGGTATTTTCCACAGGGTGGCAAGAAAGGCATTTGAACAGAGCCATGAAGTGAAGATCTGTGGGAAGATGGTCCAAGCAGGAAAAAAATAGCAAGTGCAAAATGCAGAAGCAGGAATGAGCTTGGTGGTCTGAGAATCAAAGAAAGGGCTGTATGGCTAGAATAGAGGGAGTGAGGAAATAATAGAGGCCATGAGTATGGAAAATTCACCAGGAGACTAATTGTACACAAAAGTCACAAAAAAGAAATTGATACTGAAGTCCGGGGCAAAACCATTTGAGGGCCAGTTTCCATTCTCAAATGATTACCTTGGTTGCTGCATACACAAAAGATGGCAGACCCCTGAGAATGGAGACTGGGTGACTAGCGACTAAATCTGTCAGGTAGCTGCTTTCAAATCACCTAGGATACTTACCGAAAGGGCATCTTACTAAACCCCACCCATCCCCAAACTTACTGAATCAAAATCTTGTAAGAATAAGGCAAATGATGCTATTTTTAGCTGACTCTCTAGGAGATTCTCTCTTGCTGTCAGATGGACACAGTGTCCATTTTATGAGCACCCACGAAAGAACTTTAGTTCAATATCAGACTTATGCTCTCTGTGAAAAGTGAGTATTTTGACTTGTTTCTTTGCTTTAACCACATTTCATCCAACATTAACAAGGGTGCAGGACGTTCTGGTTTAAATTTGTTTTGGTTCCAACTTTAATTTAGGCTTGATTTTATTATTTCTTCTACCTTCATTATTATTTTCCATGATTTTTATTTCTTATAAATACTATTTTTCAGTATGTATGCATCCATGTTATTGTTTTGAAGAATTAAAATGCCATTTCAGCAACCTTCAGAATAATATAATGCACTGAATATACATTTAATTTAGACTTATGTTCATTATTAGAGGCCTGATGCACGAAATTCTTGCAAGGGGGTTGGCCCTGGCAGCCTCGGCCTGCTCTCGCATCCCCAGCTTCATCTGGAAGGTCATCCAGAAAATCTCTGCTGTTTGGTCTAATTAGCATATTAGCTCTTTAGTATATAGGATAGCTTCAAATTCTTTTCTGACATAAGGAAGGGCTCATTTTATTTTTTCCTTTAAGAAACATTAACATTAGCCCAGCTGGAGTGGCTCAATGGTTCAGCATTGACCCATGAACCAGGATGTCATGGTTTGATTCCATCAGGGCACATGCCAAGTTGCTAGCGCAATCCCCAGTAGGAGGCATGCAGGAGGCAGCAGATTGATGATTTTCTCTCATCATGGATGTTTCTATCTCTCTCTCCCTTTCCCTTCCTCTCTCTGAAATTAATTTAAAAAAATAAACATTAATTTTATTATCTTTCTGCACACTACAGCTATTCAAAGAATAACTGGATAAGTTTACTACTAATGCCATTTGAAAATTTTGTCACAGCATGGAGGGACCTAGAGAGTATCATGCTAAGTGAAATAAGTCAGTCAGAGAAAGACAAGTATCACATGCTCTCACTCATATGTAGAATCTAAGTAACAAAACAAACTGATGAACAGAGTAGATCCATAGACATGGAAGAACAGAACAGAGTGTGGAATCTCAGAGGGAAGGCAAGGGAGGGTGGGTGGGAGGTAGTCAACCAAGGACCTTGTATGCATATATGCATGGCCCATCCACACAGACAATGGGGCAGTGAGGGCCTGGAGGGGATGGAAGGGGTCAATGGGGTGGGGGGTGGGGAAAAGGGACAAGTAAAACCTTTAAAAATAAAGTATTATTTAAAAGATAAAAACAAAAATTTTGTCACTACGATATATTTATCTGATCTGTTTTGCTGCAAAACATGTTTCCTAAACCTAAATGAAAATAAATCAAGTTTTAAAGTCTGTCCATAGCAAGTGAAATTTTATCGTAATACTCATTTTTTGGTTCAATACAATGCCTAAGCGGTTTCATACCACATTCAACCCTAGTGGATTTCAATAAAAGTAGGAGAGCTCTGCATAGATAATGAAAAGACTTAAAGTGATTTTGGAAACATGGAATGATATTGTATCTTAACAGTAATATTTTAGCAGCACCTAACCTCAGGCAAAAAAGAGAATCCAGTTTATACCAATCAAAGTACCTATAATACAATAATATAATAGAAGCATTTACCACCAATATTTCACACTATTGCCCTCTGTGCTTCTAATAACAAAGCTTTCTCACCAGAAATATTGAATTAACACTGGACTCTCAAATTGCTATGTGTGAAGAAATCAACTTACTTTAAAAAAAGTGTATTTGTTATTTCAGAGTAGTAAAGATTAAAATGTCCATTTATAATATTTCTAACTTCAGCTCTAAGCTCAGAGATGTGTTGCCATTATTCAGCCAAAATAATAATTTGTTTTGCCTGAATCCCACAAGATAAAAATGATAAATTAGCAATGAGTTCATCCTTTCCCCAAAATAAATATGTTCTAAATTCATATACTATAAACTAATAAATTTATCCATATACTATACATTTCATGTTTATATTATGTACCATTTAGGGAAGGAAATACTTCATGGGGGTTTATTCAAATGATTTATAATAATATCCTAAGAATGTCAATTTATACATATGAATTCTATATAAAGTGTAAATGGTCATCTTAGCAGGAATATAAAAAGTCCCTATAATGCAAAAGCTGATTGTAAAGCACCTTATAAAGCAGTGAAATTTATGTAATTTAGTCATTACTTTTCTACAATAGAAAGTTATCCAGTATTCTTCACTGCTAACTTCATGCTAATATGTTCCAAGTTTAGAATCCTTTACCAATAAAAGAAATAGGAAAGAAATTAATAGCTTCTTTTACTTCAAGTAAGAGGGAAAACTCTTATCACACAGTAATGAAACCAAGCAAATGTGGGTCTGTGACTATAAGAATGCCTATCATTAATAAATTATTCAAATTCCTCCATGGCACTTAAATTGTAATTTAAAACCCAGTAAGCAAGAAACCGTAAGAAAAGGACCAAACTCTACCATGAAATAAGGAATTATACTAAAGTCTATTCAGCCCTAAGTATTTAGTTGAAGACAATGGCTAGAGTAGCACATGCTTCATCTAAATGACACCATTTAAACAGTGCTAAAATATAAAGTTACTTAAGACTAATAAATATGGTACATTATGTGACTCCAACCATTCTGAAAAAAATATACTAACAAGTGCTATAACAGCATCCCCACGAGCTTGGAGCCTACAAAGTCAATTACATTGGCCATATCTTTCCAAATGATTTAGGAGTGCCTTTTAACATTACAAACATAAATCTATCGCAGTGTTGGAATTCCGATGTATTTTTGTGCTTCGGGAGCTGCCTAAAAATGAAAAGGCATCCAAGTGAAATGCATTATATACTTATTATACTCAAAATTGCAGTGCCTAAAATGTGAAATAATTCTCTACCATTTAGCTGTCTGCCTTGCAGTATATTCTAGATTGCTATTTATACTTTGAAAAGTTAGTGGCAAAACAGTGGTGTTTTGTTTTTTTTTAAGATAGTATGTGACTGGGCTTAAGTTTATATAAAAATAGCATCTGTACAACCATTCTGAAATTTAATCCTGCATAAGGTAACAGAACATATCACCAAAAATAAACAAACAAACCCCAAAACAAAAACAATACTTTTGAAAGGGGAATAATGTAAATTTATTTCAGGAACTCATATTACAAAAGGTCCTTTGGGTCATTTTACCACACTAAAGTAACAAAGTTGTTAAAATGCAGCACATTACAGTACAGAACTTGAAATAAATCCTAAAGTCATTGGTGTTATAGCTATCTCTATAAGAAGTGCTTTTCCTTCCTAATATAGTCAAAGTTTAATGACAACTTTGACTATAATTAAGGTGTGTTTTTTTCTCTTCATCTTTTCAGTTCCCTTGTTAAATGGTGTGTACAGAATCTTGCTTGATCTGAATATGATGCAGGAAGTGAGGTTGGGGAAAGTAGATCTTGCATTGGTGGAGTTAAATCCTTTTGCTATAGGCCCGTGGTCGGCAAACCGGCTCGCAAATCACATGTGGCTCTTTGGCCCCTTGAGTGTGGCTCTTCCACAAAATGCCATGGCCTGGGCTAGTCTATTTTGAAGAAGTGGCATTAGAAGAAGTTTAAGTTTTAAAAAGTTGGCCCAGAGTTTCTTGTTCTTCAGCAAAGTGGGGTCAAAAGTTAGGACTGTGATGCTTTAAAGCTCATTTTCAAGCAAGTGAACCACCATTTTGAGATCGAGGAGATCCTGCAGGAGAAGAGTTCATATAAGGTGGCACCTGAGCAATAGCATACCCAGGGGGGGGAGAGTTACTGGTAACGGATCTGAATCACTGTGCTTGTGTCGCACACATTACCTATGACAGCAGTTGCCAAGCGGTGGCCCGCAGACCACTGGTGGTCTGTGACGTCCCAAAGGTTGGGGACCGCTGGCCTAGGAGGTGCAGACAGCATGGTGTGCTGCTCTGGTGGAATGTGTGTCACGTGATCCTTGACCAGCAGCGTTACAGGGGTATCAGCTGTTGGTGAGGAAATACAAGGATGAATTTGCAGCAGAGCACAAGTAACAAGTTTTCAGTTTTCTTATGGCATGATATGAGCTTAGAAGTCTGAGAAAAAACATGTTCTCTTGCGTCCTTAGACAGTGCTACATGTGAAGCCCACAGATTTTACTAGGAAAATCAAATTTGTCACAGAAATGAACAGGTGAATCATCCCTTTCACCTATGATGTTTACCTTAAAGTCTTCCTAAAGGCATTTAGGAAAATGTTTGTTTTCTCAGCAGTTTACCTCCATTATAGTCAGACCTTTCTCTGTTATATTCAAATTCTTCACCAGCAGGCCTCCCATTCATAGTCCTTAGAGTTTGGCACACAAATCTGCCTTTGCTCACCTGCTTGAAAATGAACTTCAAAGTTCTTCTTCAGACAACAAGGCCACACCAGGATCCAGAACTCTCAGCGCCTGGTAACCAATTATCAGCATCTGTGGGGTCCACGTTGGCATCATCTATGGAGCCCAGGAGGCAGAGGTTAAATAAGATCCCACTCCCAACCTGCGTAGCTATGACCTCCGTGGGCTTTCTCCATATCCCCTGCCTATCACACCACGCTGGGGAGGGAGTCAGGCAGAGTTTGGACAAGGGGGAAAGAAGCTTCAGAGTTGAGCTTGCAAAGGTTCCTCTTCCTGTGCCATAAGAGAAGGTGGTGTTTAACTGGAAAAGAGACAGATAGGAAAGGGGAAGTAGGGCACAGCCAACAGAATAACTTCCCAGCAGGTCTCACAGAGCAATGCCTTCTGGGATATCCTGATTTTTCTCCAATTGCATTTTTTTATAAACTGCCTTAAATCTCTTAATGGTATACGTGTGCATGTTTGAGAATGTGTATGTGTACACATATATGTATGTGTGTATATGTACACATGTGTGTGTGTATATATATATATATATATATATATATATATATATGGACATATATGCACACATATCTTTAAGATTTTGTCATGATACAATTAATTTAAAATCTTTGTCTGGAAGAAAGGAGTACCATATTTATCTTACAAAGGAAGAGTCGTGTAAAAAGTAGTGAAAATTGTAATTTCACAGGGCTAGACAGTTGGTATCCTTGGTTAAAGAATGATGATGGGAATTTAGGCCAAATTTCCTCAGGCTTCACGTTCCTGCAGGTAGAATCAAGACCTCAAAAATAATCACTTAGCTCCATCCCGACCTCAGGGGGTCTCTCCTGAAGACATTCACCTTTTTGGCTATGTCAACTGTCAAATATCCCCAGAAAACACCAGGGGGGAAATCACTGATCAATCAAAGAAAGTTTTTAAGACTTAACTGCAGTATAGGAAAGCACTGCCTTAACAGAATCTAAATAGTGTCTTAGAAGAAGGATGATAGCAGGCCAGAATATCAGGGACTGGGCTGGCTGACTTCAGGGCAGGTCTTTAAAGGTTAATTGGGCAGATTTTATAACATGACAGCTATAGATTGGTAGGCACAGGAAGAGTGAGTATTAACGGGGACCAGGTTATTCTTGTTAAGTAAACTCTTTTCTTTGGCTCATGATTTTATCTTTTAGGAAAAAAGTATTTCCTGGAAAAAAATCACTAAGTTTTGTTTATTAGAATTATTTAACACTAGAGGCCCAGTGCACGAATTCATGCACAGGTAGGGTCCCTCAGCCTGGCTGGTGACCTGGGCCAATGGGGGGCAGGGGGTGGCCGGCTGGGGAAAGGACTGCTGGAGGTTGGCTGGCTAGGGGGAGGGACCATGGGAAGTTGGCCAGCCAGCTGTGGGAAGTTGGCTGTGGGAGCATACTGACCACCAGGGGGCAGCTCCTGTGTTGAGCATCTGCCCCCTGGTGGTCAGTGCACATCATAGCAATCAGTCAATGGGTCGTTTGGTCGCTTAGGCATATATATATATATATATATATATATATATATATATATATATATATATATATATAAAACTATCCACAGTTCCATTATTGATCTATTGTACATGATGACAAGAAATTATGTTGGTTTACTTTTCTCTGGTCTGGCTTGTTGGGCTGTTGATTCTTGGCTACACCAATGGCAAAAGCACAATAATGCCATGAGAGCTACCACAGGCAACAGTGCCCACAAATGCCCAAAGTCACTGCTGCTCCAGGAAAGAAACAATACTCACTGGAGGTGCTGCTGAGTCCAAGAACAACAATGGGCTTCCTTTCCCTCTTTCCTTTCGCTCTGTTTACATGGACTACAAAGCACTTCAGACCCAGCATTTCCAGTGCGTTAAAGAGCGTTTGCTGAAATCACTCTTTTAATATTTACTTGCTCTTAACTATTGTCCCTGACAAAGGCTCAGGCAGTGCAAACTGGTGGTGGGTGGTTTAAACTTGAATATTTCATGCCATTCACCTCTGAAACCTCCTCTATTTCTTGAGCCTTTTCAGAATTCCAGCAATGCCTCCTTCCCTTAGGACCATTCACTCCCAGAAGGCAATTTTATCCCCCACTCAAATGCATTGCTCACGGGCCCATCTCATGGAGTCTCCACCTAACCTACCTAAACTCTACAGCCATCACACTTTATTCTCTTAGGCCACACCTCCTATTACATGTCAAATTAAATTTCATTAACGTGAAATTTTGTTGGCTTTAAAAAAAAAAAAAAAAAAGCTGTATCGCCATAACCGTTTTGGCTCAGTGGATAGAGCATCGGCCTGCGGACTGGAAGGTCCCAGGTTCGATTCCGGTAAAGGGCATGTACCTTGGTTGCGGGCACATCCCCAGTAGGAGGTGTGCAGAAGGCAGCCGATCGATGTTTCTCTCTCATCGATGTTTCTGACTCTCTATCCCTCCCCATTCCTCTCTGTAAAAAAGCAATAAAATATTGATATATATTTTTTTAAATAAAAAAAGCTGTGTTTTTTGAATAAGCCAAAATGGTTCTTACCAAAGTATGGATGTTCTACTATTATAACCAGCAAGTGAAAATTCTGAGCAAAAACTAAAACACAGCATTAAGACATATGCAAACATTCCTGTTTTACAATTACCATTACTTGTTTGCCAGGCAGTTTATGAGGGTTCAGTATTTTTTAATGGATGTGCATATAATAATTCAAAGACCATGAATACAAAGGGGGAAAGCCTGTCAAATATAATGACCATACTTCTTTTCTTTCCCAGAACCAGTGCTTTTCTGTCTAAATTGAGACATTTCTCATGTGACAAAATGTCCTTACACCTGACCCTGAGGGGGGGAAAAAAGCCAGCTTTCTTCCCTAGTTGGCTAAATTTGCTTTTGCTGCTCATTGGGTCTACTTCAAATTATTTTGTAATTAATTCTAAGTTCAGCCTTTGTGTCACGAAAGCATTCTTTACTATAGACAAGTGATGTTACCTTCTAGTCTAGACACCCCACACCCAGCAGCTGCTCTGGTTTAGCACTTGCAATAGCTCTGCTTAAAGTGTGTGCTTGTTTATAGCTGAGAAGCCTGACCCGAAAGCCCTTAATAAATATTATTTGGTGAAATTGTTGACAAAATAAAGGGTACTGACCTTCCATTTATCCCCATCGGATTTAAGAAGCTATCTTGCTATACTTGAAAAGCTGCCATTACAAATTGATTCCTATTTAGTGCTTTTAAACAAAAAGTTAAATGGGCTTCTATTCAGCCACCTCCTTTAGGGCATAGCGATTCTGTCCTTCAATATCATTCTCTTAAAAGTTGCTAGACTTGCCGAGACTGGTTTGGCTCAGTGGATAGAGTGTCAACCTACGGACTGAAAGGTCCCAGGTTCGATTCCGGTCAAGGGCATGTACCTGGGTTGCAGGTACATCCCCAGTAGGGGGTGTGCAAGAGGCAGCTGGTCAATGTTTCTCTCTCATCGATGTTTCTATCTCTCTATCTCTCTCCCTTCCTCTCTGTGAAAAATCAATAAAATATATTATTATTTAAAAAAAAATGTTGCTAGACTTGCCGAGACTGGTTTGGCTCAGTGGATAGAGCATCGGCCTGCGGACTGAAAGGTCCCAGGTTCGACTCTAGTCAAGGGCATGTACCGTGGTTGCGGGCACATCCCCAGTGGTAAGTGTGCAGGAGGAAGCTGATCGATGTCTCTGTCTCATTGATGTTTCTAACTCTCTACCCCTCTCCTTTCTTCTCTGTAAAAAATCAATAAAATGTATTTTTTTTAAAGTTGCTAGACTTACATTAGGTTGACAAAAGATTCAGTGTCGGCCTTCAACAGTGACTGGATATCAAAATATTTGAGTTTGGAGATGTAGAAGAAATTAGAACTTTTGAAAGTGCTTGGATTCATGGAGGCCTGTTTGATTTCGACTGCTTCAAAAAACACCTAACTGAGGCTGGTGATGAAGAATTATGGACTGCACAATGAAGATCAGCACACACAATTAATGCTGGGAAACAGGATGAGACATCTCCGCTTAAGCCACGTTGCCATCTGGCCCAGACGCAGTCATTCTACCAGAGTGACACCAAAGGTCAACGGGAGCAAGAGCCGTATGTCCCTCTGCCAGGCTCCTGGATTTTATTTTTCATTTAAGGGAATCTGATCTGTCATTCTTCTGGCTCCTGTGGGCTTTAAATTCACATAATCAACATATCACTGCCAGAGACTCAGTAATAGCTGAGGCAGTTTAAAGGTGAGTGGAGAATAATTGTGCTCCCAAGCCAGATGCCTTCAGTTTTGCAAAGAAATAAAAAGTCCATCTCTGGTCCAGAAAGTAAGGCAAATTGCCCTGTTTGAAAAAGACCTTGGCTGTCCTCCCAAGTGTGCCAGTAGCTATATTTTACATCCAAGCATGGCTGGCCCTTTGCAAAAGTTTAGAGCTGTGGTTCTCAAAATGTGGTCCGCAGACCCCTAGGGATTCCCAAGGTTCTTTCCGAGGGTCCTTCAGGTCAAAACCACTTCTAAATAATAGTACGATGTTATTTGCTGTTTGACATTTGCAGTGATGTTACAAAAGCAATGGCCGGTAGAACTGCTAACATCTTAGCACTAAGTAAGGCAAAGGTACCAAACTATTCCAGTCATCACTGTATTTTTTACTGCCACACAGTGAAAAGAAAATACCAGTTTCATTTAAGCATGTCCTTGATGAAACTCTAAACATTATTGACTTATTAAATCTAAACCCTTGAGTCTCATCTTTTTCACCGTTTGGGTGACAACATAGAAAGCACTCATAAAGCACTTTTGCTGCATACCAAAGGACAATGGCCGTCGCAAGGAAAAGCATTTATGGTGCCATTTGAGTTGGAAGGTGAACTGTCTGCTTGTTTCGTGGAACACTATTTTCACTTGAGAGAGCAAGTGACAAACTATGGCTATTCAACCTTGGGTATGTGGCAGAAATTTTCTCAAAAATGAACAAAGTTAGCCTGTCACTTCAAGGAAAACAGCTGACAGTATTTATTGCCAATTATAAAATTCAAGCTTTTGAATGAAAATTGGAATTTTGAAAATCATGTATCTGTCACCATGCTCCTGACAGCTTCCTAGTACGTATATGATGAGATCAGTGGTGATTAATAATGAATGGATTTTTTAATTGTATGGTGAAATGTGTCAACATTTAGAAGTTCTTCATAACTCAGTGAACCAATATTTTCCAATGGTTGATGTTTTAAAATCATGCATGATTAAAAGACCCATTTAAGATCAAGACAACAATGAATTTTAATGTAACAGAATATGAAAGCTTCATTAATATGCTTCAGATTCCATATTGCAAATAACCTTTAAAAAAAATATCACTTGTTGCCAAAACCGTTTTTGGCTCAGTGGATGGAGCATCGGCCTGTGGAATGAAAGGTCCCAAGTTCGAGTCCGGTCGGGAGCATGTGCCTTGGCTGCGGGCACAACCCCAGTGGGGGGTGTGCAGGAGGCAGCTGATCAATGTTTCTCTCTCATCGATGTTTCTGACTCTCTGTCCCTCTCCCTTCCTCTCTTTAGAAAATCAATAAAATATATATTTTTTAAATTATCACTTTTTGAGTTTGGGTTTAGTTTCAAAGAAGACTATACACAATTATCTAAAAGGCTATTCAAATATGCCTCCCTTCTCCAACAAATCTATAAGAACCTCAATTTTTCTCTTTTATTCCACCAAAACCAAGAATCACAAAAGATTGAATGCAGAAGCAGATATGAGAATCAGGCTGTCTTCTATTTAACTAGACATTACAAATATTTGCAAAATTTTACAACAATGCTACTCCTCTCTGTAATTTTTTTCCTTTGGGGAAATAGCCTATATAATAAAGAGGTAATATGCAAATTAACCCTCACACCCTCGCAAGATGGCTGCCTACAACCAGGCCAACAGGGGGGTTAGTGAGGGACAACCAAATGACTGAATAGGCAGGCTATGAGGGGTGACCAGGCTGGTGGGGGAAAGGGGCATGAGGGGTGACCAGGCCAGCAGGGGTGAAGTTGGGGGCAAGCAGGCCAGTGGGGGGTGCTGTTGGGGGCAACCAGGCTGGCAATAAGGGGTGACCAGGCTGGCAGGGGAGGGGGAAGTTAGGAATGACCAGGCTGGCAGGGACAGTGAGGGGTGATCAGGCAGGCAGATGAGCAATTAGGAGCCAGTGTTGCAGGATTGTGAGAGGGACGTCCGATTGCCGGTTTAGGCCTGATCCCCCAACGGGTCCCAGATTGGAAAGGGTGCAGGCTTGGCTGAGGGAACCCTCGCTCCCAAGCACAAATTTCATGCACCAGGCCTCTAGTGTTTTCATAAAAGTGTGTTGATTTATTATTTTTATGTTTAAATTAAATAATAGAAATATGTTTTTTTAAATTTCTCGATAGATATACTCCATATAAACAACAGCTCTATGTGGTCATCAATATTTAAGAGGGTACAGGAATCCTGAGAGTAAAATGTTTGAGAACTGCTGCTCTTGGTGAACTTTAACATCTTTTCACCTTCCCTCTCAGAGACATGCTACCTCGCCTCACATTAACTGCCCCAAACTCTCCCTCATGTAAACTGAATTGCCCAGAAGGTCTCAGGTGGTCCTCATCTTCAAAATAAGCAGATGGTGGAATGGAAAGGGAAAGAAATATCAAGATCACTGAAACACCAAATACTGTGCTATGAATCTAATATATGTTATCTCATTTAATCTTCACAACAGCCCTATGAAATGATGATAATGATGATGATGATGATGAGCCCAAATAAAGGAGCATCAGGACACATGGGGAGCTAATGTTATTGTAAGGGTCAGCAAAACCACAGTCTCACTAAGAATCACCTGTAGACCAAATAAATAAAAGCGTCTTATGAATACCACACTACTAGTTTTCAAATATAGATGGGTACTGCTATATTGAAATAAAACCTCATTGTAAAGCATTATCAAGTTCACAAAAGCTTCTGGTCATTACAGTGTTTTTTTTTTATTTCAATCAATGAATCACAACACATGTGGGAGATAAAAAAAAATTTGACAGTGTAAAGGGAACAAAGGGATGCTCATCTTTGAAAAGTATTGAGAATCTCTGCACTGTAGCATTATAACTATACTGAATCCACAGCAAAGTTAGTGCTTTCAGGACAATGCTAAGTTGTTTCGAGTGACATCTTCACTGCTAAAAGCTCACTTTTGCCATCAAAGCATTTAAAACTCTAGACAGGGAAGTCAATAGACACATATGGAAGCCAACAACAGCCTGGTATAGCACAGGGTTGGGTGAGGGAAATGGACAGAAAGCGCTGTGAGAGTCCTGGGGACATAGAGAAATTCTGGCTGAGATCTTCAATGAACTAAGACTGGATCTGCAACTTTAAAGATTGAACATAAATGGGCAGAGAGGAGAGTGACTGGCTTTCCAAAGGAATGACTTAGACCAGTGGCCGGCAAATTCATTAGTAAGCAGAGCCAAATATCAACAGTACAACGATTGACATTTCTTTTGAGAACCACATTTTTAAAACTTAAACTTCTTCTAACGCCACTTCTTCAAAATAGACTCGCCCAGGCCATGGTATTTTGTGGAAGAGCCACACTCAAGGGGCCAAAGAGCCGCATGTGGCTCGAGAGCCGCAGTTTGCCGACCAATGACCTAGACAAAAACTCATATGGGAAGCAGATGTATTCCAAGGACAATATACTTGGCTCAATATAGGAATCATATAAGAAGGAAACAGTAGGGAGATACAGTTGGGAAAAGCAGTGTAGGGCCAAATGTTGGGGGACCTGGATGGACTAATAAGGGCCATAACTTATAGGCAATTAAAAAATCATTGAATAAAGATACAAAAAATGGAGCCGAGTGTAGCGTAGATTGGTAAACTGAGGCAGAAATCAGAAAGTCCTATGAGGAAGCAATTTAGGGCTGAAATTGTTTAGGTCTGATGGTGAAATAGAAGCCAAAAAGAATGAGTACGAGGGAGACATTGCAAGGTCACAGTCTGAATGGCAATGGAGAGGAGGAAAAGATTCCCAAGTTTTTCAAGTCCAAAAGATTATCACATGGTCTAATTAGGGAGGAACATTTGGCTGGGGCACATCTACTTACTCAACATCCCTGTAAGTTTGGTCCTGGTCCACCGGACAGTCTGAGGCCTTTGTTTAGTGGCATGGAGGAACTTTGTCTTAGACTGAAAAAGAAATCAGAACGGTATCCCAAACTCACCACTAATCAATTCTTCAGCTGTCTGGAAGATGCCTACTTTTCCCCACCCTATGACATGCAGTCTTGAACTTGAATGCTGCAGTTCCCCACTCACTACTGAACAAGTCTACTGGATTCTCCCTGGGCTTCTGGACCAGCAAGCCCTGTGGACTCAGCTTTGTTTTCAGAGGACGTTACCTCGGACTGGAAACCTTGGTTTTGTTCTGTCCCCGGGCTCAATTATACCTGACTTTTCTCCACAGCTGTGCAGAAGAGGCACCTGTTTGGGCTCCCTGTTGTTTTCCCACACCCTGTTTAACTCTACCTTTTCCCATCAGATGAGGAGCAAGATCAAGTAGGCTTTTTGCATAGCACTAGGTCCAGTTCTGAAAAGTCTTTGGCAGTAGTTAAAAGTAAAGAGATCAGAGAAATGAGGAGGACAAGGAAAAAGCTGAAGGTGGACATTTTCATTCTAAAGAAGGGGAAGGAGGGCGACATGATGATGACGAGACAGTATCTTTAGGTACAGAAAAGGCTCTGTTGGAGAGAGGAAGCATGACTGTTCTCCCTTCCAGCCAAGGGTCAGCTAAGGGGAGCAGAGGGCTTAGTTAGAGCATGGGGGATTTATAGAAGATAAAAGAATTTCTTAGACAAATGCAGAAATGGGTTTCAGAGGAGTTTTGTGTAATTACCTTTGCAGGACATGGCTCCTCTGGCAGCTGGAAGGCGAAGAGGTGCTCTGGAAAGCAGAAGGTGAACTTGGATTATTTCTTGTTGCCCTTTCCAGAACTACCCTCCCCTCCACACACGCACTTTTTTATGGTTGTATGGTAGGAATCGAAATTTCCGAACTTGGTTAAGCCCCCATGGAAGAGCTCTGAATCCTTCGTCAGAGCAAAGGCTTTGGGCCAATTCCTGATATTTTTAGAATAAAATCAGCTAGTAAAGCTGTTGCCCCAGTGGTCACCAGAGAAATGCAGTGTTGATAATTCCAAAAGTCATAGAGCCAATTTCTGACTAAATGATATCCTATGCAGTCTCAAAATTGTTTCTTTAACTGAAGGGTTGCATGGCTGGTTTTTAATTAGAATGGATTAATACAGTGTTCCCATTTATAAAAACCAAAATTGAAAGGAAGAAAATGCAACAAGGTAATTCAAGTAAGGAAAATATTCTCCAGGACCTCTCCCACCCAAATATAACCTTAAAAAGAAAGAAGAAATAAAATAAAAATATTATTCTTTATATACCTGGACACTCTCTATATCTAAAAATCTCACAGGTATCACATAGTTGTATAAGTCTCATATATATAAGGGCATATTTGTGTGTGTGTATTTATCCATATATGTGTTTGCATATTTTATACCTATGTAATCATCCATGCACATATACAAATTGATTTTTGACAGTATACATAGGTACCACTTTTATTCTATTTTCAGAATGGCACTAACACAGGGCTGCTCAGATAAACGACCTTTTTCCCTCTCAACTGGCTCATTTGGAAAATTAAGAAATCTGCATGCTAGTGTATAAGATGATCTACATGATTATTCACTGGAAAAAATATGAAATGTGTCATTGAGTTTTCATTCTAAGAGGCATACCCAGTCTAGTCTCTTATCTACATTCCTACAACAAATGCAGGTTTACCCAAGAATATCAACCAAGCAAGAGCTCAAAAAGTGGGTAGAAAAAAATTTTTTGGAAGAATATAATATTCATTATTTCCCCCAAAATGCATTAAATTAGTTATTTGGGGGGAGGGGGGGTCAGAACTTATGTGTATTTTCTTGTACTTTTCCTTATGAATTGTTAAATAATTTTCAAATCATTAAATAATTGGGAGCTACAACTCTTATTCATCACTGTATTCCCAGCCCTAGATAATATCTAAAAAGTGATTCAGTAAATACTTGTTCAGTTACCTGATACACATTTGACATTATATTTTTCCTAAATTTATGTTAATCTTTTATACTCTTTTGTATGAAGCTTATTCCAGTAAGGCAAATTGTATGAAATGAAGCATTCTGCCTGTCTCCACTACCTTACAAAAGAGCAACACTAGTTACAGAAGTACAAAGATGAGGATTGGAGCAGAGCAATAAAATTCTCCATTCTCCATTAAAATAAATGACTACAAATAATAAGTAATAAAAATCTCATATAATTGAAAAGAAAAAAAATAAAGATCTTAATAGCTTAATGAGCAAAAGGCATTGATATGTGGGTAACTTACAGGATGTAAAAACCCAAAAGTTAATTAATAAAATTAGCAGCCAATCACATTTTTATATAGTCAATAGATGCAAAATATTAGTAAAGATAAAGTTAATAACACTGAAAGCTGATCAGGTTTTGCTAAATGTGGTACCTTCTTATAGTGTCCTTTGTTACAGTTGGTTTACATATCTATTTCCCCCAATATACTGTAACTTTTTATGGGCAAGACCCTTTTCTGAACTGATTGTGTTATAAAACAATCTACAAATCCTCATATATGCAACTTGGTTAAAACACAGTTTGTTACTATATTTCAAAAGCCACAAAAGCACATACACCATCCCCTCTGATAAAATAAATTCACCCTTTGATATTTATTCTAAGAAAAAAATCAAGAGGAAATGAAAAAGTACACATTAAGATATCTATCTCTGTGTTATTTACAATAATTAAAAATGAATTCACGAATCAATTTCTAACAATAAAAATGATTGAATAAATCTTCCAAAGAAGATTATTCTGCCATCTAAATGGACTATTATAAAGCACCATGGATGCATGCCAATAATGAATGGGGGGAAAAAACATGCAAAATTATATTATATTCTAACTAAAATTATACCGTATAATTATGCCTGGATCCAGACAGCAATATGGAGAAAGACAAATACAATAGAAGAAATTGGAAATTTAAAGAGTGGGATTATGTAGGAGTTTGTTTTTTGTGGGCTTTTTTTCTTAAAATTTGTTATTGTTCATTTATTACCTTCCCTGCCACATTCTTGGACACAGCCATCTCTCGCCTGGGTGATTACAATAGCCTCCTAATTAGTCTTCCTGCTTCTTCTCTGGTCTATCCACAGGCTTACCACAACCAGAATCATCCTGGAAATCATGAGTCAGGTCTTTTCACTTGTCTGCTCAAATGTCTCCAATGGCTTCCCATCTCACGCAGAGTGAAAACAAGTGTTCTTTTTTTAAAAATATATTTTATTGATTTTTACAGAGAGGAAGGAGAAGGATAGAGAGTCAGAAACATCGACGAGAGAGAAACATCAATCAGCTGCCTCCTGCACACCTCCTACTGGGGATGGGCTTGCAATCAAGGCACATGCCCTTGACCGGAATTGAACTTGGGACCTTTCAATCCACAGGCTGATGCTCTATCCACTGAGCCAAACTGGTTAGGGCAAAACAAGAGTTCTTACAATGGTCTACATGACCATCAACAACCGGAATGCCAGTTTTCATTCTGATGCCACCCAGCTACACTAGCCTCCCTGCTATCCCTCAAAGTCCTAGGGATGCTCCTACCTCAAATTGGGAGTTTTTATTTTATGCAGAATCCAATCTTATCTTTTCTTAGCTATTATAATAAAGCAAACATGCATGAACCTTTGGTATTTTCCATTTCTCCTAAAGACATATAACGTAGTCTTTGGAGAATACATTTGAGATGAAAGGAATGTACCTTTGTCCACCTTCCAAAGTTGCCTAGGAATGTAACTAGGAGAATGCTAGAGTGAATTTAACACAGATGCTCTGAAGAAATTTTTACTTATCAACAAGGGCCAAGAAAGAGAGAAGATAAGAGAAAAGAGAACTGGCAACTGGCTAGATCTAGGAAGATGTAAGCTAGATGAGATGATAGACTAAGAAAGTGGATGGTCCTAATTTTGATAGGGTTATATGAAAACCGTGCAAAGACCATTTCAGGCAAAGCAGTAAATGTCCTGAGACTGAGAAGATAGGAAAAAGCTTAGTAAATCTGAGAAACATAAAGAATACCAGAGTAACTACCCTGTTTCCCCGAAAATAAGACAGTGTCTTATATTAATTTTTTCTCCCAAAGTTGTGCTAGGTCTTTCAGAGGATGTCTTATCTTTCCATGTGCTAGGTCTTATTTTTGGAGGATGTCTTATTTTTGGGGAAACACGGTAGCAAGAAGTAATGGAGACATGACAGTGCAGGACCCTACGGGTTAGGGTAAGTTGTAATTTTATTGTAAATATAATGGGAAGATCACTGAAGTGTTTGAAACAGGAATGATGATACTGTTATTATGAATTGTTTATGAAGTTTGAGGTTAAAGTCACCAAACTCCCGGATTAATCAAAATGCAATATGGCTGCTAGCAATCTGCATCATGTGTTCCAGGCATATGGTAAAGGACAATTTACTTTTTTCTTATTCTGTAATAAATATTACTTCATAGATAACACCCGAACCTGGTGAGGGAGTACCTTCATCATTACTAGCATTTGTAGAGTAGTTCTAATATGCTGGAGGCTTTAAAAGGGTTTTTATTCAATCTTCTCAATAAAATTGAGGCACTGAGCTTTCAGTTCCTGAAGAACCATTTAAGCTTAAAAAGGCTTTTGATTGATTTCTTCCCAACAAGCTCTGTGCATTAACTCCAACTCAATCTGTGCAGGAGCCTGCATGTGTGTGCAAATGAGGGTTGAAATGTGAATCTCCAAAGATGCAACTTGGCCCTTGTTGACAAGTAAAAATTTCCTCCGAGCATCTGTGACAAATCCACTCTAGCATTCTCCTAAATGTGAGGCCACTCTGGAAGGTGGGCAGAGATGCTAGTACATTCCTTTCATCTTAAATGTATTCTCCAAAGACTAAATGATATGTCTTTAGGAGAAATGGGTAATACCAAATGTTTACTCTTGCTTGTTTTATTAAAATAGCTAAGAAAAAATAAGATTGGATTCTGTGTAAAATCAAGCGTCCCAATATTCAGCAGTTTAAAAGAAGCTTTAGACTCTTTACTTACAGATATTGCTGGGTTCGGGCCATAATTCAGTACAGAACTATATCTAGAGGAGCACTTCCTTCAAAACAAATTTTAATTATATTTTCCCATTCGAAAATAAAATGTAGGCTTCCAGTTACTCGGTTATCAACTTATTCTCCTTCTAACAAAAAAAGATGCTAAAAATATTTTTAAAGACATAAGCTCAAACGGGCAAAAATAAAAGACCCCTACTAGAAGCACGCTGAAGTAGCCCGCAGAATACCAGAAGGCCTCCGGCCCCGGAAGCTCTAAGGAACAGTGAACGTCAGTATGCACAAGAGGGTTAAAAACAGGGCAACTACTGAAAAGTCTATAACTGAACTCACGGGACCTCAGCTACCTACAGGCAAGATAGCAAAGGTTTTATTCTCTGGAGAAGATGACCTGGAGACATTCTGGTTTCACAAGACCAAACAGAGAGCACAGGCAATCACAGGGCTGAACACGGGTAAATCATCTGAGCTGGAGGGTGATTTCAGCCCAGAAATTCAGGACTCAGGGTCACCACAGCTATGCATTTGCCTATGGGGGTGCATGGATAAAACTAGATTCAAATCTGGCCCAGCTGTTTGCTAGCAAAATAATCATGGGCAAGCCAATGACCCCTCCAAGCTTCGGTTGCCTTACTTATAAAATGGGAATGGTAACAGGATAATATCGGAGCCGTTGTAATGATTAAATTAGATTAAATATAGCATTTAGTGTATGTCTGACAGGCACATGGTACATGCTCATTAAATGGAGGCTAGTATCATAAGGTTCTGGGCCGCTTTCTGAAAGACTCAATATGGAACTACCATCAGGTACAAATACCTGTAAACTGATTCCTGTCTATGGAACATAATCTGAAATCCTAATAAGTTCAAGGTCAATATCAGGTTTGTGAATATTGTCTCAGATGCCCCAAAGAGCTCTGATGTCAGACAAAAATCAACTTTATTACTGGCTCCCCCAATAACTAATGAGGTCTTGGCAAGCCAATGTAAGCATTCCTCATCTGTGAAGTGAAAACGCAGTATTTGCAAGACTGTTGCAAAGATTAAGCTATAGTGCATGCTAAACACTAGAAGAATGCCAAGGACATGATGGGTGTCAAGAACTGAGAGCCATTTTTATCATGATCATTATTAGGAAAAACCTGGACAATTTTGGGAAAATGTGCTACAGGTTATGTTTTTTTCTTTATCAGATGTCACTGGAGTGTGAGGATTGTGTGACTGTTACCAGGGAACTGATTCTGCTGACTTCTAAGTCAGTTTGGAAGTTGACAGAGTATACTTCTAAATGGTAAACACTTCTCTCTTTGCCTAGAACATCTACACACATTTCAGCACAACTGGCAGCATAAATGATAATCAATGATTCAGGTATACTTTACACTGATTATTTCAATTTACTCACTCAGTTCTTCTTTCTCTGTACAGTGGCGTCTCAAGCCAGAGTTACTTCAAACAGTACTTTGGTGGCTTGGTCATGGACACATCTTCATTTCTTGAATTCTGAGCCGCAATTTCTCTTTCAAGTAGAGAAAACATAAAACAAGACATGATGAGTAGAATTTCTCATCTCATAATGAATGAAAAATAAATTTCACATAAAATCTCTAAAGATACTAGAAGATATAGCGTAAAATTTTATTTCCTAGGATATTTTATTTACCGTCTCAATGGAGTATATTTTAAATTTTTAGAACATACTATAAACCCATGGCACAGCTACAGAATCTTCTATTCAGTTATCTTCCTAATTGAGACAATTAACAAAACAAAATACACATTCCAATGAGACATGTATCTAAACCATTTAGAAATAATTAAAAATTATAGATCAGGTTTTCTTTCACTGATCACAAACGATAATAATGCTCTTGTGGCACTCATTTTCTGGCTCACTTTTGTGGGTTTATTAAAACACGGGACTGTCAAATCACAGGGAGTATCTTATTTTCATTTTCATATTTCCAATTCTAAAGGGGATTAATTTATCCAATTAAGCTGTTAATTAAAAAGACTCCTACAGAATGAACTGCAGGCTACCAATTGCATTTTACATTTTCATTGTGCTGCGCTCAAAAGCAATTTCCTAAATCCTTAAGAGCTCCAAGTTACTGCTTCATATTCCCCGTTGAGGGTGCAGCTGGGATTTGCTAGCTGATAGCCAAACCCATTTCCTCTTCCTTTGGGGCACACAGCTAGACATATATCCTAGCCTCCCCTGTGGTGGGTTTGCCCACGTGACTAAGTTCTAGCCAATGGAATATGAGCAGAAGTGACGTAGATAACTTCTAGGCCTCTACCAAACCTTCTACTCAGTATTTCCCATGGTCACTTCTCCTCCACCAGCTTCTTGTAGGTGAGCATGCATTCAATCATGTCGAGAATGGTGAACCGCTATATGAAAGGAACATGGGTCTCTAAATCACCAACCAGAAGAGAAAAGCACACTGATCATTAGTATCTACTCTGTATGTAATGAAAATAAGAACTAAACTTCAATTGGATTAAGACATTGAGGTGATCTGCTTTAACAGCTAGTGTGATCTTAATAAAGAAAGCAGATGAACTTGAGGAACATGCAAATATGTACCTAAAACCTAATTGGGAAATAATAGCTTCCTTCAAATTTTTATCATACATATAAATTGAAGCAGAGTTAATACCTCTAGTTCTATATCAGGGTGGGGAACGTCCAGCCCACAGGCTGTATAAGGCCCATGAAATCATTTCGTCTGGCCCTGCCAAGGCATTAGGAGTGAGTTAATTAAATGTTTGATCACATACAGCAGGCTAATTTTTAAGGTGATAAGCTTGTATGGCCCGCAAATGATGTTATAATTACCTAAATGGCACCTGGTAGAAAAAAAGGTTCCCCACCTCTGGTCTATACGGTCTAGAAAATCTATCAGATAAACCACAGCAAGAGATCCTAGACTTCTTGCCCTCATTTCCCCAAAGTCCCTTCTTCCTGCCAATGCCTCAGAGATCACTCATAAACTGACATTTTTATGCATCTTTCCTTCTGCCGCTACCCTACACACAAAAATTCTTATTTCAAAGGTCAGTTCACACACACTCTCTAAGAAGGGCATTAACAGGCCATACTCAGTTACGTACTACCCACCAAGTCTTCATCCCGTCTGAGGTGGAGCTCCTGTACATGGATGTTGTCACACAGCTACTACGAACCATTGCATACTTTCCCAGATCTTAGAACATATTCCTGCCAGAAAGATCTTTCAAATAATCAACAGGGTTGGGGATGGGGGCAGACTGGGAGAGGTCAATGAGGGGAAAAGGAGACATATGTAAGACTTTCAACAACCAAGATTAAATAAATAAAATAATCAACAGGGATTATTTTGTTAATTGAGACAATTAACAAAACAAAATACGCATTCAAATGAGACATGTATCAAACCTATTTAGAAATAATTAAAATTACAGATTAGGTTTTCTTTCACTGATCAAAAATTATGGTAATGCCTTTGTGTTGCTCATTTCCTGGTTCACTTTGGTGTGTTTATTCAAACATGGTGGCGTCAGATCACGGGGAGTATCTTATTTTCATTTTCTGTACGCGCACTGACAGCTAAACACAAAAATTCACCAGAGAAATTAGTGTGAATGCTGTGATATGCCTCTGGATTTGTCTGGACTAGGGTAAAGCAGTCAAGCTTTTGCTGTACTGCACCGCTGAGTCATTGACCAGAGGTCGCCAGGGGACAGAAACTGCTCAGCACTTACAACTGCAAGTTGCATGGGGCAAAGAGACTCCAGTAGCATGAAGGCCGCCACCCTAGAGAACCACAGCTAATTAGAAAAGAAAGCACACCGAAGGTAAGGCTAGGGTGCCCAGTAAAAGGGATTTTCCCTGTGGTGGTTGATAACTTGCTCAGAAGCCTCTTTTTTCCTCAATCGGAATATTATTGCATAAGCCATCAGCCACACGTGTTGACTTACGTCCTGGAAGAAAATGCGATGATGACCTCGCAAGTCTCTCATTGTCTGTGGATAAAGTTACTGCATTCAAAACCCACTTTTCTAAGCCAAGAAACCTACTTTAGTACAGTTCTTTGTGTACTTTATGGGCAAATATTATTGTCTAAAACAGAACTAAATATGTTAATAGATGTAATATATTTTAGTATTCTTTAAAATAAGAGGAAACAGAATTTTTTCAACTTTTTATTGTCCTTAAAATGATGGTTCACATTGTTTCACAAGCATGGAAAGCAAATACAATGACCATTTAGATAGAAAATGCATCATCCAAGAATATCATTCTTTAACCAGTGGGGCACAGCCACTGCCGATGAGAATGTTATTGTATGATATAACCATATATCCTTCTATAATTTTATATGCAACTGAGACATTATGCTAAAAATATCAAGGATGAAGCCTATCAAATTCTGAGATTATAGATATACTATAAAATAAGCGTATTTAGAGATGGGTATGCTAAGGGATGAAGGCTAATGCCAAGGTCAGCAGCCAAAACACAAAAGCTCGGCCTTTTCTGACTCTGGAATACTTGACAAGTGGTTTCAAACTTTTCCACTTGTCCGGCATGAGCATAACCTGTATGGCAAGCCATAGCTCCTACTTGCTTCTTAGCAATGCTCTAGGGCTAAATCAGATAAAAATTTATGTGCTATGCTTTGAGCTCCATTGAGGAAAGGCACTGAATAAACTTCAGGATAATTTATGAATCCTGAGCTTGCATTAATCATGTCCAAATCTATCTCATAAAAGGAAAAAAAATGGAAATAAGAAGCCATTGCTGTGTGGTTGGTGAAAAGCTCAAGAAACTTTGGGCAATGGTGGTAAGCCCAAACAATACCATTTTATATACATGAAATCCTTGACTAATCCAGATTTTCATTAAAAAAACCTAACTCCTTCCAATGCCCAGAAATAGTTCACTGGCAGAACATCTGGTATATGAATCAGAGAAGTGTGTTATGGCAGTCCTAGTCTGAGATCCAATATCTAATTTCCTTTTAATTTACCATAATTATTTTTTATAAAACTTTATGGCTTTCCTTCAGTGAATGTGCTTAGTGAGGATTGCCAAAATACTGCCTTCTCTTCAGAATCACATTTTAGGCCAGCTTCTCCCAACTTGTTTTCTTCCCTTCCAATGCATTTTACCTTCACCCCTTAACCTCTGTCGACTTCTTTTAGCAACCTGTATTGAATAGAAGGGACAACCAGAGTGTAATCTGAAAACTTAAACACAAGCGAGTATTTAGAAATACAATCCTACTAGTACATTGTTCTAGCTAGTAGTCATGACTTGGTACTAATGCTTTGGTTTCGTTTTATTTTAATAATGGCCATCCTTTCTACAACTTTCAGTGTAACTGAGTTATATCAAGTAGAGTTAACGAGAACAAGGCAGGCTCATATTTAGAAACTATGAGGCTCCCAAGTGGTCACCAATCAGCTTTTCTAAACCAACAAGTGACCGAACAATTCCCACTTTCAAAGTCAAAATTATGTGCTTTCATCAAACACTGCCTCTGCTTTGCAGGAATGTGTTTATTTGGAGTTTAAAAAGACAAATGTCGAAGGAAAATGCTTTTCCCTAAAAGCATAACAACCCTCAGCTGATTTTAAATGTCCAAGAACAGGAATAAAACAAGGAGTATGTTGTTCTGTCTAAAACACATCAGAATGACTCTTCTAGAGAACAGGGACATATGTTTCCATCACCCCTAACCTACGAGTGCTTGCTTTTAAAATTACAAACTAATGTCGTAGTAAGCCATAGTTAAGAGGCGGAAAAGGTAGCTGCCCTTCAGAAGTTTATCCATTCGGAGAGGAGGAAGTCAAGGGGAAAATCACTCTCCTCTGACTAACACAGTATAATTATTTTCCTCATGATGGTGCCCCTGCATTTTTCTCCCTTTAGAAGTTCCCATGGTTACAAAAGGACATGCCACACACTCACATATATTTTTTAAAAGGATGACAAATCACAAGGCTGCAAAATGGCCTCCTATAGTCGGTCTGAATTTGTCATTTTGCTTTAGAGATTTTCCCATTGGCCCAAATAATCCAGAATCACATATACAATGAATAAATGTAAAAAGAGGGATGGCTATTTTAAGAAACCGGAAATGCATTTCCGGTTTCTTAAAATAGCCATCCCTCTTTTTACATTTGAAGGCCATTATGATTTTATCCTGTACACACACACACACACACACACACACACACACACACTTGAAGGCCATTATGATTTTATCCTGTACACACACACACACACACACACACACACACTGATAAGAGAGAGTTCACTTGAAAGGATAAAGTTCTGAAGATCAAAACGGTACGGCTCTTCCTTACAGACTCTTTAGAAGAAGACTTGAAGCATAAAAATGTTTATTTGAACTATGCAAAGAATTTTACATTTAATCAATAGATTCGAAAATGACTTCAATCAAGAAATGTTTCAAAAAGGTTTTTTAAGTGAGAGCTAACATTAACTGAGCCCAAACGGAAGGGTACTTCGCGCCCTCCTCAGTGTAGTGTTTGGCCCTTTGCGCTAAAATGGAATGAAAGCTATCTGTTCCCGATGGGAAATTCAAACAGCACTGATTTGGTGCCTACTAGTTTTAGAAACAGGAGGATGTACATAGAGGAGGATAACAAGACAAACAGCAATTGGACTAAAGAAAAGTGTCTGACAGACAGACATAATCACTGAGGTTTGAGCAGACTGCATCAAATTTTGGAGATTTCATCTCCTAGTGTCCCTGTTACGTAAGAGTTTTGACTTCCTCTGGGACTTAAGGATGTATCCTTTTTCCCTACTTGATAAACTCAAGTCCTTTACCAAGTAGCCTTTCTCCCAGCCTTGTTCATGCCGACTTGAACAGGGCAATCGGCTACATCGGATACAAGCTGTGAGGCCATTTTCATCCCAATAGATTCCAAAGCTAAATCAAGAATGTCATCAAAAATTATAATATGAAGATAAAACATATTTATAAGGTAACTACCTAAGATTTAATAAATGCTGGGTAATGACAATACATAAAATCTAGTAACGCATTACACAGAGCAGGAAAACCTCCCAGATATCCAAGAACATGTCATCATTTAGGGTTAAAAGTTTAAAAGACAGAATTTTTTTTCTGGATACATTCTACTTAGGCCCCTGCAAAGCTGTAGACTACAATGCTATGTACCACTTAGCTGTGGCTGACACACTGAAATGGACAATTGCAACAGTTCAGCAGATAGCATTTTAACAAAAGTATCCTAGAGATTTTTGTTGGTTTGGTTCTCTGAAGAAACATGCTTGGTTCACTTCTTGTATTCCATTTTTTAAAGCCTTACAACTTTGAAAATGTACTGTCTAGATCCAAGCAATACCCAAATAATGAAGATGCATGAAAAATAAAGGTCCTCAGGGGAATATAGGCCTAACGTAATAGGACGTGCATGCTCAGTGCAGCCTCTGCTGGCGCTGTACAGCTCTCTCAGGATGGCGTACACCAGCAGTCCAGCTACCAGAGTCGGCAGGAATTCGTGCCTCTATTCATCGTGGAATTGGATGGACAGTTAAAAGCTTTCTGGAATTCTTCAAAGTTGCTAATAGCACCATTGACCCTAAAAAAAAGATATTTAATGTCATTTAATTCTTATATATCAACAGGCTCTAATTAAAAGTGTAGCAGCATATTGTTAGAAGGGACGTTGCAGTATCTTGATCTCTGTATAGGGCAGATAACTGAAGCCCCAAATGTTTAAGTGAACTTCCAAAAAAATTTAGCAGAGCTGAGGCTAGAACCAGCACCTCCTCAATACCAGGCAAACAATCCTGTTCATCTTCCAAATATTTTCAAATCCCTATAAACTGTAGGATTTACAGTTACAATATAATGAGTATAAGATTGTATAATCCTAAACTTTTACAAATGCCTATAAACTGTAGAATTTATCGACACTTAGCTTCAGTATTTTTTTATCTTTGGGGGGAAGGTATAAATGATATAAAGCGTACATGTCTTAAATGTAAAATGTGTACAACATACTCATGTTACTATCACTCAGACCAAAACATGAGATATTTCTAGCACCTAGACAGCTCCCTAGTGTGCCCTACCAGTATCACCTCCAAGGATAGCGACTAGTCTGACTTCTATAGCCATAGATTAGTTTTACCTGTTTTTGAAATTCATATGAATGGAACCACACAGTAGGCACTCTTTTGTCACTGACTTCTTTTATTCAATATTTATGTCCGTAAGATTCAACCATGTTGTTGCTATCTTTAAAGAACCCGTTCATTCTACACAAAAACTTTCTCTAAATTCCTATTATGTTTGAAGGTTCATATGTATCTAGAATCTGTTTCATATAACAACAAACCAATGAATGGTATCTAAGAGTTATTAGTGAGTATTTTTACTGGCATTAACTTTGAAATCTGGGGTTCTTGAAAGTTCCCCCAACTGCAATAAAGGCTGCAGATTCCTACTTAGCACCCTGGTTGTAACTGCCTTGTGGAAGTGGTATTTCCATTGTGTGATTTACACCGTACTCAAAATATACACTTATTGCAAATATCACTGATAAGCCAGCAGAAAACTCCCTCTTCGTTTACTTCTGACTCAAGTGCATGTTCAAAGGGCTGACTTGAAGATTCAGCATTCTCAGTCACTGACCATTTCTTCCCTAATGACTTCTTTACCTATGAGCATCTGAATGAACATAATGGCCAATATCCAAAAAGCATCCCCATAATCTCCTGTGTTTTAGCTGAGGTGTGTAGGTAGGGATGGATATTTCATGGTGTGATTCATCCTGTGTAAGTGTTAAAGATAGAATTTAGTTGCTAATTAGTGAGTATGTTCTGCAAAATTATCGGCTAAAATCCAACATTATAGGCAACTAGTTAGTAAAAGGACATTCCTTTCTAAGAACTTATCTGTTGAGTAATTAATCTACCGCATTTGTCAGAGGGCGCACATTTTAGTCCATTAGAGAATGTCAGCATTCTTGACAGTTTAGGCTAGTGGGGGAGAATTTCTAACACAGTGATTAGATTGTATGCTATTGGGTAATTTATAGTCAATTTCTGAAGCATGTTTAAGGCAAGGTTTTAGGAATAACATTTTAAAATATAGGAGAAATTTTAGATGATTTTCTTGCAATATGCTAGTGGACTCATTTAAACATTAAATATAAAAACATACAGATATAATGTTCTAAGCAAAGAATGAATATAGTTAAGGTTTCCTATATTTCCCATTATAATTTTTGTCCCCTACTATAGAAAATTTCCCTCAAACTATGCTAGACAGCCAGCACAGGCTAAGTAATATTAACCTTAATTTTATTTTTACTTAATATTTTATACATTTGGCAATTAAATAAGATTGTTACTCATAATCCTTTTCCCTTCATATGTAAGCAAATGTTTCAAAATAAAATTCAAACTAAAAGCCAAAATACAGAGCTTTTGACTCTAAATGTGAATTATAATAGTTTAATATGACCATATATCCTCCTTTGTGCTCAGAGCTATTCAGAAAATGGGCACTCGTTTATGTTTGCTGGTCGGCTGCATAAAGAATCAGATGCATTAAATAGTATACTCTATAACACAAAATAAACCAGAGCTCTCAGTGTTTTAAGGCACAGTAAGATCACATCCTGTCTAAGAAGAGTCTTTTGGGGCCCAACCAGTTTCTATTTGGCCAGTATTTTTGCCCGTAAAATGGAGATATCACAATTCACAATACAGGCTTTGGTTCCAATCACCTATTTGGTAAAGCACTGAGGTGGCTGCACAGGGGAGGAGGGGAGATGCACATTAAAAACTAGTGTTAAAAAAAATTTTTTTAAAAACTAGTGTCACCCATTTTCCCTTTTACCTAAACTCCGGAGGGCTGTGAGCACCAATCTGGACTTGTTCTCGGGCAGCTTCCGGTCTGTAGGAATTGCACCTGACCTAGAAGAGAAACGCGTACTGGTAATTACATTTCCATTCCAATTACACATTTTCTACTGCTTTAGCTGCTCCAAATTATACTGAAGAGTAATTTTAGACTCAATGGATGACAGTTTTAGTAAATCAGATAAAACCTTAATCTGTAGTAACATCTATTATTCTAATCCCCGGAGTAGGATTTATCATTGTAAATAATTCTACAATTTGAGTAAATTAGGAAGGTTTCCAGACAAATGCTATAAATCAAGAGAACACTATATATGCCCAGGAATCAACCAATGTATTCACTCAACTAATATCATGCTTGGAATAGCCCTTATTAAATGTAACCATATTTGATTCAATAAAATGAATCAACCACCATTATTGAGCATAGTCATGAGAAGTCAGGTTTTTGCCTTCCCTACCTTAGTCCAACCCTTTGATAAGAGGACACTTTTCCATCTCCTTTGAAGTTAGGCATGGCTATATCACTTGCTCTGACCAATGAACTATGAGAAGTGATATATGTCACTTCCTAGAGAAGATTTAAAAACTGGCAGAAGTTTTAAGAGCCTTCAGAATAATTTAAGATGCTACACTAAGAACCAGGGCACATTTCCTCATATTTCTTTCCTACTCCTGTGGTGACCATGGAAGCACATGTCAAGATAGAGACTCTAAAACCCAGGTCCTTGAGTAATAACTATGAGCAGAGGCCCATTAATGACCAATGTTGGACACAGATCATGAACAAGAAATAAACTTCCCTTGTTTAGTTTGTCCCTGTACCATAACCTACTTAATCCTGACTTGAAGCATGTCTTGAAGCATGATATAGTCTTGAAGTATGAAAAGAACTAGGACACATGAATATGACTGGGGGTGATTAAAGTGGAAGAGAAAAGGGAAGCAAAGACATATTTGAGAAAAAATAAAAAGAGCAAGACACTCAGCGTGGCTGGACTGTGGTGCCTAATGGGCGGCAATGGGAGACCAGGGGTGATGGTGATGGTGCCAGGTTTCTGAAATTCTGACCAATATCCTAAAGTGTTTAAACTATACCGAAGCATAATTATGAGCAGTAAATGATAAAATCATATTTTAGAAAGATGTATCTGTCAGGGGAATATAGAAGGAAATTAGAAACTAGTTAGAAGATTATTTATATATGGGCCCAGGAACGTTCCCAATGAATATCCACGAAATGAGTAGAAATGGGAATGGAAAGAAGTAGAAAGATAAAAAGATCTGAAGGGAGAAATTGGCAGGTCACAGGAACTATGGGGATATAGGAAGCAGGAAAGACGATATGATGCTATCACATTTCATAAAGATAAACCATCAGTCTCTGTGGTTCTAAAGTTAACTTTGAAGATGTTTTTTCTAATATGATTCCTTAATTTCCTCAGAAACTAGCTATTGTGAAGTTGTTTCTGGCACTCCATATTTCTTATATTCTTATACTAGAGGCCAAGTGCACAAATGTTGTGCATGGGGGCGGTCCCTCAGCCCAGCCTGTGCCCTCTTGCAGTCTGGGAACCCTTGGGGGATGTCCTTCTGCCAGCTTAGGCCCACTCAGCAGGCGGACCTCCCCAGAGGGGCCTTAGCACTGCCAAGGCAGCTGCACTCACCAGTCATAAGCTCAGCTTCTGCATTGAGCATCTGTCCCCTGGTGGTCCTGTGCATCATAGTGACCAGTCATTCTGCCGCTTGGTAGATTTGCATATTAGCCTTTTATTATATAGGATTATTGTACAGTATTGTCTTTGCTTCCTACATCATTTAAGAGAGTGCTAAAAACACATTATGGTTGTTACAATTTTCCTAGAACCTTCTTAGGAGGGAAAATAACTTTGCTCCCTATAAGCAGACATATTTCAACACGCAAAATATTTAAAATCTCCTCACTCTGTCAGTAGGAAAAGCTTCAAGATAATTTTCTCATTAGTGATATAAAGTGGTTTTCCATGTTTCCTAAATCTCTTTAGTTTAAAAAAATCAGATATGGTTTGGAATTTTATTTGAGGACATTTCAAAAGTATGACTGTTAATGTTGCTATCAGTTTACTTCATTCATCTACAAGGAGCGGTTGTGAACTAGAATGTAACTAAGATGGACCTTAAGTTAGTAAGTATGAACCTGAATAAGAACTGATGGACCTTGTAATTTAGAGTAGGGACCAGCAAATTTTTTCTGTAAAGGGAGAGATAGTAAATATTTTAGGTTTTTCTGACCAATAAGATCTCTTTCAACTACTCAACTCTGCTGTTGTAGCATAAAGCCAGGCATGGACAATATGTAAAAGAAAGTGCATGGCTGTTTTCCAATAAAATGGCACTTATAAAAATAGACAGCAGGCCATATTTGGGTCCTAGTTTGCTAATCCCAGCTCTATAATGTTCTGGCTATGTGTGTATGTGCTTATTTTAGATATATGACCCAGTACTGACCTATAACAAAGACTCCTTCATTGAACTGTATTTGTCTTATACTTATCAAGTGTCTTCAATATACCCAGGATCTTTGCTGGGTGCTATGGTGATACATAAGAAATGTAAGGATCCAGAAAATTAACTGTGAAGTTAAACTAGAAGTCTTCAATATTTTGAGAACATTTAAATATTCAACTACATGGTACTGAAGTAAGTATAACAGAATTGGATATTTACAAAAATGAGAACTGGAGTTCTTGTGGAAGTGTAGGGATGGTGTGGTGGAGGTGAAACTTGACATGGATCCTGAAGGATAAATATGGGATTCAATAATCTGAGGGGGAGGAGTAGACAGAGGGTGACATTATAGAAAGAAAATCAAAATCAAAGCCAAAGAGACAGTAGTGAGCATGGCATCATGGGGTGGAAGTAAGGCCACCTTCCTAGCAAAAGATGAGTCTTATGGAGCTGTGGGCATTAAGAGCTGCTGGGGAGAGTTGGGTAAGACTGAGGAGAACTTTTTAGAAAGGTAACTGAAAGTGTTTGGCCTCAATGCATTCGGACTTGGGAGCCACTGTAGTTCTTCAGCTGGTCAGTAATGAAATGAAAGTGGTATTTCAGTGGTATGTAAGATAGACAGTGTTGGAAAGATGCCAAAGTCTGGGAAATGTGCCATAATGCTGATGGAATAATCCAGAGTAGAAAAGATGAAGGCCTAGCCTATAGATGACAAAATAGGGTAATGGGGAGAAAGAGAAGCTGAATCTGAAGAGCAGGTAAAAGAAAGAAACATCTAACTTTGGAGGCGTATGTCATAAAAACAAGGATAGGTAAATCAAATAAGACCTAAGAATCCAGATTTTTCTAAGCAGGAAGACCCAAAGACTGGGGGTATGTTAAAAGAAATGGGAAGACTAAAAAGAAAAGTCATTTTGTTCATGATTACACTTTTGCTGATATTGGGTCAGTAAATGATAATTTACTGAGAGCTGTCATGTCCAGCTTTTAGAAATAAAAGACCCCAGACAGGTGAGAGTCATTTAACCAGAGTTAACTGAAGGAGACATGGGAATGTATGAATTTACTGAGAGAGAATACTAAGACTTAGGAACCAAAGGTTGCACTGATGAAAACTCTTATCTAGTGTTGAGCATATAGATACACATTTGCCCACTTGAGGCCATGTGTCAGAACCTTCCACAATTCATCTCTGAGTTTTTGAACATGAGGCCTACACATTTGTGACATAAACCACTAAAATAGTTAATAGCAATGAATTAGCACTTGCTTCGTTAGCCAAAGACTGGAACTCAGAATTGTGCCTTTAGTGCATTTCTATTTCTGCTCGGAGAGCCTATTAAACTCACAAAAGAGTTACATGACTCTTCTTGACTTTATTGTTGTTTTAAGCTCTAACAGTCATCAGATATTCATTTGACAGTTGAGAACACCAATGAATGAGTCATTAGAAATGGTTATTAATAGTATTAAATAGTAACATTGATAAGTCAGGCTATATTACACAAATACCAAGTGAGTTACCATAGTAACCCTTGATTTTAAAAAAAGCCAATAAACTTTGATTTAATCAATTAATTGTGTCTCATAGTTGGGGGACTGGGTGAAAAAGGTGAAGGGATTAAGAAAGTACAAATTGGTAGTCCAAAAATAGTTCCAGGGATATAAAGTACAGCATAGGGAAGCCTATATAATGAAAGTGTAGTATGCAAATTGTCCCCTCGAGCGAGAGTTCAAAGGAAAGGAGGGGGGGGGGATCAGGGCAGCGGCTATGGTGGCAGGAGAGTAGGAGAAGGGAAGGAGTACCCAGCTGGCAGCCGACAGCAGCTAGGGACCCTACCAGTGCATGCATTTCATGCACTGGGCCTCTAGTATAGTGAATAATATTGTAGTAACTATATGTGGTCGAGGTGGGTACTGGAAATATCATGGACAAGGTTTTATCTAGTATGTGATTATCTAACTAATATGCTGTACACCTGAAACTAACACAAAATAATACTGAATGTAAAAAATGCATCCAATTAAAATATAATCAGCTAAAACTTTATGTCTCATAGAACACTTAAAAAATGAAATTTGCCCAGCTGGCATGGCTCAGTGGTTGAGTGTGAACCTATGAATCAGGAGATCACAGTTCGATTCCCAGTCAGGGCACGTGCCCAGGTTGCAGGCTAGATACCCAGTGTGAGGCATGCAGGAGGCAGCCGATCAATGATGCTCTCTCGTCATTGATGTTTCTATCTCTCTCTTCCTCTCCCTTCACCTCTGAAATCAATAAAAGTATTTTTTAATGAAATTTACCCTGAAAACAAGCAGCAAGATAAAATTTCAGCTAAAATCAAAGTTATGCTATTAAATTTTTGTTCCAAACTTTTGATCAAGGAAGCAAGCCAAAGTCCCATATTTCATCTTTGATGCCCCTTGCTGGTTCTACTCACATGAGCATAACTCAGGAAGAAGAGCTGGTTATTGGTGAATGTGATACCTGGTAGCAGAGGCTCCTCAACTCCCTGCCTCTTGTCATTTATCCATTTCCTATAAGCCTGGTGAGAGAAACAAAATGAATGATCCTCTACAATGATGGCTTTTCTCTTCCCATTCAGTGCAGAGATAGTAAATATAGCCTCTACCATGTGCAAATTGTATTTTGTCAAGGTTTCCTTTAAGAAAACAAACCTGGAAATGCAAATCAATGTTGTATGGCTTAACAGTGAGGCAGGTTCACCTGCAAAAGACCTTACATTCAATAAATAGCAAAGCAGTAGGGCCAAAGTGCTCAATAACTACCCCTCCTGGGGGAAAATGTTCTTTCTCTTCCTACCAGGGAACAAACAAATCAAGCACAATGACAAAGCCAATGGAAATAGATTTTGGGGTCAACATACTGCCAATTTGGAAAACAATAATCTTCAATAACCATCATCTTGTAGAAATAAAATATGTTTTAATTATAATAGAGGAAGGATTTAATCTTGGAATAACACCCTGGTCTTTACATTGAATGGATTTAGCTTTATGAAAATCTTTCCATATCACCCTTATGTTTCTTGTTTAACCACAAATCAGTGGATGATGAAAGCATTATTACGGATTCTTACCTGGCCCACTATATGAGAACCACTAGCCTCCGGTCAAAATATGTAAGTTTGATATTTTAAGAGAAAATTATAAGGAAGGAAAACTCATATGAACCTAGCCCCCAGGAGATTTCTGTAGCCTGATTTGATACTATTTTACATATATATATATATATATATATATATATATATATATATATATATATATATATCTTATTATGTATCTGAAAACTATCTTTTAAGTACATGATTCTTAATAATAAATATTATTGTTTAGGAAGTAACTTTACACCCTAAAAAGAAATGTAGCTCTATTCATATAATAGAGTATAACACAGTCAATGGGGCAATATATTTCTACTTACAGAAATTCACAGAATTTACAGAAATCTAACTCCTCAAGAACATGACTATGCTGTAAATTGAGATGTACCCATACAGTGTTTTAAAGCTTAATTTTAAAAATCACAGCAAATGTTGCAGTACATACCCTAAAAGCTTCCCGCAGACCTCCATTATCGGCAATATTTTCTCCCAGGGTCCTCTTCCCTTTTACCTAAGAAAAAGAAAAAAGAGTGCTTCACAGCCAACTATCATTCAGCAAGAGGCATAAATAGGATAGCAATAAAAAGTGCCATATTTTAAAAAGAAAATTACATTCAATAAGTCAGAAGTAGTCATAATATATTTTGAGATAGAAAACTAACCCCAGCAAGGTGCTCCTGAATATAATAATTTCTATTTTATTATGCAACACATTTCTTTCTCACTAACCTCTTTATTCTCACCCATTTAACCAACTCCAATAAAATGTTTAAAAAAAATATTCTCAATGACTCTAGTCTAAATGGAGAAAAATAAAAATGTCAATAGACAGATTATCTGATTAACTCACATAATGTGAGTATTCTTTTCAGTGTGTTCATGTTTCCAAAAACTTACCATCACATAGGAACAAGAGTTTCAGACCAACCATCACCAGTTTACCTTCACCCATTTCCAAGAAAAATTAAAAGGAGAGTCGTTTTCATGGGGAACAAAGGTCAAGGCTTGCAATATGTATGATAACTAGCCGAGCACGGTGAAGAACTTTTTCTAAACATTTGAAGATTGCTCCTTAAACCCTTTTATAGTCCATGACAAAGAACAATCTAAACCAATACAGCCCATGAGCCAAGGAATGTAGGCAGCCTGTAAAAGCTAGAATAGGCAAGGAAACAGATTCTTCCCTAGAGCAGTTAGAAAATAAAGCAGTCCTAATGAGACCTGAGTCAGACATACAGAACTGTATAATGATAAAGTTGTGTAATTTCAAGTCACAAAGTTTGTGGTGATTTGCTATAGTAGCAAAAGGAAACAATACACCCTGTTCTAATCCTTCAAGCCATTGATCCTATCCACTCTTTATTTTCATGCTTGCCCAATCACCCAAGTACCAGGCAATACAAATAAATGAAAATATTTGTATTTGACTACATCAAACTAAAAGTCTTCAGATAACATTGATCTCTATAATCACCCAGGACCTTCCCAGCTTCAGTCTCAAAAAGTTACCACCCCAGCTTTACATATTATCTTTCACCACAAACAAAAATTAACTAAAAAATGGGTTAAAGACTTAAACACCTAAAACCATAAAACTCCTAGAAGAAAACAGACAGTGAGAGCCCTTAACAGTGCTCTTTTTTTAAAATCTGACACCAAAAGCAAAAGCAAAAATGAACAAGTGTGACTACATCAAACTAAAATGCTTCTGCACAGCAAAGGAAACATCAACAAAATTAAAAGGAAACCTACTAAAGGAGAGAAAATAATTGTACTAGTAAATCGTGTATCAGATAAAGGGATAATATATAAAATATACAAAGAACTCATACAACTCAATAGCCAAAAAACAATTTAATTTTTAAAAATGGACAGAGGATCTGAATAGACATTTTTCCAAAGAAGACATATAGATTGCCAATAGGTACATGAAAAGATACTGAAATCATTAATCATGAGAAAAATCGAAATCAAAACCACAATAGCTACTATTAAAAAGACAAGAAATAACAAGTGTTGGAAAGGTGTATAGAAGAAGGAACCCCTGTATACTTTAGGTAGGAATGTAATTAATGAAACTACTATGGAAAATGGTATGAAAGCTCCTCCAAAAAATTAAAAATAGAATTACCATATGATCTACTAATTCCACTTCTGGGAACGTATCCAAAGAAAATTAAAATCCTAATTCAAAAAGATACATACACCCCCATATTCACTGCAGTAGAAACAATCTAAATGACCATTGATGATAGATGCATGAATAAATAAGATTTGAAACACACACACACACACACACACACACACACACACAATATGGAATACCACTCAGCCACAAAAAATAATAAAATCTTGACATATAAGACAACATGGATGGACAATAGGGTGTATTATGCTACATGAAATAAGTCAGACTTAATTAAGTCAGACAGAGAAAGATAAATACCATATGATCTCACTTACATGTGGAATTAAAAAAAAATGAAACTGAATTCATAAAGAAAACAGAGTGATAGTTGTCAGAGTCAGAGGGTGGGGGTAAGGGAAATGAGTGAACTTGTTTTTGTTTTGTTTTCAGTTTAAATAAACTGAATTAAAGCTAATTTTTGTTAGTCCTCACCCGAGAATATTCTTCCATCGTTTTTTAGAGAAAGTGGAAGGGAGGAAGAGACAGAGAGAAAGAAACATCAATGTGAGAGACACATCAATTGGTTGCTTCCTTCACACTCCGACTGATGTTGGGGATCAAGCCTGCAACTGGGGTACATGCCCTTGACAGGAATCAAACCCGCCATCCTTCAGTCAGGGCCAAGGCTCTATCCACTGAGCCAAACCAATCAGAGCTGAATTAAAATTTTTTAAGAGAATAAAATAAATAAGGCTACTGATTCTCTCAGCAGAGCTTCCTTGACACTACTGCTATTCTTCCAGGTGAAGAAATAGTTTAGCTGGGCTCTTGATAATTTTGACTACTGGTTAGGGTGGGATCATACCTTAGACATTTTTCATGGAAATATCTGAGCAAGAATTGTTGGAAAACTACATCATTTTATCTAGTCATTGCAAGAGGTGGACAGCTTATTTATAAGGTTGCTGTTCTTTGTTTCAGTATAAAAAAAAAGCAGAGGGGAATCAGAGAAATACAAATTAAAACTACAACAAGACATTGCCTCACACCTGTCAGAACGGCTACTATCAACAAACATGTGTAGAAGAGGACGAGGAGAAAAAGGGAACCCTCATGCACAGTTGGGGGAGTGTAGATTGGTGCAGCCACTGTTGAAAGCAGTATGAAGTTTCCTCAAAAAATTAAAAATGGAACGGCCTTAGGACCCAGATATTCCACTCTGGGAATACATCCAAAGAAGCCCAAAACACTAATTTGGAAGAAAATATGCACCCCTATGTTCAATGCAGCATTATTTACAATAGCTAAATTCTGAAAGCAGCCCAAGTGTCCATCGGTAGATGAGTGGATAAAAGAGTTATGGTACATTTATACAATGGATTACTATGCAGCTATTTAAAAAAGTAAGAAAATCTTACCATTTGCGACAGCATGAGTGGATCTGGAGAATATTATACTAAGTGAATTAAACCAGTCAGAGAAAGACAAGTACCATATGATTTCACTTATATGTGGAATATAATGAACAAAATCAACTAACAAAACAGCAACAGACTCATAGATAAAGAACAGACTCACAGCTCTCAGAGGGGAGGTGGAAGGGGGGTGGGTGAGAAAGGTGAAGGGATTAAGCTAAGAAAAAAAGGACTCATGAACACAAGCAACAGTAGGTGGTTGCCAAAGAGAAGGGTAGGGGAGATAGATGGTAAAGAGGGAGTTAAATGGTAATGGAAGGAGACACCCCTTGGGGTGGTAGACACACAATACAACAAACAGATTATGCATTACAGAATTGTATACCTGAAACAAGCATAATTTTATTAACCATTGTCACCTCGATAAACTAAATTTTTTAAAAATGTTATGGGTGACTAGCTATCCTGTTCAGGACTAAAAGTTAGAATTTGTCCCTTGCCATCCTGTGGCAACCAATGGCTATAAAGTAAACCCATGCTTCTTTCAGTCAACACCTAAAATCCCTCGTACTGCTAGATACTTGGGTTTTAACTACTCTCCAAAACGCAGCACATCTTGATACGATCTTGAACTGGAAAAATAAAAGAATTTGTATTCCTAAAAATTCCCCTGGGGAGAATGAAGCTGTTGGCCTGGGAACCACACTTTGAGCACCAATGGTCTAGACCACATGTGTCAAACACAAGGCCCGCGGGCCAAATCCAGCCCGCCAGGCCTTGCAATGTGGCCCGCACCGCGCTGTCATCACTGCACTCTGCTGTCAGTTTATGACATTGTCAGTTTATGACGTTTCAGTAAACCATTCGGCCCGCCATTTAGGCTGGATTTTAGATTTTGGCCCCTTCTCTGATTGAGTTCGACACCCCTAGTCTAGACTCTAAAGCAAGCTAACAACCAAGGAGAAAAAATCCATAATATGCCCCCTTCACCACTGTCATACTCACATTTAAGCCAGCTTTCTTCCAGTAATAGTTGCTATACTGGTTAACCATGCACTTTGTTTTTTCCTTAAACTTTTCTTCGGAGTCGAGAGACCACCAAGGATCCAGGTTTCCATTTTTATCATATTTTCTACCTAGCAAAAAGGAAAGTCAGAACATATTTGTATTATTTATGGAAACTAATTTCTTCATCTTCCCTATCCCTCATTTCAACAGGTCTTGAAAAAGAAGTCCCAAGCAACAGAGACTACTCCTGGGAGCTGCTCCCACCTTCCCTCCAGTGTTACGGGTTCATTGTAAAAGAGGAAAAAGGACAAAGAGGTTTGAGGAGGTTCTTTCCTTCGAAGCAACAAAGAGCATTTTAATAAGATTCATCAGCTTATGGCATGCGCCATTCTTAACCAATCTTGGATTCTCTGTTGTCACCTAATACGACCCAAAATCTTCTCTGCATTATGAAATGATGGCTTCATTCAGAAAGGCCATGGAGGGAGTCAGAATAAACATACCAGTGAAATTCCAAATGATCCATAGGGACAGCCCTGATGAGTCATTCACACCCTGTGACCGCAGCCCCTGACTCAACCCTATAGGAACGTGTTTCCTCCCAGTTGCCGGGAACTGAGAGACACTAAAACCTGTGTTATGAATCATTCCACAGCCATCTGTGTGGATGGAAGGCCCATCTGTCCTGCTATGACAGGAAGGTTGCTCTAAAAAGAGAACTTGGAACAAGAATGGAAACCTCCAAAACATAATGGGAAATGTTTTGTTTTTTTTCTTCTACAGGCTCACTCTTCACTTTCTAAAACCCTTAAAAAAAGGTTTGGGTGTATCTGAACTATCTTCTGTACTCACTCAAGATTACTATTGGTTTACTTTAGTTGTTGTTGTTGTTGTTGCTAATCCTCATCCCAGGATACTTTTTCCATTGATTCTTTTAGAGAGAGTGGGAGGGGGCAAAGAGAGAGAGAAACATCAATGTGAGAGACACATTGATTGGTTGCCTCCCACACGCACCCCAACTGGTACTAGGGCATTGAGCCTGCAACCGAGGTATGTGCCTTTGATCAGAATCAAACCCATGACCCTACGTTCTGCAGGTTAATGTTCTAACCACTGAACAACCCGGCTAGGGTTAGTTTAAATTTGATTATGCAGAGAACTCTTTGTTGGGCATAAAAGAAAGCTCCCTAAGCAAGGGTGTTAATTTCTCCAGCTGATGTGGCTCAATGGTTGAGCATCGGCCTATGAACCAGGAGGTCACATTTTGATTCCTGGTCAGGGCACATGCCTGGTTGCAGGCTCCATCCCCAGTAGGGGTTGTGCAGGAGGCAGCTGATCAATGATGCTCTCTCATCATCGATGTGTCTATCTCTCTCTCCCTCTTCCTTCTTCTCTGAAATCAATTAAAAATATATATTTTTAAAAATATGTTAATTGGAATAATCTGAAGCTCTTCAATGAGGCTAGATGCCACTACCATCCTCTCTGGAAGAGTATGGAGTCACCGTCCTCCAACCACTAACCAACCAATTATAAAACAGATACGGGGCATGTCCTTATATGTACAATGTCCTGTTCTAAGTGCTGATTACAGAGTGAAATTGCCATCATTAGATTTTGTCCTTTGAGGGACAATTCTGAAGCCATCTAGAAGATTCTGAGGAAGAATTTTACTTAAATTTCCTAGGAATAAAGACCCAAAACCAAGAGAACAGTACTGGCTTTTGTTTCTTAGATTATCCTCTCAGATAAACCAAGCATGCAAAGCCAGAAAGTACTGCTCTGGGTATTCAGGTGACTACAAGGCAGCTAGATTTTAACAGGGAGGAAAGACCAGGACAGCACAAAGCCTATGTGGCTAAGTAAGGACTAATGGGAATACAGGAAGAATTGTCCAGGAGAAGAACCAAAGGGTCTTTGGCCCTGGGTAGGCACCCAGGAAAGGATGTCGGAGATATCACAGACATGAAAGAGGTCCCTCTATTAAATAGTGCCTTGCGCCAGCCGGGTTCTCTAGTCTACACGGAAATCTTTGTGTGGATGTGGATGTGATCATAATTTGCTGCTAATTCATAACTTCTGGAGATTTCATAAGGCTTCCCAATAATACTCCAAACTTAAAGGAGAAAGAAGTGTTGTTTAAAAATGGTTAACTCTCAAGGAGTGATCATTTCTTTAGTTTATGCCATATTCTGCTCTTTTCTTTTGCTTAAATGTCTTCAGGATACATAGCATATTCTATATTATGCATTATTAGGGAAGCATAGCCTTTTTAAAATTCTAAATATATGCTAGCATAGAGAAAAACAGAGATTGAGCATTGCATAATCCTTGAAACAGTACAAAGGAACCAGTCAGCCAAGCTCCAGATTCCTAACTCTCTGAGTCTTCATTTGGCAGCATGTATAATCATCCTCCGAGCAGAGCTCACACCTCCAGGAAGAGCATCTCAAGATGGTGAATAAAGAAATGACAAAGGGAAGAAGCTATAAAGAAATTCCTATAATTATTGTGGCAGCTACAGCAATTGTAATCTAAATGCACAACTAACTTCACTGAAATGACAAAGTCATTTTTTTCATCATTCTAGCCCAATGCAATGGGAACAATTATTTATTTATTTATTGCAAGCTATCACTGCAAGACACGGGGAAAAGTTTTCAATCAGTAATCATACTATATTGGATAATTGTCAATCTATGATGATGCCATTATGCAAAAATAATAGCAACAATTAACATCCCATAGTCAACATTATCATAAAAGCAGCAGCTTATACAATGAACCAGTACTTACCATTATTATCAAATCCATGTGTAAATTCGTGTCCAACAATTACTCCTATCGCACCATAACTCAGAGATCTACAACATAAATATATAATTTGGAGAAAATTACAAGCATGAATCTAAGAACATAATCCTTTTTTTTTTCAATGAAAAGAAAAGATAATTTGTTTTTTAGTACCCATGATAATAATCACAAAATTATTTTAAAAAATCTAAATGTGCCCTTCTCATTAAAATGGTCAAAGAAAATATAAATTCTAACATTCTCATTATGACCATATATGGGCCTTATTTTTCCTATGCTATGAAATTAGGGGTATGAAAGAAATGGTTTCTAAAGTCCCTTCCAGCCCTAAGATTTTTATTATTCTATATCAGCTTTAGCTGTAGTTTATATTTATAAACACCCAAAGCAGTAGCAGGGTTTGAAAAGATCCTGTCAGTCAACGTATCATTTATTTTTTATCTGAGAACCTGTTGAAAAAATCACTACAGACTTAGAAGTTAAATTGTTTTTCAAATGTAGTCATAAAAAAGGAATAGAGCAGAGATTAAAAGGGATCAGCCTGCTGTCATCAAGGTAGTCACGTTTCTCTGCTTTTGTGACAGACACGCTCACGACTGAATGACAAAGACTGTGAAGCCTTAACCAGATTTGGAAAAGTCATTTTATCGTTTCTCTTCACCTCTGAAGATGCGTGTGGTAGATTACCTACAAGGGCGACCACTGACAATTCCACCCAGCCTGGTTGCATTGCCACCTCCTTCCATCAAGAGGCAACCACTTCCTTTCCCTTACATCTGGACAGGCCTCCGTATTTGCTATGCTCAACAGAAGGCACAGAAGGGGCTGGATGTGGCTTCTGGACGTAGGCTTTGACAGGCCTTAATGCTTGAAAGTGTCCTGCTTGGAAGTCAACTTCCATGTAAAGAAGGTAGACTAATCAGCTGGACGCAAAGAGGCCAAGTGAAGCAAGCAAGAGACACCAAAAGTTTTCAGACTTCTAAAGGAAGAGACGTGGCTGGGCCCCAGCCTTTCAAGCCAGCCCAACTGGGTGGGACAGCAGACACGTGACTAAAGTCATCTTAGGTCCCCTGGTCCCAGGCAAGTTGCCAGCCAACAAACACCACACAGAACAGAGACAAGCGTCTCAGCTGAATCTTGCCTGAACTGTTGCTTCATGTGCCAGTGATAGTTGTTCAGTGGTGCTTTGTTACATGGCAATATAACTGAAATAAGCATGTTAATGACATATGAAGTAATCAATAAGGGGGCTTCCACTCATGTGTGTCTGGGATCTTCTCTCTCAGCTTTAAGTTCTATGAAGGTCAAACCCTTATCTATTGATTGCTGCTAAATTCTCTGTACCTAGCACACAGTAAGAAAGTAACAACAGATTAACGTTACCGTTTCATGCAAGTGGCAGATTGATCTGTACCTTATTTTAGTTATTTAACGTATGGATAAGGATTACAAACAACTTAAAATCCTTGTGATGAGGATACTTCCTGAGATTTGCAATGATGCTAAAAATACCAGGATTTCACAGTTGCTTCCTGACATGCAACATCAAAGTAGCCCGGCAAACAGACAGGACCAGTAAGTGGAAGGAACGAGAATTTTTGAAGCAACATGTTATTACAGGACATAATAATCCTTAACATGCTAATTGTTTGTCTCAACTATACCCAAGGAAGTGCTGCAAGATTTAATTTTTCCCCTTGGTGGCAATTCTTCCCTTTGTTATTTCTTTCCTGCAAGGTAATTTGCATTTGAAAAAATGCTTCCTACTGTTTTTCCATCATTCTAAACCTTCATTAAAGAAGTAAGAGTGAAATTATGCATTTCAATCATAGAGCTATCATAGCAGTGTGGGACAAACTTGTAATTTTACATAGTGCTAATTTTTGCAGCAGTAGCTATCACTGTGCAGCCTGTAACATCTCGTTTTTTCCAGACCTCTCAGCCCTGACAATCATATTCGATTCTCTACAAGCCTTGGTCAGTGCTGTTGGGTTTAAGAGATGAACAATGGACGTTTACCGGAACTGTTCTCCAATAAATATCCCTTCAGAGAGACTGCTCCAATAAGCTTCCTACTTGCAAAGGGGAACAGAGAATTCTGAAAATGATTGAATCATTGTAAGTTCTGATTCTCAGCCAAATAATTGCAATCCTCTGGACAGGAGACAAAGAAGTGATTTTACATGACTAAGCCTGACAATGATAATGATATATAATACTAAATTCACATATTCCATGTTATCATTATCAATGGACATTATTTAAATGAGCATATCATAAAAATAAACAAACAAATAAATAAATAAAACTATACCTTTTAACAATGCTGGCCAGAAAAAGAAGACTCCTGCAGAGAAAAATCTAGCCTTCCAAAAATAAAGTGGGAAAGATGAAATGTTTCCACCTACTCAGCTTCTCTTTTGTTCTCACTACCGAATGGACTTAACAAATACACAGGGTTTGCTGTCAACAGGGAATCAATCATACTGCTGTCTGGAGCAACCATTATCTCAAGCAGTCATCAAGTAAGGGCTACTCTCTGCCTGAATGTAGATTCATAAAAATCTCCGAGTTAGGAGTGTCTTTAAGGTCATCAGCTCTACTACTTAGCTGAAGCAGGGCCGCCCTCTACAAAAACCAGTTCAAAAGGTCCTAAGACTTCTCCTTGGGCTCTTTCAATAACCAGGAGCTCGCCCCTTCTGCGGTGGCCCATTCTCTCATCAGTGGTTGTAAATAAACAGATAGAGCCTCCGCCTGAGGACTGAAGGGTCCCAGGTTCGATTCTGGTCAAGGGCATATGCCGGGGTTTCAGGCTTCAGGCTCGATCCCCAGATGGGAGACATGCAGGAGACAGCTGATCAATGATTCTCTCTCATCATTGATGTTTCTATCTCTCTCTCTCCCTCTCCCTTCCTCTCTGAAATCAATAAAAAATATATTTATAAAAAATAAAAATAAAATAAAACAGGTCTCCCTGTTGTCAAAATGGAAACTCTTTCTTATGTCTTACTAGGATAGCCATTGGTCTAGTATCAGGGGTCCTCAAACTTTTTAAAGTGGGGGCCAGATCACGGTCCCTCAGAGAGCTGGAGGGCCGGACTATATGAACTACTAATTCCTACTGTAACACCTCGGCTGCGCTCACTGCCCAAAAAACCTGGCGGGCTGGATCAGACTCCTCTGCGGGCCGCATGTGGCCCGCGGGCCATAGTTTGAAGACCCCTGGCTAGTTCAATCTCTCGCTGAACACCCTCTGACCCCTTCCCCAAATATAGTAAATCATTCTGCCATCTTAACTTTCTTTCAAAAAATATGAAGTTATGAGGTTCTTCCTCAAATGTTCTCTTCTCAAGTTCTTTCAACTATTTTTCTTCAGTCATGAACCTACACCAACATTTCCCAAAACATAGAAAAAGAGGGATTCTAGGGACCTCTAGGTTAAACACATTTAAATAAGTTTCTTTCTCATCTGCCTGAGGACTGGTGGGGAGGGAGTCCCAGGTTCAATTCCAGTCAAGGTCACATACCTTGGTTGCAGGCTCCTCCCAGGCCCGGGCCCTGGTTGGGACTCATGCAGGAGACAACCATTCGATTTGTTTCTCTGTCTTTCCCTCTCTCTTCCACTCTCACTGGAAAAATATCCTCGGATGAGAATTAACAAAAAATAAAAATAAGTACATAAGTGAGTCTCCATCTTACAGAGTTTCTTAGGGAAGGGGAGGATGACTTACCTCTATTACTACTTCATGGAACACACGCTTTGGAATATGTTGTCTTATGCCATTTACAATCCTGATTCTCTCCTCTGGAAACAATTCAGCCTACCAACGCCCCCATCATTTTCCCAACCCTCAGGGAGGGCTAAGCTGGCCAGTGTGGGCAGAAAGGATAAGCACTAGCTGGTTCTGAAGGCTATCTGTCCAGAACAGATGCATGTATGGGAATCCATCTCACTGGACTTTGACTCCCATGTGTCCAGCATCTCCATATTTCCAATGCTGATCTTAATGGAGGAGGGTTTCAGTGCAGACACAGAACTCTTTAGGAAAAAAGTGCAAATCTCTCTTCCACTGAAGTCTCAAATATGGCTCAGCGTAAGGTTGAACTAACAAATACTATTATTATGTCCTAAGTTCCTATTATTTTAATTTTTATATTTAAAAAATCATCTCACAGACCCAATAAACAATTTCATCGAATCAATAACTTCAAAACTGAACCAGACTATTTCCAAGTCTCCAGGTATATAACCACAAGAACAGAAGATCAGTGAAATTGCTAGTGATGAGCAGATTCAAAGAATTCTAGAACTTTATTTATTTAGTTTGAAGGGAGCTTCAAGAATATTTAGCCTAAACCTCTCATTTTATATAAATATATATTTTTTCTAATCTTAACAATAGAGAAAATTGATTCCAAATATCTGAACACTAATGAAAACTATGCAGCTGAGGCCTGGGATGATGTTAATGGACTTGGGGGATACAAACCACTTTCATTTTCATTCATGCTAACAGCTCTGCTTTCCTACCATAGGCTTGACTATTGCCTGCTCGTATCCACTCAGCACTCACTATTTTCAAGCACAACAATCCAACTTCCAGCTGGCAGCACCAAAACTACGGGTGCTCCTCCATTAACAATAGGGTTACATCCCAATGAACCCATTGTAAGTGGAAAGTAACAAGTTGAAAAGGCATTTAATGCACCTAACCTACGGCACATCATAGCTTAGCTTACCTTAACTGTGCTTAGAATAATTACATTAGTCTACAGTTGGGCAAAATCATCTGGCACAATGACTACACTGCCGAGCATCAGCTTCCTGATCACTTGGCTGGCTGGGAGCTGCAGCTCACTACTGCAGTCCAACATCACGAGTATCATACCACATAACGGTCACAATTTCCACCAAGTGCATATTGCTTTTGCATCATTGTAAAGTAGAAAAATCTTAAGTTGAACCATCATAGTTGCTTGCAGACTTTTCCCGGCCACCCAAGCCCTCTTGGCCTAGGCTGGGAAATGCCAGAAGTTAATCACGTGGTAGAAGCCCTCAAGCAATGATGGAAGGTGAATTGTAGGATAAATACGCCAGCTCCCTTGCCCTTGAGACAGGATTACATTGAAGCATATTTGACAGTTGTCCACAGTGATAACTGGATTTGTAACAGATGTGTCATAGCCAGAATAGTGGCCCCCAAAAGATATCTACATGCTAACCCCAAGAACCTGTGAATATGCTATTACATGGCAAGGGGTAATTAACACTGTTAATCAGCTGAGCTTAAAATAGGGACACTATCGTGGATTAAAGAGGACATGGGAAGAAGATGTGACTATGTATGAATGGTCAAAGAGATGCAACTTCGCAAATTTGAGAGATGGAGGAAGAGGGCCATGAGTCAAAGAATGTGGACCACCTCTAAAAGCTGGAAAAGTCAAGGAAATAGATTCTTCCCCAGAGCTTTCAGAAAGGAATGCAGCCCTGTCCATACCTTGTCTTTAGCTCAAGACCCAGATTAGACTTCTAACCTACAGAACTATAAGCAAGTAAATTTACATTGTTTTAAGCCACCAAGTCTGTGATAGTTCATTATGGCAGCCATGGAAAACTCCTACAGCACACTTCACTGGCTTCCTGCCCTCCTTGTCTCTTATCCCCGCTCTCCTGCTGGTGTTTCCTGTGTCACCTCCCAAAAGGACTATGTGCACTTGAATCCTTGTCATAGGCTATGCTTCTGGGAAAGCCCAAATCAAAACATTGCCACCATATTTAATCATATTTAAATCGCCATTTATATAAACCAAAATACAAGAGACTGGACTTCTAAAATCAAGACTAAATTTTCTGTGCACTAAAGCAAGCAAAAGCACATAATAAAAGTGGTAATATTACTGACAATGAATATTATCAGAATTTCCAGTATGTATAGAAATTCTGCATTACTTCAGTCTATAATCTATTGGTATTTATGACCTTTAAACTGATATACATAACTCCAGACACTGCCAATTTTTAAACTATCGTATAGCTACCCAGATTTCTAAAGATAAATCTGATTATCTTTACTTGCTCAAAAAAAATTCAATAATTCAATATTTTCTATTGGCTGTTAATGCCCAGGCTCTTTACCCGGCATTCAGAGCCCTCCATATCAAACATCAACCTTCTTTTCTTGAAGACTTTTCCATTGCTTCCCTTTGCTACCACTTAAACTAGTCAAACTAAACCCTTTGCTAGTCTGTCATCACATTTCTTTCCTTTTCTCACATTGTTTCTTCTATCTGGAATATGGTTTGTTTGTTAATCTTCCCTCGAGAATATCTTCTCCATTGCTTTTTAGAGAGAGAGGAAGGAGGGAGAGAAAGAAACATCACACATCGATTGGTTGCCTCCTACATGCACTCCAACCAGGGCCTAAAATGGAACCTGCAACCAATGTGTGTGCCCTTGACTTGGAATCGAACCAGCAATCCTGTAATACTTGGGCTGAAGCTCTAACCAATGAGTCACACCGGCCAGGGCTGAAATGGTTTTAGATCCATCAACTCAAATCCCAGAAATCCTTCAAGCTCCAAATTTTTGTAGTATGAGTCAATGCATAAGTGAATAAATGCATAAAAATTATAACTACCTGTATATTAGTTGGCTTTTCTGTCCAGACACATGTCCTGGTAATAAGAATCAGAAAACAAATACCTAAAATGATGAGAGTGGGTCCAGCCCATGCCAGGTTCCATGTCCTCTTTTTGTTGAACAACTACTGACTTTGTTTTTTGATTTTTTAAACTTCTATGTTCTGCCCAAGCAGCATGTTCTTCCTTATTCGTCAATAACTGGTTTCTTTACTCGTTTACTTACCGAGGATATTCTGTTCCCCAAAAGAAAGGCTTCTGGAGCTCTCCTGCTGGAAATCCTGGGAGAAAGACAAACAAACAAAGTGTAAGGGATACAGAGACTAACTTGATGATAAGTACCTGGTTCCAGCTTTAGCCTTAAAGTTTCAAAGGCCCATCTGAAAGGTACTCCTCAGGGCGCTGGGAACCCTCCAGGAGATCCAACTGTCTTATCTCTAAGATGATATTAATTCAACTGAATTTGAAATAAATACATCAATTTCTATTTTATCATTTTCATATGGTTTATTTTTTTAATTTATCTTTATTGGTAAAAGTATTACAGATGTCCCTCTTTTTCCCTAGTGATCCCCTCCACCTTTCACCCATCCCCTGCCCCTGGCCTTCACCACACTATGGTCTGTGTCCATGGGTTTACGTATATATGCGTGAGTTCTTTGGTTAATCTCTCCCCACCCACTCACCCACCCACCCACAGTCTGTTCCATGCTCCTATGTCTCAGGGTCTATTTTGCTCATTGGTTTATTTATTTTTTTAAATCTTTATTACTGAAAGTATTACACATGTCCCCCCTTTCTCCATTGACCTCTCCCAGCCTGCCCCTGCCTTCTACCCCAGGCATTCAACCCCCCTATTGTCTGTGTCCGAAGGTTATACACATATGTATACAAGTTCATTGGTTGTTCTCTTCCCATCTACCTACCCTCCCCTGCCTTCCCTCTGAGGTTTGAGAGTCTGTTTGATGCTTCCATGTCTCTGGATCTATTTTTGCTCATCAGTTTATTTTGTTCATTAGATTCCATATATGAGTAAGATCATGTGATACTTGTCTTTCTCTGACTGGTTCATTTTTCTTAGCACAATACTCTCCAGGTCCCTATGCTATTTCAAAGGGTAAGAGATGCTTCTGCACAGCAAAAGAAACTATCATCAAAATGAAAAGGGAGCCCACTGTATGGGAGAACATATTTAGCAACGATACATATGATAAGAGGTTAATTTCCAAAATATATAAAGAACTCATACAACTTAACAAAAGGAAGATAAATAATCCAATTTAAAAATGGGCAAAAGAGCTAAATAGACACTTCTCCAAAAAGGACATACATATGGCCAACAGACATATGAAAAAATGTTCAATGTCACTAATCATCAGAGAGATGCAAATCAAAATGACAATGAGGTATCATCTCACACCTGTCAGAATGGCTACCCTCAACAAATCAACAAATGACAAGTGCTGATAAGGGTGCACAGAAAAAGAAACTACAGTACACTGCTGGTGGGAATGCAGACTGGTACAACCACTATGAGAAACAGTATGGAATTTCCCCATTACATCAATTTCAAAGAAAACCATTTTGCATGTATATGCTATTTGCATGTCTAACCTGCTATGAACTAGAGCCCTCCATACTCAGAGTGTGCAGGAGACTGCCAGCTAGCCAGCAGCTTCCCCTAATACATGAAGGATCACCTTTATGGACACTCAACCTGTGCAGTCATACAGGCCCTCCCATGCAGAAGGACCCTGAACTTGGTTTAATGCTCTGCTGTCACTGTCTTGAAACTCTTAATTTTATCTTTGGATATGATTTTATAAGGGGCATCCAAGGGGACAAGGAGATAAGTGTGTGAGCAAGGGAGCCATGCATGGTTGCGGGCCCATGGTTCCTAGATGCCTCACTTGCATTAAGTATCTCTGATACTCCCCAGGAGCACAGAACTCCTATAGACCCACAATGTGTGGGAATTCAGCAAGACGCAAAGTGAGTATAAGGTAAGCAAGTTACATCCAGGACTGAGTAGGTGGGGCCTCCGACAGCTCCAAGAGGACTCTTTCCATTAGAAGCAGAATGTGCTTTGATCACCAAAAGGCAGCAATGGCATTCTCAAAAACAAAAATGCTTAAGGTAACCTGTCATGCTCTTTCTTGCTATATTAGCCAACCACATACACCAAAAAATGATGACACAGAAGGAAAGGGAAAGATGAGGTGGCCCACCGTTTCTTTTCCTTTCAGTCCTTTCTTACTCATCAGTAAGTGAAAGGTAGAGAGTTGATAGAATGTGCGTGTATTAAAAAGTGAAATAAAAACAGCTGAGTTAGTTCTGTGCAGTGTTCTGGTAGGAACAAAATACATATGCATGTACCAGCTACAAAATACAAATTGAATAATTTAGGTGATTCCACATACAAGTTAAAAGTTCTTATATTTGCATTTAAAACTGGCATTGCACAATATAAAGTTGAACAGTAAAATTATGCTGAAGATTTAAAATTTTAATTTTCCTCACAACAGCACTAAATAGCGAGTAAAAAAAAAAAATGACAAGTCTGGAGAACAAGAGGCCACAGAAGGCAAAAGCTTTCTATTTTAGCCCCTTTTAACGGTACTTTTTCCTGCTTTCTGAACAGGGGGCGCCCATATTTTTATTTTGCACTGGGCCCTGCAAATTATGTAGCTGGCTCCAGGTGCAGATGAGTGGGAGAAATGCTTTCTTTGCCATTGCAGCTCACTACTAAATTTAGAGCCCCAAGTTGATCCCAGGAGCTGCACTTACAAGTCATCACAACTGGGAATACAAAGAATAGTAACAAAAAGAGAAAAAGAGATGCCGCCTTCAATGTTCTTGCTTGCTCCAGAGCCACTGTTCAAAGCCCCTTGAGACTGAAAGCTCTTTTAGAAGATAAAATGCTTTCTCTTCTCTCTGTCCCTCTTCAACATTCTTGCTCCCTCCCCTCCATGGCAGCAGACTCTGAGAAATGAGGGTAGGAAATCAAGTCCTTTTTTGAAAAAAAAAAAAAAAAAAAAAAAAAAAAAAAAAAGGTATTTTTATTTATTTCAGAGAGGAAGGGAGAAAGAGAGAGAAAGAAACATCAATGATGAGAGGGAATCATTGATCGGCTGCCTCTTGCACACCGTCCACTGGGGATAGAGCCCGCAACCCGGGCATGCGCCCTGACAAGGAATTGAACCATAACCTCCTGGTTCATAGGTCAATACTCAACCACTGATGCAAGCTGGCTGGGCTCAAGTTATTCATTTAGAAATGAAATGTTAATTCTATGTAACATATCTTCTTAATAATATCATAGTTTGAGATTTCAAGGTGCAAAACCCTAATTGCAAAACAGAGATGGTTCCAGCTAGCAGTTCTCTCTCTTCCTGTTGCTTTCTGACTTTGAAGGGGTAACATCATATTAATCTTCATAACCTTTACATTTCCTTTCATATCTTTTACATCTCTATATCAGTAGTCCATCCTCTCTGCTGGTGAATACTTTTAGAAACTCATTCTGATGTCGATATGTATAAACCAGTGTTTATAAGCAAATTCCATCTCACACAACATATTACCAAAGCAATGCCATATCCTAATAAGAACAATGACCATAAGCGAATGTGATTTCATTATTAAATCATTCTGGTTTTCCTGCTTGGAGATGTGCCCAGCTGGAAGCATTTCTGTCCACTGCCAATCTCTTTGCAGGAAAACATCTAACACTGCGTGAGCCTCCATTTTGCCACTTTAGCTGTTAGATAGAGGCCCCAGACTCACAGGCGGTGCCATCACACTCCCCTGATCAGCTGTATCTTCCCAGCTTGTGGGGGGCATGGAACCCAATACCGATCAACAGAAGAATCTGATGCCCTCAGAGCTGTTTTGCTGAAGTGAATGGATTAACAGTTTAAGCTGCATTTTTGGAGACGTCGACTGGCAAGAGTGACAGATTGAATCCCAACAGGGCCAACTCAATATCTTACCTCATAAGTAGGTAAATTGTATTTAGCAAAGGTAGAAGTAAAAAAATCTATAATAATAAAAGCATAATATGCAAATCAACCAAATGGCCTAACAGCAGAATGACCATCCGGATGACCTTCCAGATGACCTTCCAGACAAAGCTGGGGCTGTGAAGGCCTACTCTTGCATGAATTTCATGCATCAGGCCTCTAGTAATTAAATAAAAGGAAAGGGGATTCTTTCTCTCGCCCCTTTTAATGGGCTTTTCTTATGTTTTCTTGCATCTCCATTGCATTTCCTTTCTTCCCCATTTCAGCACTGCCTCACCACCTGTTTCACACTTTGAAATCCGCTCCTTTTTCTATCAGTGTATTTGTGGGAAGCATTCCTCACAATGTAAAGGTATACACACATATATGTATATGAATATGAAAGAGGGAGGGAGATGAAAGAGAAATTTAACTATTGGCTTGGCACAAATTAATAAATTTAACAATAGGTAATACTGGCCAGGGTGTAGGAAGTGTGCTGGTGGGAGTGTAAATTGTTACAAACATTTGAAGAGCAATATAGTGATCTCTTAATGCTTTAAATACCATTTAAAAATTAGTAACTATAGAGCAAGGGGTGGGAATATCCAGCCCTCTGGCCATATAAAGTCCTGAGAAATCATTTGGTCTGGCCCTGCAAAGGCATCAGGGGTGAATTAATGAAATGTCTGAACAAATATAGCAGGCTAATTTTTAAGTTGATCATTTTTGTATGGCCTGTGAAAGATGTTATAAATATCAAAATGGCCTTTGGCAGAAAGAAGGTTCCCCACCCCTGCTATAGAAAAAGCATGAAGAGATGTTATTAAGTAAAGAAGATAAGTGAAAAAATAGCACTCAGTCATGTATGGGATTCTTTTATGTGTAGCACATATAAATGCACATAGTCAGTTCTGTTATAACACTTTACCGAAAAGGCAAATTTATTCCAACATGCTGATATATTAGAGGGAAAACTGGGGCATAACTCCAATTTCCCATCTGCTTATGTCCCATTTCCTTTAAGAGAAATACTAGATGAAGGCATAAAACTGCACCCAAATGAACTATGTAGGAATACACAGAATGCACAAATCCCAACATGAACCAGCTACCTCCATTCACTGTGTGTGTGTGTGTGTGTGTGTGTGTGTGTGTGTGTGTGTTTTATAAGCCACACCTCATATTAAAACTGTCCTTCCAGTTTCAGAGCACCCGCCTTCTACCATTACACAATAACTCACAAGTTGCAAGCCCTCCAGGGCCCACTTCCACAAGCAAACTTCAGGCCTTTTCTAGGAAAAGTGCCATACTTACTGCAGCATTTATGTATTTACCCATTTAACATGTGCAAAACTGTGCTATTATTTTTATTAGGCTCCTAGCTTTTTGTGTGTGTTGCTGACAAAGTTTTTTATTATTGTATCCTTAACCCCTTTTTCCCATAAGCCTTGTGGATGTTATTGTATAACTAGGGGCCTGGTGCATTTGTGCACCAATGGGGTTCCTCGGCCTAGTCTGCAGGGATCAATCCAAAACTGGTTCTCCAACATCCCCTAAGGGGTCCCGGATTGCAAGAGAGCAGTTCTTGGGTGATACACCCTGGAACCAGGCTCCCTCCTCTCTGGTTCCAGGTGCATCACTCAAGAATCCCCCTTACCAAGTGACCGCAGCTTGGCAGCTCTGCATTGAGCGTCTGCCCCCTGGTGGTCAGTGCACACCATAGCTACTGGCCAGTTGGCCAGTCAGCCAGTCACTTGGGCTTTTATATGTATAGATTTTGTGCTGCATAGTGATGTTTAGGGACACATGTCACATTATAGCAGAACTGACTGTATATGTACACACACATATCTTACATTCTATGTGCATATTGCTGGACCCCACCCTCAGAATTTCTGAGTCAATAGGTCCAGAGAGGAAGATAAGAATTTGCATCTCTAACAAACTCCCTCATGATGCTGATGCTGCTGGTCCAGGGACCACACTTCAAGGACCACTGCCCATCCACTGGGTCACGTGCACTGTGGAGTCATGGCTAAGCCTGCACATTGCTGTGTTGCTGTAATTGAGAAAAGTGTACAACAAAATAAATGTCCATCAGGAGGGGAATGACAATTATGTATAACCATATTATGAATTGCTATGCAGCAAATGAAAAGAAAGACACAGGGCTCAATAGTATAGTATGGAAAAAATCCGAGACATATTGTTGGGATAAAGCAAGGCACATATATATGAATGTCATTTATATATTTTATTTTATTTTATTTAAAATATATTTTATTAATTTTTCACAGAGAGGAAGGGAGAGGGATAGATAGCTAGAAACATCGATGAGAGAGAATCATCGACCAGCTGCCTCCTGCACACTCCCTACTGGGTATGTGCCCGCAACCAATGTACATGCCCTTGACCAGAATCAAACCCGGGACCTTTCAGTCTGCAGACCGACACTCTATCCACTGAGCCAAAACTGTTTCGGCAATATATTTTAAATAAATATCCTATTAGTATGAATATACAGGTGGGGCAAAGGTAGGTTTACAGTTGTATGTGGGTTTATTCATGTATTATTTATTAATTATTGTATTATTAGCCATATAAACAGCTGTAAGCCTACCTTTGCTCCACCCTGCATGCATGTAAGTGCACATAAAAGATCTGTAAAATACATGTCAAAGTGATCATAGTGGTTACCTATGCCCAGACCTATTAAGCCTCAATTTCTAAGATAGAGCTCTGAGCATCATTATGTTTTAAAAGCTCCCCAGGCAAGTCTAATGTGCAAAATTTTTAGAATTATTGGTCTAGTAAAAACAGGGAACTGCTTATAGTTAACTTTGATGTATGTAAATCAGCCCTCCTGTTTCATTCTCTTTTCTTAACCACTCCTCGACTTCATGCTTGTAGCATACAATTAGCTATTTTTATTATAATTTTGCAGACTATTCTTTCAAAAATGAAGACTTTACATGACTTAAAAATTATGACTGTTCAAAAAGACAAAAATAGTTCTAATTGCACCAGCCTCGGAATATCGAGGATTAATGCTCACTCTAAGAAAGAATGAGTATTACATCTTATTCAGGATTAGTTCTTGCAATCAGATAAACTGGATACCATTCTTCTATATAGAATCTAGGGGGCCATCAGTTGGGACATGAAAATCGCTGCAATTACAAAGCACTTTTGGTTATGTTTTTTGCTATATGGGGGGTTTCATTATCATCACTCTAAGATTAATAGTGGCTTTTTTTTTTTTTTCATTTAGCATCTTGCAGTAGTTTGGTGAATACCAACCTTCTCCTTTCCAGAAAGTATCCAGTTCCAACAGCTGTGACTCATATCAAGGGATTCAGCAAGATGTCTTAGCCATCTGCTGGCTTCCTGCAGGTAACCTCCTGCCACCACATCTATCAGCCTAGAACTGACAAGCAGGAAGCAGCTTCTGAAATCTGCCTTCCATCTTGAAACCTTCTCTTCTGTCCCTTCTATTCTTTTTCTGCCATAATTACCTTTGGGCTGCAACAAAGAGGACCTCCTCTTCTTTCCCAGGGTGACTAACCACTCTGTTTGCCCAGGGCTGAGGGGGCTCCTGGGATGTGGCATTTTAGTGCTAAAATTGGGACAGTCCCAGGCAAACCAGAATGAGTTAGTTCCTCTCCCTTTACCCGACCACGCTGCATCTCTTTTGAATTTGCTGCATTTTTATAGCTCAGTGCTTCTCAAACTTGACCATCAAGCAGAACTTTGATAGTTAAAATATTAAAACATGAATTACTGGGTCCACCCTGAAGTTTCAGATTTGGTAGTTCAGGAGTAGGGCCGGCCAGGTAAGGCTCATTTATCACAAGTAACGCTGATGCTGCTGATCCAGGGACCACCCTTTGAGAACTGCTGCTATAGTTCAACACCTGGCAGGGAAAACAAAAAGTTCCTCACGTTTGAAGCTCAGTATCTCATATTCTACTCATATTCCAACAATTCCTTTCATGCACACAATTGCTGACCTAGGTATTCTGACACTAGAGGCAGTGATGTCCAGCCTAGGCCTGCGATAGCAGCAGATTCTCAACAAATACTTGGGTGGGTTCATGATTTGTATCTGGGTATGAGATAATAATCTCAAGAATGAAAATATGACTAACATTTTCTCCCATGTCAATTAGACCAAAAAACTGAGTCTCTTTATTCGCCTCCTTCAATAATATCTTTACGATGTATATTTGGTAAAAGAAATCCATCTCATCTTCTGTTAGAGGAAATATAAACTGGTACTGATACCATCGTAATTAGCTAGTTATTAAAAACTAGTGGCCTAGTACATGAATTCATGCACATTGAAAGGAAATTAGAAGAAATATTTTAATATCACTATTCACCCTTTCTCTATAATAGAGAAGTGTCAACCAAATTCATGGTCTACAATGACAGATCAAAACACATGTGTGCCACTGGTGTCAGTTAGAGCTATATATGATCACACATGCGCGAATCAACTTAGCCTTTTATAGATCTAGAATGAACTTGCTTAATTAGATCTGTTCTGATTTAAACTTTTCCCAGCCTATAAAGCACCCCAACTTCTCTTTCAGGTAATTGTTAGCAACACAACAGTAAACATCAACACAAAGCAGATTATTATTGTAGATCATGCAGGGAGAACAAAGGGTAAAATATTTAACTGCAGCAGTGTTTGACTATATTTTGGGCAGTCGGGTCAAATTTCTAAGCTTTCTCAATCTCCTTTTTCCAGCTAATGAAAAGAAAGTAGGATTCCGAGTCTCCTATCTACCTACTCCAGGACTTCTGTGAGGATCAACTGAGATGAGGCACAGGGAAATGCTTCACAGCCATTTGGTTAAAGTGTAAAATATTTCCACCTGGCTATGAAGCAAGAGTCGTGTTCCTGGGCTGAAGGAACTCCAAGGAGGCTAGTTGCTAGGGAGAGGAAGCCAGGTGATGCTACGTGACATCATTACCCAGCGCCCACAGCCACAGTTCTCTGGGCTGGGCTATGGGTCACATTTTGTGCTATGGAGTCTCAGCAGCGTCAGCTGTGATTTGGTGGAATGTCACTCCGGGGTGGTGTCAGAGCCTGTGTCCCACTTGGGGGAAGCCGGGTGTTGTTTTGTGGGTGCCAGGTCCACAGTGCTGTTTCTTTGTAAATGGCCAGCACGCATCATGGCAGCTCCTGCATTGAGCCTCCGCCCCCTGGTGGTCAGTGTGCTTCACAGTGACTGGTTGGATGGACACTTAGCATATTAGCCATATATATATATATGAAAGGAGCAAAGGGAAGGCCAGACACTACAGGCCAGTCATCTGGGGAGCTTAACCAGGAAGCTACAACTTTGCACTCCCCAGGGAACCACTGGCCTATTCCTTGCAGATCACTGGGGGTTAGGGTCCAACAAAGGGGAAATGAATGATGCACAGTTAAATCGGGGTGGCCATGGAAAGTATTGTGTATTGGTCACACCTGGGAACAGAGATCACTGGTCAGAATGGGTGGCCATTGTAAGCATGTGAAAATTTGGTAATACATAATCTCCTAAACAAAGGAGTTCTCTCTTGTGCTTTTGGCTTGCTCTTGGCTTCACTGCATTCACCCGTGTTTCCTCCATAGCCATGTGGACCTGTTTGCCCCACATGCAATGCAGTGATGGATTGCAGTGGGGAAACACAAGCTCAGTTGGCCTGGTACTGGATTGGACTCTGCTCTAACATGGAAAGAAAACTCTGGACACTGGCTCTGATTTTAGCTCTGCTGAAGCCCCAGATACACTTATTGTATAGCAGGATAAAGGAGAATGGGACTATCCCATCCTCCTATGTGAATATCAGAAAATTCTTTTTCTCAGGATATCACAAGAAATCCGCCCCCACTAGCACCAGGTGGGAACTAGGACCTCTCTTCTCTGAAAATAGTACCACTTTTCTCAAGAGAAGTCAGGTATACTGTATTTTAAAATCCCTAAACTGGGCATAATGTTTGACTCAGCAATTCCTTCCCATCTAGGAACTTGCCCTTTAAAAAAGTCTCAGATTTGCACAAACACTTAGCCACAAAATAATATTTTCTACAATAAATATTAACTACTTTTAAAATAAGGATAAAAGACAATTGATTTTTTTTCCCAGGGGAGGATGTGCAAGATTGTGACCATCAAGATATATTAGTGAGATTGCTCCCTGACTTCCTATTCCCATCAGCATGGCTCTTTTCCAGCTCCCTGATGCTCTCCTCGGTCTGGCTTACATCCAGGTTGCTCACTTCATGTGAGTGACCTACTCACACCCTACCTCTTTAATGGACCCTGATAATCAGCCCATGCTTTCTGCTACCAGCCTCATAGCAAACCTGCTCAGTCCTCCACTATCTAAAAACAACAAGTACTCTACAGGCGGCAAATGGGTCCCTCCAGGCATTGGTCCAGGGACTAACCACCACAATAGGAAAGTCATGAGACTACAGGGCTTCCCACTTGAGAGTACCTTTGTCCTCTTGTGGCACTACCCGGAATGTCAATCTTGGCTGCCTCGTTGGTCGGGCCTCAGAGACAGGGGCTGTGTTAGGACCTCCAGAGTCCTTGACTGCATCAGAACCAGAACATCTTAAAACAGCTGTAGCAAGTGATCCACAAGCTTGCTTCTTGAGTGCCTTTATGACATGGTTGTTGACTTCCCCAGAGTGATCAAGTCAAGAGAGCAAGGCAGAAGCCACAATATCTTTTATGACCTAGCCTCAGAAGTCATCCTCCATCATTTCTATAGTATCCCCCTGTTTACAAAGGTCAGACTCATTCAGTGTGGGAGGGGCTAGACGAGGGCATGAATACCAGGGGGGTAAGAATCACTGGGGTCTCTATAAATATTAAGTTAGTAACTGGAAAAAATTACTAAGAGTTGCTCTAAGTGACAGGATCTCTTCTAGATAATGAGAAGCTTGGATCAGATGACCATTTCAAGTTTCCTTCCTTCTAGCTTCGAAACTGGGGAAGACTATTCCCAAAATGTCCCCCCAAAACAGCAGCAAGTAGATTCGGGAATTTAATTCCACTTTATGGTTTTAGGCAGAGTCAATGAAGTACAAGAAATTCTCCCAGCCTGAAACATAGTTTTTTCCTTAACAGCAAAATAAATCTATGTTTGATTTCAGGATTAATTCTATAGTTTGATGCTAGCATAAGCCCAGCCTCTGGACAAAGGCTTATTTTCTTTAGCAGAATATCTGTGATTAAACCGAGGCAACCAAATCCCTTGTGTATAAGAGCAAAGATAATAACATCAGTGGGTTTAGCCCTGAGGCCTTGCCTATTTACATGCCAAGGTCTTATTGGCTTAAAATAATTCCTTAATATGATTTGAGGCATATGAAAATAAACTGAAAGGAGGCACTTTGCAGATATGCTTTGATATTGAATATATAAACTGGATTTTAGTCTAAAACCAATCCATCCATATAAGTATAAATGCAAGCCAAAGGTGAGCTGTTCACTCTACCATCCTCCAACACAGTCCCAGTACCAACACCTGATTAGATCCAAGTTTAAAGCTCGTCAAGTCTCCTGGCTCCCATCCTCAAACAGTGCTCTACAATAGCGGTGGGTAAACTACAGTGCATATAAATAGTTTTACTGGGCACAGCATGCTCACTCATGTATGAATTGTCTGCAACTGCAATGGAAAAGTTGATATTTTGCAACAGAGACCACATGGCTCACAAAAACAAAAATATGTACTACCTGGGCCTTTAGAGAAAGTTTGCTGATCCCTAGTCCAGTGGTCGGCAAACTCATTAGTCAGCAGAGCCAAATATCAACAGTACATGATTGAAATTTCTTTTGAGAGCCAAATTTTTAAACTTAAACTTCTTCTAACGCCAGTTCTTCAAAATCAACTCGCCCAGGCCGTGGTATTTTGTGGAAGAGCCACACTCAAGGTGCCAAAGAGCTGCATGTGGCTCGTGAGTTTGCTGACCCGTGGTTTGCCGACCACGGTCCTAGTCTATGCCTCTGGAGGCTTGGCCCTGTTATTAATACAAAATGTCTATGCATGCTATATGCTATTGCAAATAATTTTATGGGCGAAATGAAGGTGTCACTGTTTATGTTGAGGTATTACATACATACAGTAAAGGCACACATTTAATGGTAGGACTCAATGAGATTGTATACATGTATGACCTGTGAAACTACCTCCCAGATCAAGATAATGTTTCCTGTGCCTCTTCCCAGCCAATACCCCAACATAGATAGCCATTATATTCACTTGTTGCCCCTTAGATCACAGATTCAGTTGCTTGTTCCTGACTTTATGGATGGAACAATGTACCGTTTCATTCATCATTGTCAGTAGCATTCTTACATACTGTAGAATGAAGCCATCTGCTCATTTTCATTGCTATATAATATTCAATTGTATTAACATATCAATTTACCTAGTCTTCTGTTGATGGATATTAGGTTCTTTCCAGGTTTTTGCCATAATGAATAAAGTTGCAATGAACATTTGTGTTACATGTCTCATTGTGAGCATAAGGATCCATCATCAAAAATGGAATTTCTGGGTTACAGGAGATACCAACAAACTGCCAAACACTTTTCCAAATTGGTTGTATTTTTTCAGTATGTAAAACTATTGTTTTAATTTATAAAATATTTTGAGATCAAAAGTCCAAAATATGTCCCTCCAACATTTTCATATTTTGCTGTCTATTCTGTGATGGACTGGCTCTCCTGGGGATTACTGGCATACCAGTTATCTATCTATATAAAAGCCTAAGCGACCGGACGGCCAGCTGGTAGCTGTGATGCGCACTGACCACCAGGGGGACAGATGCTCAAAGATGGAGCTTCCCCATGGTGGTCAGTGGGCTTCCAAAGCAGGAGCACTAATCAGCTGACAGACAGTCGGGTGCTAGACGCCAGGTTGACGGCTAGCAAATGCAGCTGCGGCAGCAGAGCCTCTCCCGCAGACACTCCCCCTGCACACTGAGCAGCGGAAGCAGACACTGCTGGGCCAGGATGAGTAGGAGTGATGCAGCCCTGTGCCCAATGAGTAGGATGCCGGCTCCTGCCCTGCTGCCTGCCCCTTCCCGCACTACTTCGTGCTGTACAGGATCAATGCAGACATTGGGCTGGAGCCCAACCAGCTGGCGGGTAAGACGGGGCTGCAGTGGCACAGAGGTCCACTAATACCTGCAGGCCAGGCCAAAGGACCCCACCAGTGCATGAATCCATGCACTGGGCCTCTAGTAGATATATAAACCCTAACCGTGGCAATGTGCTGGTACTTTTCAAATTCATCTCATCAAATCCTCACCCAAGACTCTGTGGGCTAGGTAATCTCAACATGTAGCAGATGAAGAAAACAAGGGTGATGAAGGAAAAATACCTTGACGAAAGTCAAAACTAAATCAGTGGAACTCAAGGTCTCCCACTGAGGTTCTCCCTATTTCCCTACTCAAACTAAGTAGACCAGTTTTGCTGTTACCACAAAGTTAGAGAAGCCCAAGCTTGGACACCAATCACCTCAGCTCCTTGTTTTCTACTTTAACCACCGTATTTAATTAAATACAATTAAATTCTGCAACAGTTCCTGAGCATAACTCCTCCTAGAGCAGATTTAAACCATTACTATCTTACTATTATTTTGTATCTGAGGACATTGCTAACCAGCTTGACCAGGGCAGAAAAATAAGGAACTATATCCACCCTGCAAAAAATCTAACATTGAAAGACAGTCACAAATCATAGTGTTTTACACAAAGGTGTGGATTTGAAAAAAAAATCTACAGGTTTTTGATTTTTCTATTTTCTACTCAGGTCTCTACTGTATGCAGAAGCAGACTTAAGTAGCATAAATCAGAAAATGATAATGGGAACTGAATGAAATCCTCATAAATCACGTTACTAAGTATAGTTACATCTTAGATGTGAAACCCAATTAAACAGATGGCCACATGCTGTCAGAATCAGGCCCTAATCAATAAAGATGTTCATTTCAGAAAATCGCCTCAATTTTTCATTTCTTCAGTGAAGCAAAAAGAAGGCAGTTGGGGTTGGGGTGTCCCAGGAAACCCAGTGGGGAAATGTATAAGAAGGTACTCCACCTGTCTTAATTTGTAGTCCAGAAAAATCAGAAAGAAGAGAGAAAAAAATCGCCCAAAGGATTCCTTGTCATCTTGTCTGGGAATGTAATTTACAATGAGAGCGAACACTGGTCATTAGGAAAATAGAAACAGCTGAATCTCTTAATTAAAATACCACTTCAAATTGTTCATTCCAAACCCCCTCTGCTCATGAGTTTTCCAGAAACCACTGGGTTACCCTAAAATGGCTGGTTCTTCAGTAAACCTCTCATAGGATTGGTTCTTCCCAGACAAGGAAAAGGCTGATCGGGGTGAATCCTGGAGACAGAATTATTATGAGACTTATTTAAATCTTCAAAGGAGCAGTAAGCATTCACTGTGTATGGAAACACTTGTGAATAGTCTATCTCAATGCCTTTTCTTTCATAACAGCTGACCTATTGCACTCACTATATTGGTAAAAATTAAGTCTACCAATGCCAAGAATGATGAAAATGACAGTTGATGAAAACATTTCCATAGTCTAGAACACTCACATTAGAAAACATTTGGTGTTAGCTAGTAAAGTTGAGTATTTGCATACTCTACAAGCCATTAATTCCATCCCTAATATAGACTCCAAATACTTTTTTAGGGGACGTGTATGAGAATATACTGAGCAGTGCTGTTCGTAATAGCAAAAATATTAGGGGAAGGAAACACATAAATCTCTCACCAGAAAAGATCTGTAAAACAAATAAGTAATCTGGGATACAGTCACACAATGGAATAGTATATAGCAGTGAAAATAAAATAAACTATTGCCACATGCTACATGGATGAATCTTAAAAACATGTTAATTGAAAAAACACATTTGCTTAAGATTGCATATCATTCTTACTATGTTACAACATAAATAAAAATAAATATATTATTTAGGGATACTTAAATTATTTAAAATTTATTTTAAAAAACAAGAAAATGATAAACACACAAATCAGAATAGTGGTTACCTCTATGGTGTGGGAAAGGAATAAGATGGAAAGGAGCATGGACAGATGCAATAATATTGGGAATGTTCCAGTTCTTGGTTGGGTGGTGGATTTACAGGGATATATTTATCATATGTTTCCTTATATCCTTTATAACCTCATATATTTCAGCATGTTTCATATATTAATTTGTATGTACCAAATCCTATATAATAAAGAGGTCATATCCAAATTGACTCTCACGCCCTCACAAGATGGCTACCTACAACTAGGCCAGCAGAGGGTTAATAGGGACAACCAAACAACTGAACAAGCAAGCTACATGGGGTGACCAGGCCGGTAGGGGGAGGCAGTTGGGGGCAACAAGGCCAGCAGAAAGGGGCAGTTGGGGGCGACCAGGCTGGCGGGGGAGGCAGTAAGAGGTGACCAGGCCAGCAGCAGGGGGTGCAGTTGGAAACAATCAGGCCAGCAGGGGAAGCAGTGAGGGGCAGCTAGGCTGGCAGCAGGGGTAGCTAGGGGTGATTAGGCCGGCACGCAGAGGCAGTGAGGGGTGATCAGGCCAGCAGGGGTGGGGGGCAGTTAGGGGCAACCAGGCAGGCAGGTAGGTGAGCAATTAAGAGCCAGTAGTCCAGGATTGTGAGAGGGTGCAGGCTGGGCTGAGGGGACCTCCCCACCCCTGTGCACGAATTTAGTGCACTGGGCCTCTAGTATTATATAAAACATTTTCTTTTACCGTGGATAATCTACAGAATTTTCTATTGCCCTATAGGTTATTTCAAGTAATATTATAATTCACATTATATAAATATAATTAATATTATTATCATTTATATTTTATAATTGATAACCCTAATATCATAAGTTTCCATATGCAGCATAGTTTTTAACTTGGAGCTACATTAAAACATCATGCTGTACATTTTAAGTTCAGACAATTTTTATTTGTCAATTATATCTCCATAAAGCTGGGAGGAAGAAAGCAATGGTATTGTCATGATAATAGTGAATACTTGTACAGTAAGGAGTGACATTCAAAATATTCAAAATATTAATAGCTGATTTGATTATATAAATTAATGTAAAAATCCAAAATTACCACCATCTGCTTGTTTTCCTTCTGTTCACTACCCTCTCAGACCAGTCCTACAGAGACTGCCATTCCCAAGTGTGGCCACATGAGGATGACTCTAAGGAGATGTGCCTGCTGGGAGCAGGAGACCACCGACTCAGGGCTGTCCTCTGTGGCCAGGGAGTCCTGTCCAGATGAGGGCTGGCATGAAGGGTGTATTGTGAGCGTGCAGGACGCCTCAGTAAGAAGGTAGCATTTGAACAAATATTTGAAGGAACTGGGAGTGTGAACCACACAGGGAAGTTTTCCTACTCAAAGAGAGTCCAGAGTATAAATGTCAGGAGGGAAGGGCCTCATGCTTTCGGACCAGGAGGGAGGCCCATGTGGCTGGGACAGACAGAGGTAAAGGCAGCCTGGTCAGAGGCCCCTGGCCATTGTAAGTAGCTTGGCTTCTAATCTGAATAAGATAGAAAGTTGATAACAGGTTCTGAGCAAAGGAGGAAAATGAGGTGATTGTGAAACATCTTAAAATGGATGCAATATTATATTTAGAAACAGGGATGCCAGAGAGGAGGTGCTTACTAGTATGGAGAGCATGGTCAAGAGTGGCAAATCTTTATAAATTCCATCCCCCACATTCAACAAACAGCATAGAGATGTGCTTAAAACCATGAGATTAGATGTTATTGCTAAGCAAGGGAGTGAAGATGGAAACCAGAAGATGTGAGGGGGGGCGGGGGGGGAGGGGAGGTGAGAAACCTGCAAGGGCTCAAGCAGGAGAGGACCAGCTTCTCCATAACAGGTCACTACCAGCTTGAACTCACCATTTGTCATTCTCATGAATGTCAAATAGAATTGTCCTGCATGCTTCTGAACCTCGTTTATATAGTAACATACTCAGTATATTTCCCCAAGTTGCTTTTTCCACCACACAACCGAATATCTGTGAGGCTCATCCATGTTAATGCATGTCACTCTAGGTCACTCATTGTTCACTGCTATGTGGCATTCCTTTGTGTAAACATGCCACATTTTTTTAAAGTATATTTTACTGATTTTTTACAGAGAGGAAGGGAGAGAGATAGAGAGCTAGAAACGTTGATGAGAGAGAAACATCGACCAGCTGCCTTCTGCACACCCCCCACGGGGGATGTGCCTGCACCAATGTACATGCCCTTGACCGGAATCGAACCTGGGACCCTTCAGTCTGCAGACCGACGCTCCACCACTGAGCCAAACCGGTTTCGGCTAGTAAACATGCCACATTTAATTCATTTTCCTGTGGAGGGACACATAGTTGATTCCCCTTTTCCTGTTATTATAAACAATACTGTTATGAACCTTCGCACATGGGCCTCACTATATGAAACTTCTTTAGGGCAGTAGTTCTCAAACTATGTTAGTGTCACTTAGAGAGCTTAATCAAAGAGATTTCTGAGCCCTGTGTCCAGGGTCTGTGAACAATAGGTCTATGGTGCATTTTAACAAGTTCCCCCACGATGTACTTACTGTTGTACCAGGACCACACTTTGAGAATCACAGCACTAGGGCGCATGCCAAGAGTGCAAATGATGGTCAGAGATATACATGCACAACTTCGACTTTCTATGTTGCCAAATTGCTCTGCAAAGTGAGTGAACCAATTTATACTTTCACCAGCAGTGAATGTCTGTCCTGTGTGCCAATGCTTGGTGCTGTCAGATTTTTAATTTGTGCCAATCAGATCTTTAATAATTTTTAAAGTTATTATGGCATTTATAATAACTAGTACATATATCCACAGCATGTAAATGAAAGAAAGTCAAGGCTTTGCATCCTAGGGTTAATAACAACATTTCCAAACTTTTAATATATATATTCCCCTCAGGTTCTACAATCTCCCAGTTATTTGCTTGTTTTTCCACTCAATCCTAAAAATAAACAAAATGGTATAGACAAAATCAGTAAGACAATTCTGAGAGAAAAATGGAAACTTGTTTCTTTTCGTGGCTAACTTCATTGTATTTTTAGTTATTATAGTTGGGGTTGTTGTTGTTTTTTCACTCAATGGTCATATAAAGCTTTAAAAAACTTGTAAGGTGAAGGGAGTGAGGAAAATTGTGCATATGGGTATGGAAACAAACTTCTTTCACCAAAATACCTCGTCACTTTTGGGGGGGAAATAGAAAATGCCCTACCCTTAATCATAGTCATGGAAAAGATCCCTCCATTTTGTACCAGATTAACAAGGAAGAGAGAAGCTGAGTACTCACGGATCTGGTTGGTGGATGCACTATAGAAGGCATTGACCGTCGTTGGGTTTGTAAACCACCTGTAGCAAGAGAAACAAATATCATCAAGGGCTCATCATTATCCAGGCAGGAGGGCAGAAGAACAAACACAATGTTAACCAGGTAACAATGGGGAAATGATCGCTTCAATTTAGGGCTATTGCTCTGCTCAATAAACAATCTCATCCTAAACTGAACATGGGTCAATGAAAATATATTAACATGCCTGGTTATCTGCTGTTACTAACTACAGAGAAAGTCAGCACCAGTGCTTCTGAAACAGTTTAATGAGAAAGCCTAGACTCTTAATGGGCTCTCCCTGCAGATGGAAACATGGCAACAAGCTGATGCTTGCCAGGCCCTGTTTAATGGGCCCATGGGACAGCTGAGTTACTATGTGGCGTAACCTCTGACCTGTCCATGTTAAAAAAAGAAATTTTTTTTGGAATAGTGTTAACACAGAGGTCCATGTAAAGAAAGATTAATAGCTGAAACCGGTTTGGCTCAGTGGTAGAGCTTCGGTCTGCGGACTGAAAGGTCCCAGGTTCGATTCTGGTCAAAGGCATGTACATAGGTTGCGGGCACATCCCCAGTAGGGGCTGTGCAAGAGGCAGCTGGTTGATGTTTCTCTCTCATTGATGTTTCTAGCTCTCTATCTCTCTCCCTTCCTCTCTGTAAAAAATCAATAAAATATATTTTTTTAAAAAAGAAAGATTAATAAAATACAACTATGCTACCCAGAGTATCTGTCTATTCTGGTGGAAAGTTTACTGATTTAACCACCAAAAGATCAACTTACTCATCCTGCCACTCTCACCAACTAGCTGGGCCATGGTGGAACAGTCGCCTACTTTCTGAGGTTCGGCTTTAGCTATGAAAGTAAGGTTGCATTAGGAGATCTTGGGAGTACCTTCCAGCTATGAAAAATCTACACTCCATTTTGATTAGAGCTCAGGGAAAAAAAAATTTCTGTGAAGAGTCATATGGTAAACATGTAGGTATTTTGCAAAGAGGCAAAATCAAGGATGTTATATAGGTTCTTCTATAGTGAGAATTTTTTCCACAAATCTTTAATGAAATTCAAAACATAATAACCATGTACAATTTTTTGTAATACAGGACTATTAATAAAAGAATGAAATTCTTTTAGTGCAGGACAACATTTTGCCTAATTGGGGTTCAAAGTTTGTGCTTTGCATCATCAAATCAACTACAAACACTTATCTCTAAAAATCATTCTTAGCTCATGAGCCATACAAAAACAGGCAGCAGGCAAGATTTAGCCACAAGCCATAGTTTTCCAACCCTTGACTCAGATGGCTGTGAGTTTCAGCCACTTCTGTTTATGATTAAAACAAAGCAATTTGTTTGAAGCTAAATTGCTTAATGTAAATTCCTTTTCAGAACAATCATTTTACTAATTTATGTTGAATAGAATAATTATGTATGTCAGTAATCTGAAACTAGTAGGAAATCTAAGAATTGATTCTAATTGGCCCACCCATACCTTCTCTCCATCTATAAAGAAGCCCATGAATATATCATTCTATTATTATTATTATTATTATTATTATTATTATTACTAGAGGCCCATTGCATGAAGAGATTCCTTCCTTCCCTTGGCTTCCAGCACTGGTTTTCCTCCAGCATCAGAACCCAGGCCTTCCTCCAGCCAGAGTCTGCCTTCTTTGTCTTTGCTGCAGATTCCAGAGTCTGCAGTCTTGTCTTCGCTGCTGTGGCACTCTGATCCTGTAGATTCCTTCACACCCCTTTCCCTACCCTCCCTCTCACAGCAGGCGTCCTGCCCCGCCTGGCCACTCTGTGCCTGAAGCACCCTGGGCTTCCACAATCTTTGGCCTTCTAATTTGCATACTCACTCTGATGGGCTGTGGACGTAACAGAGGTACGGTCAATATAGACGTTTGTCTATTATTAGGTAAGATTAACTAATATTCACTGAGCAATTACTGTGTCCTTGGCACTTCCTATTGATAGGTTTTTCCCCCTCAGCAACTATAACAATTATTATCCCATTACACAAATGAAGACAATGAAATTTACAAGCATTATATAATTATACAAAGCCTGATCAGTCTGAACTTCAAACCAGTTTCTCTTAAGTATTATAGTATACTGGAAACATTATTGGATATCAAGAAAGAGTGTGTCCCTTCTCTTGTCAAAACTTAAACCTATACTCTCTTCCATAAGTGTATATTTTTTTCATTCAACTTTAATATTCATATTTCAAAGGTCTTAATTATTAACACAAAGTTACTGACTGGACTATTTTCCTGAGGAAATAAGTGGATATAAAGCACCTTTATTTGTTGCTATCTATAGTAGGTAGAATTATGGCTCCCAAAAAGATATCTACATACTAATCCCTGGGTCCATACTAATCCCCCCATCCCATTTCATGGCAAAGAGGACTGCAGAGTAATTAAGTTTAAGGACCTAAAAATAGGGAGGTTATCCTGGATTTTCCATGTGTTCCCATTTGAATCACATGAGCTCTTAAGAGCATTAAACCTTCTCTGACTGGAATCTGAGAGATGCAACACGGAAGAGGAGGAAGTCAGAAGAGATGCTACACAACCAAGTCCAGTGATTCCAAGACTGAAAAGGATTCCACACGCTCTTTCTGGCTCTGAGATGTAGGAGCCATGTGCAAGGACCAAAGAGAGACTTCAAGTGAAGAGTGGCTCCCAGCTAACCATCACGAAGGAAGGAGGAACCTTAGTTCTACAACCACAAGAAACTGAATTCTGCCAACACCTGATGAGACTGGAAGAGGCTTCTTCGCAGAGCCTCCTGCTAAGGGCCTGCCCAGCTGACACCTTCATTTCAGCCTTGCAAAATGTGGAGTCAAGAAACCAGCCAAGCCAATCCACACTTCTAATCTACAGAACTGTGAAACAATACATTTGTGATTTTGAGTTGCTATTGTTGTGCTAATTTATTACAGTAGTAATATAAAAATAATACATTACCCAAAGACCCAGGCATTTCTATGTCTGCTTTTTGGGTCAAAAGTAGGAGAATCCAGGTACATCTCAACTTGTCTTTTAAATAACATTAGACAGAAATATAATATGTTCAAAAGATTAAGTGTATTCCAAGAGCTCACCCCTTCTCTTTCTATCCCTCCCAACTCCTCTCCCTTGTGCAAAGAATAAACTTTCAGAATATCAGGGTAACAGCCATACAAGGAAAACGTTTCTAACTGCTGATGGATCAAGATGGACAAAACAAAGAAATCAAACAACCACATGGGTGCTCTAAAGCTTCAGCAAGAATACCTAAAACATCTTATTTCAGATACATGACCTCAGCTTTTCTAACCTCCCAGAGCTCTTGCTGATTCTAGGGTATATTTAGAGCCTTGATTATACCCAGAGCTCATATCAGTTGTGGATGCTATTATTTCTTACTAGAGGCCTGGTGCACGAATTCAGTCACAGGTGGGTTCTGGCCACCAGCCCCAATAGGGGCTGATCGGGGTCAGGCTGGCAGGGGGGTGGGGATACAGGAGGTTGGCTGGCCAGCACTAACCCCGATCAGAGTGGGCAGGGATGAACGGGGGGAGGAGCTGTGGGAGGTTGGGGGCACCGATCAGGGCCCCTATCTGGCTGGTTGGCTACCACAGTGCTCATAGCGACCAGTCAGTCCAGTCGCTTGGTTTTTGGGTTTTTGTTTGTTTGTTTGTTTTTTTAATATATTTTATTGATTTTTCACAGAGAGGAAGAGAGAGGGATAGAGAGTTAGAAACATCAATGAGAGAGAATCATCGACCAGCTGCCTCTTGCACACCCCCCACTGGGGATGTGCCCGCAACCAAGGTACATGCCCCTGACCGGAATTGAACCCGGGACCCTTCAGTCTGCAGGCCGACGCTCTATCCACTGAGCCAAACCGGTCCCAGCCAGTCGCTTGGTTTTTATATAGATTGGTCAGTGCCCTTGCCAAAGCATTTGTTAAATATATATATATTTTATGTATAGGGTATAATGTCTCAGGAAAGTGTGAAGAATAAGCCCAAATTGCTATTGGATGTGTTATTCACAGAGGAGCCATTCTTCAGGCACTCTGCTCTCTTTATACCCAATTAAATATTTTCTATATCTCCTAAATATTTTCTAAACTTATTACATCCAAGTTTATTATGTACTAGAGGCCTGGTGCATGAAATTGGTGCATGGGGGGGGTGAACCTCAGCCCAGCCTGCATCCTCTCCAATCTGGGACCCCTTGAGGGATGTTCAATTGCCTGTTGAAAAAAACAGGCAGTCGAACATCCCTCTCAAAATCTAGGACTGCTGACTCCCAACCACTAGCCTGCCTGGCTGATTGATTGCCCCTAACCGCTTCTGCCTGCCAGCCTGATCACCCTCTAACCACTCCCCTGCCAGCCTGATCGACACCTAACTGCTCCCTGCTGGCCCAATTGTCACTAACTGCCCTGCCCTGCCAATCTGGTTGCCTCTAACTGTCCTCCCCTGCAAGCCTGCCTCCCCAACTGCCCTCCCCTGGAGGCTTGGTCCCCCCCAACTGCCCTTCCCTGTAGGCCTCAGTCCCCCACAACTGTCCTCCCCTTCAGGCCTGGGTCCCCCTCAACTGTCCTCCCATGTGGGCCTGGTCCCCCCAACTTTCTTCCCCTGTAGGCCTGGGTCCCCCCAACTATCCTCCCCTGCAGGCCTGGGTCCCCCCACCCAGCGGCCATCCTTTGCAGGCCTGGTCCCTTCCAACTGCCCTCCCCTGCTGGCTTGATCGCCCACAACTGGCCTCCCCTGCCGGCCATCTTGTGGTGGCCATCTTGTGTCCACCTGGGGGCAGCCACCTTTGGCCACATGGCGGCGGCCATCTTGTGTGTTGGAGTGATGGTCAATTTGCATATTACTCTTATTAGATTAGATTTAGTTTTATTATTCTCTAATATAAGGCTACCTGTGCTAGTTCTAATCTGTGTTTGCAATTCGTTTTACATCCTCCCATTAAGAGGTAAAATCTAAGCTCCTCTCCTTTTGATTATGGGTTAGCCTCTAGGACTCACTTCTAAAACATACACTGCAGTGGACAATGACACCATGTAACTTCCAATGCTAGGCAGTTAAGGGTGATAAAACCTCTCTCCCCAACCAGGTGATCACATGTGCTGCCCTCCCTCACTCTGTCCTTCTTAGGAAACTTGCTCTTTGAAGTTTCTTGCTCAATCAGCATGCTATAAAGAAGCTCAGTACCCACAGAGAGCTGCAGCAGGCATTCCAGCCAACAGCCTGCATTAACCACTAGACCCGAGAGAGGAAGCCTTTCATGTAACTCCAGTCTCAGTCTCTGTATGACTGTAACTTACATGAAAGACCATGAGCAAGAACCATCCAGATGAGCCTAGTGACCTCCAGAGCCACAAGAGAGAATAAGCAATTACTGTTGTTTTAACCCTCTAAACTTTAGGGTGGCTTGTTATATAACATTATATAATTGAAATACTGAAAAGTTAGCTGTCCAGAGACTAAGTGCAACCCAATAGGTCGAACTTTTTTTTCATAAAAATGTTTCATTTGCCCAATACAATGGTTTTAAAAGGTACTAAATTAGAAACCCTTAAAATGAGGTTTATGATCTCTAGTGTTCCATAGTACACTCCAATCCTTACACTTACACCTGTCTAGGCCACCATTTGTTAGCTCATGGGCCTTAAAGGCATTTGAGTTTGCATAACTTATCTCCCAACAAGATTTTAAGTTCCTTATGGGCTAAGACTATTGTCCAAGTGGTATGTGCTGAGCAGAAGATCACTAAATCTATTTAAATTCATTTATTGCTATGTATACAACTATTTTTGGTAAGTAATGTCATTCATGTGTTTTAAATTCTTATTACTATGTCTTTAAGTTGTTCCTCTCTGCTATGTTTGGGAAATGATTTAATAAATAAGGAGGAAAGAGGTCTCATATAAATTTCAAATTCAAAAATATATGGAAATAAAATTATACGAGATGGGATACATAAAAGGACTGTAATACTGAAATACAATAATCTAAAGGAAAGGACATTGGCACCCTGATTTATATGAACCCTATAAAATAGTTGTACATCAAGCTAGAGTTTTACATTTTACCTATCAACTTTTAAAGATAGTCTAAGGAGTACAGAATGGAAAAATCATATTTACTGCTTTATTTCTAATATCCTGTAGATTATATCCTTCCCATTCCATGTTATAGATAATGCTTTTGCAAATAAAAATTCGTCATAGGACCATAATTTGTGTAGATGTTTGATATATTTTTACACATTTTTTCCAGAAGCTACAGAAAGAAAACCCAGTCATGTTTGGTCACGGTAGAATGAGAATGAGTTAATAAGGAAGCTAGCTTAAAATCATTTCTGTCAAAGAAGGGGGATCCTGAGGGAAAAAAATTACTTTTGATTCAAGCTGAGAAATGAAGTAAATCCCCTATTTTTAAGCAAGCTGATGAAGTGACAATTTTGAGAACCAATACTAAATATGTACCTTCAGGGATGACCACCCAATTAATTCCATTCTTGCTGACATTTATCATCACATTAGAAACTTCTTAATGCACATTAGTGCAGCAAAAATGGATTGCATGAGAATGAAAGATAAAGGGTATTTATCTCCTATACCTACAAAGAAGCAAAATGTTATTTCAGGGCTTTATAGAAATATAATCCTGATGTGCTGAACCAAGTAAACTAGTGTAGTGGAGATACTCCACAATCATCCTCACTTGATTAACTCGTGAATTTTTAGACCTAAAAGATGTCTATTAAAGCCAATGGGTATCATAAAGCTAAAATTATCTACCATGCCAGAATAGGACTGGCCCAATATTTCTTTTAAAAAATTAACTATCAATAAAATATATTAAAAAAATAAATAAATAAATAAATAAATAAATAAAAATAAAAAATTAACTATCGCATCACCTTATCATGTAAAAGGGACCTTAAATTTTTTTTTAATTTTATTTTATTTATTTTGTACAGAGAGGAAGGGAGAGAGATAGAGAGCTAGAAACATCGATGAGAGAGAGTCATCGATCAGCTGCCTCTTGCACACCCCCCACTGGGGATATGCCCGCAGCCAAGGTACATGCCCTTGACCGGAATCGAACCCAGGACCCTTCAGTCCCCAAGCCGACGCTCTATCCATTGAGCCAAACCAGTTTCGGCGGGACCTTAAATTTCTTAATGTTGCTTTCCCTGAAATAGACATATAATCAGAGAAAACAAGAATTACTAGCATTGGGCTGATTTTCATTCCTGAAGAACTTTCCAGAAATATTAACCAATGCAATGTCCTTCTGAAATAGTTATTTGTGATGGAGAATAAAACTTAGGCAAATCACAGTTTTTCTAAGCCCACAAAGTCAGAAAACAAAAAATTAGAAATAGTTAAGGCTTTTAGAACCTGATATATTTTAGGATGATGTTAAAGACGACACAGATAGGAGTTCTTCAAATAGCAACCCAGCCTTTGCTATACACCCAAATGAATAATGCCATTTTGAAATTGAGCAATTAACTTGGCAGCATCTCCAATACAAAGGAGTCTCTGAGAAGACCCAGAAATTTCACAGAAATACTGGCAAGAGTCTTGCATTTTCCACAAGTTGGAAAAAAAGAGTTTGAGTTGATCTGAAGTAGATCTGAAAGGACAGGATAATATTCACAGATCTGTGACTACCATACTACATGTAGATGCTCATTGGGATATTGAAAACCATTTGCTGAAGTCATTGGATTTGAGGAGCTAGTTTTAGAACCCTAAAGGTAAAATTACTAGTTAATTATGTAGGTTGGGAATGAAGTAAGATAGACTAAGCGATACTATAATGAGGAGAGAACCCAGGGCAGTAGAGCAGATGGCTTTAAACCATCTATCTGTCATATCCGAAGAAGCTCTAGTCTTCTCTTTCTTTCTTTGTGCTTCTGATAGGCGTTAGGGATGGGTAAGGGAGTGATTCAGCTTTAGGCCTACTCCTGAAGTCAAAGTTTTCGCTAACTGTGTAGGTGCGTGTTATAGGAAGGTTTGAATGGCAGGAGGCAGGAATGGCTAGATGGGAATCACAGCTAAGAGGGAGAGGTGGTAATCACAGGTTACGGCAAGGGGTGGTATGGGACCTAGAGAGTCTAGAGGCCAGAATAGAGCAGGGAGTTGGAAGGAAGAATAACAAGAGACCCAGAGAGCATAAAAAGAGGCAGCCAAAAACCTGGAGACCAGAATATAAAACAGGTTTAAAAAATGGGCCATGAAAAAAAGGTGGGAATGGAAGCCGGGCTTCCAGCTATGATGTATGAGAAGGTCAACAAATCTTTCCACAAAAATCACTTGGACAAAGTTGTTAACAAACAACCATTTGGGGGCTTTGGGAATTGATCAAAGGCAAACAACAAATGGGGGGGGGTAATTTAGGAAAAACTGCTAGAGCTGGAAGTAAGTAGAACAGAAGTCTATAGCCTAGCCGAGGACTGCTCCCATCCCTCCCAGCTCAGTCCATGAGTGCTTACTTTTATTAGGATAGGGCTGGCTGGACAATCAGCAGCTTTTTGCCACAGGGGGCAGACTCATTTAGGAGTGGGAGTGAAAACTTGCAGCTCTGTCAGCTCAAACTGTTGAACTTGTTAAAAAATAAATGAGGAAGACCCATAGCTTTGCTAGCCTGAAATTATAGTTCCCATTGGGGAGAGCAATGGACCAGCCAGAAATTTAAAAGTAAGATCCTGGAACTAAGAGTCTTAGAAGGGTGAGATAAGCTCTCCACACATCCCTGGCTGGCTGGGAAACCAGGAACACATAGAGGGTCAGCAGAGAGTGCCCAGGAGGAAGTAAAATCTGAGGCAGGTTGTTACTTTGAATGCACTCCCAACTCCCACCGCAGACCAACTGGCAGAGGGTAAAAGCCCTACAGGCTAGAAGAGTTTGAGTAAAGCCCACTTCTGGTCGCATGAGCACTAAACTATGCAGATACAAGGACAAACTCCAGGAAGTGAGGCTAATAAATTTTAAAAAGAATTTAAAAAATAAGCAGAGACCTCTTCTGCCCCCCCCCGCCCCCCCCCCCCCCCCGCCCATAGGGGACATGGATTCTGTAGTGTAAGTCCAGGAACATCACCTTTTAAAAAGTCTCAGAAAAATCAGAATCCACAGTTGCTAGAATATATGAAATGTCATTTTCACACTTTCACCAATGAAGATTTTAAAAAATAAAATGACATTTTCAATATGACAAAATATGCTATTCAAAGAAAAAGTATAAAGCCAATAAAAACAATCAATAAAAATTGATTCTAAATGATCCCAGTGTATTTAGCAGACAAAAATTTGAAAACAACCATTATAAATTAGTTCAAAGAAATAAAATAAGCTATATTAAAAGAATTAATGGAAAATATTATGATAATGATTCAAGAAATAATCACAACAGAGAAACAAAAACTATAAAAGGCATCCATATGGAAAGAAAAATCCAATAACCAAAATGAAAAATGTGTTAGATGAGTCAACAGCAAATCTGAGAATGCACAAGAAAGAATCAGTGAATTTGAAGCTAGAGCAATAGAAACGATCCAATCTGGAGAATAGAGAGATAAACACATTGGAGAAGTGGGCCATTAGCAGATCAGAGTCAAAAGTGCTAGCAAAAATGAACAAAAAGTCATCTAAACCTGAGCAGAAGGGAATCTCAATTGTAAGCCTCTTATTCATTTGTAAAATGGGATAATAAATAGTACTTAGATCACACAGAATTGATAAGAGGATAAAATGAATTAAAACATATACAGCGCCCTAGCCAGTTTGGCTGCGTGGATAGAGTGTTGGCCTGTGGACTGAAGGGTCCCAGATTTGATTCTGTTCAAGGCCATGTACCTTGGTTGGGGGCACATCCCCAGTAGGGTTGTGTAGGAGGCAGCTGATCCATGTTTCTCTCTCATCGATGTTTCTAACTCTCTATCCCTCTCCCCTCTTCCCAGTAAAAAATCAATAAAATACATTTTTCAAATAAATAAAGCATGTACAGCACTTCCTGGCATACTGTAAGCACATAATTGTTACCTGCTGTCATCATCATCACACACATTTTATTAGGGGGAAAATATCAAGGCTAGCCCTAGCCCAAAAGTTCCTAAGGAAGCTTTCTTATCTTCAGGGACAGTACCTACAGGCAACTGGAAAAAAAGGGGATGAATCATTAACTACTATTGAGAGGAAATGAGCTATCAATTCTTTGGCACTCATTGTCTCATCAAATATCCTCTAGTTACTTACTAATTATACAATTACTTCTACATTTGTAATCTTACTTTATTTTTTTTAATATTTGTTCTTTAAAATCTTTAAAGGTTCCTACCCGAATGTGACATTCTAGAGAAATTTATCATATATAAGTTATATATAACAAGATCTAGAAGTGCTTTAAATGCTGGCATCCTAATAAACCCTAATAAGCCTTCTTTTGATATGCATGGATGCTAGGAGTGAAAGAGCCATAATTAAAATGAACAAGTGATTCATATAATAGCAGAAATAAGAGTTGCCAAAACATAACACAGATTTTGCCAAAGCAAGATAACTGGCAAGCCAGTTACTCTGACTTGAGGGGAATTACAAAGTCTGGTCCAAAGAGACTCCTCTTCCCACCAACATTATTTATCTATTTCACTTTTTTTTTTTCTTTTTTTTTACTCACTCTGTTTTTGGAACAGCTTTTCTCAGCCAGAAGAAATCAGACTGTGCTAAATACTTGCGCGTTTGCAGGACGTTGCCAAAGTAGTCAGATTCTGAAAACTTGATCTGCATAAAACAAACCATAAGGATCATTGTTCTAAGTGCAGATAAGAGGTTGCTCTGAAAAAAAAGACTTCAGCACACAAATGAATGATCAACAGAAGCTGCAATCTTCACTGCCTCTCTAACCGTCATCAGTTAACAAAGTATTCACAAAGCCATGAAAATTTCATCTCAGTGATTTTCTTTTAAAATAAAAAGCACAAAAATCAATATGGTCATTTCTGGATCACAGTGAGGAAGAAAAAAAAAAAGAACAAGGCAAACCGCAATAATTTACAATGTGTTTCCTTTGCTTTATAATTGAGAAATCTACTTTAACCCTTACAGAACGTATTATCTTAGGTTTGAAATTTCTTGGCCCACATGATTCTTTGAACTTTTCTAAAATGTATATCTTATTTTTTGTCACATAGGTTTCTTCTAATAACATTCAGTTTTGTCAACTGAAACCTCATTTAGCTTATAGATGATTATTTTAGTCCAATGTTCAATCTAATTTACTGTATTCGACATTTGCTCATGAAGGGAAAAAATAAAAGCTATTCAGACACTTATTTTCCACCACAAACACAATTGAGTCACAACGACAATTTAATTATTAATAGAATTTATTTATTAACACCCAAAAATATACTGGTCACCAAAAATTAATGAAATTACAGAGGCAAGTCATAGATTACAGCTTGCATGGAGAAACAAGAAGTTGTTGCTCACAACAATGTTGTCTAATAAAATAGAGAAACAGACATAATTGATTCTTGAGTCCCTTTTCTTTTTTGAAAGGAAAATGGCAGGCAGTTTCAATTCTATAGGCACTCTCTACATAAAATTAGCAGTATTTAATTAAAATATTGCAAGTAATATCTGTGTAAAAGTTAAAGCTATGGTTTTAATGACCTCTAATGCTTTGGTTTTAATATATAATATTATATCAAATATATATATATATATATATATATATATATATATATATATATATTGTATATATATTATAATAAGCAAATAACCAAGAGAATTAAATTCTTATTAATTGTAGTATTTTGTAAATTTAAACCATGAAACTCTTTTATAGGTAAAAATTAAAGTGCAGCAAGTGAATGTACAGAAAACCCACAGGGATTACAGTACAGATATAAATGTATATTTACAACTTGATGATTACAGACTTGACAGCGGCCTATTTGTTGGCCAATGTCTGGCTTAGGTTTATCTCTTCCCAAACATATAGTGGGTACCCATTATGTCTGTAGAGTAACTTTGTTAGTGGTCCAGCTTAGTCTTTCCAGGGGGCCAGGCCAAAATAGAAATAAAGGAGTAAATAACTAAAAACACTGGTAGAAAAGGCAGGAATGAAAGTATCAAATTCTGGCATCCTTGGTGTTCTACTTGACCAACCAGTTATCTACACTAATAAAAGAGAATTATGCAAATTGACTGTACCTCTGCAACTCCCACCAGCCAATCAGAAGTGAGCATGCAAATTAACCCTACAAAGCTAGTGGGTTAATTTGTATGCACAGGCAGGGAGTGGCCAGGCGGGATGAGATGCCTGCTATGAGGGAGAAGTCAAAGGGCAGAGGGAGCTAGAGGAGCAGTGCTCTAGCCAGAGCACAGAAGACTGAAGGCTCTGGCCTGATCTAAGAGGGAAGGTGGCCAGAGCAAAGGCCTAGGTCCTTGGTACCAGAGAAAAACCGGTGGCGGCAGCCAGGGGAAGGAAGGCCTATTGCACTATTCTTCATGCAATGGGCCTCTAGTAAAGATATAACTTTTAATTGTCCCTCCATCAATCCTCTTATGGGGGGTAGCTGATAAATAAATAAATTGTGTGTTTTTTTTTTTTTTTTTTTTTTTTTTTTTTTTTTTTTTTTTTTGCTAAAAAGAACCTTTATTATACATCTGCAGTGGCCCCTCGTGTATAATCACATAATGGAAACAATACAGCAGTTTAAACAAATGGCTTGTATACATGAATATGAAATCATCTGAAAAGCAATGCTGAGTAAGACAAGTTATATGTCTGAAAGAATTTAAAATTTTATAACATGTAAAACAATAATGCATGTTGCTTACAGATATGTACCTATCTTTAGCAAAAGCATAAAGAAATGCAAGGGAATGATAAACACTGAATTGAAAATAGTGATTATACCTAGGGAAGAGGAAGGCAGGGGAGAAGGATATTAGGTCAATGACAAATGTACAAAGAATTTCCAATATATGTTTTATTCATTTAAAATATGTGTGCGCGCCGAAACCGGTTTGGCTCAGTGATAGAGCATCGGTCTGCAGACTGAAAGGTCCCAGGTTCGATTCCGGTCAAGGGCATGTACCTTGGTTGTGGGCACATCCCCGGTAGGGGGTGTGCAAGAGGCAGCTGGTCGATGTTTCTCTCTCATCGACGTTTCTAGCTCTCTATCTCTCTCCCTTCCTCTCTGTAAAAAATCAATAAAATATATTTTTTTTAAAAAATTAAATAAATAAAATAAAATATGTGTGTGCATGTATAAAGTTAATATGGCAATATGTTTAATGTTTGTTAAAGCTATTTGTTCAAAATATGATTTTACCTACTTTCCCAATGTTTGTGATTCTTCATATTAAAAATAAATCTTATAATAAATTGTATTTTAAGGTAGATATTCATACTCAGCCTCAGAAGAAACAGAGTAAGCGCCTTGTTTTAGGAAGCAACCTCATCTAATAATTCTAATGTATTCCAAGTTTTAAAAATGTGTCCACTATTCAACCCTTAGCTCTTTTCACTTTTGTTCCCAAGATAGTTCTGCCAGAACTCTCAGAATATGACTGTAACAGAAAATTTAGATACATTCTTGTGTTCAGAACAATTTCCAGGAAATTCTCCCAAAGGAATTTCCATCAAAAATATTAACTTTTTGCCCTGGCAGGGTGATCAGTCGGTTGGAGCTAAATCCTATGCACCAAAGGGTTAACGGTTCAATTCCCAGTAAGGGCACATGACCAGGCTGTGGGTGCATATGGGAGGCAACTGATCGATGTTTCTCTCTCACATTGATGTTTCTCTCCCCCCTTCCTCTATCTCTAAAAAAATCAATAAATACATATTTTTTAAAAATATTAACATTTTTGGTAATATCAATAGAATCAGTTGTTACTTTTAGAAGAGTTTACTCTTTGTGAGATTATCCTGTTCATTTGAAGAAAAAAAACCTTAACATTCAGGTTGTTCTACAGATACCGAAAGAAAACCAACCAAAAGTTTCCTAAAGAAGAGTCCCATGTCTAAAAATACTTTTAAGTAAGGTCCTACACGACATCCATGAAAATAACCATGAGGACCAAAACTCAGAGGTAAGTAATTACAATCTGTCAACAGCTTACCATCTATGTTTAGAAGAACAATTTAAAATATGTTTTATTAAATGAATATTTGCTATTAGCTTGGTTTAGTTGATCTATTCCATTTATTTAATGGAGGTTACAGGTATAAGAGACAAATTTTACTTTTTCCTGTGAGACAGGTTAAGTGTGGGGGTAGGAAAGGGTCAGCTATAAATATTACCTTGTGATAGATGGGATACAGTTAGAGAAATTATGCAACTTAGCAAAGCCACACAGTCCAGAGCATTAGGTTCCTACTTCATTGTTATTTTCATTAGTCTTACTAAGAAAACCAGTGATTTAACATAAGGAGTACAGAGAATTAGGAGGAAAAGGTAAAAATTACAGTAAGAGAAGCAATGATTAAATAAATCATGGTATAGTTTAGTTTACTTAACATATGCAGCTGTTAAAATAATGATAATGAAGGCTACACAATACAAGGACAAAATAATAAAGGTCAGTATACAAAATTGTGTATTAACATCAATTGCAGCTATCAAAATAGAAAGAAAGAAGACACTAAAACAAAATTATGTATTAGCACGTTTGAGTACCAACATCACGGGTACTATCTCATTCCTTTTCTCTAGTTCCCAAATTTCCACCATGTGAGAATACTTTGATAATTTCAAATATTTTAACAGGTCCTTGGGTAAGAAACAACAATGCAACTCAGCAACCACTGGACAAGTTCCACTTGTAGAGATAGTAACAAGAATGAATGCACATGAATATTTTAAAACCACGTGTAATCTTCAAAAAATGTTTAAACTCTGCAAGGGACAATAGTTGGCTGAACAGCTTCTTGTCCTTATAGTTACTGGTGAAAATCTAGGTCAAGTTGGTAATGACTTTTAATCAATTCCATCGCCTGACTTTTCAATTGAGCGACCTTTGCAAAATTAATTGGGGCTCTTCTGTGCTTTCCTAAAAATAGCTATCCAGATCATAAAATTTAGTGGAATCTGAATTTCTCACCAAATGCCACAGACTAAATAGGAGAATAAAGCTACCTCCCAACACACCAAAGGTGAAGAAGATGTAGTAAGGGCTGAGCACGTGTGTTTAGCTTCTCTGCAGAATCACTAAGTACAGGTTGATTGAACACTATATAAGTCAATAGGAAGTATAGATTCTAGAATACTTTTTGTTTATGTCAAATCCATTTAAAGAGACTCAGAGATATATCCAAATATATATAAGCAAGATTTTATATTAGACACACAAAGAACTTTCTGAATACTTCGTGCATCCAGACTTTTTATTTATGCTTTCCCTTATTTAAATAGGAAAGCAATATGCAAGGTTGTTTGATTTAGATGGCTTTGTCCACAGTAGTATGCCTGTGTGTACATGTGTGTACACACCTACATTCAAAATGTTTAACAACCTTCAATATACGGTACACTGCAGAAGATGCAGTTCCCACAAGCAGCCACATAAAGGTGGGGTAGCAGCAGGTAGCACACCAGATGCCCTGTCGCCACCATCAGGGCTAAAGGGAGGTTTTGGTCTGCTCTGGCCAGTGGAGCATGCTACATGAAGGCTAGGGTGTGGGGGTTACAGAGGGCTGGCTGGAAGGTTGGTGGACACCCCCTTCCTATGTCCACTCTTGGCTCTCCAGGGCCATGATGGCCAGAGATCACTTGGGAGGACTGAGGGCAATGTTTTATTTTGATCTTCTACTAAATAGTACAGAGGTATTTCAAAGTTTTAACAACCTCTTTCTGGAGCATTCCACCTAAATATTGCCTCACTCTTGCATAGTGGCAGTAGCACTCTCCGTCGTTTATACACACATAAAACACAGAACACATATAAATATTTGTACATTTTTACACACACACCACATATATATGAGTGCTCCACTGGCCATAGCAGACCAAGACCCACTCTAGAGAATATTATGTGGGTTCACAAAATACCTATACATCTCTATATGTATGCTTATGTTCGTATATGTGTTTGTATCATTCACCAGAAACATTGATCTTTTCTGAAAATTTACCCATATCCAGCCCTGACTGAGATGTCTCAGTTGGTTGGCATTATCCTGAACAATACACCAAAAGTTACCGGTTCAATTCCCGTTGTGGGCACATCCCTGATAAGGGGCATGTAGGAAGCATTTGATTGATATTTTGCTCTCACATCTGTGTTTCTCTCCCTCTCCCTTCCTCTCTCTCTAAAAATCAATAGAAAAACGTATTTTTTAAGTTACCCATGTCCAATTCTCCTAAGTAAATGGATGTCAGCTGTGATTCTGACTTTAGTCCCTACTACAATTCTCTGCTAGCTTTCACTAGAATGAGTCAAGTGCCTAATGGTGCCGATTTCTTACTTATTGTCTCTCGGATACATGCCCACCATTTTACTCTGTTCTAGAATGCTGAGGCTGGGCATCTGAAAACTATGTTTCCCAGGCTCCATTGCCAGTTAGCTCCCTGCTGATAGGAGGGACTGGGGGACATCAGCAGGTGGCAGGAGGAGAAAGAATTCTGTGTTTGATCTCTTTCATCCTTTCTCTCCTCTTTCTTTTTCTAACATTGACTGTAGACGAATCTTCATCTCCTCCTCACAGATCCAGCTAAAATGGCAGTTCCTTCTCCCTTTCTCCTAAATGATGGTACCATCACTTCCTCCCTTTTGTGCCCCTAGATACAGGGGTGGTAGTAGCTTCCTGAAGTTATTATCTCTGGTCTACTTCACCTTCCTGATTTTTGCCTTCCCAACTATCTCCTGTATGAAATCTCCTCTCTTTGAAATACCTAGTGTGGTCTGGGCTTTTGATGATACCATAATCTTTCCAAGGTCGCTATCATACCAGTCTTGAGTCTATTTCCACCAAGGAGCAACAAAGGACCAGTTAGTAAGGCTAATTTGAAAATGTACTAACACCTACCTTTTTTGGCTAACTAGTAGGCTTTCCTGTATGGTACTGGGGGTTCACATAGAGGACATTTCCTTCATTCTTGCTCTTCTCAAAGACTACAAAAAGGTTATTATTCAGAAACAAATGGGTGTATCAATTTATCTTCTCTTCCTCAAAGGTTGGGGGGAGGGGGACAAATTTTCTCTAATTCTTTACATTTGCCTCTAAGTTCTTATTCATTTGCTCTTATCTCAGCGCAGGCCCAATTTCAGTTTTGAGCCTTTCTCCTTGACCTTCATATAATCCATTACCCAATGTCTATCCTCTTTCCTTTTATGTTTGTACCTGGTAAATCATATCTTCACTTGTGTCAAATAAACTAAGCTGTTTTTCATTTCTAAAAGCATCTCTCTTGCTCAGAGCTTGTATAACCAGACATTTCTTATAGGCCCTATAGTAGTTCTTATCTACATATTTTTCCAAACTGAAAATACAGTCGCATTGTGTACCTGCAATACTTTAGTCCTTTTGCTATTAACATCAGTGACACTATTGCTATCACATCAAGCAAGCATCCTTTACCTATTTTCTTTTTTTTTTTTTTCAAGTTGCATTCTATTCGTATTCTCTATCAGTTTCCAAACACAAATGTATTTTATTTTCATATATTTGAATTTTTTCACTGTCTGGTTTTCAAAGTGTTATAAACTCTTGGGTGTAATTGTGTCTGCTTATTAAAAATGTTTTTATTGATTTCATAGAGGAAGGGAGAGGGAGAGAAAGATAGAAACATTAATGATGAGAGGGACTCATTGATCGGCTGCATCCTGAACCCCCCCACTAGGGGGCTAAGCCCACAACTCGGGCATCGAACTGTAACCTCCTGGTTCATAGGTTGATGCTCAACCACTGAGCCATGCCAGCCGGGCAAATGTGTCTGCCTCGGCAATGAGCTACACAAAAACCATTTCTTTGCAAAAGTGCTTAAAAATCTTGGTTTCTAATGGCTTTTGTTCAGACCTTGAAGAAATGAGGGAAAATGCCCAACAATGCATCCTGTTCAGCATCTGGTTTCTTTTGACAAAAGGTACCATATTCCGTGAGTCAAAACATGTGGCACGCTGACTTTAAATAGCAGCACACTGCCAACGAAATATGGTCAACTGAATAGTGTGAGTGAGCCCTAAATACTACCTTATTTGATTAAAGCTTGAGACTGTTCCATTTGTACAGCCTTTTCAATTAATTGGGATACCTGGATACTAGATGAGTTAATTCACAATGACTTTTCCAAACAAAAATAATGTACTATCATAAGTGCAAGCTGAAGATGTCATAATTCACTTTTATATTGTGCTTATTGTGCACCAGGATCAGTTCTCAATACTTGAAATATGTTAACTTATCTGATCCCCATAGCAGCTTTATAAGGGAGGGATTATTATCATCTCCACTAGAGGCCAGATGCACGAAATTTGTGCAAGAGTAGGCCTTCGCAGCCCCCTCTGCCTTGCGGTCCTGGCTGTCTCATGGCTCTGCCCCCACCCACTGGTCATTTGGAAGGTCTGTCCACCTTCTGGTCTAACTAGCATATTAGCTCTTTATTATATAGGTTGTTGACATGAGGAAACCTACGCACAGAGATCCTAGTGCACATAGCTATGAAACGGTAGACCACTTCACCATCACCAAACTGCCTCTCAAACCTTCTTATCTGTCCCCTTGACTCGGAATATTTGCCGATCGCATGTAATTGTACAGGTTCTCCTGCAAAGGTACTTTGTGCCCTGGTGATGTTCTTCTTAGCAGCAAACAGTTCTCATACTAACCCACAAAGTAACAGCTACCATTCATAGGGAGCCTACTTATGTGCAGTCATTATGGTAGGTGCTTTTACATTTATTTAGTCTCCCTTAATAATCCCAGAAATACTAAGACTTGGTTATTATCATCTCCAAGATCCACATAACCAAAGGAAGCTAAATGAAGTTATGCAAGCTATACAAAACCAAACTAGTAAGTGGAAGAGGCAGAACCACTCTAAAGCCTGCGCTGTTACAATTGGACAAGATGACCTTCCTTCTTCTCTCCGCCCTTCTAACCAGTGAGCAGCTCCCACCAATTCTTCAAACCCACCCCTCTGTCCCTCCAGCATGGCCCCCTGACAAGGGCCCTGCAGAACCCCCTTTCAGATTACAGGCAGAGCTTCCTAGGCCCAGATTTCAGTCCTGGCTCTGATACTCTGTGCCAGTGGTCGGCAAACTCAACAGAGCCAAATATCAACAGTGCAACGATTGAAATTTCTTTTGAGAGCCAAAAACCGACTTCTGCGCATGAGCCACGAGGTTTCAATCGCACTGTACGTGCACGCTGGCATGTGGTATTCTGTGGAAGAGCCACACTCAAGGGGCCAAAGAGCTGTATGTGGCTCACGAGCCGCAATTTGCCGACCACTGCTCTGTGTGGACTGAGGAAATCATTTAACTCCTTTGAGTCTCTACTTCCTTTCCAGCGAAATGGGGCTAAGCACCATGTACTTCAGAGGATCACTATGATGCTTAAAAGATAACGTACACGAATGTGTCAAGTGCATTAGTATTTTTAATTATCATAATAACTGCGAGCTTTTTCAGCATCAAAACAATGTAGAATAAGATAGGTGTCTGAACTTTGGGATACTGTGAAGCATAATTATCTTCCTCCATGGCTACTAGATCAATACTTGGAAAGGCATATCTTAAGGCCCAATGGAAAAACTCTAATTAAAGCCTTCTCTCACTTATGAATAATCTTGCAGAATTCTGACATTCATATACAAAGTTGGAATTGCTTTCAGATACACAACTTGTCAAACCTCAATTTCAGGAAAGAGCTATACCTCAGAACCAGTTATTTAAACAATTCCCCCCCAAAAAAAGTACTTTAAAAGAAAATCCAGTGAATGGTTCAAATAGGAGTTTTGTAAGGAATCACAATTCTTTATCAGAAGTATTTAAAGAAAAGGAAATAACAGTGGTTGTGATTAGAAATACGTGTAGTGAATACATCTATTGGAAAATACATGTCCCAAAATATTGGAATAAAAAAGAATTATTAGTATTCCTACATCACTAACTACTGAAAATATACAGTCCAAGTCACAAGAAATTATAGTCATATGTATACTCACTTAATTTTCAAAAACACTCACAAAGTTTAATGAAGTTAACACCTAACTGGCAGATTTATTATTCATCATTTAATATGAATGAAGCCCATAAAGATTAACAACGAATATCATACATTCACCATAAGAACATACCCACTGATTGCAAAATACTCAATTTGTTTCATTCTTTCCTTTATGATTAAATTAGGCCAAATCCAAGCATTTTTGCTTTATGGTACATACTCAGCTATACATTCTTTCTGACACTTCCTTATTTTGAAGCTGTTCTAAATCTTGTGATATGCCTGAATATTAAGGCTCATTTCTAGCCAACGAATGAATAAAAAGTTGGTGCTCTCTGGCACCACCAGGTTTAATTGCTTGGACCTGGGTTAGCTGAAAGGCATGAGGCCAGTAAAACTTGCCAGAGGGGAAAAAAAATACAGTAAATTTAGCACTTACTGCTTTGAGGTCTTCATTAACATAAGTATCATTCATTATAAACTCGGGATAGCCAACTTTTGACAAAACAGCTCTTGCCTATAGAAAGAAAAAAGAAAATGTATGTCAGCGTTTCAGCACTTAAACCATTAATAATCACAGAACGTAGGCATGCAACCTTCACCTGAAAACTACATTCACAGAATACATACCATATGCAACCCACTGTGAAGGACACAAAAAAATTGTTAGTCACTGCCCTAAAGCACTAAAAAAGAAACTATAGTGAATGTAGCAAATAGCTGTATGTATAACATAAATAAAATAAAGGTTTTAATAAAAATAGACACTATTGTTATCAAAGTCCAGAGTAGAGATTTCTTCCACATGGGGAGAATGCTTAATGGAGCAGGGGCCAAACTGACTCTTAATAGAATGGTTGGGATTTCAAATTGCAGAGCCGAGCAGAAGGGCACTCCAGGAGCGGAAGCAGCGGGGGCAAAGTCAGGGAGATGGAAACAAAGGGCATGTGGGAGAGATGGTGAGTAGCTGCTATACTTGGACCAGGAAGCACATGGGCGGGAAGCAGAGAACAGTTCAGAATAACCAGCTGGAACTAGATCACAGGGATTCCCGAACGCTATGCTCAAGAGTCTAGATTTTATTTTACAGATAACAGAGGACTAAATATTTTTAGCAGGAGTGAAATGAGAGAAGCCACACTTCAGCAAGATTATCCGTGCAAAATTCTGAATGGTGAAAGACTGGAGGTAGGGGGTCCAGCCTCATTTAGGATGCATTATAACCATCCTTTTGACAGCCATCCTAATTATTCCCTGTGTTTTGCAGCATATACAGGATGGATAAATCAATCACCTTAGGCACATACAATGAACCTCCACAAGAGGAACAGGCAAACTATGGCTCCTAGGCCAAATCTATTCCTCCCTCCCTCACACCTGCTTTTATAAATAAAGTTTTATTGTGACACTGCCATGCCCACTCATTTACATGTAATCTATGACTGGTGTTGCACTGTAGTGATGTTGTTGACTAGTTGGAACAGAAACTCCGTGGCCCACAAAGCCTCAAATAATACTACCTGGCCCTTTATAGAAAAGGTTTTACAACCCTTGCATTTGCAAGTGAACATTTTTCTCTCTCCTCTCCTCAGATTCTGGGTTTCATAAAGACAAAAGAGCAGTTTATTCAAAGAGTAAGTACATTATTGGGGCTTTCTCCAAGTCTACCGGGATCCCTTTAATCACTTGTGTACATCCCCTCCTCAACATCTATATTCTTTTTCCAAAATATATTTTTTATTATTGATTTCAGAGAGGAAGGGAGAGGAAGAGAGAGCTAGGAGCATCAATGATGAGAGAGAATCAATGATCAGCTGCTTTCTGCACGCCCCACACTGGGGATTGAGCCCGCATCCGGGGCATGTGCCCTGACTGGGAATCAAACCACGACCTCCTGGTTCACAGGTGGACACTCAGCCACTGAGCCATGCCAGCTGGGCTCTTTTTCCTTTCTAATGGCCAGCCCCTGAGAGCGTGAAGGTCCCTGGGAGTTTATCTGTCTCCAAACACATCCCCATACCAGCAGTCCTCAGCTAGTGACTGACTGGCTGACTGCGGGAGCATGAGAGCCCAGCAGCTCCGTTGCAGTTCAAGACAAACTTCAAGGTATAACTGGTGCTCCGGAGTTCCCCCAAGGATCAGTCTGTCTGAGATTTCCCCTGAAATTTGGCCTTGCCCATCTCTCACCCTTCCCTGTCTAGCTTCACTCATTCCCTTGCTGCTTGCTCTTGAGAGCACCTGCTGAATAAATCAAAAATCACTTGCACAAAAATCCTCATCACCAGCTTTGCCTCTGGCTTTGCCAAGATAAGACCCCAGGCAAACCCAAAAACATTGAGTATTTTTCCAGCAAAGCGAAATCAGTAACCTTTACACACTGCTCTTGGTAATGAGTTTTTTCCTTCACTCCCTTTCAATTTGCCTCACTCAAAATATAAATAGAATTAAGATGGTACATTTTCCTTATCTTCTTGGAGATAATTCAAATGTTAAATAGCAGCAGACACCTGAAACTCAGGACTCAGAAAGGATTTTAAAAGTGCCCTAGGACACAGTTATAATGGAATTTGCTGTTCCAGAGACGCAAATATAGCATAGGTCAAACTCTGTCTTCAAAGCCCTGTGAGTTACACTGAAAGCCTGATGTGACCCAGATACCAGTTAAGTAGAGATTACAACTCTCTCCTCAACACCAAACAATACGGCACTGTCTATAGGTGACCATGTTCCAAGATTGTTTCATTACTTTCCTCATTGTATATAATACCTCATTGTATTTTATCAGCTCACCCCAAGGCGCATGCATACCTACAAATAAAGAGCTCCAGACAGTTTTCCCCAAAATAAAGACATGTTCAAGCTGAGTCATCCACCATTGTTTTCGGAACACTGGTCTTTCCACAGCACACTGGTGAATTATGCATTGTTTTGCAAACCTCATGCTCTGAGACCCCCCACTGCATTATAAAGTGACACGGAATATATTATCTTCTGCACCAGCTATGCAGGTCATTGAATCTTTTTTTTCTTTTCTTTTAGCAACACCATAACTTGAACAGAGCCAGAGCAGAGAAATGGTTCCTATTCATCTTCCAAGGACACAGAGGTTGAATAAGGTAATAATATTAGTAGCAACATTGCCAAAATCTGAACAGAGTTCTCTTCTTCCAAATATGTGCCAAATGAATGTCTTTATTCAAACTTAAATGCTCCTTCTGCCAGACAGTCTGCTGTCAATTCCACATATCCCATCCCACCCCATTCTCCATTCTTCCATGAGAAGCTTCGGAACTACATCTCCCAAAATTCCATGGGCGCGGTTCCAGGTTAGTCTCTGCCCATTAGAAGCACTAGCAGTCACTGTTGGTAGCTGGACAGGTACAAAGACATCTGCAGACAGCAAATCCAACACTTTGTCAGAAGCTTCCAGGCATTCTCCTGAGAAGACCCCTTTTGTGTTAGGGCAGCAGAGATCATTGGTAGACTGCTCTTCACTCCCCAGCCTTCCCAGTGGCTGCATAAGCCCATGTTTCCCCATATTATATATCTTCCTGCTTCATATACTTAGAAGGGCATCTCTATTCCTGAATAAACTCTAACTGATATACACTTTAAGGCAAATAGTGAATACATCACCTTTTAATTTTTTTTCCAGAATAAAGGCAATGAAGCACCAACAGTTTAATGACTTGTTGAAGGGTAAAGTATTAGTGAGGCAGACCTGAAATCAATTGTCTCACATGCTACATAAACAAGAAGCAAAGGCAAGTCCCACTGCAAATACTGAGAGAATAGTGGCATTAATAGATAGCAGATGTGTATTATGTCCTGCAAAAAAATATTTCCTAGCCTACTTGTGGTTGATAAAAAATTCCAGTTTTCCTTAACCAGTGCATGTATCCCTTATTCACACAAGCCTCTGGAAAGAGTGTGCTCATAACAACTGCCTATTATCTACCCAATATCCATTCTCCTTTCCTTCCCTTACTATCTTACCCAAATTCTAATCGGGGGGAATAATGAACCCAACAAAAAAAAATAGATGCATTGCCCAGCTTCCTTTGCAGTTAGAGTTGGCTGTGGGATGAGATTCTGGCCAATGATATACAAGAAAGTCTTTGGTCCACTTTCACAAATTCATTTTCAAACAGGATAGACTCGCCTGGCATATGCTTTCTGCCTTTATGCCAGTTTCTCTGCCTTAGCACTACTGACATTTCAGGCCAGATAATTCTTGTTGTGAGCACTGTCCTGTGCACTGTAGATTTAGCAGCATCTTTGGCTTCTACTCACTAGATTCTAGTAGCAACACACACACACACACACACACACACACACACACACCAAGGTTGTGACAACCAAAAATATCTCCAGGTGTCGCCAAATATCTCTTAGGGACAAAATCACACCCAAGTGAAAGCCACTGTTTTAGCCTTTCCTCTTCTTCCTCTCTGTAATGCTGATGCAATGCTAAGGGTGGAGCAGTTGTAACCACAGGCAATAACCATGAGAAATCTACAGGCTAGAGATGCTGGAAAGAAGCATTAATGGTATCTGAATCCCACCATATCAGGCCTGAGATGCCTTTTGCCCCCTCCAAGACAGGAGGAAAATAAACCCCTTATTTAAGGCACTGCATGACATGTTTTCTATTAGCTGTAGTTGGATGTAATCCTAAAACACCCTCCCATTCATCAGATATAGTTTGAAGGGGAAAAACCAGTACCTACTTCATAAGGTCTTCTGCAGTGATTCAGGATGGCATACGTAAAGCACTTTTTATGCCGTGGTCCAGATGACATGATGAATAAATAGTGCCTTTATACTACACAGGGAAGTAGAAAAATGACTTCTTCCAAGGGTTTAGACTAATTGTTGGGTGCCTGTTTGGAGGGTCTTGGGGAGGAGCTCAGACCACATCACAACCTTAATTGAATACCTGAACTCCCCTGTGGACATGTCACTCTCTTTGGTCATAGGCCCAGTTTCAGGGGGCCACACAAAATGATGAGAAAGAGGGCTGTTGAAGCTACTCTGAGATCAATGGGGAGACAAATATACCCACGGTGAAAATTTCTGGAGCAAAGCTAGACTCTATGCATGAGGCAGATAACCCAGGCTACTCACATCCCAAAAAATTCCGAGGATTCTTTTGAGGGACCCTATTTGCACACCTCAGAAAATGGATACAAGAAACACTATGAAGGATGATTCTAGAAAAGATCAACAGTTGCCTTTACTATTGACCATCTTAATTTTGCCTTCCCCTTTTCTCTTTCCTGCATCCATTCCTCTCAACACCTAGCTAGCAGGCCCTGGGTATCACAACACTTGCTCTCCCATCATACCCAAACTGGCCTTTCCTTGGCAATACACTGTGCTCCAAATTCATCTCTCTTTCCCTCTTCAACCATCAAAAATGTTATTCCTGCAAGGCAGCTTATCCATCAGCTGTCATTGGGTCCTCAAACTAATTTAAAATAAAATGTGAGTGACTAATAGGAATCATTAACCCTGAAGAAATATCTGTATTTAAGAATGGTTCGTTAACCAAAGGGATAAATCCAATTATGTGGGAGATTTTTATAACTAAGAGAGCCGTCCTTCTCATACTACTCAAATGAAGCCAATGGCCTGTTCCACATAATCACCATTGTGTTCCTCACATGGAACACAGTGGCAGGCACATAGCAAGTGATCAATGCTCAATATATATTGACTCATATAATTATTAATTTAGTTGATAACCCTATTCTGATCAATGTCACCTATCGCATCAGAAATTATGAAAAGTCGCCAAAACCGGTTTGGCTCAGTGGTAGAGCGTCGGTCTGCGGACTGAAAGGTCCCAGATTCGATTCCGGTCAGGGGCATGTATGTTGGTTGCGGGCACATCCCCGGTGGGAGGTGTGCAAGAGGCAGCTGGTCGATGTTTCTATGTCATTGACGTTTCTAGCTCTCTATCTCTCTCCCTTCCTCTCTGTAAAAAATCAATAAAAATATATTTTAAAAAAAAGAAAATATGAAAAGTTATAGTCTAAAATATGACCAACAACATCATTCAATGCTGCTCACATCATGACATATTTCCATGTTAACTGACCTTACCATAGGAGAAAAATGGGGAGAAAGAGAGAAAGACTTTGTAAGAACCTAGGGAACTTTCTTTAAAATAAAAGCAAGGTTTCAAATCCATTGAAATCTAGTTGTGATGATAACCAAAACTATATTTGTAATTTATTTATAGTGTGTGTGTGTGTGTGTGTTAATTTAATGTCATAACCCTACAAAGGACACAGTTCCTTAACATTATTGGAAGGTAGTAGATTTGGAATACCAAAAAATATCTTCCTTTATTTCAGCATTTCTCCATGATTATAATAAATCATCAAGAGCCAAAATATATAAAAAGTGTTTAATTAAAAGATAGCATCCATGTTCAATCTCCCTGATAAAGTGAGAAGATCCTCTTAAAAAGATAAGATTGTTGCTGAAACCGGTTTGGCTCAGTGGTAGAGCGTCGGTCTGCGGACTGACAGGTCCCAGATTCGATTCCGGTCAGGGGCATGTACGTTGGTTGCGGGCACATCCCCGGTAGGGGGTATGCAAGAGGCAGCTGGTCGATGTTTCTCTGTCATTGACGTTTCTAGCTCTCTATCTCTCTCCCTTCCTCTCTGTAAAAAATCAATAAAATATATTTTTAAAAAATATATAATAGTACTATAATAGTAAAATTCATTTAAAAAAAGATAAGATTGCTTATATTAAAGGAGAGAACAGTTTTTACAAGGATGATGCCTTATTTCTTTTTAAAGTTTCCATTAAAATCTTGGTAATACCAATTTTTAAAAATATATATATACTTAAGATTGCCAACAAAATAGGAAATGGACTTAGATATAAAACTATATTTTTAACATCGCTTTTTCAATCAATTGACAAATACTGATAATGCAGTCTGGGCTCAGGACTCTCCTCAGTCTCAAAGAACATAATGCATAAATGATCCATGGCCTCCCTGTATTTGTATAACGGAACTGAGGAAAAACATTCTATGACTACCAGACATTATCATGACTACAAAGAATCAGTAGTACCTTAACTTTCTGAACCTTTCTGGTCCTCAGTTTCCTCATTTGTAAAATGTGGAAAGCTTACTTCTAATACCTACACAGTGCAATGGAGAGTTTGAAAGAGACATTTGGATGATAAAGGAATTGGAAAAGAAGAAGTTGAATTATCTAGATCAGGGATGAACAAACTTTTTCTATAAAGGGCCAGACAGTAAATAATCTCAGTTTTGCAGACCAGATGATCTCTATCACAACTTTTTTTGAAATATATTTTTATTGATTTTGGAGAGAGGAAGGGAGAGGGAAAGAGAGATAGAAATATAAAAGATGAGAGAGAAGCATGGATCAGCTGCCTCCTACATACCCCTACTGGGGATTGAGCCCAAAACCTGGGCATGTGTCTTGACCAGGAATCGAACTGTGGCCTTCTGTTCATGGGTCAATGCTCAACTACTGACCCACACTGGCTGGGCTCTATCACAACCTCTTAACTCTGCTGTAGTAACTGGGAAAGCAGCTGTAGATCCCATGTACATAAATGGCTGTAACTATGTCCCAATAAAACTTAATTTATAGGCTTCCAGTCAAGATGGTAGAGTAGGTAAATTTGTATTCTTCCACAATCACATCAAACTTAGAACTAAACTACAGAACAACCATCATTCATAACCACCAGACAACAGGCTGAATGGAAGTCCTACAATAAGAGAATGAAAGCAGACTTGTAGGAGGGGGCGGTAATGCAGGCCCCACCCCCATATATAGAGGTCGTCCCTGAGAAGCGAGGGATCCCAGGCCGCCTAGCCTGTGTTTCCGGTGCCCAGAAGAGAACTCCCCATAGTTTTTGTCTGTAAAAACCAGCGGGGACTGTGGCTGAGAGGGAGGGCAGCTGGAGCCCTAGGCAATCCTCTTAAAGGCCTATGCACATACTTACTTGGACTCACTCCATCTGAGCTCCAGCACTAGGACAGCAGCTCAAAAATTGCCAGGAATATACAGGGAGGACATAGTAAGTGCTCAACAATGCTTTCCAAATTGAACACTATTAAGTGTGTGTATGTATGTGTTTGTGTGTGCATGCACATGTGGGTTTGTGCGTCTGTGGCTTAGCTACATTTTTTGTTTTGGTCTTTGCTAGTACTTACATATATATGCAACAAATCTTAATTGCTTAGTTTATGACTTGCCCTAAAATCTTAGAGCTACAGCTTTAAAAATTAGAATTAACTTCTGTGGAAATAACAGAGTTCATAAAGTGAAGATTATTATTTTGAGAGAGAAAATATCACAATTGAACTCCGAAAAACATTGAAAATTTAAAACACAATATGATTTAAACTCAAGGATCCCCCCCCCCCCCCGATGTTTCCACAAAGTATACTACCACTTGATAGTATTGGGGGAAAGAACAGAACCAAGCGTAATTCTGCTTTATTTGGCTGTGATCTCTGAAACAGCATACAAGTGTTACACGGATGACCAAACTGATTCAAAGATTGGTTAAGCTGACTGCTTTACTTCAGAATTTTCAAAGCCATTTACCAGTAGTATTAAGCTGATCGGCAAAGGGCAAGACAGAAAGCTCCTTCATTTTAACCCCCACTGACTTGTCTATGTAGGAGAGTCAGGTAAATTTCAAATGCCTCACATGTATTACATCAAGGCCTTCTCTTTAATCACTTAATTAAATAGCTTTGTGTGTTTTTTCTCTACACAATTAAGTCTCCGCATATTTTTCTTTTTTATTAAATTAACCAACATAAGAAAACATGGAACAACTGATGATCAACTGCCCTTTGATAAACAATTTATAGCACAACATTCTTAAGTTTGCAATGGCTTTGAAAGTTTCAGTCAGGCTTAACCACACCAAGGCCTCGTTCTCTGATAAGTTCTGTAATAATTAATAAACATAAATCAAAATTCTGAGCTTTGAGCACTCAGAAGTTCTGCAGAGTGTACATAAATTATGCTATCCTTCAAAACAACGGCTGTTTCCATAACGCCAAACAAATGATTGGCTGGAGATACTATCCTAAGCAGAGCTAATGGCATTGATGAAAATGAGCCTGAGCAACAGGCTTTAATATCCTTCGAGGCTATCTGGATCCCACAAATAATAACAATGCAGTTATCCAACAAATCTAATTTTATCGTCTCGATAACAATGGCACTGATGTATTATGAATCTTCAAAAACTTTAATTCTGCAAATTGCTTTTGGGTGTGGTTCACAGGCTCATGCACCATGCTGGGGTGGAGGCCAGGTAAGCATCCCCATGAATCGGAGAGCTTTATAAGCACAAGTCACAGTTTTGATTTTACAAGCACTGGAAGACAGAAATGCACCGATTTTGGGTCTCCCATCCTTAACCCTGCCTGAGGACCATCTCAGTGCAGCAGACAATCCCCATTTCTCTCCAATATGAACAACATTCTAGGGAGGCATGTTCCAAATTATAAGCCAGCTCCATCCACCCATCCTCTCTTGAAAACACCAGCTCCATGTTTCTTGGAGGTGGGCAGGTTTTCCAGCCTGAAAAAGGAAATTATTCAGGCCTAGGTAAGTCATAATTGAGCCACAATGACACTAAACATTTCCCTAGTGTCTTTGTGATGGTCCTCTCACTTGGGTGGGTACTGTATCCAGCAGAGTTAAAGAAAGCAATCAATATTTATGTTTTCTTGGTAAATAAATGGAACAGGGCGTAGCAATAGAATTAAGAACCCCAAACCTTCCTATGATTAATCCAGAAAATAACACATCCTCCTGAAGATGGGACAATATTACCTTAAAAATATAGACAACTCTGCCGAAACCGGTTTGGCTCAGTGGATAGAGCATCAGCCTGTGGACTGACAGATCCCAGGTTCGATTCCAGTCAAGGGCATGTACCTTGGTTGCGGGCACGTCCCCAGTAGGGGGTGTGCAGGAGGTGGCTGATCGATGTCTCTCTCTCATTGATGTTTCTAACTCTCTATCCCTCTCCCTTCCTCTCTGTAAAAAATCAATAAAATATTTTTTAAAAATTATATATATATATATATATATATATATATATATATATACATATATATATATATATATATATATATATAGAGAGAGAGAGAGAGAGAGAGAGAGAGAGAGAGAGGGAGACAACTCTGCCAAAACCGATTTGGCTCAGTGGATAGAGCTTCGGCCTGCAGATTGAAAGGTCCCAGGTTCGATTCCGGTCAAGGTTGTGGGCACATCCCCAGTAGGGGGTGTGCAAGAGGCAGCTGATCGATGATTCTCTCTCATTGATGTTTCTAACTCTCTATCCCTCTCTCTTCCTCTCTGTAAAAAATCAATAAAAATATATTTAAAATATATATAGAGAGACAACTCTTATATATCACCTTTAAAACTGAATAGGAGAGTGGCCAGATCATATCATCTTTTTAAAAAAAATTAATACCTTTTTATTATTTTCAGTTACATGTAGTAAATTGCTCACAACGTTTTTGCAAATACAATAGCTACCAGACCTGCTCAAATGAGTATCCTAAGTCTCAATTAGTTAAATTTGTATGTTCAGACACAGCCAAGATAGACATATGCCCACAAGGCAGAACAATCCTATATTACAATTAAATTTGTATACGGGTAAAAGTAAATAATATCTTTCTCCGTCCAACAAACCAGGCTCTATCATCAGGAGTCAGTAAACTACAACCTGCAGGTCAAAACCAGCCCACCACCTGTTTTTTTAAATAAAGTTTTACTGGAACACAGTGAAGGAGTCCAGTATATACCGCTGTGGCGTAAGAATTATTTTTACCTGAAGGCATTTGAGAACCAACAAATGCAACAAGAGGCCTTCTCTGAACTACCCTTATCTGCCCCAAAGCAGAGACTTCCAAAAGAATTCTATGTCCTAAGTCCCCCTTAAAGGAGGCTTCCCATTCTAGGGAGAAAGCAGGACTTCTATCTCCAGAAAGGAGAAATCAGCACCAGGATGAAAAACTGAACAGGCCTCCCTCACTTAAACAAACCTTACCTTCCAGTAATTTCCCTCTCCAACAACAGCCATGCTCATTTGCTGATGGATTGTCTATGGCCACTGTCATGCTACAGACACAACATTAAGTAGTTGCAACAGAGAGCATAGGGCCTGCAAAGCCTAACATATTTATTATTTGACTCTCTGCAGATAAAAGTTTGCCAACACTTCTTCTACATAACAGGTTCCAAAAATTTTCAAAACGAATAGTAAAAAAAGGCAAGGAAAAACTAAGGGACAAAGTCTAATTTTTATTGAGGTATAACTGACATATAACATTGTATTAGTTTCAGATGTACAACATAATGATTCAATATTTGTATATACTGTTAAATGATTACAACAAGTCTAGTTACCATCCATCACCATACAAAATTACAAATGTTTTTCTTTTCTTTTTTCTTTTTTTGTTTTGTTTTAAATATATTATATTCATTTTTTTACAGAGAAGAAGGAAGAGGGATAGAGAGTTAGAAACATCAATCAGCTACCTCCTGCACACCCCTTACTGGGGATGTGCCCGCAACCAAGGTACATGCCCTTGACAGGAATCAAACCTGGGACCTTTCAGTCCACAGGTTGACACTCTATCCACTGAGCCAAACTGGTTTCGGCAAATGTTTTTTTCTTGTGATGAGAACTTTTAACATTTACTCTCTTAGAAATTTTCAAATACATAATAGAATATTCACTGTAGTCACCATGCTGTACATAACATTACATCCCCATGACTTATTTATTTTATAACTGGAGTTTGTACGTCTTGACATTCACCCATTTGTTCACCTCGTAACCCAACTCCCCTCTGGCCACCACAAATCTGTTCTCTGTATCTGAATTTTGTTTTGTTTTTTTGTTTACTTTTCATATTCCACATACGAGTGAAATCATACAATATTTGTTTCTGCCTTATTTATTTCACTTAGAATAATAACCTCGTTTCATCCATGTTGTCATAAATAGCAAGATTTCATACTTTTTATGACTGAGTAGTATCTACATACCACATCTTATTTATCCATTCATCCATAAATGGACACTAAGGTTGCTTCCATAACTTGGCTATTGTAAAAAATGCCACAATGAACATAGAGGTGCATATCTCTAATTTTTAAGTTTATATTTCCTGGTGAAATTATTACAGATGTCCCCTCCCCCTCCCCCATTGATCCCCTCCATCCAGCTCCCATCCCCTCCCCAGGCCTTCACAGCACTATTGTCTGTCCATGAGTTATGCATATATGCATATAAATTCTTTATTAATCTCTTCTCAACCCCCACGTTTCCTCTGAAATCCATCATATATCTTTTTAAATTTGTGTTTTCATTTTCTTAGGATAAATACCCAAAAGTGGGATTGCTGGATCATTTATTATTGCTTGTCTTTCTTATGATAACCATTCTAAGAGGTATGAGGTGATAGCTCATTATGGTTTTGATTTGTATTTATCTGATGATTAGTGATGTTAAGCATCTTTTCATGTGCCTGTTGGCTATCCATGTCTTCTTTGAAAAAATATTTATTCAGAGCCTCTGCCCATTTTTAAAAATCTGATTGGTTGTTTTGTTGTTGTTGTTGTTGTTTGCTATTGAGTGACATGAGGTCAACATATTTTTTTAATATTAACCCCTAAAAGGTTAATATTTTTGGACAGTTCCAACAAGATATAAAAATATGATAAAACTGTAATAATGCTTCAAGTTTTGTTGAGGTAAATACCTGAATTTTAAAACAGAGCCCACATAAAAATATTAACCAGAAATGGGAATCAATACCATGCAGGAAAAAAATCAATGCACGGGGGTAAAGAAAAATGTATACAAATTATTTAAAATAATTTGCAAATGTCAAGAGTCAAAGGGCTTAGAAATGCATAAGCGGCATCTGGTCCCTAACACTTAACATTTCTCAGTTAAGTTTAATCAGCTCCTTAGTCCTCCTCCAATTGTTAAATTACTTATTTAAACAAGAGGCAAGCTGGAGATTAACTAAAATAAGCATACCCCCATTCTCTCATCAACAGCTCAATTGAGTGGGAATTGTCATCCATTAAGATTTACCTCTGAGAAAGGCAAATACCATACAATTTCACTTATATGGGGAATCTAATGAAAAAAATAAACTAACAAAAAAAAGAGAGAGAAACAGACTCAGAGATACAAAGAACTGACTGACAGCTATCAAAAGGGAGAGGCATTTAAAAAGTGAAGGGACTATAATGAACAACATAAGCTGATGAACAAAAATGGATTCAGAGACAGAGAAACATCGATCAGACTATTAAACCTCAGAGGGAAGTAAGGGAGGGGGAGGGTAAGGGGGAGAGATCAACCAAAGGACTTGTATGCATGCTTATGAGCCTAACTAACCAATGGACACAGACAACAGGAGGGTGAGGGTATGAGGGGGGTAAAGGAGTAATGTGGGAATAAGGTCACATATGTAACACTGTAATCGATAAAGAAATTTTTCTTAAAAGTGAAGGGACTAAGCAAAGAAAAAAGAACTCATAGACACAGACAACAGTATGGTGATAACCAGCGGGAAAGGGGGGTCAGAGGATGTAGAAGAGGGTAAAAGGTGGATAAATGGTCATGGAAGGAGACTTGACTTGGGGTGGTGAATACACAACAAAATACAGAGATGATGTATTATGGAATGGTACACCTGAAACCTATATAAGACAATGTCAACCCAATAAATTCAATAAAGATTTTTAAAAATAAAATATTTACCTCTGACATGAACAATTCTTTTTTTAATATATTTTTATTGATTTTAGAGAGGAAGGAAGAGGCGGGGAGAGATAGAAACATCAATGATAAGAGTCACTGATCAGCTGCCTCCTGCACACCCCACACTGGGGATCAAGCCCACAGCCCAGGTATGTGCCCTGACTGGGAACCAAACCCTGACCTCCTGGTTCATAGGTTGACACTCAACCACTGAGCCAAGCTGGCAGGGCTGAATAGTTCTTTATTAGCCTAAAAAAAATAAATAAATAAATAAATAAACTTTTAAACTGCGATCCACATAAAACTGGGGGAGAGATCAAATGAGATAACTTTTCTGAATTATCATAGTTTTTCTAACAGAGGAGGATACTGTAGGGCCAATGCCCATACATACTACATGTTCCTTTGACCCTGGAGTTCTCTAGTCCAGGGATTCTTAAAGCTTTGTGCTTACACTGGCAGCATCAGGACTACTTGGGAGCTTGTTAAAAATTCAAATTCATGGACCTACCTCAGACCTACTAAGTCAGAATGTCTTTGGGTTGCAACCCAGGAATCAGCATTATAACAACCTTACCATAAAGCAGGGTTTCTCAACTCAGTACTACTGACATTTGGGCCAACTTAATTCTTATTTACAGGGTTTATTCTGTGCACTGTGGGTTATCAATCTATCTACTAAATGCCAGTATTTCTCCTTCCTATTTTCTAGTTGTGACCAAAACTATCTCCATACCTTGCCAAATGTCCCCTGGGATACAATGTCACCCTGAGTTAGGAACAACTGCTATAGGAGATTCTCATGCATGCTCATGTTTGAGACACTCTTTGCTCTAGGTTGTGGAATTTGCCAGGTTTCTGAACCCACTTCTGGGAAGCCCTGACATTGTAATATCCATTCATAAGAAGAGAGTTCCTCCACTTCCTCAATATGCCTTAGGGATTTCACTAATAGTCACCACTATTATGCCATTAAGAGCACTTTATGGGGGGAAAACACAGCATAACATTCTTTTTCACAAAATTTTTAATGTGTCTCAGGTATTTCTAGTTCAACTTAATTTCTGACCAATGGCACTTAAATTCCAGGATGATGGGAGCAAAGAATTAATCAACAACTGCAAAATGCTTTGCTGTAAGTCACAATATAAATATAGCCCAAGATCTCAAAGTTGCTTAGATTAAAAGTTCCAATAACTTTTCTCTCAGTAATTTGGCAAAATCCATTTGTAAGTACTTTGAGTCATCTAAAAAGCCACGTTAATACAATTACAGTTCACTGAAAAATTAGCATGCAATCCAGTTTGAAAGCTAAAATCAGTCATAACAGGGTAATATTCCATTTAATTATAAAGATTAATTCAACCTTCACTTATTTGTGTACGTGTCTGGTCTTTTCATTTTTCATAGAATACCTGAAATTCAAATACCATCTGGTAGGACTGCTGCATGTGTGTCAGTAGCAACTATTAGAGTTGCAGATTTCATTTCAAAGTAGAATTGATAAAAAGGATAAAGGGAAGGAAGAAAAGATGGAGGTGAAGGGAATGGAGACTCAATTAACAAATTAGGTTTTCCACCAATTTGATGGGCATGTCTCCCTCTTTCTCCTTCATTCCCTGACATGTCCCCTGCACACATGGTCCCAAATAACAAGTCCTGACGTGCCAATTTACCATATTTTCTGAAACAGTCAGGTGAAGATTCAAAGTGTTATGAGTAACAGTGTGAATTCTAATTATGATTATCACCCACCGTGTTTTTCCAAATTCTATTTGCAACTTCCATAAAACTTGGCCTTTAATCTTCCTTAATCATCTGGTGATTAAGACTGACCACACTTTCTTTATCAGAACATCAGTTCAATATTTGACCTTTTACTGAATGACTACCAATTGCCAAACAAGCTCTAGAGTGGAAAGCATCTTTTAAATTTTTTACTGAATTATAACATATACAAAGTATACAAATATTAAGTGTGCAGACCAAAGATGTTTTTTAAACACACACACACATGGCTGTCTTTGTAGCTCTGAGACCAGATTTAAAACATTTATAGTACCCAGAAGGCTGCCCTGGGTGCCCTGCCAGTCAATACCCCTGTGATAACCACTATTCTGACTTCTATCTCCATAGATTAGCTTTGCCTGTTCTTAAACTTAAAAAATATGTTCTCTTTGATGTTTGGCTTCTTTCACTCAGCAGTACATCTGTGAAACTGGTTGTGTTCTGGGTAGGAGTTGAGATACACAGTTTAATAAACTGCATTCCTGTCTTCAAGAAATTGATAGGTGGTCACATAAGGAGAACAAGATGCAAAATAAAACTTTAAAAAACCTACTAGAAGAATGCAGAAGGGACAGGCCAGGGTGGTCTGCAATGGGAAGGTAAAGGAAGTTCCTTATGAAAAGGTCATCTTCAAAGAGCAGAGCAAAGTGGAATTAGTTACACTACAAACAACATTTTTATTAGCAAAGACAATGCTCTTCACTGAACCCCTACTATGGACTAGGTGCTGGATTAAGTATTTCCTCATAACATCTAAAATTTACTTCAATTCCACAAGTGGGTACAGATAATTTCTATTTCCTAGCTGAGGTGCTCAGAAAGGAGATATAACTCTCCCCAGTTTCTGAACGCAGATTAGTTTAGCTTTAATCTAATGTCAAAAAGCCCATGTTTTCCCAAAATGCCCTGTATTTTGCCGGCTAAAGAATAATATTAAATAAGTGTTATTAATTTTTATAAATCCAAATGAACTAAAATTTTAACATATAGACCACCTCTGTATCAGTAACCATATTCAACATGCTAAGGCATATACTATTTTCAGCTGTAAGAATGCCAACACCCTTGCAGATTGAGTTTATGTATACTTTTAAGAAATTCTCCATCCTGCCCTAAAAACCTTACCACTGAGCTTTTGGTTCTTGATACCAGTAATACTGAACTTTAACTTCGAGCCGCTGACAGACCAAGACTTGGCCAAGAGAGGAGGTCAAAACAGAAAAGGAAAGGTAGGAAAGTATTTCTGGTCAGGAACTATAAGAACATCTATTTTTCAGACCAGTCTAATGAGCCAAATGAGATTTCATCAGTAAGAGAAAGGTCCAAGGGAACTGGGCCCCAGGGAGAGAAGGTTGTCAACCACATGGAAGAGATCCACTGGCAAAAACACCCTGAGAAATGGGGTCCAGATGAGCATCCCTGGCCCAAGGAGTGTTGGCTTTCATCCTCCCGTTCCAAAAGAGGAACAGCATCTCTCCCTGGGGACCTTCACATTGTCACAAAGACAAATGAGAGCCCGTTTCCATTCTGAACCAACACAACTCAAAACTTTCCTGAAGCTGAACCGTGACTGGCTTTGGAGTTACAAGTGCAGTAACATATCATAAGCAGCAGACCAATAACCTCTGAATCTTACCCCAGAAGCCCATGAGATGAAACATGGACCTTCTGAGTAGAGAGTCCTTGGTTCCAAATCTGGGTCCCCCCAAATTGTCAAATTTGGTCCTGCATTATCTGCTTGTAAGAATATATTACCAGCAGCATGTGACTTTCTGTTGCTATAAAAGCCATAACTCTGGGCATGGCATATGTCACTGTGGATCACATGTGTCCAGGTGCCTCGCTGCTCTCTACCTCTCAGACAGCCAGAGTGCCAGCCTCCATCCCTACAGACTAACCTCCAGAAGTGAATGGAAGAAGACAGATAAAGAAACTGCAACCCAAAGCCACCCTCTGCCTCCACAGTGCAGCCCTGGTTATTTATTCTGGGATGCCCATGGGCCACGTTTTGGAACAATTCTTAGCTCTGTTTTGATCTGTCTTTTAAAAGGCAGTCTAAAGGAGGAACTCAAAAAGGCCACCTATACACAAAGCAAAGCAATGAGCCACAGCCAAGGGACAACGTGGACTGTTTGTAAACAGCAGCTTAAATGTCATCATCAATTATTCATCTCTCAACAAAGCCACTGAATAAACTCGTACAAAACCACTTAATTCTTATTCAAGATCCAGCCCAACAAGAGGAAAGCAGCAAGATGTTAGTCAAAAACTTGAGGCTAAGAAAGTTCTAGACAAGGTCGGCAAGCCACGGCTTGCAGGCCAAATTCCAGCTGCTGCCAGTATTTGTAAATAAAGTTTTATTGACACACACCACACCTGTTTGTTCACATGTCATCTATGGCTGCACTCATGCTATACTAGTACCTTTGAGCAGCTGCAACAGAGATCACGTGGTCTATAAAGCCCAAATAGTTACCCTCTGGCCCTTTGCATGAACAGTTTGCCAACTCCTGCTGAACACTATCACTTCTCAAAATCTGGTCCAGGGGCATCAACCTCTCCTGGGAGCTTGTCAGAAATGCACTCCAGACTCCACTCCAAACTTGCTAAAAATCTGTAATTGTAATAAGGTCCCTGGGAGACAGGTATATACACTCAATTTGAACAGTACTAATAGGGCTCTGCTTCTCAAACTTGATTGCTTCAGTATTTACAACAGCCAAGACATGGCACAAACCCAAGTGTCCATCACTGGAGGAATGGATAAAGAAGTTGTGATTAACATACACATATGAATATTATTCAGCCATAAAAAGGAGGAAACCCTACCATTAGCAAAACATGGATGGACCTTGAAGGCATTATGCTAAGGGAAATAAGTCAGACAAAGACAAGTACAGTATGACCTCACTAATATGAGGAGAATCTAAATTGTTTTCAAAGCCCAAGCTCATAGAAAAAGTTGTCATGTTTGGGGTTTACAGAGGTAGGCAATGAGGAGAGGAGGAATTGGAGGAAAGTGGGAAAAAGGTACAAACTTCCAGTTATAAGATAAATAAGAACTAGGGATGTAATATACAACATGATGACTATAGTTAACACTGCTGTATGATTTATATGAAAGTCGTTAAAAAGAGTAAATCCTAAGACTTCTCATCACAACGAAAACATTGTTTTACATTTTTAAAATCTCTATGAGATGATGATACTAACTAAACTGATTGTGGTAATCAGTTCATAATATACATAAGTCAAACCTTTATACTGTATACCAGAAACTTATACAGTGCTATATGTCAATTACTTCTCAATAAAATGGGGGGGGAGGGCATGGCTGCTTTTTGGGGATCACTTTCGAGGAGTTGTTTTTTAGCTACTAATGGCCTGGGTCTGAGGGGCATCCAGAACTAAAGTTTGCTAAGTTTCCCGCTCCTCCTCAAAGGTCACGTGGCACCCCACACAGCTCTCATTCCCATTAGATGTTGAGAAGGAACACTCATATAAGTTGCCAATGGTTAATAGCGCCGGTTTGGGAAGTGGGAGAGAGAAAAAGAAGGGGAAGAGATTCTCTCCTCTTCTATTCTCTCGTTTTCTCATTTCAAAACTGCTCTCTCTAACGAGTTCCTTTTTGTGAATAATTTTAATGGAAATTAGAAATTACTTAGAACTTATAGGACCTCGTTGGAAGACAATTTATTACATATTTATACAAACCACTTTGCCAAACCTTAACTTTCGTTTCCAAAAGCCTAGAACCACCAGCGGAATCTATTTCATAAACTGGCAGATTGGTTTCATAACTTAACATCAGTATCAAGCAAAGGCTCTCTTCTGCAGCCCTAACGGATGCAACCTCAGCCTTTTCCTCAACTTTATCCTGCTCTGGGTCAGTCCCATTCGGCTCGTTAGTTTAATCCTTACAACCCCCCACCGGGAAGCTCTTGTTAGCCTGCACAGTGAGTGTCAGTGCTGGGAACACCAGACTGTACCAAAGTAGCCCAGCTGCCCCCTTTACTTCAGCTCGGCAAGGACACAGAGTGAAGCATGGTCCTTTCAAGGCCAGGAGTCTTTGGTGATGAAGTACATACAGGCAATCAGCGTAGGGGGTGTCTGTACTGAACATCAAGTTTATTTACTAAGGAACTCAAATGTAAAACTGAAAAATAAATCATTTGCCTGCTAAGATGGGTTTGCGTTCCTTGTGGCTTAGTCCAGTTCTGGGCTCGAAAGCCCAATAGGAATTTCTTACACTTATGCAGCCTGAGGCTAAGACCTTTCCCCATCATAGTTCAATAATAACTAGGTTTACTCAGTTCTGTGTGTTACTATATTATATATAGTACTGGTCTTGAGCTAAGGGGAAAAATTCAGTCAATAATAAGAAACCACCTAACCAGTAAAATAGGAAAAGAGGGAAAAAGTTAAAGGCACCCAGTGGTCAGGTGTTAACAATGGGGTAAAAATACTTCAAAATCATCTAATGTAAACAATCAAAACTGAACACAAATGGGAGAGGCACAAAATAGAGATCATAGTTAGTAAGTACTCTCCAAAGATGGCTGCCGATAACGCCTACCCTCACTGTGTATTCATGTTGGTCCTCACATAGAGAGATGGAGTCATTCTCCTGCCCTTGAATATAGACTCGCCTTGTCTCTGGGTCTTACTAAGAGAATATAGCACACAGAGCATTATGGGAGTTCTGAGCCCAGATCTTAGGAAGACTGCCAACTTCTTCCTTCTTGGAACCCGTAGGTCCCCGGATGAGTATCACGGTACCCTGCTGGAGAAAGAAGCCGGAACAATGAGCTACCAGACACGTGACTGAAGAAGCTACTAAGACATTAAGCCATGGCCACCATCTAAATGCAACTGCAGGAGAGACTCCAGGTGAGACCAGTGAAAGAGCCATTTAGTTGAGCCCCAGCCAACTCAGAGAATCATGAGAAATAATAAAATGCCTGTTGCTTTAAGCCAGCAAGTTTTGGGGTGGTTTGTGACACAGCAACGGGGAACTCAGGCACAGAACCACTGCAGTGAGTGAGTCATTGTACTGGCATGAAGAAAATTAAAGCCTGCTCTCTTCCCTCTGGCAAATGATGCAGAACAAAAACAGCACAGAACTCCAAAATCTACTATGAGGAATTAATCCTTCCATACATTCTTTTTTTTAAAGAAATTTTCTTTGTTTGAAACCCCAAGAATAATAGTTAAAGTCACACAGAAATTGGTTTTGTAAAATTGTCAGTGCCTCCCTTCTATCAGAATACTCTGGTCATGTCGTTTCTTCCTAGCACTGCCTCCAACCCCAAATCTTTACCTTCTCTTCCAATTTCTTTCACTCGTCCTACTGTTGGTATCGGGCTGTTTCTCTGGTTCATAAATGAGATTCTGTCAGAAAAGGATTTGCTGTCACACCCTCTGCCTTTTCCCAGCTCTCCTAGGGTCTAGAAATGACAACTCAGAAGACCGGGTTAAATACAATTTCTCTCTCTTCACCTGTTCTCCACTATCTGCCTGTCTGGCCCTCGGGTTATTAATGGAACTGACATTCCCATACAACTAACTGAGCAGGACCAGCAGCCAGATAAGGAGGGAGCCACTGACAGCAGCAGACGCATCCAGAGATAGCAGATGAGCAAACACGTCATGGCTATTAGTTGCATCTTGGGCTGAAAGGGAGGAGCATCACAAAATATACAAAGGGAATGTAAGCATTCCTAATGGACTCTTATGAAATTTAAAAATCAATACATCAAAATTGAGTCTCCTTATTAAACCAACTAAATATGTATTTTTTAAAATATATTTTATTGATTTTATATAGAGAGGAATTGAGAAGGACAGAGAGCCAGAAACATCGATGAGAGAGAATCATCGATTAGCTGCCTCTTGCACACCTTCCACTGGGGATGTGCCCGCAACCAAGGTACATGCCCTTGACCGGAATCGAACCTGGGACCTTTCAGTCCGCAGGCCGACACTCTATCCACTGAGCCAAACTGGTCCCAGCTAAATATGTATTTTAAGTGAATTCGTAACAAACTCCATTTGGATTTGGACCAAAAACAAATAATAAAGACAGGCTTTAAACCTCTCCCACCCGTGGCAAGAATAAAAGTAATAATAATTCGCTGAAACCTGTTTGGCTCAGTGGATAGAGCATCGGCCTGCAGACTGAAAGGTCCCAGGTTCGATTCCCGTCAAGGGCATGTACCTTGTTTGCGGGCACATCCCCAGTGGGGGGTGTGCAAGAGGCAGCTGATCGATGATTCTCTCTCATCGATGTTTCTATATCTCTATCCCTCTCTCTTCCTCTATGTGAAAAAATCAATAAAATATAAAAACTAATAATAATTCTCCATAATTTTTAAAAAGCAGCTGTTGGCTTTGGGCCTCTGGAATTTTACTCTGAGGCTACCATGGCATTTCCCGATTGCTTTCGAAGTCCTACAACCAACCAGTCCCTTGACCCAAAATAATCCCTAATATACACTTAAAAACTAAGCATTTTTACAGCACCACATTTACACTATTACTACTTGTGGATACTATAAAATGTTTAAATATTTACTACTCCAAGTTTCATCTTTTAATCCAGTTCCATTGTTCCACATTGTTCAAAATAGTTCTATTCCTTGACATTAGCATTATTTTTAATGTATGGCATGGTCATACACTAATTAGACACTTATTTATATTCTTGATGATCAACATTGAGAATGAACACTTCAGAAATTTTCAAAACCAGAATATATATATATTACATGTACATCCACTGACATGCCCCTTACAAATGATAATTAACATCAACTTCTCACCCATATTTCTGCAAATTTGCTTAGTATTGAAACTCAGTAAGGAGCCTCTCTCCTCCCCCATGACAATAAAAAATCAATATATGCACTACTCACTGGTGAAAGAACTAATTAAGCCCCTGATTATAAATTGTTGAAAACAGTTTGTGATTAAATAGAAGTCAAACACTACAGAAGATATCTTTTCATGCCAGGAAGCAAAGACACTGTCAAAAACAATTGCAGTGGAGTCAAAATTCCCTAAAGGATGAGCCTCAAGTTGGCCAATATGAGACAATTTGAGATATAAAATAATAATGATTATAATGGATTTAAACAAATAAAATACATAAAATCCCCTGAGTTTATTTAATTCTTTTTAAAAACTGCCTTGGCATCTTTTGAGTTACTAAGCCACCAACTCATTGTGAAAATTAATAAATACAGATAGACATTTATAATGCTGCCTTGTCAGCAATTTATATCATTATAAATTATATTTAGCATAATCAAGTGATTGATGAGAGAAAGTCCTTTTTTAAAAAATATTCTTATTTATTTTTAGAGAGAGAGGAAGGGAGAGGGAGAGAGTGAGGAAGGAAGGGGGAGAGAGACAGAAAGAAAACATCAATGTGAAAGCGAAACGTTAATGAGCTGTCTCCTGCACACCCCCACCAGGGATCGAACCAGCAACCTTTGGTGCCCAGGACAACACCCAATCAACCGGGCCACACTGGCCAGGGTGAAAATCCTTCATATTTTAAAAAAATCCAGCTAATAAATGAAGAAAAAAAGATAGAATTTTGAAAAGTGCCAGTTGCAACTCCTAATGAACTTGTGCATCTACTCAATAGTATCAATGACTTTAAAAATAATTAAGACAATGGTTTTCAAACCTGGTTGCACACTTGTATCTCCTGAGAAACCTTAAAAAAATGCTGATGTGTGCCCCCCCCCCTATCCCCCAATTATCTGATGTCATTGGTCTGGGTTTGGGCTGAGCATTAGGATTTTTTAAGCTCTCCAAATGAGTCTAAGGTCCAGGCAAGGAGGACCGCCACTTGAGGTGAAAGGTTGGCGGGGAAGTGAAAAGGGAACGATCAGGCTGACAACACTTGAAATCCACTGCTCGACCTTTCCAGTGGACATGGGAGAACCTGGCATCGCGTGCCTTTTGGTGGGCTGTACTGCCCATGAAGCCTTCTTGGCAAAAGAAAATTCAACCTGTGTCAATTCAAACCTCCGGATTCAACTACAATTTACAGTAAATGTAAGGAACAGAAGAAGATGTTAAAAGATGACATTAGGGAAAATGGAACTCCCATTTGACCCAGTAATCCCACTCCTAGGACTATATCCAAAGAAGCTAGAAACACCAATCAGAAAGGATATATGCACCCCTATGTTCATAGCATCACAATCTACAATAGCTAGGATTTGGAAACAGCCTAGGTGGCCGTCAGCAGATGATTGGATCAAAAAACTATGTACATCTACACAATGGAATACTATGCTGCCATAAAAAAAGAAGGAATTCTCATCATTTACAGCAACCTGGATGGAATTGGAGAACATCATGCTGAGTGAAATAAGCCAATCAATGAAAGAGAAACACCACATGACCCCACTCATTCATGGATGATAAAGAACATTATAAATTGAAGAACCAAAAGATAGATATAGAGACAGTAAAGCAACAAGCAGACTGTCAAATTACAGTAGGGAGGGGAGGTAGATCTGGGGTAGGTAAGAGATCAGCCGAAGGACTTGTATACATGCATATAAGCAAAACCAATGGACACAAAACTCTGGGGAGGGAGGGCATGTATGGGAGGGGGGGCAATGTTAAAATATGTACAAAGATAATAATTTAATTAAAAAATTTTAAAAAGATTGATAAATGCTAAAATACTATAACATATTTTGGAATCTCAGAGTTCCTGTTCACTTAGTTCTTGGTCCACAAATATGCTATAAGGCTGAGTGCATATGACTTTTTTTCGTAATTAAATGGGATATTATATTACATAAATTATTTAGAAAGAACAAATTTAATTTTAGTAATTAAGGTTACTGTGTTTCAGATGCTACAGCTATTTTTATAGGTATTGGTCCCTGAGTAATTGTGTGGAAGTGAAATCCCTGATGACCTTTATTAGAAATGTAGAATGAAAAATAAAGATTTGTTAAATGAAAAAAAAAAAAAAAGATTAGGATATAATCAGCCATATCAAGACTGTTGAAAATTCTACCAGGCAAATGACAGTTTCTTAAAGTAAATTTTATGGGTAAAAGCGAAGAGGATGGCTCTTAAATTTTTTCAAGTTTTAAAAGATGTACCTATTAACTACATTATGGATACCCTGCTTGGATACCGATTTGAACCAACCAACCATTTATAAAAAGAAACAAACATTTTTTTTAGATAATTACAGAAAATTGCACACAGACAGGATGCCAATTATCTCGGTATTGTTGATATTGTTGGGCTTGTTAACGGTATTGTGGTTAGTTTTTGAAAAATCCTTATCTGTTGGAGATAGATAATGAAATGTTTACAGTAAAATGATGTCTGGGATTAGCTGTAGAATTCTCAAGCATAAAAACAGGTGGGGTGGGGAGTGGATGAAATCAGGATGGCAAACATCTCTCACTAGTGAGGTGGGTGATGAGGACCCGGGGGGGGGTGTTATATACACTTCGGTGCACATTTTTAAATATCCATAATAAGCTTTTCAAAAATATCAAAGTCAAAATTAATAAAAATCCATTTTGTACCTCTACCCCAAAGAAAACAATGTATCTGCCCTTTCTCTCCCAATTATAAGAGACGGCAATAGGGCACTACATTATTTGGTGAGGAGGAAACGGGAAAACTTGGGGGGAAATGAACATGTCATTTTACTAATTCTGAACATTTGCTCTTTGCTAATCACTGTACATATATTAGTTGTTTAATCTTCTCAAACATTCTGTGAAAGCAGTAGTCTACTTCTCATTTCATGGGTGAGGAAACTGAGACCCCCCCCCAAAAAAAATGTGCACCTTGCCTAAGGGTTTGATTCTTAATAAGTGTGCTCCGTGACCAAAGAAAAGAGTGCCAAGCCGTGTTAGGTTCTAAGTATATTAGAATAAACCAGCCGGCCATAGTCCTCCCCCTATATTTGGGGGGTAGTTTTTCAATTATGAATAAGCAACTATGATGGTATTTCAAAATCTCAGAAAATATCTATCAGAAATGGTATTCAATAAAAAGGGTTTGCTATTCTCTTTCCAAGACTTAAATGGGGAGTTAGATAAAAAAGGATGAGGGGGTATGTTATAATATGGATGAACCTAGAAAAAGTAATGCTAAGTGAAATAAGCAAGGCACAAGAGGTTACATATTATATGATTCTGTTTATATGAAATGTCCAGAATAGGTGAATTCATAGAGCTAGAAAGCAAACTGCTGGTTGTCTGAGGCTGGGGGAAGGAAAGAATGAGAAGTGACTGCTTATTGAGTCTGAAGTTTCCTTTTAGAAACTTATGGGGTGATGAAAATTTTTGGAACTAGACAGAGGTGGTGGTTGCACAGCATTGTGACTGTAGTCAATTGTACATTTTAAAATGGTTCATTTTATGCAGAAAGAATGACAGAATTTTGAAAATTGCCAGTTGCAACTCAAAAGTCTAAAGGGATAAGAAGCTAAGGGAGAAAAGAACTATGAAACAAAAAATGGTGAAGATCTGAAAAGTTTTTTGGAAGTAAGACGCAAGGGGGTTTGAGTGCTCCCAGCTGGCTGGGAGGAAAGATTGAGATTTCTGGTTTGGGAGTCTGAAAAGCTGGGTGTACCCCATGGAATGATGTGATCTGTACTGAGGGTAACACAAGGCCTTAGAAAGAGTGGGAGCCCAGTGAATGTTTGTTCAATTTCATCAGGTTGCCACTGTTTAAATAGATTGATAAGTGGTGTAATACCCTACAATACAGTGTAACTGGGCTATATCAAGGCATTGGAAATATCTCATGAACTTCTTGCAGACAAAATGGAGAAATCGGATGACAGTTCCAGGGAATTGGCGGACGTAGAACAACTGGACTAAAAATCTATTGGTTAGTGAATTGATTAATATCTAAAAAAGACCTGCCGCAGAGCAGGTTGTCCATCCTTTGGAGACTCCTGGAAGGAGTCTCCAAAGGATGAGCAAATAAGCTGATTCCAGTTCCATTTTTTGAGCTTGCTCATCAATAGCACAAGTACACAATTACATTTAAAAAAGCAGATTTATCAAATTATGAATAAGATAGAGGTGAAGACAGTAGTTGATATAGTGAATGAGATATAAGGTTTTTAACAGTCTTTTGAGAAGCCATTCTAAGGAATTAGTCCTGAATTTGGGGAAAACTTTTATATACAAAATATTTAGCATAGTATTGTCAATAATAATACATCCTAAATACCCAACTGTGGAGAACTGTTTAAGTGATCTCCTACACAACCACTAAAAGAATATGCAAGAGTAGTGAAAATTCTTTTAGAAAGACTATGTAGTAACAGGAAAAATGCTTATAATAAAAATGTTAAGGGAACAGAGAAAAAAGGAAACAAATTCATACACTCAGCATTATTCAAACCTATGTGCAGACGGAAAAAACAAAGTCATGCATCAATATGTTAGCAGTGCTTATGTTTGGATGACAGAACTAGCAACATTTGTTTTCTTTCTCCTTTTGTATTTCACTCTCCAGATTTTCTTTAAGAAGCACAAGACTTTATAACAAAAATAAACACAGAGAAATTTCAGAAATATATACTTTTAAAAGCCAGAGCCATGAACAAAAATTAAATTGACTTTAATAAATATATATATATATATATATATGTATAAAGTTCTTGAATGAGGTTTTTTTAAAAAAAAAAATGCCAAGTTTAGGAATTAAAGTGACAGGACCTAACAATGGTTCCTGTGGAATTAAAAAAAAGACCTAGAAATTAACTGACTATAAATTCATTATAAACCAACAGTGACATGGCTGAGGGGAAAAGAGCCATAATATAAACTTTGGATTTCTTAACATAATTTGTATGCAAAACAAAGGCAGCAATAATATTCCCATTGTGCTGTGTGAGTTGAACTATATATAGAATATTGTGTTCAGCTTTAAACTTGAGCTTTAAAAAAAGATGTTGAGCTGAAACCGGTTTGGCTCAGTGGACAGAGTGTCGGTTTGTAGAATGAAGGGTCCCAGGTTCGATTCCGGTCAAGGGCATGTACCTTGGTTGCAGGCACATCCCCAGTGAGAGGTGTGCAGGAGGCAGCTGATCGATGTTTCTCTTTCATTGATATTTCTAACTCTCTATCCCTCTCCCTTCCTCTCTGTAAAAAAAATCAATAAAATATATTTTCTTTAAAAAGATATTGAAACCTGGAGAGCAGCCAACAAGATGAGGCATCAGAACCACAGTACAGAGCAGTGGTTCCTACACTTTGGCTGCATCAGAATCACCTGAAAGGCTTATTAAAATGCAGATTTGCCCTACCCTGTTTGGCTCAGTGGATAGTGTCGGCCTGCAGACTGGAAGGTCCTGGGTTCAATTCTGGTCAAGGGCATGTACCTTGGCTGCGGGCTCTATGCCCAGCTCTGGTCAGGGCATGTGCAGGAGGCAACCAATCAATGTGCCTCTCTCACATCGATGTTTCTCTCTCTGTGTTTCTCACCTTCCCTTCCAACTCTCTCTAAGACTCAATGGAAAAATATCCTCAGGTAGGATTAACCAATAAAGTAAAATAAAATAAAGGTTAAATCCTTTTTTAAAAAGTCCTTAATTTGATAAATGCTATTTTTCTAAATGCAGATTCTTGAAGCCCCTCTCAGAGTTTCTGATTCTACAGATCTGGGTTGGGGCCAAGAATCTGCATTTCTAACTAGTTCCTGGGTGATGTCGAGGCTGCTGGTCTGGGGACCACACACACACTTTGAGACCCCCTGGCACTGCAGAGAAAAGCAAAGACCAGATTGCCAGAAATGGGGGCCCGGCTCTTCCACCTGCTAACTGTGGGCCCTTGGGCAAGGCTGCTTGCCCTCTCTGGGCTTCGGTTTCCTCATCTGTAAAACACAATGATTTTATCTACCTCAGATGGATATTATGGCTTGGAAGTAGTTAATATTTATAATGCATTTAGAACATCCAGCCTGGCATACAATGTTTGTTAATTTAATGAAGAACATCTAGAGATGGCTCATCTGAACTAGAAAGACATTTAAACATCTTGAAATATTGGAAAGGCTTTTATGTAGAAGACATATCTGCATGGTTCCTGGGGACAGACGTGGAATGAAAGAGTGGAAGTGACCAAGAAGGAGCATCTGGATCTATAACAAGAAGGGCTTTTTGTATGGAAAATATAGTCAATAATATTGTAATGACTATGTATGGCGCCATGTGGGTACTAGACTTATCAGGGGTATCACTTCATAAATTAAATAATTGTCTAACCACTATTGTACACATGAAAGTAATATAAAATAAAAAAGTAGTATATACTCTTCTTGAACTAATTACACATAAGAACATTAGGGCTCTGAGCAGTTAAAAAGAAAGAACACAAGCTACCTTTGTTTTAAATAATATTTCCCAACCTTCTTTGACCATAAATCCTTTGGTGGTATAACAACTATTAATAATGTGAGGAATTCAGGATCTGAGAAACACATTTTTAGGAATGCCACTTTAATGAAGTATCACTGTCCAGAATATCAGTAAGCCAGAGTTAACTAACCTTTCCAACGTTCACCCCTCTACCTAAACTCATACAGACTAAAGTTGAATAATTTTCAGTAATGATTTACTTCAAGAAAGCAACATGCTATCTATGTATCAGGTTATTTCTTTTGAGTTCTACACTATTAACTACATAAATTGCAATTACAATGATTGGGCCTCTCTTCAGGTTGTTCTAAATATTTCATAGACATATAAGAAATATATAAATTGAATGAGTCCATTGAAAAAGAAGACAATACGCATGGGTAGTTTTATATCATGTGAATTATATCTTAACAAAGCCTTTTTAAAGAAAAAGAGAGATCTGAGAATTCCACATTGAACTGCTTTGGCACCTTTGTTACAGATCAGTTGGCCAGATATAAGTGAGTTTATTTCTTTACACAAACACTCCACTCTCTTGATTGCTCTAGCTTTGTAGTATATCTTGAGATCAGGGAAGTTCCAACTTTGCCTTTTTTTCTTTTTCGGGGTTACTGTTGCTTTTCTAGGTTCTTTGCATTTCCATATAAATTTTAGAAGCATCATTTTTAATAAACACAAAAACACATGCTGGAATTTTATTGTGGTTGTGTTGACTCTATAGATCAACTTTGGAGAGAATCAATGTTTTGACATTATTGAGACCCTGAATCTAAGAGGATTAAAAGTTTCACTCCATTTATTTAAATTTTTAAAATTTCTCTAAGCAATATTTTGTTGTTTTTGATGTTCAGGTTCAAAGCCTTTTGTCAAATTTATTCCTATTCCACACTTTTTGATGGTATTTTAATTTCTATTACATAAAAATACAATTAATTTTGCATACTGACAAAAAAGAAAGGCTTTGTGGCAGATGGATCAATAATGGAGCAGGTTGCCTGGTTGGGTTATAAGTGTCCCAATAGTCACTTAGGACACACCCCTGTGAGAAATGGTGAAAAGGGATTCCTATAAGGGGTAAGACAAAGTAGTCCCTCAATAAACGTGAGATGGTCTAGTAACGCAATCTTGTTGCAAGGGAGTTTTCATCTGTAATCACCTACAATTCTCAAAGTATTACCCCAGACCCATAGTCGGCAAACTGCGGCTCCTTGGCCCCTTGAGTGTGGCTCTTCCACAAAATACCACGGCCTGGGCGAGTCTATTTTGAAGAAGTGGCATTAGAAGAAGTTTAAGTTTTAAAAATGTGGCTCTCAAAAGAAATTTCAATCGTTGCACTGCTGATATTTGGCTCCGTTGACTAATGAGTTTGCCGACCACTGCCCCAGACCAACAGCATCACAGAAAACTTGTCAGACATGCAAATTCCTAAACCTCAACTCAGAGCTACTGACTTAGAAACTCTGAGAGTGGGGGTCTGGCAATCTATGTTTTAACAAGCCCTCCAGATGGTGCTGATGTGCATCCAGTATGAGAACCAATGACCTATAGCGCCCCCCAAAGCAATACTACCATGAGGCTTAGAACACTGAAACACTATTAAAGTAAGTTGACTCGCCGAAACCGGTTTGGCTCAGTGGTAGAGCGTCGATCTGCAGACTGAAAGGTCCCGGGTTCGATTCCTGTCAAGGGCATGTACATTGGTTGCGGGCACATCCCCGGTAGGGGGTGTGCAAGAGGCAGCTGGTCGATGTTTCTCTCTCATCGACGATTCTAGCTCTCTATCTCTCTCTCCTCCTCTCTGTAAAAAATCAATAAAAGTAAGTTGACTCAAATAAGGTATCAGATATAAAGTGCCTTTGATAACTATATGCATCAAACTCCTACTTTTACCAAATATTTGCTTTTGTGTTTAAAATACAGGGTGGGACCAAAATAGGCTCACAGTTGTTTGTATGGAAAATAAAATAATAATAAATAATACAAGTTTTGCATACTCATAATTGTAAACCTACTTTGGTCCCACTCTTTATGTATCACAAAGGTAATGCTGAATTTGTTCACGAACAGAAAATCCAAATCCACAGAGAAAAGCAATGCCGCCCCTCCCCCCCATCACGCTCTTGACAGGGGCTGCCGGCTATTCACCCCCCTGCAGGGGCTGAGTGAGGGGATGCCATGAGGGGAAGGGCAGTGTTCTGACATGGAACGTAAGAGCCATGAGGGGTGAAAGGGTCCTCAGAGACCATGGCCTTGTGTCACCTCCTTCATAACCCAGAGGAACACAGTGACCTGGATACACCCAGAACCTCACTTCGCACGTCCCTCTGCTCACTAACCAGTGTGGCCACAGCCTCTCTGCTCCCACAGGACGGCGGTTTGGAAGAGACAGCTGAACACACTTGGAGAGCCTTTCTCGTGCTCCAGGCACTCTTCTAAGTATTGAGGGTATATTAACTCTTAGGGAAAACCTTTAGGTAGGTACTAATCTCATTTTATAGATGTGAAGGCTGAGGGTCCAAAAGGTTAAGGAATTTTCAAAGGGTCAGACAGCAAATATGGGGTAGATGTTGGCTCTCGACCTAGGCAGTCTTTCTCCGGAGTCTGTACACTTAACCTCTATATGGTATAATACTTCCTGTTGAGGACAGTGAGGGAGAGGAGATACAAGGCCATTAACATGGCTTATATGTGCCTTTGAGAGTCAGAGAGACACAAAGCCAGGGAGGTGGAGCCAGAGAGATGGAGCCAGCAAGCCCAAGATGGTGACTCATGTGAACCAGGGACCCTGAGGGGAGAAATTCCAATGATGGTTTACATGCTGTGTTGTCAGTCCCTGGCTGTCCCTGGGTATGCACTGGAATGGAGGCAGTATCCAAGGTGACTGCATTCTTTTTTTTCTTTTCTTTTTTAAATTTCTAACGATTCTTTTTTTAAAATATATTTTATTGATTTTTGACAGAGAGGAAGAGAGAGGGATAGAGAGGTAGAAACATCAATGAGAGAGAATCATCTACCAGCTGCCTCTTGCACACCCCTACTGGGGATGTGCCCGCAACCAAGGTACATGCCCTTGACTGGAATCAAACCTGGGACCTTTCAGTCTGCAGGCCAATGCTCTATCCACTGAGCCAAACCGGTTTCGGCGGTGACTGCATTCTTGAGCGGTTACGCAAACAGGCTTGAATCTGTACCAGGCTAGGACAGGGGATAGTTTGATCAAGCCTTCCCTTTGCCTTTCTTCTACAAAACCATTTAGAAGGAATATGTGAAGTGAAGCAGGAGTGGAGGCACCAAGGGAAATAACAGCTGGACGTAGAGTTGTTGGAATTAGGAAGGGAGGGAAGGAGGGAGGGAGGGAGGGAGGGAAAGAGGGAGAGCTGGAGGAACCTTGCCCACAGGCTGCATGCAGGGACACGTGCAGTGATAAAGAAGGAGGAGCAGCAAGGGGGCACTCCCTGAGTCAGGTGCCCCCACACAGCATGTTTGGGCTCCTTAGAAGCATCTTCCCCTAGACTCCCGGGCCCACTTTGTGTCTCCATCACATTAACTAACACTTCTCCCCATCTGCCTGGAATCCGCGCCCTGCTGTGCCTTCCGGGGACTGGGAAAAGCCCTGCAGACAAGGGACTGCAGTTGATCGCCTCTGAATCTGCAGCTCCTGCTACACTGTCAGTGCCGGAAATGCTCGTGGAGTTGAATTTGCTGAAGTGGTGCTGGCATCCAGATGCTAGCATGCAGTGTGTTGACGCTGTAAGGCAGGAAGGATGGAAAGAGCACCTCCCCCCGGGGCTGTGTCCTAGTTGGAGAGCCCCTAGAACTGGACCCTGAGACAAGGATTCACGTGCAAGCAGTTCATCTGGGAGGGAGAAGAAGCACCGAACACCGGCAGGGGCCTGGCGGAGTGAGAGGAAAGAGGCCGGGTATCTGTGTGAGCCGGCTGTCAGTGTGAGCAGCTGGAGTTTACCTCACTGGAGGAGCTCCGGGAGCCTGCACAGGACACACACTAGAGGGAGGAGGGTGCTGGGGCACATACATGACAAGCCCCATCAATCTTTGGGTGTGCTCATTCCCCAGACTCCTGGGCCTTTTGTGTGAGTGGCATAACAGACTCCAGCAGGAAGAGAAAGCTCTCAGGCAAAATGCAGATGCTGGCAGTTGAAGTCAGACAGGGCAGTGGGCCTCAAACCTGAGCGTGCATCAGAATCACGCAGAGGGCTTGTTAAAATGCAGGTCACTGGATCCCACTCCCATGGTTCAGCAGGCATGGAGAGAGGCCCAAGAATTTGCATCTCTAACAAGCTCCCAGGTGAGGCCACTGCTGCTGGTTTAGAAGCGCCTGAAAGCCACTGGGTTTGGGGTGTGGGCCCAATGCGGTTGGTACAGACTGGATACTTGGGGGAAATCTAAAATCTAGGGTCAGGCAGAGCTTAAAGAAGGAAACCAGAATGTCACCACAAAATATGTCTCTTAAACATAAAAATTATTTTGAACTGAAGGTAACAGAAACAACAGCTACAAGAAAAGTTCCCTGATCTCCTCCAATTTGCAAGACATAAACTTTCAGTTGCAGTCAAGAGGTGGAAGACGCTGACGATGCCTCGTCATACTAGCAGTCAGCAGCTGTGCATCGCTGCAGGTTGCCCAGGACCAAACCAGAGAGGGTCGGACCTGCATCACCACCATTTGTCCACCAACCAGAACTGAAATACCATGGCTGACATGTACACACAAGGAACTCTTTGACATTGAAATTGGGACTCAAAAGAACTGTTGGCCCAGAAAGGAACTCACTACACACTGATTCATATGCCTCCCAGCATAACCATTATGGCTTGTCTCATGGTTCTTATAAGTGCATTTCTTATATCACGTGATCTCACTCATCTACCGTGTTTCCCCGAAAATAAAACATCCTCTGAAAATAAGACCTACTTACAGGTTTCCTTCTGAGTGAAATATAAGGCATCCCCCCGAAAATAAGGCCTATCTCCAGACTATTGATATTGCAATAAACAAGCCATTCAAAGACAATTTGCGCATGGAAATTAATGCCTACATTGAAAATAGAATGGAGAGAAATCAGCGTGGAAACTTTGTGAAACATGACAAAGCCACATCCCCACAATTCCATTTTGAGACCTGGGTCACTGCCACAGAAGCCAAGGTGTTAGGCCTCAGACCACTGCCGGTATCCAGTCACTAGGGAATGCTGAGGTCAACCCCTTAGGAGACACTGTAATTAGCTGCAGGCCAGAGCTGAACAGCAAAGGAAAGAAAAGCTTCTCCCCTTGCAATTCGGAACATTTTCCCCATTTTCCCAATGGGTTGCCAAGTGACTCAGCATTGGCCCGTGTGGGCACTATAATTGATGAGAAATCTTCCACTTGGGTGATATACTGCATACAATACATGCCTAAAGAACAGTGCCAAGTCATACCAGGAAGAGCAGGAGAATTTTTCACCTCCACTTCCAATGGAGGCAAATCCTGTCCTAATGCAGGGGCTACTTAGTATCAGAAAGACAAAGCCCTGAGATTGTCAGAGAGTTCCTTCTAAGATTCAAGGAATTATTAGGTGGAGCCTCTCCTTGCTTGTTGACTATTAAAAGGCAATCAAATGGAGGACAGCAGAGAAAAAGGGCAAGGAAAAAAAGAATTTTTCAAAAACAACCCCAGAGCAGAAAAGCTGCAGAAAAGCCTTCAACTGTCTAATGCTGTCTTTGTGAGTACTACGAGCTCCACCCAGAGGTCGTTTCTAGAACTGCATGTTCATTGAATTCGGAGAGAAAAATCTCCATCTCCTGGGGTCCAGGGCCTGACCTGCCTTTGAGAACTGTTGCAAATTCTTGGACCACATTCCCTCTTTCTTGCCTTTCATTAAAGGAGCTTCTCTGAACTCTGAAATATAGCTATGCTCAGGGAACCGGATGAGATCCAGTTGAACTGCCTTTGAAATCTGCACTCCTGCCAGGTTGAACTCAGCTCAAAGACAGCCTGGAGTGTTCAGAGAATACAACAGGTCCTCAGATAACATTGTCTCACTAGCCATCTATTTTGTTATAACATTGATGAGATACCATAGGAACTTAACTCTTGTTGATATCGATTAACCTAGAGTAAGGCTGGTTTCATTATATATCATATCATTTAAAGCTGTAGCACCAATTGATGACCTTAATTGGGGACATACTGTACCTTTAGAAGAAAAACTAAAGAGTGAAGAGCAACTCAGGGGGGCCATCAGGAGCATGCCTAATATTAAGATTGAGAGTAATCCCCCTTAGAGAACCAATTGGCCATCTGCCTATCATCTGCCTATAAGGCCTAAAGGTAAGGCATCCACTCCCATATGCAATCAGAAGATCTCTGTGCAGCAACCACCATCCGTACTTCCCACAGAACTGACTGCAGAACCCAGAACATTCACCTAGTACCCGTCCATTCATAATAGGCACACGCCCCTCACCACACTACCCATCCTCCACACTGGTGGCCCTTAGCCCAAAAGGGGTCCGGCTTGGATCAAGAGCCCACAATGCACTGAGCTGTCATCTACCCAGTAGAAAAAAACAAAAACATCCTATTCCACATAGCACAAGCTATCCCTACAAATAAATGAAGCCTTAAAAAACACACAGGGTGTTGGTGCTGAAAGTTGCATCTACCATCTGGAAAGCTTCTCCTCACAGCCTGCATGCTCCTGTCTTCATCAGCTTGCGCCTTACAGGGCTTAAGACAGCTTTGACAGATTCTGAAGGTGGGAAAAAACCAAACTTGCCCTTTGTCTTCCTCCAACACCCCCAACCCCTGCTGTCCAATTCTTTCTTCACTGTAAACACTGAACAGCCTTTTCCTGTCTATTGACAAAAATATCTGTGGCAATGTTTATCCAGCTCAGGAGCATTTGAGCTCTAGGAAATACCCTTGCTAAACCTCTGCATATTCTCATTTCAGCGAGGCTAAGCTCTCCCAGAATGCTGCCCTTTTTTAATGGACTTTTAGTTTTTTAGAGCAGACTTAGGTTCACAGCAAAATTGAATAGAAAGTTCGCAGATTTCCCACACAGCCTCTGCCCTCACACCTGCATAGCTGCCCCGTTAACAACATCTGCACCAGAGGGGTACATTTCTTACCCTCCCTGAACCCACACTGACACATCATCATCACCCAGAGGCCATAGGTTACACTGGGATTCACAGAATGTTGTCCATTCTATGAGTGTGGACAGATGGATCATGACATGTGTTTACCATTACAGTATCATACAGAGTAGTTTCACTGCTCTAAGAGTTCTCTCCCTCTTCGTTTCTTGACCACACGGCAAAAATATCTGTGCACAGCGTGCCTCAATATGACTCTAAGCGGTATTCCTTGGGCCTGCCTAGTGATAAGAATCACCAGGATGGCCAAAACCGGTTTGGCTCAGTGGTAGAGCGTCGGTCTGCAGACTGAGGGGTCCCAGGTTCGGTTCCGGTCAGGGGCATGTGCCTGGGGTGTGCAAGAGGCAGCTGGTCGATGTTTCTCTCTCATCAACATTTCTAGCTCTCTATATCTCTCCCTTCCTCTCTGTAAAAAATCAATAAAATATATTTAAAAAAAAAAAAAAGAATCACCGGGCTGACTGATTAGCACAAATGTTCAGACTGCACCCTCCATTCACTAAGTCAGATCTTGTTGGGGAGGGGCTCAGAAAGCTATAGACTCTCCCCTTGCATAGTAGAGATTCCAGATACCCCAGGTGATTGCTATCATCAAAAAAGTCTCAAAAATACACCTCTAAAGAAAAGATGCTGCTAATCTCAGTTTCCCAGCTGCACAGCAGCATCTGTTAAGAAGGTAGCATGTATTGCCTACCCACTTGAGTTCCATCCAGCTCCATCAGAATACCTAGAATTCAAGGTGGGTCCCATCCTTTATTTTCAAAAGCATGGTTGCTAATACTTTCCTCATTTCTTCCCTTATCTTGTTGCACAGTACCAGAAACTTTTACAAGGCCTAGCAAGTGTCCACTCCTATTGGGAAATATTTTTTCTATTCCTCCACAATGGTCAACCACTGGTCTACAGTTTGCGTGTGTGCGAGGAGGATCATTTGTGCAAAAGGATGGGTTAGAAAGTAACTCTGCTAAGTTACAGGAAAGGATTCGCCTGAGGACATTAGCACACATCATGCCCGAACAGAAGGACACATGGCCAATATGGATTTCTCTCTTTTGTGCCTTGAGGGCTCTTCTGCCAACTGCTCCCTGAGGCTCCCCACTGCTCTGCATTCTGCCACAGCCAATGATGGTTTATGGCAAAAATTCGCTGGGCACCAAGCCATGTGTCTCTTGCAGACGGTAATTAGGAGGAGAGAAAGAAGGGCTGAATTATAAGGTGTTTAAAAATGTAGTTCAAAAAAAGAAAAAGTCATCTTATTTTCTCTTACCTGCTGGTGATGAGATCTATGTATTCATCCCAAAAGAGACACCCAACTTTAGGGTCATTCGGAGTCAACAGCTCAGTCAATATAAAAATCAACTACATAATGTTGAGCATGAAAATCCCTTAAACCAAGAGTCAGGGCTTGGTTTCCTTTTTATTTTCCTTCATAAACTGGAATCCTTACCTTTTCTTTGGCTTTCTTTTTGGTTCCTGCGTCCATCCACTCATTTTCCTTCTCCAGCATGTCAATAAAGGCCCAGCGAACACCCTCAATCAATTCTTCCATCTACAAAAAAAAAAAAAAAAAAATACCCGAAGGTGCAGATAAAAAATCAAGAAGCTTCAGACCGTGTTTTCTAGGCCAGTGGTCGGCAAACTCATTAGTCAACAGAGCCAAATATCAACAGTACAACAATTGAAATTTCTTTTGAGAGCCAACTTTTTTAAACTTAAACTTTTTCTAATGCCACTTCTTCAAAATAGACTCGCCCAGGCCGTGGTATTTTGTGGAAGAGCCACACTCAAGGGGCCAAAGGGCCACATGTGGCTCGTGAGCCGCAGTTTGCTGACCACGGATCTAGGCCATGAGAAAGTTCAATGCTAAACATGGTGGGAAAGATGCTCCTTTCAGCTTGACTCTATGCTCTAGCAACATTATCTTTTCTAGAAAAAAATATTTTCCCCCCACTGCTAGAGATAATTAACCATTTCTTTCCATGAAAACAATTATTAGCCCATCCTTATCAAGGTAGCAACTAAGTTCAATAGTTGGGGTTTGAGAGAGAGAAGCAAAGGCCTGGGCTGTATATTTCAGACAGGTATTACAGAATAAAGTGAGTGAACAGTTGAAAGAGACAGTGTTAACAAAGAAACAGGCAGGGAGAACTAGCACCCCAAAGTATACACCTCTAATATAAATCACACTTATGTCAGAACCCCAGTTCTTTCCAAATTTAGTGCCAGTGGTTAAACCAAATGTTTGGCTCTTCTCTGTTGTCTTCCTACTCTCCTCTCTACTCCCTTTCAGCTCCAAAAAATGATCTTATGTTATTTCAAATCTCAAATGGTAGGTTTAAGGGATGGATGCTACTGAGATACCTGTCCCAAAGTGTTTCATCCGTGAGACCACACCCATGTTCATGATGTGTTTGCCCTGGCTTTTCTTCCTGTGTGTGACTGTGCATCAGCAGAGGGGGCTGGGGGAGGGAGATGCTAACACTTAACTTCAGAGGCCCTGCCTGTTTATGGATGTAAACTTCTCAAAATCCCATTCTCCTTCTGAGATGCTCCAATTTTCTCAATGGGAGACTCAAGAAAGAATACATACTGGGTTTAGCACCAGAATTAAATTTTTCATTTGATATTATGGGGTTGTAAATCCATTTTTAGAATTAATTCTAGAAGGGAAAAAGTTTAGATATTCCCTTGGTTCTATAATAAATTGTCAGCACAAAGCTCAAAACAATTTTTTCTGTTTAATAAGTTTTCAGCTATGTTTTCAGTTCAATAACAGTTGTAAGGGAACCAGAGCTGTAAATCAGTGGGCTGGGTTCCATCGTATGTAAATAAGAACAAATAGCAGATGGAAAAGGGAGGGGGGAACTTCACAGCTATTTCTTCCCAACTTGGTAAAAACATTAAAAGGGAAATCTCAACTTGGGATTGGGACATGATAAAAACATGAAATGACAGAAGAGTAAAGACCCTTTAAAATTACTAAGTCACTGATTCTCAATCTCGTCTGCACACAGGGATCATTAGAGGTAGCTTTAAATAGTCCTGAGGCCTGAGCATCAGGATTCTGATGGCACTGGTCTGTCAGGGCAAAGCCTGGGTGCTGGGAGTTTTAAAATCTCCTAGGTGATTGTGCACAGAGGGTGGCGATGCAGTGTGCCGGGGAAAACCACCTATCTATATATACGAAGACCCAGGGTCCGTTACCACCAAGGCTCGACTGAACACTGATGCACTGGTGCCAGTGCAGCGACCCAGCACTGACTGCCCAAGGGGCCGTAGATCAGGCCCAGAGAGAGGCCTGCACAGAGATAGGCAGGGTCTGATCCTCAGCCTCCATGGCAGCTATTGATCAGATGTTGCCTCTCTCTTTCTCTCCTGGCTTCACCAGCAGCCATGCCCCTAAATCGGCAGTCGAACATCCCCCAAGGGGTCCCCAATTGGAGAGGGTGCAGGCTGGGCTGAGGGGACCCCCCCTGTGCACAAATTCTGTGCACCTGGCCCCTGGTTTTACAGATAAGGAAATAAAAGTCAAAGCAGTCCATAGTTCCAGCTCTTACAGCTAGTGAGGGTCAGAGCCAGGACCTCACCACAGTGCTAAATGACAGTCATGAGCTCAGAACTCCTAGAGGTGTCCCTAACACACTGAGGAAAATGCTAGGGAAATAGGAGGGAACAACAGAGAGATGCATAAGCGAACATTTCAAACAGAAAACCAACACAAGGATGGTGTTAAAACAAAAAGGAAGTCTCCAGGGACTGGATCTTTCGCTTGTGCAGCTACCAGCACCCCTTAGTCTTTATGACCTCGTCATGCAGCAACTCACATCATCCAGTCCATCACCTTCACAAAAAGAGAAAAGTAGTATCTTCCCAAACTAGAGAGGGCAATCAGGGTGGGAAGAAGTGAATGGGTTGACTTGAGAGGGGTTCAGTGATCAAATTAATGGAAATAGGTGATTGATTTGTATGTGGAAAGGTGATGAAAGTGGGAAGATCAGATTAATTCCCAGATTTCAGGTGGGGGCAACCAAGTGCATCCTGCTGCCATTTTCTAAGACTGGGAAAGAGAATGGGCTGGAGACAGAAGCCATACATCAGTGGGATGAAGAGGGAATGAGAAGAGAAGACAGCAAGTTGGAGAGAAAGCAAAGACAGAGTAGAAGTGGTTGTAGGGTTCAGAGAGGGGTCTGTGGGTTTTGGGTTTGGGTTGTATGCATGTTTGTTAGTGCTGCTGCTGCTGCTATGTGGTTATTGACCATATGAGAGATTTGATCAGATGGCAATGGGAAACTCAACAATAAAAATAAAATAAAAAACCTGATTTTAAAATGGACCGAAGGCACCTCACCAAAGAAGACATAAAGATGGAAAATAAGCCTATGCAAAGATGCTCCACATCACGTCATCAGAAAAATGCAAACTGAAACAACAATGAGATACCACAATACACCTACGAGAATCCACAACACTGGCAGCACCAAATGCTGGCGAGAATGTAAAGTTAATGAGGATACAAATGGTATATTCACTTTGGAAGACAGTTTGACAATTTCTTACAAAACTAAACTCTTACTATAGGATGCAGCAATCGTGCTTCTTGGTATTTACCTAAAGGAATGAAAAATTTCTGCCCACACAGAACCTGCATATAGATGTTTATAGCAACTCTTATTTATAATTGCCGAAATTTGGAAGAACCAAGATGTCCTCCAGTGGGTATTGAATGAATAAACTGAGGTATAGCCACACAATGGAGTATTATTCAGTACTAAAAATAAATGGCTCCATGGCCCAGTTGGTTGGAACATGGTTTCGGGTTCAATTTCTGGCTAGGGGACATACCCAGGTTGTGGGTTTGATCTCCAGTCAGGTGTGTTAGGGAGGCAACCATTCCACGTTTCTCTTTTGCGTGGGGTCTGTCTCTTTATTTCTTTTTTCTTTCCCTTCCTCTCTCTCTAAAAATCAATATCTTTGTGTGAGGATTTAAAAAAATACATTAAGAAATAAATATGCATATAAATTCTTTGGTTGATCTCTTCCCTCCCCCCTTCCCTTTGAGAATCCTCAGTCTGTTATATGCTTCCAGGTCTCTCCATCTATTTTGTCAGTTCAATGGGGGGAGGAGTGAAGGGGAACATCTGTAATACATCTGTAATACTTCCAACAATAAAGATAAATTTTAAAAATTAAAAAAATACAAAAGTTATATAAAAAGAAGTGAACTATCACATGATAAGAAAACATGAAAGAGCCTCAAATGCATATCACTAAGTGAAAGAAACCAATCTGAAGAGGCTACATATTGTATGATTCCAACCATATGACATTCTGGAAAAGGCAAAACGATAGAGATAATTTTTAAAAATCAGTGGTTCCCATGGTTGGGGGTGGGGAGAGAAAATGAATAGGCAGAGCACAAAGAATTTTAAGGCAGTAAAGATATTCTGTCTGATATTATAATTACAGATTTATGTCATTATGCTTTTATCCAAACTCATACAATGTACAACACCAAGAGTGAACCCGAGGTAAGCTATGGACTTTGAGTGACTATGATGTAGCAGTGCATCTTTGGTAAACAAATGTACCTCTGTTAAGTGATGTTGATAATGGTAGACTGCATGTGTGGGGTCAGAGGGTATATGAGAAATGTTAGCACATTGCTCTCAATTTTATTGTAAATCTAAAACACTCTAAAAAACTGTCTTTTTTAAAATTGAAAAAAAAGATGCTGATTTGACCCAGTGAGGAGGAAAACACTGAAAATATGGGAGTGAAAAAAGACGTGAATAAACCATGAGAGGGTAAAAGGAAACGGTGTCCAAAGAATACAGATGCCCCTTGAACAACACAGGTTTGGATTGCCATGGTCCTCTCATATGTGGGTTTTTAAATGCCATTCCTGGGCATTATAATGATTATCAAATTAACTATCATTTTGAGCATTTTGCATAAGTTTCCAAAGCTCTCTGTGCACTGCTGACTGGCGTGCCAAATGTAAATACAAATTGAGGCAAAAAAAACAATGTCAGCCTATTGCCAGGATGAAGAGTAATAACAGCTGACTCATATGCAGCTTCCTTCTACCTCTTCCTTTCCTTCTTGCCCCTCTCCCTGCCCCCATCCCCCCACCCTACACCCGTGTCTTCCCTAAATATCCATTCTTTGGTAACTCAACATCTTTGTGGCCCTCTCATGGATGTCAAAACCCAAATAGTGATCGCTTCCCTCTTTGCTTTTCCATGAGCCTCAATACTCCCTGCCCTAGTCCTCTCAGGCACTACTCCGCCTCGCCCCAGGTCCCATCACAGGTTCTCAACTTTACAGACTTATTATACGAAATTTCTGTGAAATGGAGCTGAACTACCCCAGCAGACTTCAAGAACGAGGAAAATCTTTGAAGCTGATTAAGGTCATTAGTTGGCATGTCAATACAAATAAGAGAAATAATGATTTCAGCATGCTGGAACTACAAAGATAAATCCACTGAACACTTCTGATTTTTATCTTTAAACTACTCTGCAGCATCACATAATAATATCACCTTCAGTCAAGTCATGTTCCCTGAGGCAGCAAAAGCCTGCTATAATTTTAAAATGCATAAAGAGAAAGAAATTGTATTACTTCATCAAACCTTGACCTAATGCTCCAACAAGGCAACATATAATATTAATAGAAATTACTTAAAGTGGAAGTCATAGGGTGAAGTTATCCCTAGAAAAAAAATATTTATTTAGAGTCAAAAGTCAAAATATAACATGGAAAAATTAACCCACGTGTTTTTATGATAAAATCGGTCACATTCAGGGTAACAGCCCTCCAGGCAAAGTAGCAACTTGTTAGGCATCTACTTAATTCCCGATTTAATGGATCTGCACTGTGAAAATACAATTCATTTGATTGTCTATGGGCAGTTGTCACTTCCTTACCTCAACCAGTGTTATTTAAAAGTTGGTTCCCCTTCTCATTCCCTGTACCCCAAGATTTTCCCCATAGTGTTCTACATCAGACACACATGCATAGGCATGCTTCCATCAAAGGTTGTGTGTGATGAGATTCTTCTATCTTAGTAAATTACAAATTGTCTCACCTGCCATTTCTCTTTTGACCTCTCCTTAACCTTTTTCCCATCATATGGATATAGGAACTGCATGTGTTTTATAAAGAGTCAAGATGATTCAATTAATGCATTGGAAGGGGCATGTGCCAATACAGGCATACCTTGTTTTACTGCGCTTCGCTTTATTGTGCTTCATAGTTATTGCATGTTTGTCAACATCTCACCGACCCCCCACCAGCAAAAAAGATTGCTATTTACTGAAAGCTCAGGTGATCATTAGCATTGTTAGCAATAAAGTACTTTTAATTAAGATACGTAACATTGTTTTTAGACATAATATTATTGCATGTTTAATAGACTATAGTACAGTCTCTAGCAATAAAGACATCCTAAGTGGCCAAATCAGGCATGTGCCCTCACCGGGAATTGAACCTGGGACCCTTCAGATCCTACCTCATAGGCATGAATCCCAAACACTTAATCCCACACATTCAGTGCCTTCTCTGAGATCTGTTAGACATATAATCAGAACATAGGTGTGTGTTTAATCGCCATTTATATTTATATTCGGATCATGATTTAGATCAAATGAGATCATAGATATAGAAGCAAACTATAAAGTGTTGAAGGGGATCAGAATTTGTAACCCCACAACATGCCTCTTTGACATAACGATTACTGTTAAGAAACAGAAGACAAAGGAAAAGCTCTGAAAATTTTTGTAAGAGACATGGACATTCATAAGGGGAATCTTCATTTCTCAGGTTATCTCCCTCTCTTTACTAGGGAGAGGAGGATGACGCAATATCTAGAAATAAGGTCTTATCACTAGAGAAGGCAAAGATTTAAATCTGTATTACAGCATTATCTTCATTTACTATGCTTTTCCTGGTCACCCCCATAACTGGCTTCCCTCCCCCCTCACTATCTTTTCTTTTGTCTTTAGCTGGGGATAGTATTTAAGGTGGAGGCTTGGTCTATTTTGAAGAGTTACTCAATTGTCCTGGATCTCTCCCATGTATACAGGAGGTGTACATGTTATTGAAATTCTGTTTGTTTTTCTTCTGTTAATATATCTTTTAATTTCAGAAGGGTCTCAGCCAAGAACCTGAAAAGGTAGAGGGAAAATTCATTTTTCTTTTCCTACAGTGTTCTGTGAACTTAAAGTTGTTAGTTTTACAATTTTGTGTCTCACATATTTTTCAAGATATGATTTCATTTCTCATATTATATAGCAGTTGCTCAATAAAATTGATTTATGCTTTCATAACCTCCAGTGGATATACAGTAAATAAGTGAAACTTAATTAAATATTGTTTACACCAGAGGCCTGGTGCACGAATTCGTGCACGGGTGGGTTCTGGCTGGCCTGCCCTGATGGGGGCCGATCAGGCCAGACTGACAGGGAGGTTGGAGGTGAGGGGAGGGGTGACCGGGGGTGAGGCCAGCCAGGAGGAGGGGCTGAGGGAGGTTGCAGTGGGGGGCAATTGGGGACCTAATCAGGCCAGCTGGCCACGAGAGTGTGTCATAGCAACCGGTAGTTCTGGTTGTTACGTTGTTCCAAACGCTTGGCTTTTATATATATATTGATATATATATTAGCCAAAACTGGCTTGGCTCAGTGGATAGAGCATTAGCCTGCGGACTGAAGGGTCCCAGGTTCGATTCCGGTCAAGGGCATGTACCTTGGTTGTGAGCACATCCCCAGTAGGGGGTGTGCAGGAGGCAGCTGATGGATGTTTCTCTCTCATCGATGTCTCTAACTCTCTATCCCTCTTCCTTCCTCTCTGTAAAAAATCAATAAAATATATTTTTTTAAAGAAACTAAAGGCTAAAAACTAAATTTATATAGATATGCTAAAGTATAACAGTTATCCCAGCAGTTATTCCAAATATAAACTTTAGTGGAAATCAAATGACTCAGTAAGTTAGCCCAGTCCATTCTGAAATTGGTGATTCCAGCATGGCATAGGACAGATGGCTAAGAATGGTTTCAATATATATTAATATATCTGGTAGAAATACTCATAGGTTGATAGTGTTATCATTGTAATTAGCTAGTTATTCATATTAATAATAGAACAGATGTGAAGGGAAGCCAGACATTAGTAGCATGGCCATCTGGGCAGCTTCACCAGGAACTTGCAATTTCAGTCTCCCTGCAGATCACTGGAAGAAGGGGTTCAACAAAGGGGAAGATGAGCTCACGTGCCATAAAGTTGAGGTGTTATAGAGGTGCTTGTCTGTCAGTCTAACCTGGGAACAAAGACAATTGCCCAGAGGGCCTGGAGCCATAATCCCCAAAGGAATTCTCATGCTCTTGTTCCTTTTGTTTCACACCTGCTTCCTTGCACTTGCCCATGCTCCCTCCATAGCCACGTGACCCCAGAAGCCCAGACGCTGGACTGGACTGTGCAAATATGGAGCAGAAACCCTGGGCACTGGCTTTGATCTTAGCCCTGCTGAAGACAAAATGGGACTTTTTCTATGGCAGGACGGAGGGATTGGGACCTGGGAAACTTAGGAGATTGATTTCACAGAAATAAAACTTTCCACTATACCTCATCCTCCTGTGAGGGCCTCCATAAAATCCTCTCCTCATGGTACCCCAAGAAGCCCACTTCCACTGGCAATTGATAGAAACACAGAAGACACCCTACTGATTACAATAGAGTTCTTAAAAAAGGAAAATCTTCAAGGTTGAGTACATGTATTAATTTTAAAATAATGTAATTTTAACGAAATTCTTAAATAAGACAATGCTGAATGGATTTTACTCTTTAATAATTTAGAAACTATAAGTAATATCTTAATAATACCTAACATTAAAAATCCTGCCCAGCCAGTTTTTCTCAGTGGTTAGAGCGTCAGCCCGCAGTCTAAAGGCTCTCGGGTTCGATTCCAGACAAGGGAATGTACCTCAGTTGCAGGCTCGATCCCCAGCATTGTTCAGGGTTCACGTGGGCGGCAACCAATCGATGTGTTTCTCCCACATCGATGTTTTTCTATCTCTCCCCCTTACTTCCATTCTCTCTAAAAATCAATGGAAAATATCCTCGGGTAAGGAACAATAAAAAAAATTATCTGGTATCCCCGTTGTCTTGATCAGGGCAATGTTATAACCACTTGATTAGTGAATGTGAAAATGAAAATCATTATCATTAATTTATGTGGCTAACCCTGAAGAAATAGGCTACAATCTGAGGGAAGTCCCTAAAAGTTTTCTTTCTGGCAATTTACTGGAAATAGAGACATTAAATAAATCAATGTACCAATAAATATTAAATATTTATTTACTATTTACATACTCTATTTATAAAATGGGTTTGAATTGATTCTTTTTTTTAAATATATTTTATTGATTTTGTACAGAGAGGAAGGGAGAGAGATAGAGAGCCAGAAACATCGATGAGAGAGTCATCGATCAGCTGCCTCTTGCACACCCCCTCCTGGGGATATGCCCGCAAACAAGGTACATGCCCTTGACGGGAATCGAACCCGGGACCCTTCAGTCCCCAAGCCGACGCTCTATCCATTGAGCCAAACTGGTTTCAGCTGAATTTATTCTTGATAAAGATATAATAATGGCACTAAAATAAGAAGTAAAGAAGGCCCATATTGAGGTCGGAGAAGTGATAAATTCAGAAAAACTAAGGATAGTTAGAAAATGCTGAGGTTTCTAGCAGCCAAATGAGCTAATAAAACAAATCATACCAATTTGTCGGGATTAACAAATTTGCATAGCTAGTTTGCAAAAGAAAAATCATGTTGGCAAAAGAAAAAAAAAAGGATATCAAGTTATTTGAGCCTCAGACATGCTATAAAGCATGCTAGTTTGGTGGTGCATAAGTTTAGTATTCCCTTTTATCAAAAGCCTGAGACTGGGTCAAGGACACATGCCTGGTTGCAGGCTCCATCCCCAGAAGTGGGTGTATAGAAGGCAGTTGATCAATGATTCTCTCTCATCATTAATGTTTCTCTCTCTCTCCTTCTCCCTTCCTCTTTGAAATCAATAAAAATACATTAAAAAAGAAAAAAAGCCTGCGACTGGGGTGGAGGAAATAAGGAATAAAATCCTATTTACTGGATATGAACAGATAGGTTGTATTCTAAGTTCATAACTCTTTTCCTGTTTCCCACTTTCCATATCTGAATGGGAATGGAATAAGGACAAGAATAAAATTTAGAAGTCAACTGGTCTCATAATGATCAGGACTTAGGCTGTGGATAAACTCCCATGAGCAAAATAATTCTACCTGGTCACTTCAAAAATTCATAAATGGTTTCTTGCAGTGAATTAATTTCCAGTATAGGGTCTTTGCAGTTCACAGATCTGATCAGATATGCTTGACAAGACTCTATGTGGCAAAGGCAACAGGGTCCAATGTTAGCCAGAGATGTAGACAACAATCAAGAAATGTGGACCAAACATGCTGTCATTGTAGAAGCATACTCAAGGACAAGGTAAGAGTAGTGTCCACACTTATTTCAAGAGCATTCCAATGAGATTTCTAAACTATGTGTAGAGCTGGGTGTCATTTTATCAAAGGTTGCTTAAAAAGAACTGTCATAATTAGGGTCTCATTACATTCTGTGTGAGATTTAGTGGAGAGTTGTGAAACCTGGATCTGTTATGGAAATTACATTTGACTCCTTGAGTAGTTTCATGAGACGCTCCTCTGAGCCAGATTTAGCATTAAATGGAAGAGCAGCCGAAACTGGTTTGGCTCAGCGGTAAAGCATCGGTCTGTGGACTGAAAGGTCCCAGGTTTGATTCCGGTCAAGAGCATGTACGTTGGTTGCGGGCACATCCCCGGTAGGGGGTGTGCAAGAGGCAGCTGGTCGATGTTTCTCTCTCATCGACGTTTCTAGCTCTCTATCTCTCTCCCTTCCTCTCTGTAAAAAATCAATAAAATATATTTTTAAATAAATAAATAAAATAAATGGTAGAGCAGGTTCTGAAATGTGGCCAGGGCACTAGCATTAAAAGGATCTTTATCCCAACTGAAAACTACTACATGGGCATGTATGGAGGACTAGGAACAGCAAAAACCCCAGGCACCTTCCTCACTCTCAATCTTTCTAAGAGAAATTAGAAAGAGATGAGCTCTTAGTGCAGAAGAGTTGTCACAGTTCATGGCAGGACTTTGATGATATCAATTATCTTCTTATGATTCATCTTAGGCACGACACACAGTAATAACAGTAGCTGACATTCACTGGGCACTGACTATGCACCATGCATTGTGCAAAGCCTTCTCTGAAAATTACCGTATTTTCTGGCGTATAAGATGACTTTTTAAACGGAAAAAAAAGTCAACCGAAAATCAGGGGCAAAAGACCAAAATTGCACAAAAATTACCTACAGATCTTGACGGCAAAGTAAGTCTTTTCTTTGAAGTGGGGGGTAGTCTTATACAGCGAATATAGGCCTAAACCTATGTTTTAACTGTAAAATTAGGGGGTCGTCTTATACACCGGAAAACACGGTATCTTACTCGGTCCTCACCGTAAAGCAATGAGGTTTACCTTTCTGTGATTTCAGTTACCTATGGTCAACCACAGAATCCAAAATATAAAATAGAAAATTCCAGAAATAAACAATCATATGTTTTAACTTGTGTGCAGTTCTGAGTAACATGATAAAATCTTATGCTGTCCCACCCAGGATGTGACTCATCCCTTTGTCCACACTATGTATGCTTCCCACCCATCAGTCACTTAGTAGGTGTCTTAAATATCAGATTGGTGATGGGAGAGGGAATATTCACATAACTTTCATTACAGTATATTACTATAATCATTCTATTTATTATTAGTTTTTGTTAATCTCTTACTGTGACTAATTTATAAATTAAACTCTACCATAGGTATGTATGTGCAGGCATACCTCATTTTATTGTGCTTTGTTTTATTGGTCTTCACGGATGCTGCCCTTTTTACAAATTGAAGACAAGCGCCTCCACCAGCAAAAACATTACAACTCACTTGATTGTGGTTGTCTGGAACTAAACCCAAAATATTCCCAGGGTATGCCTGGATAGGAAAAACCATAGTGTATATATGGTTCGGTACTATCCATGGTTTTAGGCATCCACTGGGGTCTTGAAACCTATCCCCCACAAATAAAGGGAGACTACTGTACTTCCGTATCCCTATCTGATTAAATGTTATACCCCTTTAGCCATACTCTTGGCTGTGCAGCCCTGCAGTTCCTTCCACTAAAAATGCATGGTCTATTTCCCTACTCTGTCAATCTGGTCTGGCCTTGTGGCTTGCTTTAGTCAACAGAATGCAGACATGATATTATGCCAATTCTGAGCTTGGGCTCAAGAGGCCTCGCAGTTTTCTGCTTGCTCGCTTGCACCTCTGTGATGGCTATGACAATGTGCCCGGCTAGCCAGGATGAAGGAAGTCAAACACCTGGAGCAGAGCCGAGTCATCCGGATCACCTCTGCTGAGCCAACCTAGACCAGCCAACCCCCCAACATTCGAGAAGCCTGCCAAAATAAGCAGAGCTGCCCTTGCGAACCCAGCCGACTCCGGATGTATCAGCAATGATTGTTTATTGGTAAAGCCCACTGAGGTTTTGTGATTGATCATTATGCAGCATTACGTTAGCAGCAGAAACTCCTGTACCATATATACAGGAAGACAGAGGTAACAGAGAGATTCACTGACTTGCCTACATTAATAAGAATCAAGCTGGGCTATGAGATGCTAATGCAACGTTGCAGAAAATCAGATGCAATTTTTATATGTCAATATCTTATCACTATATTTAAAGACCTTTACAATTCAAATCCCAGAGAAACTGATCTTGGCATTGTAGCTGATACCATTGACTAGACAAACAGAAACGGAAACATTTGGTGCCCGAGAGGATATAATTTCTTTGCGTGACTTGTGGAGCAGGGTTATCCTGAGACCAACCCTCATGAGTACCAGCATCTGCAGGGAACAAAGAACCCTTCCATACCAGAGCATTGCTATGATGAATGACACTGACTTTCATGTGACTTCTGCCATCAACGTTGGAGTTACATCTCATTTGCTCAACCACTGAGAGAAACAGCGAGTAGGGGAATGGGAGAACTTGAATATTAATTGTGGGACATCAATTCAATTATCTTGGTTCACTAATGAGGTGAACTCCTAGTGCTTGGAGGTTGCAAGTTCAATCTCCACCACTGCAATTGGACCCTTGTGAGCACTTAAGTCTGCGGCACCAGCTGCAGCCGGATGGGGTGGGAGGAGAAGCCTGTTCTGGGGATAAGAATTACTACAGGAATTGCTCACCAGAGCAGCTCAGAAACTTGGAAGAGACCGTAGGTCATCTATTTCATTACTTGAGGACATGAACAATGTCTTTGCCATAAAAAGAAAAGAAGAATAAGCTACTGGAGTACAGGAGACATTAGAGAACTGTTTTTGCACAGTAAGTAACGTTTGAATTCTTCACTCAGTAAAGTCTGTACCTGAAGTGTCATAAAAGGTTTGTTCCTCGATAACTAGGTTAAGCTTCTGTATACAGAATGTTTTAATGTATAAGAAACCAGTACTTTAGCTTTGATTTGAGGGTTGACAAAGACTCTCTCCTTGACTAAACTTTAGCCAGATTCCTGTAAGCCAGTGGTTCTCAACCTTTCTAATGCCGTGACCCTTTAATACAGTTCCTGATGTTGTGGTGACCCCCAACCATAAAATTATTTTCAGTGCTACTTCATGGTCTTAGGCGACCCTGCTATTATTTTATGGTCTTAGGCGACCCTGCTAGTGGTTCTCAACCTGTGGGTTGCGACCCGCAGGTTGAGAACCGTTGCTGTAGAGTCTAAGACCATAGGAAAACACAGATGTTTACATTAGGATTCATTAACAGTAGCAAAATTACAGTTATGAAGTAGCACCGAAAATAATTTTATGGTTGGGGGTCACCACAACATGAGGAACTGTATTAAAGGGTCGAGGCATTAGGAAGACTGAGAACCACTGCTCTAAGCCTTCTTCCTTTTTTCTTTTTCATTTTTTAAAATATTTTCCATTGATTTCAGAGAAAGGACAGAAAATAGAAACATCAATGATAACAGAGAATCATTGATCGGCTGCCTCCTGCACACCCCCTACTGGGGATGGAGCCCGCAACCTGAGCATGTGTCCTTGACTAGAATTGAACCTGGGACCCTTCAGTCCACAATCCAAGGCTCTGTCCACTGAGTCGAACCTGCTAGGGCTAAGCCCTCTTCTTTATTAGGCCTTGACCTTGGCCTCCATCCTGTCCTTGCCAGGCCTGCACAACCCAGTTTTAGCAAGAATCCAGATTAAGTCAGTTGGTTTTTGTTGTTGTTGTATAGGGCGTAATATCACAGGAAGGCCACAGTATCCTGCCACCCGTGAAGAATAAGCCCAAGTTGCTGTTGGATGTGTTATACACAGAGGAGCCATTCTTCGGGCGCTCTGCTCTCTTCACATCCCATGATTAAGTCAGTTTAGAGAGGATCCTCTACCCATTATAACTGAACAACATACATATCTATTTGGTCAAACTTCTCAAACTCCGCTCCCTTGATATCTGAGCACTCTGGCCTGCCTTCAGCAAAAGTCCCCTGATCCTTGATGTCTCTTCTTAGTAATTTCCCATCCACTGATCCCCTCAAATATTCTGGTTGGCCATAAATTCCCATCTGTTGAATCCAATCTCTCCCCCCTACTGTGAAAGTCTTTACACTTTTTGCAATAGTCCTGAAAAAAGTCTTCCTTAGCATTTTAACAAGTAACACAATATATTTTTTTCTTTAACAGGGTTCACCCTATAACAAAAATACAAAAAAATTGAGGGAGCAGCAAAAAAAAAAGCCTATTGGCAGAAATGATATATATGAATAAAGATAAGTACTTTAGGACACTATCATGAAATAAAATGATAAGGTTTAATAACTTGCTTCAGCGAAAATGTTTAAATAGGAGCTCCAACTTCACTGAATTTTCTAGAGATAACAGTTAAAGCAGAAAGATCGTCTGTAGTTTGTTGTTTTTTGCTTCACCACTTAATAGAAAATTGTTCTTGGACAATTTCACATTTGCCTTAGTAACTAAAGGATGATAAACTTTTTAAAAAGACTTTTTATTGAAAAATCTTACAGAGCCTTAGGTCACCATGTCAAAATCAAGGATCACTCCTCATAATGATATTTGTAGAAAATACTGAAAATTGAACTCAGTGTGTGGACTGAGCCAAAAATATACCTAGAAAGTTGCTCTTAGATGAATTTTCTGATATTCAACTTATTTCTTTTTGTTTCTTCAGAAAATTATGGAATATAAAAATGCAATGTCCACTAGTTAGACTTGAATTAAGATTTCAACTGTATTTCTCTTTAAAATATTGAAATACTAGAAGCAAATCTATTCCAACTGTTTCCTATCTCTAAAATGCTAACAGAAAAATGTGTCTTTTGTTTTTATAATATATTAATATATGAATAAATAATATCCTGATAAAGGTGAATTAATTATTTAAAAAGCCGCTGAGTCTCCTCATTATGACAGCTCTCTTCATTACAGTCATGAAAATGGTGAAAATTCTAGTGTTTTTTAGAGAGAAGCAAGGGAATAGAGCACTGGCTTAAAGCTAGATCATGTGGGCTTAAAACCTACCTAAACCATTTTCAGGTTATATGTTCTTGGGAAATTTACTCTCTGAACCTCAGTTTCGTCATCTGGAAAATAGGGGCAGGAATAGCAGTTATAGAGCCATTGTGAGGATTGAATAAATTAACTTATGGAAAGCACTTAGAAGAGTGCCAGACATTCAGTTAAACCCCAGTAAAAGTTAACTACTTTATTACCATTGCCATATTTTTAAAAACATTACAGCCTGACCATCAGTCACACTAGGCCCATGGAGACCATCCCTTCCCAGCCATCACTAGAATCTTCACCTGCTCTCCATGGATGTGGATCTCTATGTGGGAGTATTTATTCACATATTACACATATCAATTCTCATCTTCTATATATATAAAAAGCTAATATGCAAAGTGTCCCCTTGGGAGTGCAACTGGGAGAACGGGAGTTTGATCACTTGCTATGATGTACACTGACCACCAGGGGGTTGTACGGAGCATGGCAGGCCACCAGTGTTGGCAGCGGGGCACTGAGGGAGCAAGGGAAGGAGGGGGCCGGGGGGCAGGGAGGCGGGGAACCTAATTGGCCCTGATTGCCAGCCAGGCCTAGGGACCCTACTCATGCACGAATGTCGTGCACCAGGCCTCTAGTTAATAATAAAAAGGAAAAGGAAGAGAAAAATTATAATAACTTTAGACATCCCTCTTCCCCTCATGCACACACATACCCCTCCCCAATCCTTTCTCCAGTCATGTAGAGGTCATGAACTTACAGAACAGAGTGTGTCACAGTGGCACTGGAGCAACATCTCTATTTATAGTGACGGTACATCATGGATTCACTAAAGGAGTCCCACTTTCATACCCTGTGTATAACTTTCCACACAATGTGTTCAACATTCAGCTAATATGCTATATTTTAAAATTATGCATGACCTTCAACTAAATAACAAAAAATTAAAAGAAGTTCTCTGAATACAAGGTCCTGATTTGGAGTTCTGAAGATTGGAAAGAGAATGTTAGTGCTTAAAAGCACAAAATTGTATTCCCCAGGATATTTTAAGCTTGGCTTCCAAAGTATTGACCAAGATTTAAAATGTGGGATAAAAATCCATATTTCTGACTTTCCTAAAAAACACTCCAAAATCCTAGTAACCCTTGATAGGCATCTGCAACAAGACAGCCTGAGCTGAACCTTGGGTAGCGCATTCATGCCTCTCCATCACTCTTGTGTCCCAAACACCGAGCCCCAGAGACAATTACCATTCATTGTTGGACTTGCCCTGGTTTTTGCTGATACCCAGCCAGCTTTATTCATGTATGTTATTTAATGTTCCTAATTGACTCTGAGGGTATTTGAACTTGGATCCTCTGACTTTGCACTTCCCAGGCACTAAACATCTTGAACTTCCAGGCTCCACCCAACCCAGTCCCTGATCCAACGAGAACCGAGCCTCCAAGATGCTTACATCAGAGGAGGGTCTGGAATTCCCCTCCTCCTCTAAGCTGGTATGCCAGAGAACCTGAAACATCTTCATCAGGTAGCAGCTCGGCTCCCACTCCTATTTCCAGGCCATGAATCCCGGTGTTGGTTGAGTCCTTCCCTGCTGATGTCAGAGTCCTCCATGAACCTAGCAGGTCAGGAACCGAGGACCTCACCTCCCCAATCCTGGCTACTAGCACCTGCTCACCCAGGGATTGAGCTCTGCTACACTGAACTCACGAGATCCCTCTTCAATTCTTTAGATGGTCACTGCTCAATATGGTAACCACATGTCCAATATAAGAGCCATACATGGCAATTGAAATGTGGCTAATCCAAACTGAGATGTGCTACAAGTATAAAATACATATGAGATTTCAAAAACTTAGTATGAAATGAAGTATATAAACTATAAGAACAATAACTTTTATATTAATTACTTGTTAAAATGCTCTCTCCCAAACTCTATGACAAAGGGTGCTAACCTGCCATTCAGAGGCTCTAGAAACAGAAATACTGAGAAGCAGGAAGTCCCTTGGAGGCACCTAGATACCACTTTTCAAAAGAAAACTAAACAGTTGGGAGATGGATTTGGGGCAGTCCACTTAAACCAATTTGAATCAGGGAAAAGTTTCAATGATCTGAAAGAGGTTCCTTGTACTAATGCAATGGACTTTTGTAAATGAAGTACTGCTGTCCAACTCAGCAGCCTGCCCTGCTCACATGAATCACCAGGACAGGGTTTCTTAGTGGTTAACTGCAAATGGATGATGTGAAGGCCTTGCTACTCCAAGTATCCCTGGAATTGCAGCATCAGCATCACTTGGGAGCTTGTTATGCAAATTCTTGGGGCTTACCCCAGACCCAAGTTAAAAAGATCCTTGTTAAATGCAATGAGATCCTCCTGTGATTCCTGTACACAGCAGAGACTGAGAAGTACCTGAAGTTTAACCTTCTGACTGTGTTCATTTGCTTAACAACAGAATTTTGTAAATAAAGCAAAGGCAGCCTTCTGTCTGAGTTTGAGTCCCAATGGGGATCTTTCTGTTTTTCTTTTTCTTTGGGCTGTAACTACCGTAATAATAAAAAATATTTTTCGTGTAAATAAATCAGTAGTTCCAGGTAGTTATTAGATGGGAGCCCTGTAGCAGGGATGGGAGCCCTGTAACAGGGTATGAAAAATAAAAATAAAATCAGATAGATAAAAGGTAAAATTCATATAGATATTTCTCATGTAAGTTTCCAATTTAAGTTTTCCCTGAGGCAAACAACTTCAGCTTAAAGGATGCAAATAAATTTATGCAAAATAGATGAGTATCTATGTAACTATCATGCCTCCATGCCCATGTACATTAAAAATAAGGGGTGGGGGGTAGGAATGCCAAAATCATACTTTGTTTTAGAATGTCACACCCGAACATGAAAAAGTCCCACTACATATAAAAAAAACAACCCTTGTTTTTATATCCTTCCAAGAGGTTACGTTACCACTGTGATTATCTGATAAATTTCAACCCATTTACTCCAACCAAGGAGTGAAAGAAAGCACACAATGGGAATATTGAGTTATTTTGAAATAAGACATCAATTCTCCAGTGGGATTATATGCAAGAAGAGGACTTTCAGGTTCAAATATAAAATCTCAAACATGGCTTAATTATCCAAAGTATCAAAACACATCAAAAATCCAGGTAAATGCATTTAGATTCATGGCATTCCAAAACGAACTTCAGCACATAATACATAGTTATGCATTACATATCAACACATAACACCAACCAGTTGGTATTATGTAGCAGCCCATAATACCAACCATGTGAAATAGCATAGCAGATTTTCTTTTCTCTTTGCCTTTAAATTCAAGCTGCTGTTTGCCTTTAAATTCAACCTGCATCCAAGCTGCTCATATATTTGTATATGGTTGACTATAATGTACTGTTATTAGTGAAGGGGAGCAAAAATCTACCGCCCCAAAATATGCCTCTTTGTCACAGTAATTATTTGGGGCTGATTAGTTTTGAGAGGCCCCAGACACAAGAGAAGCTCTAAAAAGAGAGGAGTTACCTTTTTGTGAGAGATATTAACATTTGCAACAAAAATCTCCATTGTAAGGGTGTCTGCCTCTGTGTACCAGGAAGAAAAGGATGACTGTGTCTCCAGAAACCTTATCACTGGAGAAGGCACGGACTTAAATCTGCACAACAACCTGACCTTCCTTTACCTGCTTTTCCTGGTCCTCTCCCAGAACGGCCCCTCCCACTCCGACCTCCTTGTCTTTAGCTGGGGATGGTATGTAAGGTGGTGCTTTGGCCTGTTTCTGGGCCGTATCTTTCTGGGTCCTCCCGTGTATACAGGAGGTATACGAGTTACTAAACTTGTGTCTGTTTTTATCCTGCTAACTGGTCTTTGATTATAGGGAATCTTAGAACCTAAAAGGATAGAGGGAAAATCATTTTTTCCTCCCTTACATTAGCTAATCATGCCTAGATATTTTGCTTCATGCCATTTGTAAAAAAAATATTTCTAGCCTGTTTGGATCAGTAAGATAGAGTGTCAGCTTGCAGACTGAAGGGTCTCAGGTTCAACTCTGGTCAAGGGCACATGCCCAGGTTGCGGGCTCAATCCCCAGTATGTGGCGTGCAGGAGGCAGCCAATCAATGATTCCTGCTCATCATGTTTCTATCTTTCTCTCCCTCTCCCTTCCTCTCTGAAATCAATAAAAAAAAATATTTTTAAAAAATGCACAGCTTCCTCCAATGCAGCTGAAACAGATGAACAAGAACATACTGCCAAGGTACGGAGTCTCTTTAAATTTATGACCTCCAAACTCACCTCGACCTTTAATGCCTCCAGGAAGCCATGCTGCATTTCCTCAGTTTCCTCATTCTCCCACTCCCCTGAACAACAATTTCACACCTTCTCCTCTCCCCACCAACCTTCAAAACTATCCTACACTCAAAATTTATGTACCCTGCTGCCTCCTAGGCATCTTCACTTGAAAGTCTAATAAATCGCAAATTCGACAGGGCCAAAACTAAACTCCTCATCTCCTCTTCCAAACCTGGCCTCCGCACAGAATTCCCCTTATCAATGAACAACTCCATACTTCCACGTAATCAGACGCAAAGCTCTTACTCTCAGATCCCTCATCCGATCTGTCAGCAATGGACTCTACACTTCTGAATATGTTCAGCACCCACCCCCTTCTCACACTCCTACTGCTACCTCCTAGTTCAAGCCACTTTCATCTCTGGCCTAGTGCCTCCAACAGTCTCCTAACTCCTCCCTGCTTCTATCCTTCATGCCCGATAGTCTCTTCTCAACAAAACAGCCGGGATGATCCTCTCAACATAAGTCAGGTGACATCAGGCCTCTGCTTAAAAGCCTGCAATCGATCTCCACTTCACTCAGGGTACAGCCAACATTCTTACAATGACCTACAGGCCTAACAAAATGCCACCATCCCTATTACTCCTCTGAGCTCAGAGTCTATTTCTCTCACCTTCATTCCTCCCACTCCAGTCTTGTGGACTCCATTCCTATATCTCTCCAGGCACAACCATGCCTTATGGCTTTTGCTGTTCCTTCTGGACACTGTTCCCCCAGATCCGTGGTCAGCAAACTGCGGCTCGCAAGCCACATGCAGCTCTTTGGCCCCTTGAGTGTGGCTCTTTCACAAAATACCATGGCCTGGGCGAGTCTATGTTGAAGAAGTGGTGTTAGAAGAAGTTTAAGTTTAAAAAATGTGGCTCTCCAAAGAAATTTCAATCGCTGTACTGTTGATATTTAGCTCTGTTGACTAATGAGTTTGCCGACCCCTGCCCCAGATAATTGCCATACCTAATTTCTCACCTCCTTCAAATCTGTGACAAACGTCATCTTCACAGTGAGGTTTTCCTTGACCATCCTATTTAATCCTAAAACACAACCCACACACCCACATCTTCTAGCATGCCTGATTCCTCTTTACCCTAGCTCCTTCTTCATTTTTCCAGAGTTACTGTCAACTTCTAACACACCTGTTAATTTACACATTGTGTTTTCTATTGTCTACCCCTCCCCTTCCATTTGGATGTCAACTCAGTGAGGTCTGCTTTGTTCTCTTATGTATCCCATGGCCTAGAACAGTGTCTGACATACAACAGGTATTCAACAAATACTTTTTGACTGAATGAATGAAGCTAAACCTCACCTCTTATTGCATCTGGCTGGGCATCAATTACCCTGTTTCCCCGAAAATAAGACAGTGTATTATATTAATTTTTTCTCCCAAAGTTGTGCTAGGTCTTATTTTCAGGGGATGTCTTATCTTTCCATGCGCTAGGTCTTATTTTCGGAGGATGTCTTATTTTCAGGGAAACACGGTATGAACAGCCAGGGACCATAGGTACCGAGAAATTCATTACACTGTTCTTTCCACTTTCATGTTTAGAAATTTCCAAAATAAAAGGGTTTCTTTTTAAGTTTATGAAAAAATAGACACAATGTGTTTTCTGTGAGATAAGTGTCATACCCCTTTAGTTTTTAGAAAACGGTATTAGGAGAGAAGAAAAAAACTGCATCTTATTTTTAAGCCACTTAAAATTCGTTACATATATTGCAAATCACTCTATCTCTGGGTCTCTGGCTTTCTCATCTCTAAAACAGAGCCCTAAGTGGAAAAAACCCTACCTTTTGTAATTACAACAGTTCAAATAGCCAATCATAAATTTATCTAGGCCCCTTCTTTTCCTCAGCATAGACTTCGCACATGTAATTTCTCCAGGGGAAATTCTGACTCTATGCAGCTTGATTTCATACTTTTCTCAGTACGAAATTTTCTTCATTGTCATGATTACATTCTGTGTTTAAGTTTTCAGTCAATATGAAACTGCTAGCAGCCTGATGGCCATCTCCATGTCAGATCTGGTTAGCTGCCGCTGGCTTTCAGTTGGGGAGCAGCACTTACCATCTCCTTCTTATCTTCCTGGAAGTGCACATCCACAAACATTTTCCCAACAACGTAAGGGAGGGCGCTTTCGATAAAGTTTACACATTTGTCCCATTGAGGCAGCAAAGTTGTTGTCCCCTGGATTACCTGTGGGAGACAATCAATACAGATTTACTTTCACTTGGATAAAACCTATGGTTGAAAACAAATCAACCTGAAGAAAACAGTCTATGAAACAGTGCACACACCACCCATAAGCATGTGTCTGATAGGAGGGCCAAAGGGAAAATCAGATGAAGAAAAAATGTATGCTTGTCCCCAGTTATATTTAGAACTAAATTTAGCCCTAGCCAGTTTGGCTCAGTGGATAGAGCATCGGCCTGGGGACTGAAAGGTCCTGGGTTCAATTCTGGTCAAGGGCGTGTACCTTGGTTGCAGGCTCGTCCCCGACCTGGGCCTTGGTCAGGGTGTGCAGGAAGCAACCAATCGGTTAGTTTCTCTCCCATCGATATTTCTCTCTCTTTCCCTCTCTCTTCCACTCTCTCTAAAAATCAATTGAAAAAATATCCTCGAATGAGGATTAAAACCAAATAAAAACATCTGATAGTGAAAAATAATGTAATTCTCCATCCCTTCCAATTTATCCCATTAAACTAAGGATCTAGACCAGTGTTTCCCAAAGTGTGGTACGCGTACCCCCGGGGGTATGGGAAGAGTTTGGTGGGGGTACGCGTTGCACTGGAGTTTGGTGGGGATATGCACTGCACCGTGCTTAGCTGCGCCTAATTCTACGTTCTCATGAGTACGGGGTACTCAGCGTTACGAAAATTATAGAAGGGGTACACATATGTCAAAAGTTTGTGAAACAGCCGAAGCCGGTTTGGCTCAGTGGTAGAGTGTCGGTCTGTGGACTGAAAGGTCCCAGGTTCGATTCCGAGCAAGGGCATGTACATTGGTTGCCGGCACATCCCCAGCAGGGGGTGTGCAAGAGGCAGCTGGTCGATGTTTCTAGCTCTCTATCTCTCTCCCTTCCTCTCTGTAAAAAAAAATCAATAAAATATTTTTTTTTTTTTTTAAGTTTCGGAAACACTGAAGACAATAGCATAGCTTTTCTGCAGTTTACAGGGATGTGGCGGGATGCTGTCCAAATGTCCAGGGAATATTTAGTATCTACTGAGAACTTAAGTTCTACCAAGAAAGGTCTAGAATCAATAGGTGATTCTTGCCCAGTGAGGGTTTCCTTGTTCTGGGCAGAAACTCACAAGGCAGACCAGGAGAACATGGCCCAGCGTGAACAGCCCAGGAAGCATATTCACATTGTGTCACAGCAAAGGACACACTGGTCACCGAGGAAAATCTAGATGGAAATGTTTTTCCCATCTGTCCCAATTAAAGCATTATAAGAAAACATTTAAAAACAAGTAAGGAAGTTCCAATTCAGGATTTGCAAGGCTCAAAGATTTACTCTTGGGGATGAAATCAAAGAAATAAATATTATTTAGTTGTACTCGGAGGCTGAGCGTCCGCAGCACTCACAATGTGAAGTGAAGGCAGGCAGTGAGGAAGGGAGGCCCCTGAGAATGGTGGCTGGAGGCGTCCCTTGAACAGTGTTAGGCCCAGGTTATTGGCACAAAGCAAATGGGATTAACATGTAAGTTTATCTGTTCTTCCTCTACTCTCTGGTCACACAACCCCTCTCAAAGGGAAGGAGTGAACTTATTTTTAAAACCTCTAGAGAGAACGTCCCTACAACTTTCTTTTCTTTTTTTTTTTAAATATATTTTTATTGATTTTTTACAGAGAGATAGAGAGCTAGAAATGTCGATGAGAGAGAAACACCAACCAGCTGCCTCTTGCACACCCCCTACCGGGGATGTGCCCGCAACCAACGTACATGCCCCTGACCGGAATCGAACCTGGGACTTTTCAGTCCGCAGACCGACGCTCTACCACTGAGCCAAACCGGTTTCGGCCGACCCTACAACTTTCTTTGGCAATTCAATATTATATTTAGTACTTTGCACTCAAGAAACATCTTCTCATACCTAACCTCCACATTTTCACACTCTGCTTCTTACACCTCTCTCTGCCTCCCTTCACAGCGGTAGAGAGTAGCTGGGTGCCATCTTTTACGTAATCCATAGGAGTTAAATACACATACATATATGAAACCTACTAGTTTTGTAATTTAAATCTTTGATATGACCTCAATATATATAGTTGTTTTATGCTGTTCTATATAAAGCTCAATAGTCTAGTGACTTCGAAAGGCCAAAATGTATTCAAAATAATTGTGTTACTCCTTAAGAGTAATGATCCACTAAGAATTTTGGTATTTACCAGTTTCAGTGATAACTAAAACATTTGTTAAATGAAACCATAGCTTATAAAATTCATCATTCAAATACAGGAAAAATATTTTTAAAGTCATTAAATTCTTAAAATGTTACTTTTTTAAAATATATTTTTATTTATTTCAGAGAGGAAAGAAGAGGGCGATAGAAACATCAATAATGAGAGAGAATCATTGATCGGCTGCCTCCTGCACACCCTCCACTGGGGATCAAGCCCGCAACCGGGGCATGTGCCCTTGACTGGAATCAAACCCAAGACCTCCCAGTCCACAAGCCAATGCTCTATCCACTGAGCCAAACCAGCCAGAGCTTAAAATGTTACTTTTTTTAAAAGCCAAAAAATTATTAAGTCCTCTAGTGGTGGGAGAATTATTCAGACAAAAGCCCCCAAAACAACCCTAGCCGGTTTGGTTCAGTGGCTAGAGTTGCGGCCTGTGGACCGAAGGGCCCCAGGTTCGATTCCGGTCAAGGGCACATAACTCAGTTGCAGGCTCCTCCATCTCCCCCCGCAGCCCAGGCGGAGCCCAGGTCAGGGTGCATGCAGGAGGCAACCGATAAATGTGTTTGTTTCTCTCACATTGATGTTTCTGCCTTTCCCTCTCTCTCCCACTCTCCCTAAATATCAATAGAAAAATATCCTAGGGTGAGGATTTTTTCTAAAAGCCTCTAAAACAAAGACAAAAGTTAACACCAATGTCAAATGAGAATAAGAGTGGCAGAGAAGTAATGGTCAAAGAGTCAGGTGAGGAGGGAAGGAGATGAAAGTGTTTCAGAACGTTGAATGAGGTCTCCCAAGAGTCTAGATTTAAGCGTCTTTGGCCTAGCAGTTAAGAGAGATTCTAAGATTCAAGATCAAGATAAAGTTAGAGACGAAACTCTATGCCTAAATTAAAGATGAAACTTTACTAATACATATGCCACGCACATTTTAAATATTTAGACTACTGAAATGAAAAATGGTTACAAATATATCACTAAGAAATATTAAAACTATAATTATAGTGAACCAGTTAAAAACACTGGGGGCCTTTGGCAGGTATGGGTCAGTTGATTGAGCATCATCCCTTACACCGAAAGTTTGCCAGTTCCATTCCCAGTCAGAGTACATGCCCAGGTTGCAGGCTTGATCCCTGGCTGGGGGTGTGCAGGAGGGAACCGATCAATGTTTCACTCTCACATCGGTGTTTTTCTCTCTCCTTCTTTCCTCTCTCAAAAAAAAAATCAATAAAAATCTTTAAAAGAAAAAACACATGGGGGGAATGGGAATAAATTGACAAAAGGTGGAGAGTGAAAATAATGTGATGGTCCCAAGTATTTCCCTAAATATCTTTACAGAGCCTCATCAACTCTATTTATTGAGGTCATATCGAAGGGCCATAACTGTACCTTACTCTATGTCCCTATGCACCTCAATAAAAATAAAGAAAAGAAAAAAAGTAGAGCTTGGCCTGCAAAACTCCCTCTGTCCAATTCCTAAAGATGATTTTTATTGGATTAGCTAATATATAAACTATTCCTACATGTAAAGTTATCAAGTGATGTAACATTGCAATCTTTTTAAAACTTACCCTTGAGAATTCCAGCCACCTATACTGGAAGCGCCTGCTAAGGTTTGGAATTCTGGAATAAACCATCCTCCACACCAAATAGTTGGCAATGGTCCTGTTAACAGAGAGATGCATATTTATTATATTTAGGTTGCTATCTGATGCTCTGCAGAACACCTTAGGGAAAACTCTTGGCAGAGCCCCTTGGAGGAATCTCTTGATTAAAAAAAAAAAAAACTGCAGAAATTTCACTTGAAAAATGACATAAGACGATTCAACGGCAATACATTTAACCAAAATTGGCTTGTTTTCACCACCTACTACAGATGGATGAAATGGATATTCCATCTCCAGGCCTCGTTTGTGAACATTTTGCTTTCGCTCTCAGGGCATGGAGTCCACTGCTGCCCAGCGTTCCATGTCTAGAAACTGTCCACACCCGCACCTTTGAATTATTAGGCAACTTGATAAAAATGCAGATGGCCGAAACAGGTTTGGCTCAGCGGATAGAGCGTCGGCCTTCGAAGTGAAGGGTCCCAGGTTTGATTATGTACGTACCTTAGTTGCGGGCACATCCCCAGTAGGGGGAGTGCAAGAGGCAGCTGATCGATGATTCTCTCTCATTGATGTTTCTAACTCTCTATCCCTCTCTCTTCCTCTCTGTAAAAAAAATCAATAAAATATATATATATATATATATATATATATATATATATATATATATATATATATAATACAGATGAATTCTTATCTCTGGAAACAAACAGCTATATACTGGCTAATACCAGTTATCTAGATTTGTACCCTGGTTCTATACTTACTAGATATGTGAGCTTGGGCAAGTCACTTACCCTTGCTGATGTTATCATCCTTTGTCATCCAATGGGGATGGCTCCTACCTTAAACGGTTATTGTGAGGTTCATATAAATTAAGAACATATTTTACAAATTATAAATTCCAGATTTTTGTTGTTGTTATTCACTTCCAAACATATAAACAAACCCACATGCTCATGTAATACTCATAATACATATCTTAAAAATCCACTACACTCTATCAAGTGATGCCTTTTTCTATAAGCAAAAGATGCCTTGACCTCAGAGGATGTGTAGCCTGAGTTAACTTCTAACTCAACAGTGATGATGAATTTTTAATGACCCATCTCCTCCCAGCTGTGCCATTATCACAGTGACTAATAACACACATTCCTGAGACAGCTCTTGAATCAGACAGCGTGTGAGAGCAGTGTGACATGATGCTGATAACTGGGCCATCAAGAACAACCCACATTTGTACTAGACTTATGGGGGTGATCACTTTGTAAGTTATATAAATGTCTAATCACTATGCTGAATATCTGAAATAAATATAATATTGTATGTCAACTACAATTGCAATATTAAAAAAAAAATTTTTTAAAGAACACTCTCATTTGCCTAGCACTCTAACCCAGTAAACATGCACACCTAGTAATAAAGCCTTTTTCAGCATATATAGCCAATATATGTGTAGTTATTTTCATTTACATAGAGATAAGCTATTGGCCGAACATATTACAAATGTTCTGACAAATGCAGAAATAGAAATTTTGAAGTTAAAGTGAAATAAAGGTAATTTCAAAAATCATTAGTTCTTCAAATACCATTAGTTAATTCTTCCAGAAACATTATCCATACAGGATTAGGATAATACAATGACAGTGGCTGTAGATCCACATTTCATATAGTCTTCTTGGTCATTTCAAAGCATTTTGGACCATATCCTTGTCACAACTGGTTACACCACCACTGTTTTTACCTTGTCATCTGGCTAACCAAGATGACACACTAGAGTTGGAAAAGAGGCACTTCTTGCCGAAACCGGTTTGGCTCAGTGGATAGAGCGTCGGTCTGTGGACTGAAAGGTCCCAGGTTCGATTCCAGTCAAGGGCATGTACCTTGGTCGCAGGCACATTCCTATTAGGGGGTGTGCAGGAGGCAGCTGATCGATGTCTCTCTCTCTCATTGATGTTTCTAACTCTCTATCCCTCTCCCTTTCTCTCTGTAAAAAAATCAATAAAATGTTTGTGGTTTTTTTTTTTTTAAAGGCACTTCTGCCATTTTCTTGCCATTCACTTGTGCTTACTTTACTAGTAGTACCTATAATTCCTGTTTCTCTGCAAGAATTTTTAAAGTCACTTGTCCATTTGGGGGGGGGATTAAACTAGATAATCAAATTTATAAATCTACATGTATGTGTAAACAGTTCTAAATTATTTTCCATATATCTAATGAAAACAAATTACTGCGGGTGCCACTATCACCTCCACCCTTCATGTCTGCCATACAGATCAAATGCAGAGTTTGTGACCACCTATGCAGAACACTATAAAACCTAATTCTTTTTTCAATCAAAAATAGACATAGGGAAGTTTTCAGATTTTCTCTTGAATTCAGTGGATATTGTTGGGATATGTGCATTCCTTCTCAGAAGCCCCTGCTGTCAGTAAAGTCTAGCCCTTATCCATGCTCTGTTGAGACTACTACAATACATCTGTAGTTGTAGATCATTCCCTTGGATCTTTTTAGTTCACATTCCTAAGCAAGACAAGAAGTGCTCACTGGGCATTTACAGCTGCCCAAGTATTGCTCCAGATGCCATGAGGAATGTAAATAAATAGGAATCCAAGGCCTACATTCAGAGAACTAAGAGTCTAGTTGGGGGACACAGGACTTCAGATTTCAGCTTATTCATATAATCAGGTTGCCGACTTGAAGGCACACACAATAAGAACATATGAGAGCCTCCTTTCACTCAATCAGCACATTCTGGGCACTTAGACATGTCCTAATAGTTCTAGGCACTGGGGAGATGGAAAGGCAAGAAAGATATAGTCACTGATCTCTGGAAGCTTTTAGCTGAGCAGGGGAAATGAGGCAAGCACATCGAGAATGCTTTTGCAGACACTAGCACCCGATAGTATGTGCCAGACACTTCACAGCTCAAACTGAGGGGTGAGAGTAAGCATCATGAGAGGGACAGGGCGTGGGCTGTGCCCAAAGGATGGAAGGCTTAGGGGGTGAAGCAAGAACATGAACTGTAGACAAGCTAAATAAAGCAGGAATAGCTTGTTTGGAGGGGGTGGTGAGCAGGGTCCTCGCTTTCAGAGGCAAAAGGCCAGCTGTAGTAAGGGAGACACAGGCACCAATGGGGATCCAGGGTAGAGAATGTCAATGGGGCAGAGCCTGGCCCTAACACAAGGTCTATATGTTCTTCAAACTTAAAATACTGCTCGTTGGGTGTGACAGCTATGTGGATTCATAGGGACAGATTAGAAGGTCCCTGGCCAGCAGATATCCTATGTGAATTCAAAAAATATTCCCTCAAGGGATCTCAATACCAGACTTCAAACTATATTACAAAGCCACTGTTCTCAAAACAGCCTGGTACTGGCACAAGAACAGACATATAGATCAATGGAATCGAATTGAGAACCCAGATATCAACCCAAATCACTATGCTCAACTAATATTTGACAAAGGAGGCACGAATATACAATGGAGTCAAGACAGTTTCTTCAATAAATGGTGTTGGGAAAATTGGACAGACACATGCAAAAGAATGAAACTAGATCACCAACTTACACCATTCACAAAAATAAACTCAAAATGGATACAGGACTTAAACATCAGACGGGAAACCATAAAAATACTAGAAGCATCCACAGGCAGCAAAATCTCAGACGTATGCCAAAAGAACTTCTTCACTGATACTACCCCTAGGGCAATGGAAGCTAAAGAGAAAATAAACAAATGGGACTACATCAAAATAAAAAGCTTTTTTACAGCAAAAGAAACCATCAACAAAACAACAAGAAAGCCCACAGTGTGGGAGAACATATTTGCAAATGATACCACTGATAAAGGTTTAATCTCCAACATCTACAAACAGCTTATACAACTAAATAAAAGGAAGATAAATAATCCAATTAAAAAATGGGCAATGGACCTAAATAGAACATTTTCAAAAGAAGACAGAAGGAAGGCCAAAAGGCACATGAAAACATGCTCAAAGTCACTAATTGTCCGAGAGATGCAAATCAAAACAACAATGCGGTACCATCTCACACCTGTCAGAATGGCCAACATCAACAAATCAACAAACGACAAGTGTTGGCGAGGTTGCGGAGAAAAAGGAACCCTCGTGCACTGCTGGTGGGAATGTAGACTGGTGCAACCACTGTGGAGAACAGTGTGGAGTTTCCTCAAAAAACTGAAAATGGAACTCCCATTTGACCCAGTAATCCCACTTCTAGGAATATATCCCAAGAAACTAGAAACACCAATCAGAAAGGATATATGCACCCCTATGTTCATAGCAGCACAATCTACAATAGCCAGAATTTGGAAACAGCCTAAGTGTCCGTCAGCAGATGATTGGATCCAAAAACTTTGGTACATCTACACAATGGAATACTATGCGGCCATAAAAAATAAGGAATTCTCATCATTTGCAGCAAACTGGATGGAACTGGAGAACATCATGCTGAGTGAAATAAGCCAATCAATGAAAGAGAAACACCACATGACCTCACTCATTTGTGGATAACAAAGAGCATTATAAACTGATGAACCAAAAGATAGATATAGAGACAGTAAATCAACAAGTAGACTGTCAAATTACAGCGGGGAGGGGAGGAAGATCTGGGGGAGATAATAGATCAACCGAAGGACTTTTATACATGCATATAAGTATAACCAATGGACACAAAACTCTGGGGAGGGAGGGGATGTGTGGGAGGGAGGGTGGGGGGCAAAAAAAAAAAAATCAATAAAATATATTAAAAAAAAAAAAAAAAAAAAAAAATATTCCCTCAAGGGAGCAGATGAGCCAGATTTAGTAGGGACACCGTTAGGAGGGACCTGATGGCAGTAGAAAAGACATACTGAAAATTTAGCAGTGTGGGCCTTTCAGTTCCCTTGAAATCATGGCATTTTCTGGAATCCCCACAACAACTGTAGAGATGTTATTGTACCCATTGCACATACAAGGAAGCTTGAGGCCTAGAACCATTAAGTAACTCCTCATTATTATATAGGCAGTGGGTCTCCAACTTAGTAAAAACCTGGGGAGTTTTAAAGGCCCAGATGTTGAGGCCCCTCCATACAATGACATCAAAATCTCTAGGGTGGAGCCCAACATAAATAGAACCGGTGTAATAAACGATGGAGGCTTGACCAGACTCGGTATGTCTACCTCTAAGCCTGTGTGATTTCCCCGTGCTACGCAGTGATGCATGAATGCCTGTAATTCAGAAAAAAAATTCCTGACCAATCACGAAGACCCCAAAATACTCTTGACAAAGGCACTTAGCAGAAATCTGCAGGTATGAAGAAAGAACAGTATGTGAGGTCTTCATGGGCAAGGTATTACTAAGATGCTAGCATTACAAGACCTCGGAGAGCCAGGAGGTGGGATGCAGGAAGCTCGCACAGTGAGACAATGGCGCTGATGAGCTGCTCCGGTGTGACAGATACACTGACAGAACGTGGGGAGCACACAGCTGTAGAGTGCTAATATTACTGAGCCAGGAGCAGATCTGACCATAATGACTGAATTACTGCCACCTAATGCTCAGGCACACCAAGATGGGGGGAAAAAATTAGACTCAGCAACAGCACTTGAAAATAGCAAATAATATCTTTGTTTTTTCCAAAAAGCATTGTCAGCAGTATGGTGCTTTCCCCAAATGACAAGAAATAAAGGAGAGAAAAGCAAAGCACCTCAGAAGAGACCTACCACTAACGGAGCAGCATGAAATTGTTTCCCAAAGTCTCTGACCAGGAAGAGGTTTTTAAAGAAGCATCTGCTGCCCTTTGTTCTCAATCAGTGGCAGCTAACATTTGTATTTCATTTCAAAGATCATAAAGTACCTTTTTAAAATATATATATTTTATTGATTTTTCACAGAGAGGAAGGGAGAGGGATAGAGTCAGAAACACTGATCAGCTGCCTCCTGCACACCCCCCACTGGGAATGCGCCCGCAACCAAGGTACATGCCCTTGATCGGAATCGAACCCAGGACCACTCAGTCCATAGGCCGATGCTCTATCCACTGAGCCAAACCAGCTTTGGCAATAAAGTACCCTTTTTGATCCTCATTACCGATGCTATTGGGGGGGGGGGTATTATTATCATCTCCATTTTCAGATGAAGAAAACAAAGGTCAGAGGTCAAGGGACTTCCCAGGAAGTGTCAAATCCGGGACTGACATTTGGTCCCCAAATTCCAGAGCTTGCATTTGCTCCTCTCAGTCATACTCCCTGAGGTGAACCAGTTTCTTCTCAAAGGTTCTCAAAGCCAAAGAAATCTCCCTAAATCCTAGAGGCTGCTCAGAGGTATGCCTAAAGCTGTGATTCCCAAGTTGTGTCCCTAGCCCAGCAACTTCAGCAGCACCTGAGAACTTGTTAAAAAAAAAAAAAAAAAAAAAAAAAAAACTCCTGGGCCTGCAATGGACTCAGAAACTGTGGGTGGGGCTCAGCAGTATGCTTTAACGAGCCCTCCGGGGATATTCTGATGATTGTCAGGTGTGAGAAGCACTGGTCTAAGAAAACTCCATCTCCTCATCTTTCCGCACACACAGCTAAACTAGGACTTTCGAAATCTCAGGTTCTGCATTCCTGACATGCTCTCAGGCGAGGCCAATATTGCTCTCGTTGGGCCATATTTTGAACAGCGAGGCCCTATCACCAGCAGCACTGCTGAACCCTGTAAGAGGTCCACGGAACAGCACATTTCCCAGGGAAGCCTGTCCAACGAGAGTCATCTCACTTGAATGTATGCTGTGCATGCTTTATATGAAAATAAAATTGAGGACAGAAAAGATCACAGACGCTTGGCAAAAGCTCCCAGGGTCTGCTTTAGGCCGGACTGCTGAAGTACGGGTGAGCGCGCACACAGAAGATCCCAAGTCAGATTTCTCTGATCCCACCTTTCCTCAGCCTCCCCCTCCCATTCTAGCTCCTCAGACCAAATTAGATGGAATCTAAGACAGCCTCCAGTCAGGAGTGGGTGGAAGAACTGAAGAGAGGCAGAAAGGGATGGAAATCCGCAGACCCATCACCCAGAGATGTTCTAGACAACTGGCTTGCCAAGAAAAACTTGATCTGTAGCATTTGCCAATTTCCAGGTTGTCAATATTCCCAAGCCAGGAGCAGATCTGACCGTAATGTCTGAATTATACTGCCACCTAATGCTCAGCCACATCAGAAATTAGAGTTGATTTCAAACTATTTATGTGATGTCACTCCACATGGAGTTAGAAAGATATGCCCAAAACCTGAGAGACCCAGCACATCACTGCATCTTCACACTCCCTTTCCACCTTGAACTCTGACTCCATTTCCCTATAGGCAGCCTCCATGCCAAGCCCTCAAATGGCCCTGCCGTCTAATTCCTTGTCCCTCAAGGGCCAACAGTTTCTGGAACAACCTCTGGGGATCTCACTGCTCTAGATTTGTACCATGTACCAATTTTCAGAATCAGTGCCTCCATCCCCAAAGCCATTCAGTCCGAAAGAGAGTCCTAACCCCACCAGGCTGGCAGGAGACGTGATATAAGAGGGTATGAAGCCGTCAAGAAATGAGCAGCTAATACCAACCCTAGATGGTTTGGTAGTCCTGCAAATTAAAGGGGAGTTGTCTGTCTCCACACTAACAGGGAAGTTTCTGAAAGGTGTCTCATTTCCATACAGAGACATGTATGCAAAGGAGACAGGACATAGAAGTAAGGGTCACGGAGTTAGAATCTCAGCTCTGCTCCCTCTAAGAGGCGTGTCCTTAGGCAGGTCATTTAACCTCTGATTCCTCATCTGTACAACAGAAACAATATATAGTTCTTTTCAGGTAACTGTTAGTCATAATGGTGGTTAACATCATCATGACCCATGTGTGATTTTCACTGGCAGATTCTCAGAACAGAGGCACAGCGGAGACACCCAACTTGAGAAGGATTGGCTGTTTCTTCAAAGGTACCTCCAGGGGAGAAGGGAGAGGATGCTAAAAACCTTTCCTTTATACATCCTGAGCCCAAACCAACCCCTCAAGGCCTTCCCAGCTCTCTGGAGTCCTGCTTCGAAGGCAACATGCTAGTCCCATCACTGAACATATGCAACATCCTTTTTCCACTCTCCTCTATCTGGAAAACTCCTCCTTATCCTCTGCGGTTCTGCTTATATATCACCTCCTGGATACTGGTGATTGGGGCATCTGGTCATTTTCTAGAAATTTTTACGAAGTATCTATTATGAGAAGCATTGTGCTAGGCCTTGAAGTTACAAAAGCAATTACAGCAGATCCTCAAATAACATTGTCTTATTACAACCTTGATGAGATGCTATAGGAAGTTAACTCATATCAATTAGCCTATAGTGGACCTCCCTGGTTTGGCTCAATAGATGGACCATCAGCCTGCGGACTGAAGGGTCCCGAATTTGATTCAGGTCAAGAGCACTTCCCCAGGTTGTGGGCTTGATCCCCAATAGGGGGCGTGCAGAAGGCAACCAATCAATGATTGTCTCTCATCATTGATGTTTCTATATCTCTCTCCCTCTCCCTCTCCCTTCCTCTCTGAAATCAATAAAAATACACATTTTTTAAATTAGCCCATGGTAAAACTGGTTTTATTACATATCATTTCACTTAAAGTCATAGAACCTATTGATGACATTAAGTGAAGACTTATTATACAAGAGTGCCCACCATCAGGTGCTCACCGAGTCATTTGGGGGCAAGGTGGAACAAACAAGAAAATATCATTTCAAGAAAATTAGATCATTTATGTGGTATTTTGCTCCTGGGCACATGCCTTAACTATACTTCCCAGCTTCTTCTGCAGCTAAACGGGTTCTATGACTGTGTTCTGACCAATGAAATAAGGGTAGAAGGGATATGCACCACTTTTAGGCTTTACCACAAAAACTTCCTTGCAATCTTCTCCCCTCTCTTTCCCCACCTATCAGCTGAATGGAGAAGATTCCAAACACCCAGAGAAGGGCAGTCACAAGGAGGAGGAGCCTGGGTTCTCGAGTCACTACTTAGGAGAAAGCCATCTTATAGGGACACCCATGTTGGACTGTTCCATGAGCCAAGAGTATATAGTTTTCATTGTGCAAGCCAATGAGAGTTTAGAGGTACCTATTCTAGCAATTGGCATGTCCTGACTAATATGTAACTGTGAGGACCCAAGGGGCTATTTCCTGGATTGGAACACAACACAAGTAAAGATCAAATATGTTTAGCAGTATAAAAATGCACTGTGCTGTGCAAATAAAGTACTAATCTTTTCCATATGTAAAGTGTTTTGAAATCTCATAAGAATATATAGAATACAAGTTGTTTTTGATGAGTTGGTTTTTGAGGCTTAAATTATGTGAAAGAGATGTTTTATGTCTTTAAAACTGAAGTTTCATAATGTCTAGAGGTCATTTTATATAATGGATATACTATCTGTAGGTAATTTTTTTATCTATATATACTGAATGGCCAGATTACCCCAAATTAAACCTAGAAATACACTGGCATAAAGCAAAACAAAACAAATTAATCACAGGTGAGATTCAAGCTCAAAAACACAATTAATTCCACAGCCATCAGTTTCAATCCTAGTGCGGTTCCATCTTTTCAAACAGCGCTCGCGGTCCCCACAGCTGAGCATTAGCTATTGTTGGGCTGTGCTGCAGCACACATTTTATGCACAGGTGTTGACTAGAAGCCTACACTGAGGTACAGACTTTATAAATAATCTGTATGGCTATCACTTTTTCTCTCTCTCTACATTCCCAACAAATTTCACTTGTGCTTAGGTCTATATAAAACAACCTGGATAGGGCTCAAGCATCACATAGACTCCTCATCTGACAAATGAGGATAAATCAATCCTTGAGATCTTTGATCATTTTAACTGGAAAGTACTGCTCTAATCCTATGTAATACAGTTCAGCCTGCCATTTAACATTCTAATATCTAAAATGATGGTCCAAAAGATGAAGAAACAATTTTTACACCATCATGTAAAACTGGTTCATGTATTTGTCCCTTCAGAGTAATTCTGACTTTAATCAAATTTAAATGGCCAATTGAGACAAACAGTAGTTAACTTTAAACATAGACATACCAAACAAGTAATACATCTTGAATTCTTAATTATTTACTCTAGGCATTTAGTTACCACATTTATATAACTTCTCCCAATTTAATTTATACTTTGAACTTTTAAAGCTGGCAAGTCAAATGTTAAGTATGAATGCAACCCTTAGCAACACAAATTGAACCCCCTTTTTTTTCCCCAATAAAAAAGCTAGTTCAATATACGGTCTCATTCTATTAATATAAAGATATATCACTTCCAAGTCACAGTGAAAGAAACTTGAATAATTTACCAATTTTTTCTACTATGTGCCTTAGTGAGTGGCCAGATTATTATGATCTCTGAACGCATAATAATCTGGCCACTCAGTGTATATCCTATATAATAAAAGGCTAATATGAAAATTGTCCCCTCCACCAGGAGTTTGACCAGCAGGCAGGCTGGCCAACTGCCCATGTCCCCTCCCCCTGTCCAGGCTGGCCAGACCTCACCCATACACGAATTCATGTACTGGGCCTCTAAAAAAAATTATATTAAGTGGCCAAATTATTATGTGTTCAGAAATCATAATAATCTGGCCACTCATGTGTATTCTTCCAATGCTATTCACTACATTGACATCAAGTTATCATTTTGATAAGAAGCAGATTAAAATCTCCCTCTACTCATGGTCTTTCTTGGTCCCTTTTGTTATAACAAGTCCTGCAGTTCTAAAGTATCACCATCACCATAGAGATGATTTTTCTAATACAGTAAGCCAAGGCCCAATCTATCATGTTGTTATAAGTTGGGCTCTTTTGGAAATAAAATTAATTTCCTAAAGCACCTACTAATCTAAGAATACATATATAGCATGGTAAACTCCACCTTTCAATGCAAGTTACCACCAAAATTTAAAATGTGCCCAATAACTCAATGGCATAGGAGTAGAAAATCATTTAGATCGTATTTCATAGTGTTTCAGAGCTAGGAAGCACATGTGAATAAGTATTCTAATGTAGTGAGTTCCTCACCCTCCCCAAAAAAATAAGTGTAAGATTTTCTTGGGTTGCTTTTTAAAATACAGATTCCTGGGCCTCACTCCATCTACTTTATAGCCTCTATGGAGGAGGGGCCTTGGAATCTATATTTCTGCCACAGGCTGCTGGCATTACTGGTCCATGGAGCACAGTTTGAATAGCAAGGCTCTACCCCACACAAATACCATTTCCTTCTAGATTCAATTTTTGCTTAGAGAATTTTCAAAAAATCACTGCTTATCTCTGGTAGAATTTTAGGTGAATTTGTTGTTTCTTCTCTCCCTTCTCTGTATGTTTACTGTCCTGCATGCTTTCCTCAATAGACACACACTGCTTTTTCCATAAGAATATATCATCTTAAAAAGAATACAGTTCTTCAAAGGTGTCCTTCCGTAGGTGGGGATGGCTGCTGAATTTTATTCCTTGAACTTTTGCAGGTGCCTTTTTAAAAAAATAATAATAATAATAACCCCTTGTATAAGTCCAAATAAGAAAATATGTGTTGTTTGTTTGTTTTTTAATCCTGGCCTGGCAATTCGCCTTTGTCTTTTTAAACTAGTTGACCTTTCTGTGCTTCATTTTCTGTAGTCAAATCTGAATGGCTTCATAAAGATGCAAAATTCTCTTTCCTGGGCATTTTTCAGGCTTCCTTGTTTTGTAGTGCCACTAGTAAAGAAGCATCGCAGCAAATCCTAAAACCTTCTTTCTAATAAGAAAAACCTGACAGTTCCTAAAGTTCTTTCATCAGTGCATTTTTCCACAGCTCTCGGTATAATCTTATGTCTTTTCAATATAGGTACTTCGGTTTACTGCCACAAAGTGACTCATTGGCTAAGAAGAAACAGTGGGGGGTGGAGGGAGCAGCAATAGACTAAGAATTACCTGGGCGGAGAGGGGAAACGTGTTCACATAGAAGTCTCAAAAACAGTATTATATGACTGTTTTCAAAACTGACAAATAATTTAGGTAGATTATTATTATTATTATTTTCAGAGAGAAAAGATGGAGAAATACTGGAAATAAGGAGCAAAAACACTGTGTATGTGCTGTCACTGCAGCAAGGAAATCCCAGCAGACGATGGTTTGGGCCAATTTGTCACAAAGGGTACCGCGATTTCCCCCAAGACTCTTTTGATGCAACTTTCATTTAAAACAGTTTTCAAAAGGTGTGAGAGGTAAGGCCTTCAAACGTACAAGGGAAAACAAAAGTCACAGTCAAATACACAAGGAAGCTCTTACTTCTTCCTCTCAGAGCCCAGTATCCTAAACAGATCCTTAAAGTACTGCGGGACACGAACCACCACGTTCTCGGAGGGGCCGATGTCCTTCAGGTCAGGGTAGAGTCTGGTATCGATGACCTTCTTGATGTAGCCCAGCCAGTCAAACTGAGGAGTAAGAGAAAAAACCAGAGTGAAAAATATCTCTTGCTAGGCAGCAAGGCAAATATCAACAGTTTAACATAATCCACTGCTTGTGATTTCAAACCAAATAATTAAAGATGCAACTGCTCAATCTAGAAAACAAATGCCCAATCACTGCCATCCAGACCTACTACCCTGTTTCCCCAAAAATAAGACAGTGTCTTATATGAATTTTTGCTCCCAAAGATGCACTAGGTCTTATTTTCAGGGGATCTTATTTTTCCATGAAGAAGAATACGGTACACATTTATTGTTAAATGAAAATAAAGGAAATTTATTACCTGTATACGGTATGGTAGTAAGGTAGTTGTCAACACAAACCAGACAAACTGTGAATCCTACCGTATCAAGAATTTACTCATTTATTCAATGACAATCATATCATCATTTTCTGGAACATCATCATAACAATCCAATTCCTGAATTTCCTAGTGAATTTCTTGTGACTCCATTTCTTTCAGAATCAGTGGACCAAATCTCTCATGGTTAGCCTAGGGGGGCCTTATTTTCGGGGGGATGCCTTATATTTCACTCAGAAGGAAACCTGTAAGTAGGTCTTATTTCCGGAGGATGTCTTATTTTCGGGGAAACTCGGTACTTGCATCATAAATGAACATGTGTTCCATCCACATGTGGACAACACATACACTCACCTGGTAATACCCACACTCCCTCTGCTGGTACCTTCAGTATTCTCTGCCCTTCCCTCTTCAATTCTCCTTTCCTTCATTCCCTCTCCCCCCTCCATTCTATGCTCCATCTCTCCCCTCCTTCTCTCCTCCCTTTCCCCCCTGCACTCTCCCTGGCTACCATACTCACTGTCATGTCCACAAAGACACAGATGCCCTAGTACATTACTGGTCTTCCTTCTAATACAACCTTTCTTTCACAGGAGAAGCAAAGCAGCAACAAAATGTAACATATCCCCTCTTCAGAGCATCACTATCTTGCTGTTTTAATTGGTCTCTCCCTTGCTTGCCTCCACTATTGAAATGAAAAAACCGGCTACTCACAGGCCCAGCCATTCCTCTGGGTAGGGATGGCCACATACAAGCCCCAATTCTACTCAATAAGAAACAAAAGAAAGACACCTGGGGATATTCTAGAAAGATTTTGGTTTTTCCTGATAACAGAATTAGATATGGCCTTCACTGTCTCTCCCTCTTCTTCCTGTCCTGATGGCAGATGTGATATATGAACCTGTGGTAGCCACCTTGCATGCTTGAGTCATCACACATGAAGTCAAAAGCCAATACACTAAAGAGAACAGAGTGGAAGGAAAGAATTTGGGCCTTTGACAACATTGTTAAGCAGCTAAACCAACACCGGTAGCCACCTATGTCTGAACTTCTGTCATGTAGCAAAATGGGCTGTACGTTTTTAAGCCATCTTGGAAAGGTTTTCTGTCCCAAGAGCAGAAAGCATCCTAATGCACAGAAGAGATTGTGCATGCGATAATGGATAAAGATGATGATAGTCAAAACGACTGGTAGTAGGCTTGACAAGGCAAAAATGTACATACAGATGAAATACACTCACTGGTAAGCTAACCAGTTAAAATAAAATTGCCTGGATTGTTTTCACCAACCTGGGGGATCATGGCACTCAGCTGGGAAATGTTCATTTTGTTGTACATGGCCTCGCTGGTTCGGTTTTCATGTGGAATCATTATCTGTTGGAAGGAGACTTTGGTTATTTTTTTTCAAAGGAACAGTTTCTTACTGCATGACACCTCCTACATGTGCGCAAACATCTGCAGAGTATCCTACGGTTTTTCGAGATTTTGGTGTGGTGCTGAACTTGGGAGAGGGAAAAAAGACATCACTTTAGGCAAGATTAAGAAATAAAAAGAAACTTCCTGTCCTGTTCACTGGGAAACACTGTCCTCAGTACAAATGTAACTACCCAGAATCCCCTCCGCACCTACAATATGGATGGACAAAATCTATTATTGGCCCAGTTTTGACACCACAGTCCATTGAGACAAACACCTTACCTTCACCTGTGGTGTCCCGATAATGAGCTCAGTGTGTCAGGAGCCGCAGACCATCCTTCATCCCTAGGGCCACATTTTCACCGGAGAACACTGAACTATCTGGATACCAGTGCCTCCTGTGATCATTCTGTCAGCAGCTCATCCCCTCACTTCCCTTCTTCGCTCTGGTTTCCCTGGCTTTGAGATTCCCCAGGCCCCACTGCTGGTCTCACCATCCTGATACACATTTCCAAGTCTGCATCTCCAGCCCTGACTCAGCACACTCTTTCCGTTCCCGATATGCATGCCCTTGCCACTTTGCCAATATCAAAACAAACTGAAGCTGCTAGCCTTCGCCATGTTTAATCTAAGAAGAGCAGCGATGATCACTTCCTCATGGGCCATCCTAATCACGTCCATGAATAGGCAGTAGCTCCCCATACTGAGTCACATCATCTGGTTCTCTTGCATTAAACTTGTTGCCGAAGCTGGTTTGGCTCAGTGGATAGAGCGTCAGCCTGCAGACTGAAGGGTCCCAGGTTCGATTCCGGTCAAGGGCATGTACTTTGGTTGCAGGCACATCCCCAGTAGGGGGTGTGCAAGAGGCAGCTGATCCATGTTTCTCATTGATATTTCCAACTCTCTCTTCCTCTCTGTAAAAAATCAATAAAAAAATTTTTTTTTAATTGCCACTTACCACCTCCCACAGGACTCTCCTACCCTTACACCCCCATCCACAACCACCTCGTCCAGGGTTTGCACTATGATTCCAGACTTTGCCTAGATTCATTTCCTCTGTCAAATCTTGCCATTAAACTCCACTTGGCTCCAATCGCAGGGGCCACTCCATCACTAAGATCTCCCCTGGTGCACACACCTCTAGCTGGGATCGGTCAAATGCACGCTTCCATGGCTGGATTTAAAATGACTTATTTTGCCGAAACCGGTTTGGCTCAGCGGTAGAGCGTCGGTCTGCGGACTGAAGGGTCCTGGGTTCGATTCCGGTCAAGGGCATGTACATTGGCTGCGGGCACATCCCTAGTATGTGCAGGAGGCGGCTGGTTGATGTTTCTCTCTCATCGACGTTTCTGGCTCTCTATCTCTCTCCCTTCCTCTCTGTAAAAAATCAATAAAATATATATTTTAAATAAATAAATAAATAAATAAATAAATAAATAAATAAATAAAATGACTTATTTGTGCGGGACTAAGCTGCCCTGCCACCCGAGGAGAGCTTCAGAAGTTTCCCTAGAACTCTATTTCCCACTGATTTTGAATGTCCCCAGTGACCTGGGGTGTAAGAGACGGAGGTGAGCATTACTAGCATGCCAAAAGTCACGTGTCATGGGTTTTTCCAGGCAAAGACACAGAGGGCTGAGCGGGAGACATCTGCCCTCTCTTTCCTAAATGACTCAGTGCCCTTAGCTTCTCCCTCGTCACCCTCCACAGGAGAGACTTCACGTGTCTCACAAACATCTTCCCGGCTTTGTTTGGATCATTGCCTCAGAGGCTGGCCGCTCCTCCCTCTGCTCAGGCTTGCAGCCCCAGGTTGGAGCCCTCTGGTCTCAAAGCTGTTTTGAGCGCTCTGCTAGCTTTCTCCCCATCCTGTGGATTTGTCACTTCATTTAGCCTCTTGACAATTCCCAGTCTTGCCTCGGCCCAGCTGTTTCTACTTCCCTTTTTGGTCTAAATCCCTGGCTCAGAGCACGGCCTTCCCCGATGGATCAGAGCTTCAGGCCAAATGAGAGCTCTGGGTCTGCTGTTTGCCTAGGCAGGGAATCCAGACAGCTTTTAGACAGGGCTCAGAGGCGCAGTCTTTGGCTCCAGAACATCTGCAGTGACCTTCATCACACAGTCTTCAAAGGGAATGGGCCTTTTGTGCTGCAAGCACCAGTTTGGAGAGAAGTCCACACATGCGTCACTGCTGCTGAGAGAAAGACTAATTCCTCCTTGCCCTCATCCACCACCCCAACTCCGTACCTCAACATCCCATCACACTGCACCAAACACAAACCAAGCGACACCTGGAGTCACGTGAACTTTAGGAATTTTAGCAACTTTTTTTAAAAGACTACCAACCCATGCCGAAACCGGTTTGGCTCAATGGATAGAGCGTCGGACTGCGGACTGAAAGGTCCCAGGTTCGATTCCGGTCAAGGGCATGTACCTTGGTTGTGGGCACATCCCCAGTAGGGGGTGTACAAGAGGCAGCTGGTCGATGATTCTCTCTCATAGATGTTTCTAGCTCTCTATCCCTCTCTCTTCCTCTCTGTAAAAAATCAATAAAATATGTTTTTAAAAAATAAAAATAAATAAATAAATAAATAAAAGACTACCAACCCATATATGTGTTTCTTGCCAAAAGTTTTTTTCCCCACGCAAAGCATCCCAATAAGCGGGTCTCACAACACTTGTTCTTTCTGGTCTTGGGAATGTACTATAGGGGTTTTACACTTTGGTTCTTCTAGGGGAAAAAAGTTATTCTATAAAGAAAGCTAACCATTTAGGATTTTTGACTCTCCCGTAAGTTGGTTCTTATATCTTTTGGTTCCCAGCATTAGCCTGGAAGAATTTAAGATGACCTACACAGAACATAATGTATGACACATGAGATTCATTCATTAAAGCAGGGCAAGAAAAGAATAAAAAAAAACAGGGCTAAATACAAAGTAGTACCAGAAAGGCAGCTAAAAATGCTCACCCTATACACTTCTACATCAAATCTGTGTATCCAGTATGGTGGGACAGACTTCTCTAAGTCCCTATCTCAGGTCACACTGACCCTGAGTGGCAATGGGGAAAAGAGTAGATTAGATTAAAAATTACCTTCCAGCCCTAGCCAGTTTGGCTCAGTGGATAGAGTATCAATCTGCGGGCTAAGGGTCCTAGGTTTGATTCCAGTCAAGGTCACATGCCTAGGTTTCAGGCTTGATCCCCAGTGGGGGAGGGGGGTGCAGGAGGCAGCCAATCAATGACTCTCATCATTGATGTTTCTATCTCTCTCCCTCTCCCTTCCTCTCTGAAATCAATATATATATATATTTAAATACCTTCCACTCAAACCAAATCAATAAGGATTCATTAAATAACTATTATTCTATTGGAGCCATACAGGAGTTTCTCTTGGAAAATATAGCCAGAGGGTCTTTAGCCATAGCTGAGACTTCCCAAAGGAGGTGCTATTAGTTATACCTTAGACCCAAAGGACAATGTCACAGAATGCTATTATATTTTTTCATTCAGGATATTCTGCCTTTAAAGAAAATAAAAGAGCCGAGGCCGGTTTGGCTCAGTGGTAGAGCGTCGGTCTGCGGAGTGAGGGGTCCCAGGTTCGATTCCGGTCAAGGGCATGTACATTGGTTGCGGGCACATCCCCGGTGGGGGGTGTGCAGGAGGCAGCTGGTCGATGTTTCTCTCTCATTGACGTTTCTAGCTCTCTATCTCTCTCCCTTCCTCTCTGTAAAAAATCAATAAAATATATATTTAAAAAAGAAGAAGAAAGAAAAGAAAAGAAACAGATTTTAGATGAAGTCTTACCTCAGCTATCTTAATTTCCAATTTAAGCACTGACTTCATGTCATGCTCTGCTCGGGAGCTATTAGCACCCAAAAGTACAGCAGTGTCCACCATGAACTTGTAAAGGGCATCCCGGTACTGTAAGAGAAAAAACAGCAAGCGACCATGACAACAGTCCATTAGAAAGTATGCTTCGAAGACATTGGGGAGCAGAAGCAGCAGGTGGAAATAAATCCCCTTCATTTTCACTTGTACTCAATGTACGGTACAGTCTTTTTGTGACACCAAACACCCACCTACCACTTTGGGAGAAAGAAGAGTGACAGCTCCTTGGATACTGTTTCCATGAGAAGCAGAAATGTCCAGCCACCGAGAATCAAGAGAATTCGTTTTGGAGCAACCGACAATATTATGGATATGTGAAACATCTCCAAATGAGCCCAGAATAGAAAGTTAAAGGTCAGACTCCTCTTTCCGGGCGAGAGAGGCTTTAATACAATAAAATAATGGGAAAGAGCTGTTGCTAAAAGCAGGAGGCATGATCCATGAAGACTGGTGGGAACAGTGATTTATTCTCTTCTAGCTCCGTTTTCCCACCTTCCCACTAAAAAAAATAATAAAAGACCATCAACTGCAGCCCTAGGTCTTTCTAGTTTTGCACGTTTTTCACCAAGTTCTCCTTACCACCTCAGGAAAAAAAGAAGGGAGAGATGAGAGAAATGATGAAGTGAAACTGAGCAAAGAGCAAATATAGAATGTCCTCCCTACGTGTCCATAAACCCATTTTCATGACACATATATTACTGGAGGGGAGAACCTTATTTTGTGGAACTGTAGAATCTCATTGGGGGTCATTTCTCCTTTCAGATATACTTGTAAGAACTCAATATACTAGGTATTAAATAATCTCACAGTTATGCCTTAGGAATAAGATTTCCTGACATTCACCTTGAATCTGTAAGCTATTCTTACTGTGTTTATGACGTTGAAACCTATATAGTGCTTGGCATTTAGCAGGCCCTTAAAAAATATTTGTTGAATCAGTAAGCAAGTTTTGCAAATAGACTTAATTAGCAACAATATTTTGCAATTCCCAGTTTGATTAAAAATTATTTAATCAATACATGTGCAGATGTCTTGCTGGGCATTCTGTGCCTGGGGGGGGAGGGGGGGCGGGTAACAGATGAAAAAGTAAATAATACTTAAGTCTGATTTCCCAGTGTGGGATCTGGTTCTGTGTGTGTGTGAGGGAGATAAACATGTAATTACTAACTTTAATATTAGAGAAACCAACGTAAGTTCTTTAATAAAGCTGCTAAGTGCTTGAAGATGAAAGAGCTGGAGAATTTGAGCCTGGAGGAATCGGAGACCTGTCTGAAGGAGACAGGCTCAGGAGCAGTGAGGAGACCTCCTGTGAGGTGTATGAGCTGCCTTTGTTGGGGGGGAGGGGGCGGAAGATGAATAGGTGGCACAGTAAAGCTGGTTTGGGCCCAGGTCATGAAGAGGCCTTGAACTCCCTCTGAGGAATTTATATTCTACCTTGTGAGAAAAAGTATGATGTGAGCTGCACTGATAAGAGAATTGATCAAGTGGTACTTCAGAGGCAATGAAGGGAATGAATGGAATGGGGGGAAGAAGGTAGCAATCAAAGGCTATCTGCTGTAATAAAGCCAAGAGTTACCAAGGGCCTGACCTAGAGTAGTAAGAAGAGAAAGGAGGGATGAAGTAGAAGAGAAATTTTGAAGGTAGAATCCACAGGACTTGACTGATTGGTTATAGGGGGAGAAGATTTCAAGCCTAGTTGCTGATAGGGGGGTGACCCCAGCAGAAGCAGAGGTGCCCCCAGACTGACAGAGTTCATTACATCCACGTTCAGATGATTGGAACATTGTCCCATACACCAAAAGGTTGGGGTTCGATTCCTGGCCAGGTCATATAACTAGGTTCAATCCCCTATCAGGGTGCATACGGAAGGCAATCGATCAATGTTTTTCTCTCACATTGATGTTTGTCTCTTTCTCTCCCTTTCTTTCTAAAAGCAATAAAAAATAAATAAAAACATATCTTCAGGTGAGGATTAAAAAATATTTTTTGAAGTTCATCCCATCCACTTTCAAGAAGGAAAACTTGCCGAAACCGGTTTGGCTCAGTGGATAGAGCGTGGGCCTGCGGACTGAAAGGTCCCGCGTTCCATTCCAGTCAAGGGCACGTACCTTGGTTGCGGGCACATCCCCAGTAGGGGGTGTGCAAGAGGCAGCTAATCTATGATTCTCTCTCATTGATGTTTCTAACTCTCTATCCCTCTCTCTTTCTCTCTGTAAAAAATCAATAAAATATATTTAAAAGGAAAACTTGCCAACCTTCTTTGATGACTGCCCTCAGCCCAAAGATTGCCTAGGCTACCTGCCTGCCCTCCAGAACCTTCCTGCCCTCCAGAGCCTTCTAGATATAGGATTCAGTATCAGCAAAGGAGCAGGGAGTTACATTGTGAGCCAGCACTACCCGGTCTAAGTTCCTGCGTTCTCAGGCTGGGCCAGAAACCAGAGAGCTCCCTGGTGGAGGAGATCCTGGGTCTGAGGCTCTTTTGGAAATTCAACAAAGTTCCCAAAATGAATTGAAAGTGTTATGAATGAACCAGTTCTAATCTATAATAATAAAAGTGTAATATGCTAATTAGACCGGGTGTCCTTCCGGACAAAGCTGGGGCTGTGAGGGAAGCCCGGTCCGGGTGCCAGCAAGAAGCCGGTGCTGGCAGCCAGGGGCAGGAAGGCCTACTGTTGTGTGAATTTTGTGCATCGGGCCTCTAGTCCAATTTTTTTTTTAAATGTAGGTTTCCAAGTCAACCCAAAAAATCTAACCTGATTGATCCCATCTGGTTCTTATTAATCTGGAGCAACCTGTTAAGAAAACAGATTCCTGGGTTCTACTTCAAATCTACTAAATCAGATTCTCCAGGGCTGTGGCCCACGAATCATACATTTAATAGAGTCCCAGGTGACTCTTAAGCAGTACAATTTAAGAATCATTATTTGAGAGAGTATCCCTCCCCACACGTTACTTCTTGAAATGTGTAGTGAGCTCTCCGTACTTCTGAGGAATGACTGCAAGCTCATTTCTTAGTAACTTCATTTGGGTGTGCTGTCTCCCCAGCTCCAACATGAGAGCACTGAGCATGGGGACTTGTATATCCTTGATACCCAGACTTCCAGAAGTGCCATTTATGTCTCAATAAAAACCTTCAGTTCCTTAACTGGAAATATGGTCATCAAATAGCCACACTGCTGTTCTAGCCAGTTTGGCTCAGGGGATAGAGCATCGGCCTGTGGACTGAAGGATTCCGGATTCTATTCTGGAAAAGGGCAAGTATCTAGGTTGCAGGCTCCACTCCGGCCTGGGGCCTGATTGGGGCTCGTGCAGGAGGCAATCAATTAATGTGTTTCTCTCACATCAATATTTCTCTCTGTTTTTCCCTCTCTCTTCCAGTCTCTCTTCCTCTCTCTCTCTCTCTCTCTCTCTCTCTCTCTCTCTCTCTCTCTCTCTCTCTCTCTCTCTCTCTCTCTCTCTCTCATAAATAAATAAATAAAAATTAAAAAATTAAAAAAAGAATGCCACCCTGCTCATTTCCAGTAGAGTCAGAAATTCTAGAACAATTTATGAACCCATCAACAGCCTAACAAGGTGCAGAGTTGAAATATAAAACTTACAGACTTGGCTTCTGTGCTATTGTCAAGGTAGTCTTCCCTCACAGCTAGGGAGAGCGTTGCTTGGTCCAGCTGTTAAAATAAAAACAAAATATTTTGCTTGCACTGTAAATTCTTGAGCACCATGTTAACAAGAGTCATAGATCAGAATCCCAGTCATATTTTGAGCTTGTGTTACCATTACAAAAACAACTCATTACACTCAGCTCTACCTGCAAACAGACACTTCAGCAATGATAGCTATTATAAAATTCCAGAGACCTACCTCTGCTTCCCCAATTCATGGCTTCTACCCCTTTCAAGTTATATCAATAGTAAATAAGATCCAAGATATTTGAGTGGGAATAGTTCTTGGAGGTTATCTGATTTTCCCCCTTACTTGATGGGTGGAGACAAAAGCCAGAGAAGTGACGTGACTTTTCCAAGGTCACAAGGTTGGGCAAAGCTCAGAGAATCACTGTCTCTTGTTGCCAGATCCAGTACTCTTCTCACTGCAGTATTTTTGCAAAATGCTCATCTGGATTGAACAGACTGTCCACTTCCCCACCCCTAAAATATTGTGTTGGATTGATTTAAATGATAATTTTGAAAAATCTTAACAAATTTAGAACCCTCCCTGGAAAGTTAGGATAGGTGATAAAAAAAAAATACAAATAATAGAAAACAAAATAACTAGAATTATTATGGAAAAGTATAGCATAATCATTGCAGTTAAAACTTTCAGCACTTTAAAGGTGGCCAAAGGGAAGAAATAGTTCTTTCCAAGAACATGCTAGAATAACTCAACATCCATATGCAGAAGAAAAAAACTGAACCTCTACCCATAGCTCAAAAATTAATTCAAAATGAATCATAGACTTAAATGTCAAACCTAAAAACTATAAACTTCTAGAAGGGAAAATCTTGTGACCTGAGGTTAGACAAAGAATTCTTAGACATGACACCAAAATTGCAACCCATAAAAAAAAAAAAAATTAGACTTCATCAACATTAAAAAGTACTGCTCTGTGAAAGAGACAAGCTACAGACCGAGAAAATATTTAAAAATCACATGCAGGATGGGACAAAAATGGGTTTACAGTTGTTCAAATGGAAAATACAATAATCTATATATATAAAAGGCAAAGCAACCATCCAACCCACATGTGTCAAACACAAGGCCCGCGGGCCAAATCCAGCCCGCCAGGCCTCGCAATGTGGCCCACACCGCGCTGTCATCACTGCACTCTGCTGTCAGTTTATGACATTGTCAGTTTATGACTGTTCAGTAAACCATTCGGCCCGCGATTTAGGCTGGATTTTAGATTTTGGCCCCTTCTCTGATTGAGATCGACACCCCTAATCCAACCGGCCAGTAAGTATGATAGGCACTGACCACCAGGGGGCAGATGCTGAACACAGGAGCTGCCGAGCTGCAGTGACTTGGCAGCTGCGGTTCTCAGGGACGCACCCAAAACCAGAGAGGAGGGAGCCTGATTCCTGGCAGGGCTGCAGGATTCCACCTTTGGCCATGGGTTATGTCATTGCAGGGCACTATCGCCCCAAATCAGGTTTACTGCACACTTGTGTTTGTGTTCCACACCCTGTACCACAGCAACTTTGCAGAGTGCCCTCTTGCACTCCAGGACCCCTCAGGGGATGTTGGACTGCTGGTTTCGGCCCAATCCCCACTGGCCAGACCAAGGGACCCCACCTACTGGAGGGACCCCGCTCACTGCGCAGATGCCCTTCGAGCCGTAGTGCCACTCCAGGTTCGGACAGCTAGGGAGGTTGGCTCCAGGGTGTGTCCAGCCCATCTTGCCCAGTCCCACCCCACTGGCCACCTTCTAATTAATTTCCTTTCAATGTGCACGAATCCGTGCACTGGGACACTAGTAACAAATAATAACACAAGAATAAACTGTTTTGCATATTCATAACTATAAACCTACTTTTACCCCACCCTTTAAATGACAAGGATATATATCTAGAATATATAAAGAGCCCTCAAAACTCAACAATAAGAAAACAACAACCCAATTTAAAAGTGGGCAAAAGATCTGAACAGACACTTCACCCATGAAGATACGCAGACAGAAAATAAACTCATGAAAAGATGCTCAACATCACTGGTCATTAGGAAAATATAAAATATAAATTAAACCCACAATAAAACACAACTACGTATCTATGAGAATGGCAAAAAATATATAACACTAAGTTCAAGTGAAGATTCAGAAAAACTAGATCACTCATACATTGTTGATGGAAATGCAAAATGGCAGAGCAACTTTGGAAACCAATTTGACAGTTTCTTATATTAGTAATGTTCAACATACACTTACAGATGACCCAGCAATCCTACTCATAGGTATTTACCCAAGAGAAATGAAAACTTATGCCCACACAAAAACCTGCATGTAACTTTATTCATAATCACTAAAAACAATACACAACCCAAATGTTGTTCAACTAGTGAATGGCTAAACAAACTATGACACACAATAGAATTCTACTCAGCCATAAAAAGGAATGAACTACTCATACATGCCTTAACATGGGAAAACTTTAATCACATTCTGAAAAAGATAAAACTACAGGAGCAGAGAGCGGGCTTTGGGGATGAGGAAACTGGTTGACTACAAATGGGCAACATGAGATAATTTTGGGTGGGGGTGATGGAACTATTCTATTTCTTTTTCTTTCTTTTTTTTATATATAATGTTATTGATTTTTTTTTTCTGAGAGGAAAGGAGAGGAGAAAGATAGAGAGCTAGAAACATCGATGAGAGAAACATCAACTAGCTGCCTCCTGCACACCCCCCACTGGGATGTGCCCGCAGCCAATGCATATGCCCTTGAATGGAATCGAACCTGGGACCTTTCAGTCTGCAGGCCAATGCTCTATCTACTGAGCCAAACTGGTTTTAGCCTATTCTATTTCTTAATTATGATGGTGATTACATGAGTCTGCATTTGTCAAAACTTATAGATAAATTCATCACAAAAAATGAATTTAATGGCATGTAAATTAAAAATGAAGTATTAAAAAGAACTTTCACTAAATCTATGGTCATTTTTTTTCTTGAATGTCAACAACTACCTAAAGACTAGATTATGTGGATCCCAACAGCAGATTTTCTCATTTAAACTTCATTCAGACATAACAATGTTAGGTCAAATTAACAGGATATAAAATCTTAAAAAATAAAAATAAAAAATTAGTAGCACCTTAATAAAAACTGGATCCCATATTCCTATATCATTAGTTTATACAATGCTAGATTTGCTTGGATCTATCTCTATTTTCTTCTTCATTTTACTATAATCTTAAATATTCTCTATGTAGAGGGTAATGGTTTTCCATGAAAATCTTCTTCATAAGCAACAAATTCTACAAAGGCCAAGATAAGAGTTAGCAAAGTCATGAAATTTTTAAGAAAAATATTGCCCTTGTTTCAAGGGGAAGGGGGAGGGAAATGTTTCCATAACATTCACTTTGGGTGTATTACTAAAACCCTCAAATTATTGTGTTCGATCTTTTTCTCTAATTGGTCCAAAACAACCAAATCACAGGCCATCCTGGCTTCATCAGAATGCAATTCCCAATCTACCACTGTTTCTGCCAAAAATTAAGTAAGCCAGAACCACAAAGCACAATATTATGATTAAGATGTTTTGGTTTTCAATTAGTTTTGGACCACTTCGAGAATCTTTTCATCTTCAGTCTCATAGGAAAGGAAATTGAATAGACAACATTAAGAGAGCCAAAGCTTCCCGCTAATGAAATGAAGTTTAATCCACTTATTGTAAAAGTTTCAAAGATTCAAATGAAGTTACCTGACCTTTTTTAAACTGTCACATTGTTATGGTTTCTAGGGAACCTTTTAAATACACAAAACAGATTAAATAAGGTCTGTCAACTAAATCTCATTAGGAGCATAGAAAGTTTTGAGGCAAAAGACTTTCTCAAGAGACCAACATTAGGACACTGTTATTTGAGGTTTGTTTGTTTTTTAATTCTTGTGTCTGAATATTGCAAGTTGAAAATAAAATAACTGTTTAAGAAACCCAATATATTGAACTGAAATATGATTTTTTTTCCTCCAACTGCAATAAACCTCAGGTTAGGAAACAAAGTAATAATAAAAAAAATCATCTGACAAATTATGATATAGGAAAAGGACAGACAAAGAAATGAGAAAAACATAATTTCTAAGACAGGCTGTCTTTGTCATCCTTTTGGATTTTGCTATGAGTCAGACAAAAGCAGGCCACTGAGTGATGATGACTTGAAGTCACTGTTTCAGTAACACATACTGATGAGACAACCCTGGCCTTCCACACACTCAGGATAACATATATTCAAGTATTTCACTAACCCTTAAATCCTCATTCTTGTTATCTACTTACATAAATAAGCCCAAAACATGTAACAAGAATTTGGGGCATCAACTCTGTAGTTTTTTTTAAAGTTTCTGCCGTTTAAGCTTGTGATAAATCCTGCACCATCTCACCACAGGGGAAAAGAAAGTCTAAGTACATTGAGGGAGGATGGTTTGAGGTAAGAGAGACTTCTCCCAGAGCAAAAAGTTCTCCTAGGTAGCCAAAGAAGTCAAAATGTCTCCTGAGCAGAGGGACCAATCAATGTCCCTAGAAAGTGGCAGGATCTGAAAGGGAGTGAGGGCCCAGGGTCCCAAATGCAGAGACATACACTTGAAGGGCAACATGGGCTGGGATAGTGGGTTTATTTTCTGAAACAGGTAACTGAGAAATGGGGCAACCAGGAGGTAGGGAAATGTCTAGACTGGTTCAATTTCCCACTAAAAGTTGGGGTGGGAGCTCAGTCAGTGATGAAATTGACTAAAGAAAATGTCCATTTCTCACATACCTGAATTTAAAATCTGAGTGTTATGTTGGTTACAAGAATTAAAGAGAAATGCTCTCCAAATGGTTCTGACCAGTTGCCTGGTCATGCTTTAAGACATGGGTGGGGAGCATCAGGCTGTTGTCCTGTTTGTTTTTAAGAGAGTAATCTATTGACACAAGGCAGAGGTCAACTGGACCATTACCATCATTGTGTCTTGCACAGCACGTCTTGTCCTGATAGCATTAGAATATTGTCAGTGCCATGTTGTTTATCATCCACCATGGAAATAACAGCTGTCACTGGAACTAAGAATTTTCTCTTGAGTAGATGGGAATTCTTTCAGTGTCTAAAGATTTTTATTGAGACTTCCACTGTCTAACCTAGAGATGGGCAAACTACAGTTTGTAGGCCAACCAGCCACACACCCACTCATGTCTACCTCTGCTTTCCCAGGTACAACAGCAGAGTTGAACAGTTGAGACAAAGATCATATGGCTCACACAGCCCAAAATATTTACATCCGATTCTTTCCAGAAAAAATTTGCCAGCTGCTTGGTATAAATCAAAAAAAGTAAATAAATAAACTCTAGCCCTAGCTCAGTGGATAGAGTGTCTTCTCTCACATCAATGTCTCTTTCTCTGTGTCTCTCCCCCTCCCTTCCACTCTCTAAAAATCAATGGGAAAATATCCTCAGGTGAGGATTAACAAAAAATAAAAATAAAACAAATTAATTCCAGAGTGTGGATTTTAAATTTTTAATAAATTAGGAAAGGGTAACACACTCTAAAAGTTTTATACTTCTGCCGAAACCGGTGGATAGAGTGTCGGCCTGCTGACTGAAAGGTCCCAGGTTCGATTCGGGTCAAGGGCATGTACCTTGGTTGCAGGCACATCCCCAGTAGGGGGTGTGCAAGAGGCAGCTGATAGATGATTCTCTCTCATCAATGTTTCTAACTCTCTATGCCTCTCTCTTCCTCTCTGTAAAAAATCAATAAAATATATTTTTAAAAATAATAAAAATAAAAGTTTTATACTTCTATGATTTGAATATCAATATATTGTTAATATTTTCTAGCTCAACAAAGGACAGAACTAGGAGGGGGGAAGGAGTAGCTCAATAAAATTTTCATTATTAGTCAAAGTAACCGAGGAAGCAAAATATGGTAGAATCAAAGCACAAACATTTTGAGAAATGTTATTTGAAGTCTTGTCAAGCTCTTTCATTGATGAATCTTTCATTGTTGGTAGTCTCCTGATTTTACCAATGTAATAATCTGTGTCAAGGTATATCTGTGCGGCCTATTCCTTGGAAGAGAAGGGATGCTTACTCTCCCAATGGAAAATGCAAGCCAAGCACTTGGAACAAGTCTCAGTTTATCTTATGAAAGGAAAGGGAGAGATTCAGACTGAACTTGACAATGAAATTTCAGGCATATACGCAAGATGACTTTAGTGATGGAGGAACAAAGAATCATGACATGTGTTCTCTCCTTAGTCAGGGGAATGAGAAGGTGAGGGGAAGAAGAGAGTTCAGAAAGTCTGCACAATAATATCATATTAAGTATGGATGGTGCAGAGTGGGTACTAGACTCATTGAGGGATCAGTTCACAAATTATATGTGTCTCACCACTATGCTGGTCACCTGAAACTAATACAAAATAATACTGAATGTCAACTGTAATTGAAAAATAAAAAAGAACATGTTAAATGGAAAAAATAAAGTCTTTGCAGCTCGCTTCCCACTGGAATTTAGGGACCCACACATGCTTAGAGTAGATACTGAGGGCCAGATCACGTGAAATTAACTTGCTGACTAGCTTCTTAAAAGGCTGATAAAACTGGTTTGTTCATGATTTACGGTCTGCACATCTGTGAAGGGGGTAATACCCTAGATCCTAATGTTTAACATAATTTTTTCCTTATCATTTCACTAAGGTGGTATGAGTCTCTTTCCCTAGGAAGCACCCCAAAAAGCTAACCTTGGACTGAACAAACAGGATGACCAAGCCTTCACCATACCTTCAAGATGTGTTCATTGGATGCCTTGTCGTCGGGGGACACGTACAAACGGATAAATACAGAATTGCTGTATTGACCACGAAACGTTGCAAGTGTCTGAAGAAGGCTGAACTTCCTCTCTGACCAAACCCCTTCAGGACCGATGTTAGACTCGAGCACAGGCCAGCGAAAAGGTGAGTGCCGCAGGATGTGTAGCAATGGCTTGGCATCTGCCTTTTCGATCGCTTCTGAAAGGGAACAATATTAAGGGAGAGTTAGAATTGCAAACTGGATTTTCCAAGGTATCTTCTCAAGAGAAAATTCTCATAAGGCTCCAATTTAACATTTCAGCTGTTATGGAGAGGTGCCATAGACTGAAGATAACCAGAGACAGAGCTACTTATGACTCACACTGCAATGTAACTGTCTAAACTGGGTATTCTTGCCAGGAGAGCTGACTAGGGAACTGTAGAGCTGGATATTCCTTACAATAAAAGATGGGCTTATTACACTGACCGCAGGCAATGGCCTATGTTAGGTTGATAATAGTCTGCAATGCTAAGAAACAATCCTACGTAAAGGAAACTGTTCAATAAAACCAATCACACCCCAATAAAAGTGAACAAATGCTGCATACTCTTTCATCATCTTTTACTGCTCTCTTCTAGCTAACCGAAAATCCTAAACAAGTTAACACACTTCCCAGAAGCACTGGCTTCTTTCTGCAATGGCCTTGAAAGGGCAGACGAGATAAAATGATGTATCTCTTTTAACTCCCATCAGACCCAAGATATGGAGACATGTTTAAGACAACCAACAAAGATTACTCTTAGGCTGATGGAGAAGCAGGAGGAGCCTGGCCTGCCTGGGAATCTGGATTTGTCTAGGCCCCAGGAGGTCCTTAGGGGACTAGCAACACTTCCAAGCGCTCTCCCTCCAAGGTTCCTTCTAGACCAGACCTGCCCTCTAGATTCTTGTTTCTGTACCACATATAGTGGGGTTTGCCCAATGATCACACCCAAATTTCTCATGGAGTAACGGACACCTAAAGAATACTAGCCATAGAAATAGAATTATTTTCTCCATCAAACCAGCAAGAGAACATTAAGACAGGGCAGGGCTAATCAAAACCCAATTTTTGAGAGTTGTTCCTTTCCTTAAACATTAAAAGAACTCTGAAGAATAGGGGTGGTAAATATTTTGTTAATTTTTCTTTATTTCTTTATTACTCACTCTCATTCATGCATGATGAATAAAGGATTTTGGCTTTCTGTATGGCTTCGGTGTCCCGCCTTCTACTGATTGATTTCTCCAAAAGTGCTAGAAGGAAGGTTAAGAAAGGATTTATTAGTATCCACCCACATGAGGTGCTGAGTGGAAGGTCATTTGCTAATCATAGTCTCTGCCTCCAGAAAATTGTATGTAAAGACAGACAACCCTAGAAAAGACACTTCTATAAAAGATATGCAGACAGCAGAGCCGATTCCAACTTGCTTGAAGTTCAAATAAAAACAATTTAACATTCTTTTCTCAAAGGTTCTACTAATTCAAAGAAACCAAAAGTTCAATTTCCAACTGAGATGGGACCTTCTGCAGGGGTTAATGTTTTCTGCCACCTACACAAAAGGAAACAGAATTCATTTATTCGAGAACCAAAAATAACTAAATTCTGTTCCTTGTTTCTGCACCGAGTAATATTCTCAACGGAGGCAATTTCGTCAGGGTCGGGTTTCTTAAGGTTTCTCCACAGTCCAGCCTCTCAGGGAGGTCACCTGGAAGAAATTTCCCATTAGAAGTTTTATTCAATGTTGTATAAACATGCTGTGGACATGGAAGAGGTTGCTTAGACAGGAAATGGAGAGGCGAGATTGGAAAGCCTAACCAGATTGCCTAAAAACTTGCCCATTTACACATTTGAAGTCCTGGCCATTTAAGTGAGGCCATGTGTATAAAATGGTTGCCAGCATAGACATAAGCCTGCCTGGAAAATGATTTTCTATGTACAAAATCACTGATGTTATTGTTTGAAGGAGGAAAATGACAGTTGTCACTATTTCAAGGAAGGAAGAAAACTAAAATTCAATAAAAAGCTACCCTCCCTCAAAAAGACCACCTTAGTTATACTTGAGAGCATCCATTTACCAACACAAAGAATCCCTATGCAGCACCGTGGCACTGCCCACATTGATCGATGTCAAACTGGTATTATCAAAGCATTTGGGGGTTATTTCTGAAATGTAGAATCCTCCAAATGACGTTACAACAGATGTTCCTACAGTACTCTGAATTGCTTCAAAGCACAATGTACAGTGCTAATCAAATTAATAAATAATTACATATTCTCTGAAGAGGAATCGACTTCTAAACTAAAGTTCTACATTTCAAAATTAAGAGAAAAGCAATCCAGAGCTCCTGTCCAGGTTTTTTAAGCATCTGCAGTACGTCAAACAAGTCCATGTAACTAGACAGATTCAAATAAAATAAATTGAGTTGAATGTGGGTGTTTTCAATTATTTCAACTTGTATAGTGCTTCTTTCTTGTGTATTACACAGCAATAGAAGTGGAATAACTAGCTCCAAGGATAAAGAAAGGAGTTTTTTTTTTTGAGGGTTTTAGTAAACAGAAAGCTTTAAAACCATACCCACATATATTTCCATTCAAATCAGATCATGTGCCTTTCTGCCACATTGCTTCCATGGCCGTTGACTGAATTGTTGGGGAGACACATTTGGAATAATTTCACATCTCCAAATTTAGAGATGTGATATTATTCTAATGCTATAGACCAGGGGTCTTCAAACTACGGCCCGCGGGCCACATGCGGCCCGCCAGGTTTTTTGGGCAGTAAGCGCAGCCGAGGTGTTACAGTAGGAATTAGTAGTTCATATAGTCCGGCCCTCCAGCTCTCTGAGGGACCGTGATCTGGACCCCACTTTAAAAAGTTTGAGGACCCCTGCTATAGACACTCCATAGGCTGCAAACATGATGGCCCTGAAAACCAAAAACAAACCACAGCAGCAAAAGAACTCAAAGTATTATATAACTACCTGAGTGGACACAAAGCCATTCTGTATCAGAAAAAGGGGGAAAAACATGTATATGCTAAGTAGGGAAATCCCAAAATGCTAACCATGCACAAATATCAATAATTTGTATCTGTCAAAATTCTGTTCCAGAATTTGTCTTTTAAAACAAATCCAGCTACTACAAATATCTGGCTTACCTTTTCCCTTCCCTTCTCTTTCTCTTCATACCCAAGCAGGCAGGAGAGCATTGATATGCAGACAGTGATGTGGCAATCAGTTAGCAGCATCCATTTAATCTATCTCTGTATCTGAATTAGTGGTAAGAGAAATAAAATCTAGCCTAGGGAGTCATTAATAAGCAAAAAAACAAAGTATGCCTATCAAAGGCAGTTGCTCAGATTATTAAAATGTCCCTAATGCACAGAGAAGGGCTGGTGGGTCACCCATACAAGGGCATTCCTATAACAATTTGACTTGTTTCCTGGAAGATTTCTCAGTCCTCCATCCACCCCATATCCAGTTATTCCTAACCATGTTACAACAGAAAAGAAAAATTCCAGTTCATCAAAAAATCTGTAGTACAGTAAATCTCAGACTTTAAAATTGATTTCAAAGTGTTTCTGGTCATCAAATGTGAAAATATATTATGTATATGTTGAACATATATTTGAACATATATTATGTATTACATATATTATGTAAGTATTTTTTTTTCTTTTCATTATGCTGAATCAAATACAATTTTTAAAGGCAGCATAATAGACATATAAAGGGGGTGAGCTTTCTTTTTTTAAAAAAAAATTTATTGATTTTTTTTTTATTTTTTTTTACAGAGAGGAAGGGAGAGGGAGAGAGAAAGATCGATGAGAGAGAAACATCAATCAACTGCCTCCTGCACACCTCCTACTGGGGATGTGCCCACAACCAAGATACATGCCCTTGACCGGAATTGAACCTGGGACCCTTTAGTCCACAGACCGACACTCTATCCACTGAGCCAAACTGGTTAGGGCAAGGGAGTGAGCTTTCAAATGACACAGACATGGGTTCCAGATGCAGCTTGCTGGCACGTTCCAGCTAGAACTTGAGCAGGTTCTTTAATCTAAGCCTCAGTTTCTTCATCTATCAATTAGGATAAGCATAGCGCCTACCTCCCAGAGTTGTGGTAAGGAACAAACCTTTTAATGCGCAGAAAGTGCCTATTTCAAAACCCAAACACATGGTAGGTGATCCATCAATGGTGACTTAAACAGGATTACAGGCTGAGTCAGCCATGCCCCAAATTGTAAAGCAATCAACCTTATTTCTAGTGCTTCCTCCATAAATGGTCTTCCTCCTCCTTACTTAGGGTACCGTAGCCACCCTGAGTGTAGGATGATTCCACAAATTGGGCCTGCCCTGGCCACCTTGCAAAGCGCATGCTCTCAACACTTCCTTTGCTTTCACAGCGGAGGCAATGCTCCATGCGGAGGGATATTTTTTTGCAGTCAGTGTTAACCTCTGAGAATATTTTGTTCCTCCTGGAAACAAGGCATTTTCTTTTTTATGTAAACATTTCCGATGAAATGACAGAAAAGTACATAATTTGCAGGACTTCCACAAAGTAAACACACCCACATAACCAGCATTATGACCAGAACCTCAGAATCCTCTTGTGCTCCCTTCCAGTCACTAACTCCAATCAAGACAACCAACATCCTCTTAATGATTAAGAGGTCTTTGCTTTACCTTACTTTGCTTTACCTTGCTTTACCTTAATCATTAAATGTCTTTGCTTTACCTTACTAAACTCTATTTCCCATATTTTTATTGGGTAATCTACCTTTTATCAATTTTATCAGCACAAGTCCTTTGTTGAATATTTACATTGCAAAATCTTCTCCCATTCCATACTAATTTTATTAATGGTATCATGTGATGAACTAAAATTCTTTCATTTTAATGTAGCCTAATTTGCCCATTGTTTTTCCATCTAAGGTTAGCATATTTTGTGTCCTGTTTGAGAAATCTTTGCCTGCCCTGAGGTCATTAAGATATTTATGTTTCCCCCTAGAATCCTTATAGTTTCACATTTAGATCTATATAGTCCATATAAAATTTGTTTTTCCCCACTGTATGGACAGCCATGCCTTTTTAACACAAGCCTGGCTAAACAGAGGATGAGTTATGTGAGAATTTCAATAGAGAAGGTATTTTTGATCGCTGGGCCTCAAATATTATCACCAAAAAAAAATACTTTGGTACATAAGATCGGCATTAACAATGGATATTTTCTATTGTACTATGAGATGGAATACTCTCCAGCACAGGGGCTGGATCACATTCATCTTGAACACCCAGGCCTAATGCTTGTATCATTGATGTCCAATGCACATTTGCCCTAGTTGAAATCCTGACAAGGTAAGTCTAAGAGGGAGTTTTTATCATACGGGAAAGGAACTGGGAGAAGTTAGACTGGCTTATCTTTTTATAGTCAACAAAGTCCTGAGTATGCTAACATCCATAATCTCTTTTTCTCACATTTTACTCTCTATGTCATACAATGAAATTCAAGAGGTCATCTGTTTTCATGAACAGCAGGGTGTGTTTTGTTTTTTTTAATTTTAATTGAATTTACTGAGGTGACATTGATTAATAAAATTATATAGGTTTCAGGGGTACAATTCTATAATATATCATCTTATTATATTGTGTTCATCACCCCAAGTCAGTTTTCCTTCCATCACCATTTATCCTCCATTTACCTTCTTTCTACCAACACCCCCTTCCCCTTTCCCTCTGGCAATCATACTACTTATGACTGCCTATAAATTGTTTGTTTGTTTGTATAATCCCTTCACCTTTTCCATCCAGCCCCATTTGGTTTTACCAATGGTCTCATCTTAATCATCCACTTCTACTTCTCTGGTGAGGAAAGGGAGAGGGGCGGATTCTTAGTTAACATTCAACTTCCTTAAGTGCAGGAGCCAGATAGGACTATCCATTCTGTTCACTCAATTCATTTCTCCTGCTCAGACAGGCCCTTTATTTAGAGTTCTGTAATAGGAGGAGGACATTTCCAAGGAAAAAGAATGAGACTCTTGAGGAGTTGGCACTCCCATGGTAAGTTGAGAGCTCAAGGCAGTCATTTGAAGATTCTGCAATATTTAGCACCTTCTCAACTAATACTGTTTTCAAAAATCCCACATGCATGTTTTAGGTCTCTGAACAAACACCTACCAAGAACCTCATTGTTGAGCTGAAGCCATTTTAACAAGATGGCTTGAGATAATAGGAATTCTTTCAACACATGTTCCTTTGTGTCCTTTCCCAGACCCCGTACTCCTATATACCTGTTCTACAGGAAGTCCTCGGGCTACTTGCTGAAGGACAATAAATGCTGGGCTGCTTGCCTGATTTGCTTTACAGAAACAGTCATTGCAGTCTAAAACACTCATGTCAAATGCCATCAAGGTGAATCCTCAATTTAGCATATATTATGCCATTTTCCCCTTAGAAATTGGGGGTTGGGGGGACTGTCCCCTTAATTCTAGTGAGAGAAAGAGTCTGAAAAATACTAAGTTTGGAAAACCAAATCTACATTTTAAGGAAAGGTGTGCCCTTCTACACCTACATAATGAACAGAATGTTCTCTAGACACGTATATTTTTTAAACCTATCATATCATGGCCTGGTTTCTCCTTTGGTGGTACTAAAAAACCACCTTCGGATGGTACATGGTTGAATGCTGCCTCTAATCTTACTATTTTTAGTCCTTGTTGATTTTCCAGGCTACAGACTTCAATTTGGTTTCCAGGCTCCTCAGTTTATTTACCGCACTGAAAGACTTCATTTTTCTAACGCACGCGTGCAAGGTCTTAAACTCCAATGCCGTTAAACCTGGAGACTTTAAATCAGCTTGCAAAGCCCGTTGTTATTCTCATTAAAAAATAAAATTCAAGTTAACTAAGTCATGGTCTGTGGAGCCCATAGCTCTCATGTTTTCACATGAATTGTGTGAAACTCGACTCTGCCATTCCTGGGCCCCACAGCCAGTCAAGCATGGGATTAACTGAGTCTGCCTGACGTATGGAAGAGACAATAAAAGCTGGTATTTCTCATTCTTCTGGAAATCCCCCACCTGAGGATAAGGAGAGAACTGTCAGAATTCTTTTCTCTGTTCATTTTTATGATCATCCTATAAATGATAATTATTGGCATCAGCTTAAGAAAAGGAGGCAGATAACGATTTTTAAAAAGAGAAGTCTGTCAAAAAAAAGAAAAGGGGGCAGAGATTATTTTAGGGGAATCAGAAACCTCTAACTCATCAATCTAAATCATGGGTTAGCAAATAACATAAAAATATCCCCCGATTAACATAAAAGACCTCTTTGTCCATAATGAAATCAATTTTATAAACCTGCCAGATACTACAATAGTCTAATAGGAGGTAACTTTTTCATTATGTTCACTTATAAGAGAAGTTATAAGGATTATACTTAACAGGGTTATACTTCAAAATAATTTAAATTAAATTTTAACATTACCCTTTGATAGCATATTATTACAATGAATTTGCCAATAGATTTTAACTCGTAAAATTAACCTTCCTACTTACATAATTTGTATCTTAGGGGGTAATTCAATGTAAGGCCTGTGCTGAACTTAAAGTCATTAAAATCCACCTTCAGTTTTTTGCCTATAATAAAAACCCTAATTATATTTTCCCTGCCTCCTATTCCTACCATCTTAACGTTACAAGGAAAAGGCCATGTGTGGGTATATACCCCTGCAGTGGTCCTTTCTGAGCGGTCCTCAGACATCCAAGGGCCCAATGGTGATGGCATTCATTTATTAAGTACCTGCTCTGAGCCAGGTGTATGACCTCAATTAATCCCTGAAAACCCTAAGAGGCCTGTATTTAACCCCCGTCTGGAGGTGAGAAACGGTAAGAATTTATCCAAGGAAACTCAGCTAGTGAAGGTTAGAGCTTGGGTTTGGACTCCTGATCGTTCCACCAGCGAGTAGCCAGTACAGTTCCAGCAGTGAGGACGAGGCCCCCAGTGGCTAAGCCAGAGGCAGCACTACCCTCATGGACTCACTTGACAGCTCTCTCAATCATAACTGGAAGAAAGGCCTTCCCTGGTTACACAGAGACTTGTTTTCTGCAGTGGGTGAGTGACGACGCTCTGAGCCATCTAACCTTTTTGCCCTATCACCCTATCTGTGATCAGAGGCATACTCCTGAGGCACTTAGCTAGAGATGGCAGGCCTGGTAAGGCTAGAACAGAACAAAGTTGGCTGGACTTCATGTTATGCCCTCGTCTAAACCAGTGGATTCCAAACTTGAGAATGCAGCATCAGTAACATCAAAAGGGCTTGTTAAAACACAGTGTTGGGTCCTGGCCAGTGGTGCTCAGTGGTTAGAGCATAGGCTCGCACACCAAAGGGTCTCAGGTTTGATTCTTGGCCAAGGGAATGGGATGCAAATTCTATTCCCAGCCCCAGTCAGGGTGCATGTGGGAGGCAACCAATCGATGTGTCCCTCTCACATCGATGCTTCTCTTTCTCTCCCTCTCTCCACCACTCTTCCTCCCTTCCACTCTCTCTAAAATTCAATGGAAAAAATATCCTCAGGTGAGGATTTAAAACAAACAAACAAAAAAACAATCTTGGGTCTTTTCTGCCAGAGTACCTGATTCAGTAGGTCTGGGTAGCCCCTAGGAATTTGCATTTCTAACAAAGTCCTAGGTAATGTCATAAATATATCAAGGGAACACACTTTGAGAACCCCTACCTTAAAGCAACAGTACTCACCAGCCCTCCTTTCCCCAGCTTTATTGATAGTTGATGATTATCACCAGTCCCTTTTCTTGTCTATGATCCCAGACACATCACCAGCCCAGATTGCCTCCTCCCCCGTTCTCCACCAAACCCAAGGTCAAATTAAGGAGCTTTTGTCCTTTCTTTGTTGCTTTCACTCTGTAGCTCCATTTTAGTTCAATGTCAATGTTTAGTTCAATCAAGAGTATGTCTCTGATCACAAAAAGATCACTACTTTTTTTTTATACTGGAACATTCACCTTACATTGGCCCATTTAAGTCTAATTTAGCTCCTCAATCCCACAAAACCCAGTTTTAAAAAGTTCCCTATTTTTTATTAAATTTATTGGGGTAACACTGATTAATAACATTATGTAAGTTTCAGGTGTATAATTCTATAATACAGCTTCTGAATATTGCATTGTGTATCCACGACCCCAAGTTCATTATCCTTCCATCACTATTTATCCCTCCTTTATGCTCTTCCACCTCCCCCTATCCCCTCTTCCCTCTGTAACCCCATACTGTTGTCTGTGTCTATGAGTTTGGTTGGTTTGATTGTTGCTTTCAAAAATGATGAAATACTGCCATTTGCAACAACATGGATGGATCTTGGCAGTATCATGCTAAGTGAAATAAAATAAGTCCGACGGAAAACGACAAGAACCATATGATTTCACTCTTGTGTAGAATATAAAAAGTTCTTTACCTTCCTCAAAGATAAAATGCAGCCGAAACCGGTTTGGCTCAGCGGTAGAGCGTCGATTTGCGGACTGAAAGGTCCCAGGTTCGATTCCGGTCAAGGGCATGTACTTTGGTTGCGAGCACATCCCCAGTAGGGGGTGTGCAAGAGGCAGCTGGTCGATGTTTCTCTCTCATCGACGTTTCTAGCTCTCTATCTCTCTCCCTTCCTCTCTGTAAAATAAATAAATAAATAAGATAAAATATATTTATTTTAAAAAATGTAATAGGGGTTTGAGAAGATGGTCAATTCACTTATTCAAGAGGGCAGGGGGGGGGGTAGCACTATGCCAAGAAGACCCGGAAAGTGGAGGGGGAAAAACAACACAGAGCAGCTATTTTCAATCCCAGCCTATACCACACCCTGTGAGGAGGAAGAGTGGGATAAATACTGCATCCCTGAAATCCTAAAAAATCTGAGCTGCAGACTTCACAATTCCTCCCCTCCTCTATGACAGCGGCATCAAAATACTGTAAACATAGGTTTCAAAAGCCACTTCCCAGCTAACCCCTGTTTTCACTCCCACCTTCCATGAGGAGGTGAGAGCGGCAGAGGTTCTATTCTTGGCTGTTCAAACCACGGTGTGTGGTGGAGGGATGTTGTTTCTCTAAAACTGGGCTTCTGACCGTGAGGGACTGGGAACTGGGCTCTCTTCCCTCCTCCACCCAGAATCCTCTTCTCCAAATTCGGGGAAGCAAAAGCACCTTTGACACAACTGGAGGACTCAAAGGGGCAAAAGGGCCAGTGAGCCGAGAGCGAACTTCTACACCCACTGGCTGCTGCTGTGGCTTCCGCAAAGGCTTCTGCTGGGGTGGCAAAGCACCTAGTTTAAAACAAAATAAAACAGGAGCTCCAGAAATGAGACAATGACCCTTCGTTGCTGAACTGGGGAGAAAAGAGAGAAAAGGATACCCCATAATGCTTGAGGATTTCTGCAAGAAGGAAAACAAGCTCCGCCTTTGTCTGCATCCCAAGCTGGAGAACAGAACAGCATGATGGGACCTTCTGAATGGGTCTCAATACATCACCTCCCTCCTCCAAGCCATTCTCCACAGGCAGCCAGTGTGCTCTGGAAAAGCACATTGCTCACAGAGCCCCCGGCATGACATTTACAGATGGCGTCCCACTGCCCAAGGACAGAGGCTAAATCTTTACATGACCTACAAGGCCCGAGTACTCTGCCCCTCCTTCCTCTTTAGTTTCATCCTTTGTCCCTTTTCCCTTCTACTCTGAGCCCCAATCTCACTGGCCTTCTTGGGTTTCCTCAAAGGCACCAGCCAGACAGAGCCTCTGCTCATGTAGCTCTTTCCGCCTGGGTTAAAATGGGAGACATGAGAATTGTCAGACCCATAATCTGTGGGGGACAAATGATATGGCTGGGCTGTTTTGGGCAAGTCACATAATTTCCCTGACCTTCACTTCCTCGGATGTAGGGCAAAGACAGAAATAAACAATGACGGCCGACATCACAGAATTAAAGTGAGGAACCGTAGAGAAAACAAATGATATGCTAAAGGAATAAAATTAGTAACAAAAATCATGTAGGCCTTGAGGAAGTGGATTTATATATTCAGAATAGACAGCAGGTAACAGAAACAGTTCGATTTAGAATAATATAAATGGTCACTACAGGAAGTCTCTGGTTAGGGACACAGGTAAACTTGTGAAAACACTAGCACATGTGTGTGTGTGTGTGTGTGTGTGTGCGCACACACATGCGCGTGCAATTCTTTCTCACATAAACATAAGTTCCTGTATTTATCTTAATGGTTGATAAAAATTCCCTTCTCATTTTATAAACTAAAAGGTCCATGCATGTTTTAGAAAGGATCTTTCACAGTGCAAATATCAATAAGGCTTTCCAAACAAACATATCTTGCCTGTGACAAGTTATTATCTAACCAGCATATAATTAATTTTCCTGTTATGGGGTAGTGCCTTTTTTAACATGGAATGTTCTCTTGACACTTTAAAGTAAATAGTCCTTCATTACTAATTCATTAAGCATTCACACGGATGCTATTAATCACAAAGAACTAATGTGGTATTAATGGGCAGGTTATTAATCTGCAATTACATGCAGATTTCCTAACAAATTCAAGTTGCCCAAGTTTTTTTTTTTAGGGAAAATGAAATGAACAAATCTTTCAGAAAGCAAAACAAGGAGAGAAATCTCTCTCCCTGCACCATAAGACAGGACATACAAAATTACTTTCTTTTTATCCTAAGAAATCTTTGCATTTACCCAGAACAATGACACAATATATAGGTCTTCGTCAAAGTAATAGAAATGGAGGAAAAACTAAACTCATGCGCTCAGGGAAGGTGCAGAATTCCTTCAGTAATATACTGTGTCCTTATATGTAGCCAGGCCTGGGCTATCAGTGTGTGGGCATCACCTGAGAATGTGCTAGAAATGCAGACGCTCGGGTTCCTTCTCAGACCTTCTGAATCAGAACTGCATTTGAATAAGATTCCCAGGTGATCTGTATGTACATTAAATGTTGGGAAGAACGGTATTCAAGTACAGTTTTGTATCTGCAAATTGGAGAAGAAGGAAGGAGGGAGTTGCTTATATCCCACCAAACAGGAAAGCCTAAGTTTCTAGGAGGGAACATCACACACATCTCATTAAAATTGTTTAAAGCACAAAAAACAAGGTGGATGTGAGAAGCAGATGGGGAGCCGGGATTGTCGGAAATACAATTTGCATACCGTATTTCCTGAATTCTATGAAGCACATTTGTTTCACATCTGCACAGCTCTGAAATTGGAATCCATCTTAAAACTGTCAGCCAGGCGCAGTCATGACATAGTGGCCACTGCCTGCCCATGCGTGAACTTAGCTAGCCGTTTTACACATCAGATGAGTCGGTTGCATGGCTAGTAAATTGTCACTTAGAATGACTGCAGAAAGATTTCACCACAACTTGGCAATGAAATGGAAACTTATTGCATATCCAAAAAGGCAGTCTTGGAGCAAAATCCCTGAAACAATTGGGGGCACTTTTTAAAGAAGTGCTGAATCACTGCTGTTGTTGATGGAAAGAGGACAATATTTTTGTGAGAAAAGAGAACACTGTGAAATCAAAAAAGACTATGAAGAAGTTTTAGGAATACCTTAACCAATCTCTTTTGCTTGCATTTTCCATTTTAATTATATTACTATATATAACCCTTTCAATGAAAATAAAATTAAAATCTATAGTGATAAGAAAGCATTGTATAATAACTTAGTCTTTCCGGGCATGCATCTAATAATGGCACATCTTACAGTTGACAGTATTTTTGATTTGATAAAATATGGTATTAGTTAAGGCTATGGATGACTCAGCATTGTGTGTTCTCTGGCTTAATTTTAAATCAAATAAAATTAACCAAGAAAACTGCATGTAACTCTAGTTCTACCACTACAGAAGACCATGTATTTTTCATTCTGGGAAATAATGTGTCCGGAATACTAAAGCTATGTTTGGATTTAAATCAAAGAAAGCATTATAAAAATTATTCCAAATGAATCCAAAAGCATTTTAAGGACAACGGAACCTCCGGGTGAGATGAGACCTTGGAATTCCTGAATATCAGGTCTCAGGGCAGGAACACAAGTTTGGCCAAGTGGGAAGGTGGTGTGAGGCCTTTGGACAGAGGAGCCCGTGGGCGCCCTGCCATGCCGTGGGCTGTGCAGCCTGCAGACCTCAGCCGGAGCCACAATTGCCTTCTTTCCTCACCCAGCGTTTCCCACGCGTTCCCCACTTGACAAGTTTCACTCTGGCAACGACCTGCAGCTTTCAAACCCCAACTTCCTCTTCTCCACGGCTCAGAGGTTCCAGACTGACATCAACACCTTTGCCCTTGATTAAAACAATATAATTTTATGTCTTAATTTACTTGTACTTGTGTATATCCAGACCAGTGTGATCAAGGAGGGTGCGGAAGGAATAAGTCTTTTTTTTTTTTTTTTTTTTTTTTTTTTTTTTACATTATCCTGGGACTTGGCAAAAATGTTGGCAAATGTGAATGGAGAGAAAGTCACAAATTAGCTAGGGCGTCACCTGGCATCATTTAATGTCAACTAGAAAAGCATATTACCAGAGTGGTTCTTTTGAATGATTCTCATTTCAGAAAACTTGTAGAACCTTCTCAGATGAATGGTGGCTACAGTTCTCTACCAGATTAGTTTCGGCATCATCCTTGAATAGGTTCTCAAACTTGGCTGCCTGTTAGAATTGCCTGGGGGAGGTTGTTATTAAAAATCCAGAGGCCCAGGCCACAGCCAGACCAATTACATCAGAACCTCTGCAGATAAAGACCCAGGCATCTGTGTTTTAAAACTCCCCAGTGAGCCGGGACCGGTTTGGCTCAGTGGATAGAGCGTCGGCCTGCGGACTGAAAGGTCCCGGGTTCGATTCCGGTCAAGGGCATGTACCTTGGTTGCGGGCACATCCCCAGTAGGGAGTGTGCAAGAGGCAGCTGATCAATGATTCTCTCATTGATGTTTCTAACTCTTTATCCCTCTCTCTTCCCCTCTGTGAAAAATCAATAAAATATATATTTAAAAAAAAAAAACAACTCCCCAGTGATTCCAATATGCAACCAAGGTTAAGAAGCACCGTTCTAGAACTACCCTGACTAATACAGAAGCCAGGAGTCCCATGGGGCAATTGGGCACTTGAAATGCGGTTGGTCCATCAAGCGGTTCTTCAACACAGAGATGTGTTGCAAGTATAAGGTGAGTATGGGATTTCAAAGACTTAGTAGGAAAGAAAGGATGTAAAATGCTTTGTGAATAATTTTTTATTTTTTTGTATATGTAGGGCATAATATCACAGGAAGGTCACGGGTATCCTGCCATCCATGAGGACTAAGCCCGGGTTGCTGTTGGATGTGTTCATGACAAAGGAGCCATTCTTCGGGCGCTCTGCTCTCTCCATATCCCAGTGAGTGATTTTTTTTTATATTGATTGTGTGAATGAAAGTATTTTGGATATGTCAGGTTAGATAAAATAAGTAATTTGAGCTGTTTCCTGTTTATTTTTTTTTTTAATGTGGCTATTAGGAAATATGTGAAATAACATGTCTCTTGCTTTTGTGACTCACATTTCTCTTGGACAAGACTGCTCTGGAAGGTGCCTTTATAGTTCACCGGCTGTGTGGATCTAAGGGAATTACTTGAGTCCTTTAAGGCTCAGCTTCCAAAGCTATAAAATGGGATAAACCACCTTCCTAGGTTTTAGGGTTTTAACCAGGCACTGAGGGTCAACCTGTGAGAATTCTAATCCTAGCTCCATCATCTATCAGCTGTGTGATGCCGGGCTGGTTATTGTACTGCTCGGTGCCTTTATTTCCTCATTTGCAAAATGTGGATAAGTCTAACATACGTTAGGCTTATTGAGAGTTCCATTTAGAGTTCAACAAATTGTAACTAAGACTATTATTCAATAAGGGCATGTCTATAAAGGGCCTCGCCTGTTAGGCCCTACTCTGTGTGATACACAAACTTATGAATTTTCTTTGGAATCTACTAAAGGTCCACTTCACAAATAATGAGTAGAAATTCCACCATTAGTAGTAAATTGGGGGAGAAATGAGAATTTTGCCACACTGTACAGATGCTCAACCCATATATAACTTCAAGTTGCAGTTGAAAAGTTGTCAGAATTGAGGGTGAGAGCATAGCTAAAGACATCTCATTAGCGAGCTTGGAAGTGCAAAGATAAAATTTCCCAATTCAATCTTGCCATGCATTTTCATGTGCAACCAACTTTTTAATTGTCCTAATGCCTGAATTTTGCCACTGGCCAATCAGGAGTATAGTCAAGGTAAATAATTGACCCTATTCATTTCTCTAAGATGCAGATTTCAAGGCCCAAGAAATCTGAGTCCTCTTGTTTCTGGTATGAAATCTGGGTGACGCTTGGAAACTCCTGCAAAAATCCCATAGTCTCAGCTCCATTATTATTCTAGCTTCTGGCAACCAACAGCAAGAATACATGGGGCCCTAGACCGAGGGGTCTCAGGTTCGATTCCTGTCAAGGGCAGATACCTTGGTTGCAGGCTCCTCCCCAGCCAGGGGCCTGGTTGGGGCTCGTGCAGGAGGCAAGCAATCGATGTATTTCTCTCACATTGATATTTCTGTCTTTCCATCTCTCTTAAAAAAAAAAAATCAACGGAAAAATATCCTTGCATGTGGATTTAAAAAAAAGAATACATGAGGACTTGGAGGAGCTTCGGAAGTCATTACACCAAAGCTCAGGTGCATTTGCCTCTGAATTGTTACCACCAGAGCCAGCTAGGGTTTTTCTTCCCTTTCCAAACAGTCCTCCCTTTTCAGGGAGTGGCTAAAAACAGGTAGCCCTTCTACTAGATTTATTGGAGTGATCACTTTATAAGGTATATTAATGTCTAATTGTTATGCTGTATATCTGAAACTAATATAATGTTGTATGGCAACTAGAATTGAAAAATAAATTTTAAAAAAATATGCAAACCCTCTGAACATCTGCAAAGTAAAATACACTTATACACACCAACCATGCAAAATAAGGCCTGGGTGTAGGCAGGCCAAGAAGTGTCACTGTATGAGTATATATGTCTTTCTCAGGGTGCACATATCCTGTGTTATTAGTCATGTAAAAGAATTTATATTTAGTCAAAGGAACTGAAAATCGGTTGGCAATCTTTTTTTAAAAAAATAATATTTTTTTTATTGACTTTGGACAAGAAGGGAGAGGGAGAGAGAGATAGAAACATCAATGATGAGAGAAAATCATTGATCGGCTGCCTCCTGCATGCCCTACATTGGGAATCAAGCCCACAACCGAGGTGTGTGCCCTGATGGGAATTGAACCATGACCTCCTGGTTCATAGGACACTCAACCACTGGGCCAGGGCCAGTTGGCAATCTTCTAAAGTAAAATATGTCTTTCTTCACATTCAAGCTAAGTAGGAAATTTTTCATAATGTATTGCAATAGTTATGCTACAAAAATGCCCCCTCATCTATTTTTCCAATCTTTTTCTTCAGTCAATATTCCCATACGTAGTATATCTAGGCTGTCACTCCACTTTCAGCAACCTCAGCATTCTCTGTTGCAAGGCAAAAGTCTCACAAATGGATGTTGACATTCTTCACCCGCCCATCTCACTCCTGTCATTTCTCACCAACAGCCCCGCTCATTCCTTCCTTCCAACAAAGCCAAGTTATACTGATTTGATCTTCTCCTTGGAACTTGACTCACAGAACTTCCAATTTCATAATCCCTTTCATGCCCCTACCCGTTCAAGCTCGACCAAGAGTCCCTACCTTCAAGATGAGCAAGCTCTTTCACATACCACATAACATGTACTTACGCATAAAAACTCTACTTGGTATATTATTATTTTTAATCATGTGCACTGTTTGCAAATATTTGTAATTATACCACAACAAAAACTGTACCATCTCTATTTGGGCACAGGCATGTGGTAATACTCAGTAATTTCATCTATAAATATATTTATTCCGTGGTATAGGTAATCCCATAAAGCTTGCACTTAATCAGTTCAAGCCTTGGCAAAAACCTCCAAACACAAATCTGGTTCCATTTAATATCCTTATAAACACAAATTAACTGTCAGTAATGTGCTCATTCTCCGGGGATTCTAGACAGTGGACTATTCAAAGATGGGTATGAGTAGACCCATGGGGCCATATAATAGCCAACTCCACTCAAAACACCTAGTAAAACAGGATATAGCAAAAGGCTGGAATTAAATAAAACTATACCTTCATAAGGTTTGCCCCAGCAATCCTTAGGTGGTGGGGCGGGGGAGTTCTTAATCTTATTTGTGCCATACATCCCATGGGCAGGCACTTAAAACTTACTGGCCATTCTCAGAATAATGTTTCTAAGTGCATAAGAAAAGGAACACAGATTTATAAAGGAAACCAGTTATTCGGGAACAGTTAACAAACCAGTTGTTTTCCTACTTGACATCATGCTTGTGACACTTCATTAACTCATTAAATAAGATCCACCATTGGGTCTAGCCACTATTATGATTTTGAAGTGGTGATGTATGTAAATATCTTAAGATACCTGTAACATCTGCATGAAGAGAGAAAAATAACTGCAATAACAAAGTGACAGCTAATAATATCAGAGTTTGTTGCCTCAGTTCATAATTAAAGAAAATGCTAAAGTTCCATCAAAGGTTAGTAAAAATAATGGTGCATTTTTTCCCATGTAAGTTCTGAATTCTATCAAGAGCCTTCTTGAGGGGTTATGGGCCTGAGTTAAGGATCCCCTAGGAATGAGGAAAGAAAGGGGCAGAGGTGTAATTGTTTTAATGGCATCTAGAGAGGCCCTAGAGCAGCCTGCAATGACCACTCTTATTTTCAGATTCCCCTTTCCTCTTCTTTCTTTTTCTGTAGGAGTGATTTAAAACTCACATTCCCCAATGACTGTGTGTCTGACCAATTCAATTATCAAGACCTTGCAGGATTCAAGGTAACGGCCATGGTCTGTCAATAAAAGCTAGGAATACACACAAATGCCATAACCTATTGTTTTCCCTCCTACGCCTGCCATTTTCAGGACCAGCTGCCTTATTTACAGATATGTGATACTTTTGCAAATAATAATAATAATAAATAAATAAAAACTAGGTAACAATATTTTACTCTAGGAATGCTTTAAAGTGTTTTTTGTTTTATAAATTCAAGTTACAATTTTTATTTGGCTTTGAAACTAACATTTCTTAAGCAACTATTATGTGCCAAGTTCTTTTAAAGCATTAATTCAAGCCTCATAAAGTTAACAATAATAACAGATGCTAAGTATTGAACTCTGTGCAGAAGATATTCAGCTCATCTCTGTCAATTCGTCCAACAGTGTAACCAGAGAAGAAACTGAGGCGCACAGGAAGTGGTTTGCCCACTGTCGCATAGCCAGTAAGTGGCAGAGCCCCAATTTTTTTTCAGAGACTAAACTGGAACACCATCCATTGAGTTCTGATTTCCCTTGTTGTAACTTATACAAGACCACAGCACCAGGGAGTCTTGAAGCCCTGGGAGGACTCTAAACTGGCTCACTGTCCTCCATTCCTGAGGCCTAGAACGCAGAGAACAACTAACAATTATCCTTCCCCTCCTATCAAGGCCAAGCTCTGGTTATATCTCAGGACTTCTCTGGGAGAGCATGCAGAATCCCAGGTTCAGGAGTAGAGAAAGAAAGGAATGTCATCCTTAATGAGATAGTTCAGCTGCTGGATCAACCCTTACCTACAGTCCACTAGACATTTTGGTTACATAACCAGCAAATTTTTCTTATTGTTAAGCCAGTTTGAATAGGCATTTTTGTCCTTTGTGACTGAAAGCAATTGGTGCCAGGAAGAAAGTAAATGCTCAGTAAATAATCTTTAGTCCACAAATTAGTTAATATGGTCACAATGCTGTGCATTTCTATCTATTTAAAGTGAATGCATTCCCCTCAAGTTAAAGAGCATGCTCAGAATGGATGCAATGAATAGATCTGGTTCTTATCAAGCACAACCAACTTACTTGTAATATTAACCATTATGACAGAAGAGCTACATAAAATCCATCTGGCTAAGATCAGATCTTAAAATCAAATGCTTGGAGCATATAAGTCAAAAACACACAAGAAGAAAACCTAAAATGCCAACTGCAAAAACTACTAGAATGCCAACCACTGTAGAGAACAGTATGGAGCGTCCTCAAAAAACTGAAAATGGAATTCCCATTTGACCCAGTAATCCCACTCCTAGGAATATATCCCAAGAAGCTAGAAACTCCAATCAGAATGGATATATGCACCCCTAGGTTCATAGCAGCACAATTTACAATAGCTAGGATATGGAAACAGCCTGGGTGCCCATCAGCAGATGATTGGATCCAAAAACTATGGTACAGCTACACAATGGAATATTATGCTGCCATAAAAAAGAAGGAATTCTCATCATTTGCAGCAACTTGGATGGAGATGGAGAACATCATGCTGAGTGAAATAAGCCAGTCAATGAAAGAGAAACACCACATGACCTTACTCATTTATGGATAATAAAGAACATTATAAACGGATGAACCAAAAGATAGATATAGAGATAGTAAAGCAACAAGCAGACTGTCAAATTACAGTGGGGAGGGGAGGGAGATCTGGAGTAGATAAGAGATCAACCGAAGGACTTGTATGCATGCATATAAGCAAAACCAATGGACACAAAACTCTGGGGAGGGAGGGCATCTATGGGGGGGGCAGGCAATGGTATATGTACACAGATAATAATTTAATAAAATAAAATAAAAAACACTACTACAATAGAACGCAATCTTTTACACATGGTAGCCATTCTCGTGGCCTCTTTACTTCCTTCAGCCAGTAGAAAGAGAATATATCTTAAAGCTACATGAACATTCTTCACAGTCTTCAGGAAGAAATTCATTTCTATATTTGAAGTGAATATCTCCTAACACTTTTAAAATTTGACAACTTCTTTCCCCTTCCTCACACTCAATGCATCCCCAACCCCACCCAAACTCAAATGGTGTATGAAAGATTAGTAAAAATGTAAACAACAAGAAAAATCTTTCCAAGTAAAATCATTTCATTTGACATTCTGAAAGTCCTCTATTCAGGCCCAAATCTTCATGCAGGAGCCCCCTCTGTGCATACAGGGGTGATGGTGACATGTGTATAATCTAGCCATTTTGCTTCCTGTGTGGCCACGTGAAAAAGAGCCAGCATGGAAACCTTCTCTGAGTGGGCACACCCAGTCTACATAGCAGATTCACTGAGGCTCACGGGGCCTGAGTTTTCACCGGGAATAAAAAGCCCGCCACCATGGCCCCACTGCATCCCCATCTTGATTTTTCCAATCTGATATCATTTATTTCAAAAAACTTAATGATATCAAGGCTCAGATTGGTACATCATTACATTATGTTCCTAGTATGAGGAAGATGCTATCATTAACTGTATCTTCAATAATCTGATCTTCCTAATTATCAAATCACTTTACCGGAGCTGAACTGAAGTTTTCTCTTATTTGTAAAAGTTGGTTAGGATTATTTGTAGGGGAAGAAAAGAATATAGAGGGTTATTTAATTATGAGAATCATTTGGATCTCAACCGGCAAGCATTTACAGATAAATAGCTGATCTATGAATCACAATCATCTTTCTCTGCTCATTAATGCATAGACCCTGCTTCGCTTTATTGTTCCACTGATGCTGTCTGTGCTTGAACATAATAATATACTGCATTTCTCTACAAAATACTGGCAAAGATTGTTATTCCATAATAGAGATGAGCTGGCCCTACCTTGAGTCATCTGTCTTCTGTTTGACACAAGTGCTCTATCTCACTCATTGCCTCATGTTTCATAAGTGCACATTTGCAACATTTTCATCTGCTCGTTCATAAGCAATGCGTGCTGTGTCATCTCCATGGTCACATAAAGACAAATTTGGGAGGTTTTGTAGGAAGGAAATTTTAAGACATTTAAACACATGACTATATTCAGCCTTTTTTAAATAAAATCCTGCTTCTTGAAGAGAATAAGAAATTATTTTATTTTCAAAGTAGAAATCTGAGTCTGATATGCCATTTAAAGGGAAAATATCACAAAGCCAGGTTGCTGACTTCAATAGAGGGCAATTTTTCATCAGCCAGGTCTGTCAAATCCATTTTATTTCACAAATTGGATAGCCATATCTGTGTGTTCTCTATCAGACATAAGAAAATGGTTTTCTTTTGATTGGTAGTATTGCATTTTATTTTTGGATAGTCTCTTTATCGAGGGTGAGGAAAATATCTATAGACAGTATTCATATTTTTGAAAGCACATGATATTTACAAAGGATAAGACCAGAATAATACTTAAGGGTTTTATAGACATTACTTTGTGAGACTCAAAACTATCTTTGAGATAAAACTGAGGAGCAAAGGACAAATATTTATTGAGGACTTGCTATATGAAAGGAACCGGACTGGATAATTTATATGGGTCACCTCCTTTAGTCCTCACAAACCCCATGAATTGGGTATTGTTATCTCTACTTGAAAGATAAGAAAACTTGAGCTAGCTGAGATAAGTAATTGACCAAAAGTGACACAGAAAAGAAATGAAAGGGAACCAGGATTCAAATCCAGCTCTGTGGCTTCAAAACTCATACTCTGAGTAGTTTATAGTAAGGGGGGGAAAATCTGCAAACAACCTAAGTGGCATCATAGGAATTGCTTAATCAGGGGTGGGAAATGTTCAGACTGTGGGCCATATAAGGCCTGCAAAATCATTTAGTCTGGTCCTGCCAAGGCATTAGGGATTAATTAAATATTTGACCAAATATAGCAGGTTAATTTTTTTAAATATATTTTATTGATTTTTTACAGAGAGGAAGGGACAGAGATAGAGAGTTAGAATCATCAATGAGAGAGAAACATCGACCAGCTGCCTCTTGCATACCCCCTACCGGGGATGTGCCCGCAACCGATGTACATGCCCTTGACCGGAATCGAACCTGGGACCTTTCAGTCTGCAGACCAACACTCTACCAGTGAGCTAAACCGGTTTTCGGCTAGCAGGTTAATTTTTAAACTAATGATTTTGCATAGCCCACGAATGATGCTATAACTATCCAAATGGCCCCTGGCAGAAAAATGGTCCCCACCCCTGGCTTAAATAAACTGTAATCCTATATAATAAAAGGCTAATACGCAAATCAACCGAACAGCAGAACGACCGGTCGCTATGATGCACACTGACCACCAGAGGGCAGACACTCAACATAGAAGCTGACCCCTGGTGGTCAGTGCACTTCCACAGTGGGAGTGCTGTTCAGCCAGAAGCAAGGCTCACAGCTGGTGAGCACAGCAGCAGTGGTGGGAGCCTCTCCAGGGAATGGGCCAAAGCCGTCAGCCAGACATCCCCCAAGGGCTCTCAGACTGCGAAAGGGCACAGGCTGAGCTGAGGGACACCCTCCCCCAAGTGCACAGAATTTTGTGCACTGGGCGTCTAGTGTATCCATAAAAGGCAATCGTGGCAAATGATGCTATAGATCTATTTTTATTGACATGAAAAGATGTTAACATGTAAACATCAAGTAAAAAGAGATGATAAAGAGAACATATTATATGATTCCTTGCAAATTACACATATAATTTTATATGTATATTTGCAGTTAAAAAGTTATAGCTAGATGATGGGATTTTATGTTTCTTCTTATTATTCATTTATAGTTGGTGCACACTGAGCTTCTATTGCCTGGATGCTTGGATGAATGGGCAGATACAGTGAGAAATATATAGATACATAGATATAGAATATATAAAGATATATAGATAGAATTTAAAGATCTAGTGTTTAAAAAATAAGATTGCAGCCGGGACCGGTTTGGCTCAATGGATAGAGCATCGGCTTGGGGACTCAAGGGTCCCGGGTTCGATTCCGGTCAAGGGCATGTACCTTGGTTGCGGGCATATCCCCAGTAGGGGGTGTGCAGGAGGCAGCTGATCGATGACTCTCTCTCATCGATGTTTCTGGCTCTCTCTCTCTCTCCCTTCCTCTCTGTACAAAATCAATAAAATATATTTTAAAAAAATAAGATTGCAGCCAAAACCAGTTTGGTTTAATAGATAGAGCATCAGCCTGCAGACTGAAGGGTCCCGGGTTTGATTCTGGTTAAGGGCATGTACCTTGGTTGCAGGCACATCTCCAGTGGGGGGTGTGAAGGAGGCAGCTGATCAATGTCTCTCTCTCATCAATGTTTCTGGCTCTCTATCCCTCTTTGTAAAAAAAAATGTTTCTAACTCTCTATTCCTCTCTGTAAAAAATCAATAAAATATTTTTTAAAAATAATAAGATTGCAGGCACATCTGATATTTGAAAAGCTCTATTATACACTTTAAGAATACTCATGTGCAACATACTTGCAAGAGTTCAGAAAAATATATCTATGTCTACCTGTATATCAATATCTATACATTTATAGACATTTTCTCACTATATATAAATGCATTGATATAAACAGTGAAAAAAATACTATCTGCTCATTTATAAAGGCAATGACAGAATATTATGATAAAGCAAATATAGCAAAATGGCAGCAATCAGGGAATCTGGGTGAAGAGTATATTGGAGTTCCTTGTGCTATTCTTTCAACTTTTCTGTAAATGTGAATTACCTCACAGTTTAAAAGTTTAAAAAAGTAATACATATTTTATATTTCAAACACATGGTCTGGTACAAGATTATACCAATTTAAAAAGAGAAACTACTCCACCACTTGATCTTCTTATTGGCACTTGAAATGAGCCTGTGATCAATCTTTGAATTCACCCTTTACAGTGCTTGTCACAAGAATAACTTGCGATTTATTTGGTTGTCTTCCCCAGAGCGTAGACATATATGAGAAGCCTCCCATTTTGTTTCACGAGGCCAGCACAATTTTAATAATAGAATGTGATAGACCTAGCACATAAAAATCCATGGACCAACGTGAATCATAAACATAGACACACATGTAGAAAACAAATACTAGCTTATTCAAGTCTAATCATTCCTTAAAAGAAAATAATAAATCATTCATAGATAGGGTTCATTTCAAGATCATAAAGTAAGGTCAACATGAGAAAATCTAAAGAATTTAAGAGATATTTCATCTGACTTTCTTGATAAATAGTGAAGAGAGGTTTTTCTTTAGCAACTCCTTTTTGTAAACTAGGAATAACAGAACACCATAAAGACTACCTATTATAATATATATAATATTATATATAGAGACATTACTACCCAAGCTAGGAAGAAGAAAAATATACCCATTGTCATTGCTATTATTCAACTCTGTTTTGGAGGCTTTAGCCAACATAGTATAAGGAAATTATAATTACTTCTTAATTTTATGATAACCTCTCTAAAAAATACCAAAGAAGCCACAAAAAGCTATTAATTAATAAGACTGTTTTAATCAGGTCCAATACAGTATATCAAAGCTTTATGCCAGACATCGCAAGTTGGCAAACTTTTTCCATAAGGGTCAGAGAGTAAATATTTTAGTGTTTGAAGGCCATATGGTCTCTGTAGCAACTATTCAACTCTGTCATGAAAAAGCAGCCATAGATAATACAGAAATGAATGGATGCATCTGTCCTCCAATAAAACTTTATTTACAAAAACAGGCAATGGGCCAGATCTGGCCCACTGGCCACAGTTTGCTGACCCCTACTTTATACCACACAAAAAAAAAAGTTGATGGAGCCGAAACCAGTTTGGCTCAATGGATAGAGCGTCGGCTTGGGGACTAAAGGGACCCGGGTTCGATTCCGGTCAAGGGCATGTACCTTGGTTGCGGGCACATCCCCGGTGGGGGGTGTGCAGGAGGCAGCTGATCGATGACTCTCTCTCATCGATGTTTCTAGCTCTCTATCTCTCTCCCTTCCTCTCTGTACAAAAACAATAAAATATATTTAAAAAAAAAAAAAGTTGATGGAGAAAAGTTATCATCTCAAACAGCAAAACAATATATAAAGACCTAGAAATTACTTTCTAAAGAGTGATTCAACTATATGAATCAAAAAATTAAACTATGAATACTCTTTCAACATAACAAGTCCATTTCTGGGAATTTATACTAAAGGTATGTTTAGGGAAGGACGTAAAGATGTGTACCTATGGATATTTATTACACTGCTATTTGTAATGAGAAAAAAATATCCCTGACATAATCCATGTCTATGAAAATATATCATTTTTAAAGGTGACAAAACAGTATGCATATCAGCTAATTTTTAAGTATATGGGTGTGTGATGGTTATGCATATGTAATCACACATGAAAAAAATCCTGGAAAGATAAATGCCCAACTAGTGGCCCAGTGCATGAAATTCATGCAGGGGAGGGGGCTGTTACCCTCTCCAATTTGGGACCTCTCAGGGGATGTCCAACTGCCAGTTTAGGCCCAATCCCACAGGGGTCGGACATCCCTCTCACAATCCGGGAACTCTGGCTCCTAACTGCTCGCCTGCCTGCCAGCCTAATATCCCCCTAACCACTCCCCTGCCAGCCTGATTGATGCCTAACTTCTCCCCTGCTGGCCTGATCACCTCTAATTGCTCTCCCTTGCCAGCCCAATTGCCCCCAACTGCCCTTCCCTACCAGCCTGATCACCCACAACTGCCCTCTGCTGCCACGACCTGCCTCTTCTGCCGGGACTCGCCTCCTCCATGTGAGGCAGTAGAGATGCTGGGACCAGCCTCTTCCAAGCCACATGGAGCCACAGAAGCCCCAGGCCTCACTGCATGGAGCAACCACTGGGCCCCAGCTCTGCTGTGTGCGCAGCCATCTTGTGGCAGCCATCTCTTGGCAACCAT